>NC_091672.1:4750000-6027500 GCF_042453785.1 Malus domestica
TCCAGCAAGTGGAAGATGTTACACTTCATGAGATATGGTGTTTGATGAAGTGTCTTCTTGGTGGTCCTCAAAGAAGGAGGTGCTACTAGACTCCAGAGAATTTAGAGAAAAGCTGCAACAGAAGATGGGGGAGCATACTATCCAACTCCAACCAAGTTCAGATGAATCAGGAGATCCAAATGGTGATGATGTTGAACAAAGAGTGGCTCAGAATCCTTGGCAAACTGGCGTGTATCAACAACCAAACGAAGAAGGTGGGCCTAGTGAAACGGAAGAATCAACTCCACAATCTCAACTCTGAAAGTCAACAAGAACATGAAGGCCAAATCCTAAATACGCCAATGCAGCCATAATTGAAGAAGCAACATAGCCTGAGACGTTCGAAGAAGCATCACAGAGTTCTAAGTGGATGACAACTATGAAAGAAGAGATTGATGCACTTCAGCAAAATCAGACTTGGGATCTCGTGCCAAAGCCAAGAGATGTGAAACCCATATCCTACAAGTGGGTTTACAAGATAAAGCGTCGTCCAGATGGGTCAATTGAGAGGTACAAGGCACGATTGGTAGCTTGTGGTTTCTCTCAACAGTACTGACTAGACTATGATGAAACGTTTAGTCCAGTGGCGAAACTTACAACAGTACGAGTCCTACTTGCTTTTGCAGCTAACAAAGATTGGAATCTATTCCAGATGGATGTGAAGAATGCTTTCTTGCATGGAAAGTTGGATCGGGAGATCTACATGATGCATCCAATGGGCTTTAAAAGCAAAGCTCATCCTGAGTACGTGTGCAAGTTAAGGAAAACACTCTACGGTTTGAAACAAGCACCAAGAGCGTGGTACGGTAAGATTGCAGAGTTTCTCACACAAAGTGGTTATTCAGTAACACCTGCAGATTCCAGCCTATTTGTCAAAGCCAATGAAGGAAAGCTAGCTATCGTGCTAGTGTATGTGGATGACTTAATCATAACCGGTGATGATGAAGCAGAAATTCTTCGGACGAAGGAGAATTTATTAGTCCGTTTCTAGATGAAGGAACTTGGTCAACTCAAGCACTTCCTTGGTTTAGAGGTTGATCGCACACAAGAAGGAATATTTCTCTGTCAACAGAAGTATGCTAAAGATTTGTTGAAGAGGTTCGGAATGCTCGAATGTAAGCTGATTTCGATGCTGATGGAGCCAAATGCAAAAATGTGTGCACATGAAGGAAAAGATTTGGAAGATGCGACGATGTATCGACAATTGGTAGGTAGTCTGATCTACTTAACCCTGACTCGACCTGACATTTCTTATGCAATTGGTGTGATGAGTCGGTACATGCAAAATCCAAAGAAGCCTCACTTGGAAGCAGTTCGACGAATACTGAGATATGTGAAGAGTACAATTGACTATGATCTTTTGTACAAGAAAGGTGAAGACTGCAAGTTAGTTGGTTATTATGATGCAGACTTTGCAGGAGATCATGACACCAGAAGATCGACCACTGGGTACGTCTTCAGAATTGGTTCTGGAGTAGTTTCGTGGTGCAGCAAGAGACAACCAACGATGTCTTTGTCAACCACAGAAGCAGAATATAGAGTAGCAGCAATGACAGCTCAAGAGAATGCATGGCTGGTACAGTTGATGGGTGATCTACATCAACTAGTAGACTATCCAGTACCATTGTACTATGATAACCAATCGGCAATTCACTTGGCGGAAAATCCAGTCTTTCATGCAAGAACTAAATATGTGGAGGTACACTATCATTTCATTAGAGAGAAGGTCTTGCAAGAAGAGATTAAGATGAGACAAATCAATACAGATGAACAGGTTGCGGACTTGTTCACTAAAGGTTTGAGTACGGGCAAGTTTGAAAAATTTTGTCGTCAACTCAGCATGGAGGAAAGAATGAGCTGGTGTTAAGGGGGAGTGTTGAAGATCAACACCAGCCTAATTGGTGTTTGTGTTGAAGTGTGATCTTGCCTTGGCCCAAGATGGATCCAGCCCATGGACAAAGAAAGATCCATATACATGCTAGAGAATTCTAGCAAAGTTCAAGTTGGTGGAAGAGTTTAGAAGAATGGTGAGGTTTCCACCAACATGCAAGATTAGTAGTTAGTAGAATTATCTAGATATCTCTAGCATGATGATTACATGCTTCTCCAAGGTTCCATCCATGCCTATAAAAGGAGAAGGCATCCACACCATTTGTATCAATCAAGCAACCAATCAACCAACCAACCAAGTGAGAGTGAGAAGTAAGAGTAGTCTTGTGAGGAGTGTGAGTGATCTAGAGTTTGTCTCTAGAAAGTGGTGAGTGTCATTGCTTCTAAAGTTGTATCCTTGTGAGTGTTGTAATATTTTGTGTGTGTAATACAAGTAATTTGTTTACTTGTGTTGTCTCTCCAACACTTGTGTTAAAGTTGTGTACTCTAAGTTTTTTTAATAGATTTCCAATTCCTACATAAATTTGGATTAATAGTGTTTCAAATTGGTATGAAAAGATCTTATGGTGGGATTGGAATTGTGTGCAGTTTCCTATTTTAGGGAAAATCACAAGGGTTGTTTCCATATAAATAGTGATCACTGCTCACATAAAATAACAAGCTCACTCATTATTGTACTACTTAGACCCATTGTTCAAATCGTTCAGAGAGAAGAGTAATACACAAACTACAACGGAGACGATGGCGGCGGCTGAGGAGGACCGAATTGAAGAAGGGAATGGGGATGCTCTTAAAAAAACGGTTTGGTCCTTTTGCATGTTCGACGTGGCTGTTGAACTAGCGAAGGGGATAAGCTCATATTTATATATATTTTACATCAAATTCACTTGTTTTTTCTTAGTTAGTTCCTTATATTTTTTAGCTATTTACTTTTTTTTTTGTGTTTTGTAGGATTTTTCAAGCAAAGAAAAGAAAAATAGCACAAGTGGGATTTAAGTAACAAATTCGTCAAAATTGTCTGTGCAGATCAACTGACTTTGGAAGCAAGTTTCGAACAGCTCAGAATGAATTAGAGAATGAGCCTTATATGCTTGGAAAGCTACGAATGTCTATTTTCTGGAGCATTTCACGGATTGTTAATATCATTTTTCTGGAAGAAGTTATGGCCGTTTTAACACTGAAATGTTCACTGGAGTTTGTGCAGTTTGTAACTGCAATGAAAGCAATAAACCCAATAAATCTAGCAGCCAAGAACAAGCTAACTGACACCTATTCAAATATCAGAGGAAAATGAATTAAAGATGACGATTAAGTGGGAGTAATTGGCATAAAGGCTACCCAAAGAGTTACAATTGTTTTACTATTTTCTCTCACTTATTGTCATCACTAAATTGCTATTAGTGGGGGATTTATGGAGAAGAAAATGATGCAGCAAGAATTGGTTTAAAAGCAGCGTTGGGGGAGGAAATAAATGGCAGTTGTTTTTTTACAGAAATAATTTTGAAAAAGAAAAAGAAAAATAAAAAAAAAAGGCTGGAGGTGCAGCGGAAAGGAAGGGAAAAAGGCAAGGCAGCAATGTTGGGAAAGGAAGGGAGGGAGAAGAAAATCTTGGCATTCTTTTCTTTCGGTTTTATCTTCTCAAACTCATGTCTTTCCTTTGTTTTTATTTAAGGATTATGTGTAACTAATTTTTAGTAGTTAGGGGTTGTTTTGAAACCCCGAATATGATTGCAAATTTGTTATGACATTTCGTTTGAATTAATTTTATGAATGGATGAAAATTGGTTCACTACTTATCTCAATGATAATTCTTTATGTGTTTTCTACAGATGCATACTTAGTAAGCATATCTAGGATTCTAATGCTATGAATATGTGTGTGCTTGCACTTGTCGAATGAGGACCTATGTATGTTCTAGAGCAGTACTTGTTAATTGCGATTAACATGTGAACCAATTTCTAGGATAAGTAACACAACGCTAGTACTTACGATGCCTTGTGATGACTCAAACTCCTTTCGTTCTTAATGATTTCTATTTGTCAAATCTATGAACGCGCCATTCTAAATTGCATGCTAGGGACTAAGTTAAGTTGAAAACGTCATTCTCTTAACATACTACATAAGAAAGAGTAATAGGTTGAGTTCTAACATTGAGCCAACTTGAGCATCTTGATCCGGAAATAAAAGGAATTTGAATGAAACATAACATGTTTGCATGATTATTTGGTGGTGGATAGCAATTCTCTTAACTCGTTTTTCTTAATTTGTGAACTACTTAAAATCTGTTTCTGTCCTGTTTTTGTTCAATTTAATTTAAATAGAAAATCCGCTCCAAAAATCCCAAATATTTGTGTGAGTTTACCTCCGTGTGTCTAGTGTCTGCATATAAAATTTCGTAGACTTTAGATAAGTGTAAGTCGGTATAATAATTATTTTTCGGTGGCTGGTCAGTAGGACAGCAACCCAGTTTTTGTGACATTTTAAGTAGTTGGATAAAACAATCTTTTGTGGGAAAGACCCTTATTTTCCAGGGCTACAATTGACAAATCTTAGTGTTAATAAGGAAAATCAATAGGACATTTGTGTGCTACTTTGTGGTGTGCTTTTCATCCTATCAGAAGGCTAGAGGCGAGACTAGGATGTTTAAGCACACCTTCAGAGATCTCGAAAACATAGTACACAAGTTCAAATCGTGCAAACCGTTCAAAGCATTCGCGGAAGAATCAGTACGTGACCTGCAACTCTCAAATGAGGAATTAGAGAATCTCAGAGCACAACTGGAGACGGGTTTAGAGCTCGTCGAAAAATGTTCTAAGGTTCATTGGTGGGCTATCTTCAAAAGGTTTGCCTACGCAGAAAACTTGACAGTGTATCGGTTTTTAATTGACACAATGCTGAATAAACTGAGAGAGTGGAATGAAAGAACGCGCATGGAGAGACGTGGAATATAAGTGTGGCAACAGTGTTGACAATAAGGATTAGCGCGCATTTGCTTTGGTTTTCTCGGATTGAGGATTGTTTGTATTCGTTATTTTACAATCAGTCTGACAATTAGATGTAGTAGTTACATAGTTTTCTTGGCATTTTTTTTTTCAGGTTCACATTCGTAATTTTGTGATCAATTTTATTTATCTGCGGACTCTGTAACCTGTAATTATTACACAAATTATAAACCTTCATCTAAACATCAGATTGTTCGGTGCAATTTTAACCCAAACTGGTATTTAATTTGGCATGTTTGATTATTTCCTTGGTTTAACTCGTTAACTGTCTCCGTGGATTACTTGAGTCACTAGGAAAGAGTGTAATGCTTGTTACTGATGCTTAAAGAAATATGGAGATCGGTGCTGCAGAGAAAGTTTTAATGAACTATAGAGGAGCTAAAGGCATGATATAAAGAAAACTTCTGCGAGTTGAAGTGGCTGATCGATGTCTTGTTTCCTTAAGGCTCTGGAGTTCGGTGTTCAAGTTTGATAGAAAAATCGCATCTTCCAATTTCCATCAACGACAGAAGCGAAGTTTTTTTTAGTCAAGTCTCAATCTCGTTAAAAATATCCATCAGGAGAAGCGAAATTTCTTTGTTGACCTCCTAATTTTTTGCGACAACATATGCTATTTCTGGCCTTGCAAACAATGGGCTGCACCAAGGCCTGTGTGGCTATTTTGTTAGAAGATTTTTTTAGTGGTGTAATTAGGCTGCATGATGTTTTTGTGTTCATTGGACTTCAGAGGAAACTCATCCCCCTCCCCATCTGCTAATATTCCCATTTGTGGATAGGCCTCTTCCGAGTCTGTGTACCCATCACAATGGAAAAGAATTCGCTCCAAGGCACAATCAAAGGACACAAGGGAATGGAATTGTGGAAGAAAAAACATTGACAGTACTAGCATAGAGATTAGAATTTTGATTGATTCACGACTTTTACTTGAAGAAAAAGAAGGTATAATTGTATAGCAAGGATAATCAACCTACCATCAACTATCCATCTGGTTGCATATTAAGAATTAATGGAAATGCTAGTAGGATCATGGGAACGATCGAGTACATGGCATGGGACAGAACTAGTAATGTCTGCGCTTCAATCCGTGGTCATTCTACAAAACAATTGTCTCAAAATTTGTGTGTTTTGGTGATACTCTATTGCCATAATGCATGCCACCTAATCCAATCATCCAAAGAAACTGGGTATAGTTCAGTGATGAGTATGGTGGTGTCATGCTCTATGATAAGTTCAGTGATGACAAGAGTGGCTGTAGTTCTAAGATTCAAGGCAGTGTTTAATTAGTTTAAGCCCTGCATATGAGATAGTCTTAGAGTTAAGGGCATCCTTAACGTAGAAAGACTATATAATTATGAACTTTTCTTCTGCAACAAGTTAATACTTCTAACTTTAGAGCGTCTAATTTTCACTTGGATTGTCCAGAAGTAGTCAATTGGGGATGACACAGTTCACATCAAGTGAGGCAGTGTGCTTGTATCTTGTTCTTATATATATGGAGGAGTTTTGGTTCCTTCACTTCTTGTTCTCTGGTTATGTAGTTAGATATGCTGCATTTGCACGCATATTATAGTTAATCTATTTGGGGAATTTAGAGGAAATGCTGAATCGTGATTAGATCAGAATAACGGTGGAGGGACGCATGCAATATATAGCGGTGGTGAACCTTTTGCTGCTGGGGATCTTTGGAGTTGCGTGTTTGTAGACTTTGTTAGGCTTAATTTGTGTGAATCTGTAGAGTTTGGGACAGGCTTTGCCTTGAACTTTTTGTCGTTCTGCTAATCTATTTGTAGTTAGGCGTAGTTCTATTGATCAATTACAAGTGTTATCAAATTGAGCAATTCTGACAATGATATTTTATTATTAAGCTGTACAAACATCAACATTAGGGGCCTCTCATCTCCATTGAAGCTCTTGTTTCTTGCTGATGGCAATTGATAAATCCCGGACGAACCTTCTTTTGGAAGTATTTGTTATGCTATCCGTGTATCCATTTGTCAACAATTCTTTTTTAATCAAGACTCGAAGGGAAAAGTGCTTATCTATTGATGTTGATTTTCCTACCATTTTATCTACCTGAGGTTTGTTGCAGAAATCTAAAGAGGGAGAGAGTGAAAGAGAGGGAGAAACGAAAGACAAACCGTGGTGATATTCTACAAATGTTGAAATCCGGGGGTGATTTTATTGTAAATGTTGATGTGTAACCCTTGAGCTGATATCTTGGAGGCAAAGTCACAAGTTTTGAATTTCATTTTTATATGTTTAATTTCTGATGTAATCGGATCATAGTCCAAGTGGCCTCTTCTAGCCCAGGATTTAAGTGATAGATTATGACAAGTGTAATCACCTCATAGGGTGATAGAATCAAAGGCTAGGATTTAATCTTGGTATAAAGTTGTTAGAGAAGAATCTCACTTCTCTCTCTCTCCTATATTTGGTTATTGGAGTGTGAAATACAATCAGAACCTTCATCACTCTCGCATCACCATAGCTGCATTCTCTCTACAATTTTCCTTCTTCCCAAACACTCAAAACCTTCATAAAACTAAATACCAAAAGCTATGAACTCTAACAGTAAATTTGCTTGTTATGTTCATCAATGTTTCTACCGAGGGTGTTTATTTTTCTCTCCAAGCATTTTTTGAGCATGTTTATATTGTCATTGTCCCGTTTGATTTGCAGACGATGGCTGCTGCGGCCGCGCGGAAGCCCCCTTGGCCTTGCCCAAAAAGAAGTCCATAATTTCAAGAGGGTTAAGGAAAAAAATTGTATGTGTGTTTGGTTCTCTTTCGGATCACTTTTCTAACACTTAAAAAGTAGAAATGCTTTTGAAGGATATTCAAATTCGGGGTTCATCGTCCATACATATAGATAATGGGAAAGCGAAGCTTGCCAATAGGTTTGGCAATGAAAATTGGAAATACAAACTCCGGCTTATCGTCTGGTAACTGGAAGAGGAAATGCAAAATCCTGCCGATCACGTAGCTCTTGCATTTTGACAATGCAAACACAGGCCCGCTGTTCGGCAATCGGGTGACAGTAGACGCCCGAAAAATGCAAAATCCGGCCCTCTGTTTGGCAATCAGATGACAGCAGCCTCCCGGAAAATGCAATAACCTCCCCGCTGTTTGGCAATCGGATGACAGCAAGCGCCAATATTTACGAGTAGTTTCATTTTGAAAATGCAAACCCCAGCCTGCTGTTTGGCAATCACGTGACAGCGAAGCACCTATATTTTGACCTATTGTTTGTAAAACTTTAGAGACTCAGTTTGTTTCACTTCAATTGCATACCCAGTTAATGATGGGATGCGTGTATTTATATTAACTTGAGGATTACAGAAAGGGTTTGAAAACCCTAGATACAGGGAGCTTTCAAAAATACAAATCTGATCACAAAAGACTGCATGCGCAACTTGAGTTACAACAAACATTTGAAAAACCAAAATCCTATAAACTAGGAATAGCTAAAGATAAGAGTTTGAACTGATGAAGACTCCTCAAGTTGCAGGAATGTCACTGTGGGCTTGACTTCGTCTAACAGTGTTTGGAAATCAGGTAATTAACAAGCGCATGTAGAATTGTAAAACTGGTTTCCCGCCTGGTGGTCTCGTTCTAACAAGTGAGTTGCAGTATCATAATGCCAACACTTGATTATAACAGAATCCCAATGCAGCTTCATGTTGAAATATGAAGCCCAAAAAGGCACGGGACTACAAGTACAGCTATTGGCATATAAACCCCTTAAAAGGTACGATATTACAAGTCAAAGTACGGCCATAAATCCCCCACAAAAATTTCCTTGTTGCCCGCTCGAACGACCACTGGCACCTTGTCCAACGAGCGGTGCAGACTAAGGCAACTTACTCAATTTAATAAAGAGGGTGACGAACGCACATCCCGGTTGCTCTTACCTGTTTCAGCCTATCCGGAATGATCAAATTTGGGCAACCACTAAAATACAACTTCCGGAGTCTGGGCATGGCTCCTTCCTCCACCCTCCACTCTGATTCAACTGCATAAAGAAGAAGAGATTCCAGATGAGGAAAGCTTCCTGCGAAGGAAACGAGTGGTTGTGCGCCATGGATCCGAGACACAACCCGGTTGAAAATGTAGAGAACTCTCAAGCACGGAAGCTTCTCCAGCATTTCTACGATCTTGTCCATGATCCTGCAGCAATAACAATGTGAGGTTTTGCAAGAGAACGAGCTGTGCTGGTAAAAATTCTAATTTCCCAACGACATGCAGGCTGTACAAATTAGGACAGTTTTCTACCATGGGCCAGGGTATATCACCACCCATGCGCATCCTAATATGTAGTCTCTAGATTGTCAAATCTGACGCTCTGCTCTTCACCGACATTTATGCAAGAACCGCCACGTACTTGTAATTCCTTAACACTGTTTTGTAAGAATTTTTTGGGTGAGTATTATCAAACATCAAGAGGATGCAATAATATAAGTATAATGAGCTGTATTTAAGTTAGACTCGATTAAGGTTTTGTAACCGGACTAAAACCATCTTGGAGGGAAACTTAATTACTCCAATTAAGTTTGAAATAGAGCAGTTATAATTTTAGCAATAACTGTTGACAACCACTTCCTTAATGGGTGGAAGCATTTGCAATGTATAAACATGGATGTTTGGTCCCTTTTCTCGATAACACATGGTTCTCCATTATGTGTTGGCTTGTCCCATTGGAAGTTTGGAAACCTTATAGTAGTTGCAAGAGAAGAGAAGGCTAACATCTTAGTACAACACCATGTCTTCAAGTGCAGGTTAGTCTAAAGCCTTCTGAATAAATGATATTAAGGTTCATGTTCTTCATGCACTGTCATTAATGATAAACGTAGTCTAGGATTTGGTTGATTCGATTTCTAGAATGGCTTACATGTGGTATCAGAGCCAATCAATTTCAAATCCTAAACTCGAAATTATGCACAAGAATATTGATGAATCTTCCGCTGCAATTTATGTAACAAAAATTTTGTTTTTCCTACATAAAATTAATATGACTGCATTAACTTGAACTGCGTGCAGTATAGTTCAAATTATGCTTGATTATTTGATGTTTACAAGCATAGAACACTGGTTTTCTTTGCTGCAAATTGAATACATGATATCACTCCTGATCTCACATACTTGATTAATTTAGGATTATTTGTTCTTGCTTAATTTTTAATATGATAATGCGAAAGTATGATGAAACATTATTATGTCATGTTTGAATACTTAAGGAAATTTCCGATACTGATGCTCTAAGTTTAATTTAGTCTCTACACCAAGGTGTTAGATTAAGTCTAATGCTCTTAGAGTTTCATAATGGGTACTCAAAAGGCAGTATACACACACACACACACACACACACACACACATATATATATATATAGACAGTTTCTTGCCCAAAGGTGTTACTAGTTCTATAATTTAAGTGTGACAAGGAAATTTTGAATGCTTCTTGATCACAATTTAAAGGATTTTCAAATCCAAAATGTCACATGATGCTGAAAAATCAGAGGGATTTCGATTTTGTTGTCCACAATCTTATACAAGATTAGTATAAAGTCATAATGCAAAGTTTATTAAAGATGATAGTGTTTGTGATCTTCAATCCAGAAGTTCCTATACATTTGAGGAGGAAAGTGAACCAAGATGCTCCCATTTACCTTCTAACAGTCATACATCAGTTATGTCACTCCCAGTTTTCATCAGAAGTTGGTGACTCTTAATGCAATACGTTGTTTTTGCTAGAGAGTGTAGATCTGTTTCTACCCTGGGAAAATATCACAAGCTTGTACTATTGGAATATTGTCTTGAAGATTTGCTTGATGTTGATGTTGGAACACATGCATATAACTTGCCTTTGCTTCCACTGGCAAATGGTGAATTTCGATCATTGTCGAATACCTCCAAAGGAATTTCATACTTTGTTTGCAATAACTTAGAATACATGTTGCTGCTTCAACATTTATATGATAGAGTAATTGACAATAACACTCCCATCAACGTACTAAGTAGACTCTCTGCTATTGCTAAGTCCTCAAAGGCGAATCTTGTTATTTTCAATATTCAGTGCTTCATTCAGTTTTATCCAAGATTTGTACCTGCTGATTGGAAATACATAAGCAAAGTATTATGGGACCCAGAATGTTGTCATAAACACCTCACTTCAACATGGTTTGTGCTATTTTGGAAGTATCTTCGGAATCAGTACGAAGAGTTGTCATTGTTTAGCGATTGGCCCATTTTGCCAACTACTTTTGGCCATTTGTACAGAACCTCTAGATAGTTGAAATTGATCGATGCAGAAAAGCTTTCTGACAAGATGAAAGAAATACTTGTTAAAATTGGTTGCAAGATGCTGAACCCTAATTATGGAGTTGAACACTCAGATTTATCTCATTATGTAAGTAATGGTAATGTTACAGGGCTTCTATAGTCTCTATATGATGTTGTCTCTTTAAATTATGGTAGCGTAGTGACATGTTTTGATAATTTGGAAGCCAAATAGAGGAATGAACTTCGTGCATTTTTTTCTTGATTCGAAGTGGTATTTTGGAGACTGTTTGCATGAGTCTGACATAAGAAGAAGACAAATAGTTTTTATTTAGTGCATACGCTGGCATCCACATCTAGTAGGATTGGTTCTTTTGCAACTAAAGCTTTTAAGGAGTATGATGTTCACTTGCTACCATGGGGATTAGTTGCAGCTTGCATATCCGATGATTATATAGTGTACATACAAGAGATTGATTATGATATTAGTAATGTAGATGATCCACTGACTTACAAAAATGGTAAATGAAGGGGAGTCACTCATCTTTTTGGAAAGTTGCTATGGATGATTAATGGACTTAAATGGACATAAACAATGTGTGGAATTTGGTTGCAGGAACCGCCGATATTAAAGCTATAGATTGTATTGCTACAATGATCTTCATGGCATCAAATGCAAGTTAGTGCCTCTGCTGCTCAAGCGGTGGATTCTACAAATATAAACCTTTTATGTAAGTTATTAGGGTTAATGAATGGTCATTTAATGTCCATGCACATATTAGGGTTTGATGGTCATGATCCTTGATTAAGCCTACAACTAAGTGCACAATTTAACTCGAAACTTCATCAAATGGAAGTTAAAAGAGCATTCTTGAATGGAGGATTAGATGAACATATTTTCATGAAACAACCACTTGGATTCATTGAAAGGGGGAAGGAAAATTGGTTATGTAAGCTTAACAAGTCAATTTATAGACTGCAACAGGCTTCAAGACAATCGTACAAGAAGTCTGATCAAGTTGTGACTGATTTTGGATTCATTGAGAATAAGATGGACAATTGCATTTACAAAAAGGGTAAAGTCTCATTTCATTTTCATGGTACTTTATGTGGATGATACATTACTTGCTAGCACAAATGTTCAAATGCTTACAGAAACCGAAAGTCATGTTATCAATTAGTTTTGACATGAAAGACTTGGGAGTGGCTCACTATGTATTAGGGACTGTGATTCGAAGAAAGAGACACCAAAGAGTTCTTGGTCTAGCATAAAATAATTATATCAGTAGAATGTTAAAGAGGTTTAATATAAAGAATGGTAGTGTTGGAGATGTTTCAATTAGAAAAGAAGATAAACTCTCTACCAAACAATGTCCCATAACTGAATTTGAAGTGCAACAAATGAGAGACAACCTTATGCTTCCTTGGTTGACAGTGTAAGGTATACTCAGGTATGCACTAGGCCTGACTTAAAATTTTCACTTAGTGTTTTGGGAAGGTTTCAATCGAATCAAGGGTTATCTCACTGAAATGTTGGAAAGAAAGTATTAGGTATTTAAAGAAGACACAATCTCATGTATTGTGCTACCACTATGTTGGTAATCTAGGGTTGACATGTTACACTGATGATGATCTTAGATGATGTATTGATGATAGAATGTCAACTAGTGCTTAAATTTTTATGCTAGCTAGAGTGCAGTTTCATGGATAAGCAAGAATTAACAAACAAAGGCAGTGTCAACTATGGAGTATGAGTATATTAGATGTTTTGAAGCAACAAGACAAGTAAAAGTAGTAAGAAGCGTTGAAAGACTAGTGAAGATTTTTTTTGTGATAACACATCTGCAGTGTTCTTTGCTAAGAACAATGAGAGGTCGAAGCATCAAGGTTGATGGACATTAAGTATTTAAAGGTGCAAGATAAAATGAAGGAAAGTATCATAGATAATGAGCGCATCAGCACTCATGATATGATAGCCGATCCTTTTACATGAGCCTTTTACACGAGTTTTAATAAACATGTTACAAGAATGGGTTTACATGATTCATTTGATTATGTTTGAATGTGGGAGTGAGGCAATCATGATCAATGTCTTACTGTTATTTTGATGTCTTATGAATTACTGAATTGATCCAATAATCATTCATTATGAAGGGTACAACATCGAAATATGTAAATTATGTATGTTAATCTTTGCAAAATTAACATGTTAAGATACTTATATGTTAAAGTGTTTTAGGACCAAAGAAATGTGGGAGTACTGGTAGTATACTATAATGATCCCAAAATAATGATCCCTCGAGGATAATACTTATATTTTGATATGATTAGTTAGTGATTCTAGAGGACTGATGCAATTATTGATGTCAAGGTCTCTAAAGTTCAACTGACGTATCAACTTGATAAGCTATCAAGAGTCATTTTGATATATAACTTAGTGATCACATTTACTTATGTTATTGTAATGAAGATTAAATGTTTGATGTCACTCATGTGGGAGAATCTAAGAAATTTTTAGGTGATTATTATCAAACATCAATAGGATGCAATAATATAAGTATAATGAGTTGTATTTAAGTTGGACTCGATTAAGGTTTTGTAACCGGATTAAAACCATCTTGGAGGGAAACTTAATTACTACAATTAAGTTTGAAATAGAGCAGTTATAATTTGAGCAATAACTGTTAACAACCACTTCCTTAATGGGTGGAAGCAGTTGCAATGCATAAACACTGATGCTTGGTCCCTTTTCTCGGTAACACATGGTTCTCCAATATGTGTTGGCTTGTCCCATTGAAAGTCTGGAAACCTTATAGTAGTTTCAAGAGAAGAGAAGGCTAACATCTTATTACAACACCATGTCTTCAAGTGCAGGTTAGTCTAAAGTCTACTATATAAATGATATTAAGGTTCATGTTCTTCATGCATTGTCATTAATGATAAACGTAGTCTAGGATTTGGTTGATTCGATTTCTGGAATGGCTTACATGTTTAACCCAACAAGCTCTCATGTGTCATTGATTATTAGATTGACTACCGTCTGCAAGTTTCCTCCAATGGCAAATGAGAGTTTGAAGGGTGCAATCTCTAAACTGCTGGGTAGATACAAATGCCTCAACATTTTCATGTTTGAAAAAATATTCCACATTCTCATCGATGTCTCACCATGAAGATCCAAAGTTTCCAAGCATACCAAATTAGCGAAAGATGACGACAACTTGGAAAAATGAGTACCCTTTAAACTCAAAAACTGCAAGTGCATTAGCTCACCAACATTGCTTGTCACTTTGAGTTTTTGACACATGTATTCTAGCTTTTACACCCTTAGCATTTTTAACTTCTTGGCCAATGACGAAAACAATGTTCTATTGACATCACAGTAACGTTTGCATTTACGGACACGGTCACGGTCGTGAAAGTAAAACAACGACCTAACATGCTTTTCACTTTTGGTAGAAGCATACATATAGTTTGCCTCGTCCCAATAAATGGTGAGTCTTCGAACTTTGCCCCCTGTTGCTGGCTTGGTATATGTGTCTCTAGAAAAATTGGAAGTATGCATGAAGTTAACCTCTGTCGCTTTTAATATGCACATGTCTCGCATTAGATCATGCAAATGACAAGTCTTGACCTTCATGCCAAAGGAATCCATCTGACCGACTTGAACCAAACACAAGCATTCCAACTAAATCAAGCACTCGTATGCGACGTCTTCCACCGTTTTACCCGCAGACACCTTCAGCAATCCATAACTGAGTCAATGGTTCCTCCAATATTTCACAATGCTCGGGGAAAAGAGGCCAAATACAGAAAGTAAGGCTTTAAATGGTGTGGTAAGCTGTCATAACTCAGCCCCATGACCCATGAGACACCCGCATAGTGATGGTCGCCCTTGTAAGCTCGTTCTTCATACATGCCTCTCCCAACAAATACATCAACGTGCTTGTTCACAATAGTCCACTCCTCAAATGAGATTTTTTTTAGATAGGAGCCCTGCAAGCATGGTAATGGCTAAGGGCAAAACCTCACATTGCGCAAGTATCTGCTTCCCTAGTTTTTGCTTCATCGAATTGAGATTGGACTTTGAAAATATTACAAACTATGTTAACCATAACTCTTAGTCCTAAGACATTATATGTTGGCAGTGCACTTTGCTTTATTCATTTTGACACTAGAATTCAAAAAACAAAAAAATAAAACAAAATGATACATAAGCTTTATAGTCTAGTAACCTATCTCTCTTTCAATCAATAAAACCCGTCACTAAGAAACGCATCTACATCGATTTCAGTTTGAAGCCCTCATTCATGAGTAACACAATAAATATATAGTTGATGAAATAGAAGAAGGGGAAAATTGTAAAGATTTTATAACAACATGGTGTGTGCTATTATTGCAAAACTTTTACACACAAGAGTATCTAGTCTCTCTAGGTATAAGACTGTATTCTAAGTTTATCCATAACCTGGTTCAACAAAGCATTTATAACATTGGCTTAAATGCAATATGAGGAATCGTTTAGCGTAATTTTTCAAACACAAAAAATAATGGGTTGGCAAACCCCTCATACTGCAACAAATAAGAGAACATGGTAAATTTTACAAAGCATCAGACCATACTAAGGCTGGGTTCGGTTGGCAAATCGTGCCAAATTCCTTATGCCACATACCAACCACATATACATAATTACCGAAAATCAGTTACCGTTAGTCAATCGTCTTCTTGCGGTTACCAAAAATTGATTCAGCCAAAATTATTGGTTGGTTCGGTTGGTAAATGGCATAACCGATGGTTTGCAAATAAGCTACAAAAACAACAGCTCAAGACCATGCACCAACCCGTAAACAACAAACCAGAAAAGAGAAAAAGAAGTTGTTGCTGCAATTTTTCAATTGATGATAAGCCAACACAATCATGACTTAATAAGCCAACAACAATGTCAACAAACATAATCCAAATAGTTATAAGTTCACATACTCAAAAGTCTAACTAATATAATTGTCTAAGTTCAATTGTAGCAACTAATGCATAAACAAAAAAAATTCAAAACTCAAAAGTATGGTTTTGGTTATAAGATCCCCTTATTATAATCCCAAAACAAATAACTTGTTGTCTTGATAATGCAACATCACTAAAGTAGCATCAACCAATGCATGTGAAATGTTCCATGAATCAATTCTTTGAAGCACTTGGAATTGATGTTCCTGCTTGAGATGTAGAACCATAAACTATTTCAATTCAAATGTTACAAAAAGAAAAGTATGATTAAAATAAGAAGTAATATTGAATAATAAATTAAAAATATCAATAAATATTGGATTGAAGTACTATAATTAGAATTAGAAAAAATATAGCAATACTTACATTTTTCCAGTTCTTCACATGTCAAGCATGTAAAAAATACTAAAAATATCGAAATATAATATATATTGGTAGGTATGGCATACTGCCGGTATATAAAATCCAAAACCAAAGCCATACCATTAATTGTTGGTTCGGTATAATGCCAACCAATTATGAAAAAATGCCAAAACTATATCATACCATTATGAACCAACATGTATGGTTCGGTCAGTAAATCGGTTTATCATAAAATTTCCCCCCCTAGACCATACATGTCACTTTTATCTACTCTTTATCAAGAAAAATCCATTGCCAAAATGGAATGTGGGAATGTTTATTGATAAGGTTAAATTGATTCTAGACCCAAAAACAACCTTACTTATAAGAAAACTAAGCATATTCCACAAACAAAAACCAAAATAATGATAAAACCAGAAAGCACAGTAGAGCTGAGTGAGGAATTACTTGTACACTCCGTTACTATCCTCTAAAAAAAACTCCTAGCTTTCATCTTCACTTAACAGACGAGATTTGTGATTCAAACCATTTATGTCAACATAGGGAGCCACTTCTGAGCAACAAGTGGTGAGTAGTGTTTGGCTTTTTATTTTTGCACTTACTGGAAATCTAGATTTCAAAGACTTCTATGCATCACAACTCCATACGTCATCAAGCAACACCAAGCATTTCCTTTATAGTTGGATGGTGCAAAGCTTCCAAACTATTTCAGCATTTGTTATTTTCAAAATGTCTTGTTTTAGCTCATTAGTCCCAGAAGTGAGCCCAATCAGAACATCTTCCCAAACTTTCCTACTTTGACAATGTTGAGTTACACACACCCAAGCAAACCTATCAAAGTAGCCTCTAACCTTAGCATGATAATAAACACGTTTTGCAAGAGTGGTATTGCCAGACCGTCCCATGCCATAAATGGATACAACTCAGTTGAGTTTTTCTTTTTTCACCAAATACTCAACCAATGTCTCTTCATCTTTCCCTAATCCAACAAATCCATGTTCAATGACGTGAGGATAAGTTTGCCTCATTTCTGGAGCCAAGTTGCACCTTTGTACTCCATGCCATTTACTTCCTTTATGCTATAATTTTGCAGGTGCAACCTCATTGCAGAAAGGTCTTCCGTAATCTTCACAGAGTGCTGCATACATTTTCCCCTCTTAGCGGCAACTTCCATTGCAAAACTTGCAATGACGTCCTCCAAATCATAAGCCATATCTCTTACCTTTGCAACCTAAATCTGTACTGATTCGTGCTTTTCTTGTCTTGCATCTGCGTCTTTCAAGAATGCCTTTATAAATAATAGTTTAGTTTTTGCAACTTGAACTTGATGGCTGACATCACTCAAGAACTTCACTTCCCTAAGCATGGGGCCTTTGAGTACTTCGACGACCCTTAAAACGACTACCTCTACCATATTTCTGATCTTCTTGCCAAAAGAAGGGGAAAACAGACAAAACAAATAAAATCCTTGGGTTAGAAACTGAGAAAGACTAAAATAAAACACACCACAAAAAACAACTTATTCAAGAATTGTACTTGTTGAACTCTAAATCAACTCAACTACACTGAGTCTAAAACCAGAGGGAGTCCAACAACGAAGAAGAGAAAGCATATCAAATCGTCATTGTGCACACATAACCAGTGGCAAAGCCAGAAATTTAAGACAATGGGGTCAAAAAATAGCTTTCACAAATCGATCATACTTTCATTTATAATTGTCCACAACATGTTCTCATATTTTGAAAACATCGTATTACAACATCATTATTAATAGAATCATATACCTCTTTCTCAAAGTCCACAACCAAACTATCATTCAACTATTGATCACTCATCCTATTACAATGTGGATTCTTCACAATTTTCATCACCGAAAAAGCTCTTTCAATTGAAACAGTCACAACAGGTAAAATTAATGTCAATTTCACTAGCAAGTACACCAAGGGATACTGTCCATCTCTATTGGTCTCCACCAACTTTTGTGAAGGGCTATTAATTGCTTTCTTCATTATGCAAATGCATATCAAAAGTATAATTCTTTAGTTCATCTGCAAGAAGTGTGAGCTCCATATCAGAAAAATCTTTTGGATAAAATTGAGCAAGTTGAGCTAACTTTTCAATGTCAAAAATTGAGAATGAGTCATCTGGGCTTAAGCATGCAACACAAAGAAGCAACTATGTACTTGTCTCATAAAAATGACCGTTCAACTCTTAAAGTTGCTTATCAATAACATCAATAAAGAGATCAACACAGTAGTGATGAAGGTTTGTCAAATTTTGAACTCTACGTCGTGACCTCCCTCGAGTTACAAAGATATCATTCCTATCAGAAATATCAATATCATGCTTGCCACAAAAACAATAAACTTTATCAAGCCAAGTATCCCATCCATTATCCATCATTACTTGTAGTTGTTGCTTACATGCTTTGACTAAGGTCATAGCACTCATTATATTGAGATCTTCATTTTGCAATGCATGTGACAACATATTTGTGATTCCAAATATTTCTTTCATAAAAAAAGACTAGAGACAAAATCAAAAGATTCAACAAAACATCTGCTTCACCTCTTTGATCAAGACTTACATCATCATCTACAATCATCTCAAGCATCTCAATTACAGAATAAAACATATTAATCAAGCTTACCAAGGTACCATAGTGTGAGCCCCAACGTGTATCACTTGCACGTTTAAGACTAGTTTCTTGGTTTAAGCCTTGCCCACTTGGAAGCTCATAATTTTGAATAGCTTCCATAACTTTGGCTTGTTGTCGTTCTCTAACCATGTTTCGACGTTTACATGATGCTCCGATAATAGTAACAACATTATTAACCAAGTACAAAAAAAAAACCAATTTGAATATGATTTTTCGCCACGGCTACAAGAGCAAGTTGAAGTTGATGTGCAAAGCAATGAATATAAAATGCACTTTCATTTTCTTTCAAAATAAGTGTCTTAAGGCCATTAAACTCACCTTGCATATTGCTAGCCCCATCATTGTACACACAATCTAGATATGCTTAATCCGTTTATAAAGAAGAACTGATCAATTGCCTCTTTAAGTGAAAAAAACAGTGGTATTAGGAACATACTTTATGCCCACAAATCTTTCAACTACTTGTCCGTTGGTATTCACATAGCGAAGTACAACTACCAATTGCTCCTTGACTGATATATCACGCGATTCATCAACCAAAACAGAAAAGAAAGCATCATCACCAATATCAAACATGATAGCATTGGTGGTTTCACATGTTCCTGCATACACAAGATCTTTTTGAATATCATGTGATGTTAACTTGAGATTTTTAGGAGCTTTTTTAAACACCACATCTTTAATACCCTCATTATGTTATGCAAGAAACTTCAAAAGCTCAAGAAAATTACCCTTATTGCTTGAATCTTCACTTTCATCATGACCGCAAAAAGCAAGACCTTGTCGCAATAAAAAGCGAATGCAATCAAGTGATGCATTCAAATGAGTGCGATAATCAATATGTGTTTGATCCGACTGCTTGTGGACAATTGTTTGAATCTGTTGATTCTGATTCATTAAAGCTTCACAATGAAGTAAAGCTTGGTTGTGAGCACTATTAGGACCTCTAACATGAACTCGAAGTCGACATTTTTTCTTTCAATTATGAAAACCTTTGCTAGTAAAATTGTCATTACCTGCATGGTCTGGAATCTCTAGCTTGAAGAGATAACAACTTCGACAAAAAACAGCATTTTTGGATATGTTATACTCCAACTAAGTAAGATCGGACCATTTCAGATTGAAATGGCATTGTACTCCTACAAATGACGTATATGGAAATTGATGGGTTCGAGGTTGAACCAATTCCCTTTGTAAATAAGCTCTACGGACCTGATCTCTAATATTTGGATCATATTTTGATATTTGGAATCGAAGCCCAGGATCTCCTGGAAGATTTGCTAGTATACTTTCTATGTTATTTTCATTTGAACTTTCAGGAATATCCGTTGTAGAGGGTGAGAGGTTATCTTTAGTTGATTTTCTCTTAAAATACCTTTTCATAATTGTTTTAAATAATACCAAAGAGAATCAACAATATAATATAAATTTAATCAAATTAACAACAATTGAGAAGCAGAGTTCATAGATCAATACAAACCCCACAAACCTTAAGATAAACCCCATTTAACTTTCACATAGCAATAGAAACCCCACAATTTTTTTTTTGCCGGCACCCAGGGTCCCAAACCTCATTCCCCAAATCTTTTTGTCCACAAACCTTAAGATAAACCCCACAATTTTTTTTGCCGACACCCAGGGTCCCAGACTTCCTTCCCCAATTCTTTTTGTCGACACTATCCCTCCAATCCTCATCCTTTCACTGTTAGATTATACCCACGAATTCAAACCCATAAACATGTCTCACAGAGTCATAGTCATTGCAAACCTCATCCTTCACTCTTCCCAATTGTCCCTCCCCTTTCCCGTTTGTTTTGTTTCTCTTTTGGGTTCAGTTATAAATCCATTCAATTATGCAATTCATATTTCATTTTACATGTGATTGAATTTGTCTTATTCCTTTACACTATGTTTGGATGAAGAAATTGATTACTAAGGAATTTTAAAATGATGGAATTTTATTCTATAGAATTTGTGAATTTTCTTGTTTGGCTAACCTAAAAGAACAATGGAATTGAATACGGAATTTGTTGTTTTTAAACTCTCAATCATAGAAATTGGAAAATGACACCTATTTACATGGAATTTAAACTTGGGAATTGGAGGTCCCAAATTCCAAGGTTTTTTTCATTCGGAAATTCTAAATTTCTATGTTTATGAATCCAAACAAGGGAATTGGTGCATGTCAATTTATAAATTATGTCTTTAATCCAAATTCCAAGTTTATTTCCCTCATCCAAACATAGTGTTTATTTTCCATTTGATTGCCTTATCTTTTTCCTGCTACAACTTCATCGTATGTTAAAATCTTATATTGTTATCATTCATTTTGGTTTAGAATTACAATACAGGAATTAACATGAGTGAATTAATTCAATTTTTCTTATGATGGTTTCAAATTTCCCACCCCTCTTTCACTCAGATTCTCCCCTCCCCAAATTTAAAAACCCAAACATATAAATAATGAAATTTCAGACAAGAGAAGCTTACCAGAGGAAGGATGCCGAGCCAGAAGAACGCAAGCTGAAGAACAAGAGAGATCGCTGGGTTCTGGTGTGGATTGGGTTCTGGAAAAAGTCACTTTTCTAATTGCGTGAGAAATGGGTTCTGGGAAAAGTCACTTTTCTGATAGCGTGAGAAAGGAAGAGGGCAGGACTGGCAACTTGAAAAGTTTATTAAAGGGGTAAAATATTTTTTAAAGGGATAAGTTATAAATCTATTGGGCTCAACGGAGCCCAATGCCCCCACATTGGCTTTGCTAGTGCACATAACAAGTTACAAAACTGAAGATCTAACTAGAAACGAAGAGCAATTTCAAACCATTAGCAGACCCAAAACTTCAAGGGTCAACTTTAGACCTCCCTAGATGATTTTAGGAACTTGTACAGGAAACAAAAAACAAAGAAAGAAGAAGCATATCACTATGAAACATACCCTAATAATCAGTTAAGAAGGGAGAAAAGATGAAAGTGATAGGGTTTTTTTTTTTTTTTTTTTGGTTGGAAATCGTGATAGGGTTTAGGTTTAAGCCAAAACCCCAGACAAAATGTCAAAACAAAAACCACAATCAGTTAAGTTCCAGGGAAACATTATCCATATACCAGTCAAGTACAGATCATTTTATGAAATTGGAGCAAAAGGGACCAACGTATTGGGCTTCCCATAGTTCTTTCAAACTAATCACTTTCAGTAAGAAAAAAAAAGACTAAACAACCACGAGTGTACAAACACAAACAATAACAAAAATTTGAACCTGCTATAGAACTGGAATGAGATCGAAACTTACTAAGTTGTCCGGACACCTCATGTATTTGTTATGAATGCTAAAAACCCTTTAAACTAAAATTCAACCCAAACTGTCTACAGTAACAGGGGCATGATCATTGACTGATAAGGAACATATTGAATGTCCAGAAGGGTATACAGCAGCACAGCAGATTTTAGATTATCCTCGGGATAAAAGTTCCATCTATCAATTAGTGTACAAACAATACAAGATTAACTGATAATAAAATGGGTTAATGGACCATGCAAAGGTAATGTGCATTGAAGTAAAGCTTATGCAAACGGTTTGACATCTCTGATAAAGATTTAATTATTCTTTTCTCATACATAGGATAGGGATTTAGTACAAACAATGCCAAAAGAAGAAAGAAAAAACATGCATCTTTGTATGGGTGTGTGTCTATACTATATAGATTGTGTGAATGAAATAAGAACTGAATTTACTTTGAGGCAATACATACCAATTCCCAGGGTGACAGAAGCTGCTGACGCAAGATTGAGAACAAAAGATAAGTTTTATAGTAGTTGATCTAAAAACCATAAACCCTAAACCCTTATTATTTTACGAACCAACTCCTCTTGCTCTATAAATAGGACAACCCAGTAAGTGAAGTTGGTCTCCTTGAGCAAACGGCTTAAGATAAGAAAAATAAAATCACCCTTATTCCTAAATATTCAAAAAAAAATAAAAATAAAAAAAGAAAACAAGTAAGAAATGTGTGAGAGAGAGAGAGAGAGAGAGAGAGAGAGAGAGAGTACCGTCTAAACTTCCTCCAGCAGCAGCAAAGGGCCGAGAGAGTACCCTCTAAACTTCCTCCAGCAGCAGCAAAGGCCGGCGAGAATGGATGGAATTGTGGGCGAAAAGGAATTTTACAATACAACCTTCATCCTCATGAGCTAAAGACAAGAACTTGATAAAGCTACTTCTTACCCCCAACGACAAGTACAAGCCAACGACAACTTAGTACTTCTAAAACTTAGAGAATATTGAGAATGGGCTCTCAAGGATTCAGGCTGTTCAAATGATTTGAGTATGTGCATGTGGTACAATACTTTAGTGGATTTAGTATTGGGTTCTACCCATGTATTTTGAGTTCGAAATTCTCCCTACTCTTAAAATATTGTAATACTTTCAAATCTTCCTTCCACCTCTCAATAATAATAAATTATTTGAGTACGTGCATTACTTGGAGGGAAAAAATTGAGTCAAAAGTCAAATTTGAGCTTTAATGACTTTGGTCATTCAAAATTTTATGTTTTAGGATCTAGACACATCTATGTCCGTAAATTAATGACCCAATGAATCTCAAACAAGAAATAATGCAAATAAATGTATATTTGACAAACACACTCCATTTTCTCCTCCTCCTACGCATTTTTGTTTTGTTTTGTCCGTTATATTTTTCGATCGTATCAATACAAATTAAAGTTGGAGGGAATGTTTTGTTTGTTTTGTTTTGTTTTGTCCATGATGATGGTGACGATCCGGGGTCTCCACTTCAACAGGAATCTCAACCAAGGTAGCATCCGAACACCTGATCAATAAATGTATTATTAATATATAATCAAGATACTGAAGATCAAAAACCGTTCAGGTATATACTCGAATGACGACACTGAGACAGCTTGAATGAGAAACATGGCTTTTGAATAAAAAAATATATATATTTACAATACATACAGAGATTGAATGATTCTCGTCCGTGATCGTATTAATCACCATTCACTGAGTTTATTGAATGCCAACCACCCGTCCAATATTTCAGATGTTTATTATTGCAGGCTAAAGTTTGAATTTGTAGATGTTCAACAGATAAGTCACTGGACGATAGTGGAACTTTAAGTTTGCATGCAATCTACTATTAACCTTGACGAATGAATAAAGAAACTGGGCAGTCCACAGAGAAGGTCTCATGTCCATGCCCAAGATATTTGAAGGGAAGTCATGCTATGGAACCGGTTATCTGTGGCAGAAAAGGGTAACCTGAACTGGGTTGAGGATAAAGAAACTGGAAACCACGTAAAGGAATAGAGGCGATAAATAGATCATTGACAAGCGGATACTTCTATAAAAGACTAACCAACTAAACCTAGAATTTTTGTGATCTAGAAATTTCTTTGTTTGAGTATCTATTATTAGAGCATCCTAATCAACTGTTTGAAATATCCCGTAAACCCTTCCTATTCAGTAGCTGAATTTGGCACCGAATACAGCATATGAAACTGTTATCTGTAAGACTAAACTTATCATAAATATAAGTTAAGAGATTAAGCTCATGAACCACAAATTTATACAAGTATTAAAATCACAATTCGATAAACACAATGACAAACTAACCCGTAAAAACAGTAGAAGAAGAAGCCAAAGCAGACTTCTAAACAGTGCACCTTCTTCTCTCTTGCAAAACCAAAAGTACTCAAACTAACAATAGGTCTTAATTCAATATTGAGCGTATGTTTTGTGAGAGCAGTGACCACTATTTATAATAGATTAATCCAATAATTCACCTATTAGAATCACCATAGGATACCAACTATGAATCCAAACATATTATGAGTGCATCAACAAAATAGACTTTCAGTCTCACAAAGACTGATAATCTGAATTAAATCCTACAAGAATTAGGATAGTTTTAAGTTTTATAGCAAGACTTTTCTATGTCAATTAAAGCATTACGACCGACCATAATATTTAGTTTCATACTCATATTCTAACATTATCATCTTTCTTGACCAAATGCATCAGATTTTCTTCCTATAAATGTGGCTATATTAAGCTAAAATTACTTTTCCCGTAATAGTGCCAGTAGATATATCCAGTAAGAGGCAGAAATAGAACATTGTTACATCCCCCGCAGCGAAAAGAAAACTTGAAAAGCAAGAAAAGCAATACCAAACAATTACCTTTATTTCATTTTTTTTTTCTTTTATAGGTCACAGATAAGATGACCTTGAAATTTATATAGAAAGGAAAATATAACTTTTATGCAATGTCAACTTTGACTTAGTTCATTATTCCAACAACTATTATAACAAAAAAGTTCAGTGCTAACGGAAGCGGGGGGAGGAAGTGTCTTGTGTATATAAACAGTAACAATGTTCACCTGTGATTGATAAATCTTGCAACATTTCCATAAGCAGTAGCGTCCAAGCAAAGTGCCTCTTCATCTTCCAAGATACCCTTCGAACCCCAGGCCGCATCTAGTTGCACTGCGTAGTATGCATGCTTCTTACCAGTACTCGACACATTTCGCTCATGTCGTTCTGTGTTGGTTAATATCTCTCCAACATGCTCACAAACAAAAGATCCTCTTGGCAAGTCCTCCAGTGTTCTAAGACCCCATCCTTTCCCTTCAGGTGTCAAAAATACCTGAAACATATCAACAACCACTCAAATGACTCTAGCATTTAAAACTGATTTAGCTCTAGCTACGTTATTAAGTAGGGTTACAACTTACAACTGAAATTTACAGAGGATAACCTAACCTGCAACTTCACGCTGATGCCTTGCTGAACAATCCGGTTTCCACAGTTCATGTTGCATCCACATTAATGTCAGCACTCCTTTATAAATTTTGGTAACAAATGGCCTTTACATGCCACAGAACTCTTCTCGTACTTGGACTTTTCGGGAGGGCACTCTCTGCAACAGAAGTAGTGGTGTTGTTCAGGTTCCCGCTTCCACGCTATACATTCTTCCAGAAACTTCTCTTTGACCAATCCTCCTGGTGTGTAAGCAAACTGACCCTCAGTTTCAGAAGCGCAGACACAAGGCATGGGTGATGTCAGACAAGCCCCATAACAACGTGAACAGAAACCATCATGAGACATACGGCCTAGTGAAAATTTCACACAGGCATTCCTACAAACGAAACTCTGACGGATGTAAAGAAAGTTTAGCAGATCTTCAGCGTTTTTTCCATCCTCCAAGGGAATTTTCACTCTCTCCTCACCTCTAGTTATGTCTTCAATATAAATACCGGATTTTATATAACTCCAATGGAAGAATGTAGTCATGAGCAGCCTCCTCCACCTTGCGTAATTTTGAAGATTACTGGCCTTGGAAAACCATTAATCTCTTTGCAGATTCACCACAGATGCTCCTAACATCCGTAATTGAAAAACCAATTGAGCGGTGAAGACCGTTAAAACAACCAAAAGCTATATGCTTGGGTATATGGGGAATAACCTTGATAAGATTCTGAAATACAAATAATGCGCTCGGGGAACTTAGAGCATTGAAATAATTGCCTTGATAATGATATCCAAGAACATCTTGTGCAGCGGAATTCTTTAACGCTGCTACATCTCTGGAAATTGTACTTTCATCAAAAGTTGAATCAAATCCTGTTTCCGCTAAGCATTCTCCTCCCCCGTACGATTTCATGCGTGTCTCTTCCAATAATTCTAGAGCTTCATCAAAATATGGAAGGCAGAAATCAGAGTGTAGAGAAGGGTGACAAATCAAAGACATTTTGAGCTCTCCCTTTGGAGGAGATGATTCGACATCAAACAGCGACAAATCTAAAACGGTACCTCTACTGTCCACAGTGGATGATTTCACTTCTAAGAACTTCAAGCCATCGTCACCAAAATCAGGAAAAAAAAAAAAAAAAAAAAAATCTTCACACATCAGATTGAGACTTTCTTCCAGCTGTGCTTCGCAATGACACACAGAGTCGAAGTTACTACCAGTGTCCAAAACCTCTCCTTCTTGGAGTCTCTGCGACTTCTTCTCACTAGTGGCAGAGAATCTTCAGAGTCTTCAGATTCCTCATTCTGATGTGCCCTTTTCGATGGAGTTTCTTCAAGGCAAGATGTGGCACATTTCAAAGGGGACGATGATTGTTTTGTCTGTTGCCTTGTGCAATATCCCTTCATTGGAAGTTGAACATCTTCAGTTTTATCATGAGATGGAGCTGCTTTGTTCTTACATTTCACAGCCTGGCACAAAAGTATACGACTCTATAAATGCCATCTGCATTGTCAACGAGAGCGCCATGACATGAAACTTCACAACCACTTATAACATATCGAAACTCCTCTGCCCTTGTGCTCCGCTGTCTAATTAATGAAGCATGAGGACCAAGCGTAAGCATAATTAAAGACGAAATGTAATTAAAGAAATAATTTAGTTGAAATATTTTCATAGTTCCCTTCCATGACACATATACTAGATGAGCGTAATTAAAGACGAAATGTAATAAGAATTACAAGCATTCAACAAGGCAATCACGCCATGACAAAATTCGATAAGGCAGACAATACTACCTCTTCCTCTGCCTCTTCCTTGTTGTTGTTGTCATTGTCCAATAAAAACTCAAGTAGTACTCTGTACAGTCCTCCACAATAAGCTTCCAGTTGTTCTCATACAATTGCAGAAGTTCCTTAGCAGCCGCCTTCGTTCGAACTTCCGAAATGCCAAACTGCTTCATTGCATCACAGGCATCAGCCGCCATATCTTCCAATTTTTCTTCCGCATTGGCGGCATCGGTACTGAATTTCTTTAAGCTGTAACTGTCACACCCAAAAGACCCCTGATTAAATTATTAATCCTCAATGTATTATGCAGGAACGAGTGACTGGCAGATGCAACTAAATCACCAAAATTTGATCCGAAAATGGCAAATAAATTTGTGAAAAATGACCTGAAATACTTTGTAACGCCAACAAATTGAGCTAAAGCAAAAAAATCAAACTTTTAACTCCCAGAAGAGAAACAAATTAAACGACGGAGCAGCGAACTGCCAAAAAAATAAAAAATAAAATAAAAATATGATATGAAATTCTAAGCACTAGCGGAGCCAATGCGGGGGCATTGGGCTTTGTTGACCCCAATAGATTTATAACTTATCCCTTTAAAAAAAATAATTGACTTCTTTAATAAATTTTTCAAGTTGCGAGTCCTACCCTCTTCCTTTCTTACGCTATCAAAAAGGTGACTTTTCCCCGAACCCATTTCTCACGCAATCAGAAAAGTGACTTTTCCTAGAACCCAATCCACACCAGAAGCCAGCGATCTCTCTTGTTCTTTAGGTTGCGTTCTTCCGGCTCGGCGTCCTTCCTCTAGTAAGCTTCTCTTGTCTGAAATTTCATTATTTATTTGTTTGGGTTTTTAAATTTGGGGAAGGGAGAATCTGAGCGAAAGAGGGGTGGGAAATTTGAAACCATCATAAGAAAAATTGAATCAATTCACTCATGTTAATTCCTGTATTGTAATTCTAAACCAAAATGAATGATAACAATATAAGATTTTAACATACGATGAAGTTGTAGCAGGAAAAAGATAAGGCAATCAAATGGAAAATAAAGGAATAAGACAAATTCAATCACATGTAAAATGAAATTTGAATTGCATAATTGAATGGATTTATAACTGAACCCAAAGGAGAAACAAAACAAACGGGAAAGGGGAGGGACAACTGGGAAGAGCAAAGGGATGAGGTTTGCAGTGACTGTGACTCTGTGTGACATGTTTATGGGTTTGATTCAATGGGTATATTCTAACAATGAATGGATAATGACTTAAGGGATGGTGTCGACAAAAAGAATTGGGGAAGGAGGTCTGGGACCCTGGTTGTCGACAAAAAAAAATTGTGGGGTTTGTATTGCTCTGTGAAAGTTAGATTGTGGGCTTTATCTCAAGGTTTGTGGACAAAAAGATTTAGGGAAGGAGGTATGGGACCCTGGGTGTCGGCAAAAAAAATTGTGGGGTTTCTATTGCTCTGTGAAAGTTAAATTGTGGGGTTTATCTTAAGGTTTGTAGGGTTTGTATTGATCTATGAACTCTGCTTCTTAATTGTTTTTAATTTGATTAAATTTATATTATATTGTTGATTCTTTTTTGTATTATTTAAAACCGTTATGGAGAGGTATTTTAAGATAAAATCAACTAAAGATAACCTCTCACCCTCTACAATGGATATTCCTGAAAGTTCAAAGGAAAATAACATAGAAAGTATACTGGCATATCTTCCAGGAGATCCTGGGCTTCGACTCTGGATCATATGATCCAAATATTAGAGATCAGGTTCGAAGAACTTATTTACAAAGGGAATTGGTTCAACCTGGAACCCATCAATTTCCATATACGTCATTTGCAGGAGTACAATGTCATTTCAATCCGAAATGGTTCGATGACTTTCCTACTTGGTTGGAGTATAGCATATCCAAAAATGTTGTTTTTTGTCGAAGTTGTTATCTCTTCAAGCTAGAGATTCCGGACCAAACAGGTAATGACAATTTTACTAGCAAAGGTTTTCATAATTGGAAGAAAAAATGTCGACTTCGAGTTCATGTAAGAGGTCCTAATAGTGCTCACAACCAAGCTTTACTTCATTGTGAAGCTTTAATGAATCAGAATCAACATATTCAAACAATTGTCCATAAGTAGTTGGATCAAGTACGTATTGATTATCGCACTTGTTTGAATGCATCACTTGATTGCATTCGTTATTTATTGCGATAAGGTCTTGCTTTTCACGGTCATGATGAAAGTGAAGATTCAAGCAATAAAGGTAATTTTCTTGAGCTTTTGAAGTTTCTTACATATCATAATGAGGGTATTAAAGATGTGGTGTTTAAAAATTCTCCTGAAAATCTCAAGTTAACATCACCTGATATTCAAAAAGATCTTGTGTAAACAGCAGCATGTGAAACCACTAATGCTATCATGTTTGATATTGGTGATGATGCTTTCTTTTCTTTTTTGGTTGATGAATCGCGTGATATATCAGTCAAGGAGCAAATGGCAGTTGTACTTCGCAATGTGAATACCAACGGACAAGTAGTTGAAAGATTTGTGGGCATAAAACATGTTCCTAATACCACTGCTTTTTCACTTAAAGAGGCAATTGATCAATTCTTCTCTATAAACAGATTAAGCATATCTAGATTGCGTGGACAATGTTATGATGGGGCTAGCAATATGCAAGGTGAGTTTAATGGCCTTAAGACATTTATTTTGAAAGAAAATGAAAGTGCATTTTATATTCATTGCTTTGCACATCAACTTCAACTTGCTCTTGTAGCCATGGCGAAAAATCATATTCAAATTGGCTCTTTTTTCTACTTGGTTAATAATGTTGTTACTATTGTCAGAGCATCATGTAAACGTCGAGACATAGTTAGAGAAAGACAACAAGCCAAAGTTATGGAAGTATTCAAAATTATAAGCTTCCAAGTGGGCAAGGCTTGAACCAAGAAACTAGTCTTAAACATGCAAGTGATACACGTTGGGGCTCACACTATGGTACCTTGGTAAACTTGATTAATATGTTCTTTTCTATAATTGAGGTGCTTGAGATGATTTTAGATGATGGTGTACGTCTTGATCAAAAAGGTGAAGCATATGTTTTGTTGAATCTTTTGCAATCTTTTCATTTGTCTCTACTCTTTTTTTAATGAAAGAAATATTGGGAATATCAAATGTGTTGTCACATGCATTGCAAAAGAAAGATCTCGATATAGTGAGTGTTATGGCTTTAGTCAAAGCATGTAAGCAACAATTACAAGCAATGAGGGATAATGGATGGGATGCTTGGCTTGATAAAGTTTCTTGTTTTTGTGGCAAGCATGATATGGATATTCCTGATATGAATGATATCTTTGTAGCTCGAGGGAGGTCAGGGCGTAGAGTTCAAAAATTGACAAACCTTCATCACTACTATGTTGATCTCTTTATTGTTGTTATTGATAAGCAACTTCAAGAGTTGAACAATCATTTTAATGAGACAAGTATAGAGTTGCTTCTTTGTGTTGCATGCTTAAGCACAGATGACTGATTCTTAGTTTTATCCAAAAGATTTTTCTGACATGGAGCTCACACTTCTTGAAGATGAACTGAAGAATTATATTTTTATATATGTTTGCATAATGAATTTTCTGCGTTGAAAGGAATTAATAGCCTTGCACAAAAGTTGGTGGAGACAAAGAGGGATAGACAGTATCCCTTGGTGCACTTGCTAGTGAAATTAGCATTAATTTTACCTGTTGCGACTGCTTCAGTTGAAAGAGCTTTTTCAGTGATGAAAATTGTGAAAAATCCACATTGTAATAGGATGGTGATCAATGGTTGAATGATAGTTTGGTTGTGTAAATTGAAAAAGAGGTATATGATTATATTAATAATGATGTTGTAATACGACGTTTCCAAAATATAAGAACACATCGTGGACAATTATAAATGATAGTATGATCGATTTTTGAAAGCTATTTTTTGACCCCATTGTCTTAAATTCATGGCTCCTCCACTGCTTTTAAGTGACTGTCACTGTCATCAAATCATTACGAACGATACCCTAATAATCAATTAAGGGGAAAGAGAGAGATAGAGAGAGAGAGAGAGAGAAAGTACCTTCCAAACTTCCTCCATCAGCAACGTGGGCGAAAGGAGTTTGACAATACAACCGTCATCGTAATGAGCTAAAGACAAGAACTTGATAAAGCTGCTTCTTACCTCTAACTACAAGTACAAGCCAACGACAACCTAGTACTTTTAAAACTTAAGGAATATTGAGAATGGGCTCTTAGGGATTCGGGCTGTTCAAATGATTTAAGTATGTGCATGTGGTACAATACTTTAGTGGATTTAAGTATGGGCTCTTAGGGATTCGGGTTGTTCAAACGACAACCTAGTACTTTTAAAATCGATCATATTTTCATTTATAATTGTCCACGACGTGTTCTCATATTTTGGAAACATCGTATTACAACATCATTATTAATAGAATCATATACCTCTTTCTTAATGTACACAACCAAACTATCATTCAACCATTGATCACCTATCCTAACTTTTCAATGTCAAAAGCTGAGAATGAGTCATATGGGCTTAAGTATGCAACACAAAGAAGCAACTTTGTACTTGTCTCATTAAAACGATTGTTCAACTCTTGAAGTTGCTTATCAATAACATCAATAAAAAGATCAACACGGTAGTGATGAAGGTTTGTCAATTTTTGAACTCTACGCCGTGACCTCCCTCGAGCTACAAGGATATCATTCATATCAGGAATATCAATATCATGCTTGCCACAAAAACAAGAAACTTTATCAAGCCAAGCATCCCATCCATTATCCATCATTACTTGTAGTTGTTGCTTACAAGCTTTGACTAAAGCCATAGCACTCACTATATAGAGATCTTCCTTTTGCAATGCATGTGACAATACATTTGTGATTGCTAATATTTCTTTCATAAAAAAAAGACTAGAGACAAAATCAAAAGATTGCAAAAGATTCAATAAAACATCTGCTTCACCACTTTGATCAAGACTTACATCATCATCTACAATCATCTCAAGCACCTCAATTACAAAAGATAACATATTAATCAAGCTTACCAAGGTACCATAGTGTGAGCCCCAACGTGTATCACTTGCACGTTTAAGACTAGTTTCTTGATTCAAGCCTTGTCCACTTGGAAGCTCATAATTTTGAATAGCTTCCATAACTTTGGCTTGTTGTCTTTCTCTAACCATGTCTCGACATTTACATATGCTCCGACAATAGTAACAACATTATTCACCAAGTAGAAAAAAAAAAAGCCAATTTGAATATGATTTTTCGCCACGGCTATGAGAGCAAGTTAAAGTTGATGTGCAAAGCAATGAATATAAAATGCACTTTCATTTTCTTTCAAAATAAGTGTCTTAAGGCCATTAAACTCACCTTGCATATTGCTAGCCCCATCATGACCTTGTCCACGCAATCTAGATATGCTTAATCCGTTTATGGAGAAGAACTAATCAATTGCCTCTTTAAGTGAAAAAGCAGTGGTATTAGGAACATGCTTTATGCCCACAAATCTTTCAACTACTTGTCTGTTGGTATTCACATAACAAAGTACAATTGCCATTTGCTCCTTGACTGATATATCACGCGATTCATCAACCAAAACAGAAAAGAAAGCATCATCACCAATATCAAACATGATAGCATTGGTGGTTTCACATGCTGCTACATACACAAGATCTTTTTTAATATCAGGTGATGTTAACTTGAGATTTTCAGGAGCATTTTTAAACACCACACCTTTAATACCCTTATTATGATATGCAAGAAACTTTAAATGCTCAAGAAAATTACCCTTATTGCTTGAATCTTCACTTTCATCATGATCACGAAAAGCAAGACCTTGTCGCAATAAAAAGTGAATGCAATCAAGTGATGCATTCAAACGAGTGGGATAATCAATACGTGATTGATCCAACTGCTTGTGGGCAATTGTTTGAATATGTTGATTCTGATTCATTAAAGCTTCACAATGAAGTAAAGCTTGGTTGTGAGCACTATTAGGACCTCTAACATGAACTCGAAGTCAACATTTTTTCTTCCAATTATGAAAACCTTTGCTAGTAAAATTGTCATTACATGCTTGATCCGGAATCTCTAGCTTGAAGAGATAACAATTTCGACAAAAAACATTTTTGGATATGCTATACTCCAACCAAGTAGGAAAGTCATCGAACCATTTCGGATTGAAACGACGTTGTACTCCTGCAAATGACGTATATGGAAATTGATGGGTTCGAGGTTGAACCAATTCCCTTTGTAAATAAGCACTTTGGACTTGATCTCTAATATTTGGATCATATTTTGATATCCGGAGTCGAAACCCAGGATCTCTTGGAAGATTTGTCAGTATACTTTCTATGTTATTTTCATTTGAACTTTCAAGAATATCCGTTGTAGAGGGTAAGAGGTTATCTTCGATTGATTTTCTCTTAAAATACCTCTCCTTAACTGTTTTAAATAATACCAAAAAGAATCAACAATATCTTTAAATTTAATCAAATTAACAACAATTGAGAAGCAGGGTTCACAGACCAATACAAACCCCACAATTTAAGTTTCACAGAGCAATAGAAACCCTACAATTTTTTTTGCCGACACCTAGGGTCCCATACCTCCTTCCCCAAATCTTTTTGTCCACAAACCTTGAGATAAACCCCACAATCTAACTTTCACAGAGCAATACAAACCCCACAATTGTTTTTTACGACACCCAGGGTCCCAGACATCCTTCCCCAATTCTTTTTGTCGACACCATCCCTCCAATCCTCATCCCTTCACTGTTAGAATATACCCACTGAATCAAACCCATAAACATGTCTCACAGAGTCACAATCACTGCAAACCTCATCCCTTCACTCTTCTCAGTTGTCCCTCCCCTTTCCCGTTTGTTTTGTTTCTCCTTTGGGTTCAATTATAAATCCATTCAATTATGCAATTCATATTTCATTTTACATGTGATTGAATTTGTCTTATTCCTTTATTTTCCATTTGATTGCCTTATCTTTTTCCTGCTACAACTTCATCGTATGTTAAAATCTTATATTGTTATCATTCATTTTGGTTTAGAATTACAATACAGGAATTAACATGGGTGAATTGATTCAATTTTTCTTATGATGGTTTCAAATTTCCCACCCCTCTTTCGCTCAAATTCTCCCCTCCCCAAATTTAAAAACCTAAACAAATAAATAATGAAATTTTAGATAAGAGAAGCTTAACAGAGGAAGGAAGCCAGGCCAGAAGAACGCAACCTGAAGAACAAGAGAGATCGCTGGCTTCTAGTGTGGACTGGGTTCTGGAAAAATTCACTTTCGTAATTGCGTGAAAAATGGTTTCTGGGAAAAGTCACTTTTCTGATAGCGTGAGAAAGGAAGAGGGTAGGACTCGCAACTTGAAAAGTTTATTAAAGGGATCAAATATTTTTTTAAAGGGATAAGTTATAAATCTATTGAGGTCAACGCAGCCTAATGCCCCCGCATTGGCTCCGCTAGTGCGTGTATATATATCCCACTCTAGGGCTCTCCAATCTCTTCCTTTATATCCTCTTCTCCAAGCACAAACCTACCGAAGATCGCAAACTCCATAAACTCGCTCCATTTTTGCTAGAGATATGCCAGGCATTATCAGTACCGCTCTTCCAAATCAAAAACATGTTTAAAGAAGACTTGTTATCAAGAAAATAGAGAAACCAAATTCCCGGCTGGTCTCGTTTATGAAGCGGAGGGGCGGTCTTTTCAGAAAGGCTTGTCAACTCAGCGGTCTGTGTGGCGCTGAGGTGGCCGTCAGTGTCTTTTCTCCGTATGGCAGGCTGTACGTCTTTGGCCACCCATCGGTGGATTCTGTCCTCTCTCGCCTTGAACGCGTAAACACTGCCTTGCATGGCCGCCAATACATCTCTATGCATGATAGTTCTGAGGCTGAAGATCATGATACAGATAGCAGTAGTATAATCGAGTCCAATTCAATGGAATCTTGTATGGTGTCCAAAACGAGCATAGATCTTGAAAATCTTGGCTTAGATCTTGAAAAAGACACAGAGGAGATGGAGGAGGACGAGGCGAGCAAATTTTGGTGGGATCAGCCAATCGAGAATGTGAAAAAGGTAGATGAACTGAAGCAGTTCAAGAGTTCATTAGAAAAATTGAAGGCTAAGGTAATTACGCAATTGGATGAGATGGAAATGCGTGAATCGGTTGTGAGGCATTATTTGATGTGAGACCATGGCGTCGTGATGCATTACTTATTTTGTTACAATTGTTATCGAGTTCTACATTTATTTTCTCAAGGAGGAAAAGGAGAGCTTTCATTGACTAGGGCTACCTTTTGTACAAGTGTCGTTATTAAACGTTTGATTCTTTTTACTGCATATATAGAGTATTTAATCTTTTGTAAACTAATTAGATTAAGGGATTAAGTAAGAAATTGCATGTGTATGTAAAACCCTAATCGCAATCGTACCTTGGAATCCTACAGATAGCAATAATATTACGGCAGTCGAATTCTCGGGCAATTCCAACACCAAAAAAGAAGGGAAAACTTCGCTTTCTCTTTATACAAGGGAATACAGGCCGAGAGTATTTGTAAGACACACGAAATTGATATACCACTTGATGCACATTATAACCCATGTACAATATTAGATTCCTCTATTATTGTAGCCAATTCTTAATAAGTGTGTTAGTTTTTCATATGCATACTTATCAATCAAATAAAAAACCAATAAATGATCTCTTCCGGGTGTGCTTTTCTTTTACTAATTAATTAATGAAGTTTAAGCGATGTTCTTTTTTGGTGTCTATTTTGCTTGTTTACCGTAAAAATGTAAATTAACGTTTGTTTTTTTTTTAAATACTCGTAGTTGACCTATTTTTCGTTTACATACATGAACGTAATATCGGTACCGTATAAATTAACAAGTACAATAGGGCCAATAAATAAGAACTTTTTTTATAAGTACTAAATAAAATCTCAACATTGTTAATAAAATGACCTACTTGACATCAATTTGGCGCCCTATGACCAAAGAGTTCCCGTAAATGAATAATTGTTAACTTGATAATTTAATACACGTAAGGACAACTAGTGTAATAATTTGTAAAATTACAGATTATTTCTAACAATTTTAAAGGACGGACATAAATGTTGTGCTACGACTTAGACCTATTGTTCAAATCGTTCAGAGAGGAGAGTAATACACAAACTACGACGGAGACGATGGCGGCGGCTGAGGAGGACCGAATTGAAGAAGGGAATTGGGATGCTCTTAAAAAAGTGGTTCGGTCCCTTAGGATGCTCTACGTGGTTGTTGTACTAGCGAAGGCCAGGGGCGAGACTAGGATGTTTGAGCACACCTTCGGAGATCTCGAAAACACACTAGACAAGTTCAAATCGTGCAAACCGTTCACACCATTCGCGGAAGAATCAGTAACTCAAATGAGGAATTAGAGAATCTCAGAGCACAACTGGAGACGGGTTTAGAGCTCGTCGAAAAATGCTCTAAGGTTCATTGGTGGGCTATCTTCAAATGGTTTGACTACGCCAGAAAACTTGACGCAGTGTATCGGTTTTTATTTGACACAATGCTGAATAAACTGAGAGAGTGGAATGAAAGAACGCGCATGGAGAGACGTGGAATATAAGTGTGGCAACGGTGTTGACAATAAGGATTAGCGCGCATTTGCTTTGGTTTTCTCGGATTGAGGATTGTTTGTATTCGTTATTTTACAATCAGTCTGACAATTAGATGTAGTAGTTATATAGTTTTCTTGGCATTTTTTCTTTCAGGTTCGCATTCGTAATTTTGGGATCAGTTTTATTTATTGCAGACTCTGATTTTTAACCTGTAATTCTTACACAAATTATAAACATTCATCTAAACATCATATTGTTCGGTGCAATTTTAACCCAAACTGGTATTTAATTTGGCATGGTTGATCGTTTTCTTGGTTTAACTCGTTAACTGTCTCCATGGATTACTTGAGTCACTCGGAAAGAGTGTAACGCTTGTTACTGATGCTTAAAGTAATATGGAGATCGGTGCTGCAGAGAGAGTTTTAATGAACTAAAGAGGAGCTAAAGGCATGATATAAAGAAAACTTCTGCAAGTTGAAGTGGCTGATCGATGTCTTGTTTCATTAAGGCTCTGGAGTTTGGTGTTCAAGTTGGAAAGAAAAATCGCGTCTTCCAATTTCCATCAACGACAGAAGCGAATTTTTTTTAGTCAAGTCTCAATCTCGTTGAAAATATCCATCAGGAGAAGCAAAATTTCTTTGTTGACCTCCCAATTTTTTGCGACAACATATGCTATTTCCGGCCTTGCAAACAATGGGCTGCACCAAGACCTGTGTGGCTATTTTGTTAGAAGATTTTATTAGTGGCGTAATTAGGCTGCATGATGTCTCTGTAAGTTCTAAAGAGAGCTAAACACTTGGATGGATCTTATTATAGACACGTGAGACTATTAGAGATTAACAGTAACTATGTTTGTAAGCTGATAAGGAATATGTATTAAGGTTTGTAGCTTAAACAGTCATGATAGAATTACAACTCTTATATAGAATATGAATAATAAGTGATAACAGTGATAAAGTTAGATTAATAAGGAGTCACACAATGGGTAGTGTCCTTATTGATTACTGCTGTTGATATTATAAATACTTGGGGTCCCTGCACTCTCTTCTTACGCAAACAACCCTAAAGCTCAGGCCCCATTCACTGAGATAATTACATACAGCAGAAGAAGAGTCGCAGAAGATCCTTTGTACTCTTCGACATGTCTCCAACAGGTTAGTAGTTATATTGGTTATGTGTTTGTATTATTCCGCTGCCATATGTTATACTTGATTATGAATCTTACAGTCTCTGTGTTCATTGGACTTCAGAGAAAACTCCTCCCCCTCCCCATCTGCTAATATCCCATTTGTGGATAGGCCTCTTCCGAGTCTGTGTACCCGTCACAATGGAAAAGAATTCGTCCCAAGGACACACTGAAAGAACACAAGGGAATGGAATTGTGGAAGAAAAAGGATTGACAGTACTAGCATAGAGACTAGAATTTTGCTTGATTCACGACTTTTACTTGAAGAAAAAGCAAGTATAATTGTATAGCAAGGAGCTCTTTCTACAAATATTGCTAGCATTGTTCAATGTGCCCAATTTACGACTTACGAGATATACAAAACTATACCTTGTAAAGGTAATGGGAGGAGGAAGAAAGATAGATCACTATGGACGAAGCTTTCTCCACAACCACTTCTTTCGCAGGGCGGGGTGCAATGCTAAAAACATCCTGGCTCTCTTCTCATCCTTCAAAATGTCAATAGCATTTAGGACATCAATAACTTTCTCTAGGGATACAGATGCCTCTTTCTTCAGTTTCTTCTTCAACGGTTACTCTGCAACTGCCATATCTCCTAGAGCATTGGCCGCAACTCCATCCATACTTTATGGTTTCTTAGACTGTTGTAAGGTTTGTGTGCTTACAGGACGTGCCTTTCCTTTTGATCTGAAAAATTCTTGACATCACTTCAACCCATTGACTTCTTCTGAGCATCTCCGTAAATTTTCTTGGCAATGGTTCCCTTGTAAAGAGCTCGATTGCAGCTTGATGGAACTTTTTCAAAAATCTAGCGTCATTTCCACGCATGATACACAAATCGGAATAATATGACATAACTTTATTTCTGTCCATGTGCAAACTGGGATGTGCCTGCATTTATAACAAAGTAAGGTACGAGCAATAGAATGTCTCCATTAAATCACTAATCAAGAACAATTCAAATATACCTGGATATACTTGTTCCAGACCGGATCATCAGCCACCACCTTCTGTTGTGTTTCATCCCAAGTAAAACCCTTTTGATCAAGCGGAATGTTAACGCTACTGTAATGTTTCCTGAACACATTGTACCGATTTTTCAATACCGCCCTACCATGCTGAAACCCGAATTTCTCATTAAAGCATGTGATCATGGTAATCCATGATTTTTTCTTGAAAGTGCGACCAACCTTATTTCCTTTGCGCACTTCATCTAACATTAGTTCAACGAAAAATTGGTCCATAGTCTGTGACCAGTCAATTTTTTTAGGATCACATCTTTCTTTCTCACACATTACATCACCATCATCATGTTTACTCTGTCTCCGTCTCTATTCCCCCCTCCGTAGACAGAACTGCTACGACTCCACAGCTGCCACCACTGTCATCACCGTGCCGCCCGGCACCACAAGGTCCACAACCAAATTTTCAAACGAGCTCCACCATTTCCTTGTTACATTGCTCCTTTCCCCACCGAGACTGTCTTAACATAACCTTCTTCACCATTTTCTTCTGAACTGCTCCTTTCCTTTCGACTAAATTCTCATTTTTTTTCCATCTTACGTAATTTTCGCACACTTCTTTTCTCTTGTTGCGCACCACAGTTTATTAATTTCTATCCCTCAATTCTCATTTGGTATGTGCAGGAAAAGAAAAATGATGCACGGATATCACTTCTCATTTCTTTCATTGTCAATGCTCTCTTTAATCTTATCAAAAGGAGGACACAACTAAGCATATAAGAAATGTGAGTGCGCATATCCTCAAATTATTTTACAGATTCTTTTCATCTAATTATCCAGTGATTCCAGTCACATGCTCAACATCCAAATCTTTTATTCTATCCGACATATGGAATAATATTCGAAAAATCCATCTGTTTTGTGTTTTTATTATTTATTTTTATGCGAGTGAGAAAGAAATCGATTTGTTTTTCTCACCGACTCACAACGACAACATTCTTTTGGTTTTATGTACACACCAGGAAACATTCACGTGTATTAGGTAAGAACTTCACCTTATTCACAACATTCTATTCCAACATGTTGAGGCCCTTAGATTTCAAATGCCTTATTAGGTAAGAATATCATCTACGGTACAATGATGTATTTCTTCCGCAATACTATAACATGTTCAATAGAGTTTAGGATAATATTTATCTCCGCCTTATATTCAGCTCTTGCGAATAACGTACGTTTATTGTAGATGCAAAATCATTTTCCTCATGAATTGGAGATTTATTTTCAACACTCCCCGCGTGTGGCGATTTTCAAGCCAAACGTGTGGACAATACAAACAGAGGTAATGTGGAGCATGCATCGCCTTTGGACTTCCTACATACAACTTGCTCTGATATCATAAAAAAAGTTGAGGTTCAAAAACATAATCAAAATTGTTCGATTTATTAATCTTTTTTGGAAGATCCTCTCTACAAAGCATCATTCGAGCCAAATGTTGTTTAGTCATATACACTTATGCAACAAATTGATAATATAAATAGCAAGTAACATATGCATAGTAAACTGCCGATTTATTTAAAACCTTAAATAACTAAATGATTTTTCAAAAATGATAATTAAATAATAGTTGAAAAAAATTAAACAATTATAAAAATTTATACAATAAAAATACGTTATTACCTAACTTAACTAGTAGGCAATGCAAAATGTTCCAATTGAATACACCCATGGTTTGCTTCAATTGCGCGTAGGGGACCGAATCTAGTAGTGGCTTCCTATTCCGTCCAACCGCACCTCACCGCCACGTCAATGAATGTCTTACGTCCATAACTAGTTGACGAATAAATCAACGTGTCAAACACCCTCTCGGCTCTTGCTAAAATCACCGGAGATGGATTGTCTGCTCCCCCCATTTTCATACCCTTCTCATCTCTTCCTGTTTTATGTGATCACGGGTTAAGTCACGTCAACATTTTATATCCCTATTACTTTTTATTTTATTATTTTTATAAAAAATCAATATAAAATGTTGACGTGACTTAACCATGACTACACCGGATAAGATGGGAAAAGTATAGAAATAGGAGCGCACACAATCCACCTCCAACATCACCATGTCAACTGTATTTTATGCATTGCACCCCACGGATTTTGAATATTGACATAAATATTGATAATTGTTACCTTAAAATTATTATTTTTCACTGCAAAAAATTAATATTTGAAGGAAAAATATATTTGTAAACAGTAAATAATGAGCTTTTTGAAATTTTAATAGCAATTTTTTAAATATATGCCAAATAGTTTGCTCTATTTAGGTGAACTGACAAAAGAAAAAAATACTATAGAGTTTGTTTACTTACTAAGTAATGAGAAACTAAAGAATCAATTCACTTTGGAATAGACAAGGTGAAGAAAGAGAATTGGATTAACACCTCCCCCTGGTTAATCAAATTGCTGAAATTAATTTATTTAATTACGGGTTTTAAGTAATATCATTGTCGGTTATATATAAGTAAAGGACGGAATCCATTCCCTTTCTTTTCATTTTGCATTACTAATAAGTAAATGAGCCCCAAGTGTATTTAGATGTGAATGTGATGCGACAATCTCTAAAATAGTTCAACCATACATGTAACCATTTATTTCTTTTCTCCTTTTATCTACTACGCTTGTTTGTCTCCCCTAATTCACTTTTTATTTTCTTAGTTTGTCTAAAAAGTGCTTTTAAAATAATTGAAAACGTTTTTGATGAAATTATTTTTGGAACCAATTCTTAGTAAAAATACAAATGAATCCCAAAAAAACGCTTAACGTACTGCATGCAAAAGACACATAGTTGATGCTTCTTCTCGATAACATTTAAATTTTAAAGTACTTTGAAACCTAAAAACATATTTTTTTTTAAACACTTTCGATTATTTTGAATGCAATTCTAAACGAGCTCTTAAGAAAATAAATTCGATAAAATTGTTACGGATCAAAAACCCTCTACCCAGTATCATTTTATAAAAAGAAAAACAAATATGATTTCTAATTTATGATATGTTTTTTAGCATGTAGTTTTAGACTTTTAGCTATCTGCTATGCGTCTGCAATCCGGTACGCCCGAGGACCTATTTTTTCCATGTTTGAAATCCGTCCGGGGGTATAAAAAATCAGCTGGCCTTCTCTCCTTTTCAGTGCTCCGAATTATTACTTTTCCATTGAGATCTGCACAAAATCCTCAAGATTTCAGTATTCGAATTCTGGGTTCTCTTCAGACTTCACAGTTGTGAACTGGGCAGCCACTGCATCTGGTTACAGAGCTTCCTGTGAGTTAAAGTCTCAAACTTTTGATTGAAATTTCTTATGGGTTTTTATCGTTTTTTTTTTTATCTCTGCTGCTGTTTTGGTTTGTTCTTTTGTTGATTTTCATCCGATGTTTATATGTGTAGGCACTCGAATTAGAGTTTTGTGTTTTTATTTCGATCCCCCGGCTGCTCAAAACTGAATTTGTTGTTGTTGTGAATATTGGAATTTGTTGATACGAGCGATAATCTACGCTAAATTCATCTAAACTACGGAAAAGAGAGAGTGAACATTGTTCTATGCAATAAGAAAAACCGGTATTGGTATTGAACCTGAATACCCAATATGGAATACTCAAAAGAAGTATTGGAGTTGAATGTTTGTGGTTGCTCAATATGCTTATAAATTTCAATATATAACAGTTTGTTTAATGAAAGGTTAAGTGATTGTCTTTTTTTTTTTGGCACGTGTGATATTTGAAGCTTTTTCTTGATTATTACAGACTCTAATTTTTGTTTTTGTATATAATTATATGTTAAGGGAATGAAGTTGCAAAATATTGGGAATATCTGGCTTGATTGATAGCATAACTTTCTTAGCGAGGGATCTTCGCATTTTTTTGGAGATTCGAAGATGAAGAAACCGCAAAAGATCACTCAGTACAGGGAGAGGCTGGACAGGACACTGGCATCTCCTAGTCTAAGTGATGAGGAAGCATTAAAAACCCTTGTCAAGAATCAGCTGATTCGTTCTTTGGAAAATGAAAATGAAGGTTGCTAGTTCTTAACAAATTCCTTTTTGAGTTTGACATATTTAATCCGGCACCAATCATGCGCCACTGATGTCTTAAAGTGATGTAAGAAATATGTGAACACTTAATAATTTTAGATTTATGGCTCCTGTAGGATGCAATGAGAATATGGTTGAAGAAAAGACGGCTGAAGTATCCAATTTACTGGATATGTTAAGGAGCGCTTCCCTTATTAATGACAAGGGATTGAAAACCTGTGAGACCACAACCCAACCCGAATGGAAAGTATGTTATCGAATCTGCATTATGTTCTTCAAATCCTGCTTTGCTCTGTAACTGTTTTCGTAGTTATAATACTTTTCTCCATCCCTTATATGTATATATGTGTGTGTGTATGTGTATGTGTATGTGCGCGCCTCTCCCTCATGGCCTCAACTATAAATTTGCTTCTGTAGAATCAATTCTCTTCGTTTTAATAAGTGAGAGAATTAAGGCTGCTGAGTTTTGTTGTTATCATGCACAAAGGGAAAGTGGTTCTGACTCTCTCTTTTCAATACGCACAACTTCTAAAACTTAACATCGTCATGAACATTGTAAAGTTCTAATTTTTGACCTTCGCTTGTTTGGAAAATGGTTTTTATTGTTGTTGAAATTTAATGCTATTCATTTACATCAATATATTTGAAATTTTAAGGGGGTTTATTCAATTGGGATGTTGATCAGTAGTCATTAAATGTTATTTCATTTATATTAATGATTATTAGGTTTTTCTATTCTTTAATCAACAAGGCGTGGTGACCCCTGTGTGATGACACTGACGTTCAAAATATACTTCTGCTTACAGTTAAAACACGATAATGAAGAGTTCCGTGTGATGTATCGTGAGGGAATTGAAGGCAGTCCCTTTCATACATTACTTGCTGAAGGCTATGTAGACGGGCCTGTAGATGTCTGTAAGTGAAACCAAAATACTTGAAAGTTCATACGCCTCATTAACAAATATTGAACTTTAAAAGAGTGTTTTTGAGACAAACAAGGTTCCTTTTGTTGTAGGTTTATGCATCTCGTGGGAGTCAGACCTTTACAAGAAATGGTAAGTCATTTCAATCACTGCATGTGCACTTGATTTATGCATATATTTTGTAATGAGATATGGTCTGCTTGATGGAATTTATACTGAAAAATTTGTTTTCTGTGAGAAATGGGCTACAAGTTTGCAACAACGGTGTCGTTAAGGAGCTAAAAGACCTGTACTGAAGGAATTTAACTCATTTAGACAATAATTGGGTTTATTTTAACTTCCTCCAGGTGGCCTGAGTCTACAGTTCCAACTTTCAAAATCCTCTCTAGCAAATGTTTGAAGAAGGTCAGGATCGGTGAACAGATATCTTTAGTGAGGTTTGTCTAAGATAAAACATAAAACTATATCATGTGTTAAAAATTTTCTTATTTGATTTCTCACTGCCGAGAATATTTCCATATGGAATGCTGAGTTTTGTTTATATTTTTGGAAGAAAGGATGAAAATTCCATGGCCACTTTCAGCTAGGGAGGCAGCTGTACACTATTTTATGTTTGAGTACTTCCAAGATGATCTGATTGTTGTGCTCTTTAAATCGGTTGGTAACCAAAATAATCATTTGGCTTCAATATTTATTTTGGTTTCCATATTCCCTATACTCCTGCAATTCAAAAATAGAAACCTGAATAAACTGATTTATTGCAAATGTCGTCTCAGATCTCCGACTTGGAAAGCATTGATGATACTCATTGTCCCACCAATGAGGCTACTGCTGGAGCAAAGGATGCTGTAAGGATAGATATGGTGGGTGGCTTTGCTTTGCAGAAGGTTACCAACGAAAGAAGTTACTTTCGGTAAGCTATGGCAACTTGAATATAATACCTGTTGAATTTGTTCTGTGGTTTGTAATTAAAGCTTTGAAGAACGTCTATTATTGTAGGACAATATCAAGTACGGATATAAAGATGGATTTCGTCCCGCCATCCCTTTTAAATTTTATCTCGAGGCAGCTCATTGGCAATGGTCTCAAACTCTACCAAAAGGTTATATGTTTCGTATTTAGTATAAACGATGCAGCTAAAGATACATAGACGTGCAAAAAATTATATACTCAAAAGAGATATTTCGAAAGGGAAGGGGAGGGTAGGGAAATTTCTTGAGGTTGCATGTTGGGCGTTCTGCCGAAACTGCATGCAAGCATCCCTTCATTCTAATGTATGGGATTCTATTTTTTTTTATTTTATGTTTCTTCACATTTTCTAATGCTAACACTCCTACGAACTTACAGGTAGTGTCTTCTAAGCTTAACTGCAATGACGATTACAGTAAGGCCTTGAGTGGCCCACTGTACTCTCATATACGTGAAGCTCTTTTTTCACATAATAAATCAAATGGGGCTTTGGAAGAAAAGAAGCTACATAATGATACATTCAGTCTCTCGGAAGAACATCTGGTAAAAGATAAGACGGATGAGAGTTTGGTAGATGTGGATCAGAAAGTCGATAATGATCACCCTGCAAGTGGAGTGGCTCCAGAAGTTGCAAAAGTTATACGAGGAGGCTCATTTGATGAGATTGAGGAGGTAGAGAGCGACGAAAGCAGGCGACATGAGGTTCAAACACCCAACAGAGTTGTTGAAAGGGAACGTGTAAATGGAAAGGGAAATGTTTTGGTCAGTTCTGAAGTGGAGCAAGCTCTAGGAACATTAGAAAAGGTAATTTATAAGGTTCGGCAAAATAGATTGAATGCTCAAAAGCGGTCGTCTTCTGGCTTCACCAATGGAATCCCGCCAAAGGAAAATAATGCAGGTAACCCAAAATCTTTAGAAGGTGGAGTTTGTGGAAGTGGTGAACATGTTCTTGAAGCATCTAAAGAAGAGTTTGTCAAGACGACTCAGCCCGAGTCTGCAAGGAATGGCTCTGTCATTCACAACTCAAGGTAATTGTGTCAATAATACTGATCATACTTTCTTCTTGGCGGTGCAAATCATATACGTCAAAATTAGCTCATAAACTTATAAAAGGTCGTACCCAGTGCACAAGGCTCCCGCTTTACGCAGGGTCTGGGAGAGGTGAATGTCGGCTAGCCTTACCCCCATTTTATGGAGAGGCTGCTCCCAAGTCTGGAACCCGAGACCTACCGCTCATGGGCGAAGGCACTTGCCATCGCACCAAGTGCGACCTCTTTCTCATAAACTTATCCTTGAACATATTTTATCGCTTCATTTAGCATTACGATAAGACACCATGATCAATCTTTTACTTCCTCTCTTGATTTTATCTCGGAGCCAAAAGGGTTAACGTTTTCATTTATTCATCTTACGTTGCAGCAATGCAGGTTCGAATTCCTTGTCCAAGGATGTTAACCCTAACAGAGCACTACCTACTTCCCTGGAGCAGGAACTTTCGGTTTCTCATGACAGTAACCAGGTTGCATTGCTTTCCTCCAATGACGGAACTACAGAGACACCTGCTGTCGATCATACTATGCATCGTTCCGACCGCATGAACTCCGAGATCAACGGCGATCAAGAAAGTCGCCCTAGTAGAACAAAAAAGCCGAGGCAGCAAAAAGCGCTTCGGTTCTGTTGCTTCAGCATCAGTTAAAGACAGATTTTTAAGAGGTGGGAAGAGGCTGAACTGTAACTGTAACTGTAACATGTTACCCATGAGAAAAACTTATATGATGCTTAAAGATATATTATACTGCTTTAGGAGACATTAAGGATGTACGATATTCTGGAATAATAATCTACAATAATAAAGTAAATCTATTTGTCACATATTGCGTTTTCGAAAAATAACTTCAACGACAACGAGAATTCACGCCCTTGACAAGTAAGTTCCCCTCCACGAAGGGTGCATACGTCCGTGATGTGTAAGTTTCCCTCCACATTACTTCATCCTTGAGGAAACCTATGCCAAGTGACTTGTTCTCCTTCATTGTAGGAGTTGCTTTGGCCCCCAAGCCTTTTAAACTCTTGTTTGATACATACATGTATATCGTGATATACAGATGGTAATATAAGATGAAATCTGATTTTCACACGTATCTTCGTTAGCCTCTCAAACATTCATCTTCATTTTGGGCAATCAAATTGAATAAATAAAACGGAAACAACGGACATGGCTAAGCATAAATGTGTAGTAGAAAAAATTGGTGTGCGTTTATCATTTCTCTATAAATGAATGTTCTTTTACTGGTTTGTGTAGCAACATAAGATATTTGCCTAATATATATGTTGAGAGTGTTACAAAATATTTATGTTATTGTCGAATTGTAATATGATCAAGTTGATTCTTTCAAATTATATGATTACTAGCCTCTTGCCACACACGCTCACGCGTCTGACAATCTACTCTTGTTATTAGAATCTCCTACATTTTTCCAACTTTTTTAGACTAAACATATGTTCATTTACAAAATTTGATTAAGACGCTTTGAACAATTGTCAATTTAGCATTTATTTACCCTAAACCTTAAAAGAAATAAATATTTAATCAATGAAATTGAAAACCGAAGTATCCATTTCAAAACGCCCTTTTTTTACTTATGATTTTATTCCTTTGATTTTTTTTATTCTTTTACTTTGATTGTCTGTTAATTTTTTTTTTATTTTAAAATATTAATTAAAAAGAGGTACTTGCGAATTATAAATAATTTATTTTTTTTGGCCTTTGTCGAATTTGTTGAAAATATCGTAAAGACTTTATGTATGAAAAACGTGTCAACCTTAAAAACACCAGGGCCTAGACTCATCTCCAAAACCGAGATTACCCTTTTTACCCTTTTCCTTGAGCCAAATTCCTCCTGTGTCCCAATGACCAGCAACTTCTCACTCCAACGGTTAGACCCTTGGAAGTTGCATTTGAACAAGTCTATATGCTCCAACAATGTCGACGAAGAAGCTGCTCACTCCTCTCTCCGCCATTCTCCGGCGAACCCTAACTCCGACTACCGCTCTTTTCACCTTCAACTCCTCAAGAAATTTCCAATCTCCCGCTTTTTTTTCGTCCAGTGTAGAAGCGGACCGCCGCCTTTTCCCGTTCGGCGGATTTGGTTTTCCCGGGAATCACAGAATTCCCGGGAAATGCTTCGTCAGCTCCCAATCGGCGGAGAAAGCCGACGCTAAGTGCTGGAACTGTAGTGCCTCGCCCGAAGCGGTGCCGTTTCTGTTGTGTTCGTCTTGTCGGTGCATTCAGCCGGTGGATCAGTCAGTGGATTACTTTCAGATATTTGGACTGTAAGTAATTAAGGCTTTAACAATAATGTTTTCTCTCCCTTTGTTATTTCTGTCTGTTTGGTTGCTGAGAAAATGAGAGAGAGGTAGAAAGAAGGTGAAAGTTTTGAACTTTTTATTGTTTCTTTTTGGTATAATATATATTGGGGGTGGGGGAAAAAGTCGAATTCGGGATCTCAGGTGTATGCGCGAATGCTCTTAACCAAACGAGCTACAATTCCTAGGGAAAAATTTGAATCTTTAATTAGTCACTGTCTGCGTGGTTATGGGAAAACAAAGCTAGTTTCTGTTATACTTATTTGAGCATTTCTCACAAACTAGAAGGATTTGTTTTCAATTTTTTTCAAATTAATATTAACAGGGAGAGAAAGTACGATACCAAAGTGGACGATTTGGAGGGGAAGTATAAAGCCTGGCAGAAAAAACTGCACCCTGATCTTGTTCATACTAAATCAGAGGTATTTGTGATACATATCTTCATTTTCAACATATGGGAAATGTAAAAGATAACACTTTTCGGATATAGTAAATGTTTTTTTTTTAAATGTTTACCATGGTTATAGAAAGAAAGAGAGTATGCAGCTGAACAGTCTGCTCGGGTGATTGATGCATACCGCACACTAAGCCAGCCCTTGGCAAGGGCAATTTACATTGTAAGTGTGATTTTTGCCTATGAGGTTATCGTTTGATGCATTTTTATTGCGTTCAAACCAATGTTCTGAGAACTGGACTAGTTTGGCAGAAAAGGGTCTTATTGAATGTGATTACTTGGTAAATAACTAAAAATATTTGTATGATACATATCAATCCTGACCCTAATACTTATTTATTTACAAAGGCTTCTATGTGTGTGTGTGTGGGTGTTGTGACCATGATACAGAGGTTCTTGACACGCATAGTTCATGTTGAGAATGAGTCCCACATTGATGGGAGGAGGGACCTTGCATGGGCTTATAAAAGGTTGAGCTACTCCTCATATTGCCAATTGGTTTTATGGAGGTTGGGCTACTACTTATATTTCCAATTGATTTTATAGTGGAACCTCAACTTTCTTTAGTTAAAACATGGATGACTTCACATTCTTCATTTGCAACAACAGCATCATGATGAATAAGCCTATCATTCAATAGTTCACGATGTGAATTTGTGTGTATATTATCATTTCCCTCTATGAGTAGGTTTCCGTAACTGCATTTAGTTTCAGGGTCCCATGATTAAAAAGATAAGGGCGAGAAGATCATCTAGGCAAAGTTTCTTGATCATCCAATTTATTAGTGTTTGCTATTCATATTCTACAAGTTTTGAAATTAAACTGTTATTTATTTATTTATTTATTTCAGCTGAAGCTTGAAGGTGTGGACGTTGATGAAGAAGAGACGCTTTCAGAATCAGAGTTGCTAACTGAGGTGATTTGAAGAAGTTGAAATCCTGTTGTATTTATACAACCTATTATCTCCTTGCAATTTTACCCATAATCTGAGTGTAGTGAAATATTGACTGAAAAAATGGTAAAGATCTTATTGCTGTAAGCTTGATGGATATTTGACATATTTGGAGTGCACATATTTGAGACGAATATCATCCATCAGAAAATTTTGTAATCTAGTTGAAGCTTATGTCGTAAAATTTTCAATTGGGATGGTTTCTTAAATTTCTTATTCTAGAATTCTTTTCCTTCAAGAAATGAATTTTTGTTATTAATATTGGAGGAAACATTTCCCGTAGACGTTTGGAGTCACTGAGTTGTTTTTCTTTTGTTTTGATGGATATGCTGAAGTTGATGGGTCATTGAGTGAGTATTAATTTGATTTTCTTATACCTTCTGGCTTGGAAAGTTCAGATTTTGGAAATCAGGGAAGCTGTTGAAGAGGCTGCTGACTCTCAGGCTTTGAATGAGATTCAATCTCAGGTATGAACCAAGACTTTTTACATACATGTGGGAATAATTAGGAAGGAACACGACAATTCTTGTCACATATCGCTTGCAGTCTAATTTGTAGAGTAATTTCCTAGAGGTTCATGGTTCTCAAAACTATCGCACATAGAAAATGCCAAAAGATAAAAAGTTAAGTGGACTAAGGTTAATTAGTGTTTTGTGATCTTCTGTTCTATTGTAACAGTTCTGATTCCTCAAGTTCCATGAAGAAGAGCTTGCATATTTACCTTTTTAGTTCACCTCTTTTGTCAATAAAAATATGCGTAATGTCGACCTTATTGCCCTTTTATTCGTTTTATTTTTTATCAACTCATCTCTGTTCTTGCTCATCTAGATGAAAGAGAAACTAAAGCATTGGTCCGACATTTTTACAAACGCATTTCGTAGCCGCAACTTTGGAGAGGCTCTAAAAGCTATCCGGAGAATGACTTACTATGAGCGTGTAAATGAAAGTGTTGTAAAGAAGCACTAATAAAGGTAAGACGATGCAACTATTTAGCTAAATCATCAATCTTCAATAGAAAAAAATGAGTGTACGAGTCAACATATAGGGCAGAAGGTGCATAATCATATCTGTGTTCACGACCATGCCCCTGGGGAAAGGGCATGGTTTTCTCTTTGGCATGGTAATGTACGAGAGCACACACACAGACAGAGACCTCATGGATATGGACCCGTAAACCTCACTTCCGACGGGATTATGGGAGAATGGAGGGTACCATTTGCTTTATATGGTTATGCTGTCATCCTGTAATGTCAAGTAGTAAAGTGAATATTTATTTGAAAAGATTGGATCTATATGTTTTCATGGTTAACATATTAACAGATGGATAATGCTAATGAGGCCATCATCCGGCAACTTTCAGGCTCTTAGGATCTCAAACAGTATGGTTCTTGAGCAAACAAAGTTTAACTGCACCATTGACAAGAAGATTTCGCAACAAAGTGTGAGTACGTTAAATTTTTGAAATGCTTGATTTTTTTTTCGGCCTATTTCTTTTGAATGAAATCTGTAAACTGAGCCTAGATTGTTCGTCTTTACAGCCAGGTTTTAATTGAAGACCTGGGTTGAAATTTTTCCCGCGTCGTTTGGATATAAATTAAACATTGGAAATACGAAGATTGAGCTGAGATTTGTTGGAGCTGCGAATATTTTTCCATCGTATGATTCTGTAATCTTATGAAGATGGTTCAGAGGCAGCTCTTAATAATCACTCATGTTTGTTACATTTCGTGTCTGTCGAATTACTTGAATTCAGTGGCTGTAAGCGTTGTTGCCTGATTCGGCTGGACGATAGAGTTGATTGCTTCGGGATTAATTTTTCATTTCGAAAATTCGTTTGATCCTCAACGTCTATGAGCCAAAACAATGTACAGAATACGAATCTTGTCCGTGCGAGGAATTTACCTGCAGTTCTTGAATCTTAACGATATGAATTCGAGGAAAATTCATGCAGAAACCAGAAGGACAAAATGTCGTTCCTGCGGGTATCCCTTTGAAGTAGGAAAGTAAATTTCTTGTTGCCCAAGCAAGCAGCCGAGTCTATAATTCTCCGACAGAAATTCAATTACATTGGAACCCTTGGAACCACATCGGTCAAGCCTCAGGACCCAATTTCAATTTGTACAGGTATGGAGACACAACCAGTTCTCCAGCAGCAGCAGCAACCGCAACTGCAACTGCATTACGTGAGGGCGATTTTTCCTTTTTTCCCCATGTAAGTTTTCATATCTGTAGCACACAAGCAATGGTTAAGCTTAAGCATATACTAGTGGATACATACATGTATCAGATAAACAAACATAGATGAAGCATGATTTTGTAATCAACTACTGATGGAAGTACCTTGCAAATCTGTCTGCATCTTTGTCATCCACGTCGTCGTCGTTTGTCATCATCATCTTCACCACCGTTCTTATTTTCTTGTTTTCAGTCTTTCTAGCCCATTTTCCCTTGCTTTCACTTTCCTCCAAAGACTTTCAAATCCTTTATCTTGAAAAACCGATCCTCTGTCGCATCATTAGCTTCACCTTCACTTTTGGTTTCCTTGGCCACAGAAGAGCTAGAGAGAATGAGAAATCTTGAAAGCTAATGTAGTCAGATCTGAAGCAACGGAGGGAAGAGTGTCACCCTGCTACTCCTATATCAACGCTGCCAGCACCTCCAAATTTGAAGTAAGGAATAGGAGGAATTATGTTAGCACCTTGCGGCTTCTTATTAAGGATAACTTTTGCTCCATTACAGTGCGAGCCAAATCTTGCTTACCTTCCCTGTTAAGCCCGTAAAATATGGTTCGAAAATTCACCACACTCGGAACAATCCCACTTTCCAACATTTCAGTTATAAGCTGCATTGCTTCTTCAGATTTGCCCACCTTACAAAGACAAGTGATGAACATCGAATACGTTCTAAAATCTGGCAATGTTCCTTTAAGTTTCATGTTGTGAAAGACATCCCAAGCTTCGGAAACCATTTCCATGTTCATGTACCCTCGAATAAGTGCAGAATAGGTAATGACTGTTGGTCTACAACCCTTCTGTTGCATTTCCTTAAAAATTTCTAAAGCCTTTCCTATCTGCTTCTCTCTCAAGTAGTGAACTATTAAGGATGTATAAACATGGACGGTTGGATTTACACCCGCCTGCTTCATTGAATCCACCTTGGCCAGTGCTGCTTCTAATTGTCCACTCCGCAGAAGTCCATGTACAAGGCTCCCATAAGTATACTGATCCAGTTTTGACCGGTCTTCCCCAACATCATCCATCAATGCTGAAGCTTCTTGTAACCTCCCGGCTCGACATAGAGCCCTAATGTACAAGGAATAACTAAGAGGAATCGAAAAACCAACTTTAGGAAGAGAATCTATGCACCTTCTGGCATCTGAGAGCTTACCAACTTCACATAAACAACCAATATACGTTTCAACCAACTCTTTGTCAGGTACATGACTGGCACGGATCATCTCCTTGAAAATTCTAATTGCTTCGTCTACCTTTCTACCTTTTCTCCCACAAAGAGATATGACTAAATACTTGTAGGTACTGAGAGTTGGGTGGCAATTACTAGACTTCATCTCACCAAAAATCCGCAGAGCAATCTCTGTCATACCTGTTCGACCATATTGCATTATCATTATTGTCCATGTATCTGGTGTGATTAAGAAACCTTTTCTTCTCATTTCATAAAAGAGGTTTCTCATGTGCTTGAAATCTTTCCCGCGCCCTGCGGTTTTGATAGCCATGTTGTAAGTGTCAGTAGTGTGGCTATAACCAGTTTGCTTTCCTACCCATGCAAAAAAATGTAATGCTACGAAACCATGCATGCTGCTATTCCTCAAAATTTCCACAACGAGTCCTGGAGTAAAATCAACAGCAGAATTCTTCAAAGCTTCCTGAACTAAGGGCCAATCTGTTGAAGAGGACAGAATTTTACAAATTTCTTGCAAACGATGCTCATCATAATCCTTTAAAAGTGGCTCCACTAATGTACAATCCATCTTTGCTGGTTGTAAGTAATTAAAGTCCGTCCCTGTACTGAGCTCCTCACCCCTAGATGCTTCATTATTAGATACCTCTTCTCTTTCTCGGGGATGAAGTTTATAGATCCTCTGCAACTGCTTTACTTTTTCAAGGTTATCAATCTCTCCCTTTTTCTCCATATGATACATAGCCATATTAAATATGTCATCTTGAATTACTATATCAGATGCTCGCATGTCATCAAAGACCTTGAGAATCTCATCTGTCCTTGAAATTCTACAAAGCTCCTTAATGAATATAGAATACGACTTCAATGTGGGCTTGATGCCTTTGTCCTTCATACTATTAAATATTTTCCATGCTTCAGATATATGGTTTTGACGAACCTGACCTGCAACCATGGCTGTGATCGCCACAATATCTGGCTCAACTCCTCTTTCCAGCATCTCATTATACAGATCACCGCCTCTTTGGAATTCATTCAACTTGAAGAGGTGTTGCATCAGTTCTGTGTAGGTAGAAGTTGTGGGCACGTATCCAGATTCTTTCATGCTATGAAACAGATCTAGCGCTTTATCAGCATCATTATTTCTTAAGTACCCATTGATGATGATCCCATAAACCTTCCCATCAACAATATTTCTCCTCTTCATGATTTCCAAAATTTCCAAAGCGTCTGTAATTCTGTCAGCCATGCACAGTCCTTTCACCAAAGTCTCAAAATACTCGGGGCCAAGCATAACCTCTTTATTCTTGAGTTCACGAATAAATTCCAAAGCTTCTCTGATTCTTCCAGATATGCAGAAACTCTTCAACACACAACCATAAACAATGTGTTCTGGAATCTGTGAAACTCTAATCATGTCATCTGAAACCAAGGCAATAGAAGCAGTATCGCCGGAGCTCGCTATACCATTTAATAACAACTTGTATAAATTTATGTCAAGTCCCATGTCCTTCTGTACCATCTCCTTGTAAAATTCCATCGCAACTTCAGGTTTTCCAGTATTACACAGTGCACGTATCATCGACCTGTAAACCACTACATCCGGTTCAAAACCTTCTTTCCTCATCTTTTCGTAGAAGAACAATGCTTTGCCCATAAACTTAGCATTTCCATACTGTGAGATGAGAATAGTCCAAGTCTTAACATCTTTCCCGCACAGATGTTTTTCCATTTCCTCCATCAACTTCTCCACCATCCCGAACTCTTTTGCATCCCCAGCTATAAACAGCATGGTATTATAGGTCTTAGTTGTATGACAAAACCCTTCTTTGAGCTTCACCCAATTGAAGAACCTCCAAGCCAAATGTGGCACTTTAAAGCACCTCTTCAACACTTTGTCAACAATATCTGAATCCAACGGAAAACCCAATTTTTCTAACATCTCCTCCATTGAAACCAAACCACTCTCCGCCCTGACAATCTTCATAACCTCCTGAACCACGGGGCTAACATCACTTTCAGCCAAATTTTCCACCTGTGCATCCTCCAAACCTGTTATATCTTTCTTTTCTTGCAGTACACTCTCCTCGGCATTTTTACAAACAGTTTGCGTGCAAGGTTGGCAATCTTCCCCAGCCTCACCAACCCTCCCCGGGGTTTCCTCCGAAATAAAAAACCCAGATGGGGTTTTATCCGCAGTAACGTTTTCAGCTCCCAAAATCTCAGTAATTTCAGCAAAGAGCGAGCCAAATCCGCCGTTTTCTGGTGCTGGTTTGGAGTGGGTTTTCTTATTAGGCTTTGATGGCTGAGCAACAGTTGCAAAACGATCAATCTTGTACACGTTTGAGAAGCGGAAATGGATAATCTTGCAGGTTGAGCTCGAACACAAGCGTTGTAGTTTGATTAAGCTTCTCATGCTTCCCCTTCAAATTGTATTCTGCGCGGGATTTCAGTCTTAAACTCTTAATTAGCATAGATCGACACGAAAATAAGGAGGAAGAAAGCAGCGGATACGATGATAACTAAGAGCTTAATAAATTAATATTTTACATACTAAACAAAGGCGCTCGTGGCCTAATGGATAAGGCATTTGACTTCTAATCAAAGGATTGTGGGTTCGAGTCCCACCGAGCGTGCGGGAATTTTGATTTTTTTTTTTATACTGTTACGGTTTCGCTGCATTATTAATGTGATATATTACGTGTTGTTTTATTATTAATGTACGTTATTTTTTAAATTATTGTACATACTTATATTAAAAGAAAGTATAATAATAACGGTTTTACAACATCGTCATTGCGGTATACGTACATACCGTTAATGATAATTACGTGTCATTTCATTATTAATGTACATTGTTTTTGAAATTACTGTACGTACTTATCTTTTTTTAGTATATTGATATTTGTATAATGAGGAGGGGGAGTTCGGTTAAGCCACACAATAGGTAACTTAATTTGGTATCGAATTCATCATCCATGAGATTCGAACCTAGATCCTCTCACTTTCGATTAAAGAAGAATACTACCATATCGTAGTACTAAGTGACATGTACTTACATTTCTTAAAAGAAAATATAAGAATAACGGCTTGACTGTATCACCAATGAGATATTGTCATTCTACATGGCATCCATTTTTGGCGGGCCGAAAACCTCTTCTCCAACAAAGCCCACAACCGCCCAATTAAAGCCCAACAAGCAGCCTTGGAGCCGAAGTGAATCGATCTTCCCAAACCTTCCACCGACTTAAGCAAAAATCGCAGAGATTTTCTGGAGTTGGCGCGAACAGAGAGGTACAGAAGAAAGATGGGATGGGTGTGGAGGGACGACGAAGAAGGCGACAGCAATTCTTCGGCGATTGACATAAACCCTAGATCGGATGGGGAGCGATGCTCGACGAGAAAGGTGGTGAAGACGCAGTGCAAGACTGAGGAGGTGGAGCCTGGAAAGTTCATGAGGAAGTGCGAGAAGACTGAGCAGCTTCTCAGGGACTGCGCCGGCCGGTAAATCCCAATCTCTTTCTTCATCGATTTCTCCATTCCCCTAAAACCCAATGACAAATTGGGAATATTTTTATCTAGGGTTTCTGTGAATTGATAGAAATTGTCTGATGATGTCACTTTGATTTAGTCTGGATTTAATTGTTCAGCAGAATTTTGTCATATCTATGTCAATTTTAGTTTTTTATTTTTTATTTTTTATTTTTTATTTTTTTGAGGATTTTGTGGGGTGTTATTGTTGGGATTTATGCCTTAGGATAGAAAAATGTTGAACTTTATGATATTTGTTGGATTATAGGAATGTTGGTTTTTCTGTAGTTTTATGACAACGCAGTACGAAATTGAATCCAATTTGTATGTTGTTTATAATTAAGAAAAATATATATGGAAATATGAGACGAGAGATTAGAATGGGCCTGTCTTTAATCTTTATGCCTTCGTGTATAGCTTGTTCGAGTGCCCGAGGTTTATAGGTTAGTGAAGTATAAATAGCGCGTGGTTATTTGCAGGGTTGGTTGAATCTTACTCTTGTTAATAAGAGTGCACATAAGACTTCTGATTTGATTGTATTGATTCTGCATACAGAAAGAGTTGTGGCGTTCATTAGATTATGTCAGATGAATATGCTTTGAGGTCATTTTACGGTTATGCAAAATAGGTCTTTGCGGTTCTTGTTAGAGAATGGTATCAGTTTCAGCAGTTCTTTGTGCTGTTTGTTCCGTGATAAATTGTCCGAGTTTAATTTGAAGCGAGTAGAATTGGTTTAGCAGTGGATAAAACATTTTATGCTTGTGCGAAAACAGTTACATTGACATTAAAGATGAACACTATAATATATTGGTACGAGGATGAGCTACCTCTGTAGTGAAACATTTATGAGCACCATGTCTCCAACTGTCTTTTGCAGCCTCCGGGACGTAATTGGAGCTATCTAGCACATACAAAAAACTTTTCTTTTTCTTCCCTTGTTTGAGTATGGGCGGTTTTTACGTTGCTATAACATTGACCAATGTAGAACCAATTGCTGAGTACTATGTTTTTGTTAGGCCTGTTGAAGTGGTGCAATCCAACAAAGAGTGCACAGAAGATAACGTCACCGATGAGATGCTAAAACGGTCTGTCACCTTTGGGTCATCACAGCATGGAGCGTTTGACTTCCCAGGGTTACAAAGTGACATTGAAGACATTGAACGCAACTTTATGGGTGGCCTCAACCGTTTCTTTGAAGCAGCGGAGGAGTTGAAGAGTGGCTTCTTGAGTGCTTTTGGGACTCCACACATCTTTGATGAGGGACCTTCCTGCCCACTACCATCTAGGAGGCGAGAGGTGCCCATTGAAGGTCATCGTCAGCAGGAAGCTTTTCCTAAAGCAAGTGACGGCGATTCAGGACAAGTTGATCTCTCTGGGTTGGTGAGAGATGTTTGAAGAAGAGTTGTCCATTGTCCGTGATGTGTTTGAAGAATGACTACATCCGTTTCCCTGTTAGTATCGTATTTTCCGTTTCTCCTTAATATAGAATACAACATGAAATTTCTCGTTTATAGTAGAGAAGATCCTATGAAGGATTGTGTCCTGCAAGCCCATCTAAAGAATAATGTGTCCATCTTTATAAAGCAATGGTTTTGCTAATTGGTTTTAGTTTTAGCATGAATCATCTTCCTGTAATGTTAGAGCAGTTCCACCGGGAGGTGGTTAGGCCGGCACTCAGCCAAAAAACAAGGTTGGCACTCAGCCAATCCACTCCAACCCGTTCCATTGCCTGGCACCCAGCCCAAGCTGGTCTCCAGGCTAGTCCAAAATTGACAGACCTTGGGACCGGTCCATTTGACGTAAAGCTTGGTGTCGAGGGGCATATGACATCCGGATGAAGCGACGGAGGGAGAAGGACAAGAGGGAAGGAGCTACGAAGGGAGAAGGACGGGAGGATGAAGCGACGGCGTTGGAGGTGTGGAGATGTAGGAGGACGAAGCAACGGCGTTGAAGGACATGAGGTGTGGAGATGCATGAGCTGTAGAGGAGCTTGTTGTTGAGGTCGGCTTGGGATTTGAAGGATAGGAGGGCAACGGTATCGGAGGATGGGAGGAGGAGGTTTGGAGACGGCGGTGGGAATGGATTATCTGTGCTGGGGTGGATGGCGTGCAGGAATGGAAGGGAAGGGAAGTGTGGAAGATGAGAAAATAAAATATTTTAACAATATTATTATTATTTTATTTTTTTATAAAGTCAAAAATTAAAAATAAAATTATTATTTTTTATTATTTTATAATAAAAAATAATAATATTTTAATAAATTTACTAGGCTATTTTTTTAGGGGTGGAGATGCTTTGGTCTATTATTGTTCACTAGAGTCTATTACTGTTCACTTGAGTGGATAAATGCGTTGGGTGCTGGCGCAAAGTCTTTAGGGGTGAACTTGCTCTTAGAGAAATCTTATTTGCTGATTGCATTAGCTGATCATATCGTATATTTTGAAACCATGTGTCTACCTCTTTCATCGATGATGGGAGAGATAGACACGTGGTTGTATACAAATTGGTTGTGATAGGGCACATTTTCTCGATTCAAGTACATAATTTTATGACATCTGAGTCTAAGGACAATGACATATTATGCTTTTCTTGTTTCCTTTTCACACGCTTCACATTAAATATACATATTCATGTTGAATGAGAATCCTCTGTTTATTTATAGACAGGGCCGTATCTGAGATTTTAGGGGTCCTATGTGAAATTTATAAAAACACCCTTCCTTAAGATAATCTTAAAAAATGTAGGACAATATATTGACGCTATAAAACAATCACTTAAATCAAAACAAAGTTTAGCACTCACTGATTGCAAGTTTAAAAATGTCATTAATAATAAGTAAAAAGAGTTACAAACATAACGTTCACTAAATAATCAAAAGCAGTTCAATCTTAAACAACCAAACAAGAAAACAAACTTCAAAAACTCTTTAAAGTTTCACTTGAATATGTCACATTATTATATGATAATATTGAAAAAATACCATCTTTTATGGTGTATTATTGGCACTCAAACTATCTTATTGTACTCTAAATTTTTATATTTAGAAAGGAAAAAAATTACACTTAAGATGAGATTAAAGTGCTAACAAAATCAATTTTTGAATATAGAATATTATTTCATAACAAAAGCAATTTTAAATATATAATATTATTACATATAAATATTAGGTGACAAAAATTTTGGGGGTCCCTTCAAATTTAGGGTCCTGTGCGACTGCACCTTTCACACCCCCTCAACGTCCCCTTTGTTCCTAGAATGCGTCAATGCATGCAAAACATTGTCGCATGAGCAACTAGATTTAAATATTTTAGATGAAACCATTATATCTGACTGTCTATTGGACAACAAAACACAATTTAATGTTACTGGTTGCATACAACTACGTGTCTATCTTCCTCTCGTCACATCAATAGGTCGACGTCTGACGTTTTAATGTTTCGTTGATTCATTTCACAAGATAAATAAACTTTCATGTTGATTTGTTTCACATTATAAATAAACTTTCATATTGATTCGTTTCACATTATAAATAAACTTTCATGTGGAATGAGATTGGGGGAGTCCTCTGATTGGTAGATGCAACTATGCAAGTCTTGTACGAAGTTTCCATATACCCTACCAACCAATACCAGTACCAGAAGGCTGATAGTGGTGCAACACAACTTTGTAATCCATGATTGACCAACGAAAAGCAGCCGACCTCGTGGAGTCGGTCAAACATGTTCCTACGACTACGAGATTAAGTATGCCTATTGCTTATACTATACTCTTCCTCCCCTAAACCCATGTAATTAAGTTATATGGTATCCGCAATCGTGATTTCTTTGGAGTAAGTATGGACCAGTTCAACATGTCACGCGGTGAGTTGGGCAACATATACCATCCAATGAAAGCCTATGACGTGTAATAAGCTCTTATTGCGATTAAAATTTACGCAACTCAATCTGCCACGTGAAAGGAAATCATCACTCAATTTGTGGCTGGTCTGACGAGCAAAAGTGGTAATTAAATTAATTTTTCTCTACCGGATAGAAGAAATCTCACCGGCTACGGCCTGCTGCCGGCGGTGGAGTGCCCAGCCCACGCAATGACCCCCCGAGATGACCAAATCGGCTGCCAGGCGTACTTACAGTTGTCAGACCCCATTGTGGCGTGCCGGTCATATCCTACCAACCTTAAACCCTCCAAAGCGCAAAGATCCCAGCCGTCCATTCCACTTCAGTGGCCATCGGGAAGGTGAAAATTTCTGTGTGTTTTAGTCAAAATTGTTAAAAATTAACAACAAAAAAAAAAAAAAGAGAAGAAACGCGTCTTGAAACATTCCAACAGAAAAACCTACCCCCTCTCTCTCTCATACCACAATTTCCTTCCTTCTCCGTTCGTGTGCGGACTGCGATTATATAGTATGGAAAAGGGTAGAGAAAATCCAAATACTCTCTCTCCACTATCTAAATAACCACACGAAACGACTGTTTTTTGTCACTCTCTCTCTCTCTCTCTCTCTCTCTCTCTCTCTCTCTCTTCATAATCTGAAACTTTCTTCCTTGTTGACGCGGAACTTATCAATATTTTCAGCCCAAAATATTGGGTTTTTGTTGAATTTTCGGTTACGGTCTCGGGCAGTCGTCTTCTCTGTTGTGTATACATTGGAGGGTTGATTGGTTCTGAGGAAATATCATACTCTTTCTCCTTTTGGTTAGTTCATTTTGGAGTTTCTGTCTATTTTGAGGCTCTTCCTGGGGTTAAAAGGTTGCACCTTTTTCCCAGAGAACCTCGACGGTACGAGGGAATTACAACTTTTGTTTGAGAAGATGGTGATATTTCTTTGATTCAAGTATTTATTGTTCTTAAAGTGATTGGAATTAATGCTCCATTTTTGGTCCTTCCATTTTAATATCCATTTCCTTTTTGGGAGAAAAGAGAGGGGATTTTGCCCCTTGTATGATATGTGTCTGCATTTGGAATTCTGATGAGAATTGAGACATCGCTATCCAGATGGGGAACAACTGCGTCGGATCAACGAAGAACACACTCATCCATTCAGTCTCGAATTCACTCTGGTGGTCTCGATCAACGGGCGGTTTTTCCAGTAGGGGAATCAATAGTACTGATGAAATGCCGCAATTGAGTAAGAATCCGTCAGAAGCTACTCTTTATGTTCAAAACAAGGCCCCAGAAGCAGTTAAGATAGCGGAGGAAGAGTATAAATCCGTGCAGGCTACAAGTCGGAAGGAGAAGGTTCATCCAGACAAGCCTAAGGAACCGGCACTGCCTCGGAAACACAAGGAGGAGACGTTACTTGTGAGGCAAGTAACACTTCCCAAGGTAGAGGTTAAACTAGCACCACCAACAATTCACATGGGAGAGGCTAGACCGGTCCAAGTAGTAGCGAAAAAGGAAGAGACTAACATGGGAGAGGCTAGACCGGTACAAGTAGTAGCGAAAAAGGAAAAGACTAAGCCAGCAGTGCCAGCGAAACCCAAGAAGCCCTATAATGTCAAGAGGGTAGCAAGTGCAGGGCTTCAGGCCGAGTCTGTCTTGCAAACAAAAACAGGGCACTTGAAGGAGTACTACAATTTGGGCCAAAAGCTCGGACACGGGCAGTTTGGAACGACTTTTCTGTGTGTGGAGAAAGCGACTGGAAAGGAGTATGCTTGTAAATCCATCGCTAAAAGGAAACTCCTGACTACAGAAGATGTGGAGGATGTGAGGAGAGAAATTCAGATTATGCATCACTTGGCGGGGAATCAAAATGTAATCACAATTAAAGCAACATATGAGGATGCTGTTGCAGTTCATGTTGTCATGGAATTATGTGCAGGGGGTGAGCTTTTCGATAGGATTATCCAGCGAGGGCATTACACCGAAAGAAAGGCAGCTCAACTGACGAGGACTATAGTTGGAGTTGTAGAAGCTTGCCATTCTTTGGGTGTCATGCATCGTGATCTTAAGCCGGAGAACTTTCTTTTTGTCAACGAGCAGGAGGATTCACCGCTTAAGGCTATCGATTTTGGACTATCAATATTCTTTAAGCCAGGTACGTCTTACAATTTGCTTTTTCTCACCTTACTGATCCATCTTATGTTCATTGTTTTTCTTTCGATCCATCTCATTTCCATTTATGATTTTGCCTATAGTAACTTAGATCATTTTAAAATCGATACCTTTGACATTTCGGGAATTTATCATGCGAAACTCCAATCAGATTGGTATTAGTATCTGAATGATGTCAAGCACGTCCTGTTATGTATATAATATTTCTTTTACTTTGTCAAACCATTTCCAGCTCTCAGTTATTAGTTGACTTTTAGGTAATTTTCTGGTGCTACATACAAATTTTCTGTGTCTTTTATGTTACTGATACAATTAATTTACAGGGGAGATATTCGGTGATGTGGTTGGAAGCCCCTATTATGTTGCCCCAGAAGTCCTGCGCAAGCACTATGGTCCCGAAGCAGATGTTTGGAGTGCCGGTGTTATCATTTACATCCTCTTAAGTGGGGTGCCTCCGTTTTGGGGTGGTAAGAGTTTTAATCTGCCTACCGGACAAACTTTTTTCTTCTTGTCTGGACTATGTGTGTAATTTTCACAAAGCACTCTTGCTCTTTCCCCTCTTCTTATTCTTTCTATTCATTTCAAACAGAAACTGAGCAAGAGATATTTGAAGAGGTGCTGCATGGCGATCTTGACTTCTCATCGGATCCCTGGCCTAGAATTTCTGAAAGTGCCAAAGATCTAGTTAAGAGAATGCTCGTAAGAAACCCAAAAAAGCGGCTAACTGCTCATCAAGTTCTCTGTAAGTTTATATGAATGTACATAGTATTAAGAAAGTGACACTGTAATCCCCTTGTCAATAGTATGCTTGACGCACGCATTTGCTCTTGATTTTATGCATTCACTTACATTTCTCTTATAATCAGATCCTCCGTGCAATACGTTTAACTTAGAACATGGAATGAATTGCACCATTGACATGATTGATTAAAATTAAACTTTGGGGGTGAAACTTTTATAAGTGAAAAGAATTGGTTTCATTCTGTTGGAGGATTACATCAGCAGTGCAAACCAATAATGTATGTTCTGATTTCTTGCAGGCCACCCATGGGTTCAGGTTGATGGAGTGGCTCCAGACAAGGCTCTTGATTCCGCTGTTTTAAGTCGCTTGAAGCAGTTTTCTGCAATGAACAAAATTAAGAAAATGGCTCTTAGAGTAAGTCTTGCATTTACCATTTATACTTAAAACTTTATTATAAATCATTGTGAGTACTCTCCTCTAAAATCGACTTTATTGTGTGCAGGTCATTGCAGAGAACCTCTCGGAAGAAGAAATTGCTGGTTTAACAGAAATGTTCAAGATGATAGATACTGACAATAGTGGTCAAATTACTTTTGATGAACTCAGAGATGGACTCAAAAGATTTGGAGCTAATCTAAATGAGTCCGAAATATATGATCTTATGCAAGCTGTAAGTATTATATCAGGACTATTGTTCACTGCCTTTAGGTCTTCGGAAAACGATCCTTTCAGGCATGAGGAAAACTTAAAAATTCTAGACAGTCTATGACCCATCTTGTTAGTAGATTACGAGAATGCTTGCATTATTTTTCCTAGAATCTGTTCGCTATTCTATGATTGCTTATGTGGCCTACGGTGTTAATCCTTAAGTAATGCGAGAGTAAACTAGCATATCAATTTCCTTTCTTCGATTGAAGCAGATTATTTTTGTAACTTATGAGGATTTATCTCTTGCTATTCTTGTTTTGTTGTTCTTATATGAACGCTACTTGTTCTGAAATGCAGGCAGATATTGATAATAGTGGCACAATTGATTACGGAGAGTTTATAGCAGCAACATTGCATCTAAACAAGATAGAGAGAGAAGACCACTTATTTGCAGCTTTCTCATATTTTGACAAGGACGGCAGTGGCTACATCACTCAAGACGAACTTCAACAAGCCTGCGAGGAGTTTGGCATTGTCGATATTCACTTGGAAGAATTGATCCGAGAAGTAGATCAGGACAATGTAAGTACACGACGTTCCCAAATCATAGGATTGATGCTAAAAACAAAATGGAAACTTGTTCAAGTACTTACTGTACTTGTTTGTTTTTTCAGGACGGGCAAATAGACTACAACGAGTTCGTTGCCATGATGAAGAAAGGCAATGCAGATTTTGATAAGAAGGGGGTTCACACCAATGCCCTCAGCGTTGGATTTAGGGAGGCACTCTCTGTTTGTTAATAATGGCTCCCTTTCTCCTTCCACCTTTTGTGAATTTCTGCAGCTTTTGAAGATTTGCAGAGCTGAATTAAGGTCTTCGGTAAATATGAATAGGTGCCATCAAACTTGACGTTTGAATTTATTTATTAGTATTCAACTAATTTGTATCAAAACAGATGGTACGTACAATTTTAGGCTATCTTCTCATGTAATATACGATAGAAAAAACTTACTGTACATAAACACATGCGTAACCTCTCTGGTTATTAGTGTTTTTTTTTATCGTGTTATTGGTTTTTATTACTCGATCAAAGAGGAAGGTAAGACTCCCAACTCAGTTCAACTCAAGGTTGTATATAGCTTTGAATTATGGTGTTTGGAAGCATTCAAGGGCGGAATGCATGACATCAGTAGTGAGGTGAATATTCTTAATTGATGGAGTTACAAAACCCTTTGCTTACAATTTCATTTTTGTTTTCTTTATGGAATATATTTTCTATTATATATGGACAGTTAATCATGAAGATACTATTTGTTATTAAAACCGTTGATTAGTTTGACACGTATGAATAACTAAATAATCTCTAAATTGAATGATGTTTTGCAGACATAATATTTAGATGATAATAACGATAATGAACAATTCCAATTACGTTGTTCGTACAGTGAACACAAACATTATCGTTCTTCGAAAATCTCACTACTTCTGCTTTCCTGTTTCTTGGTTTTGCTGATTTTATTATTAACTTTTTTGTGTTGCCACGTAAGTAGATATATCGGTAACATTGAACTAACAGTCAAACAAACACAACAACAAACATGTATGTATTTTAGAATTAAAACATAGCTACATGCAAAACATGCCAGTGTTATGTGGCAAGAAAATTATTGCCCATTATAAAACCCTAAATTGAAAATCACTGTTTGAAAACAACACAACAACAGACATATATTACATGCATTTGGGCTGCAAGTCGCGACGGGCACGATTGCATTATTTATTGAGAGGGAGGGAGTACTGCATCTGATGAAGATGTAGAAACCATTGTTATTTTGGTCCGGATGATGGAGAGTATCGTGCGTGCATGCATGCATGCATGATGAATTATCAACATCAAGCGGTTCTGTGAGGGAATGGAAGTCGAAGTAACTGACTCCGGAAGTAACTGACTCCGGTGTAATCATCAACTTTCTAATGTTTTAATACCGGCTCACATGATCTTTTTTATGATTATGCCGGCGATGATAGGTGTCAGTCTGAATGTAGGAGAAGGGAACATCGCATGTACCCTGCCTAGCTTGGAGGCTCAGTTTTACCTTCTTCTTTGGTGGTATTTCAACCGGGACTTGATAGTTCACATTATCTTCTGTCGTGATTGAGTCCCCCCAAGCGTATATATAGCTACCCTCGACGGAAACTTCGACCCTACCTTCTAAGAGGAAAGGAACCCCGGTTTCAAAGGTGGTCTCCTTTATCGAAAAGCCATTGTCCCATCTGCTGGTCTTGGAGACTTTGTGGCAGAAGCTGACAATTACAGTGACGGGAAGATGGGTTACGTTAGAAAACACAAATTCCAATAGAAAAATAGAAAACACAAACTAAAAGCTATTTGATCTACAGGATTCACTCTCCACTATATTGGAAGAAATTCTACGTTCGAATCACAATGGTCTTAATCATTTGCAAACATCATTATTTCACATTATGCATGAGAAGAGTTCTACGTACTGTAAAGTTAATTTGTTGTTTAACTGTTGTTTTCGTGCACCTCAAGTTTATGGATGTTATGCGTTCATCAAGAGGGCAGACCCTGCTCTACTAATTTCCAACCAGTACTATTTGACATGATAAAAGCTCGATCACCAGCTCAAAAGTATACATGTAAGTGTTGTCGGTGCCACAAATTTCGAGCTTCAGCTCTTAAGTTCAATATTTTTAGAGCAAATGATACAGCCTTGCGGAAATTGTGGGATTGGCTTAAGTGGGGCATTCAACTTATTAATTAATTTTGCACAAATAGTCTTTGTATAGATCACCACCTAGGATCCAGATTCTCTCCCCTCTATTTTTTTCCTCCATTCCAGTCTTTTCTTATTTGAACGTTCACAATTAAGTTACATTAACATCTTGTGTTATCTTTTCTGTAAAGAGAGAGAAATAAAAAGAGGAAAGAGATAGAATCCTACTTCCCGATATCAGGTTTAAGATTGGTCACAAATTCGATATATAGAATAAGAGTACTACTCAACTTTTCTTTATTAATTTAACTTGGAACTGCTTTCAATATTAAAAAGACAAATATCAATAAATCAAGAGCTAGTTAGTAAGTGTTGCTCAATTTAAGACCGAAAAAATGAAGACGAGGAAGAAATAATCTTGGGCTTAAAATGTAATTACCCTTATAAATGTGAACAAATACATACCTCACATAACATACGCCTAAAGTAGAAAATGATGCTTCGGGATGCAAAGGGGGACATGGACCTTGTGGTGCCCAGTGGCCAATATACAAAGTTGTCGAAAAACTGCAGTTTAGACTACAAACAACTCATGAGCTTCAAATTATGGAGCAAAGGCAAATTCTGTGTCAGTTTTTGGCCGCAGGGGCCATCCTTCTGAGACTTTTATGGTCCTGTCTCTTTTTGTTTTCTTATGTTTTGGTCTCACTGTGAAATGTGGGTTCTTGTTGTTTGTTTTTCCTTGAGATTGCACATGTTATGTATACTTTTGTTTTTATAAGCTTACAATTGTTTTGCAATTTCGAAAGATTTTTTGTGGTCGTGATTACCACACAAAAAGTTTAGAGGGAGTATTTTTGTTCCTTCACTTTTTCTTACCATTTTTTTTTTTGTTTTTGGGCTTTCTATTAAACTTCTTTTTTTTTTTTTTTTACGGAAGCGATGGAGCATCTTATAACCAAAAACAACCAATTACAAGAGGTGCTCTATGGATTCATTTATCTAGTGACTAATTTCTTGAATTTGATGCACTTTCATCAAACCATTTGTCACACGTACAATAGACGCAACAAACTAGCACTGGAACCCTCACACAAAGCCATCAAAATAATGAGGCCTCACAAATCACCACATGTAGCGACACAAACAACACCTACTAACTAACCCTCACTTTCTTACTCTGTCAAAGTTTCATTTGGTCCAAATTTTATTTTTACCCTTTTTTTGGTGTTCTTAAATTCAATGCACTTTCATCAAACCATTTTAGTAGATTTAGTTAAAATTAAACAATGGTTGGTTCCTTCCTTATGAATTATGACACATATATGAAAAACAACTTATTCAAAATGTGAAATTTATTCTCACGTGTCAAAATGTAATATGTTTATAAAGTAGAAAAACACATTCTATGATAGATGATAAGTAAATGATTCCATAGTTAGGGAGATTTGAAAGATGTCAGATGGTGGAAGGGTTTTTTATAGTCGTATCCGATCAGTATCAACTGTAGCAGTATTATCTTTTAACTAAGTTAAAACAAATGTTACTAGACTAAATAATGATCAGTGCACTGTCTTCGATTGCTAAAATAAAAATAAAAATATTGTCAATGAATCAAATATGTGGAGATTGCATGAAAATGCAATGAGGGCCAAGAGGGCAAAGTGCCAAATCACAAATGCCGAGGACAATTGAGAATCCAGCCTAGCCGTTGAATGCAACGCACCAACCACAAAATCCCGACCATAAACCCAAACAATTCCATGTTCTTCCTTGATTGATCCCCAAATGGACGGCCGAGATTATCAGGCAAGTTAAAAGCAGCCGTCGGATGGCCATCTCGCACGCACGTAGATACAGCTCACGCGCGGTTGGTGGACGTGGTAGGGTGTCCAGGTTGGCCTAACGTGAGACCAATCATGCCGCTCGGCCCTGCCACGTCATCGGGAAAGACAGCACCACCTGTGAACCCCACACACAATAAAAACGCAGACCCAACGTTCTCCAACAGTAACTCTCCTCCGGCTGTTTTCAATCATTGGTTGATTTGTCCTTTGACCATTTTGCCCCTTCCAGTTTATTCTATTCGATCATGCTGCCTGACCATTTTGCCCTTTTTCTTTCTATGTTTGAATCATAAAGGCTCAACCGATCATTAAATCCTTAAATTATTACATGAGTAAAAATTAAGTTTATAAATTACTTTTGGATAAAAGAAGTCTAACATTTCAAAAACTGTTAATTTCATCCTTACTATTATACTTAAAGTTATTTTATTTAATTTTTCGTCAATTTAAGTCACGCTATACATTTTAGATGGTAATACTATCTTCTTCTTTTTTCTTATAAGCCCTTAACGTTGCATATAAATTACGAATTTAACATCTAGTTTACTCTCCAAAGTTAACTTCATACAGTAATTCTTCAAAAGGTAAGTCCTTAAACTCATGAAAAAACTATCAATCTCCCTCCAAAGTGTATCGCATGCATGTCACATGATTTAAATTGACGAAAAATTGAATAGAATAGTTTCAAATCTAATATTAGGGATGTAATTGGTTGATTTTAATTAGTTTAAGAACTGATTTTTTTTCAAAAAAAAAATGTTTACAAATTTAATTTTCACTCGAATGATAATTTAAAGACTAAATCAACAATTCTCTCGGTCATGAATAATATGATGAAACTTAATTTTCTTGGATTTGATAGTCACATAACATTCAAAGTGTAGGCAAGGGAAAAAGATAGTTAATTTGTCTTATTATTTTTAATTACTTTGAGTAATCTCCAACTAATATTTTAGTAGATGATAATAAAAAACACTCTTAACCTTTGATTAATTTTTTCTTTGCGTAATATTTTAATTAATTAATATATATTTTTGTTTGTAATCTAACCATCAAGTAATTTGCTTTGTTTGGTATTGACAAGATATATTAATCAGATTGTCTATCATATCACACCCACTATTAGATGGAGACAGACAATGAAATAAGAAAATCCCCTAATTGATTGTTTAATGCTCTTAATCATCCCATTGGGGTCATGGTGAGATAGTCTACACAATCATGTAAGGTAGAGAACTTGCTTATTCACTTCTTCCATTTTAATTAGGTTTTCAATTAAGCTTTCATTTATGGATAAATTGCATTTTACATCCTTGTAGTTTAGGACAAACTATAAGGGTACCCTTGTAATTTGGTTTCTGTCATTTAGAAATTGACACATTATTATCCTGAAGTTACAAGTTGTTACATTATTGATCCTTTAATTCATTGAACTAGTGTCGAAGACGATCTGCACTAACTGAAACTGAACCGAGGGCTGTTAGAATGGTCAAGTTGAAACTAATCTCGACGAAGAACTAATAACAAAATAATGTTGGTGTTGTAGTGGTTTGGTGCCAAACATTCTACGTAGGAAGTTTAGGGTACGAATTGTCAGAATTCGTACTTCTAAGTTTTGACACATTAAGGTCTTGGAATTTGCTTGATAAATGTTCGAGCTCGTTTAGTACAGAATTGAATTGAAACTGGTTTATAAATGAAAATTATGTAACGATTTGATAGTCAGCAACTCAAAATTCTCAAAAGATGTGGTCGATTTTTGCTGGATACTAGAAGTCCACCAAGAATTTCAATATTTCAGTATAAAAAAATCAGGAAACTGTGCACTAGTTGAATACTAGAAGTCCATAATGAGTCCCAATATTCAATAACAACTAAAAATCCTCAAATTATTCAATAGTTTGTCATCGAATATAGTTTCAATAGTAAAGCAACATCATCATTATAAGTTGTCATAATTTCCAGCACCACCGTCATTCATGGTAAGGAATATCACAAGAATAGAGAATTTCACTGTATTTAGTAATGTAGGCAACAATACTACCCTTATCAAGATCCGCAATATCTTTCTCTAATAACTTTTTAATTAGTATTTTCTTATATAACATAAATTCCTCTAGCAATGTGTCTTCAAGTAACATCTAGCAATGTGTCTTCAAGTAACATCTCACTTGCACCTACGTAAATCTTATAACCAATTTAACGGTCGAAAAAACTTGTCATCGTTAGAAAACAATTTTTCCCTTCAAAATATAATCCGTATTTCCATAAATGGTAAACGAAATCCTTAACATTTCGCAGAATCCACAACTCAATTGCATCCTAATGTGCATTTTCTAACCTTAACAAGATAAACTCTTGACACCCTCGATCTTCTTCACACATCCCCTTTCCCTCCATCACCATTCAGAATTCAAAAAGTTGCTAGTAACTTCCATAGTGGCAGTTTAGTCATTTTTCTTCACTGTTTCCAATCTCTATCCACTTCATTGACACAGCCATCTCTCTCTCCCTCCCTCGGATTTCTCGAACCCAACCAGAGCGTGCATCACCAACTCCCTCCTTAGCTTTCAAGTTCCAACCATCAGAAGCACTTACCATCACAAAGTGCTTCTAATCCAAAAGCACAATCAATATATTTCTCTGCTCTGTTCTTATCTTCTTCTCTCATAATTCAGCAGTGGAATTTTGCTTCCATTGCTATTTGGTCTTGCTATCAATCACTCTTTCAAGTACTTATTTAAATCGTTTAGTCCCAAATTCAACAAATCAGGTTCGAAAACTGCCTGATAATTTCTGTAAGTGTTTATTTTATATGATCTTAAAGATTATGCCTTAAATTCTTAACCTTTAAAATGCTTATTTTGTTGGGTTTCTGCGTTTTCTTTGTTTCTGTTGCTTACCCTTTTCTGGGTATGTTTTGAGACATTGCATATGTTGATAATTTTCTAGAAAATGTGAGTGCACAAGAACTAAATCATGAGCCTCAGAGTGTTGTTTTTTGGTAATTAATTCTTCAAAAAAAAACTGTAGTGACAATCTCAGTTGACTAATTATACAATTGGTTTAGTTGGTTAGATTTCTTTTTCTTTTGAAGTAATTCCGAGCCGCTTATTTTCTACAAAAGGCTTGATGGGATTTTGGATTTTGTAAACGTGATGGAGTGTTGAGTGTAAAGGGGTTAGCTTCCATTGCTGTGCAGATGTTTGGTTTTTGAACGAATTTCGCAGAACTGTTGGAATGTTGAGGATTATGTGTTGTGGATCTGGAATGATATACATTATGATCTCAGAATTATCAAGCGTTTCATGACTGAAATGATAGGAACTCTTTCCCAGTGGCATGTTAGGATCGTTTCATCATAAAACATTTCATGGTGTTTTTGGTTTGTAGTTTGTCATGCCACAAATTATGCTTTAAATTTCTCTTTTTGATGGAGGGATAAATCCAGCCAAATAGAAAATGAATATTTCGAGGGTATGTACTCGTCTTGTTCTTTGGTACATTGGGAAATATCAAAGTAAATCCTTACCTTTCGAGAACCTGAAACGATAAGTGTTGGTTTGGGAGTGCTTATTTAGAAGTGATTTTGGTATTTTAAAAGTTTCATCAAAGGCCCTGAGTGATTCTCGCTTGGGAATGATTTATTCTCATTGAAAGCACTTTTAAATTTTTGCCAAACACTCTAGAAGTTATTTTGGCACTCCCGAAAATGATAGGAATTGTTATGACATATGAGTTCTTCTGGGGAGGATAGGATAACCACTCATGTTCGTTGCCTGCGTAACTATGTAAAATTCTGGATGTCTTAGTATTGTTATTTCCTACATGTCTTGCTGGTATATACTCAAGGTTCTAAAAGACGCCAAGCGCTAGTCAGGCAGTTGGCTGGGGTTAGCGCCTAGGTGGATTTAATTAAACTTATTATATATCGTTATAAATAAGTGCCTATTTATACTTAAAAAAATACATAATTGTATTGATACATAAATTGCAAAATAAAATGACATATAAATTATGAAGTATTAGAAAAGTGTATATACTGAATGATATAACTTATTTATGCATTTATTACGTAAGTATATAACTTCAGTTATATCATTCATGTTAATCAAAATGGTATTAAAGATAAGTTCTTGGTGATTTTGTTTCCTCAACTTTGCTGTGTCATTGTTCGATATTATTATTAGTTATATAATTTATTGGACAAGCCAAATGTATATCTCTTGCATGGTAGAACTGTTGTTTGACTTTGCTTACTTTGCATTTTATTTCTTGAAGTATTTCACAATGGAGTCTGAAAATGGGGTTACATTCGACGATGAGAGTTGTGTTATCGAGGAAAAACATGTAGATGTATCAGTACCGAGTTTGAGCAAAGAGGGAAAGAATGCTGATGGTAATGCTGAAGTTCCTGCCGTGAATGGAATATCTGAACCTGTGACAAAAGATGAAGGCATTAACTCTTCTGAAGTTGCAGTTGCAGCCTCTGCGACTGTTCCGCCTGGTAAAAATTCAAAAGCTGCAAAGGTACCGCATGCCAGAATTCCTTGTCATTTGAGCTATTTCTCTTATCAATTTTCATGACACACATGTACCGATGCTCTTTCCTACTTGTGTTTTCTATTCAGAATCCTCATGCTCCGAACAATGGTTTTTCAAAGAGCAAACCGGCCAAAGAAAAACCTACTGTGAAGGGCGCAACTCCATTCCCTCGTAAGGAGAGGGCATTGCTTTCTCAGAGTCTTTCTTTCCCGGCAAGAGGATCTCATGCAGATCCTATGAAGAAGAGCATTGATGTGTACCCAGTGAAAACAGAAATCAAACATGCTCGAGGAGCAACCAAAGCTGAGGCTCCCATTTCAGTTTCTCGTCTGAATAATCCAACTAGGCGGGCATCCACAGGAGTTCATTCAAATGATGGGAACACAACTGGAGATTCCATTAAGAGGACTTCTTTGGCATCAATACCCAGCATTAGATCCTCTTCAGTAAGACTTTTTCAAGTTTTTACTTCTATAGTTTACTCCTCTTATTAGCCATCTTAAATGTAGCTAATGCCTGCTCTTAATTGCATCAGTCCGGCAAGTCTGGTTCTGTGGATACATCCGCCAATAACCCATCTAATGGGATCCGGTAGGTTACAACCGCTATTCAGTACGCGAGTGTACTTAACCTTTATATTTTTTGTTCAAACATTATAGATCGTTGTACTGTTTACTTATGCGTAATTTGTGCATAGGAAAAGATTTCTTCACTGGAAACTTAATTCGGCTTAATGATATTGATTAGCCATTTTATGTGATAACAGATCAGTTGATCAAAGTTTAAATGCTGTAAAAACAACTCTGCCAATCAAAGAGGATGATGATGCTCACTCCGTTGCTTCGTATGCCTCATATCCCAGAGCATTAATTGTTTCACATCCCTTAATCTTTGCTGCCAGTATCTAAATTATTTAATTTGTTGTACTGATACCTACATGAATTCTGTGTTATGTCAAAAGGACTACACCTAGCGGGCGGAGGATCAGTGCTTCTGGATTTTCCTTTAGGTTGGAAGAACGTGCTGAAAAACGGAAGGAGGTTGGTAAAACATGTCTATAGTTTCTGATAAAGTTTACTGCTATTTTCAAAAGCTTAAAAATTCAGGATGCGAGCCAGAAATCGTTTTATATTCTAAAACATGCCCTGTCATGTGGGTCTCTATCCACTATTAGAGCGCTGCCGTAGCATCCTCCCAATATTGGAATTCCACATATTGGGAGGATGCAATTGCAGGCATTTTGGATGCAGGATATTCTGCTCAACAATTATTTCTTATATTAACAGTTTTATTTTCAACTCGTATCACTAATGAACCTTATTTGTTGTTCATCAGTCACTAATGAACCTTATTCGTTGTTCATCAGTTTTTTACGAAGCTGGAAGAGAAGATACAGGCTAAGGAAGAAGAAAAAAATAACTCGCAAGCAAAATCAAAGGTGTGGAGACTAGTTTACAGCACTCCGACGATTGTACTTTTGTTCTTCATATATCAACTTGTTTATTTCCAATATTTCCAACTTCTGTTTCATAATTCCGTTTCAGCATATTCATTATATTTTCCATATGCTTATTTTGCAGGAAAGCCAGGAAGCTGAGATCAAGCGACTAAGGAAGAGCCTGACGTTTAAGGCGGCGCCCATGCCAAGTTTCTATAAAGAGCCTCCTCCGAAAGTTGAACTCAAGAAGGTAACTGTTAGACTCTTCTCCCACCTGTGCTTCATGTTGTTTGCTTTTGTATAACAACATTGTATGTGACTCTTCTCTGTCCATCAATTTAGATTCCAACCACACGGCCAAAATCTCCAAAACTTGGACGGAACAAGAGCTCCATTTCTTCGCTAAACAGTTCTTCAGAAGGTGCTGGGGCATCTCTTAGCCCACGTCTGAATCAAGAACTGAATATTTCAAAGAAAGGATTAAAGACTAAAAGCGAAAAGGACGTCATAGATCCAAAGAAGCCTATTAGAAAGTCTCAAACTAGGCTTCCTTCTCAGGAAAATGCTGCTACTAAAACTGAAGCAAAGCCTGCGAAGTCACCACCAAAGGGTACCAAAGAAGAAACACAAGACCAGAAAGCGCACACCGGAAAAACTGAAGAAGCTCAGGACCAGTCAGGGCATCTTTCCGAATTCCAAGATGAGATAGAGCCTGAAGTGAGTGTTGGCCAGATCAAAGAACCAGTCCTTGGTGCACCTATCCCGGAGATCATGCCTCATGAAGTTTCGGTTGGAGTTTAACGACATTTGTGATGCCGAAGCATTGTGTTCATAGAGTCTTGAAAGGTTTAAGTTGCATATTGTTGTGAATACAGAACCATCATGGGATGCTCATGAAAGTCGTATATTGATGTCTCTAAAGGTCAAATGTAGTTTGTTTTTTTATCAGTCATCAAATTACTGTGGAAATTTGAAGACAATGATCTATGGATTATGAGTCTTTCATGTATAATTGATGATTGCTTTTTATCCCTACATATCAAAAGGCTAAAGACTTTATGTTTCAAAATGCAATTGTTGGAACTCAGAACGATTTTTCTTGACTACCTGCTTACACTCAGTGACGACACATATTTGACAATTGAATCCAATGGTTAACATTGAGTAATCGAGGATCATTGGATCAAATCCAAAACAGTCAAACATGCGTCGACACTAAACTTGCAAGTACTAAGCACTTGAGGTAAATAATTTGAAACCATTTTTAGGTTATTGTTCTTCCCACTTTCCAAATTTGCATTAAACACCAGAACTAAGGATTATTTATATGCCTTTGACCTTGGAAGCCATTCTTAAGACACTGCAAGTTTCTTGAACCAGTGATAAAGCTCATCAGGAAATGAACAAGCTCCATCCTCTATGAAACACAACTAAATTGGTTGGGGATTACTGATTAGGCCTCCCACTGTATTGTCACTAAGCTACACAATGTGTCAAACACTAGGTATCAAACTCAACACAATATTATACGTTCTCATCAAACGCGCGAGTTGAACTGTAAACTTTTCACTTACAAAATAAGCATTACTACACCGCAGTTCTAGTTATGAGCAGTTTGATAAGAAACATTCACTGCAATCAAAATACACAACATAAAAAGTCTATCCGCTCGCATTATCGTGTGGAGAGGCTAGTTAGAGAATGATGCGATTATTTGTTGATAAAAAGCAAAATAGTCTGTGAAACATCCAAACCCAAGCTGAAATATAAAGTGTTGAATCATTGCACAATAACAAGTAAACAAATTCTACTGTAACCAAAAGCGATTCCGAATTGTCATCCTATCTGCTAAAACCAAAACATAAGCGTACAGAACTTATTAGAGATCAACCAATCTTCGTTAACATTTGAAGTGCACCTTTTTTTTCATCTCCTCTTCCTATCAAAACAAAACCAGAACCATCCAGCAGTTGGGGTCAATGCACGGATCTTACTTCAAAGCAATCTCTGGAGTTTTTCCTTGTCCAAACGTGTCTTGCAAGAAAATCGGAGTTCGTATTGGGCTCCAAATATGCGCTGGCGCTTTAACCAAAAGAACTTCTTTTGCAACTCATGTGTTTCTGTGTTTATGACCAGAAACTGTTTCTTGACATTCATTTCAAACTGTTCTCTGGACTTTTTATCAACATGAGGTGATCGTAACACAGTGTACAAGACTCTTGATTCCGGCAGTGCAATCTTCCTTGTGTAAGGTGGAAGTCCCCAGTTGATGTTTTCCGTCAATGGGCGACCAAATGATCGAATGGCTATGCATATCTTGGCGGCCATTACTTTAGATGACGGTCTTTCTCCTTGGACGAGGCCTTTAACAATTACTAAACAATCTTAGTCATAGAAATCACCATGACACAAGGTAGATAATGATTTAAATATAAAAGAACAAAAATTTATATCCAATCTGGAAATTTCGTGATAAATGCTGGGATATGAAATGAAAATAAACTCACAAATCAGAGCATATACATATCTATCACAATTTTCAACAAATCATCCTTTGACAAGTATCGAAAACAGTGGTGAAACCAAGAATTTAGCTCGGGACATTGAACGCCAAAAATTAAATCTTAACTAACGGTATTTCATTCAAGGATCAAGGTTGAAAACAATATCACAAGTCATAACTTTCGACGCATTTTCATACTGTGAACGTTGCATCCTACCTCATTGTCTAACAAGAACCAAGAAAAAATGGTTAACATTTGGTAATACAACAACAACAACAACAAAGCCTTTTCCCACTAAGTGGAGTCGGCTATATGAATTCTAGAACGCCATTGTGCTCGGTACTGTGTCACGTTAACATTTGGTAATGGCAGTAACTAAAAATCAAGCAATACCATATTAACTGTTTTGTAATCCTACTCCCTTTTGAGAAGTGATATATCAATATAGCCACAAATTTAGATTAAAAATGTGATCTTTATATGACATTTGCTCGAATTTTTCCATATGTTTCTACAAATCAAGTTATAAAAATCAGATAAATAAAATTAGCAAGAAAAATGAAAGGAGAAAAAGGATATGAATCACTAAATCAGTCGTACAAAGTCCAAAACTTGTCTTATTCAATTCAAAAACCTAACTGAAATTCAAGGCAAATTCTTATAAACAAAACAACTTTAACAAAGAATTAAGAACTGAAATTAAAAAAATAAATGGAACGACAAGGATAAGCTGTCAGGGCGGGAAGTTGCAGAGATGGGCGAGAGAGATAAACCCTAACCTGGATGTGGGAGTTTCAGACGGCGGGCGACAAGAAAATGGCTCCAGGAGGGAGGGGCGCGCTGAATCGGTGAGGCCAAGGGAACGGCGCAGGGTAGAAGAACCTGTTAACCAAACGTACATAGCTTATTCGACCAAAAGAAAATATGATGTGGCTCACATGTGAGCCCCACATGTATAATTTAATAAAGCCACGTGGATTAAGAAAAATGAAACTAAAGTTAAGAATTGGCGTCTAAACTTTTGCTCTAATTTAATTTTGAGATTTGACTAAAATACTTGTAGTTAATCTAATCACTATTTGCATATGAGATTTTTCAGTGTGCTGAAAATACGATCTGGTACACTAGGTGTTATAATATAAGTGGTTGAATTTTTTTTTCAAGTATCCAACCACTTGTATTATGACACCTGGCGTATCTGTTCGTGTTTCCGACACACTAATATAGTTCTCCATCTTGATGGTCATATGGTGCTGTACCGTCAGATGTTGATTACATTGAAGCATTCATGTAATCAATAGTAAGGTTTTTGTAACCCATGGCGGTCTTTTCAGCGTTGATGGAGTGAAATTGAGCGACATTAGAGCGATTAATCGGTTTTGGTGAACCTCCGGAGGAAGGGTTTATGTGTGGTTTTCTGTGGAGTGATCCACAAGCTAGGCCTGGAAGAGGTCCGAGCAGGCGAGGTGTAGGTGTTTCTTTTGGTGGCGACGGGACGCGGGAAAATGCGATCTCACCAAGTGAAGGATGAGGGATACGAGTTTGAAGCCTCACATTGTTACTTTCTCGGAGTGCCACGTCCAGACATCAAACCAATGGCATATGCAAATGCAATTGACTTCTTCTGATTCTTTCAGTGATTTTTCGCTGTCCGACGACAACTTTCCGGTTGAGTACAACTTTGTCTCCAGAAGGCTGCTACCGGAGAAGATAAGTGTGCTTCCACCATGGCAACCCCTCTAAAAGAATCAGGTGAGTCTCCAAGTAATGATATCCATGGAGGGTTGCCATTAGTGCAAACGATACATCAAAAGTTCGAAACATGTGTAGAGTGTCAATGAGATTGCATAATTTGAATTAAGGATCAAATCAACCGCATCCAACGGTATAAAATTACAGGATCCATACTAACAGATGACTGGTTTCGTAACATAAAAGGACAGAGACGTGTCTCGCATTCAAGGGTATATCCGAAAAATTCTAAATAATGGGCAAAAAACAAATACGCGTACAAAATTCTCCTCCCTGCATAAATTTTTCTCGCAGCCTCTTAACGGTTAGCCTTGGCAACTCTTTCAATCTCATCCTTCTTCTTGATTGCATAACTGCACAAAAAACACCACCAATCGTCAGCGAACAAACAATAAAAAAGGGAAAGAAATGCAATCGGACTGTAAATAACTTTGGAGAAAATAACATGTAATAGGCAAATAAGCACAGTACCTGTTAGAGGAACCTTTGGCAGCATTAATAAGCTCATCAGCCAAACACTCAGCAATAGTTTTGACGTTCCTGAAAGCAGACTCACGAGCACCAGTTGTGAGGAGATAGATAGCCTGATTTACACGTCTCAAAGGTGAGATATCCACAGCTTGACGCCTAACAACTCCAGCAGATCCAATACGAGTTGCATCTTCACGTGGACCACTGATCGGCAGAAAGAAGACACACAGCATGAGGAAAAAAAAACAAGGATATGCAAATACAGAACTGAAAGAAGAAGAAAGGTCACATCCTTCGTAATCCCAAGTTCCCAACAGATGTAAAAATCAACATGTAATCAGGAAAACTATACTAAAGGGCACATAAGCTTCCCCTTAAGCATCAAACAAGGGACAGAGGGCAACATATATTATTACTATGAGAAAGATATTAACTTATTGGCGTCTGTACCTGTTAACAACAGCATCAACAATAACTTGGATTGGGTTCAGATCAGTTAGCAAATGGATAATTTCCATCGCGTGCCTAATAATCCTGACAGCCATAAGTTTCTTTCCATTGTTTCTCCCGTGCATCATGAGTGAGTTTGTAAGCCTCTCCACAATAGGGCACTGAGCTTTCCTGAATCGTTTTACCGAGTATCTTCCAGCAGTGTGAGGTACATAAGTTGCATGCTTGGAAGGTGCAACTCCAATGTAATCCGCCAGTGAAATGTCACTGACCTAAAAGTGGCAATTCATATTATAATTAGCAGCCGTGAGTATAACAAATTAATCAATATATTCAACAAAAAAATGAAATTTATCACAGGATTAGGGTCCGAGGACACATGCTTTTAACACACATTTTGTCACCCATTTTCTAGGGTCCATTTTGTAATGTATTTCAACCATCCAAACCATATATATGTTAGTACATCATTCATAGATCATTCATTTTAAGAAAATAGACAAATCCAAAACCATTAAGACATACATTTGTAGTGAAGAAAATAGACGAATCGAGATCTACAAAGAAACACTAAATTTAAGCCAACGGTCATATGGTTACAGATTTGGGTACTTTTTGGTAGAAATGAACTTTGAGGTAAGACATACAAGACAGACAATTGGATGATCTTTGAGGTAAGACATAAAAGATAGACAGTTGGATCGTTTAAACACATTACGGAGTGTGCCCCACAAAAATACGTGTCAAATGTGTGTGTTACCGGATCCCAACTTGACACATAATTACCAATTAATCGATAGCAACAATCAATGGTCATGAAGAGAATCAACATATATACGAAATTAACTAAACTGTACATACACTTTTACGGCATCAAATACATGTGACAAGAACAAACTTATACGTACGGCGCATCTAAGAAACAAAAGGAGGCCACGGATGTCTAAAATTTCTGAAAAGCAAGACAGCAACCAACAAAGATTTACACGACAAGCACAGATCCTCGAGGGCTAACCAACCATCGGTTCACTCTGAAACATTATCTCATACCTCAGAGTATGTCTACATCAAACCTAATGTACCTCTAAATATATGCGATCAATAATTACAATCCACCTAAACTTATTTTTACCAAACTCAACCACATTTCATCAAATTCATCAGAGATTCTGGAAAAACAAAGTACAAAATTTAAGCGAAAACGCCAGAAACCTGGACATCGTCGAAGCTCCAGCGGTTGAAGAGCTTGACATCATAGTGCGGCTGCGTTGGTTCCATTACAGGAGCAGCTACATCAGCAGCGGCCATGGTTTCTGTACAATCGCAATTCAAGCTACAACAGTAAGAAAACTCAATGCTCTAAACCCAAGTTTGATTAAAACACCTTCACCCAGAAAATGGGATTACAGAAACCTGATAACCATTTGACAATGCCTGCCTCAAATGTTCCAAATGCTGAACAAATTAATTAATTACGGTGGCTTAACCCATATATTTATACAAATCAAGTTATAAAAAAATTAGACAAATAAAATTAGGAAGCAAAATAAAAGGATAAATCACAAACTTTTAATCACATTAAGAACAATATTTACGATTCTTTAATCTCTAATTTCAATTCAGAAACCCAACTGAAAATTGAAGCATAATTCTCAAAAAAACAATGACATAGCGAAGCATTAATAAAAATTAAAATTAAAAAAAATTAAGAAAATTAAAAAGTTCATAGTAAGTAGCAGATTCCATGAAACTGACCTGGAGGTTGGAGTTTCAGAGGAGGGTGGGAGAGCTTGGAGAAGACAATAAAACGGCGCGGGATACAAATGATCTACTAGGGTTTTGGTTTTTTTTTTTTGGTCAACTACTAGGGTTTGGGTTTTGGTGTTACTGTTTTACCCTTCCCTATTGTATATATTTTCACTTCTTTTAATTAATTCTTGAAATTATTTTTCCCCATCCAAACTCATGAGAGATTTTTCGATGTACCTAGACAAGTCCCATAACAATACATTACATGTCATGATGTAAGTGGAAGGATATTGAGAAATATGCATTAAAGTGAGACATATCAATCATGTCGTCTACTTATATTGTAAGACATGCGTCTCATTTTACACGTTTATTAAACACCGAAAGTGACTATTTAGCACAAGGTGTTTGGTGCCCTTAAGTATTAAATAGGCATCAGTTAAATTAATCTTGTCCCACTTATTTTATACACCTCATAACAACTAACTTATACACTCCAAATCTTTGTATAATTTAGTCAGATTTACGCTAAAAAAAAAAAAAAAAACTTGTTTTTCTCATACGCATCATTGGCAAATTGGAAATGAATCCAATCAGAGGAGTGGCAATGGCAGCATTAGAAAAAACAAAACTCGATTGGCTATACCAGAGATTCCACCACCACCCTTCTCTTTTTCATCTTCTTCTTCAATTTGATTCAATGGAATGACCAAGTTTTTCTCCATTTTGTTTCCTATGGGGGCGTGCGGAGGTGGAGAATAATTTGTATAGTACGAGTTCACCGTCACGATACTGTCCCGTGCCAATAACAATAGAAGATGTAGATTATTAGCACGGGTGAGTCGGTGACCCAGCTCACTCATGCTCAGCCATAATAAAGTGTTATCATTCCCCAATTATTATGATGATGTACTGGGTTTTTATTTTGCTTGCATTTTACTGGATTTAGAGGTCTATTCGCCTCGGCCTAGGTCCATTTTGGTTATAGCCCAATGCACTAGAATTTTAAGCCATCTTTGTTTTTGTGCTTTGAAGCCCATTCAAAATTCAATATGAATATGCAAGGCGTTATTTATTGCGTTATGCTTTACACATACTCGTTTTTATTTCTTACATCTCTTTTAATTTATTTTCTTAAAAAGTTTACATATCTTCATTTTCAAGCAACGATACAGTATTACATTGTAGGTTCCCTTGAAAGAAAGGTTATTAGACTTTGAGCTTGTGATTGCCGGCTGGTAAAAAATTTCTAACTCTACCCTTGTTGATTAGGTAAGGTACGTTAAAGTTCTTAATACAATCACCCATTAACGATTTGACACAATCATTGAATGTCATTACAGCATATCTAATTGTCACTAGGTGATTGTACTAAAACATCCAAGCCAAGTCCCTAATAAAAGTTTCAAACAAATTTAGTTTGCATCTTGTGACTTTGTCTTCAAATCAACATATTTACATGCGTATTCGGTCATTATGCAAATAAATGTAGAGTCATGAAAACAATTAACCAGTTGAAAATCTCTGAAGAAGAGAAAACCCAGTTAATCCAAGTCTTAGAGCTCAGAGACACAGACCATAGTCAATCCGAAGATGATTTAGGTTCTAATTCGTCTTCTTCCAATAATTCCTCAAGTAGTCTTTTAGCCCCCAACATTAAAATATGATGCACTGATACTTGTTGTAAAAAGATTTCAGTCCTCAATAAACAAGAAGAACAAGAAGATCTTCTTATCGAGTTAATCAGCAAAGTAAATGATCCTGAATTAAAGTAATTTTATTTAAAGAAACTTAAGAAGTTAGTCTCCCCTGAAGAAGCCAGTACTAGTCAACCCTAAGTGGCCCCAAAAATCTGTCTTGCATAACCCTGGAAAGGTTTAACAAGGCTAAGAAAGAAATTACGGTCAAAGATCTACAAAGAGAAGTCAACAAAATTAAGGAAGAAATTAAGTCCTTAAAATCATAAAACATAGAAATTCGCTCACATCTCAGTAGTATCCAAACACAAGCACTCTTTAGCAATAATGATGAAGAACACAATAATTCTTCCTCAGACTAAGAATCAGAATCCAAGTTCATAGAAAATCCAAGAGAAAACCTAGTTTTAGGATTACTACAAAAAAATTAGGATCCAGAAATGGTATTCTAAAATAAAAATAATAATTGAAGATTTCCAGTTAGAAATAATTGCCTTAATTGACTTAGGTGCAGACTTGTATTGTATTTAAGAAGGTTTAATTCCCACTAAGTAGTTCCATAAATCAACATAAATTCTTAGTGCAGCAAATTAGTCACCAATGCAGTTAAAATATGAAATCCCAAAAGTCCATGTTTGTCAAAACAATGTTTGTTTTAAAACTCCATTTGTTTTGATAAAAAAAAACATTTCAAACCCAGTCATTTTAGGTCTCCCATTTATAGCTCTCCTATATCCTTTTCAGGTACACCATAACTGTATAACCACCAAAATGTTAGGACAAAAAAATCACATTTGAGTTCTGCACAAAAACAGATCTCAAAAAATTAAGACAATTACAAAAAGATAGTATCTCGAAAACCATCAATCTAGTCACCAAAAAATCACAACAAATTAATTTCTTAAAAGAAGAAATTAATTACAAAAGAATCGAAGAACAATTAACAAACAAATCTTTGTTACAAACCATTGACAACTTTCAAAAGAAACTTGTTAAGGAAATTTGTTCTGTCATTCCCAATGCTTTATGGCATAGAAAACAATACATTGTTAAACGTCCTTATAATAAGGAATTTAATGAAAAGAAAATTCCAACAAAAGCCAAACCAATTCAAATGAGTCAAGAAGTTATGGAATTCTGCAAAACAAAAATTCAAGAACTTCTCAATAAAGGAATCATTAGGAAAATCAAATCACCCTGGTCTTGTCCTGCTTTCTATGTCCAAAAGAATGCTGAATTAGAAAGAGGAACGCCTAGGTTAGTCATTAATTACAAACCTCTTAATGAAGTCCTAGAATGAATACGATATCCAATTCCTAACCAAAGAGACTTAATTAAAAGACTTAGTCAAGTTGTAATCTTCTTAAAATACGACATGAAATCTAGATTTTGGCAGATTCAAATTCATGAGAATGATAAATACAAAACTGCATTTGTCAGTCATTTCGGTCATTATGAATGTAATGTAATGTCATTCGATCTTAAAAATGCACACAACGAATTTCAGAACATCATGAATGAAATATTTAATCAATACAGTCATTTCTTAATTGTTTATATTGACAATGTTCTCATTTATTCCAAATCAATAGATGAGCATTGGACACTTAAATATGTTTGGTAGGATAATTAAGTCAAATGGGTTAGTTGTTTCATAAACCAAAATTACGTTATTCCAAACCAAAATTAGGTTTTTAGGATACAATATCAACCAATAGATAGAGTAATTCAATTTGCAGATAAGTTCACTACTACAATATTAGCTTTAGCTGGCGGATGATGGTGGCGGATATTAGAAAAATCATGTCGGATAAATTATATCCGACACATCTTTTAATTTGTGGCGGATATTAGGAAAATCATGTCGGTTATATCCGACATAAATTCCTGGCGGATATCAAAAAAATATTGTTGGTTATAACCGACAGAATTTTTTAATCCTTTTTTTAAATATTTTTGACATATTCTGGCGGTTTTTAAGTTAATGGTGACGGTTATAACCGACAGAAATGAAAATTTTATTATTTTAAAATGTTATATTGATTAAAAATAAATAAATAAATAAACAAATATTTTAAATAAATAAATAAATAGACAACCTAACATACAAAAGCAATGGGGAGGATCTCAGTTCGCAACCCTAGAGACATAGGATTATGTCTCCTGCCTTGAGCCCAGAGCCAAATAGTTCCATACCACTTCATTTCAAAACCCCCGCTCGGGCAGATAAAGGAAGCTCCAGATTTACACACTTGTCATGCATCCGAGTATGGAGCTCCTTAGGATTCTAAAATAAAAACTAAAATATGCTCCATTTCAGAGTGTTCATTTAGAAACCCTAAGGCCCCTCTCACATATGGCGCATCTCTCTCTCTCTCTCTGATCTCTCAGACCCATTTCTTTCCAAAATGAAAAATAGCTCGCCTTCTCTCTGTTCTCTCAGACCCTTACCCCTATGCCGCTCAGCCACACACAAGTGCGAGACCTTTTCTCTCCCAGCAACACAACCACACGCACTTTCCTTTGCAAAAACCCCAAAACCAACGCCTCTGCCATGGAAATGGTAGCACATTTGAAGCTCAAATCTTCCCACAAAGGTAATCTTCATCCCTGGCCTTGTTTAATAGGTGCACAATTGTTGATTTTTTTTTTCGGAAAAGAGGAACATTAACTCATGATGATCTGCTTCATTTGCGAGGATGTGGGTTCGCCGACGAAACCTAAAGAAAATAAAGAACAACATTCAAACGGCTCAGATCCAAGACATAAAGGGTAAAATTACTAGTCTCCATAACTGATCTCTCGCTACATGTAATTATAATGGTATGGTATGTGTGCAGAACACTCGAAACCATGACAGATCCGAGAGAAAGAACGCTTAAACTGGAGATCCCTTGGACAGAAGGCAGGACACATCTCAAATGCCTTGATCTGTCAATTTGGAAGGTATAACCACTTGGAGAGCGAACGGGCGACGAGGATATGGAAAATGTAGAAATATTTTTTGAGATCGAGCTCCGGTGAGGTTTCGGATGGTGAATGCAGGGGATATGGAAAACGTTGAAATATTTTTTTTTATTATTAATATATGTTCTGTCGGTTTTATCCAACAATTTTTTTTTCTTATAATAAATTTCTTGTCGGTTATAGCCGACAGAAGTCCTGGCGGTTATTTCTTTTCTGTTGGTTTTATCCGACAGAAATTCTTTTAGTTATTTATTATAAATATATATCATGTCGACTATAACCGACAGGATTTCTGTCGATTTGGGAGTAGTTTCTGTCGGAAAATTCATTTTCTAACGTTGGCAAATCTGTCAGTTATTATATCCACCACTGCATCATTTTCTGACGGATTTTGCTTAAAATCCGACAGTAATATGCGTTTTTTGTCGGTTTTTGAACCATCAGTTATAGATAATTTTGTAGTAGTGGTTCCCAGATGAAATCATTGACAAAACCCAATTACAGAGATTTCTACGATCTTTAAATTATGTTGCAGAATTTTATCCTCATCTTAGGCAACAATGCAAACTCCTGTTTGATCTTCTAAAACAAAATTCTTCACCTTGGTCCAATACTCATACTTCCATTGTCAAACAAATTAAATCACATGTTAAGACTTTGCCTTGTCTTGGCATTCCAACTCCCAATTGATTCAAAATTGTTGAAATTGATGCCTCTGAAATTGGTTACGAAGGTATTATCAAACAGTCAATTTCCTCCTGATCTCCTGAACAAATTGTTCGTTTCCATTCAGGAGTATGGAATCCAACACAAAGTAATTATGGTACTATTAAGAAAGAAATATTATCTATGGTATTATGTATTGGTAAATTCAAAGATGATTTATTAAATCAAAAATTTTTAGTCAGAGTTAATTGCAAATCTGCAAAACATGTTTTACAAAAAGAAGTTCAAAACATTGCATCGAAACAATTTTTTGCACGATGGCAAGCAATATTAAGTATTTTTATTTTGAAATCGAATACATCAAAGGTCAAAATTGCATCCTTGATTTCCTAACCATAGAATTTTTGTAGGAGAATAATGACAGCAAGAGGACCTGATCAGATGAGGCTTCCAGCCATTCTATCACCACCACCAGTAAAACAAGAATCAGGCCCAGATTCTTCATCGGCCTTAGCCATTACCAACCGTTTCACTCTCTTAGGTTCTACAATAGGAAACCTTAGGCCAAATTACCAATCACCACGTCCCAATTACCAAACAACATTAGTCAGTCAATATGATCTTTATTCAACCCTAACATACCAATCATCATCATCACAACCAGTTAGTTATACCAAAACATCACCATACGTCAAGAAAAATCCCAGTGAATATCTTTTCAGTATCCCTTTCAATCTCAATCAAGAACAAGCACCAGAAAAATTAGCCAAAACAGCTTTCCACCCAATTTCCATATCATCCTACAGTACCACATAAGACACTGAAATACTATCAAGCCATTCTTAGTGAAACCGAGTCAATTTCAATCAAACATCTCTAAAACAAAAACCATGAAAACGAAATCCTCTACCATTCTTTTTACATTGGAAAATTTTTAACCAAATCAGATTGGGGAATCCCCATTTACAAAAGCAAACCCCTTCACACCCAATATGTTCAAATTCTCAATAACCATTACAATTACTTTGATTACATTGATGCATGGACTAACATTGATGCATGGACTAACATCTTTCTCCATCAAACAGAAGACTTTAGTCATTCATGGTTCATTAATTTTAACAAGAGTTTTAAATTAAATTTTCCTACATGGTTCCCTAAATGGTGGTCAATTCAAGGCCCAACAACTAGTCTCATACCATAAGAGCTTATGCAAGTCCTCTATGCTAGTTTCCAAAACAAATTTGACAGAAGCCGATTCAACTACAGAATTACACTTCTCCCAATTTTCATGGCTAGATACAAAGTCCTATGGATCATGAAGTCGAAACCGGTGAAGTCAATAGAATTAGATTAGTGAAGTGGTGAGATAAATTCAACCATCAAAAGACCATCAGTCTGGTCCTCACAGAATTTCCCATTACTCCATCTCTAGTTATTCCGACGCAACTAGCACAACCATCTTTGCCAGCCATACCAGAACAATCATTATCAGGCATTAGTCCATCATCATCACTCAATGGAAGAGCCAAGCCATCCAAGTTAACTAGCTCAAAAAGCAAAGAAAAAGCCACCCAACTCAAAGACCTAACTCACCAATTATTTGCAGAGGCAGTGATGCTCCATACTGAAGAAGAAGAAGTCGTAGACTTCGAATCTTTAGACGCATCCTCATAGCAACCAGCCAACTCAGCAAGCCAAAAGACACAGTCAGCCAAATGGGTCGACTACCAAGATACCCAAGACCTTTTTGCATAAATCTATGTGAACACAGTTAATCACCATGTGAAAATTAAAGTCTTCAAGTCACCATGACAATTACCATCTTTTCAAAATCACCATGTGAAGCCAAAGTCACCATGTGAAATTTTCAGACAAAGTTCCATCAATAATTCCGACATTGCAAGGAATCACTCAATCACCTGCACATTGCACAGTAAAAGTAGCAATTCTTCCAACAAGACCACTATCCATTAACAGTAAAAGCAATTCACCATTCATCTCGTGCTTCCACAGTAAAGCAATCAATTATTCAAGTTTCTTTTCCAAGTCTATATGAAGATGAATCAGTTGGAGAAGACTTCAAGTTTGGAATTTCCACAATTTTTCAGTAAAAGCTTTCTTTGAGTTCACATTGTACCCAAGGAAATAAAAAATTGTAAACACTTCTAATTTTCAAGTGTCAAGGATGTTTGCGTGCACCAATATCCTTTTCATCAGCCATTTTCTATTTGCTAACTCAATCGTCAGTAAATCAATTGTAAGTTCCAGTATAAGTTTTGCAATAAAACTTAATTTCAAATTATATTTGCATCATTATTTTGAATTCATTATTTTTATTATGAAGAATATTTTCATAACAACTGATTTTGAATGACATAAAATCCTTATTCACAGTCAATTCACCGAATATCTTAAATTCAAGGTAAACACAGACCAATCATTTGTTCAATGCTTTCTATTTGTTTACAACAGTGGGTTTTATGGCATATTTAATCTTGGTTATCCTCCACATCAAATTACCAATAATTCAATTAACAGTTCATTCAATTATGATCATCATTGCCCTTGGTTTAATTATCTTCATCGTTATTATCATTAGACCTTATATATGTATATATCTCTCAAGAATAAGGCTTTGCTTTGACCCTAATCAAAGGAGCCCTACCGAGATCTTGATTCCATTTCCCACTGCCCTTGCCTAGAGTTGCCCTTGGGTACAACTTGTCGAATTTTGAGAAAAGATCTTGGAATTTTTTCTGACAAAAATAGAATATATTGTCTAAAAGAGGTAAGAATTGATGGTGGCCTTGTCCCATCTTAGAAAGTAAAAACTTGTCCCAAATTTATGCTTATGTGTTAAACTGTAAGTAACAGGTAAGTGAGAATGACTACTTTCTATGAATTAAACCAAAGTGTTTTCTTATCATCAAAGAGAGTTCTTATCAGAACACCAAAAAAAAATGTCTTATCAAATTGCAATTTGATCTTTATATTTTTACAAGGGAAAAGTTTTCAATACGCTTTTGCAGTACTAATAACAGCTATCTATGTTAACATCGACACAACACGGAGTTTTAACATTTTAGGTCAAAATTGGTTAAACAAAATTCATCAAAAGATATGAAAGAGTAGATGGACTCACCAATTTTACTTTGAAAATTGTAGAGCCTACCTTTTATCATTTATGTATAGAAAAAAATCGTTTAACACACCTTAATGAAAAAGATAAAGAAAATAAAATATAAGAGAGTTGCTCTTTTGTTTTTCTGCTTTTGATTTAGTTTTTTTTTTTTAATTTGTTCTAACAATGTTTGGCCACATGTTTAATAAAGTTTAAGCTTTCATTAGGTCAAAATCTGGCTAACATGAACCCCTTAACAACTAGTTTGTGATGTCAAAAGAAATGCCAAATGTCAAATAATTTAGTGTATTAGCATGGATTTGGATCCCATCCGGATCTAAATTGTGGGAATCCTAGGAATCCTCACATTTTAGCCATTCATCGTACATCGTGCGGCCAAAAATCATTTGACTTTTTTATTTAAAATTAAACACAAATAGTACCTGACGAAAACTGGTCGTACAATGTACGATGAACGGTTAGAATATGAGGATCCTTAAGATCCCCACAAAATAGATCCGGATAGGATCCTTGTCTGTGTTAGCCTAATGGTTCTACTAAGCATAACTTTAACCAAGTACATCTCTAGCTTTGACTTTTTTTGTTGGTAATCAAATATATTATACATAAGGTGTGATATCCACACACCTCATTTTACTTCTCACACACCTTTTCAATTTTTGGTCGTCAGATCAAATGAATTGAAGAAGATTAATGAATATAAATTATCAAAAGATGTGTGAAAAGTAAAATGGGGTGTGTGGATAGCACACCCCATTATACATATACTAAAACTCAGTTCGGATGGCACTATTTTTCATTGTTCGTGAACAATTAAATGATGGAAATGCCCTTTGTTTCTTCTAATCCCACGTTTTGTTGTTTGCTTGGTACAGCAAAATTCCGATTTTGCCCTTTTTTGCCACGGGTAGCTCATAGTTTAACCCTCTATTTTGTTTCTTTTTCTCGATGTTTTCTTTCGGCTTCCACTTCTTTCTTTCTTGGCCACACATCGATCATCGTTGAAGGCTCCGCTCAGACTTTCTTCTCGACTTTTCCTTCCGTTTCCATTTCTCTCTCTACGGTCTTCTCTTTTCTCCTCTCCTCATCTCTCCATTCCGTTTACCTTTTCACTGCCATCAACCCTCGCTTCCTTTTTCTCTCGCTCACAGCCACCGCAAAACCCCTCAAGCCCTCATACCCTCAAATCCATTACCATTGGTCCCTCAACTCGTCAAAATGTGTAGCTATGATCATTTTCTTTAACTTCGTCAAAATTTTGTCAAAATGAGTTATGTTGGAAGGACCATTGCTACAATTAGGGTCCCTCAACTCATCAAAACGTGTAGCTATAGTCCATTTTGTCAACTTCGTCCGAATTTTGTCAAAACGAGTTATGTTGGAAGGACCATTGCTACAATTGGGTTAAAGTTGAGGGATCATTTCTCCAATTAGATTAAACTTGAGGGACCAATGGTAAGGAATTTTTAGTTCAAGGATCATAGTTGCACGTTTTGATAAGTTAAGGGACCAATGGTAATGAAATTTTAGTTGAGAGACCATTGCTCCAATTGAGTTAAAGTTAAGGGACCATTGCTGCAATTTACTCTTATCCTAAACCTAATTATTCTAATTTGAATGGAGTCTACTCTAACAGATACGAATTTGTATTATGTTATCAAATTTTATTTTTCCAATTTTTGATTTTGGGGTTTTGCAGGAAGTGCTAATATACTAGTTTTGTGGAATTTTTGTTCTTTGCAAGGTTTTTCTGGCTGATATAATACTTTTGCCATCACTTTCCAGGTATGATTATGTTTATGTTTTTTTCTATTTCCAAATTATTTATTCTGAATATTTAAGGTATATAAACTTAAATTGGTATTACTTGAATTGGAAGAAGGGTTTCTTAAACGAAAAACAATATGACATGAAGCTTGATGATCTAATTGCACATTGAGTTTTTTGGGTAAGGGATTTCGGGTTTTCCACCAAGTCTCTCTCTTATTTTTAGTTTTTGAGTTGCATGTAATACTTTATGGTCAATGAATATTGGTGTGTGTGTGTATATATATATGTATGTATGTATAAAACTTAGAACCTATCAGACTGTTCCTATTGCTTTCCCCTGCCTCTTCTCTAAAGAAGAAAAATGTGTTAAACTAAAAGCTAAGCATTTCAATACTTTTATGATTGTATCCTAATATCACCAGTACCACTACTTCCCTTTAAGCCCTTTCAGTTGTCATTGAATTGCATACCGTTCTGAGATTTATCTCCAAATCCTGCCAGTAGCTTAATTGTTTGGATTACTCAGAAACCCCTTATGTGATGAACCATATGAAAAGAATCAGTTTAAATCAAATAATTGTGAGATAAACTTATTGAATATTGACTCTTTATCAATTGGTATTTTCTATAGGTGGCATGATGCGACAGTCACATCAGAGTTCCATCGTGCTTGAAGTGGGCTACTCGCAGAGCCATGTTCGCTGTATTATATTCAAGATTTGATTTTCTAATGCACTTGCTATACACATTAACCACAAAATTTATTTAAAAATCTTTATTATTGATTTTTGCATTATTTGTTGGGACACATCCATTCCACTCTGTGCTTATAATTTTTAATGCAAGGAAAACAAGCAAGTTGGGAAATATTTTTGAGTTCCTTAAAAAAAATTAAGATTACTGATTTATTTCCCTTATTTCAATGTTAATGCAGCTATGTCTAATCTACTTAACTAATGGAAATGACCTAGCGTTTGGCTGTGGTATAGTTTTGGTTGGTAAGTTCCTACTGTGACTCATGTGAATCTGTTGCAGAGTGGTTTTAGTGTGTGAATTTCATCTTTCAAGCATTACCTAAATTGCTTGAGTGCTTGAGTGCTTGAGTGCTTCAATGTTTGAATTTGATCTTTCAAATTGTATTTGCATTGCGGCCCATTAGGGAAATTTTTATTCAAATGTAATGGATGCCTTTGGTTAATAATGCATATCAAGACCTTTGAATCTATTGATTCAGATGTTTGAACACAGTTGAAGCACACTATCTTGTTTTTGCAGTTTGATTAGCAGTTGTTAATTAGAGTTGCCTAATTTTTTTTACTAAGAGTTTAAGGCCAATTAACAAAAGTATTGAGTGATATGTAAGAGTCTAGAAGCAAACCTTTTGGAGAAGTTGAAGTCATTTAGAGTAAACTAATAAAATTTGACTATCCTGGCCAACATGTTTATTTTTTACTATTGACAATTTCGCAATCATATTTACTGATTGCAAGAACTGGTTGCATTTGAAACTCGCAGCATCGCGCAGACAATTTTTGCTAGTGTTTGTACCATACTTGACCAATCCCGAAACTATTGAGCACCGGTCAACGTTATACTGTCAAAGACCCAGAAGAGTTTCCCTCCAACCAGGAGGCCAATCACAATGCGACACGTGTCGACATCAGAAGCCAATCATAGCGCGACACGTGTCAACATCAGAAGCCAATCACAACACGACACATGTCAATGTTAGAATGAAACTAGAAACTCTCTTCTATAAATAGAGATCATTCTCTCACAATATTTCCTAATGTCATTTATACTACATCATTCACTAGTACTCATTAAAGAAGAGCTTGAACCTATGTACTTGTGTAACCATTCACAATTAATGATAACTCCTCTACTCCGTGGACGTAGCCAATCTGGGTGAACCACATACATCTTGTGTTTGCTTCCCTATCTCTATCCATTTACATACTTATCCATACTAGTGACCGGAGCAATCTAGCGAAGGTCACAAACTTAACACTTTCTGTTGTACCAAAGTCCTCGCTGATTTTGTGCATCAACAGCTAGTATAAACTAAATTCCAATGAAAATATGGTGTTTCTTTTTATTTTCATTTTTTGGTAATATGGTCTGTAAATTAATTTTCCAAAGTAGGCCCTGAAATTTCGTAAACATTTCGTTAACTCGACATAAAATGATACAAAAATAACAGTTTCCAAGTCAATCTGTCAACAAGTCAAGTCGTTATCAAGATCAGGCATTAAGAACTCGATAAGATAACAGGTGTAACAAAAAAATGACCTGAACACGACCCTTTTCCAGGTCTAGACATTAGACATGAAAATTTCTTACATGACCCTGTAACTTGACATAAAACGACACGATCCGTTAACGAATCGGGTCGTTATAGAGTCAATTGTTAAGAACCCATTAAGATAACACAACACGACCCGCTATAATAACAAGTATGACACAAGAATGACACGAACAAGATAAACACGAACCGTTTTCTAGGTATACCTCAATGAAATTAAAACAAAAATTTGTTCCTAGCTTTGACTATTGCTAAAGGGTCCTACTACATAATTTGGAAGGGTGACCGGTTGGTAGCAGCTGCCACTGATCAATCAATGATGCTAAAAAGGTTGAAATTTTGTTGCTCTGAAATTTGAGTTTCTTATCTTTATTCTTTAGGTAGACTTTAGCTTTAAACCATTTTGTGTTCTTTCTTCTTTCTTCGTAGGCACGAGTTGAAGGGCATCAAACTCTGTTTTCTACTTGCCCGTGAGTAAAGACTAAACCACTTTAAATGTGACATGTGTTGTTAAAACATGTGTTGCAACAGTGTGAACGACGAAGTTGTGTTTTTGCGTTAATATTTACAAATTGAAAAACAAAATCATTTTTTTCAGTTGGACATTTCGTCGAACATTTGGTATGCCTGTCATATTCTATCGAGTTATGATACGTGCATGTCGACTGATATCTATATATGTCGAGCTCTTCCAAAAGGCCATGCTGAGTTTTGTATAGATAGATTGAGTGTTGCCGACTCATCTTGTTGTGGATGTCGACGCTTCCTTCTGAGTGCTAATGAGATATGTTGAACATGCATTCTATCGAACACTTAATGAGCACAAATAAATTTCGTACTAGACATTCGAACAATATCTGGAAGACCTTTACCATTATTTGTTTCTAGCTTCCGAAAGGTCTTGATGAGCACAAATAAATTAACGCACGTGTTGCAATATAGTGAAGACGGAGTTTGAGTTTTAAGATCAATATTGATAAATAAAACACGTATTGTAACATGAGTAAATTGAGTAATATTAAAACCATGAACATCATTATATAACGGTCAATTTCCACCTTTAGACAATAAAATGTAAAATTACATGTTCCACGTGGGGACAAGAGAGTAGTGACTCCACATCTAAAGGATCTTGGGAATATGTTCCTTTTAAAAATCGAGTTTAATATGGTTAAGTTTGATTAGAAAGAACAAAAAGAAATCTTATAATATTATAATATATAATGAGCATGCGAAGAAGGGGTTTTATTTAATTAAACAACTACCATAATTGACCAAAATCTTTTTATTTATTTATTTTTCTCAATTGATTACACAGTGACAAATAATACCAACTAATCATACCATGCAACACCACCAACTTGTGATGCCTGGATTTAAATCCTGTAGCCAACCACCACCTCAATATTCTAAATTAATGCAAAAGAAAGTTGAGGTCTAAATTCATATAACAAAAAGGTCAATTCATTTATTTCTATTATTTGGAAGAAATATTGGCAAAAAAAGACTAACACAAATAATGGCAAAATGCTATTTGCACTTTAATGTTTTTGTAGCTAAATTTCAAGTACATAATAACTCCTCAAAGAAATTTGAGTGAAGTTTGGACATATACCAACTAATTAATTCGTAGCCTAGTTCTTTTATCGAGGTGTCGAGTTTGAATTTTCCTCTTGTATCAAAAAGTTCAACCTCAATATGTTGGAAAATAGTAGCTTAAAATTAGTGGTAGTGCATGAAAATTTCCCGGTAAGCAGTCGGTGAACTAGAGCGACCAGTCGGCGTAGTTATTCAAAAAGTGATGCACCTGTCTTAGGTGATCCGACGCCTGTGTCACATTGTTAGTTTCATGCTTCAAGTTCGCGTGGATTTGATTCCTGTTCATAGACAAAATTACACCGTAGAGGATTCCGAGTTTATAATTTGTATTAATGCAAATGGTGGATTGCTAGAGTGGTGACACATCGGCAGACGGTGCTAAAAGGACACAAGAACTTTGGTTGTTTGATGCGCAAGCAAACAGGTTGAAGTTTTGATTCACAAGCAAAGCGATGGAACAAAAAGGATGTTGTTCATGCAAACATAGTAACCCAAAACAAAAGAATCGGAAAAAAATAAAGATAATAATTAAAGAATGAGTATGTAATTACAGTTTTGATAACAAATCAGGGGGAGAGAAATCAAGAGGGCCGGGATATGGAGATTCTTTTGTTTGGAAGGGATATCCAAAGAAATCCCGCAAGCCAAACGCTCCCTCTGTTTATACATTCATTCATTCATGCTTCAATTCATTTATATAACATGCAGACTCATATCATCGATCATCCTACACTGCCATGCTTACCAAAACTCTGTTTTACCCCAAAAAAACCAAACGTGTTTCGAAAATCAAATTACAAGGAATGCAGAAGAAAGAACGGTGTTTACCATTATCGATTACTGTTTACAAATTTAGTTTGCATCTTATGACTTTGTCTTCAAATCAACACATTTACATGCATGTATTTTGTTATTTTTAATAAATGAGATGTTCTATGTAGTTGCCTATTGGGATCTTAACATTTGCTTTACAAAATCTTGGTATTTATATGTACGTAAGTGTGTGTGTGTGTATTAAATCAATGGCTAAGGAATAAGGCTTTGATTTGACCCTAATCAAAGGAGCCCTAGCTAAGTTCGATAAAACGAGATCTTGATTCCATTTCTCACTGCCCTTGCTGGGTACAGCTTGTCGAATTTTGAGAAAAGATTTTGGAATTTTTTTTCCAGGCAAAAATAAAAGATATTGTCTAAAAGAGGTAAGAATTGATGGTGGCCTTGTCCCATATTAGAAAGTAAAAACATGTGCCAAGTTTATGCGCATGTGTTAAACTGTAAGTAGCAAGTAAGTGAGAATGACTACTTCAACGGATTAAACCAAAGTGTTTTCTTATCATCAAAGGGAGTTCTTATCAGAAAAAAATCATCTTATCAAACTGCAATTTGTTCTTTATACTTTTACAAGGGAAAAGTTTTAAATAGACTTTTGCAATCAAATATACATAAAAAAAATTTAAAAAAAACTAATTTCCAATGGAAAAGATGTTCTTTTTTTATTTTCATTTTTTGATAAATATGGTCTCTAAATTAATTTTTCAAAGTAGGTCTGGAAATTTTTTAAACAACCTGTTAACTCGATATAAAATGATACGAAAATAACATGTTTCAGGTCAATTCATCAACGAGTCGAGTTGTTATCGAGTCACCTGTTAATAAATCGATAAGATAACATGTATGACAAAAAAAATGACACAAACACGATCCGTTTTCCAGGTCTAGACATTAGACATGATAATTTATTGCATGACCTGTAAACTCGAAACGAAACGACACTATCCGTTCACGGATTGGGTCACCTTTTAAGAACTCGTTAAGATAATGAGTTTGACATGACACAACCCACTATAATAACAAATATGACACAAAATTAATTCGAACATAATAAACACGATCCGTTTACCAGATATATCCCAAAGAAATTAAAACAAAAATTTGTTCCTAACTTTGACTATTGCTACAGGGTCCTACTACATAACTTGGAAGGGTGACCGGTCGGTAGCAGCTGCCACTGATGAATGATGCTAAAAAGGTTGAATTTATCGGTTCAAAACCCCATTTTGTTCCTCTGAAATTTGGGTTTCTTATATTTATTCTTTAGGTAGACTTTAGCTTTAAACCAGTTTTTGTTCTTTCTTCTTTCTTCATTGGCACGAGTTGAAGGGCATCGAACTTTCCTTTCTACAAGCCCATGAGTAATGACTAAACCACTTTTAATGTGACACGTGATGTTATTAACACACTGTGTTGCAACAATGTGAACGATGAATTTGTGTTTTTGCATTAATATTTTACAAAATGAAAAACAAAACTATTTTTTTTAGGGGTTTTTGAACATTAATCCTTGTAAAAGATTAAAATTTAAAAAAAAACTTGATGCTAGATTAAATATTCAATTTAATCCCTTGAGTGTACTTTTATCAAAATTTACATTCAATTTTTGTTATTTAATGTGTATTTTTATTTAATCTCTCCATATTAAATTTTAATTTTATTAATATGCACATATTTAGTTTTTTTTTAATTAGAAATGAATGTAAATGAGAAAATATTAAAAAAAAATTTGTAAATATAAATACATAAGTGTTCAGAAATGATTGTGCCAAAATATATAAAATTGACTTTTTTGTACCAAAATATTTGTACCTACATGATTGTACCGAAATATATTATAATGAACCTAAATGTATGTACCGAAATGTATTATATTGAATTAATGTACCTAAATGTCAATACCGAAATGTATGTACCTAAATGTCAATACCAAAAATGTATGTACCTAAATATCAATACCAAAATGTATGTACCTAAATGTATTTACCGAAATATAATAACCGAATTAATGTACCTAAAAGTTAATACTCAAATGTGTGTACCAAAGTGTACGTAACGAAATACATTATATTGACCGAAATGCATTATATTGAATCAATGTAACTACATGTTTGTATCGATGGATATACCAAAATATTCAAATGTATTAATATACCTAAATAAAGAACATACAAAATTGTTATCGGAATATATATTATAAAAAAATTAGTTGCCTAAATGTAGACATTAAAATATATTATGATGAATGAAATAAAAATTAAATTTAAATGTAATTAATACATTAAAATAAAAATAAAAGGATAAAATAAAACATCAAAATACAACTAATAAATGATATGATTAAATGTGCTAGGGACTAAAATTGGATTTTAATCTTACATATGGTTATAATCTAAAACTCATCTTTTTTAAGGATTAAAATGAAGTTTTCTATTTTTTTTTTTCAGTTGGAAATTTTGTCGAGTGTTTGGTGTGTATGTTATATGTTATCGAGCTATAATGCATGCATGTTGGCAGAACAGAACATCTGTCGAGTTCTGCTGAAAAGCCATGTTGAGTTTTGTCGTGATCCATTGCCGAGTGTTGTCGACGCGTCATTTCGAGCGTTGACAATATATGTTGATCATACATTCCATTGAACACTTGATGAACACAAATGAATTTTGTACAAGATATTCGAACAATCCCTGAAAAACCTTTACCATTATTTGTTTCTGGCTTCTTGAGGATTTCAAGACCACCGAGGTCTCTATGGTACCATTTGATACGTGGGACGGGACGGAACGGAGTGAGATGAGGCATTCCGTCCCACGTTTGGTGTGCCTAAAACGAATGGAACGTGTTGTTCCACATGACGAATTTTGGGTGAATTTTTGTTCCGCCTCATCCCTGGAACGACTCGTTCCACATCCGTGGAACACAAAATTATAACATCTCCGTCTCCTTCTTCTTCCTCCTTGTTTCCATCTGAGGGCATCTTTGCTCCCTCTCTGTTCAGTCTCGTCCTATCCCGTCATGTCTGCATACCAAACAATACCTATATGAATTTCTCCCTGTGTGTCAAGTGGTGTAATTAACACACATGTTGCAATAGAGTGAATGCCGAATTTCCGCTTTCGGGTTGGTGTTGATAAATAAAACATGTGATGTAACCAGTGTTTAAAATATCGGTATAGGTGGAAATATCGATAGGCAAATTTGCTTAAATATCAACGGATATATCATATATCAATATCGATATCGATTGTCTTTGATGGAAATGATGGAAATTTGCTCAAAAACATGGAAATTTAAAATTATTTGTTAGGCAATGTCATATGAAGCCACAACCAGTGTTTGAAATATCCTTGATATGCTTGATATTTTCACGGAAATATCCAAAAATTCCAGGGAACGATATGGAAAAAAAGGATGAAGTCTAAAATTCACCCCATATCCACGATATTTCCAGAAATCAATCAATTTCCTCGATATTTTCAATATTTTCAAGAAATATCCAATGTTTGCAGACAATTTGCAAAAAGTTTGCAAGAAATATCTATGAGACTATGCATTCTTTAATTTTTTTTTTAATTTCTTTCTTTATGATGTTAGTTTACTTCAATAACACTTGTGCTGCTTTTATGACTAAAATTTCAATTAAGTTATGTATAATTTATTCTTTCTAGTGAAATGTTTTATTTTATTATTTGTCATTATAAAGAAGTTTTTCTTCTCACATATCACAAACTTATTGTTTCCATAGTATCTAATCATTAATTCTTGATTCATGTGTATATTGTGGCCAGTGTTTAAAATATCGATATTGGTGAATTGAATAATATTACAGAAAGGGGATCCCTTCCTCCTAATCCAACAAATCACGGGATCCGTGACGTTGAAATTTGATCTAACGGCTACAAACAGGTGTTCACTTTAAAAATTATAATAACTTTAGCTGTTAGATCAATTTTTAACTGCATGAATTCCCTAATCTGATAGATTAGGAGGAAGGGATCCGGATAGGATCCCTTTCCGTTACAGTCACTTCCATTTTTTGACAATAAAATGCAAAATTACATGTCCCACGTGGGGACAAGTGAGTGATGATTCCACATCTAAAGGATCTTTGTAATATCTTCCTTTTAAAAATCGATTTTTGTATGCTTAAGTTTGATTAGAAAGAACAAAAAGAAATCTTATGATATTTAATGAGCATTCAAAAAAGGGGTTTTATTTAATTAAGCAACTACCATAATTGACCAAAATCTTTTTATTTATTTTTTCCCCAATTGATTACACAGTGACAAATAATACCAACTAATCATACCATGCAACACCACCAACTTGTGGTGCCTGGATTTAAATCCTGTAGCCAACCACCAGCTCATTATTCTAAATTAATGCAAAAGAAATTTGAGGTCTAAATTCATATAACAAAAAGATCAATTCATTTATTTCTATTATTTTTGGAAGAAATATTGACAAAAAAAGTGACACACCCTGACCGGAGTCGAGACGTGCTGGTCGTCACGTTAGAGTGACGTAGCCATGAACGCAAAGCGGAAGCGATCAAGAGTAAGAGAAATACTAACAATTTAAAACCAAGCGACTAACAATCCCAACTAAGAAAGGATACTAGTGAGAGTTTAAGTGTATAAATACACTTTCAGAGCAATAAGAAAGTCTAGTTGCAGTCAAGTAAGACAATTACTAAGATACAACACCAGAAGGTGAATCCTACTTTTTTCGGGATATGTCAGAACACCATTGAATTCCTCGTGGCCACCAAACTCTGCTAACTAAAACCTGGAGGGGCGAAAAACAAAGTTGAGTGGGTTAGTAAAACACATTTACATGAAATCTTATTTTACTTTGAATATACTAATCCCTCACCGTAAAACAAGTATAATTTTTCCCATAATTAATATATAAGAATGTACATAAATATATATGTGTAATTATATCATTTCAATCGTGCTTCACATAATCATAAACATATGTATGCCAAGTCACGATATAATAGAGTAAGCAAATCAAGTAAGAATAATTTCTTAGAAATATAACATGTTAGCCGGAACCCTAGAGGTAGTCTATACGGCTGAATTTCATAGCTCAAAAGTCACTATAGCCGGAGTCCCTACAATGACCTATACGGCAACATATTGCACAATAGTCAGAACCAAATGCAAGGGTCTGTACGACGATAATGGGTGTAATATAATTATGCTCAATACTCCTCTCACATAATAGCCGGGCGATAAATTGCTAGTCACCTACGAGTCGGAACCATAAATAAGGTTTGTACGACAAGACTATACACCTAAATTGGATCCAATATGAGCATATGGTGCGGGATGTGACATAATAAACAGGCATGTACTTCATATCTCTGACTAAATCACAATCACCCTAGGTGCAGTTTTATGAGCTCAACATTATTCAATCACATATCACATCATTGACAATTCACATAATCAAAACATAACTCACCTGAGCTTACCTGGGCCTCCACAACACCGTGCAACAATATGCATAATTATGATAATGTATATACAAAAATTAAATATAGGCATTGGCATAGCATGGCATTTAAATCACATTTCCTTTAAATACATTTTCTGGGAAAAACATCAAGTGTATATATATACTGAAAATAACTGCCCACTCACAGATATGTCGATGGGTCGTAGCCCCCGAGCCTCAATTGATTACGCACGTCCTGAGAATAGGTCTCACCTATAGGCATAATAACCGAATAAACGTTATTTAACGCACATAACCAACAATAGGTAATAACTTCTCATATATTGCTCAATTTGGGTATATGAATATACCACAGTGACCTACACAACCTCAGGATCATCCCCAAATTTTTAGAATATTTTTCTTAGCTCCCACGCGCCGCCACACGCAGGCCAAGGCACGACCAGACGATCCCCCCACGCGCAGCCATGTGCCAGGCACACTGACGGTGTCAACTGACGCCGTTAGGTATATTCTGGAATATTCCGTTTATTCTTTAACAAAACTTAACAGCGTGACCTAACGCCGTTAGAATATTCTGTTAAACTTAACGGAATATCCTATCATCTTCTACCTTCAGCTTCGGCAACCGTCGCCGTTGCCGGAAACTAGGAAATTTTCATTTCTTTATATCTTCTTCGTTTTTAACCCAAAATTTATGAAACTTGAACCATTCTAAAGATCTCACAACAACGAACAAAACCATACCTGATTCGAGCTCTGAAACCATCGGAATCCTGTCCGAAAAAGCTTCAATAATCCCACAAACCTTAAAACTCGTCGTTCTCACGATTCCGACGTCCAATTTCTTCAAACGAAGTACTCCGAGCTTCGTAAGGACCTCCTTAAGCTCCCTATGTCCTTTAAATTCCCTAAAAATCAACATTTTACGTGAGCATGAATAGTAGCCCAAATCGGGTTTTGTGGTTCGACGTGAAATTGAAGGTAATCTTACCTGTAATTGGTACCTTTGAACTCATGAGGACCTTAGGAACACAATGGTACCATTTTTCTTCTTCGATCTATCACGTTTACAAGGAATTCTGGTTGTGTCCGTAGAAGAGAGGAAAAGAGGGAGAGTGTGAGTCTGAGAGAGAGACGGCACGGGAGTGAGAGAGAGAAAGTGAGGTGTAGTGTGTGGAACAAATCTCTCCAACCAATCAAAATTTAGTCTTTCTTAATTCCTAAGTGGTTTCAAAACCTTAGGAAATTCTAATTAAATCCAACTTAAATACAAGTCCAAGGGTAAACTAGTAATTTCACATCAACGGAAATTATTTTCCAGAACGGGCTGTCACAAAAAGACTACAACACAAATAATGGCAAAATGCTATTTACACCTTAATGTTTTTGTAGCTAAGTTTCAAGTACATAATAACACCTCAAAGAAATTTGAGTGAAGTTTGGACATATACCAACTAATTAATTCGTAGTCTATTTCTTTTATAGGTAATTTAGCCAAAAAATCAACAAAAATTTTATAATTTAATATATATATCAATGACATATTTTTATTTTGAACTTAATCAATGATATATTTTTATTAATTAGAGATAGGTCAATAATAAATGCCATATATGCCTTATGTCATTACCCGTGGGGATGGAGGACATGGTGAGAAGAGCAATCGCCAATGTAGAGAGGGCAAGCGAAAGAGGAGGAAGAAGAAAAGTGGGAGACGACGACTAAGCCCTCCATGAAGTGCCAGTATAGAGGTGGGCCCACTATGTACTTGCCTATGCACATCCCAGCTATCACCATCACTGCCTTCAGTATCAACGGACTCAATGCCATCTCTCTCTCCTCAGCTTCTGAAATTAAATTGGAATTAGCAGAATTGGGAGTCGGCGCCATCGATTCTCAAAGGCTCTACTACTGGTGTTTAGTTGGGACTTGTAGAGATCAAAGACATGTTTTTTTCTCATCTATGAAGGGCTGTGAAATTCTATAACTTCTTAAGGTCTTTACATCTGTAAAGCACAATGGGGTGATGATATTGTAAAGTCAATGTTTGAAGAAAGAATTCATTAAATCAGGAAAACATTTAGATACCAACGATGAAACTTGAGTAGGATGCAAACTTTTTTTTTTGTAGTCGACTTGATGTATCAGAGAGGAAACAGTTTTGCAAATTCTTGGAGCTTGACAATTTTGATTGCTTTTCCTCCCTTTTCACGAAACTGTTTCCGTACACGTTCGCGTTTTTTCCACCACTGTTTACATGCCTACAGTGCGAAACCAGAAAACAGACACTATGGTTAGCCATTCAAAATCAGAAAACACAGACTTCTACGATCAATAATTGAAAACCAGGAAACGGACACTGCATTGTAGTGTCTGAATCTAAATGTAAAAAACAAAATAAGAAACGGACATTGCGTTGCATTGTCTGAATCCAAATGTAGAAATCAAGAGTCGTGCGAGGTGTTAAGCATAGAAGGCATGTGAGTGATGAAAAAACATAGAACCAGGAAATTGACACTTCAACGCAGTGTCTAAATTGAAATAGAAAACAATACCAGGAAACAGACACTGCATTACAATGTTTGAATCTAAATGTAAAAAGGGGCATGTATGGGGCATGTGAGTGATGAAAAAGACAAAACTATGAAATAGACACTACAACACAGTGTCTGAATTTAAATGTAAAAAACAAAATTAGGAAATATGAGAAATTGGGTGTCAGTTGAAGTAGGTGCCAGCTGTAATGGCAGTTTCTGTAATTTTTGTTTATTTTAAATACATTTAAGTGTCACGAATACATGATTGACCTATTTATAATTAACATAAAAATTGTTGATCTACTGTCAATATGGTAACTTTGTATTGATTTTATACAAAATCACCCTTCTTTTATCGAGGTGTCAGAGTTTGTATCTTCCTCCTGTCAAAAAGTCCAACCTCAGTATGTTGGAAAAATAGTGGCTTAAAATTAGTGGTATGCATGAAAATTTCCCAATAAGCAGCCAGTGAACTAGAGTGACCGGTCGGCGTAGTTAGATTCAAAAAGTGGTGCACATGTCTCAGGTGATCCGACGCCTAAGTCAAATTGTTAGTTTCATGTTTCAAAGTTCACGTGGGTTTGATTCTTGTTCATAGACAAAATTACACCGTAGAGGATTCCGAGTTTATAATTTGTATTAATGCAAATGGTGGATTGCTCGGGTGGTGACACATCGGCAGACGGTGCTAAAAGGACACAAGAACTTTGGTTGTTTGATGCGCAAGCAAACAGGTTGAAGTTTTGATTCACAAGCAAAGCGATGGAACAAAAAGGATGTTGTTCATGCAAACATAGTAACCCAAAACAAAAGAATCAGAAAAAAATTAAGATAATAATTAAAGAATGAGTATGCAATTACAGTTTTGATAACAAATCAGGGGGAGAGAAATCAAGAGGGATATGGAGATTCTTTTGTTTGGGAGGGATATCCAAAGAAATCCCGCAAGCCAAACGCTCCCTCTGCTTATACATTCATTCATTCATTATTCAATTCATTTATATAACATGCAGACTCATATCATCGATCATCCTACACTGCCATGCTTACCAAAACTCTGTTTTACCCCAAAAAAAACCAAACGTGTTTCGAAAAACAAATTACAACGAATGCAGAAGAAAGAACGGTATTTACCATTATCGATAACTGTTTACAGTGAAATATTCATCCTTTTTTTTTCTTTCGTCGGGGGAGAAATTGTAATTTTGAGAGAGAGGGAGAGAGAGACCAGTATCTTCATTGACAAGTAGAGAAGTGTGAATCATGTCCAACAGCTCCAAGCATTCTACAAGCTACTTCCATCAATTTCCCTGAAAATTTATGTCGAAAACGGAAAAAATATAAGTCAACTGAATAAAACCTGTAATATCACATGCAAATATTTAATAAATACCAAGGAATCACCACTTGGAAAAAGGCATGAAATTCAATCCAAAAATATAAAAATTAAAACAAATTAAACAAATACAAAAAAAAGGGGGAAAATTAAATAAAAATAATATGACGGTCAGCTACTGAGCTGGGGAGGTAATGTGCTTGAATGACAGAACAAATCCTGCCAGCTGACTTTTCAATTAGTAGGAGAGATTAGATTAAGGGACAGGCTGTGGTGTGGTGGGTCATATCTCATTAGGTCACCGCTGGGTAATGCTTGGCTGGTGTCACATGGAATAAGACCATTTCATATGATTCGGAACACCCATTGGTGGAAGGGTCCCTCTCCTCCCCTGCACTCCAAGGTCCGTGATGTCAAAACTTTTATGCTTTTGCACCGACAGTTTTTGCTGCCTAACCCTAGCTTCCAAGCTTCCTCCTTCTACCCCCAAGAAACTCCATGGTCACATTTGTAGCCCTAGAATCTTAGGTATGTCCTAATATCGGCACAGACAACACGAGTAAAAGCGTCATACTTTGTGTTGCTCGTGCAAAAGTAGGGAATTGATAACCGTTGATTGATGTAAATCTTAATCGGATAGATGGTTTGAGATGGTTTACATGTTAAGAAATACTACAACATATGTAGGGTTGTTGGGTGTCACCTTCTTGGGTATGCCCGTGCCCATAAATCAAATGATAAATCTTAGAAAACCTCAATTAATCAATCAATGATCGCATCACTCCTAATCATTTGTGGCATTTAGCATGTAATAAGCTGCCCCTTTTTTTTTATGAATGAATTAGTACCAGCCCAGTGGTAAACTGATTCTCCAGAAATCAACCCACTCCGCTATCAATAAAAAACAAAACAAAATGACTAGTGAAATGTTTACTAGTTCCTAACCTAGCCTAAAAAACAAATGCATTTTTATCAGCCCCTCGCGACAATAACAAACATGAATTACATCAATCAATAAAAAACGAAACAAACAAATCGCAGAAAAACAAAGCATGCAGCTCCGGGAATTGCTAGCAACCGTCGTGAGATGTCCGCGAAAAGCTTTGGAACCGAGGATATCAACAGGGGAGGATGGGAGTGTGATCTAATCTAGGGTTCTTAGGTGCTATATCAGAAGGAGAAAGGGTGGAAGAGGGGTTTTTTTGGCTTTAAAAACATATATTTTCATCAATTATGACACACATTACAAACCTAATTACTAGCAAACCCAATTTTAAGCAAGGAATCTAAAAACAAGAAGCAAATTAGTGATGCAGAGAAAGAAAAAAGTTACTGAATATACCTCTCCTGGGCTTAGCAGCAACCTTAACAACCGGTGCAGATTTCTTCTCCGCCTTGGCCTCCTCCTCCGTAGGATAAAGCACCCCGTCAATCCCCTGCACCGATATCCTCCCGTCCGTATAAATATCGGGATCAAACAAATACGCCGAAACGTCACCCTGCCCAAATTTCACTGACCCATCAGCCTCCTGCGCCACCACCTTATGTGGCAGCCTCAGCGTGTCGTACCGCACCTTCCCGAACCTCTTTACCGAATTATACATACTCTCCTCTGTCTGGTACTCCGGTATGATGTGGTAGTACACAATCTGCTCCGGCGCCCCCGGTTCGCTCAGCTGGTCTGTCGTCAGCTTCGCCATCGCCTCGTCGTTCGGCGCCAGCACCGTCAGCACGTACCCTTCCGAAACCAACCGCCCCATCTCCGTCGCCAAAGACGTCAGATTCACCAGAATGTCCGCCATCTCATTGTATCCGCCGTAGTGGAGGAGAGTGTGGATGAAGTCCTTCACCTGGCTCTCGCCGTCGAAGTGGTGTTTGGGCCCGCCGGGTCCGGGTGCGGGAGCTGGAGCTAGAGACGGGCCGGGAGCCAAAGCGTCGTAAACCGGCAGAACTGGTGGGGCCCCGACTGGAACCGGAGGAGCCGGTTTCTTCAAGCGGTGGGTTCTGGGGTCGACCTCGGGAGCTCCCTCGGGGTGAATGGCGGATATGGTCCGAAGATTCCGTCTCCGGTTGAAGTCGTCCTCGACGGAGCGAGGGATTAAGAGGCCCTCGATCCCGTGGATGACGCCGTCGGGCCGGGTCACATCATCGGGTCGGATGATTTGCGCAGAGTTAACCGATTTGCGGCCGGTGGGCTTGTGGGTTGTCAAATGAATGTGCTCATGGTTACCGGAGAGGGTCTTGTGGTGGCGACCCGACCCGGAAGGCCACTGGGCCGACCCGATGCGGCTGGGGATAATGTGGAACATGAGCAGCGTCTGGAGGGACTTCAGATTGCCCGGTTCGAGAAGGAACCGCTTGAATTCCGGGTCGAGCTGACGCTCGAGGGCCTCGTTTTTTGGGGCGAAGATGGTGACGTTGTGGTTGCCGACGGCCTCCTCGAGGGTCTGGAGGAGGAGGGCCTTCTCGACGAGCTCGGCCAGCTCGGTGTAATGCGAGTCGAGGAGGGCGACGAGAACGGAGTTGGAGTTGACCGCCGCGGTGGAGGATTTGTTGGATGGCAATGTGGCGGCGGCGGCGGAGAGGACGAGAGCTAAGACGAAGAAGAGGCAGCGACCATAGATCTGGGAGTCCATGGCGCCCGAAAGATACGGCGAACAAGTCGGACTTGCTGCTGGGTAGCTGGCGGTGGTAATGTTGGAGTTGGAGTTTTGGTGTGGGAGTGTTTGGCGGCGGTGGGAAGTGGAAGTAGAGAAGTGGAAGAGGAGGAAGAAGAAGAAGGAATAACAGGAGTTTGGGGTTTGGGGTTTGTGAGATTAAGAGGCTTCGGAAGAAGGTGAGAGATATGAGTAGTTAATTTTATTGACAGCTAGAGGTGGGGTCCCCACGCGGAGACTTCCTCTTTCTCTCTCTAGCTTTCTCTCTCTCCTAGTACTCACCACCTGGCACCTGCTGCTGCTGCTTCTCTCTCTAAAAGCTTTGGCTTCGAATAGTTGAGTTGTGTGGAAGTGAAGCGAAGCTGGTAGGGTTGGAGTTGAAGTCGAAGCCACGCCAGTTGTTGTGTTTGATAGAAAAATGTTGTAAAAAAGAGGGGAGTTCTGTGTTTGGTTGTCAAATGAAACAAGATATAATTTTTTTTCTGTTTGATGCGATCATACTACTCACATGCACCGTTTTCCATCATATTTGACGTTTTTATTTACTAATATCTCAGTTTATAACCAAATTGCATGGTATTAATCCAATTTATATATTTTGAATTACAGGAAAAACAATTATTTTTATTTTTCAATATACATCATTAGTTTGTCCATCATCTATGAGTACAAGGCAAATTTGATACCAAATATGTTATATGTTGATGTGGTGGGTCATGACGACAGAGTCGCATGGTAGTTTTTAAGCGATACAGTATGAGAGATTCTCTCATGCAACCAAGATATAGTCTTAGTGGCGTCATCATCTAACAAAAGTTTGTCATATATTCAAAAAGTGCAGTTATTCAATAGACAATTGACACGTGATAAATTGATTACATAAGAGTATACCGCATGCACTATGAGTTAAAGGTCAGCTCATGCCCACTTATAACCCAAATCTACCATAGTTGTAATGCATATATAGAAGTTATTATTGTTACTTGTTAACAATTTATAAACTTCATACATATATTAAATTTATCATGCAACTAATTACTTTAATGTGCTACTTAACTACAAGTCCGCTATACAAACTTCACACCGTTGCGTTGCATTATATCTTTTTCATTTTTCGTTTCTTTTTGGTAACGGGTCGTTTGAGGGAGTAACAAGATGTTTCATGTTTTAAATGCTTAATTAGGTCATTTTATGCTGCAAAAACACAAATTAATTAAAACTCCTTCGTAATAAAAGATTAATTAATTTTGGAAATTTTTATTTAAACCCATGCAACCTCTTTTTACATCTAACTTAAAATTTTAAATGTTCATTGTCTATTTTACTCTATTGCATGATTACAAAATGAAATTAATAACAAAACTCAAATTTATCAATAAACTCAAACACTATAATTAAATCATACGATCACTCTTTGCTTATTCTACGTTCATTTTGGCTAAACCCCTAATAGAGAAAAATAAGTTTTTCTATTGATGGATGGTGATTTTGAAGTTTTGAATCCTCCAACTAAGGTATGACTCGATTTATGAATTTTTGTTCATTTGATTTCAATTTTGTAGAGTTTAGAAGATGAGTATTTTTGTTTTAATTTTTTTTTTCAATCAGGCCCGAGCCCCCACCACATTCGGGCTCGACTCTGAGTAGCACGATATTGTCCGCTTTGGGCCCCGACCACGTCCTCACGGTTTTGTTTCTGGAAACTCACACGAGAACTTCCCAGTGGGTCACCCATCCTGGGAATGCTATCGCCCGAACTCGCTTAACTTTTAAGTTTCGATGGAACCTAAAGCCAGTGAGCTCCCAAAAAGCTTCGTGCTAGGTAGAGATGGGAATATACATATAAGGCTTACATGATCCACTCATCTAGACGATGTGGGATGTTACAATCCACCCCCCTTAGGGACCCGACGTCCTCGTCGGCACACTTCCGGGCAGAGATTGGTTCTAATATCAAATTGTCACATATCGACCCGGGCCCCCACCACATCCCCGGCTCAACTCCGCCGTAGCACGATGTTTTTCGCTTTGGGCACCGACCACGCCCTCACAGTTTTGTTTCTAGGAACTCACACGAGAACTTTCCAATGGATCACCCATCCTGGGAATGCTCTCGCTCGAACTCGCTTAACTTCGAAGTTCCGATGGAACCTAAAGCCAGTGAGCTCCCAAAAGGTCTTGTGCTAGGTAAAGATGGGAATATACATATAAGACTTACAGGATCCACTCCCCTGGGTGATGTGGGATATTACACTACAATTGGTCTCCCACTATCCATTTGCATCCCAAAAAACCAAAAAGACTTGCAGATATTGCTAAGACCTTTGATTCTTTTTGCTTCTTCTGTTTTTATATTTTTTTTTCTTCTTTGTCGGTGTAGTCTAACTACACCCCAAAATCATGGTATCAATGTATCTATTGGTGCAAATAGTATTGCCTAAAAGTCCTAATACAAAGTCTGCACCCCAAAAAACTAAAAAAACTTGCAGATATCGCCTTTCTTACTCTTAATCCACTACCACACAACAAGTTCATCATGCTGCCTCTGTGTCCCATCAGCATGAACTTTGGCCATTTGTATCCCCATTTCGTTTCTTCACCCTCATCTTTCACACCTATTCACACAAACCAAAAAAAAAATTAGAAAAAAAAACCCCCAATTCCAAAAGTCAGATTCCTCTTGGTTTATTGTTTCTTGAATTCCAAGTAATTAATTTGATGGCAAATGCCGAGACCTTGAGCCAACCACGGAGAATGTACAGCCAATGCGGCAACATTTTCTGTGACTTGATCGAGGTTTGTAACATCAGAAACATGAACGGCCTTAAGAGCCATTGATTTTTATCTTGCAAATTTGCAGACTTGAAAAAATGCAAGCTATGGGAATTCAAGAAAAATGAGGACACTAAGAAAAAATGGCACTCGGTTTTGAAGAACACAGAGGACAGAGCGTAGGGGTTTTGCACACCTAGAGAGCTGACAAAGGAATTAAACGTTGCATTTCCAGTACCATGCGTGAAAATTTCCCTACGTGAAGACCTGAGAAATGAAAAATAAGTGAGCAGCCATCAATGGTATTCCAAGAACCAACGGCCTCTGATTTGGCTTTATAGGGGTATATTAGGTTTTAAATTTGGGTTTAAAAATATATTAATAGTTTTGTTAAAAATCAAATGAGTGCAAAGAATAAGTTGAGTGTAGAAATAAGTTAGATAGATTTAAATAAAATTTTCCTTAGTTTTTTATTATTTTATAATCTTCCAGAGTTTATGTGAGCAGGTGAGAAGGGAGAAGCCGAAGCCGAAGCCGAAGCTTAAGCTTGTGGGCAGCTAAAACGGCTTCACGGCAAGCCGTCGGTGTCCTCCGATTTTACAAAGAAGAAAATTACGAAGAAGGCCCAAAAGTTGTACGCTAAGCAACAAAAACACCCTCCACGTCACTCTCGAAAAGCGCGCGTGTCACACTTTTCTTTCTCTCGTCTCGTTTATTATTAAAGTCCAGGACGGTGACGTTTTCTCCACTGGCAGATTGCTTGTCAGCCTCATCTGTCCATAAAATTCCATTGTCCACATAAACAAAATGTTACAAATACATACACCCGAGGATTTCACAATGTCTCGGTGTGCTAAATCAAAATTATAAATTACTTAATACTACGATTTAACAATTTTTTTTTTTTACTTGTAAGTAAAAGATTTTAGATTCAATTCTTATCAAATACGCATTTAAATCACATTATTATGATAGATTCATTGTAAAGCTTAGCTCACTCATTCTCCCATCGTTGATACTATTGTTAGTTCAATAAAAAAAATCAAAATTATAAAACTAAAGTATGAAAAAACTAATATGAAATTTTAATTATTTGTTTGTGATGATAATCTCTTGTGAACTTTTATAATTTGTCATTTAGTCCCCTAATAATGCTTTAATTTTTCCCAAATTTTTTTTTTTTACAACCAAACCAAGTTATAGGTAATTTAAAATTTTCTTAGTTAAAGTTAAATTTAGTAAAATATTGCTTGTACTAATAAAAAAAATTCTTAAGCCCCTATTAGTAATATTCCATAGAAAAGAAGCTCTAAAGCCTACTACAAACATATGTAATGTAGTTCGATAACACATAATCAGATTTTTAGGGTTAGCTGAAGCGATGTGTGAGCATGAGATAATAAATTAAAGCTACAATAAGTTTGGATTTGTTTCTGGACAAGGATTGTTTGCCCTTCCACTTCCGATGTCTTTTCGTGCCATCTTGTTTTGTGTGGTCACAATTAAGTCACGTTAATATTTTATATTGTTTTTTAGAGATAATAAGACAAAAATGAATAGTAATATAAAATATTAACGTAACTTAACCGTGACCACATAAACAGGAGAGCATCGGAAGTGGGAGGGAAGACAATCATTGTTCTTTGTTTCTTCCCAGTGTAACAAAAAGTAATTTTTCATGTCATCATCAATTTAAAGAGAATGATTGACAAAAACGTCGTATGTATTAACTATGTAAAGACTTATTTTATACAAGATATTATTAAGAAATTAGTTGGTACAAAGTACTAATCAGGAGTTAAATACACACAAAAATACGAATGATTTTTGCAAATGATAGTGTTGTTTAGATAATTTTTGCCATTGATATTTTCAACTTACTCGATTCGACAGTTGAAAATTAAAAAAGTATGTGATAACTAAAAATAAATATGCGGAAAGCACTACTGTTTTGCAAATTGTAAGAGACAATCGAGTTAAAAACAACATTTTAGCCTTTTTAAGCATGGAAGTTACCAAATAAAAACCTTTAATTTTTGAAGAGCACACATGCCACACCAACTATTTTGCTTAATTTGTACCCGACTTTTTCTAACTTTTTCTAGAATGTATCTTTTTCTATGCACCAATTGTTGTGTAACGCATAGTTGGAAAATGATATACAAACTTTTGATGGGTTTCCTGCACTTATTTCATATACTATAACTTTGAGGTTGAGTGTCCCCCTAACTTGGAGATAGTCTTTTTTCTTTTTAGTTCTTTTTAATTTTAGGGCCTAATGATTTAGGAAAAAGAAGATTGAAGTGGAGTTTCCATTAGGGTTATGCACCCCTCCTTACTTTGGGAATAAGTTTTTGTCTAAACTTGCAATCGTTGGATTTCTCTGGTGGATAAGAGATAAGTATTTAATAGTCTGGACTACTCGGTAATTCAGCGTTATATTATTAGATTAACAAATAAGTAAAAATAATATTTTCTCAATTCATTCATGATTGTTCATTTACTATTCAATAGTTCGGACTATTGAAGAAAATTGATGGATAAGATATATCTCTTCGTTCAACTGTATCTTGAATTCGAACTCTATTCATTCGCTTAATATGCAGTTTGGAGTAGAAATATTACTTCTATTAAAAAAGTTTTTCATGACCATTATGTCTTTAATGCTAACAATATTTGTGGCGAACAACATGTAGACCAATAATGATTTCAAAATTGTATTAAATAAGGTGTATTTATTATGTTTTTGTTTTTGTTTTGCTAGATCATATTGTTTGACCTTTTAGTGCAGAATGAAAATACATTTCTTGCTCACAAAATTGGTTTAAAATAAAGAAGACCACGTAATTATACCGTATTAGTGCACCATCACATGTATAAATCATTTGCCATATGTGATGATACATCAATGTAGTACAAAATGTCTGTCTAAACCATCCTTTACAAAAGGAGATGACTATCCGTAAAAATGTATGACTACTTAGACTAAATTATACTTGGTGTAAATATATCGTTGTTTAAAAAAAAAAATCCCGAAACATTCTCTGAAAACTTAAACATCAAACGCTCTAAGTGCGATGCTCTAGGAGTCACAATGAAGACTAGAGATTTGACACTCAGATAGTTGATCCAAATGTACGCATGAACAATTTGCCTCCTGAGACTAATCTCGAGTCTCCGTATAGTCTCGTAAACATAAAAAATCGCCACTTAACCTCCTGAAACTCACAATCCGTCTCACTTTGCCTTGTTTTCGTCCACTCATCTAATATCCATACAGTCGGGTTACATGCAGGGAGACCGTCAACAATTTCGCACCCGCAACCCTCCCCCACCTCACTCATGCTGATGGAACCCACACATTCAATAAAAAACGTGCAACATGTCTGGCCAATTAAAATTTAAAAACAAACACACAGAAGGAAATCAACAACCACGCCGACGGAAGAGCATCCATCTGGACAGACATTTTATACATGGAAAAGTGAAACAGAATGCGAGTTTAAACTCCTTTCACGAAGTGAAACGGAATGCGAGTTTCAAGAAGTTAAGTGACGATTTTACAACGAGACTAAATGAAAGAAAGAAAGAAAGAAGAATAGAAGCATTATTTAAATATGGGCTATGTTGTAGCTCATATGTGAAAGGGTCAAACATGAGACGTTAGTAAGAAAATGGTAATGGTGAAATTTAAATATATACATATACATTTCTATTATAACAAATGTCTTGAGGAGCGAATCCAATTTTGTGGGATGTGAGACGGCAAGTCCATCAGCATGCAAAGCCGGAAATCCAGCTAGCTATCTCACATCCCTCAAAACGACATCCCGCTCCTCAAGTTGTCCCTGTATTAGACAAAATAACAGAAGGAAAGACAAATCAACCTAGAAAGCATTTTGGCACCTTAACTAAAGGGTGGGTAGACTTTACTTTCCACTAATTTCCATCCTAAAATGTTTAAAGAAAAAAGAACTGGTCCTCATAAGGGTGTTAACGAAAATTTCAGTGCTCGATTCAAACGAATAATGTGTAACGGCATATCGGAAAGGCTTCCATAACATTCCTCCTTAGCATCCAAACTAATTCAGTGCCAATATAGACGATCCAGACATAATTAAAGCACTATATGTTGGGTCGTACCCAGTGCACAAGGCTCCCGCTTTACGCAGGGTCTGGGAGAGGTGAATGTCGGCTAGCCTTACCCCCATTTATGGAGAGGCTGCTCCCAAGTCTCGAACCCGAGACCTACCGCTCATGGGCGAAGGCACTTGCCATCGCACCAAGTGCGACCTCTAAAGCACTATATGTTGGGTAATATATAAAAATATATACACAGATAATACCCGTTTATAATATATCTGTCCAGATCGATGCTCTTCTGTCGAGACCTTCTCTTCTTTATTCGAATTCAGACCACAATCGAGATAGTTTCCAAATACCCAAATTCCTTAACTCCGGCCTGAAGTGCAAGAGCATCTCGTCCTCAGCATCCCATGTCTGGAGAAAAGGGTAACAACCTTAAAGGCACACGAAACTCAGATAACTTGGATCAATATGATAGGTGTACATATATACATTAAGCAAGCAGATTTGAAACTTTGAAAAACTTCAAGCGAATTAGTTGAATTAAGGTCTTTCGTTTGATCACAGATTTCTTCATTTCTCACTCACGCGAAAAGGAAAAAAAGACATGGTTGAACAAATGGCAGCGGAAATAACTGTCAACCTAATTGACAAAGCAGCCAGCTAGACGGCATACGGTTAAATCAGGCATGAACACGTGATTAAGAGTAAGGACTCGTTTGGAAGTGCTTCTAAAAGGACTGAAAGAGTTTTTGGTGAAATTGATTATGGGTTCCAAAATCCCTTTTGCACTGGTCAGGTGATGGGCTTGCGGCACTGCACACACAAACAAATATTGCATGCAAGCGCAGAATTCAAATCAAAATTGTATATTCTCGCTACATACGGTGTGCCTAATAAGCACCAATGGTGATGGAAACAAGACGTAAATAAGGTGGCATTGGTGATGAAACCTCGATACCAGAATAATAAAATTCAAACCAACATTATTACTCACCTTAATTATGAAATGCTGAGGATAGATGCATTGCTTAAACAATGAATAGCAGATCAATGTGAAGCAGAACCCGCGGCACATGTAGTACCAGGCCTATTGTTGTCACTCAAAGGGTTTTCTCCATGAATCTCTGCACGGTTCTGGTTGCCCTGCTCTGCAGCAGAACCATCCGCAGTCTGATTCACTCCAGAAGACTGGTTGTCTGGACTATTATCTCTTGTCTCAAGGCGCTCCATCATTCGAGATACGGTGGCAATTCCAGCATTAACCTCTCTACGGACTTCAGAACTAAGTTCCGACATAGAAGTGCTACGAGAGAACAGCCTCTCCTTCAATCCTCGTGTATTCCTCGAAAACGATTCCTTGTACCTAGGTACACTTGCAACAAACAAATGAGGATGGTAAAAGAGCAAACCCACTGTATACACACAAAAGCATTAAACTACTAAGGTGATGTCCAAAATGGAAGAGTGGTTACTTTATATCATACCTCATTGACATAGAATTAAACTTAGATTTCAGAGACTCTGAAAGAGAGTGAAGTTCTGATGGTCCTGCTCTGTCCTGATTCAAAGAGGAGGCATGGCTAGTAGAGCTCCTACAAAAAGATACTAAATAGTCATACAAATGCCTTGCATAGAAGTGCATACAGTATACTGATCTAGACAATAACATAAATGCAACAATAGAAAATGATTATTACAAATTGCTAGAGGAATTTCCTTGACGATTTCTATGCATGCGTGAAGACCCAGATGGCGAGGAAGAATTTCCATCCGTATGAACAGAAGGATATTGTGCGCTCATTCGTGATGTTTCGTCTCCATCTGATGTAAGTGGGGTAGATGGACTTGCTACAGTTATTTCAGCTGGTTCAGTGTCTCCTCCAGGGGCATGAACAGGACCAAGAGGAGATGACCTAGAATGAGTAGAAGGTACTGAGATGTGTGGATGACCACGAGCAGATAATCGGCTCCTATGGCCTTCCCTTCTACCATGGTGGTGGGCCCTTCCCATAGAAGCAGCAGCAGCCAAGTGCTGAATTATGCGCTCTTCAAGTTCAGCATTGGTAGTACCCACAGGTAACTGCATTCCATTGCATAAACACATTTTTTTTGTCAATAAATTGCATCAACACATTGAAAACCATGATGAAACAATCTTAAAATTTATACTTTTAGGGGGCGTTTGATTGACCAGACTAGGACTGGATTGGGCTATTTAACACAAAATCTAACTTGGACCAAACATGGGGTTAATTAAGAACTGGATAAGTTGGGATTATACCTCCTCTATGTGGGTTTATTTTAGATCATTTAACATGAGGGGCCTAAACAGAACCAACCCAACCCAAGGCAAGCCAAACCAATCCAATCCAATCCCTATAATTAGTCCAAGCCAAGTCAATCCTACGTATCAAACGTTATTCCAACAACAAAAACCAAAGAAAGAAGATGACGGACATGCTGAAATTGAAAATCGCCAAGGGTGGGATGATGAAATATGGGTGCATTTCTTGCGGTCTCTCTAATTCTTCTCTCCCTTTCTACTCCCTCCAGTAATTCTTGGCTGCCAATATACGTATGCATTTCAGTTAACTCCAGGTCAATAAATATAACATGTCAAAATAAAAAATGACAAAAAACGAACCTGCAAGGATCCTTCAAGCTAATGGGTTGCCAACACATGGGACATTGAGAGCTTCGTTGGCACCTATATGAATGTATAATATTGTTAGACTCTGAGAGTGTAGTGTCTACCTTCCCCCAACAACATTATACGCTGGTAATTCATTCCCAATCAATAGTTATTGATGATCTAAGTATGCCTTGTAAACGCGTCTGTATGTGCATGGAGAATCTTCGTGCAAGATAAAACTTGAAACCCAAACATTGTCTTAAAGCAAAGTAAGAAACTAAGTGGATATCTCATTAGCAGACAAAATCCAAAATATTAACATCTTCATGAAGTCATAGTTTAAACTTTAAATTTACATTTGCTGGGAAATGGAACTATGCATTGAAGGAAAACATATCAGCCAAGTCACCGGAACCCATAGAGAACGGAGCTATCGCCACAGCCAATTCATATATCTTCACCCCAACCACAATTTAAAGAATATTAATCAACCCTTCCACCCCCATTATTCCCAGTGTCGCATCTCCTTCTCCTTCCATATTTCTAATCTTAATCTTCGCTAAGTAAAGATGGTGGTGCAGTGTCCTAAAAAAATTTGTACTGCTTGGTGCAAAAAACTGGCCTCACATGGAGGTCAAAACTAGACTCGCTGAAAAGTTAAAATAAGTGTAAATGAAAGATCAATACAAATTAATTAATAAAAAGTAAGATAATTGATTTTAATAAGAGCCATAATTGAAACTAAAATGCTTTATACCACTCAAGGATGCAGTGGAGGTGAAACTCATGCTTGCAACAAGTAACCTGCAAAGCAAGACACAGAATGGAATTAACGGTACATCTATATAAGATCAACGCATGAAGACATAAGATTCTCATGTGTGAGGAGAAAACAAAAAGAAGGATACGCTTCTTGATATATTACCACTGAAGGATCACCATCACAAAACTCCTCAAGGCATATGCTGCAGGCCTCGCCATAAGCCTCTTGTATTCCCCCTTCCACAAATGCAGCAGCTGATATCATATGACTTTCAGCCTCTGCCTCCATTTTATCTGGAATCTTTTAACACACAAAACCAATTTCAACAATGATCAGTAGAGTGCATGGTTTGTGAAAAGTAGCATAATTAAATCCCAAACGGAATGAGCATCTATTCTCAAAGAGTTAACCGATCTCAGTCCTAAATATTTTTGAAGGAAAACAAGTAACACATTTGCAGCTGCAGGCTAAGTTAAAAAATTCTCATGAGTAGCCAAAATTACAAAAAACCAGCTCAGGGAACCTCAACCTCTGGCGATACGAATATCTTAGGTCTTATCCTATTTAGCTTTATCTCGGAACCCATCCACTGTTAATTTTTTGGAAAATTGTTTCTTAGTTTACTACTGTAACCATTCCGACCTTCCTCTAGTTCCCCTTTTCTATTTATGACAACTAGACATTCATAAAATCGATCTGAAAAAGTAGAATTTCTTTCAATGCTTAATTATATCTATGAAACCTGAGATGGATAAATTCACACGCTGTATCATCAACCCTAAAAATCAAGACCACTCCATTATTCTGTTTGGAAATTTGGATATAGAAAATCTCTTCTTTCTTAAGAAGTTGACTGACTTAGGTAAAATTTTATATATGTTTTAAAGGATCTGGAAATGTTTCATGTAGCATGCAGAACTCAAAGCAAAAAAACTATATATTTCATAGTTGTATCAGAGATTAACAAACGCTCTGGAATGTACTGTGCCGATATTATTCCATAAGAGAATAGAAACCTTACAAATTGCCTCTAGATATTTCAAAATTCAACAGTCTCTAACATATATCCTCATGGTAGTTGGGCAGGTGTATCCTCCACAACTATAATAAAACATCCATTTACCATTCTGCCCACCAGCAGAGAAACTACCTATAGCTAATTTCATATCAAACCATGAATAAATTTGGGAAAATCGTTGTTCATAATCCCCTTTACCCAAGCTCAAATCTCCCTTCCTGTAGTTTAGATATCACTTGAATACCAAAAAAAAATAGTTCATGTAAAAACTCCTTTACACAGGATGACATTTTGTTTAACATACACACATATCATCATTCATCCATCCATTCCATCTATTTGCTTATTCGAATATACAAATACATACGCACATATATGAAACCAAGAGGAAACACAAACTTAATAATCAAATCCCCTGCACCCAAGTTTAAATTCCCCTTCCCGTAGTTTTTATTAGATTAGAACATCAAAGCATAGCTTCATGTAAAAAAAAAACTCCTTCAAACAGGATAACATTTTGTTTAACACACACACATATCATCAATAATCCATCCATTCCATGATTCCATCCATAGGTTCATTCAAATACACATACATATTAAATTATATGAAGCCCAGATGAAATAATACTCTGAATAACCAAATAAAAGCAACAACATAATTGAACAAAAAATCAAAATTTCAATCCTAAGAACAAAAAAGATTAAAACTTCAATCAAATTCCAAATAAAAATTGATGGGTTTTGATGGGTTTTGATGGGTTTACCTCCATTAAGGGGATTAGAGATGGTAGTCAAGAAGTTCAGAGAACAGCCACGAAATTGCAGCAGATCGAGCTCTGAATTTCCCAACCAGAAAACCCCACTAGAGGTTCATAGCCAGCAAGCCGGCAGCCAAACGAAATGAACCAGCCTACAATTCAGCGGTGCACAATTGATTGATCAATGGTGAAAAAACAGAAGGAAACAAAAATAAATTGAAATTAATGGTGTTTATTTCCACCTTTTTCACCTTCAAATTTTGGGTGTGCAGTTGCTGGTTCCTGGTTGTTTTGATTTGTTTGGGAAAATTCAGGTTTTATATTGCTGTATTTTTCAGGTAAACAATGTCAGTTTCACAATGAATATAATATGTTTCAACAAACATATTCATTTCACCTAATTATATGTTAAAATATTAAGATTAGGAACATCATTTAGTTTCTAAATATACAACTTTTTCTTTTATGTTCCTTCCCCACTCCCCACTTTTGGGGTGTTTCTTGCTTTATTTGTCTTGTCTTTTACGTGCTTTGGAATACAGAACCCACCCCCACAAACCACGACATATCACAATGGGCACCGAAGGCCTCCAGATTCGACGCCCGCCATTGGATCAGTATCCGAGTGTTTTATTAAGATTCTCTTATCTTTATGGGATCCTTTGAAAAAGTATTCAGCTCAATTGATTCTATGTACATCCAAGTTTCGTTTTTAAATATCCTTATTATTCTGGGCGCTCAATTTATTCTAATATAATTTTTTCAACACTCAAAATAATTTACAAAACTTTGAAGAATTCGCTTCCTTTACTTTTTATGAACTTATTTTTCTTTGGACGCCCATTTTTCTTTCTTTTTTTTACACTCCTTTTTCTTGTATTAATTATGAAGACTTTCTCTTAATTTTATAATTTCCGTTGATGGCATATGTCTTTGTTCAATATGTGATTGATTGCATGGTTCTTTTATTTCTTGAAGCAAAATTTGCACTATAGCCAGACGCAATATGAAGAACAGTTGCTAAGGTTAAATAAGCACGGTAAGTAAAGTTCAACAGTCGCAAAGTTCATCAGTCGCTTGGTTGCCACGTTATGTGTTTCAAAACCCTATGGTTATCCAAAGAAAATAATTGTTTTGTTAAGAAATCACTCAATCTTTTGTGCTAATTTTATATATAGGCATGAGAATTTTTTTTTTAAAATAAACTTGATGAATGTTTAGAGACGAAACTTGTAGTCACTCTTATTTTTCTTAAATATTAGGCCCACACCCTAGTGATTTGTTTTTATTTTGTACGTTTTGTGTTTTGTGATTAATAATTTAGTAGTTGGATTTGTTTCTCTTTTATATTAATACCTTGAAGATGTTAGCTTATCCTATTATGTTCGTTTTTATTTGATGGACAATTGACATATAGGATAATATAATTTATCCAATACAAGATTCGTATGGTATGTAATCATATATACCAACTCATTAATGGTATTTAACAGAAGACATTCAAAGTATTTCAGCAAACGTAAGCTAGTTATTAGTTTATTGATAATTTTCGTCTCAATTTAGAAGTCATCATAAGCTCGAATTTGTCATTTGTCTAAATAGTAACTAGTTATTAGATTGTGAATTTCTTCCCAAACAAATAAAATCTTCATCATGAACAACGACGACGCAAAAGATCTTGGGAGCATTATAAATCGTGATGGCTTATGGCGACAATAGTGCTTACTATTGAACATGTTTTTAATGAAAGATGAAATGTTGAGGTCTTTTTTTTGTTGCTAGATACTTAAACATATGCAGTATTTTTGGTTGCTTGCTACCGAACACTGAGACTCGTGATGTACTTCTAGTATTTAGCATCCGACAACCGAATATTTTGAGAATTTTTTGTTGATAGCTACCGAACCTTTGCGTAGTTTTCAGTTAATTGCCATCGATAGGAGTAATTTTCATATGGACCACATCGAAAACAAGCTTTTCAATTCCAATTAAAAAGAACTTTGAAATCAAATTTCAAACTTTTCTTATTATACTTTCATTTTAACACATAGTTGTACGATTAAAATACAAAGTTATTTAGTAAAAATGATTTAAATATGTACTAATTAGTCATATAAATTGGAAAGGGATCCTCTCCGGATCACTTCCTCCTAATCCACCAAGTTCGGAGATCCAAACCATTGAAATTTGATCTAACCGGCTACAAATAGGGACCCACTCTAAAACTTATAATAACTTAAACCGTTGGATCAAATTTCAATGGTCCGGATCCCTGAACTTGATGGATTAGGAGGAAGGGATCCAGAGATTATCCATTTCCATATAAATTGTTTCAGACCTAATAAATTGTATATTTTATTAATTAAGTTTATGTCAATAAGGAAATGTCATATGAATTTCGGGCCCATATAATTAGAAAATTATTTTTCCTCCATTCGTAATTCGAGAAGTAATATAATGACTATCTCTTATGCAACCTCGCTTAATAAGGCCATTTCTTTGCCGTTTCCTTTAGGAGGACGGCAACCACCACCGCATATATGCTATATGCATGGGACAAGGAAGACGCCTCAAATCCTTGAAGCTCAAATCAAACACTACATTGCACTGCATATACAAATTCTGTATTTGTTGATAATAAATTTGACGTTGATGGGAGGAGAAATATTGTATGTACTTATAAGTAGTCGGATTATTACTCATTTTTCAATTGATTTTATGATTGAACCTCAATTTCTTTCATGGTATCAGAGCAGGTTGTCCTGTGTGTGAAGTCAATGGCTACGCATACTCCATGTCACCCAATTTATCTTTTCCACGTCTTAGGCTTGAAAATTCGCCACACGTGAAGCAGCGTGTCGAGAATGAATCTCACGTTAATAGGAGAAGGGATCTTGCATGTGCTTATAAGTAGTTGAACTATTTTCCATGTTGCCAATTAGTTTTATTGTGGGACCTCAACTTTCTTTAGTATTGCAATTTATGTTTTATGAGAAATGCTAAGGAGGCTCTCAAAAGTGGGACTATTTGACATGTCATCTTTTTGGCACAATTCTCGTGCCAACATTACAAAACATTATGCTAAAAAGATGAGGTGGCGGAGAGTCCATAGAGACTCCCACTTTGAGGATAAATTTTTAGTTGTGACGGGAACACAAATGGTACACCACTTGTTTTAATAGGAGTGGTGATAATTTTTATTTTTTAAGTTATTAACTTTTTAGTACACATATCCCACAATTTGTATAATGACACGTGGTGTACCACCCCGTGTACCAGTCACACTGAAAAATCTCTCCACTTTGAGAGTCTCCTTAGCATTTCTCATGTTTTATTGTAGTAAAATTAGTCACATGTAACATTCGAATATTCGATTTGACTAATTTGACTATAAGAAAATAGCAACTTAAACACTAAGATTGAATTTAATGATTTTTCATAACATAAATTGTAATCCAATGTATGAATTGTGACAACCTGTCCCGAATTAAAATATATTTTAACCTCGAAAGTGTAGAAATGACGATTATGCCCTCGAGGCGATGTGATGTGGATGTATGCATATGATTTTAAATATTTTTTTTTGTTGAAGTAATTAAATCATACTCGACGTCACGAGAGTGTTGACGTGAGTTTGTAACGAAAATATTACGAATAAACGAATGTGTAATCGGGCCAAAGGAATTGACCAATAATCATATCTCTCATAAGTTTGGACCTAATTAGAATTTTGGGGTTAGTTTTGGACTAATTGTTAGCCCTAGAATCCTATGGCCCAATCAAGGCCTTTCCCTTTTATTTTGGCCTATCCCGTGACAAACATACACACAACCACACATGTACAACCTCACTATCCCTCTCCTTTTTTTCTTGAACATTCTCTCGTCCGTACACCTGAGACCTCCAACTCTCTAACACCTCCAAAACTTCACGGATCGAACACGAGCTTCATGTCATCATGTTTTCCGTGGTCTCTCGAGTATAGTGACACCTTTGGAACGAAGAACAGTTCATGGGAACCCGAGAACTTAGGAGCTCTGGTGGGGTACTCTGTTTTCCCAACGTGATCGTCGAGGTTTTTCTTGGTTTTGAGACTCAAAAAGGTATCCACGCAACTTCTCTAGTATTTTAGACTAGTTTTGGTTAAGGTCGAACGCCATAATAAGCTCTTTAGTGGGATTGCAAGTTTAGCCGGAATTTCGAGGGATTTTCCGATAATTTCTTATCGAATTTAGGATCCCAAATAGGTAAGATCGTGTTCTACTAGTTTAGGACTTCAATTTGATATAAAATTCGTGAAATTTAGTGTTGAAATGACTGAGATATTGAGATTCAAAGTTTTTCCAGTTTCCAGCGACGTAGCGGCGGATTCTGGCAAACCACCAGAGAAGACAAAGCATATTCTGTCAACTTTGATAGAATGTTATTAATGGCGTCAGGTATATTTAATGGAATATTCTATTATTTAACTGAATATTCCATAACGGCGTTAGGGTTACCGTCAGCGTGCTAGGCGTGTGTGGTTGTGCCTTGCTCGACGCGTGACGGCGCGTGGGACATCGAAATTTTTTTCTAAAAATTTGGGGATGTTTGTGGTGTTGAGTAGGCCACGATGGTATATTCAAACACCCAAATTGAACAACGTATGAGGAATTATTACACGGTTTTAGTTATGTACTTAAAATTGATGTTAAAATAGTTGTTTCACATATAGGTGAGACGTTTCCGAAGGATAAGTGCAGTTAGGCAAGACTCGGGGGTTACGACCCAGCTACATACCAGTGAGTGGGATTTTGATTGTCTATATATACGTATATATGCTTTATGCTTTCCCAGAATAGTTTTAAATGGTTTTTATGTTTTAAAATACCATGTCAGATTTGCTTTATATTTTAGCATATGATTTAGTATAGCTTTGCATAATATTGCATGCTATTGCAAAGGCCAAGGTAAGTTCAGATGAGTACATATTATTGGTATGATTACATAGTAGTTAGTGAAGAATGGTTATGCGTAGAATTCATTGTCCTGCACCCCAGTGTTAATGCTCCGCTCGAGGCCAGGGCATAGCCTTCACGTGATCGTTCACCTCCTGCACCACACGCTCACCTTGGATCCAAGGGAGGTGCCAGCCTGTCGTATAGACCACCTTAGGTGGTTCTGATTCGTAGGTGACTTGCGATACTTCGCACAGCCTTCACGTGATTGTAGCACTTGAGCATATTCATTTACACCTAACCTGTCGTACATACCACATTAGGTGATTCCGACTAGTGTGCAGGACTTGACTGATGAGTTATAGACTCAGTTGTACAGGTCACGTTAGGTGACTCCGGCTGATATGTCATTTTATATTGATTCATTTCACTTGGCTTAGTTATGCATTGTGGAGATGATTAACATGGCATACATGAGGTTTTTGCTACTTTCGAGCAGGGTTCTTATATATGTATGTGGTACTAATTTTTTGGAAATCATACGGGTTTTACGGTGAGGGATTATTACTTTTGTAAAGATAAATTGTTTTGAAAAGCTTTGTTTTTTCCCACTCACACTTTTTGTTTTGCGCCCCTTCAGGTTCTAGATAGAAGTTCTTACTGGTGGCTCACGAGGACTCCACGGCGGTTCTGACAGACATCCATCAGTGTAGGGTTTCTTTTATGATCTGTATATTTAGTAATTAGACTTCTGGACCGCATTCTGATACCTACACTCTGGTTGTGTTTGTATTTACACTCTAAACACTTTCTCTCGTACTTATATGCTAGTCTAGTGTAAATTAGTTAGTTGGTTTTTGTTTACCCACATTTTTATATATCATTCACTTCCGCATAGCGCACATGGCTACGTCACCTTCACGTGACGGCCAGCCTGACTCGATTGGGGTCGGGGTGTGTCATAAATCTGTATTGATCTATTTCAAAATATGATAAAAGAGAGGTGGCAAATTTTGTAATTTTATATACTTCGAGTGCATTATTGTACCACATCACTTGATTGACCAATTTATAGTTAATATAAATAGTATTAATATATTGTTAATATCGTAAACTTTTTTTTAAAATACTTTATATACCAATATTTTTGTTTAAGAAGGATTTAGTGTAAATGACATAATACGTCAATCGTACATTATCTTCATCCATATGAGTCAAATTTGAAACTTTTTCTTGCTCGAATAAAATCATCACTAAACCATAGTGCGACCTTATTATATTTCCCTAATTTATATTGTTGATAGTTGTATCATCTGTAATTACAAACACAAACCAAAAAAATGATGTGGTACCCTAAAAACATAAAATAAAAATAAAAATAAAAACAAAATAATGGGTTGGCCAGCAGAAAAAACAGCCTCATGTGCAGCTTCTTAGTTTGAGCATCTTACATCGTTTCAAAGTACTCTTATGCTTGCCACTTTCGAGTCACCCGGCAGACTAGTCCTTGTCTCTCCTCGGCGGCTAGGCCCTTCAAAGAGGACCCAGACATTTTGTCGATCAAGAACAAGAACAAACAATCTCCGTCCTTATTGACTGCTAATCATCTTTTGCCACGGATAAGTGTGTAGCCTCTACTATTAGCCACCAATAATAATACAAAAGCCATATGTACTTAATTCAGTCAAGGGAACGAAATCTCTATCAGAAACCCTACCAAATTTAATGAGTTTGCTTATGGTTATGGCAGTTCGACCATTCTTTTCCTACCTAGCGTATGACCAAATAATGGGATAGATGGGGGCAAATGATATTTACACCATACATCTGTCTTATGAGAGTGGAATTTTATTCGATAACTGTTGTCACTTAGACTTATACGTAAAATATATCGCTTTCAAAAACTGGATACTAAATAGTGGATTTCGTCGGATCGGATAATCATTGACTAACGAGGGTGTTTACAAGAATAACTTTGGGGGTTCAAACTCTCCCCCTCTCTTTATACTAGTTTATAATAAAAATATCGCTCGTATTGGAAAAAAAATGTGTTTTTGGATGAACAAGCTGCTGGAGTTGTTAACTTTGTTCATACATTGATGAGAAAGACTTGGCTCTTCTCAAAATACTTAGTGGCCTATTAAAAAACTGTGTACTTATGAATATTGCTTCCTTATAAATCTGTTCGGAAAATCATCTCTATCAAAAATTCAATTAAAACTAAAATCGTTTAGTCATCGAACTGTCTGAAAATAGATTGATGGATTTGATAAAACCATTACAAGTCGTCTATCTATATTTTACAATTGATTGATTAAACGATCTTAGTTTTAATTGATTCTTTATAGATATGATCTTTATAATTTACAATACGAATGTTCCATTCATAAGCATAAAATTGTTTGAATAAGCTACACAGTATTTTATGAAAACTTCCCCTCCACCTTATCGATACAATGGCTGGAAAATATAGGTTCTAGTTAAGCCCTTGCTTTTGAAGAACATAAATTAAAGGGTTCCAACAGCTCGCACAGATTGAAGGATTAAAACATAATATTTTTGGTCTTCTTAATTATAAAGTGTTACTGTTTTTATGGGGGTCACAACTCATGACTATTAAGTGATGAGAAAAAGGCAAAAGCTGGGACAAGTTCTTCGTTATTTGGTCCATTTAGATCTTTGAAATAATTTTGGAAGCTGGAGTGTAGAAAACGAAAGAAAACGAAAGAAAATGAAAGATATCATTTTAGAATTGATTTTAAAACTTTTAAAAGTGGTAAAGCTTGGTTTGAAAAAATTGAACAAAACTTCGCACAATTTCCTTTCATTGACCATGATGAATACAAGATCTCTACCAATATGAAGTGCACCCTCAAAAACCCTCCTATATATGTGTTTGCAAGTGAATTTTATGTTTACGTATGCTTATAAGCAGTTGAACTACTCTTCATATTACTAATTGATTTTGTAATGAAACTTTTACTTTCTTCATTATGGTTGGGTTGAATTTGGATAAAAATAAATAAATAAATTATTCCTAGCTTCCCACTTTTATTTTGTGTATTTTGAACACCACCCATGAAGGCGAGTAAATTTTTAGTTTATTAAAAAATCACCACATTTTGTTATTATTCAGTTGAAACTGTAACACTTTATCGTCTATTATTGATATACCATAAATTAATAAAGGAGCTTGTAGCTCACTTAGTTAAAGCATTCACCTTGCACAACCGAAGTCTTGGATTTGATTTTCTTCTTTGCATTATTGCTTGTATATTAATATACATCGAAACATCATATCAATATTATAACACATGAAATTAATCTCAAAATTTCTCCAGGAATGCAAAGTTTTATATGGTCCCATGTCACCTAAAATCTTCGAAACTTCAAATTGTGGAATATTCCAGTAGGATAAAGGACAAGGACATAGATGTCCTAGGAAGCAAGTGGCCCTAATCCTCTCTATTATCCACTAATAAAGTTTCCTGCATGTATGATTGTCACTGCTTAATTTCACCCAAGACCAAAAGCAGCTCCAGATTTTATAATCTCGCGTGAACCAAAAGAGTTTGTAAAGCTAGTCAAACCTCTTTCTCGAATTTGTTTTACATTTTCACATTAGTAAATTAGGATACCCGTCTTTTGTAGGGTGCCCTTCTTTTGTGGGACAGAGACAAAAGGGACAGCTTACACGCCCACGCCTGCAATTCTGACATGAACTCACGAGTCGCTATGACAGTGTATGGCTGCAGTTTTGACCGAAAGCTGATGCCTCTCACCATAAAATTCACCGTTTACAATTCTCACCGACGCTCCGCTCAAAAGGTGATGATGGCTATGTTATTATTGATTAATTTGTTTCTTGTAAATTTTACCATCCAAAATTATACTAATTTAATACAACAATACGTAGTTCAAGTGATTAAAAATATTTGTCATGCATAATACCTTCTTTTTAGTTCCGGTTGAGTTTTTATCATTTGAGTGTCGGGTTCAGTAATATTTCTCTTCACTTATAAGTGAAAAGTTTTACGTTCAATTATCACCAAAGACGAATTTAAACCACATTACTATTAGCCAATGTGAGACTAAGCCCACCACTCCCCCTAATAACGTTAGTTAAAAAAAATTAAAAAATTAAAATTTGTGTATGTGCATTAGAGATTGTGGAGGTCAGAACTCTAATGTTATTTTTCTTGTTGAAATGACATATTTTCTGTTAGCGTGAGCTAATACAAAATCTTTCTTAAATCTAAGCGATCTTTTCGTAGGCGTTTGCCTCCGATCCAATTGGGGGATCAAATTGATTATATAAACATGCTTCTTAGCAAAAATTATTGCAGTAGGATAATGGTTAGAGAATTTTAAAGATATTTTGACATTAAGATTTCAAGCGTGTAGGCTAGGCCTGGCATTTTGGACCCAACCCGTTAACCCGACCCGACCCAACCCGTTAATATTTGTATTTGGATGGATGTTTAACGGGTCGGGTCGTTAACGGGTGAACCCGTTAACAACCCGTTAAATAACGGGTCACTTTGGGTCAACCCGTTAGACCCGTTAGGACCCGTTAACACCCGTTAGCACCCGTTAGTTGAGGATATTTTAGTAATTTTAGTAAAATCTTAATGACAAAAAATAAACTTTATGCAAAATATAAAAATAAAAATAATTGTTAACGGGTGAAACGGGTGACCCGTTAGTTTAACGGGTCGGGTTCGGGTGACCCGTTAGCTTAACGGGTTGGGTTCGGGTGACCCGTTAACTTAACGGGTCGGGTTGAACCCGACCCAAACCCAATAAATCCGACCCGTTTACAGGTCTAGTGTAGGCTTAGCTCATGACCCACTAATGTTACATTCAGACCAAAATATAATTTTCAAGTTGACTCAAAAATGTATTTAAATTGTTATAAGTTTTTTATCTACCATTATTTTATTATTATTTTTAATGGTTGAAGACGTTTCAAATCCGTTATTAAAGAAAAAGTTCAAGAGGGAGCGTGTTGTGACTGTGAGGTTATGTTTGGAGTGAGGAAGCTTCAACCTGCAAAGGATTGATGTCAAGTTAGTCAGAGATTGATTACAAAATGTCAAGGATTATTTGAAATGCATTGTATGAGCGTAAAGACGAGAGATTGCGAACCTCTTTCACATGCTTTTTGATGTTCATACGCATTTTCAATATCTCGTATGTAATATTTAACAATCTATTTTTACCGACTTAACCAAATTCTTTAGGACCTAAAAAATTTCTCACCTAAACATAGCCTGAGATATTTCCTTTACTTTTGTGGGAGTGTGAATTTGACCAAAGTGTGCAAAGAAAATTGTGTCAAAAGGTGAAGCAACATAGAATTTGAACAAAGCAGAGAAAAAATGGATAAACAAGATCTATGGAAAAGAAGGAAAATCTATCTGCGTATCCAAGGCCAAGAGTAACGCCACATACATATGGACCTACCAAGTTCCCCATGTTTTCATTTTCAACATCCAACTCTATGCCACTCCCAAATGAGCATTTTAAGGGTTACGATCATTGCCTACCGTGATAGGAGGACATAATAAAACTTCACCTTGAAACCCTTTACACACAAGCAATCAAATGGTTTTTGTGTTTCTATCTTCTTTTGAGAAAAACTATTAATCCATAAGTAAATCTTCCAAACAATTTGTACTTTCTATTCTCACCTGTGGCGAAGTCATGAATTGTTGGAAGCGGAAGGGCGAAATGTAAAAGGGTAAAAGCAATAGTGAAGTTAGAAATTGTGTGACAAACAAAAAAAGGACAACCAATGCACATGTGAACCCTAAAGTACTTGAGTTATTTCTTCAAACAAACTCAAATTATTCAACAAAGGCAGTAGTAATCTTGTGAAAACAAACCAATCTTTTGCCCATCTTCTGGACATTATCCTCTTGCTACTCACGGTACATGAAGAAGAATTCCAATAGCACTTCCGGATTGACAATACCCACATTCTCGTTCTTAGGCTTGATTTCCGTTGACCAGAGATGCGGGTGCACCTCCTTGCGCATCTGTGGCTTCACCACTGACCCTTGCCTTTATATAATCTCGGTTAAGATATTTATGACTATGAACATTGTATAAATTGTTAGCTAATTTAACAATGGTCATATTTATACTTTTTGTGTTAGTAAAACATCACTTGTGTTAGTAAAACATACAAATACGAACATTCCTTCTCCCTCAAAGATACCACCTTCCCCCTTAACCCCCACAGAAAAAGTCAGCAAAAAAAAAACCTCAAAAACATGGTTCCAAAGAATTATCTGGAACCATCCCAAAGACCAAAATATGGTTCCAAATAATTATCTAGAACCTCCCAAAGACCAATTTTGTAGATCCAACATGGTCTTTTTTGTTTTCTTTGCTGAGACAATTTGAATTTAATCTAGAAGATATGTTACGAATTATATAAAACCAATAAAAAATAAAGCAAAAATACGCCCGCAGTGTATTAATTCCATTAATCTTTGAAACCTTCAACATTCTTTTTTTTTTTTTTTTTAAATGTGCACAAGATCCACATTTAACCCCAAAGTCAAACAACATGACAATCAAACAATCTCTTACAAAACCACCACCCTGAAAAACCAAATTTCGGTGATTTACATCATTTTTATCTTTCACATCACATGACGAATAAATTACCGGTCACACGGTGATTTACATCATTTTTATCTTTCACATCATATGAATAAATTATCGGTCACACAGCAGAATACCGCATTTTCCACATCCCCATATATACATAGATTTAACCACATTAAATTAAATTAAATTAGAAGAATAAAAAAAAAAGCCCCTCAACTTTGGCAAACCCAAAACCAAGTAGACATAAGGCACCACCCAGCAGCCAACCAATCAAAAACACAGACGAAACCCAAATAATCTCAGTAAATTTTATTTTGGGGGGTATTCTGGTCATTTGACTGGTCGTTAAATATTTTGATTTAATTATTTACCAGTGAGAACCTTGGACGGTTCCCTCTGGGATGGGCTTCGCCAAAACCCCGTACTGTAAAACCGGTCCCACATCTCCTTCTCGAGCTGCATCACATCCTCATCATACGACTCGTCGTCGGAAATCTTCTGCGACATGTCGTTGATCCCCGCCACGCACTCCAAACCCACCGTGTCAAACTGGAGCTCCGAGCCGGCGAATCCGCAACTGCACTTGCGATGTTGCAGCCCCTTCTTGATGAGCCTCTGGCGGCGCCTCTTCTTCAGAACGCGGCGGCAGAGCCCCGCCGGGACCTTATAGATCACGAGGACTAGGAGGTTGGCGAGGCCGCACGGGCAGCAACAGCACACGGCGGCGCAATCGGCGGCTGTGCCGCCTGCGACTTCAGCCAATCGGGCGCTGCTGGTTGAGACTTGGGTCCGGAGCAGCGGTTGCCGGCGCGGGGACGAAGTCTGCCGGAGAAATAGCTGCCGCGATGAGGTTATCGATGCTGACATAATTCAAATTTTTAAAAAAATTGGGAAAATAGATAACGGAAAATGGAGAAAATTCTTATCTGGGTTTTTCAGATTGAACGATTTCTGGCAAAACCCAGAATTTAATTTCGAATTCCGATGCGGGAATCTCAAGAATTTTGCATAATCAGATTCTCAGGAGAAATGGGAAGAAAGGGAATGATTTTTTGGTGTTTGGTTTTGCCGGGAAAAAAGAAAAGAAAAAGAAAAAGCAAGGGTCTTGGATCCTCAGACAAGGAAGAAGAAGAAATCTGATAAGGAGAAATAAAATTCCTTGCTCGAGGATCACCGGCGACCCTTGTCGCATGCAAAAGGTTCAAAGATTGAGTAATAAGAATACTACGAGCGGGGACTCCATGGGAGGGGGGAGGTTGTGGGAAATGGGGTGGCAGTGCGGGGAGGAGTGAGACGGCAAAGATGATGTGTGTGGGGAGCTGTATAGGTGATATCAGGAGGGCCAAAAAACGGATGGAGGTGGAGGAGTTTGGGAAACGAGTATTGCGGTGGGGTGGAAGTTGTTGTGGAGGTTTTTGGTTATTTTCGAAGGGTTATGGGGCTTTTCTTGGAGGGGTTTCTTGCTTTATTTGATTGTTGGGGGGAGAAGGGAAGGGGGGTTTCTTGGTTTTTTCTTAAGGGGGTTACAAAAATGGCAAACAATGGGTTGGAAGAGACAGAGAGAGACAGAGAGATGGGTGTTGTTATTTGGAGGAAGTGTGTGAAGTGGATTAGTGGGGGTATTTATTTAAGTTCACGAATGGTTAAGAAGAGTAACCGAAAGGCAGAACATAAAATAATAGAAGGGTAACCGAAAGAAAAGAAAGACAAACAAGAAGGGTGAGGCAGCTCGAGGAGCGATGGAGAGAGAGAGTAGCAATCAAATACGGAATTAGATTCTCTTCTGATCTACTCATTGGTGATCCAGATAATCAATTAATGCCAATCGTTCGTTAAAGATCGTACGGTTATAATTGAATGTTTTTTTATATTTTTTAAAAGTAAAGCAAGTTTGTTTTGCATGAAAAATATAAAAAAAAAAAATTATAGTTTCACGATCGTTGATGAACGGTTGTTATTAATTGATACCCGAAATCCCCAATAAAAGGATCCGAAGAGGATCTAATTCCATCAAATACAAGTGAGAAATTTTGTGGAGTTGGATTTTTGTCTTTGTTTTTGCAAAGAACCAATTTGAGGCCTTTCGATTATGGTAGAATGAGTGAATGTGATATTAATGTATTAAGCTCAGAAATTATAATTTTACAATTGACGAGAAAATTTGAATATAATATTAATATAATTAACTCATAAACTTGATATATTACCCTAACCAGTGGCGAAACCATGATTTGTCGAGGAAAGGGATGAAATTCAAAAGAGTGTAATGTTCAATCGAAGCAGTTGTTTTCACATTAGAGAATGCAAAGTTTTGAGTCAATATTCATAGTAGAAAATAGTTTATTCACCAAAGCGGTTGTAAGCAATAATATCAAAGTCAATGTGAGCAAAAAGTACAACAAATTTAGTTTTCAAAAAAGTAACACAAAAAAAATGAAAACAAAATAATTATCAAACAATTTTTTGTTTTTAATATAATAACAGCTACGTTTATAATTAATACAAGTTTCTTTGGTTTTAGGATAAAATAAAATTATTAGGGCACTAGTTTTATATATAATAGACATGTGGGTGGGACGAGTTTGTGGGGTTTTAGAAGTGAAAAAGGAAAACAAACAACCATGCAACCCTTCCCCAAAAGAGAAAAAGAGAAAGCAAAACTCTTCTTCTTCTTCGCGAGCTGAAGCCACTCGTCATCGACTGTGCATCTAAACCCAGCCAGTAGAACCTGCCCAGATAATTGGGGGGTCCCCATCCTTCCAACCTCTCCCCTTTGTCTTCATTATTCCTCTGCAAATTCAACCAAACTATTGCCCTTCCTCTGCAAATTCGACCAAGACAGTGCACGGGCTAAAACCAATTTTTATAGGTGCCATGAATTCCGACGAGAGCGGAGGGGTTGAACCAGCGCTCCTAAACGTATTTTCCGACTAGGGAAGGGGCGGTCGCCACTCCTCACCCTCACATAGCTTCGCCATTGACCCTAACTATGTTAAACATTTAGTCCACTAAACTTTCAAGATGTGCTTAAAAAATCCTGCATAATATAAATGTTTTGTTGTCAAATTATTGTTCGATCAACTTCTTAATTGAATGCGTATGTAATTTTATATATGAGTGATTTCTCGTAATTTTATTTAATTCCGTACGTATGTCAAACACCTAACGTAATGTGTGTGCGTTGTTGTTGGTATGATTTGACTGATCTCCTAAAACCAATCCAGTACAAAAACAGTGTTATGTTTGCTATGTGCCGTCATGACTCATTCATTTTGGCATTAAGACTATTAGTTTATTTGTTAATCAATTTATTTTTTATTTTTTGAATATATCAATATTTTAGGGAGTTCGGCTAATCACGTTTATTTATGGATTAATGAAATAAACAAGGCAAACTCCATTCCGCGTACTTAATCCAATGACGTGTAATTTCCGCGGTTTATGTGAGTGGGAATGGGAATAGAGACCCTCATCACGTATAGGGTACCTGTCCTGATGTGACTAGCACTGTGTCACGAACCAACCATAGCTATTTCATTTTTCTTTTTACTTTTTTTTCCTAGACAATTACTTGCAATTTACTAGAAATTATGGTGGGAGCAATTTTACTCACCATCATAATTATAATTTGTAGTATGTACTCATAACATCTAATTATTTGTTACGTATGTGTATTCACCATACATTTAATTATTTGTTATGTATTTTTTCATTTAGTTTTACTTAACTTTTATATTAAATGTTACTTTTTCATTTTTGAAAAAAATTAGCCAAGATTAAGATAAAGAGCACATGACAGATGATTAGGTATATACAATGGTGAGCAAAAATGTTCCAATTGTGGTTCAAATACAATTATTTGGAGAAGTAATTGCCCATAAGGGTAGTCAAGAACTAGAGTCTGAATATTGGGATTGGATTCTCTTCCCTCCAAATCTCTATCTTCTTCTTTTTTCCCTCCTATTTGAACGGTCACAAATAAGCTACGTTAGCATCTTGTGTTAACCTAATTATAAAGAGAGAACGACAAAAATAAAGTATGAGAGGAAAGGAGGGAATGTGAGAGAATTTGGATGGGAGATAATCATACTCCTTGAATATCCTGCACAATTTTCTATAGTTAGTTACATTGTTATAGACATTGTACAAACACTTGAAGTCTACTGCAAAAAACTAAGCCATTTATTTCGAAATCAAATATTCTGCACATAGGTGTAGTCTTTCTGTGGCCCTAGTAATTATTTGACATATATTAAATATATGACAACAAAGTTTAGAAAAATTAAAGTTTTAAATACGTGTCAGTCAATGATTGAGGCCATAGAGATGCCACATGCGTTTTGGATGCAGAAAATTTGATCTTATTTATTTGCAATAGTTTTGACACAAGGTTTCACATCATCTTTGCATCAAAGGGAAGAAATGATTTTTTTTTTTTTTTTTTTTTTCAAAATCACATACCAATCTCCTACCAAATTTGAAATCGCATTGCCTAATATTTACAAGTTACTAATCCAACCATTTTCATTTTTTATCTTATAGTTTAGATTTCAATTTTTTTCTGTTTGACACACCTCGACCGGGAATATCCACTTGAACTCTGAATCGAGCTGTGCTGGTCGACACCTCGAAGATGACGAAGTCATAAACTGTAGTGTGGTGGAATATGTGGATAAATTTAAACTTAAAATACCTAAATATAAGAGTGCGCTGTGTGCAGGAATGAACCCATTTCATTCCAAAATTGAACCAAAATGAAGATAAGATGGTAGGGATTTGAATGATACCATTTTGGTTCTCAGCTGTGGACGGAAAGTGGTCGGAAAAAGGCCTGCAAGATAAGGGTCCGTCGGAAATTGGGAAATAGTTTTCCCGAATTATTTATGTTACAAAAACCTACCCAAAATCAATTACCACACTTAGATTTACACTAAGCAATTAGAGATATTCATCCCAAGGTATTTTTCCGACTCACTTTCACCCAAAATTTGCGACATCTCGTCAACACTGGTGGTGGATGGTTCGATTGCATCTGTGCAGTAAACGTAGGGAGAATAGAGAAGGTCTTGAGGTTTGAGATGAAGAGAAGAGGGAGAGCTGGTGGGGTTAGGTGGTCGCTGGCCTCGGCGCAGATGGTTGCAATCTCACGGCAATAGAGAGAGGGAGAGTTAGAGAGAGTGAGAACAGGAGGCGATGAGAGAAAGAGAGAGTTTGAGTGATGAGATCTGGAGAGTGAAAAAGAGAGGGAGAAAGGACACGTGGCGCAAAATGGGTGGAGAACTTGTGTGGGTGTGGGTCCCACGGACCAGAAAAATTATACAATATTCAAAATATCCACTCATAAAGTATTAAAATATTAAAATACCGAAAATTCAAATTTCACAAAACATCCTCGAGTTTCGTAGTTCCGTAAAATCTTAGTCGTAACTCCAAATTTGATCCCGCTTGCGCCTACGCGTTCGTATTGCCAAGTACTTCGAGAATATGCTAAAATAGTAGCTTATACAGGTCACGAAAAGACGGTTAATGAAAGTCAACGATCTCGCCTCTAAGGATATTTTCGTCAATTCGCTATTTTAAAATTTATAAAGTCGTAAAATTAGGGACGGGTTGTCAGGTCAACTACGTTAAAACTTTATAATTTCACTAAATGGATGACAAAAACGAACTCGGGACATCTCAGTTGACTTTTAGGATTAACCGTTGATTGTTCCGTTAACTTTTTACAAAATTTGTCGGGGACCCTCCTTAGCGTATTTCGACTTCCCGATTTCAAATCCGCCGTCTGTTTTATGAAATTCGACTGTTTTAAGATAGTTCATTTGTTAGCCGTACTTTGTACGAAAACGCGTAATTACATTAGTACGTTATATTACCTAAAGGGTTTCGTTTCTAGGCGAAATGCTTTGCAAGGATTCTCAATGCTACGATGCGGTTTCAACTCGACGACATGATCTGTGAGTGGGTCTTTCTTTTGATATATATATATATATATATTGGTTATTTTCTATATATACATTCATTAACGAATTTCCTACGTGATTGCCATAATTAAATTAACATTCGTAAGAAATACCTTATTGTTGGGAAATGATGAAATAATCCTACGAGATGCGCATGTAAGCTTACTATAAAGGGATGCCTTAATTATATTTATGTCACGAATAGTATAATATTGGCTAGAATTGTTGAATGGTTGTGGCATGATTATAGTTATGTTATTTGCTCATCATACATTGCTGCACCTGGTGTTAGTGCTCGCCCAAGGCCAGGGCCAGGGCCAGTCTTTCAAGTGTATGTTCACATCCACACCGCATGCTTGCCTTGGATCTAAGTAGGTGCCAGTCCTACGTACAGGTTGCAATAGGCAACTCCGACTCATATGTGACCGCGAATAACACCAGTCTTCACATGATTGTAGCACTAGAGCGTATATCATTATTACACCTAGTCATGTTCATGTCAGAATAGTTTTGCATGAACTCGTGTGTTAGCATGTGTTGATAAGCACTTGGTTTGATATGTTTACTTATGCGGAAGTATACGAATACTGACGTCATGCACTTATATATAAACTATTGTGCTGTATTGGCAATCTTGTGATTTTGCAGGTTACGGTAGGTATTTTCATACTATACGTAGTATGTATATTTTTGAAACTATGCTTGTTTTACTGCGAGGGGTTATAACGCTTTCAGAAAGATTTTTATAAAACTTTATTTTTAGGCCCACTCACCTTTATTTTTCGCCCCTCCAGGTTTAACAACTGAACTTTCGTATCAACAAGGATTCTTGGCAAATATGGTATTGGAGACAACCTCCGATGGTATAATTCTCAATCCATTATACTATACTTTACTTATGCTCTGACGTCACGTGTGATATAGGTTCATTTCCGATCACCAGCGCTCTCTTATACTTAGGCACTTTTAGGTTTAAATTTATTCACATTTTCCACATCACTACACTTTATGACTTCGTCACCCTCTGGGTGTCAGCCAACACAACTCGATTCAGAGTCCAAGTGGACATTCCGGGTTGGGGTGTGTCACCTTCAGTTTTAGATGTTAATTTATAAATATTCATTTATTTTTTTAGCTTCTTCTATTATTTTTTGAAGTTCTAATATACCCTTAAATTTAACGGGAAAAAAAAGGATGATGTTAGTGAAAAAGATAAATGGTCGAACATATTCTTAAGTTCAAGCCGACTAAAGAAATTAATATGAGAGTTCAGAAACTTTAATGCTACAATTAAGCCTAACCTAAATACAAGAAGAAAGTTTGTACTTGGATATAGAAGAAAAACACACTATTCCAATCAACTTATCCATTTCAAGTCGAAAAAAATATTTATTTATAAGAAGAAGAAGTATAGAATATGTGCCTTTTTGAATATATTTATGTACACACGCGTACTTTATCTGCATGACCAAAAATTTGGCAAAGCAAGTTATTATCCTAATGAAAATCCCTAAAATCCAAAACGTAGGCCAAGAACGCAATTGAAGCTTTAGCACGGTACTTGTTTGTTATTAAAGTTAAGGGCGAAGACTCATGAGGGACAGGGAGTTCTTGATCTCTGTCACATTCACATTGTACACTTCTATCATCCAACATTTTATTGACTTAATTAATTTTATCCAATTGCCCCTACGAAATTGATCAATATTACGTCTACAAATTGCACAGATGATTAATCATCCAACAAAAGTCACATCATCCTTCAATTAATTAATCATTACTCCACTCTTTGAAGCACAATCCAGGAAATATCTAGATTATCTAATTTAGATAATTATTAATTCATTCTAGAAATCTCTTCTCCTGATATTGAGTGTGAAGTATCGTTTTATAATTTGAAATAAATAGAACAAAACAAATAAGTAGAGACGAAAGATTTGTAGTTTAAGTGATCAATTTTTAGAAGGAGATGGATTGTCTGCCCTCCTCATCTCATGCATTTCCCATCCCCTTCTACTTCTGTGATCACGGTTAAGTTACGTCAACATTTTATATTACTATTACTTTTTGTCTTATTATTTCTATAAAAAAAATCAATATAAAATGTTGACGTGGTTTAACCGTGACCACATAAAATAGAAAGAGATGGGATGGAGAGGGCATACAATCCATCTCCTTTTTAGAAATCTCTTCTCCTAGTTTTAAGCATAAAATATCGTTTTATAATTTGAAATAAATAGAACAAAACAAATAAGTAGAGTCGAGAGATTTTGTAGTTTAAGTGATCAATTTTTAGATATCTCCTCTCCTGGTTTTGAGCATAAAATTTCGTTTTATAATTTGAAATAAATGAAACAAAACAAATAAGTAGAGACGAGAGATTTGTAGTTTAAGTGATCAATTTTTAGAAATCTCTTCTCCTGGTTTTGAGCATACAATTTCGTTTTATAATTTGAAATAAATAGAATAAAACAAATAAATAGAAACAAGAAATTTGTAGTTTAAGGTTTCTTTTTTTTTTTCTCTATATGTAAGAGATATGTGTTTGAATTACGGAATCACATATTCTCATTCGCGGGCTATGGCCTAGCTTGGGTAACCTAGAACCCATGTATGTTTTGAGTGGTAGCTGTTGTGCTATCCACACATCTATTTTTATCTATAACGTACTTTTTGTTAATTTATGTATTTTGATCTTTTTAATTAATTCGATCAAATAGTTAAAAATTGAAAGAGGTATGTGGAAACAACAATAATCTAAGGACAACTTTATCATCTGCAATATCACCACTTTTATTGCTTAAGCTATAAACAAAAGCCATATTTCATGTTAATCGCAATGTTTCAAAGTCAACAAATTCTCAATTTAGATGATGTTGCCTTGAATTATTTTATTTTTGTGTTAATACCATTTAGTTAGTAGAAAGTTTTATATTGCTGCTTTTTGTGTTCGATTTTCTTCTAGTATCATTTGTAGATATCAAAGAGAAAAAACAAGTAAATTGATTGACTTTTTCGACTAGATATATTAAATGGTAAGGGTTCATCAAATTATAGCCACGCACACTAACACCACCACAAAACGAAAAGTATGAAACAAAATGAAGCAACTTGCTGATTAGTTATTTGATTAATGCAGATGGTGAGTCATATGAATTCCGTGAGCAACAAAATCAATATAATTGATGAGATTAGGATATATATGATATTAAATCATACTAATTTGTTTGGATTTAGGCCTCGTTTGAATGTGCTTATAATAAGACTGAAAGTTCTTTTAGAGAAAATATTTTGGGTTCTAAAAACACTTAAAGTGCTTTTCCAGAATTTATTTGCATCTTTACTAAAAATTGGTTCTAAAAACATTTTCACCAAAAACGTTTTCAATTATTTTAAAAGCACATCTAAATGAGCTCTTAGAGTTTAATTATATTGAATAAACCTTTTGTTGGGACAATAAAAAAATTGTATTAAGGTGATTGATTGTGTAAGGAGGTTTAGTTGATTTTTCCTTCTCACGGGGCACACTGTGAGTAGGTAGCGAACAGACTATTGATATGAAGAGCTAACAAATGAAAACCACGAAAACCATAAGCCCATCGAAAGGTTTTTGTAGTGGAAGAATTTTTCAATGTGAGCGAAACACAGAGCAGAATAACATATTTCATTATATAATTGGAGGGACATTTGAAGAAAAAATATAATAACATATGGTGTACCGCTCTATATTCCAAGTATACTGAAAAATCTCTCCTTGTAATGCTAACCATTGGGTGGCATGATGCAAACGAGATGGTTGTTTTCCAATGTGAGATAACACTTCACATCCTCACACATCATTTACGTGCAACACTCATATCAAACATGTAGACAACATATATGCATGTGACAGGTGAACTTGACTAACAATAAAGAAAGCAGCTCAACCTTCTGTAATACCCTAAAAGCTTGTAAGTGAAATAGAGACGAATTGTCTAATTATGTTTGGCTTGCATGAATTCTAAACTCAACATGCGAGATGCTCAACTAGCTGATAATAATTATGAAGGGTTAATGTTTTTCACACATTTTTTTCACCTCTTACAAACTTGTGTAGTTTTATGGTTGTTAGATTGAACAACTAAAGTAAAATTGACGGTCAAAATTAACGATGGGGGTGCACAAAAAAAAAAAAAAAAAACAAAAGTGTATTCTCACGAACATTCCCCATTCGCAAGGCATATATATAGACGGAGCATATATATGACATGATCCGTATGTATAATATAGGCTTATTTTGGCTTTATCCGTTGAAACTCCACTTCGCAAGGCATATTAAATAAACAGAGCACATATATATGACATGATCCGTGTATAGACTTATTTTTCGTTACACCCCTTCAAACTCCATTTTAATCTTATTTGCCCCCTGAAACTTCAATTTTACCTTTTCCCCCCCTCAAGAACCAATTTTCATTCACTTTGCCATTTTCTGTCAATAATTCTGATAGCACTTGCATGAGGTTCACTTACCCGAAAGAGGATCCGGAGGCATGAGGTTCACTTACCCGAATGAGGATCCTCTCTAGATCATCTTTGTGAAGATCCTAAGAATCCTCAAATCGTGTCCGTTTATTGTATATTGTGCGGTCAGAAATTATTTTAAATTAAATATAAATAGTACCTGACAAAAATTGATCTCACGATATACAATAAACGGACACGATTTGAGAATCTCCAAAATCTTCACAAAAAGAGGATCCTCCTGGCACTTACCCAACTTATATGATTGCCACATCATTACCAAGTCACCTAAAAAATATTTAGAAAGCTGCTGCCGTGGGCTACATGGGTTTTTCTTCTTCCACGTCATTACCAAGTCACCTTACTACCACTTTAGTGCAGAGCCACATGGGAGTAAGGACGTGCGGTTGCACTTCCGGTCTTTGGAAATTAGTGAGGATTCACCCCTTTGGTTTCTGTGAACCTACATGAAACGGTCCGTTTTCTACCTTTTTTTTTATAGGAAAATTAATGAAAATGGCTTGAAAACTTTGAGGTTTAATGATAAGGACAAAATAAAGGGTAAAGTGAATAGTACCAGGATTGACTTTTTAGTGTAAAAATGTGGTTTTTCGTTAAAGTGAACAGTACCAGGTGCTTTTTGTTAAAGTTCTCTTTTTTTATCCCCACAACACCATGATCTTCTTCTCTCCCTTCTCATAGATTCTTGCGACTGTGAATGTGACCCCCATTTGCTGAGATCTCTCTTGCACTTCAAGAACACCACCAACCGCGGTGAGTTTATCAAACCCACCATCCCCATTTTCCAAATTTTCTCTCTTCTCTCAACATATTTAATCTTTCTGCTCTTCTGCTTGTTGGGTTTTGTTTTTATTTTTAAATGGTTTAAGAAAAAGTTTTTGTGTGTTTTTTTTTTTTTTGGGGTGTGTGTGTGCGCGCATGTTTGTTTGGCAGAGTTTACTAGAAGCTTGCATGTGTACGGATTGGAAGAGAGGAAGAGAAACAAGGTGGACAGAGAGTTCGTTTTCAGAGAAATATGTGGAGCCGGGTTGTATGTGAAGCTGCCATCTGAGTCGCTTCTGAGATTGATGAAAATTTCCAGCTTCTCAAGTGCTCAAGGGGCATGTCATTGACTGTTAGGCATTTCATGAAAATGCACCTCTTGATTTTTCTATGCATTTTAGCAAAACAGTTGATGTGGCAGCCATATCAGCAAACTAGTGGGTCCCACTTATGTCACGATAGAGTACTAACAGAATTGATGGCAAAATGAAACGAAAATTGAGTTCTAAGGGACAAGGTGAAAATTTAAGTTCTAAAAAGCAAAGTAAGATTGAATTAGAATTTCAAGAAACGTAGCAAAAAAAAGAAGCCTATAATACACTCTGCCTAATTTGTTAGCAACATAGTAACGTCTGGTTTGCATGCGTGCATGCATGTCAATTCTGATCAGAATACGACATCGATATCGTGAGAACATATACACTAGGGGTGGGCAAACGGGCCCTAGGCCCGCGGGTAGGGGCGGGTAGTGTAGGTTCGGGCCGGGTACGGGCAGGGCCTTATTTATTTTGGGAACAGACGGGGCGGGCCGATTCCTAAACCTTAGAAAAATGAGGCCCCGGACCGGCCCGTTTCTAATTATAATCAATGGTTGAGATTGATTGATAACATATCATGCAATCTGAACCGTTAATTTCTAACCTAGGGTTTCACTTTCAGAGATTGTTGTTTCAGTTTCACGACCTTCACTCTCTCTCTCACTCCCTCCCACCATCCTTTGACTCGACTCGACTCCGACGACAGAGAATGCCCATCACCGCCGCTGCAATCAACACATCAGCACCACCACCACCCATTCAGCCATCCTCAGACCTCGACGACATCCGTTACTTCGTCGGCTACAATAAGTTTACTTCTGTCTTCTCCGAATTTTATTTTTGTGGATGCGGAGGATCAGTAGCACTAGAAACTGTAGGTGGGAGTAATTTGATGAATGCATGAACATTTGGGTGAAGGATTGGATGGGAGTGGGATTTGGGATTTGAGATTTCGGATTTGTGTTGCGATTTGGTTATTGATTGGAATTTGGGATTGGGATTGGGATCGGGATTTCAATTTGTGTGTTTACTGCGTTTTTTAGATTTGTGTTTACTACGTTTTTCAATCTGTGTGTTCCATATATGTGCAGCTACCCTGGAAATACACCATTACACTTAGCTGCTCGTGGTGGATCAGAGAGTAGCTTGCTTGCTTGGGTCAGAGAGTTGCTTGCTTGGGGAGCGGATTGGCTTCAAAAAGACTTTTCTTCTTGGTAACTTTCTTTAATGGGTGGTGTAATGCCTCTGAATAATTATGCATCTTACCATGTTTTTGATAGCTTTTGATAATGTTCGTGAGATTTAACTTTTCAGGTTATACTTTACATTTTTTTTTTGTTTGATGTTATAATTGTGATCTTTCTTTCTATTTCTTCCTCTTAACTTCTCCTTAATTTTGATGAAAGATACACTATAATCTGTTGGTTTATGTTGTCTGACTTCTATGCCTCTTCCCCTATCAGAAGCCATGCTTCTCCCTGTGTGTGCAATCATGCACACGTATATGCATAGTTGTAGCTGTTTGGTTGAGTATTTACTTCTATGTTCTAAATATGTCCATAAGAAGTTAAATAAACTTTGAATATGTTCTGAATATGCTCTGAATTTGGTAGAGTTGTAGCTGTTTGGTTGAGTATTTACTTCTATGTTTTGGGGTTTTTTTTTTAGGTTTGATTCTTTGATTTTTTTTATGAAGCTTGATGTGTATGACTATGTGTGTGTGTGTTGTATGCTTATTGGGTAGTTTGGAATGGAAGATATTAGTTGATGTTCTGATCAGCTCTTCTTTTTAAATCTGTGCAGTTTTTGAATTTGTGCAGTTTCTGAGTTGTGCATTTCTATGTGCATTTTCCTGATTAATTTTTCCCAATTTCTTTAACATGTTATCTGCTGTCCATTTAGGGTTTTAATTTTATTCCCTTATGAACTTTCTAGGGTGTCATTTTCTTTGATTTATTAATATGTCTTCATCTTATTGTGCACTATTATTATGGTTTATTCTCTAACAAATACCAGTCAAGCTTGTGTGCTTTACAGAAAAGTTCAGTTTTTTTTTATATTTTTCCTCATGTGGTGTATGTTCTGTTGCAGTGGACCTTCCATCCTTTCATTTTCAAGGGCAAAAAGATTTACACAATTCTCCTCTGGTGTATGGTTCTAGCATTCATATCGGTAAGTGGTGATAACAAGTTTTGAGAAGTTAGTTCTCTGATGAGCTGTGTTTAACTCCCTGTTGTGCATTTATGTGTTGTGTGATGAGCTTAGCTATGTGTTTTGATTCTGTGCAATTTTAGAATCTGTGTAAAAATGCAGTTTTAGAATCTATCTGTGCAATTTTGAAATTGTGGAGTTTTAGAATCTGTGTAAAAATGCAGTTTTAGAATCTATCTGTGCAATTTTGAAATTGTGGAGTTTTAGAATCTGTGTAAAAATGCAGTTTTAGAATCTATATGTGCAGTTTTGAAACTGTGCAGTTTTAAAATCTGTGTAAAAATGCAGTTTTGATTTTGTGCAGTTTTAGAATCTATATGTGCAGTTTCATGAAATTGGTGTGCATATTTTGAAATATCATTATTTGATTAATGAATACACTTTCATTATTTATTTTTTTACAAATTTTTACATAATGTCTCAATCTCAAAGTCAAAGTAGCCCTAGTACCAATGTAGCATCATCTACGGCTACATCACCATGTCCTCCACAACCCACATAGGAAAAAACATCAATGCCTCCCCCAAAACCCACCTCCTCTAGAAAAAGAAAAGCACCACCTATTCCAAAGACAAAACAACCAACTATATTAGCTTCAACATAGAGATCTTCTTCTTAGAGATCTTGGGTTTGGGATCATGTCACTAAGTGTATCGTTTCGGAAATACAAGCAGTAGAAAGAATGGAAAGAAAGAGATGGTGGAGGTACAAGTATTGAAGGCTAAGTGTAACTATTGTAGTGGCCTTTTTGCATGTGATACTAGTGGGGGTGGAACTAGTACTTACATTCAACATATTAATAAACATTGCAAGTCATATAAACCAACTGATGAGTTGCAAAAGGTTCTAGGCAATTCTGGACCTTCTGGGGACGTTAAAAACATGCTTGTTGCTAAAGGGTGGAGCTAAGAAGAGGCAGTGGAAGGTATTGTTGAGTTTATTGTGCTCGAGGAGGTACCTTTTAGTGTTGTGGAGACTGAGGGGTTTAGGCGGATGATGTACAAAGTTCAGCCTAGGTTGCATGTTCCATCTCGAAGAACTATTGTGAGGGACTTATTCAATATGTATGATACCATGAAAGATCAATTAAAAAGGGAGATACACAAGCATAGAGTGAGCTTGACTACTGATACATGGACAAGTGTGCAAAATTTGAACTACATGGTACTAACTGGTCATTTTGTGGATGACGAATGGAATATGCACAAAAGGATTCTAAATTTTTGTTTGATTTCAAGTCATGAAGGCAAAGAAATAGGGAAGCTAGTTGAGCAATGTTTGGTTGAGTGGGGAATTGAGAAGGTGATGTGTATCTCAGCTGACAATGCATCAGCTAATAAGGTGGCAATTGAGTATATTGTTCGTAAAATGCGGAAATGGCCTAATAGCAAAATTGTTATGAATGACAAGTTTATGCATGTGAGGTGCTTAGCCCATATTATCAACTTGGTAGTGAAAGATGGGTTGAAAAGATTAGATACAAGTGTTGATGCTCTTAGAAATGCCGTGTGGTTTGTGAGATCCAAGTCCTCGAAGGTTTAGTTATTTCAAGAAATGTGTGGAGAATGAGAAGTTGGATGGTAAGGGTCTAGTTGTTATGGATGTGCCTACTAGGTGGAATAGCACATATATGATGCTAGAATCGTGCTTGAAGTTTAAAAAAGCATTTGAAAGGATGTTCGAAGATGATGAAGCCATATATATACCCCACCTATTTTGGGGAAAATGTGCTTAATGATGAAGGAGAAAAAGTGGCGGGTAAAGGGAGGGTTGGACCACTGAAGGACAAAGATTGGGATAGTGCATAAATATTTGTGGAATTTTTGAAGGTCTTTTATCTTATAACTTTAAAAGTTAGTGCAAGTAATTATCCGACATCTAATACAGTTGTTCATGATGTTATTGCTGTGAAGAGAGAGATTGAAAAGCTTTTTTTGCCTGAATATATGCAAATTGGAGGAAGTGTAGAAGTGGTGCTACGTGACATGGCAATAAGCATGAGAGCCAAATATCGAAAGTATTTTGGTTCAATTGAGTCCCTTAATCAAATATTTGTAGTTTCCCTTGTCTTAGACCCAAGGTTCAAATTAAGGCACTACATGCACTTGTGTAGAAAGCAATTACATCTTCCTGAAGAAGAGATTCAAAAGAAAAGTAATGAAGTGAAGACATTGTTGAAGGCGATGTGTGATGAATATGCTTACCAAGCTTTCGGTTCACAAACACAACAAAAGGGTAGAGGAGATTTAGTTGTTGATGATACTACTTGTTCAAGGGTAAAACGATCATCTAGTGTGCTAACAGAAAATCCAATGATATTTAGTCAAATGATGGATGATTGGGAGAAAGAATTAGAAGACACCGATGATATTGCACTTGCACATGAGGTGGATAGGTATCTCATCGACACTGTAGAGAAAGTACAACATGGTTCATTATTTGACGTTTTGAAATGGTGGAAGTTGAAAGGGAGGAGCACATATCCCACATTTGCTTTGATAGCGAAAGATGTGTTGTTAATTCAAGTGTCAACAGTTGCCAGTGAAAGTGCATTTAGTGGAGGAAAGAGAGTAATTGACCCCTTTAGATCATCTATCCTTCATCAAACAGTGGAGTCATTGATGTGCCTCCAAAACTGGTTAAGAAGTGAACCAATTAGCAACATTGAGTATGAAGCAAGTCCGGCGAAGCTTGAATTTTATCAAGAGTGTGAAGAATGTAATTCTTTTGTTTTGTATAGTTTGGTCTATAACTTTATATTAATTTGTTTACAATTAACGTCCTTTTGTTCTTTGTTGTAGAATATAAAAGAAGAAAAGCAAATGCTAATGTTATATCTACAAGCTCAACCATCTCATCAAGTGATGCTGAAATTGAAGCTCCTCAAACAACTCAAATGAATAAAGGAAAATGAATTGCGGTAATATTTTAAACTTAAATGAATAAGCTTTACTTTTCAATGATTCAATGAGGATAATATGATGATGGACGTTAATAATATCAAGTTTATATTCTATTTTTCCTTACAGATTCAATGAGGAATGATGTTGGAACTTGGATGTGGTTTCCTATGTTCATTTGGAATTTATTGAAAATGTCATGTTTATATTGTTTTGAATTATTTGATTTTTGGACTTTGGAATTTGAATGTCTTGGACTCTCGGTTTCGAATATTTTGTATGTTGATTTGATCTTTAGATGTTGGACGATGTAATGTTATTTTGGATGTATTGAATATGTGCAATTGTAAATTTGCACAGATTGAAAATTTGTGCAATTGCAATCTGTGCTTTTTTTTATTTTTTATTTTAATCTGTGGCAATCTGTGCATTGCAAAATGCCAAACTGCAATCTATGCAAGTTGCAATCTGTGCAAATTGGAAACTGCAATATGTGCAAACTAGAAACTGCAATCTGTGTTTTGTGCAAACTGCGATTTGTGCAGTTTGCAAACTGCGATTTGTGCAGTTTGCAAACTGTAATCTGTGTGCAAACTGCAATATATGCAAATTGCAATATATTCTGTGCAATTTTTTGTGCAATTTTTTTTAAACAGCAAAAAAAAAAAAAAAAAAGGACCCATGGACCCGAACCGAACCGGCCCGTTTCAACCGGGCCGGGTAAGGTCCGGTTCCTATTTTAAGATTTGTAATGCCCGGCTCGGCCCGGCCCGTCTTCCTTTATTCCGGGTCCGGTCCGGTCCCTTCAAAAATGGGCCCGGCGCGGCCCGTGCCCACGCCTAATATACACAACACAAGCTAGTCAAGATGGATCATTTAGGAGTTAGGACTACTTAAGTATATGTTTTTATTCCAATTATAGTTAGTTAATAACAATATTGTTAAATATCCTATTGGGAAATGTGTTGAATCCTTGCATGACGGCGTGAGTTCAAATCTCATCGGTGGTTAATCTAACACCTAATTTAACTGGGTTCAAACCCCGTCGGTGGCTAATCTTAGCACCTAATTTAACAAAATTCTATCGTTTGACAAAAAAAAAAAAATTCATGCTGGGATAGTTTTCAATTAGGGTTATTTTCTATTAGGTATTTTTTTCGGTATTTTCTGTTGGATTTCTTAGGGTTGTTTAGGGTTTAAGGTTTATGGGGCTGACGTTGGTGGAGGTGGGCGGCTCCGGCCGGAATTGCTGGGTGGGTTTATTGTGTTTGTTTCAGTTTTTTATTGATATTTTTCTTTTGTCATTTTTTTTTTCAAAACTTTAAAATCATTTTAGAAACTTTAATTTTATTTTAATGCACTTGTCATGTATGCCATGTCAACTCACTAACAAAATGATGGTGCTACACACACTTTTGTAGATTAAATTTGCGCACCAAATGATGTGGCACATTTTATATTATATAAATTTTTATTACAATTGTTAATTAAATTCTAATTTGAATTAAGGTACACATTTGATTAGCGACACATCATTTGGTGCATTAATTTAGTTTGTCTAACATTATTCTGAACAAAATATTTGACGAAAATGATCTTCATCATGTTACAAGATGACATTTATTGATTTTCAACTTTAAAGACCAAATTGATAATTGGTGCTCATTTTAGAGACTATTTCTAATAAAAACCCTTCAAATTTTTATAAAATTTAATCCCTTTTATACGTTTTAGCAATATCTAGTCTTTTACAAGTTGTCATCCAATATAATAATTGTTTCTTTTTTGGTTCATTCTTTTTTTTTTTTTCTCAACACATCCAAATGTTACAAAGCACTTATAACTCAAGTGGTTAGAGTATTTATCCTTTTATTCAATGTTTTTTCAATATAACTTAGGTTTGATTTTTGTTAAAGACGAGTTTGAACAATATTATTACTAGCTTATTGTGATGCTAAACTCATCATCTCTCCCTAATGTAAATAATATCGTTTGTTCAAAAAAAAAAAAAAATATCCGAATGCTTGTCGAAAACACAATTGAAATAATTGTGTGTCGTGTTTTCTAGTTCGGATTGATGTACAAAGTTCGAATCCGTTCACTCCATTAATTAAAACAATTAAACAAGGAAACATTTATTCTTGTGATGTGAACTATATAAATTTTTTCTTGGGTCTTATGACATTTTTAGCTCCTCTTAAAAGGGGCTGCGCAAAAACCATTCAGAGTCCTAGTACCCAGTAACCTTGGGCTGAAGAAAAGGGCAGCCGAGTCACATGTTTTTAGGCCTTAGAAATTTTACCCAACACAATAAAATCACAATTGCCTCCTCCCAGCAAGATGTCAAACAACTCAAGGAATACGCGTAGGCATGGAGTGGTTGATTCAAATTTTTACTTGTACCTGTGCATCTTGTGTTGGGGAAAAACTAGTTCAACGAGATCAAGATTGTTAAACCCACTGTTTTTATTTTAATCACAATCAAGAACAAGAGGATTTGCATGGTCCATCCGACTAAAGTTGAGTTTCTTACATTTAGAGTTTTAACCTTATAAATTCTAGGTACATTGAAGGAGTAAGTTTTCTTATTCGGTAATTCATCTTTCGTTTTCAAATTCGATACAATTTTTTTATGTATTCCTTCAACATACCTTGAATATAATGAGTTATTAATTACAATGTAATCCTCGTTTACTTAGCCCTAGAGTCCAAAACAATGATCTATCTGAATAAGAAAGTTAAGAGAGAAAATAAAGATTCCTATCCATCCCCCTTGGTAATCTGAATGCATGTATAATCCTTTGAATCTTTGTTGTATTTTCCGGTTACTATAGTGTGTGACATTACTTTTTGATTTTCCTAAATATGTGTAGCTATTTTCCTTAAGTAACATATTTTAGAATTTTGAATGATCAATTCATACATTTTATTATTTAAAAAAAAAATTGTTTTCATAAGTTTATAGCCTTTCGATACACATTATTATATAGATGGAAGTGTTCTCATACCATACCATTTGTCAACATGTGAAATTATTTTAATTTGTAATTTAAATTTAGTCTAAAATGATAAGTTTGACAAGAGAATACTGCTACATATAAAAGAAAATCAAACTACAAAATCAGCAGGGACACTAAAGTTATAAAATAACCTGCACGCAGACTGTATTATTTCTATCATTTTATGTACAAGAAACAGAAACATTACAGAGTCAATATACAAGCGAAGACTGAGTCCTGCAGTAGATGCTAGTCTTTCTATGGAATCATCTTTGATAATTCCTAGGTTTTGGTCAACTAATGAACAACCAAATTACCCTTTTATTCAAACGAAAGCAGTCACTTCTTCCTACTGCCACACCACCTAAAAGACTTTTCACATCCATGGAACTAAATCTATGGATAACAAAATCTTTAGTATAGCGGAACATATATATTTTCGTTTCACAATTTCTTCATCATATAAAGATTACATCATGAGTAATTATGAGAAGGAAAATATATACACATGCCCTCGCCGTAAACTTCTTCCAAAAGGGAAAGTATTTACAAATTGAAAGACATGCACGACTTTAACCAACGACAGTTATTCTTTAATATGCATGCGTGCCCTTGTAGGCCTTAAATTCAATGATCCCTTTGTAAAGAGCTTGCCTGTTGAGCGGCATGGTGTTGTCCTCCATTTTATAATTCCCGTAACCCTCTTTGGCCTGCTTTGAAGTATTACTGCATCTCCTCTTGCGGAACTCTTTGTTGTTTGATGATGGTTCCACAACATCCTCTGCAAATCTAACACTCTTCTTGGTTTGCACTTTCTCAGATCCTCCTAAGTACATCAAAAAATAACAAAAATTGAATTTTAGACTTTTGGTTTTGCGCGAAAGGGGACACAAAGTTCAGGACGCATTGCTACAATTAAGGACGAGAGAATTAGAGAAAGTTGACTTACCAGAAGCCGATCTTTTGTGGGGAGAGAGGAAACCACCTAATTCAGATTCAATATTCTTCATAAAATCAGAGAGAAGGCGTTTGTGGACTTGGTGGGCAAGAAGAACCACGCTTCCAGATACAGCAAAAACAGCCACGAACCCTGCACCAATAGAGTTATCCATCTCTCTCTCTACTCGCTCCTTCCCTCTCTAAAATTAAAAAGTTTAATTCGGATCAAACACTATCATGAACATTTTCTTGCACCAACAAGGACAATTACAAAAAGGAGAAATATAAGAAACTGGTGAGGAATAAAAGTTGGTGAGAGATTGTATATATAGCGAGAAAAAGAGAAAAAAGGGGTTTTGGATTGGCGATGTATACAAGAGAACATGAGACATTGACCATATTAATAAGGAATGTGCCTAAAATTAAAAGACCCAGTAAAAAAAAGACGGCTCAACTGCTTTCATTGGTTAAAACTTGAATTGATTAATCGTTGTTAATAGTTAATTGTTTTTAGTTTTCTGCCTGTATTTATCCAATGCCTTTTAAGTGTCTAACTTTAATTGGCAACAAGTAACAAACCTGCTGTTTTTATCTGGATTCTTGGTGTTAACCGCAAATTAAACGCCTTATGGGTCAGTTACTTACTACTTATAATTTTAATTTTGGTGACCAGGAAAATAATAGATTCATTTCTTTATTGGGTACAAGGTCTTAAAATAAAACGGAGTTGATAGGGAAATCCTTCAACTCTTAAATTCCTACAAATTCATTGAATTTTGAATACAACCAGATTTTGAAACATTTTAAAAAACTCGAGATTGAATACCACCAGATTTTGATAGACTCTTCAAAAATCAAGATTAAACACCACTGGAGTTTGACATATTCATTTAAAATCTTAAATGAATACACCTCGATTTCTAAATTCTTTTAAAATTCATCAAAATCTTAATTGGATACACCCCTTTAAGTCTCATTTTTTGAGTTTAGTATTATTTAATAATTATCTCTTTAATGATAAAATATACTATAGAATTTGAATCTTTTCCTAATTATCTTTTTTTTTAATTTCAAAAATGCTACTCTTATCATATTTTTCATACCACATTTGAACTACATCTTTAATAGAGATGAGACTCACATGTATTAGTGGATTCTACCTCCATTAGAGGTGGGACAAATGTGGTATAAAAAATAATATATAATAAGGGAAGCATTGATCTTTTCTTTTTGTTATTTATTCTTCTTCTTCCTCTAAACCCCATTTATATATGTTATTTTTTCTCCTTCTTCCTCTAAATCCATTCATATATTTTATTTTTAATTTTTGTAATCTACCTATATCACAGGTTAATTGTGTTATCTCCCTATATGATATATTCTTTTTTGATAATCAATGTGTATCACAAAGCAATATGTCTTGCTTATGAGTATATTATGTTTTTGTACCTTATAGTGTGGTTTCATATCTTGCTTATAGGTACGTTATCCATTTATGTACTTGTCCCTTGAGTTAGGTCGTATGTTCTGTAAACGGGTTTATGTTAATATATTAATTTTCAAATATATTATTGGAACCAAAGTCCCGCACATCCACGAATGGAGGCATAATTCAGTTGGAATTGTCCATGAACTCTGGCGAAGGTAGAATGTGGTTGATTGAGGGTGCGATTGAATTCAGATTGGACTGCCTACATATCTCCTGGACAAGAGAATCAAATCACTGTTGTAGGGCTAGAAAATACGTGGTGTGATGTGTAAAACATCATGAACAATCATTGATGAAAATCGTATGGTGGGGCGTGTATGAGATGCTTCCATGTCTACGCATAGATGAACGACGTGTAGAGAATATGTGAGCCTATATTAAACATAGAGAATATCAATTGTACATCCACCATAAAAGACTTATTAATTAAAGAGACAAATACCCAAGCCATGGTTGTGGAGCCTAAAATAATCCCAAATATTCTAGAGGTGACACATGAACTTTTATTCAAGAAGGACAAGATTGCTCTCAATAAATGGGCAAGTTTCTCAGATGCTCCCACGTGCACCTCACATCCCTGGAGATCTCAGCAGTTGAACACGACTGCCCATAGCTCACCTGCCCTTGGCAATGAATTAAAGATAAGGATTAATTACCCAAATCCTATCTTTAATTCATTCCTAATTGAAGATTGACTCCAATCAAGTAAGTAATCCTAATTTAAATCAATTAGGGATAATTACACCGTTATCTCAAGATATTATTTCCTATTTAATATCTTGGGAATATTTAGAGAATATCTCTCCGTTAAACACTAAATAGCCGGCCCTAACCCTATAAATACCCCATATTCTACCAAATTTTGAGAGCTTTTGCAACCCTAAAAAGCCTTAAACACTTTACTCTCTTAGAGAAACTAACTTAGGCATCGGAGATCTGTTGACCTAACCCCCCCACCTCGTGTGTGTGTGAGGCTTAGGCCTTTGATCAAAGGTGTTGATTGTTTTGCAGGTGCATTTTTGTCAAAACTGAAGACGGTGGAAATTAGCATCGACAATGGTATATATAGAGATCTTAATAGAGCAATCCCAATTAAACCAGGGGACTTTCTAGGAGGGAATTTAGGATAAGATATCCAATCCTCATAGAATTATGATTACGTTGCATAATCCCAAAATACCCTAATTTGACTTGAATTAGAGTAACCTTAATTTGGAGACAAATAATATCTTTAATGTGCTTAGAGCTAATGAAACCATACCGGACTACCTTGGCCTGTGGTAGCCCGATTTGAAATGCCCATGTAGCTCCAACCTCACTCCAAGGGCTTTAGCGTAACCACCTTGAGTGTCACGTGTCATGGGCATAGAAAATTATGGTCCCATATTCAAAATTCAAAGATACAAAAAAAAAAAAAAGGAAGTAGAAAGGGAAGTGTTATTGACACTTCAAAAATCTCATTCTACACTCCTCACAAGTGTATTTTTCTTCCTAAATATAGAAAGTTTGGAGTATAGAATGAGAATTTTAGAGTGCCAATAACAATTCCTACAAAAAAAAGCATGAAATGAGAAGATTTTAATCTCTAATATTTAAAAAAATATAAATAAGTATAAAAATAAATTAAAGTGAAGAAAAGATAACATTGGACTTAACTTAATAGCATGTCGATTTTGTGGACACATATTTAAATGCCTCTTATATATATGGAAAAACAACTATTTGTTATGAATATACTTCTATCCCGTGCGTGATTGTGTAAATTATTAGTATATTGTATTTAGGATACTAAAACATCTTTTTACTTTAGGATTGTATTACTTGCAAGGCAATGAATCCTCCTTAGTTTACTATAAATAAAGGCACAAGGTCTAGGGAATAACATACAGAATTTCTCAAACCTATTCTCCACCTTTCTTTCCCTTTGTCGCCTTCTAGAGAAGAGGTTGTAACACGTTATCAGTACGCTTTTCTTTAATCAGGAAAGTATTACATTTTAAATACTCTTATTTGAATAACTTCTGACTTTATTGAATTAAGGAAGAACTCCTACAAATCCGTTCACAATATTCATCATTGAAATCCAGGTTGTTCTAAAACACAGTCTTAATTGTCGATATTTTTTCAGCCTGATTGCATAAACCTTCACCATATGCATGAACATTACTTTTCGCGTTATGAATTATAAATTCTACTAAAGTTGTGTTTGTATTATTAATATATAATTATATATCATGTGAATTGAATATATGTGAACAAGAAAAGAAAAAGAAAGAAAACAAGAGACTTTAAACTCTAGCTCACGCTGAAACCATGACTTGAAACCATGCTTGAGCCGAGACAAGCCGCTAGCTAGTTGTGCCAGCAGCTCCTGGCCCCAGCACAGAGAAACGAAGACTATTAGTTGTCTTCCTCCTGCACTGGAGCCGTGCTGACCTGAAGTCGCGCTAAGACACAACGTCGTGGTTGTCAATCTGTAATTTACAGACTCACGACGGCCTGTACGCCGCCTTCATAGCGGGGCATCGTCCCTGACGACACCAATCCAGAAAACCAGAGGCTGGCTGCTGCCTTTGGGCACCATTCCCACGAACAAACTGCCCACCGATGACGGGATACCTCCATCATGCTAGGCCTTGAACTACAGACTTGGCTTCGCAAGCACAGACGTCGGACGACTTTGTTAGTTTTCTGGTACACCCAGAACTAGGATTTTGGTTCTAATTTTTGGGCCTAGATTTTCTCCAATGCAGTCCAAGAGTTGCCTTTCATTTATATGTCACATTAGCATATAACAGAATTTTTGATAGGATTATGACAGAATAACCACATTGATATGCTACATCTATTTTTAAGAACTATATTGATAATTTTCAATTTTATGGAACATCTTGATAGATATGAGCCAATTTTAAAGACCATTTGTGATAAAAACCCAATTTGTTATAATAAAAGGGAAGCGTATGATGTAAAATATACGACGACCAAGTCTTTTAATTTGTGTGTATGTACATAAGGTTCAGAGACAGACTTAGGTTCACTGAAATCACATGTGTTTGAACAAAGAGAAGCGTATTCATTTACATCATTACATGGTTGTTAACCAATTTAGAAAGTACCCTTAATCAAATTGTCTTTAAACAATCTTTGAACTGTGATTTTTATGTATTATTATATTGTGGTAACTGTGCAATTTTGTATATGTATATATATATGGGACTAGTTATGGGGTCTATTATACATCAAATTTTAACGATTCGAATTGTCTATTTTTAAGTCTTAATTCATAGATCATTCTTACAAAAAATCAATTCAATATGAAATCATCTACTCATTTGATTGTCATGATGAAATTTCAATATTTCTTAGAATATAGTGTTCGTCAATTTCATTGAACTCAATTAGATGTCTCAAAAAATTTCAACTTGGCTAATTTGCAAGGATGATCTATAAAGTACAACTTGAAAAATAAACCATTCGGATTGGTGAAGTTCGATGTGGAGTGGGCCTTACAACTAGTCCTAATTTTTAACAAAAAATGAGAATCTTTTTAAATAAAGGGCATGTATATATATATATGCACACACACACTCAGAAATATATTTCTTAAATGGTTTTTTTTTTTTTTTTTTTTTTGGGAAAACTTTTTATACTAGGCATTGCCGTGGTAATTTGTAATCCACAGGACGTGGTGTTAGATCCCAATCTACCACAGGCACAATCTTTCGTTAAATTATATTTGACAACGGGTATATCCATAATAGAAATTAAGACTTTTTATCACGCTATAATACTAACTGACAAAGTACCCATACTGAATTGCAATCTATCATAGGCATCCACATGATAGATAAACTTTTTTTTTTCCTTCTAATACTCATTACCATAACCCACAAGAAACCGAAAGTTTTCCAAACACTAGCGCACTAAAAATATCAAGGGTCAATGCCAACGATACATCATTCCATAACTTTCTTTACAAAGGGTTATACTAAAAAGTCAATCATGGTACTATTCACTTTACCTTTTATTTTGTCCTTATCGTTAAAACTCAAAGTTTTAAAACTTTTTTCATTAGTTTTCCTTTTTTTTTTAAACATTTTTAGGTCATGTATAGTATTTATTAGGAAATTTTAACGAAAAACTCCCGGTACTATTCATTTTAACGAAAAACCATATTTTTATACTAAAAAGTCAATCATGGTACTATTCATGTTCCCTTTATTTTGTCTTTATCGTTAAAACTCAAAGTTTTCAAGCCATTTTCATTAGTTTTCCTTATTTATTATTCTTAAAATCAAATTTTCTTTTTTTTAAACAATAATTATTAATGTAATTTAGTTGTATCTGACCTTTTCATGGCAAAGTGTGTACAGACTAGAGAACCCACATCCATATAACATGCTTCCCACAAACAAATATATTAAATTTGGACAGACAACGTGCCCAATTCTTATGTATTAGGTGGTTTGCAGAAGAAAATATCGAGTTAGAATAATATACCATCTTTTGTTTGTTGTTGTTTTAGGTCAAGTGGGATTTAATTAAGGAAATTTTAACAAAAAGTTTCTGGTACTGTTCATTTTAACGAAAAATTACATTTTTATACTAAAAAGTCAATTATAGTACTATTCACTTTACCTTTTATTTTATCCTTATCGTTAAAACTCAAAATTTTTAAATATTTTTCATTAGTTTTCTTTTTAATTAATCAATCGATTAGACCTATAACATGGGCCCAAAAGAATTAGAAAAAGACTGACTTAGTACACCAGGTGGAAACAAAAACCGTAAACAACAAAGAGCACCTTACATGCAAAATGTAGCAATTTTTTTAATATTGATAAAGGAGAACATATTTTAATATACCAGCCACTATTATTATGGTTTAATTGTTTTTCTCTTTGTTTTTAGTAAAAAAATCTTAAATTCGAGTTCTTTATATGGTGAGTTCGATAACACAAAATATTATGACAGATCATTATATAGCTTAGCCAAATCCCGCACTCCATAATGTCAAAATATTGTTGTATTAAAGAGAAAAAAAACTACCACTTATAATTTGACAAATAAGGTCTGAGTAAATTGTAGCAATGGTCCCTTAATTTTAACCAAATTGGAGCAATGGTCTCTCAACTAAAAATTCATTACCATTGGTCTCTCAACTCATCAAAACGTGCAGCTATGATAATTTTCGTCAACTCCATTAAACTTCCATCAAAATGAGTCACGTGCCATGCACGTGCAGCTAAATCAAGAGGCAAATATGAGAAATAAAAAAAATTGTATCAATGGTCCCTCAATTTTAATCAACTGGAGAAATGGGCCCTCAATTTTAACCAAATTGGAGCAATGATCCCTCAATTTTAACCCAATTGTAGTAATGGTCTTTCCAACATAACTCATTTTGACAATATTCTGACAGAGTTGAAGAAAATGACCATAGCTACATGTTTTGATGAGTTGAGGGACCAATGATAATGAATTTTTAGTTAAGAGACCATTGCTCCAATTTTATTAAAGTTGAGAAACCATTGCTACAATTTACTCATAAGGTCTACAACCATCCAAACAAATATGAAATTATCAATCAATATACATCACTTACCAGCAGTAGTGGAGCCAACTTGGAATTGATGGCTACTCATGACCTTAATAGCTTCCTAAACTCACATATTTGTTGATAAATCTATCGTCCCCAACTAAAGAGAAAGTGTACAACGTTGAACTACAACCTATTATTACTTCTTCCTTCTCCAACTTTCTTTTTTCATTCCCATGCCTTCCTTTTCTTTTTTTTCTTGTGTGCAATCCAATGGTGCGCACCACAGACGTAATGCTTCACTCAAAAAGTCTTGGCAGACAAGTCTTGACAGTCTGCTAGCTTGGGCGTATCTTGATGGATGTAGATGCTAGAAAAAAAAACAACAGCTAACGATAGATGTCATCACAAGTTTTCGACAAATGTTAGTAAATTTTGATAGGTGCCCACCAGAAGCTCGACGGAATGGTGCAATGAATTTTTTTAGTCGAAATCATGACTTATCGTAAAATTATGGCTTCACCACTGCTTACCAGCTTATTAATTGAATTCTCTTGTAAAGAAGCCTAGTTAGTAAGGATGGTGTATTCAATTGAGAATTTGAGAGATTTTAATGGATTTATAAATCCATGGATTTTTATGGAATTTAATTGATTTGTAGAGATTCTATATAAAATTTTGATTCAATTCCCTCGAAATCTCATAGGGAGAGGTGAGATTTGTGGATGCTTAAAATACACTATGAAATCTCTCAAATTCTTTCTAATTCCTCAACTTTCTCAAATTCTTTAAAATCAATTTCTAATTGAACATACTTGGAATGTTATAAACTTCTTTAAAATCATAGTTGAATACATCCGGATTTCTAAGGATTTTAATAAACTATCTTAAAATTCCAATTGAATACATCTTGAATTTCAGAGAATCACTTAAAATCTTGATTGAATACCCCTAGATTCATTAAAAGAATTAAAATCCCTCAAAATCCCAATTGAATACACCCCCCCTAAATTTACGTAGTTATTAATACATGTATTATACACTTACGCACATATATTTTGTTAAAAATACTCTTATTTTTTGTGTACATCTCAATGCTTCGTTAAATTATACAACGTATAATATAGTTTATACATGTATGTACATACATTTTGAAATTTTAATTATGGCCAAAATACTTTGGGAAATTTGGAAAACTAACCAAATTTTGGACCCTAAATAGAATTCTAGCCACCTTTTTAAATTTATGATAATTATAACCAAAAGTTGATATGAAAGTATTAATACACCTTTCAAATATAGTTTTCTCAAAAAAACAAAAAAAAAATGTCATCCATGGAAATTAAACAAAGCAAGATTCAATTAAGATAAGGAGATTCGAAATAAAATTGAATAAGTTCAAAGTCACCCGTGCTCCTTGAAGTTCCTTAAACAACCCAAAACCCCAATTCAATCATAGAAGAAAACAAAATCCAAAGTTCAACCTTCGGAGAAAATGAGAGAAAAAGAGAAGGGACCATCGCATTTTGGGCTTTTCACCAACGATTTGGTTTTGGAGCTGATCTTAGAAGTGGAGGTCCCAATTGAGGGGCTAAGATGTTGAGGATGGGCAGCAAACACTGAAGTGAGCGAAGGCCTCGTTGTAAGCCTGGAGGTGCAAGTGCTCGAACTCAAGGATTATATCGTCGTAGTTGAAAATCAGAAATTAGAGAGCAGAAGAGGAAGCTGACTGAGACTGAGAGTGAGAGTCATCTTCATGTGGAGGAGGTTGAAATTTTTTTGGGGGTTCAGAACTAAACGAACTTTGTGTGTGAAAGTAGAAAAGAGGAAGAGGAGGAGGAAGAGAGAGGGATTGTGCTGCACGCCATGGCTGGCTATGCTTGGGTTGGGTTTATGTGGTTTTGGATTATCGTCTAGAAAGGATAGAGATGACGGTAAAAGACAACCGAGCCTTTTGTTTTTTGGTTTTTTTTTTTATAGAAAACTTTATTTTAAGGGTGTATTAGTATTTTCATATCAACTTTTGGTTATAATTATTAAAAATTTAAAATGATGGTTAGAATTCTATTTGGGATCCGAAATTTGGTTATTTTTCCAAATTTCCCCAAATACTTTTTAGCAAAGTTGCCATATAGTATATATACTATGTAAGTAGACATAACTTTTTGGAAGACACATGATGCCGATTTTATGTTTGGTGCTTTTCGATCACATAATTCTGGCACATTTCTCCTCCATGGCAAATCAATCTTCCATGCGTTCCTGCATATACGATGAATTGGAAATGTTGTCGTAGCTGCTATTAAAATCAACTTTTCTAATAATATAATGAAGCAACTTGAAAGGGGGAACATATAACTCTGCATATATATATATATATATATATATATATATATATATATATGAAGTCGAGTGAGATCTACATAAAGGAGTCTCATATTTTTATGAGAGATGTAGTATGAAAAACGCAGTCATGTCCTACGATTGTTTCTCTTAAATTTGGTTGAAACCCATGAACCATGCATGGCTGAGATTTACTTGTTTTCTTGATGGCACGTACCCAATATCCAACCATCACCAAAGCCGTGATTACTCATGAATTCTATTTCTAGCCTGAAAAAAGATAAGGTTTATAACCCACCATACTAAATTCAAACAGCTACCATATCATCATAAAATTGAAAACATACAACTAAATGATCTACATTTTTTCTATTCCATTAGAGAAAATCAAACTCAGACGACGAGATGGATCGCTATAAAAAAACAATCTACATTAATATAAAAGTAGATAAATTATAGGGAAAATTAGGTTCACATCCTTCTTTTTATTACTCCATTGATTAAAATCCTATTCATTTTCAATTTTCGATCAAGGTCCTTGGGTATTAATAACATCATTAATTATTTGAATAATAAAATATTTTTATTTTTAAATATATTCCTTTAATGTTAAAAATGTTACAATTAGTATATTTATATTTATGGCTAAATTTTTTATCACATATTTTTATTTTTATTTTTTACTTATTTTTAATTTGCAAATATTTTTTAATTTGTACCAATTTTCTTTTCATTTTTAATTTGTACCCATATATTAGTTTCTTTTTGTGCCCATATTTTTTAAAATTTTATTTGTGTTTGTACCCATGTGTATACCGTCACGTGACATTGTATATTTAATCAATGATAGAAATATTACATATGGTATATTTATGTTTTATGCCTAAACTTTGTATCATATATTTATATTTTTAGTTTGTACCCATTTTTAATTTGCACCATTTTTTTTAGTTTTATTTTGTACGCATGTATTAATTTCTTTTAGCGCCTATATTTTTAAAAATTCATTTGTATTCATAATTTTTAATCTTTTATTTGTACCCTAATTTATTTCTAATGTACCCATTCTTCTTTATTAAATTACCACTTTGTTATATGTGAAATGTACCAATTTTTTTAACACTATGGATACATTCTTTTGCCATTTATTATTTCTTATTTTACATAGTTTTTATCCATTATTCAATCAAAATGTTTGAATTTTTTTATTGTAACCGTTTCTAATAGTATTATAATGAGAGATTTTAAATTTATAGGATTATAAATCTCATAAAATATCAAACAATTAATGTCAAAACTATAAAATTATAAATATTAATAGTAATATAATGAGGTGTACAAAGTTAAGGGACCTTGATCAAACTTTGAATACTATTAAGGTTTTAATCAAAGAATGTTAAGGATTAGGGACCGTATCCAAAATATCCCAAAATTATAATAATCAAGCCATTAGCTTGCAACAATTGCTGCGACATTACATCACACAATTCACGCCAATTCAACAAACACACAAAACACAGTTCATCGAGAGATACTCTATTAAACAGGGTGTTCACTTTTTGACCCGTGACAAACTTGTATTTGTCGTGTTACGCTACTAAGATGATATCTTTTGATTGGAAGAGAGAACTTCTCTTCTTCATTCTCACTTACAACACATATGCCTACCAATCACTACTCATTTCATAAATATATACACAATTTATAACAATACCATTACAACACACATGAATCAATAAACAAATACAAACCAACTGGAATTTTGAAGTATAACTTGAAAACAAAACCAAAAGTATGAATCTGCTGGACTAACCCATGTTTCACCTGCAGCTCCAACTTGTTACTTCTGAGTGTCTCTCAGGTGGTGTAGTAGAATACCGGGTGGAGCATGAGGTGAATGAGCATGATGCAGGCACACGACAAGGACAGGAACAGCAGCCCGTAAACGACTCTGAAACCCATATAAGTATATATTGTGAGTTTATAACGACCCTACTATTGGTTTCTCAGTCTCTATCAGATCAGAGATCCAAAGAAGACACATCTTTATAGAGAGAGAGAGAGAGAGAGAGAGAGAGAGAGAGAGGTGGAGCGGTGGAGGGATTGGAATTTGGATTTAAAGTGGATAAGGGTTTTTATTTTGAGAAGATTTGAATGTTTGAATTATGTTTTCATCCCATACTGTACGTACGTGTCGTGAAAGGCAACTTCGACTTTGACACGTGGGAAGTTGGATTGAGGGAGTGAGTGCGTGTGGGGCATGGTTTAGTGCACTTGTATGCTTGCACATGTAAGCTTAAATATACGACCATACACCCACTGCATGCATAGCTACCATGTGCATTTATTTGTATAACTTGGTTTAGGGTTTACAGTCTTTTACATGGACTCCCTCTGGTGAGGGATTTGACGTTCTAATTATTCATCTCTTAGATTTTCTCTAAAAGATTATGCTTCCAGAAATTACTCTAATTCAAACCTATTTGTCGTTAGATTAAACGATAGCCATATTTTTCTTTAAAAAATCGTATTTGTTTGTTTTTTTTTCCTGTTATAATTAGATGTCTTAATAATTTTAAATTTGTCTAATCTTTTGTAAGATTTAAAGAAAAAATTACTCTTCAATTTAAAGAAAAAATTACTCTTCAATTAATTAGTATGTTAAATCTAGAGAAGTGGAGCTACAAAGAACTAACATGTTATATAACTCATTAACTTCTACGAATCGGCACAAAAATGAATCAACGAAGTAGCATGACTTGAAAGTAGGTATAATTTTTGAAACTTTTGATTACCTTCATGTCCTGCTCTACTGACTGATAGGGATTTTACCACCTACAAAAGTAGGGATAAAATCACACAAAATACTTGCATGAGAACAAGGGTGTTGTAGTATAAATGGCTAAGTAAGGTCGTTTCCGCAGGGATTATTTAAAACAATTTATGAGAAACCCTAATCCTAGTTAACTATTTAAAAACAAAGATTGGAAAATGGCAATTTAATAACCTAAATTAAGAGAAACGAAATTAATTAAAAAGGCTAATTAAAATCTGCAATTTTTAGAGAAAGATAAAGCAAACAATTTTTTTAGATTTCGAAATGAGAAAATACTAGGGTTCCACCATCACCCTAACAATTCTACATAGTTCTTCTAATTCCTTATGAATTAGACATGGATATTTTGAAGGTTAGGTTTTCCTAAAGTATGCCCTACTTGGAACCCCCAACATAGAACGTATATCTAACCATGCAACCCGTCCGTGGTGTCCAGATCGAATGTAAATATGCAAGACTCATTAAGTTTTGTGAAAAACTTTTGAAAAACCATGTAACTCCTAAGACGTGTCATCCATCCTAAGTAGCTACACATGTTAACCACAAGAAGCCTTAGTCAATTTTAGGGACAGCCCTTCGCCAAAATTGCATCAAATTACTATTCTAATTATCTTAATGGTCGCAAATCACTAAGAAAAATAGATAGTTTAAAGCACAGTGATTAACAATCCAAAACTTGCATGCATAAATTCAAAAGAAAATTAAAAAGAGACTACATATTCTTGCTTAGGATCATGGCTTCACCCTAGCAAAAAGGGTTAGTTACGCATATTCATAATTAAAATCAACATAATTATTAAACTAGAAAAAGAATGAAAACACCTTGTAGAATAAATTCTGAAAATCTCTAAAGCTCTAGCCAAAATCTTCTTCTCAAATCTTGCGTACGTTCCCCCGGACCTAGGTCTGCCAAAGGGCTTATTTATACTACTCTCAATAAAATCCTCCTAATAAAAGGTCTTAGAATAAGAATAGGAAACTAAATAAATTGAAATAAAATAGGAAACATAATCCTAAATTAACTTGGTAAATTCGCCAAGAAATCTGCACAGCCACGTTATGGACCCATATCAGCTCCAAAACTGGCCCAAAAGAGCTGGATTTAAAGCTTGGACTATTCTGAATACTTCTCCAGAAGGCCACGAACCCATCTGAGGTCATCTTGGGCTCCAAAAATGCAATTTAAGCCCCAAAACGTCACTTTCCAGCAACACGCATTGTTTCTAGCAACACACACTGTTTCTTTAAGAACTCGCCAGAGAATAACCGCTTGGTAGAAAAATCCTAAATTTTGATAGAAATAAGCCAAGAGACACAGGAACGCCCTCCAATTTGAATCACTCCAAAAATCATCCGTTTGGTCACATTTTGCTCCAAAGGAAGTCGAATGTCTTATATTGAAAATATAAAGTAAAGTATTAAAATTATACCAAAATAATTACCAAATTAAACTAAAAATAGAGTGAAATATATAATATAATATTGACTCATCACTGACTAAAAGCAAGTAAGTTTCATTGGCAATGGCAAAGCTTACGTCGTCACTAACATTTTTTTTGTCGAATACATGATCACTAACTACAGTGCCCATAGCTGAATGTCTGGTGAATAATGGAGAAGGTCGAGGAGCATGTGACTTGAAGCTCAAGATGTCACAATCCCGTTCCTTTGGTCACAATGTAACAAAAAATTATCAATATTTATTTTTTAATTTGATATTATAAGTTGGGAATTGAAATTAAAACACTAAAAGTATATTTGTTTATGCTTCATCCTACATACCAAATTTAAAAGTAAATGGACATGCATTTTTCGGTCTTCTAATGTGATTTTTAACTTTGCTTATTCTGGCTTATTTTCTCCTTATTGGCCGTTTTAGACTTGTTGAAAAAATTATCTTACATGATTGCAACACATGGTTCCCGTTACACTCATACATATTCAAGAAGGATCGTAAAAAATTAGCCAATTTAAAGTTACTCTCGTCTTCACTTCTTTAGCATGCAACTCCACCGTTGAAGACTATTCATTTCTGCATTCAAATCTTTGGGCATGCCAACTTACACGTTTGTTTCCCCTTGTTGATGTGTGATTTTTTTTTAATAGTCTATTTGTTTGTTTGTTTTGCAACTTATTTTGCAAGTTCTTACCTTTTAAGTTTTGTTGTAGAGGGATTCGTTCAATTGCCCCATTTTCTTCTTGTATTTTCTTTTGCCTAAGAAGGGTCAACTTTATGTTCCCCCCCTTTTTTTATTGTGTCCTTTTCTCTTGCATTATGAATTTATGAGATGTAAAGTTTTATATCCCTGGACTAAATGTAACTTCTTTTGTTCCCTATCAATGAAATTTCCTCGCACTAAGGACCATCCATTCCTTTTAGGCATAAAGTGATGAAATGGTGGAACTTTTGAGTAATTTCAATTAGAGCTGGTTCATGAGTTTGCCAAGAAGGTTGTATCAAAATTTCAGCATATTGTTCCAAGCCGTTTGAACGAGGTGAAAATTTTAAGGACCAGCGCACAGTGCTGGCAGATTGGCCTGTTGGGCTTAATTATGACTTTTGGGAACAAATATGACGTTTTCTGGAGTTGGACCCTTCTACAAAGTTGTAAAAGACGGTTTGCTTTAAAAAAGACATTTTGGGCCAGTTTTGGAGCTAGTTTGGTCCATAAACGTGAAGGATCTCTGATTGGGCAGATTGTCTAGGTAGTTAGAATTGTGATTTTAAGTCATCCTTTTGTTGTTTCTTTTTTGTAGTTTCCTAAAAGACTTTATTTAGGTAGGTTTCTCTACGTGACATTGAGAGAGGACTCGGCATAGGCTTGTGGTTAGCATATTTCAATTGCAAGGTGTTTTTCACCCTTTTCTTCTCAATATATTTACTTTGCTTTTTAATAATGGTTACGCACATAACTAATTTCCTTTTGCTTCTTAGTATGAATATGTAGTTTCTTTCAATTTACTTATGAAATTATGCATGTTTGCCTTGAATTTTTAACCACTTCTTTTAACTATCTATATGTCTTAATGCTTGATCACCATTAGGGTGTTTAGACAAATAATTTGATGCAATTTCCATTGGAACATCACCCTGAAATTGAGAAAGGCTTCTTGTGATTCATAATTGTAATTTCACTTAAGGTGAACATCACGCACTTAAGGGTTGCATGGTTTTCGAAAGGTTTTCACAAAACTTAATGAGTCTTGCGTGTCTATATTTGATCTGAGCATCATAAATGGATTGCATGCTAGATATACGCTCTTGTTTGAACATCACAAGAAGAATAGGCATTAGGAAAACCTAATCTTCAAAGCATGTATATGGAAATTCATAACTAATTGATAGAATTGCTTACGATTGTTAATGGCGACAACTAAACCTAGTCCCGTTTGTAATTGAATTTTCCAAAAACTATTTCATTCTTTTCTGTTATTAGAGTCAAACTAATTTTCATCTTTAACTATTTTGTTTCTTGTTTTATCTTTTGATTTCACAATCTCAATTCTTTTCTTAAAAATTTGTTTTAAATAATTAACTAAGAATAGGTTTTAAATACATTCTGTTCATATCAATCCTTGTAAGAAAGATCTTGTTTGAACAGTTTATACTACAATAACCTTATTTTCTTGTCAGTATTTTTAAGTACTTTTATCCCTACTTTTACAGGTGGAAAAAATCCTATTACACTACCTCATCCTTCATTGCTGGCAAGCAAAGATAAGTGTCATGGTTCTCAACCACGATCAACCAAAATTAGTATGAGTTTACAACATTATGTTTTCTTTAAGAGTTTTATAAATAACTAATCAGTCATCACCAGGACATGGCACGGAAAACAATAATGCTTATATATTTTGGTGCGGATTCAATCTACATATATCTTTTTTTCTCTCTAACATTTAACAATTTAACTTACTAGGGCTAAAGTTTTTTTTTTTAAAAAAATCGCCATTCCATTGCATGATTTAGTGGTCATTTTCACAAACACCATGTCTACACGTTCATGAAGGTCTCCCACTCCCACCTCTGTAAAGGATACATCCCAGTAGACCCAACCCAACTATGGGCTAGTAGCTATAATTCGAGTTCAAGATGTTACAAATTCACTCAATTACGAAGAAATAGAATTTATACATATTTTATGATTTTGAAGGCACCAATGCATATTTAAATTCAGCTCAATTTTTCTAAGACTACCATATTTGTAATCAAATTGCCCTTAAACATCAACACACCACACCCACAAACCCCCACCTTTACCTTGAAATCTAATTATGTTTGAATTTGATTCAACACTACAAGAACACAAAAGTGCGATTCATAATGTTAGGAGATTCACCTTTGAAGAACAATCCAATGCAAAACAAGCTGCAAAGAAATTGATTACACAAAATGAAACACAGAATCCGAGAAGCTTTCGATTTGGCCGAAAGCTTCTCTGCCATGAAACACCACCTCATGATTTTAACACTCCTTCGGTCTCTTCACTCACACTATGTTCAGTTTGAAGTGCATACGGCCAAAAAAGAAATGTCAAAATCGCTACAATTTATGAAACCATGAGCCATGATTGCATGCAAATTTTACGCAGACGACAGAATTTTCATCTGTTTTAGTTTATGAAACGTTTATATCGAACGAAGCCTTTAGACAGCCTTACTGTTATTTCTTTTTAACAGAATTAATCATCTAGTAAGCCATCTCCATGTAGCTGATGATTACAATATGATTTACGAAAAACTTGAATATTAAACATACACAATTATTTTCAGAGAAGAAATTTCAGGGTGCTATAGACCTTCGAAAAGAACCTGTAATCACAATTTAGAAGAACCACGTTGAATCATCTTTTGCTTCGTATCCTTTGTACCACGTTTGGTGCACTCGAATCCAAGTGAAACCATCTGAAACACCAGAACCCTGAAACCCGATAATATGATCTCAGAAAATGTTAAAGCGGAAGTCCTGGAGGACATTAACGAATCACAATCTCATATCTCACCTTTGAACTTATAACAGCTGTTCCCTTTATTGCATAACGTTCTTCACCTGCAATGACGAGTAGAGTCAACAGAGCAGCAGAAATGTGCACGGATATGGTGCTACAACCTAGATAGTCATGATACGTTTAAATATATACAACTTTTTCCTACAAGGTCAATGCCCAGGATTTTCGTGATAGTCCCGAAAAAAGGATACAATTTTATTTTCATTAAAATCTTCAAATGCAGGATATGAATAAGATATCGCATGCAGCATATTCCACGAAGCCGTCTCTCAGAAATATTTAATGTTCTTAAATTCTAAAAGAATATTCATCAAATAGTATAAACATGTTGGATTGCTCAAAATCAAATAGAAGGAGAAGAAGAGAAAGATGGAAAGTCTAACCGGATAATTCCCACTTATCGAACTTCACTAGCCATGTGTTTGAACCAACATGTGTTGCTAATACACCATCCACCCAAACCCGAAATTGTTTTCCCTGTTTGTCTCCGTAACAGTTTCTCAGAGCATTTATGCTGTCGGAAAGAGAGTGCTCAACTCCAGAAGGATGGACAAATGTACCAGATGGAGACTGACCCAAAGAAAACATAATTAAAGGTTAGTAGCTGATGAGACGAACACAATTAAGGTGATGCAAAAGGGAAACATATGATGTGAAATAACTATACCAAAATATCCAAGGTCTGTTTATTTTTACAAAAGTACACAGAAAAAGTCAACTCAATCCCAGGATTTAACCCAGAATTAAACCAGAAAAGTAAATGTTTTTACAGTTGTTTTCAGCGAATTGGAACCAAATGCTGACACTAAACAATTCTAAGGGTTCAATAATAATTTCAAAGGAATGATTTCTCTTTCTAAAGATGTTGTAGATTTGGACAATGCAGCATGCACCCAAGAAAATTGAGCAAGTTCACACTCTGGCATGCAGATAAGAAACCCCTACACATTGTCCAAACATGACTGGTAATTTCATTTTTTTTTTCAGTTCACTATCTTCGTATATTTTGATGTCTTAGAAAACAAAATATACCAAAATGTCAATAGTGATAAACATGAAGCATGCACGGTCAACGTCAATTGATCCCAAAAACTTCATATCAGCTCTCATGTAACATGGCATCATACATGCTCACCTCCACTGCTTTGTCTAATCACAATACGACTAAGCTATATTAGTATAGAAATGAAGTATTTCCAAAGATGTTGAAATCTGAAATGGAAAAGATGATAATTCTTCTGACAGCCTAAAACTATACAATAAATATAAAATGGTGTAATATCATAAAACTCGGTATTTAGGAGAAAGGAAGATATAGACATACGCAATCCGCTTTCAGACTCGCCAAATAGATCTCTGAATTCTCTACTTCTGCGCGTCTCCATTTCTCATAGAACAAGAAAAATTTTACTAGTTCATGACCAGGATTTGGATTCTCCAGCTTAAAGTCAGAAAAATCTGCAATATCTCTTGGGGGCAAACTTGGACCTAGCTTGAAGTGGCCAATGGCTTGTATGATTCCAGCTGCACATCTCTCTGTTGCATGAATAATCCTTGTGTTACCCTTAGCATTTTCAGCATGCCACTGCAGCAATTCTTCTTGGGCATTGCTAACCTGCAGGATCCGCAACCAATTAATGTGGAAAACCTCATTTAGCGGACGGGGCTTAAATTTGAAGAAAAAGGTGAGCTACAAAGTTACAAACCATGACACCATAAACTTCTGGGATGCTAAAAAGCTCAGCATCATTTCCAGAGTCACCACAAACAAGAGTGTTGACGGGTGAACTTCCCTCGCTCTTAAATTTCTTAAGCAAATATGCAAGAGCTTGTCCTTTGCCAGCACCTTGTGGTAATATATCCAAATCCATTCCTCCACTGTAGATTATCTTCACATCCAGCTAACCAAAGATGAAGCAACAACTAGGTCAATAGCAAGAGCAACAATACCATCTGATACTCCCAAAGCAAAAAATTTTCCTCTGGAAACAATTATACAGTTTTCGCTGTCTAAGAGTTATAAACTTTACCCCACGCTTTTCAAAAACTTCTGAAAGAGCCTTTGTCACTGCCTGAGCCTTGGCTTTCTCGACATAAAAGCTAACCTTGTGCGGCCGTTGCTCTGTTTCTGCCTGAATTTCACATAAAGTTTAGTACTTCAGAAATTTCATATGCATACTGGTTTCTTGTGTGCTCACTTCGGTTTTGTTAAATATAGTTCTCTATCAGAATTCACGGCATGACACAATGAGAGACACTAATCAAATGCCGATAACCTATAAAATATACCTGAAGTTTAAGTTCAGAATATTTGCTGGCTTCCTCTTTGACTATGTTCCTATCCCATTTTTGATTCAGAACCTCAACCCAGCCATCATCAGGAACCATTGCGTTACCATATGTTATCTCAGTCCCCACGGACATTATTGTTATATCTGGTGTTAACATGGGTTTCTCTTTCCTCAGTTCTTTGTACAATGTCGGTGACCTTCCAGTCGAAAAAACCAGCAGAGAATCGTGACGGTAATTCGCCTCCCACAAAGAATTAAATCTAAGCAGGGAAAGGTTCTCAGTGTCGTGATGATCAACCTGCAATGGAAGCATTCACCACTAAAATCGCCGCAGAAGGGGAACGAAGTGAAACCACGATGACAAAACCAGTTACAGAACCTACCATTGTATGATCAAGATCTGAAACTATCATTAGCCGGGCAGGAGCTTCGAGCCGATCCATGATTATCCTATATCCAACGCAAACCTGCACCGAATTTATAAAATATACAAAAAAATAAAAACATCAGTAAAACCATTCCAAATTCAAATTCAAACATCTGAATTCATTAAGATGATCCTCAATCAAATCCAAAGTTTGAAATTAAAAAAAAAAAGAAAAAAGCATATTTTTGTTCTTCACCCGACTAATTTTAGAAGTTCAATCCGAGTCTTTTAAACAAAAAAAAAAAAAAAACCCAATAGCTCTAATCCCCGAGTTTTCTCCCAGTTTCTACATTATTTTCCCGGCAACCAAACAGTCAGACAGAAAATGAGCCTAAACACAATGAATCAACACGATTGCGATAAACAACCATTGATAAATTCAAATCCAAACACCAGAATTCATTAACCAAATCCAAAGTTTCAACAAAATGAAACAAAAAATACATTTTTTTTTATTAAATCCCGAGTCTTCACACATTCTGAGCTATGACAAACCAACAAAAAGAAAAACTCAAAACCTCAAATTTTCTTTCACTTTCAACACAATTTTCCCGGCAACCAAACAGATTGACACAAATGAAACAAAACGCAACGAATTAACACCAATTGCAATGAACAATTAGCGGGAAATTCAGAAATCACCTGGAAACTGGAGAGCAAAAAAGCGATTGGGAATCGAAGATGGGACTATTAGGTTTTCACGGAATTGGGGGAACAAGGGAGTGAGACGACGGAGTGAGTGATTGAAGGGTATGCATGAAACGAGCCAAGCAGATAATGGGAAGCGAATTCGATCCAAATTCCTTGGCGCTTCTTTTGTGAAAGAATAGAGCTCACTTGTGAGCTCTAGACACGTGGCACTCGCGAAGGGACGGTGCGGCATGTGAACCGGGGGTGGGGACCACTTTGGGGCTACATTCGACGGTTGTGATGGCGTTGGGTTCAGAGGACGGTCATGATTGTATAAGCTTAGGAGGGCCCGGGAGGGGTTGGGCATCGTTATAGGACGCGCGGACCCACTGTGGCATGACGTTTACCGTTGATTCGGTAGGCTTTTGCACACTTGATGGAAGGAACCAAAAGAGAGGTACAAAAATTTCAGGATAGAAGGTAAAGAATATTCTCTTTACTTGATTCTTTTTTTCCTTTTTAATTTTGTACAATAATTTCAGGATATGTTGGAATACAATCTGTATGTGTCCAAAATGGTTAGAATAATCTGCCTAACACATTGATCTTCGAAAGCTATGGTAGCATTGGTGTGATGCCACTCACAGATTCTTCGATGGTCAAGTTAATATTCTTATGTTAAGAATTCAAAGCATTGTCATAGTTCCAGAATGTGTCTCTTACATTAATTTACATATACTTTTGAACTTGAATGTCAGGTGTCAGGTTTGTGTAATTTATGGTCTTACAATTGCCCATAACCGTTAGGTCCATTCTCGACTCCTCTATGGAGTAGCATCAAAAGAAGAAACAAGAGAGTTCAATGTCTTCCTCTTCTTCGAACATTGCTTTTGTTACCTACAAGGCTCTCATGCCAGATAGAAGAACGAAAGAGAACTCAAAATTCTTTTAAAGTTCTCAAAACGTCCACTGACTTGAGTGTCGGAGGATTTTTGGCTTGTGCTGCATAGGTTCAACCACACCTCCTCCCCCTATAAATTAACGTAATAATACTGAGAAATTTAAAAAAAATATTTAGACAGGTGCCATTTTGACCCATTAACCAAGAGTGAGAATCTTTTGTCTCTTCTTCTCTAAGAATCGTAGAGTGGAATCACAACCCAATTTCACTTGAATTCCACCTACAAAACCCACCAAAACAAGCTCCATATCACCGTCTCTCCTACCAAAACTATAAAAAAAAATGTCCTTTCCCCACTCACTTTCCATGCCTGAGCTCGGTTTCACGTCTTCCATGGAGGTTTATCAGTTTTCTAGTCGCCATTACAACATCCAGTTGAGGTCTTCAAAACCCACAAGTAAAAAACACAGGTTTCAGCATTATGGCTCTGAGGGAAATGGCGCCAACCTCTGTGAATTGCAATTGTGGTCTCATAATTCTCAAGTTTTTGCTCATGGATGTAGTTTGCAGATGGGAACAATGAGACCCAGAAGCCGAAAACTCAAAGTTCTCTCCTTTGGGCATGGTAAAAGCTCACTTCTCAATGAGTACAAGCTCGATAGGGTGGGTTTAGAGTTTTGCAAAAGCAAATTATTAAGAATGGCGAAAAGGATTTTTCTGTATTGATTGAAAATATATACACAAGTTACAAGTAAATATAAAAGGGGGAAGAAGTTAAAGCAAAACACGTGCAACTCCTTAATTTAGCTTTTGAAGGGCTATACAAGATCCCTTGATTTAGGGGGACTACATGACATCCCTTGATACAGGGCTTCACCGACTTCCATTAGGTTTCTTATATTAATTATTTCAACACTCCCCCTCAAGTTTGAGAGTGTATGTCAAGAACTCCTAACTTGCGTAACATGGTTGAGAATGCATCTTTTCCCAACGCCTTTGTGAACACATCTGCTAGTTGGTGTGAGGAAGAGACATATTTTGTAACAACAGAACCATCTTGCACTTTGTCTATGATGAAGTGACAATCAATCTCTATATTTCTAGTCCTATCATGGAAGACGGGGTTAGCAGCTATGTGTAAAGCTGCTTGGTTATCACAATGCAATGTCGCGGCCCCTGGATGTGATAAGCTCAGGTCTTTGAGAAGATGTCGAAGCCAAGACAATTCACAACAAGCACCCGTCATAGCTCTGTATTCAGTTTCGACTGAAGATAGGGAAACCGTCATTTGTCTTTTTGAGCTCCAAGAAATCAAAGAAGATCCTAAGAATATGCAATAACATGTGGTAGACCTTCGGGTGATTAGGCAATTTTTTCCCAGTCCAAGTCACAATAAGCTGTCAAAGCTAAATTGTGATGTGAGGAAAAGAAAAGGCCATGATCCGGTGTGCCTTTGATATACCTTTGAACATGAAGTGCTGCCTCCATATGTGGCTTACGTGGTTCATGCATAAAATGGCTCAACACATGCACGGAATAAGTAATGTCAGGACTGGTGATAGTTAAGTAGATTAAACGCCCAACAATTCTTCTATACTGAGACAGATCTTTAAGCAGTTTCCCTTTGTCTAAAAGCTTCAAATTTTGTTCCATTGGGAAATTCATTGGTTGTGCTCCCAAGAGGCCAACGTTCTTCAAAATCTCCAAAGCGTATTTCTGTTGTGAGAGGGAAATACCTTTATGTGAACGTGACACTTCAATCCCCATAAAATATTTCAAGTTTCCGAGATCTTTGATTCGAAAGCAACTGTGTAGAAACCTTTTAAGAGAAGATATGGCAGCCATATTATTTCCAGTAATGACGATGTCGTCCACATAAATCAAAAGGGCCGTGAATGACTTTCCTTTTCGATGAGTAAAAAGAGAGTAATCGGCTTTGGATTGTACAAAACCTGCAGTTTGAATAGCAGTGGAGATCTTAGCAAACCATTGACGAGAAGCTTGCTTTAAACTATACAATGACTTGTTGAGGCGACACACTAAACTCTCCCCCTGTCGTAGAAGACCAAAAGGAGGTGACATATAGATTTCCTTATGAAGATCGCCATGCAAGAATGCATTATTAACATCCAGTTGGTGAATGGACCAATTTTGAGCAAAAGCAAGAGCTAATAAACATCGAACAATAGTTATTTTAGCTGTAGGTGAAAAAAGTATCATGGTAGTCAATGCCTTCCATCTGAGTGTAGCCATTGGCTACCAAACGCGCTTTGTAACGCTCAATGGTTCCATCAGAATGCCGTTTGATCTTATAAACCCATCTGCAACAAATATGAGATTTTTCGGGATGAAGAGAAGTAAGAGTCCAAGTGTGATTCTCTGCCAACGCTTGTAATTCAGAATGCATGGTGGTCTGCCAATGAGGGCTAGAAACGGCCTTTGTATATGTGGTAGGCTCCTCATCATGAGTAACATAAGCAATGTAAGCAAAATGATTAGGTGAGTAACGGTGATAATATAAGAAATTACTCAATGGATACTGTGTACCTTTACAAAGACTTGACGACGAAGATGACGATGGTTTGGGTGTGGGCAAAGTCACTTGTAAGCATACATAATCACCGAGGTAAGCAGAGGCAGTGCGATGACGTTGGGGTCGCCCAGTAGAGTCTGGTGGAGCTATACTGTCATAAGTGGAAAAAGGAGGATTTATGGGATTGGGTGGAGATGTGTCATAGGTGGTTGTATTGGGTGAATTGGGTGAATAAGTGTCTGAAAGGGCAGGATGGGATGAGGCATGGAGACATGGTGGACTAGATGTTTCTAGAGTGGATGGAGAAATGATGGATGTAGAAGGAATGAGGTCAACAATAGGGTAAGGATGCTGGTTTGTAGGAGGTTCTACAGTGGGAGAATATGGCAAGGTCTGAAAGGGGTAGGTATTTCATGAAAAATGATGTCCCGGTTCGTAAAAATCTGTTTTCCTGTTAAATCATAAACTTTATATGCCTTTTTCCTGAAAGGATAACTAAGAAATACACAACGCTTAGCTCGTGCATCAAACTTATAAGAAACATGTACATTGATCGCATAGGCAAGACATCCAAACACACGTATATGAGAAAAAGTGCGAGGTTTAGCATGAAGTAGTTCATAAGGTGTTTTGTAATGGAAAAGAGGGGTTGGCAATCTGTTTATAAGGTGTACATCGGTTAACACACAATCCCCCCAAAAACGTAATGGAAGATGAGCTTGAAAATGCAAAGCACGTGCCATTTCAAGAATGTGACGGTGCTTGCGTTCTACAACCCCATTTTGTTGATGCGTATAGACGCATGAATGTTGAAAAACAACCCCAATATCCTTAAAAAAAAGATGTAAAGAAAGGAACTCACCACCATTATCAGTTCGAATTGTTCGTACTTGTGTTTGGAATTGTGTTTGCACAAAGGAAAAAAACTTTTTAAGTAGGCTTTGTGTTTCACTTTTATGATGCATGAGGAAGGCCCATGTAAACCTAGAAAAATCTACCACTGTTGAAAAATAATTGGCTCCAGAAAGAGAACTTATCTTATAAGGACCTCAAATGTCACAACGGATGAGATCAAAAGGTTTCGTAGTAGTAATTGAACTAATGCCAAAAGGGATACGATGTTGCATGGCCAATGGACATATGTCGCAAGCATCATTCAACTTAAAAGGGATATGCAACATATTTTTTGCCATAAACTCTAATCGAGATGGTGATATGTGACCCAAACGTTGATGCCATAATTCAGTGGATGAGGTGACAAGGTTGCATGAAGGTTTGACAAAAGATGTTGGCCCTTCTAAAACTAGCACCACCAAGTAACACAGTCATTCATGCTATTTACCCAAACCATTTGTTTTCTTCGTAGCCAAATCCTGCAAAATGCACCAGTAAGGGAAAAATGTTACTAAACAAGCCATGGCGCTAGTGACCTTGCTTACAGAAATTAAGTCAACTTTGAAAGTTGGCACACATAATACATCTTGCAAATGAATTGAAGAATTTAAAGATAAATTCCCAATGGATGTGATAGGAGCCTCCTATCCACTAGGCATTTGAACAGGTGGTAAGGTGACACTCTTGGTACAACGAGTGAGTGAATTTGTTGAAGATGTAATATGGTCCGTCGCACCACTGTCGATTATTCATCAACGAAAGCGCTTCAGAGGTTTTAACAAACCTGATGAGTTTTCAATGGCATTGGCGGCGACATTGGCTTTGGGAGCATTTTGTGCTGTCTCATTATTATTCATGATGGACAATATCTGCTGGAATTGAACTTCAAAGAGACCAAGTACAGCACAATGCAGTTCTTGCAGAGAAGCCTCATTGGTGGTATTGTTGGCAGAACTTCCATGGTGTTTATTACGTCCACCACCTTTGTTGCTATGATGAAGACGATGTTCGGAAGGATATCAGTGCAGTTTGTAACATGTGTCAATGGTATGGTGGGCGGTGTCACAATAAGTGTAGTGAAGTTGTTTACGGGAAGAAGAGCTACTGCTAGTTTGGTTACCAATTTGCGACTTATGCCATTGACGAACAACCATTACTGATACCTTTGCAGCTTCATGTGAATCGCTCACATCGCGCTATTTTTCTTGTTGGACAATCATGGAATACATTGAATGCACAGAGGGCAATGGACTCATCATCAGGATGTTACTATACGCAACACCATAAAACTCGCTGAGACCCATGAGGAATTGCATTAATCTGGTTCTCTCCGTTTGATCACCTTGCTTCTTTAATGCACCACAGGTGCAAGACTCATGATCATTGTAGGATGCAAGTTCATCCCACAAACTTCAGTTTGGTATAATAAGCAGCAACAGATAATTGGTCATGAGAAATAGAAGCTATATCTTGTTGAATTTGATAAATTCTAGGTGCATTACCTTGGCTGAAACGATCTTCAAGACCTGCCAAATTACTTGAGGTGTGGTGTAGTAGACAATGCTATCATGGATAGTCTGGTCAACTGAATTCAAGATCTAAGAAACGATCATGTCGTTGCACCGTTTCCAGGAAGCAAAGTCATCTGATTTCTTGCTTTTATCAGGAACCTTCAGTGTGCCATCCACAAAACCCAGTTTGTTCTTAGCACTCAGAAAGAGCTTCACAGAATGACACCAAGTGGAGTAGTTGTCTCCGTTGAAAAGCTTAGAGACGAGAACCATTGTCGGATGGTCGAAATGGTGAATGAAAAAAGGACTAGAAATGTCTGACTTATTTCCATCTGAACTTTGTTCGCCAGACTTGAAAGAACAATGACACAGAAGAAAAAAATGCAACGGGAAGAAACTAGGGTCTGCTTGGGTTTCCTTAGCTTTGTGATACCATATTAAGAATGGCGAAAATGATTTTTTTGTATTGATTGAAAAAATCTACACAAGTTACAAGTAAATATAAAAGGGGAAATGAGTTAAAGCACAACACGCAACTCCTTAATTTAAGCTTTTGAAAGGCTATACAAGATCCCTTGATTTAGGGGGACTACATGACATCCCTTGATACAGGGCTTCACTGACTTCCATTAGATTTCTTATATTAATTATTTCAATATAAATTGGTTGAAGGGAGTCAACTGGGAGGTTCAGTTTGCAGTAGACAGAGACATGGCGGAGTGCAATTAGGGTTGGATGAGGTGAATTCGACGAATTTGAGTTTCGTGGTGAGGTCGAGTTCAACATTGAGTGTAGGTAAAGTGATGGAGAGAGAGGGAGGTGGTGGGAAGAAAATTTATGATGCCATTGTTATAGGGTCAGGGATTTGAAGGTTGGTTGCAGCAACACAATTGGCTGTGAAGGGTGCCAAGATTTTGGTTTTGGAGAAGTATGTGATTCTTGGTGGGAGTTCATTTGATGTTGGATCTTCTGTGATGTTCAGTTTCAGCGATAAGGTCAGTTGTAGCGAAAAGTTTTGATTTTTCCTTACATACATTGCGGTTTACTAGTTAGCTATATCACTTGAGTTGTAAATGTTTGAAAAGAACTTAAATCAGTCCATATGTCAAAAAACCAATGTTTTAAAATACTAGCCTTGGGGCGCCTTTAAGGCTGGGCGCTGAGGCTAACGCCTCTGTTTTGTTGGAGTGGGTGAAATGCTTCGCCGGAAATGCCGAGGCGTGCCTCAAGGCGTCCAGTCCAGGCGCCTTGACTGCCCTTTAAAAAAAAAAAAAACATCCAAACCCAAAACGACGTTGTTTGGGTAATGGTTTTTAGTTTTAATCTAGATTCCGTTTACCATACCTTCGATCGTCCTCTCGTCTGCCTCCTTCATCCTCTTCTCCCGCGCGCCAGAACACACAGCCCCAGCTTGGAGCAGCATCGGTCGTCACGCCGCCATCACCCTAGCACTGTCAGCCCAATGCCGTCAGCAAGCCCAGAAATCCCAAAGGTTAGGGTTTCTGAAATTCTGAAAAAGTTGGGATTTGATTTTTTGAAATATGGAGCAGTGGACTGGGGAAGTTTTTCTGGGGTAGGAAATAAAAGGCTAAAAGAAAATAATTAGGGTTTACTGGTTTGGGAAGGTGAGCTCTGCGTGCAATAAAGCTTTTCTGGAGCAGTTGAAGGACTATATATTGAAAGTATTTTAAGTACAAGTGCCTTGTATGAAGTCTCTTTAATTTACTCCTAATTTCTTATTATTTTATTATGCAACATTAAACACAGAGAGTTAGAGGGAGGGAATGGCCAACCAACCATTTGCTTTGGAACTTGAAATTAAGCACACAGAACAACATAGGGATTAAGAAGAAAAGGGGTTGCATTCAATTGAATGCCCTTGTTAATTTCCAATTTAGACCATTAAGGGCTGGTTAGGGATTCTTTGCATTTTTTTTATTGCACCGTCCAAAACAATCCAAGGGTTATAATAACGATGCCACGTATTTAATACTTCATTCTTTTAATGTTGCATAATAAAAAGTACCTTGTATATTGAATTAATGACATACCCTACAAGGTTCATCTAGAGTTGGCAATGAAGAGGATGATGTTGCCTTTTATTTAGATGAAGAGGGTTTAGATAAATGATTGATATCTTTGTTAGTATTTTGATTTATATGAAGAGGATTTGGATGAATGATTGTTTTCTTTGTTTGTATTACCTTTTGAATGATGAATTTGGATGATATTACCTTTGAATAATGAATTTAGATGATATTATATTTTGAATGACTATGTATTTGAATGAAAAATTGAGATTGGATGTTTATTTTACATAGTATTATTTTTATACAATTATATGTATAATATATAAAACATATAAGGTCGTACCCAGTGCACAAGGCTCCTGCTTTAGGCAGGGTCTGGGAGAGGTAAATGTCGGCTAGCCTTACCCCCATTTATGGAGAGGCTGCTCCCAATTTTGAGAGCAACATTAAACTAGAAAAATCATCCTCATTATCCATGAGAGAGGAGGAAAAAGTCTAGATTGAGTATTTACAACAAGCTATACATCTCTTTTGTCCCCCAACTAAAGAAGCCCACTTCTGAGGCATTTAGGGGACTCCTCGTAGAATCAGGCTCTTGAGCTTGCATACAATGTGAAGAAAAACAGAATTCTAAAGCAATTCACTATGAAATCATATCCATTGATTAATCATCAGCATAGGTTTGTGTGCTTCTTCAGTTTAGATATCAAATCCTATCCCTATCAATTTCAATAATTTTCTATGAACTCATCTCTTTTGTCCTCCAACTAAAGAAGCCAGCTATTGAGGCACTTCAAGGTGCTATCAACACACCTCCAATCGAATGAATTGAAGACGACCAAAAGAACATAAATTAACAAGGAGTGTGTGGGATGTAAAAATGGGTGTGTGGATAGCACAACCCTTGAAGAAAAAGGGTTCTAAAACAATTCATTGTGAAATTAAAATAGTCCTGGACTATTCATCAGCATAGCTTTGTGTGCTTAATTTATCGATAGTTTCCCCAAAACAAGGATGAAGGATCTACATATCAATACCACGTAATCCAGCACGTATGTACACACCCATAAACATATGCATACAGATGGAAACGCAATTGTTTGCATACAAATCTTTAATTAGGAAAAAAAAAAAACTGAATTCATGGTCAGGTCAAGGTGATGAGGCAACCGCAGATGCAAGGCTAAATTGATGTGTGCCTAGTGCTTAGTCAAATGTCATTATGCACAGGCCGGCAGATGCAATAAGTAAAACACCAAAAATTGATCCTAAGTAAGTAGAGTCTGTGGAGTATTCAAGGATGTGGTTGGAAATTAGCAAGAAAATTTGATGGGATGGGATGCCTGTAAGATTTTGAAACAGACGGCAGAATATATTGAGAAAAAAAAAGAGAGAGAAAGGGATAAAGGGACCTTCAAGAAGTGGCCCCTGCGATTTTCGCCAATGTCAAAGTAGAAGACCTTGGCATGTAAGCTTCGCCTCAAGCCTCGCGCCTCATGCCTAGGTGGGCCTTTGCCTCGGATGCCTTGCCCACGCCTCACGCTTTTAATACATTGCAAAAAACTAGTATGTAAAAAGTTGAAATGCTTTGCTCTGCTAATAAGAAAGCATGTAAAACAAGTGAAAAAGTTATTATCTTACCGAAAGGAAAACAGCATTACTAACAAGTAGAAAGGATTAGTCCTCTCTTTCTAATTGTTCAATGTATATTATACATTGTTATCGATGGCCCTTTCTTGACTGATTGAAATGTTACTTTGGGCATGATTTTGACTTTCTGTGAAAGTAGTTCGATATCTGTGGTGGAAATAATCATGTAGAGGTTCAAAGAATTTCTTTTCTTAATCAAAAGAACTAGTGGAAACTTACTGAAGGTTGGGAGCTACTACCATGAAGAGCATTGTATCCTTATAGAAACTCGTATGCATGGGAATGTAATAGCAGACATTCTTTATTCCACTATTTCCTGTAAACACGCTACAGTGAGTTAACAAGTGACATTTAGAGCTTAAGGATCCTTGACTCTGGGGAAAAAGGAGAGATTTGTCCAAGGGTAGACACATGTCTCAATGGGAATGTAGTCATTAACTGAAAGGCGGTCTGGAAATATGTGAAAGATAATTAACTCTCATGCGTCTTGTATATTTTGATATAACTTTATATTTTTCTTCTTTTGATGATGACATGGGGTTCTAATGTTCTAAGCATGAACTCCATCTTGTTGGCATTTTGTATTGGTTGAAGAACTCTTATTTGTCTTATGTTCAGTGAGGCCTGCATTTTGTCAGTTTTGATATTTTCTCATCTAGTCACTGAATTGGTAATATGGCAGGGCAATCTAAATTTGATAACCCAAGCACTGGCAGCTGTAGGTTGTGAGATGCCGGTGATTCCTGATCCGACTACTGTCCATTACCATCTACCCGATAATCTTTCTGTCCTAGTGCACAGAGAATACAGTGAATTTATTTCAGAACGTACTAGCAAATTTCCCCATGAAAAGCAAGGGATTCTCAAATTCTATGGTGTCTGTTGGAAGGTGTGTTCTTTTCTTTTTTCATATAATTTGCAAGTTGAGTGGGAGTCCCTTTGGGATATTTTCATTACTTGTAATTCAGAGCTGATACTAATAGATTGTGTACATATGAATAGGTTTTCAATGCCTCGAACTCATTGGAACTGAAGTCACTTGAGGAGCCAATCTATCATTTTGGACAGTTTTTTCAGAAGCCTGTTGAATGCTTGACACTTGGTAAGCATTAGTTTTTGTATTTATTTATTTTTCACTGAAATTGAATTTAAAACATAAATTCGAGTCATGTTGCAAGATATGAGTTAGCCTTTGGTTTGTTTTTCCAGCTCTACCTTGGATATATTTCAGACAACAATATAGTAATGTGTCCGTAGGATTAAATCACTGATTAAAGTAATTGAAACTGGGTAAAAATGCATCCCTGATTGATCGATGCTTTCTGTTATCTGATGAGATCTATTGATGTTGTTACTGGTACAGAAAACTTAAAAAAAAATTAATAATAGGACTAGGGTTTGTTTGGGGCGAGGATTATTGCACTTTTGTTTCATACCGTTAATCTAGCTTACGTGATGGGTATCTATTGCAGCCTACTATTTGCCTCAAAATGCTGGGGATATAGCTTGCAAATACATTCAGGATCCCCAACTGTTGTCTTTCATAGATGCGGAGGTGGGTTGTTTGATCCTATTGAAATTCGTATTTATGATTTTATATCATTTATTCATTTATTCATTTAGTCGTCTTTGGTGGTCCACCAAAATGGTCTTCCCCTCCATCTTTTGTATCCAGTGTTTTATTGTGATTACAGTTAAGGCTTTGCAGACACCAATGATCAATGCAAGCATGGTAAGATTTTCAAGTTGCTTTTTGGGTACTATCTTGTGTATTTTCCTCTTGTTTTCTGTTCTTTATGTTTTCGACAGGTTATGTGTGACAGGCATTATGGTGGGATTAACTACCCTATTGGTGGTGTTGGTGGAATTGCAAAGTCCTTAGCAAAAGGTCTGGTAGACCAGGGCAGTCAGATACTTTACAAGGCCAATGTTACTAACATCATAGTTGATCCGGGCAGAGTGGTGAGTTCAAATTAGTCTTGGATAAGTGATGCAAAGATATCTATTCTTTGCTTCGATAAATAGTATTTATATTTGTCAAAAGATGATTTTGTTTATGTTATTTTAGCGTGCATGTAGGTTGGAGTAAGGCTTTCAGACGGGAGGGAATTCTTTGCAAAAACCATAATATCAAATGCTACAAGATGGAATACCTTTGGTTAGTGATACCAGCAGTTGTTTTATTGGATGATTGTTGTTTGCTGCTGATTGTTGTGCTGTTATATGTAGCGCGTTAAAGGAAAACTGATAAAAGGAGACTAGGTTCCGAAACAAGAGGAAGATTTTCAGAAAGTTTATGTTCAGGCCCCATCTTTTCTTTCCATTCACATGGAGGTGAAAGCTGAGGTTCTGCCACCAGAAACAGATTGCCACCATTTTGTGCTTGAGGTACTATTGTTTTTCCTTTTCAATACCATCATTTGCTAGGAAACGTTTTCGGGTGTTGAAATATAAATGCTTTCGCTCATCTGTCTTCTTTGTCTTCCATCTTTTTCAGGATGATTGGACAAAGTTAGAAGAGCCTTATGGAAGTATATCCCAACTGTTCTTGATTCATCATTGGCTCCAGAAGGACGCCATATTCTTCACATATTTACAACCTCTTCCATAGAAGTTACATTGATTCCTCCCCACTCTCTTTCCCTAGCCAACTAACCCCCTCCCTGTACATATGTACGTGTAACTTGAGTAACTAAAGAGGTGGAGATTTCTATGTAGGGACTCTCTCCAAGGGACTACGAGGCAAAGAAGGAGTTTGTAGCAGATGAAATTTGCAAATTAAATGATGTATCAACGCTTATCTTTCTTCTTCCATAATTTATTCGCCTTAAAATTGCAAGCTTGTGAGCTATCTCTTGACGGTAATCTTAGACTGGAAAGTATCTTTTTTGTCAGATTTTCTTTTTGAGCATGTCTAATTAGTCTTCGTTCAAAGACCTCGAGTGTTGCTACAACCCCGGTAGAATCAGTTTTATCAAGTTTCTTAGTCCTCTCAGTCACGGACGCAATATTATCATAGATCCTAGTGAGACTAATCAACAATTTCTCTATTTCCAGGGCTCAAATCGTCCATCGTTTTTAAGGAGGTAATACTGTACCCTATTCACTTCTAATCTATATCAAGCAGTTGAGATATCTGAATTACTGTTAAGGTTGTGAGCCTTGTGACATGGAAAGGAGAGAGACAGAGCGGAAGATGAGAGGAAATTACCAAAAATGTTTGAGAGCTTAGCACTTCTCTCCCTCAAGTAGAACTTACACATTTATTACAATACGTGTTTATTCTCTTCAACTTAACAAATGTTCATCCTGAGGGGCATTTGATTTTTAGGCTCTCTGCTTTCTATGAACTTACCTAAGCTGATTCCACAAAACAAGCCCTTCTATGGGTGAATACCTTGGTATGCTTAAGGTTCTTGGATTCCACAACTTTTAGTTTACACTATTTGATATGATCATTGAAAGTTTCTCCAGTCTTGGCAATGGCAGGTGGGAACGCCGAAGACGCACAGGCGGTACCTGGCTCGTGACAAGGGTACTTACGGACCGATACTCCTAAAGGATTATTGGGAATGCCATTCAATACAACAGTAAGTTCAATTACGATATAAAATGGATGTTTTAATAGTCATTGATTTTAAGCATACTGAACAAGGTGTGCTATGATATGATGAAAAATGCAGGCTATGGATGGTCTTTACTGTGTTGGTGATAGCTGCTTTCCAGGACAAGGTGTTATAGCCGTATCCTTCTCAGGAGTAATGTGTGCTCATCGAGTAGCTGCTGACAAAGGTATTTTCTCAGTGCTTTTCTTTCCCATTTTTTGGGTTAGTTTTGTAATCTGATTTTACTCTTGAAAAGAAAATTTAATGGAACAAAAGCGCCACTGGCAGCTCCTCTTTTTGAACCAAAAGAGGCATCATGGGCACCTTGTAATTCCTTCTCGTCCCTAGAAAAAGCCTGCCACGTTTGGTCTTGATGGGCAGTCTTTTCTTTTCACAGCATAGTAAATTAGAGTAAAAAGATGTGGAATTAAAATATTGATAAGGGTAAACAGTATATTTTCATTAACAAATAAAATATCGGGGTGATTAAGGAGCGAACAGACGGAGTTCAAATGGAGCCATCCATAGCTGTTTTGATGTGTAGAACTGTTTAGAGCTCTTATGTTGGTTTATTTATTTCATTTCCTTAATTTTTTTTGTTCCTTTGGCAGGGCTTGAGAAGAAGTCCCCTGTATTGGATGCTGCCCTCCTTCGACTACTTAGATGGTTAAGGACATTAGCGTGAGACTTCATACGGACAATATGTAATGCAGCTTGACATTTTGGCTGCAGATGCATTGTCTTCTTTATCACATAACACGGTAGCTCTAATAGCAGGTTGGGGTATATATCTTCCATACTATTTAGCAGCAATAGACAGCAGGTTTGGCGTGTCAATAGGATAATATAAGATCATTGTGACCCTTTGGCTGGAATGGCGCGTATATATCTTGCTTGTGAGTAGCATTCTTATGCAGCAGGTAGACACGTATGGAGCACGGTATCTGTCATGGTTTAAACATGAGCTGTAGAGAAACTGCACAGTGGTCTCCATGCTGTATGCAGTACAACCTTTTCCTGCCAAATCTGTTAGCTGATTGTTTTTCTCTTTACTTGCACTTTCTTCTTTCTCAAGAAATGTATATTTATAAGTGGCAACTCTATAAACTGCTTTTGATGAAATCAATCTATAAAAAATTTGCCTTCAGTTTGCACTCTTGCCATCTCTAATTGAATTTAACAAAGTTAATTCACGAGTTAAGAACAACCATACGAGTCGATATTATAATTGAATACGGAGTACAGTTACATGTCGGTTAATACAATCATACGAGCCGATTACAATTGACATACATGAGATAAAGTGTACAAGACACATTGCACTTAAATATTTTAAAATCATGTAATTTAAGCCTTCCTATTGTTTGACCTACTTACCCTTCATTAAAATTGATGACGACCATGAAACTGTTGTGCTTTGGCCTGTTATCTCACCAACTTATAAACCCACAGTTGAACAATTTAAAATACAAGAAATAAAGACACCAAGAGAATTACGAGGTTCGGCAAAAACCTGCCTACGTCCTCGGAGAGATATTACTCTTCACTATGAGAATAACTAGTACAAGATACACTTGAGTTAAATCAACATAACCCAAACCCCAATCCCTTGTACCCTCACAGAATTTTTCCAAAAGCCTCACTCTCCCCTAGAGTTTCTCACTCTCACTCTATTTTCTTTTCCCTCTGTGTTTTCCGGATGCACTCTCCTTTTCTTCACACTCGGCAAGCATTTATATACAATGCAAGCAATTCCTTGCATTTAAATAAAGGCCATCATTTTCATCCCCCAGCTTTTACGGAAGGCTTCCACATGCTTTGCATGAAACTATGCATCCCCTCCCTTTGCCTTTAAACAAATCACAATGCCACCTTCACGTGAAAAAAGCAAATGGGAAAACATGAAAAGAAAACCTAGCCTATACAGTAGACTTTTTTCATGCATAGAAAGCATACATATTTACGTGCAAACAAATACAAAGACAACACTTTGCTACAACCATTTCCCTGTAGCACATAAGGCTAAACTATCAAAATTGTTGCCAACTCAAACTATGAGCCAATCACAACAGAAACTCATGTTTTTTGGTTGAATAGAAAGCTACACTTGCGTCGCATAGACTAAAAATAGTCATGAAGCTTCAACTTTACCTCAATCGATACTCAGTATTTGAAAATGCCAAACAATTGCATAGTTTGGTCACAATGGTGCAAGTACAGCTTATATGCATCCCATGCACGTATCCCACAACTATGGAGGAGCCGACAGTCAAATAAACCAAAAAACATAAGTTGATATGGTTGCAGAACTTATGTCTGCAATGTGGAAAATTAAAAGTTCGTTATCCGTTCTAAATATAGGAGGTGTAAAACGTAGTTTGTGATTTGCCGGTTGAGGAAGAATTCGAGGGCTACGATTTCTTCATCGACTTCACAAGATCAACCCCTTTGACTTCCAATTCGGAGAAGAAGCGCAAGCGATGCATACAAGGGCGGAGCCAGAATTTTTTTTATGGGTGGGCTAGCTAAAAAATCTACCCTAAAATCAAATGATATATTTTTTGCTACACACATATTGTATGCAAAAATTTAAGTTTAACTTTAGCATTTGTATGCTTTAAAATTTGCTTGGTTTCACAATTGCAAATTGCAAAAATTATAATAAATCATCCGATTTCACATATATTTAGATGCAAACACAAGAAAAATATAGAAAACTTAATACATGGACTATCTCAATTACAACTACGCAACTAGCACAAAACAAAACCATGAAAGTAGAAGTAAAGGCAATCTTAAAATAAATTTAAAATAAATGATTGAAAATAACATAAAGCCCATTGAATCAAAGCTGGATAATCTTGAACAAAATGACATCACAATTTTCATGGTAAGTTTTATACTTTTTGTTGTGCTAAATACTCATTGGGCTAGTTTCATTAAAAAAATAATTCTTATTGCACTTTTTATGTCTATTATATTAGACTATACACTAAAGTACATACATATTGCCACACTCTCCTAGACTACAGCCCACCGTAGCCTTTGGTGTGGCTCCGCTAGTGGATGCATAAACAAAAAGAAAAAAAGTCAAGAAAGATGATGGATTTGGGATCATCGAAATTAGGGTGGTCGTAACATGTTGAAATTAGGGTTGTCATAACATGTTGAAATATCCCACGTTGGTCGTATCTCTAAGAAAAGAGAAGCTTAAATATTATAACCCCACACCAACTAATACCGAGACATTTTATGATAAAACCTCACAATTGCCAGATTGTACAACAGATAATTACCTATCAAAACTCTAGAAGTGCCTTTGCATGCTGCTTTTGGGATTGCTGCAAATGGAGCAGTACAAGAGGAAGCTTGGAGTCCAAGTTTTACTGAGCAATTACTTGCTGAAACCCAAGACGTGTTTGCTCCGATTGCTTTTGGAATTACTGCAAATGGACCAGTACAAGAGGAAGCTTGGAGTCTAAGTTTCCCTGAGCAATACTTGCTGAAACCCAAGATGTGATTTTTCCAACCGCTTCTGATATCACGGCTGACAGAGGAGGAGTGGGGGAAGCTTGGAGTCCAACTATGGTTGAGAAATCGTTATTTCAAGGACAGCTACGGGGAATGATTTGTTTATCAATGCACCTATTATGTGAGATGTTAGTAAGTTTAGTTTTTTCTTCGAACATTTGTCCGATGCAACTCTTGCACTCTGACTCTCAGGAGGCAATGCACTAAAGCTTTGGGCAATCCTCGAAGGAGGAAAGAACCAATTTTGGAGCAAGACTGCTCTCCCAAACAGTTTTCCAAGTGTGTTAGATCACAGCAGGATGCCAATTCTGGCCAGCTGCTTCTGGGAAAAACTGTTGTCTCATCCTCTCAAGCAACTGAAGCTTTGTACCGCCCCGCCCTCTTGAAAAAAGTTGGGGGCTTATCTTTGTTCTGGGCATAAATGCACCATACGCATGGTCCAGAACATCATAGTTGATCAGGGTAGAGCTGTGAGTTGAAATTTAGTCTTGAAAAAGTGACGCACAGATAACTGTTCGTTGTTTTGATATGTAGTATTTATACTTGTCAAAAGATGATTTCGATAAGGAAATCTTTGCCAAAACCATAATATCAAATGCGACTAGATAGAATACCTTTGGTAAGTGTGACCAAGAGCTCAAGAATTTATTGGATATGGTCGTTATTTTCTGCTGATCTGTGTTGTTATATGTAGTGCTGATTGTTGTGTTGTTATATGTAGATCTTTTAACAAAAATCCAATTACCTTCAACTATATTTTTTGAAACTGATAAATGGACACGAGGTTTCGAAAGAAGATGAAGATTTTCAGAAAGTTTAAGCCAAGGCCCCTCTTTTTTTTCCATTGACATGAGGGTAACAACTTGAGGTACTTTTGTTTAATTTGCAAGTTCTTGGCTGCGTACTTAATTAATCGTTTTGCAGAAACAAAGAATTAACAGTTTGAACACAAAAACGTTTCTGGTAGTTCAGCAAAGTTCATTCATGAGTTAAGGAAAATCATACGAGTTTTCGTTGATTAAAATTGACAAACAAAGTACAGTTTCTTCTGACCTGAATTCCACTGTTATCTAGAGTTTACATATTCCAAAACAACTCTAAAGTCTCTCTCTCTCCATATAGTGTTTTAGCTATTAGCCAGCTAACCAATCTATCTGATCTTTTACCTGCTGCACTACATAAATTTAACAAAGTTCTTAGAACAGAGAATACATAAGGTGCAGATCAGTGGAACCTCACTAGTTTCCTCAGTTAATTCGAAACTTATGCTAAGACGATAGCTTTTAAAAGATGCAGGCTTCCTTGAATACTATGCCCCACCTTGAAGCTTCATTCTTCGCAAAGAAAGGTATGCCAAGAGCCGGTATCCAAAAACCATGGCTATAAGGGCACCAATTTCTGTTAAACCGCGGTCTGTGCTCAACCCATGAACAGTCGGTGTGATGTGTTCGTACTGCACCTTAAGAAGAATCCTGTATGTGTGGTAGTCGAAAGACATATACCGAATCCAAGATATGAACACCGGAACTTCCTACAACATTATGAACAATGTGTTAAAGACTTAAATATAATTTCCAATCTCAGGAATTATAATTTTCACTGATGATTTTGTTGACAAAATATAGGTTTTGAATAAAGGGTTGCATGCTTACTTTCACAAAGAACCCTCCAGCAAGCATGAACGTCATCACAGTTACTGACGCAAGAGTTGTGGCTTTCTTTAGGTCCATCAATGTAGCTCCGATAGCGAGTCCAAGTCCCTGTTCCGCATCCATTTGTAATTAGTTAACTATGGCAGTACAAATATTCATTGAATTTTCTCAACTAGTAGCTGAAAATAGGCATACCTGTGCTGCCACAATGCAGAGGAAAACTGTAAGCACGCTTAGGAAGAAGGTTTCAGCACTCGGCCTTAAGCCAGCCATGAAATATACAACGACGAGGAACATAACTGGTAGCATTAGATCAAGTGGGAGGTCACTAGTAGTCCTAGAAGCAAAATATGCACTTAATCTGTACATGTCAGCCGATCGTTCCTTCACCAGCATTGCTCTTTCTTGAGGAAATGTGAAGATTGCTGTGAAGACGGGTAAAAATCCCCAGAAAACAGAAATGAAGAAAAGCAGCCCTGCCTGCAATTTGGGGTTAAGTTTGTAGGTTTAGAACTGATTCTATACTCCATGAAGTGGCCAACTTTTTGTTAAGTAGTTGTGAGCGTGTGTGTGTGTGTAAATTGAGGAGGGTTTGAGTATCAAAGGAGAGATTTTTCACTGTGAGTCACACTAAAAATTTTCTTGTATTGAACGAGTCAGTTTTATTTATTTGACAAGAAAAGGATTTACCTGATCCTCCCGGCCTTTGGGATTGTTAGCATCTGACTGCCACCAGAGCAAGCCCAAAATTATTGCGGTGGAGAGCACTTGGGTGAATCTCAACCAGCTGAAGTAGTCATGCCTCCTTTCTTTAATTCCTCTCCAGAACAAGATAGAAAATTGCTCCCACCAGCTTGTTCCCCATTCCCGCTTCGAAAATGACATCTTTGACTTCAGTTCCTCATCGATGGGAAGGGGAACCATAAGCTTCTTCTTCTCCTCGTTTGCAACTCGTGTCTCGTATGACTCCACAAGATACTGCTTCCAAATAGAAACACCAGATAAGTATGCTTTCCATTTCTTGTTTGCAAAAAATCACTCGTGTCTCATAAAATTTACCTCATGCACAACTGCTGGAGATGGCTTTCCATTTCTTGTATCATCTGCTTCTGAACTTCCCATTTGCACTTTATCCTCTAATTCTGAAGGTACTGAAACATCATTTAAATTTCCGTTTGCAAGGTCTAGCAAGAACTCTGCTGGGTTCATGGCAATAAGCGGAGAACATCCTATGCATGAGAAGTACACCATTGCTTCTGATGCTTTTCCAAAGTAGAGCAAGCTTCCCTTCCCAAGAAGGATCAACTTGTCGAATTTGTGGAAGAGTCGACTTGATGGCTGGTGGATTGTTGTCACCACAGTCTTGCCAGCCTGCCACATAAACAAAGTTCACTTCTTTGTGTTCATATTACTAGTAGAGCATTGGCATCACTGAATGTCTATTCTAATTAAATACCTCTGCTATGTCTTGTAACATCTGACCAATTCGCAGTGCAGTTGTAGAATCCAAGCCGGAAGTTGGTTCATCCAGAAACAGAAGAGAAGGGTTGATTAGGATCTCATTGCCAATGCAAACTCTCTTCCTCTCTCCACCTGATACCCCGCGGACAAAGGAGCCACCAATCATAGTGTCTTGGCACCTGTGCATATCAAGAATTTTTGCATGTTAGCGTTTTAATCTAGTAAGAAAATTGATACTTTCTAACATAGTCTTCGTCATATCTATATCTATCGATCAGTTAGTCCATTTATGACAATGCATAAAGGAATTCCAAAATCCAACAGAAACCGGTAGAAGAACTTACCTCTCTAAGCCTAGCTCACAGATGACATCTATCGCTCGTTTTTCCTTCTGCTCTTTTGTCAATGTCTTTGGCAGCCGTAGGAGGGCTGCATATGTCAATGTCTCTTTCACCGTAAGGTGAGGAAATAGAACGTCATCCTGAGTCACAAACCCTATCCTGCCATATGTTTCATGTTATGTATGAACACTAGAAACATAGTTTCTGTTTCTCCTAATCTATGTAATCATCAAGGTGAAAAAACTTGGTTCCAGATTCATACTTTCTCTTTAGGTACTTGGAATATGGCTGATCATTGTAAGTAATTGAACCGCCAACATTGGCTTGGCTTCCCCTGCCTCCAAGCAGATTAAGGAGGGTGGTCTTTCCACTTCCTGATGGTCCCATCAGGGCCAAAACTTCACCAGGGTTAACCAAACCAGCAATCCCGTTCAAGATATACTTCTCTTCAGTTGTCCTCATTCCTTTGAAAATGACCTTGTATGTCACATCTGTGAACTGAGATGAATAAACCACAGCAAGATTTAGCCTTCATTACTACGATTTATGACTAGCTAATTCTATACAATTCGAATTTTCGCAATGTCAAAAGATGATAATAACTTTCCAGGAGGATTAAAATATCAGACTGTCCATACCCTTCTTTCCTCAGATGCTTTTGGTGCACCTAAACCTTAATCAATGCCGGTTTCTAATCTAGTTTTCGAAGGGTGTAAAACCCGCGATTCGATTTGGTTCTAAGCAGATTACGTGATTTAGTTATATATGATGAACATGAAGCACCTTCTTTGGGTTGGAAAGAAAGGGCAAGTCTTGTACAAACAAGTCACCATATAGAATGAAGTTCTGTACAAGACTGAACCTGACCATGCTTATATATTGCTAGCCATGTTCTATGGACCGCCCTTTGATGTGTCTAGCTAGATGATCAATCTCCTTCCTTAGTTCCTTGCCTGCTCAAATAGACAGTAAGTATCACATCAATTTCTCATCGAGCAGTACGATTGAACACGTACAGGGTTTTTGAATCGTACACCAGTAGATGCAGTTCGCAAACATTGCAAGGGTTTTGGGATAAAAAGGAGAAGGAAAGCATACATGGAAAATATGGCAACTTGTAAGCTTGTAACTTGTGTACGTAAATACTTGGAAGGAAGAAAAACCTTGAGATATAATGGCAGTGTGGGTTCTGTTTGGAATTTTGGCTTCCTGGTGATGCCAGCTTCAAGATCTTCTGCTGCAATAACAATTACACATCTCATTTTAATATTTTAAAATAGGAAAAATTAGTATCCGGTCCCTAGTTCTTACTGTTCATTGACTAAGACCTTATTAGTTCTCAAATTTTGATTCAAGTCCCTAGCATTAATGTGATAATGAATTTACATGTTTATTATATAATTTTTTAATATAAAAATTATTAATTAATTTAGGGTTTAATACTCACACCTCTATTAAACTTCTAATTAATTTTCAATTCAAACATTTCCAAAATAATAAAAAAAATAAATTAAATTAAGTTTGTACCTATTAGTTTTTTTTTATATATAAAAAGATTCTCAATTTTTTAATCTTAAATGTACCCATTCATATAATTTTTCAATTTTTTTAATCTTAAATGTACCCATTCTCAAATATATCAAAAATTTGTATATGTAAAATGTACCCTTTTTTTAATATAAAATCCTTTCAAATTTTTTAATCCATGTTTAAACTTATATGGGTACATTCTTTTTCGTTGATTTGAGAATGTATCCATGTTTTGGTACAATAACTTTTTTTGTTAATTTTGGTTAATGTACCCATACATATATGTACACACACACAATATAATAGAGAGTATAATTTATATTTTATTATTTTTAATCCCATAAATTATGGATTTTATTTAAAATCTCATTAATATAAACAATTACAAATTTCAATTTTTAATTTTTAATTTAAAAAATATAGTAACTTACATTATTACATTAATGTCAAGGACCTCAATAAAAAACTAAAAACTAACAAGGTTTCAATCAAAGAATATTGATAGCTAAGGACCGCATCCAAAGTGTCCCTTTAAAATATCTCTTCTATCCTTGTTTTTACTTATAAACGAATATATATAAATATATATTTTATTAAACTATAATTTAATGTCAAATAGATTTAGACATAGTATATTTACTTCAAAATTTTATTTCTCTTTTGTTCTCCATTAACAATAATCTTCCACATCCACGGGTTCTTATTTTTAGTATATATATATATATTTTGTATACAAATTTATATTTTTAACCTAATAAATAAAAAAAACTGTATTAATATCAAATCAATTATTCACGAATTTTAAATCTCTAATACTAAACTAATAACTATAGTAATAAGTAGCTTTAATATTTTAGTCTTGAGAATCTTCTTCAAGGCCAAAAATCTTACTTAGAAGAGATTTTTCAATGTGACCGTCACATGGGATGGTACATCACGTGTCGCTATATAAATAGTAGGATATGTGCGTTAAAAAATTAATAACTTAAAAAAATTCTCACAACTTACATAAAAACATGTGATGTATTATCCGTGTTCCCATCACAATTAAAAATTTCTCATTACTTAGTAGACTACATGCCAAATTACTACATCCCATTAGACAAAAAACACATCATCAAGGATTAAAGTCTCAATTCACCCATATTCGGAACCAACATATGACTGGCTTTCCTTCAAGTCAAAAACATGATATCGGTTCTCAATTCAATCCAATCCTAACGTTTAAAAGAGAAGTAGAATAAAGAAAAATGGGGAATATATGGTTACACAAACAAGACAAGACAAGACTTGATACTTAATTTTATGTAATGCGTATGAAATTTTTTAATTTGATTTAATGTATTCTCATTTAATTTTGGTAAAATGATGTTATAAAGATCAAATTTTTGGACCGTCTTTTGTAAATTACATGTATAACGATTGATAATTAAGCTTATTTTTAAATTCTTTAAAAAACATTCAACCACTAGCCATCATATCATATCATGCACACAACAAAATATGATCTAAAAATTTGTATATTTGTAAGTCTCCCTTCCATTTTCCATTTTGTACCATTTTCCATTTTTGTACGCAAGATTTCTTAATCAGTTTGTGGAAGGAAGACAGTTTTCCTGCATTATGGGAGCGGTGGGGCCCCGTTCTAACGAACTCCGTATTTTCATGTCACTGAAAAGCACTGTGTTCATCTTTTTTAAAGTCATAAGCTGCGTCTGTGGCCTCTTTACCTCTAGCCACCGACCAAGTACCGAGTGAACACCCCAATCATTTACTCAGAAGCTCACCCTTTTTTTTTCTTTTTTTTTATTTATTTATTTTTTTTTTTGTGTGGGGGTTTCAATGCTAATAGATGCATTTTAGTTGTTAAATTTAATTTTCAAAACTGTTAAATAATTTCCCGTTTTTATTAGGAGAGTGGAGAGTAACATGCACCATAAATTTACAAAATAAAAATAACAAACAAAGCCAAAAAATATTATATGCAAAAACATGTGTATACACATTACATATGCTCACCACACTCAAAATTATAAACTAACTAATATGCGAAATTTGACCTGCCCTTGTATATTAGCTCTTGTATTAGCATAATATTCCTCAACTTAGTTTTTTTTTTAAATCTTTATATGCATGTGGGTGAAGAGCATACACCATATTAATTAACTGTTGAGACCTTTTTTGTGTGTGAAAATTACCAAGCACTTGCTTGAAATTTATTAAAGTGTTAAGTACTTACGTAAATCATCGTCGTCGCTGAAAGGCTTTGTGTCGGCGATATCATCAGCAGGCACAGTGAAGCCGGTGAAAGAGAACGAAAATCCTAAGCTGGCGCTAGAGGCGCGGCTTAAGGCAGCGCCGCTGCTGATCTCATCCATGTCCAGCTTCATTTGGGCGCTCCTGGACTTCCTGATGTGTGTGTTTTTGCCAACACTGCCACTACCACGCCCGGGTGACGCCCCCATCATGCGCCGGCTTGACTTCCTCGACAGTGTTGATCCGCCTTCAACCGTCGAAGTGGCTTCGCCCGGCGGAGGTGACTTCAACTCCGCGGCTATAGTTTCCACCAATTGTTCAGACTTGGTCCTTGCCAACCCAGATGAGTTTGGTTTCTCCATCTTTCACCAAAACAATGAGCACAGTTTAGTGAATTTCATGTGCATGCAGGTGATATATAATTGACCAAAAACGAGATGTACCTTTACTCAATGAGTGAATGTGATGCTAAAATTACACTTACAATTTGGAAAAATAGAAGCACCAATTTTTTGTTGGTAATGTTTTTGATGAGGTAGGTTTATATCTATAGTGCTAACAAAGTTTATACCGTGTAAAGTTGGAAATGAATACACACCACAAATCGGCACTTTAAGAGAGGAGCATAAATGATGACTTGTTAGAAATATAAAGAGAGAACTTTCTGGGACTCCACTAGAAAAATGGAGAGAGGAAAGGAAAAAGGAGGGGCGCATGGTTCATATATATAGATATACAAAAACCTAATTATGAATTAATCTTCCTTAATGTCCTTAGTGTGTATATAAACAAATTAAAGATCCAGATGTAGAAGAAAATAAGTTGGCCAGCATCACAATACACCTGTGGAAGTTCAAAATTAAAATGTAATGGAACGTTCTAGTTGGGTTCATTTGCATCATAATATACTTGACATGGTAGCAGTTTATTTTTTTTTATAATTTTTTTTTTTGGTCAACTGGAGATTTTATAACCAAGTCCAAATGAATATCGTACAAAGATTATGCAAATGCAGGTAAAGAACCGCTTCATAAATGGGAATTTGAATATGATTATAAGGTAGCTAGGAAAAAGATAAGGGTAATCCAAATATATTTCCATACCTTGTTCTTAATTATTTGACAGAAGAGGAATGAGCTGAGAGTAAGAATTGCTACAAGGAGAGAGCCACTTTTGGTGTTTGGAGGTACGAAAATATGATGAGTTGGTCTCAACTGGTGTGTGTCCCTCTTCTTATAGAGGGAGCAATATGCAGTCAGAGAATGTGAATTACCGAAATACCCCTGATCTTGGCCATTATTTATCAAACTCATGTAATTCCTTAATATTGATAATAACTTGACTCGAACATATAAAATATTAAGAGATATGATGATAAATGGATGCAGCAGTGATATCAATCAATCAATCAAAATCTGAACTCGTTGAGTGAGTCCATCCATGCATCATTGTCGTACACGTGTTAGGACGATTTTTTGTAGCTGTTTTTTTCCGTGGAATTGAATCTGCAGGTTTTGTTCAATTGCTAGCATTGCTGTGAGTGATCAATTGGGAAACTTTCGACATTGATGATGTTTAACCTCATTAGGATGGATGATGTGCCGCCTAATCAAGTATTTGTTTGCTTTGTTTGGAGGGCTTGCGTGTCTCTGCAACATGAGGTCTTGGTTTCGTCTCAGGTTACCCTTTGAACAGGGCACCAATTTTTTTTTTTTTTTTTTGGGTATTTTGCTCACAAACGGTTCACGTTTTTCCTTCTCAATATATATACAATTATAATTAATTTTACCGTATGTGTCTCTAATATTGGCGTATGCTGACGTAGTATTGCAAATACAACCATATAAAAGACAACATTGTTCAATCGATACTGCAATGTCTTGAGTTAGAACTTAAGGTTTAGAGTTTCGAATCTTTACTTAGATTTAACTTTGTATATATGCATGTAAAAAAAAAATTGGTATTAATTATGCATAATTTATTAGATTTTAATTTTCCCTTTGCAATTGGCCGGCCTACCACAATTTTTGACTAATTAATCAACTTTCAAGGAATACTTCAGTTATTTTTAGCACATTTCTATGTTTTACGAGTGAAAGACTTGTACGAACGAAAAGCTAAGCGGAGCAAGAAATAATAACACAGAGTGCTATATTTATATCCCCTGGCATGCATATGGCATTAGCATGCGAAGAGCATAATAGGCATTAGCATGCAAAGAGCAATTCATGATACATGTTGAGAAAACAAAAGAGTGAGGGAAAATACATTATTTTCGTATATCAAGTGGAGTGAACTCGTCACATCTAACAGTTAAAAAGAGTGATTAATTATAGGTCTTACAGTTTTGTGTTGCACAAATTTTGTATAATTCAACCTTTTTCTCCATTTTCCGCCACATATGGATCTTATTACAAGTTTTTTTAAATTAATTTGATGAAAGGGATATTAATTACTAGTTTAGGCAATTGCATCTTTAGCTTGTGCTCGGCCAATGGTCTAAAGATAAAAAGCTTATAATTCTATTGTCCACCACATATTAACGAAAGGGAAAAGTAAGGTGAGTGCATGTCATTTATATACGGATATGAATTGAACAAATTTACACAAAATAGCGACAGAGAATGACAAAACTTCTCTTTTGGTTCTAATACATGTTAGAATTTTCACGAATGGTCATTCAATATCATTGGATTTGCTCTTTGTGGTTGGGGTGTGTTTGGCCAAATTTCTATAATTCCCCACCGAAAGTGTTAGTGCAATCTAGATAGAACTATTCGTAGCATCATCGAAATTATTTTGCCAAGTTGGGTAGGGATAATGCATTATCCTACTAGCTTCTTTATATCTTGATAAATGATAAAAAGAAAGAAAAAAAATTGATACATCCAATAATTTTCGTAGAGTTTGAAGGGTTTAGTAGTATTTCAGGGTGGAGGCTTTCTAGGGTTCTATGATGGACCATCGGGTGAGGGGTGAGCAGGAAATAGCTGGAGGAGTGAACAAAAAGTTGGCCCTCAAAAGGACATTTTTGGTGGTTCCTGATGATAAGGATCATGGAAGAAAATGCCGATAATATCGGCGAAATATCGCCGATATTATCGGTTTTTCGGGAAATGGATAGTTTAATTGGTATCCGAATGGTTTTCGTCCAAATATCGCGATATTATCGATAATATCGCGATATTTTTTTTAATGGTGCAATCGGACTCCGAGCCGAACGTTGGAGAAGAACGCCGGAGATGGTGTGCCTATTCCCGAGCCGATTTCGTCCCAAAAACCTTGCAAAAACACGATTTTTAACTTCAATTTCACATATAAACTTCAAATTTTACGCATGCAAGAGGTAATAAACGATTCAACATATGTGATGTCGGTTTAGGGTTTAGGGTTTCAATGGAATCTCACCTGAAAACTTGTTTTCTTCGAGTCGAAGACGAACCAGATGACTGAGCCAACTCCTTGCTCAGCGGCACACCGCCACAGACGACTAAGCCAACTCCGACTTCGCCAGAGCCACGATCAACGGCGGCGACACCCAGATATCGAGAGGGATTCGAGATTGTCGGACTGAGGAGCAGAAGGCCGTGGTGTGTGTGTAGGGGAAGGGAGAAGACAGATCGAGAGATCTCTGTGTGTGTGTGTGTGTGCGCGTGGGAGAAGGGAGAAGAGAGATTGGAGAAGGGAGAAGAGAGATCGAGAGATCTGTGTGTGTGTGTGTGTGTGTGGGAGAAGGGAGAAGAGAGATCGGAGAATGGAGAAGAGAGATCGAGAGATCTGTGTGTGTGTGTGTGTTTAGGAGAAGGGAGAAGAGAGATCGGAGATCTGTGTGTGTGTGTGTGTGGGAGAAGGGAGAAGAGAGATCGAGAAGGATCGAGAGAGAGAGAGAGACTGAGGTCGTGGTCTGCGTGTGTGATGTTTGTGTGCGTGCGTTGTGTGCGTGTGTGGTTGCGTGCGTTGTGTCATTTATGTGTGTGTGTGTGGGTTCCTCCTGTTAGGAGGACACATGACTCACTCAGTATTCCCGACAAGTTTTACAATTATTTTGACAATTTCAGACCACTTTTACAATTATAATTTGTATTCTTTTCAGACCATGGATGGTGGTTTCATTCAAAACCGTGTGCCGATATTGTTTTAAAAGGTGGAGTATCAGAGCCATTGTGATATTCTTTCAAAGCTGCCATTGTGATATTCTTTCAAGAGGTCGAGTATCATAGCCATTCAGAGCCTTTTTTATTATTTTATTTCCCTTACCCCTTTCAAAGTCATTACAGATCCATTCCAGAGCTTGAACACAAAGGGTTCCATATTTAAAGTAAGTTTACAAACTTATATTTATATTCTTATCATTTATACAACAACAAAAAAATTTGTGTGAACTCATATGTTAATTTTTTTAAGTAATTAATACTTGCATGTTAGTTTTTGTAAGTAATTAAGTAATGTTAACAATTACATGTTAATTTTTTTAAGTAATTAATACTTGCATGTTAGTTTTTGTAAGTAATTAAGTAATGTTAACAATTACATGTTAATTTTTTTTAAGTAATTAAGTAATGTTGTATAATTATTCCCTAGGATAATTTTAATATGTTTAATGTTATTTATTATTTTATTTCCCTTACCATTTTCAAAGCCATTCCAGATCCATTCCAAAGCTTGAACACAAAGGGTTCCATATTTAAGGTAAGTTTACAAACTTATATTTATATTATTATAATTTATACAACAACAAATAAATTTGTGTGGACTCGTATGTTAATACAAATAAATTAGAGGAGGAGGTGGGATCTAGCAGCGCTGACTCTTTGGAAGAACTTTTGCGCCCAAGACCAAGAAACACTGGAATTCCACATTCTTCCAATCCTACACAACCACAACATCGTGCTGATACTAATGATAGCTCTAGTACAAGATCAGGAGACTAACCTACCACCGGAGGTGGGAATGATGAAGGACATAGTGGAGCTGGAGGTAGTGGTGGTGGATATGGAAACTATTATGGACCACCACCTCCCGGATATATGAGCCCCTTCACTGGTGAGGCAAACTTCACGTATGCAACACAGGATGATGACCATGGCAGTAGGCGGGCAGGACCAGGAATTGGTGCCATAGGGAAGGACTATACTCGCAGAGAAAGAGGCAAAGGGATTTTGTCAAGTCAAGAAGATGACTCGTTATCTAGAACTTCAGACTCTGTTGGATTGGGAAGTAGTAACTATGGTTATACTCATAACCAACCATTTCCCTACCCTTCATATCCCATTCCTGTTGGGATGGAATCGAGCGACTCATGGAAACAATCCTAGACTCAATCTTCAAATGATTTTTCTTATGGACAACCTCAACCAATCTCGGATCCATATGGGTGGCATGTTAACAATTACATGCAAAACTATTTTGGGGATTTATCATTTGATAACTACTCTTCACAATACACTCATTCTACACGTAGAGATGATGAAGATAGTGAAAAATTTGAACCTCATAGAAACTCTATGTGGTACTAAAGTGTAAAATATTGTACTAATTCATTATAAATAAATGATTATGGTGTGTTTAGACTTCTTTCATTAATTACTACATATTTTCTACACTCACAATGTTTGTCAGCTCGCTATATAATCAACTTGATAATGTTAAATCCATCATGCAATGCATTTCCTTCCAATTTTTTGTGATAAACTAATAGATAATTGACTAAATAAACATCCTGCAAAGTTTCAATAAAAATTTCCAAGTTTTTCTTACAATTTCCGTGGTTTCCATGTAATTTTTATCGATATCGATATTATCCCGATATTTCCATCGATATTTCCGTGTTTTCAGACTACCGATATTTCCGATATTACCGATATTTTCTTCCTTAATAAGGATTCAGGGGTTGTTGCTGCGGTGCTTTTTCCATGGTTGGTCACACTCGAATTCGATTGCTCCATCAAATCTTCGCCTCGTGGCAGTTGGCACCCTAAGATTAACTATCCTAATAATTGACCAGCTGCATGAATTGATTTTATTCCCATCCTAAAGGATTATCCATTTTAGCTGAACAAATCATCAAATTAGAAAGTTTTCGTGGTCAACTTAATAATCATCAAGTAACTATTTGAATAAGCCACTAATCATACTTGAAACTTACTAAACACCTAATAGTATAACATATGGTTTGAAAAATACGTTCATAACTATTTTTAGGGTTTATGTGTACATGTGTTTAGAATTGTTTTTAGGGTTTCCGCAAAGATGAAGGCATACACATGAGGACGGTTTTGGAGAGACTCAAATGAAGGCAAGCAAGGTAGAATAAGAGAGTTCAATTATGCTTGCATCTTAGACTTTGGTTTTAATTTGTGATATTCCAGGAAATAAGATCGTATAAACTAACAAGGTCTGAAATTAATTTAAGTTATAGTATGTACTGATTCAAGAAATAAAGTTACAAGATTTTTTAAGGAAAAATTAGTATCCGGTCCTTAGTTACTAATGTTCTTTAATTGAAACCTTATTAGTTTTCAGATTTTGATCAAGGTCTATAACATTACTGCAATAATGAATTTACACGTCAGTTACATAATTTTTAAAATAAAAATTAATAATTGATTTAGGATTTTAATACTTACACCTTTATTAAAGGGTGCCTTACTTATAAAGACACAAATATATACCATATTTCACACAACTCCTAAAATTATGGCCCATGCCACTCGACTATAACCGTTAATAAATGGCCACGTTAACCACTACACAACAAAAATCATAAAAACTAACCGGTTTCTTCCCCTTTTCCATTCACTACCTGTGTTCCTCTTCCCCAAACCTCTCATTTCAAATTCCCTCTCAAGCAAAAGATACTTCCCCAGACAAAAAAACCCTAAAATCTCCATAGTTTCCGACACTTTTAAGCCGGATTTTCAGTAAATGATTCACAAAGTTCAGCCGGATTTCCAGAAAGATCGGTGTTTCAAAGGTTTTCCTACTACTCAAAATTGTTCTTTTGCATGATTATAACTCAAACTCTATAACAAACGAATGCATTATCAAACTTTTAGATGCATTATCAAGTGTTTTAGCATTTGATTTTGCAAAAGAAAACTGTAAAAAAAAAAATGCATGCATTATCAAGTGTTTTTTGCACTTGATTTTACCAAAAAATTCAATGTTCCAGTTCATGAAAATCCAATTTCAGTGTTTTAGATGTTTCAGTTTCGCTATTTTAGTTTATATGTATACTGATTCTTAAACATCTGAAAAAGAAATTGAATATGCGTCTAAATTTTGTGATTAAAAACATTAGTTGTATATCTTCGATGCTACACCTTGAACTGATGCTGCACACTGATGTTGCACTTTGTAAATTAATTCTGGTTCTGCTTTCTATTTGTAAATTGATTCTTAATCATCTGAAAAAAGAAAATGAATATGCGTCTAAATTTTGTGAGCAAAAACATTAACCATCTAGCTTCGATTCTGCACTTTGAACTGATGCTATACTTCATAAATTAATTCTAGTTTTACTTTAATGCTACACTTTGAACTGATGCTGCACTTTGAATTGAGCAAAAACATTAACCGTCTAGCTTCGATTCTGCACTTTGAATTAATGCTGCACTTTGTACTGATGCTATACTTTATAAATTAATTCTGGTTCTACTTTAATGCTACACTTTGAAATGATGCTGCACTTTGAATTAATGCTGCACTTTGTACTGATGCTTCACTTTGTATTGATCATGTACTTTATAAATTAATTCTAGTTCTACATTTTGTTTGTAAATTGGTTCTACACAATTATGCATTTACATTGTGCGTTAACAACCAATTTTGCATGTACCTTGTTTGCTAAGTGATGTTGCATCTACTTGTGCACTAAGTGATGCTGCATCTACTTGTTTGCTAAGTGATGCTGCATATAACTTGCGCGCTAAGTGATGCTATATCTAGCTTGTGTGCTAAGTATCTACTTGTTTGCTAAGTGATGCTGCATATAGCTTGTTTGCTAAGTGATGCTGCATATAGTTTGCGCGCTAAGTGATTATGCATATAATATGTGTGCTTAGTGATGCTGCATCTAGCTTGTGTGCTAAGCATCTGCCCTTTGTATCTAGTTTGTCATTTACATGACTTCTTATTATTTGATAATTTATTATACTCATGATCATTTCAATTTTTTTCGTTTTTATGAAGATAACGAAAAAAGTAAAACATTTTGTAATAAAAAAGAAATTAGCTTCTCTTGCCGTAAAGCATTGAGCAACAGATGAGAACTATGCTAAAATAAGACTGAATCTCTTGGCCTTTGCAGAACTAATACAAGAGCTCAAGCCAAAACTCGAAGAAAAACCAGAAGTCTTGGCATTCATATATAAGTCACCTTTTTGCAAACTAGTGAAAGTTATCATAAAAGGTGAATTACAAATGAAGAAATCAGACTCGGATGTCATATATATAATGAACTTGTATGACACTGAAAAAGGAGTGTTCAAATTCAAAAATAGATATTGCAAAGTAAATACTGATGATGTCCAACGGATATTTGGGATCCCAAACCGAGGCAAAGATAAAACATATTTGTTGATAAATACTTCTCGGAAATGACAAGAATTGGTAGAAGAGAAATTGCACAAGCAATTCAAGTTACATTAAATACTGGGACAACAGAAAAGGATCAAGATGTAGCCTGCCTTATAATTCTATATTTGCTAAACACAAATCTGCTTGGAAGCTCAGCGGGGAAACTCCCTTGGAGTTTGGCCAAGAATTGCAACTTCATCGATAACATAAATTAGTACAATTGGGCCAAGAAAACAGCAAGATACTTGATGGAATAAATTGGTAGAACACAGAAGAGAAAAAGAGACAAACAAACAATCGTCAGTGGCGCTATTGTACTTTTACTGGTAAGCAAACAAAAACTAATATTAAAAAAATCAGTTTTTGTCTTTGTTTATACCATACTTAGGGCCTCCGTATTTAGATCTCGTATAAATACTTGGGGGACTGAAGTGTAATTATGTAATAAAGGAATGGGCAAATATGTAATAAGTGAGGAGCCCTTATTCTATAAAAGGACTCATCACCCTCACAATTAAGGGAGGCCATTTTCTTAGACCATGGGAATAACACTCTCACCCTCAGAAGCTCTCTCCCTCACTCCCTTCACCTCTCAGAGAAATACAATAATCAGTGCGGACGTAGCCCAAACATTAGGGTGAACCACGATACATCTTGTGTTATTTACATTTCTTGCAGATTCACTATCAGATTTACGTTGTTCCAAGACCTCCGGTTTTGTGCATCAACAAACCCAACACCGATCAGATTTCTAAGAAATCCTCAGGCCTCTTGACTCTACATGCTCTCCGCCTTTCCAGAGAAGCCCTTCGAACTGTATGACCCGTCGTTTGATAAGAACTCGCGTGGTGTCGGATTCATCGCCAAATCTGCACCTAAAGAGGCACCAGCTCTTGGGCTCTCAAAGCCTTTACCAAACCAACCCTATATTCCCTTCTCTTTTGCTGAACTAAGAAATGACCAGTCATCAGCTTTTCGCTTGGGAAGCTACTCATCAAACTATGGCATAACATTATCATTCGCTTGGGAACCTACTCGTCTTTCAGAAAGTGGAAAATGATGATGGAATTCAAAGTCAAGGTACTGGTTTCGGTTATATATGTGCTCTCCTTCTTGAGCTATGGCGGCGCTGCAGCTACTGTGTAACCAGCACCACCGATTACTCGGTTGCACCTGGTGCTGCGACCAACACTCTGTAAACCTATGCCGACTTAGCTCCTTTTTGAGCTACCCATGCATACCAGATAGCATGTGCTTTGTGCTTGAAAACACAAAGTATCGAGAATAGAAACCTCTCTCTTCACCCTTTTCTTTTGCAGCCTTCTAGCAGCCAAAGTTATGTTGAAGGGACTGAAAGCAATTTGTTCTCCACCTTTAGGGAGCAATTAGCATCTGGCGCAAAATCAAGAGTGCAGGTGGATAACAAGTTATGGACTCGTGGACCACGGAGCGCTAGGAAAAGAAAATGGAGGCTTTCCTCACATGCCATCCCACTAAAAGGTCACAGCAACAACCAAGCAGAAAGCAAAAAACAGCAAAAGCAAAAGCAGAAAGCAAAAGAAGATAAAAAAGCAGACATAATTGCAGTGGTGATGGCATTATTGGTGTGACCCATTGAGTAGAGGGTCAGATTTATTTTTGAATTTTTCTTATCTTTCGGAGACATCTATATAACCCCATTAGAGGGTAATAAAAAATAAATAAAAAAAAAACAACGGCAAAGCCCAAAATAAATGGGTTGGAATGTTATGTGGAGAGCGAAGGCCCATAAGCCCAAAATAACACCAACCAGGCAACCAAAAGTACGCCCGGTACTACAAAAAATTATTCGGCACCCCGCCGTTATTACCACCAACCGGGTGATCACAAGTACGCCCAGTACTTCAAAATTATACATGAGCACTACTCATGTCAATCATACATAAACATTCATGAACATCACTCATATCAATCATACATAAACATTCATGAGCATCACTCATGTCAACATTCATGAGCATCACTCATGTCAATCAGCTTCAAAAGCTTCATTTACAAAAGCTCTAGATTCAAAAGCTTCATTTACAGAGCTCTATCTTCAAAAGCTTCATTTACAAAGCTCTAGCTTGAAAAACTTCATTTACAGAGCTCTAGCTTCAAAGCTTCACTTGCAAAGCTTCACATACAAAGCTTCAGTGCAGGGTATACAAATATCGCCTCCGAACAACCGCCATTTCGGCCCATACATGGATTCAATTTGAAGTCTCCAGCCAACAGACTATATTGACCGAAGACTTGGGGAATTACATTATGTACCATATATTGGGCCTCAACTGGGCCTCATAAAAAATACTTGAGGGACTTAGCCCATATTTATGTATTGAGAAGCGAGCCCTTATTCTATAAAAGGGACTCCCTCACCTTCAAACACCACAAGCCGAGCCAACCAAGGCAACATAAGCCACAAGCAGAGCAGCCTCGCAACATGCGCTACTTCTAGTTGAGCATCATTTCAGAGTGAACACCGCCTCATATCGAGTATCAGCTCTAGACGACATCTAGTTACTTCGGCCCACACATGGACTGAATTTGAAGTCTCCAACCAAAAGACTTTCTTGACTGAAGACTTGGGGGACTACTAATTATACCATACTTAGGGTCTCCGTATTTAGATCTCGTATAAATACTCGGGCGACTGAAGTGTAATTATGTAATAAAGGAATGGGCAAATATGTAATAAATGAGGAGCCCTTATTCTATAAAATGACTCCTCACCCTCACAATTAAGGGAGGTCATTTTCTTAGACCATGGGAAGAGCTTTCTCACCCTCAGAAACTCTCTCCCTCACTCCCCTCACCTCTCAAAGAAATACAATAATCAGTGTGGACGTAGCCCAAATATTGGGGTGAACCACGATACATTTTGTGTTATTTACATTTCTTGCTGATTCATGGTCGGATTTACGTTGTTCCAAGACCTTCGGTTTTGTGCATCAACAGTCTTATTTTACAAAAAATATACAAATCTCTAACTTTTATTTTGTCTACAGCATTGGATTTGTGATCACACTGCAATCATCAACCTAATTGAAGGAAAGGAGAAACGTTCACCAACAACAATGAAGTGGGATTTGGCAAATCTACGTAAAAAAAATTTATAAAGAAGCAAATGAAGATTTGGAGGTAAAACTGATATTGCATATACTTTTATGTAAAACATGATTCTACATGCACTTTGTGTGAAAAGATATTCTGCATGTACCTGTTGTGTGTTGTTTTCAAACAAAGTATCAAAAAACATAACTATTTAACCTTTCACAGATGGACAATGCAAAACAAATTACAAGTCAATTGAACAACGTTTAGGAGATGATGACGACGACTTTGTCAATCCTCTACCTATATCAAAAAAGAGGAAAATGGAAAATAAAGTAGCTAAGAAGGGACCAAAAGCCAAGAAAACTAAATCGTAAAAAAAAAGTAGTGCTTTAACATAAAGATCCTGAAGAAGTTGAAACGGTAGTGGGACCTGAGCAAGTGGCCAATAAAGATGAAACCGTAGTGGCACCTAAACTTCTAAAAGGTGATGTTGATGACGTTAATGATGAGATGATTGATATTCAACAGCAAAAAGATGATGATGATGACAGAACTGTTTCAGATGTGCCCGAAAAATACAATGATCAAATAGATGATGAAGAATTTCAAATGACACTGTATGCGTGGATGATAAAAACATGAAACCAAAATAGCTAAAAAGTTAAGAGGATGACCCAGCAGACAAAATGGTAAATCCAAAAACAAGTTAATTATGCTTAAAGTTTATATTCATATTTTACATAAAATCATGAGTTTGTCATTAAAAAAAATTAAAATGTCATCAACTGAATGATTTTGGTATAACTGATGTTACATATTAAGTTTGGTATAAGTGATGTTGCATACTAAGTCTAGTATAACTGATATTACATACTAAGTCTGGTTTAACTGATGCTGCATACTAATTCTTGTATAAGTAACAATGCATACTAATTCTTGTAAAAGTAATAATGCATACTAAAAACTTAGTCTGGTATAAATGATGCTGCATACTAATTCTGGTATAAGTAATAATACATGCTAATAACTCATATAAGTCTAGTATAACTGATTTTGTATACTAATTCTGGTATATTGATATTGTATACTAAGTCTAATATAACTGATGCTGCATACTAATTTTGGTATAACTGATGCTGCATACTAATTCTGGTATAACTGATGTTGTACTAAATTTGTTATAACTGATGCTGCATACTAAATCTGATATAACTAATGTTGCATACTAATTTTTGTATGGGGTGTGCTATCCACACACCCCTTTTTACTTCTCACACACCCCTTGTTAATTTCTGTTCGTTGATCTTATTCAATTCATCCAATCCGACGGCCGAAAACAAAAAAGGTGTGGGAGAAGTAAAAAGGGGTGTGTGGATATCACACCCCTTTTTGTATAAGTAATAATGCATGTTAAAAACTTATACTAAGTCTGGTATAACTGATGATGCATACTAAGTTTTTAGCTTTGTGATTATAATCCATAACTGATACTGCATAATTATTCTGCTATAAACTGAAGCTATGTCATTATAATCAATAACTGATGCTGCATATTAAATCTTTGTATAAGTAATAATTCATAACTGAAGCTTTGTCATTATAATCCATAACTGATGTTGCATACTAACTATTTGTCATTTAATTATTGATTTGGAATACAATCAGGAGGAAGAGGGTGGAGAACAAAATGAAAATGAAGATCACTTTAACACATTGGTTGATAGTCAGAGTATCTTTGGCACCCAAATTCCAAATGAGTAAGTCCAAGATGACCAAAGTATTGCACCATGATTATGCCTATCAAAGTGTTGAAAATGAAGAAAGAAATGCGAACATCATAGACATGGATGAGACAGAAATTGATAGGTTCATCAATGATGTGGTTAAATTCCAACCAGAAGAGGCAGTACCAAAAGAGGTCCCAAGTACATCAATTGAACAATCAATTCCTTCAGTGCAAATCCAAGAATCAGTTCCTATAGTGCAAGAAGAGGCAATGATAATAGTGGGTCCAAGCATCTCAGTCCCTCAACTGCCAGTTCAAGCTAAGGAACAAGAACGAAATGCAACATTTGTTCCTCAACTGCCAGTTCTCCCCAAAGATTCGACATTCAAGACAAGGAAACAACAAATATCCTATGAATGACTTCTTGCTCCTCTTACGAGTGAAGAAAATGGGAATGTGAAAACTCAGAAGAGAAGTTAACACAAGAAGAGTTATCTCAAAGCCTAATAGATGATGTAGAGTACTGGAAAAGGAAGGCGAAACTTTGGCTTCAGATGTTTAATAATGCTATCAACACATGCCACTTTAAGAATTCTATTATTGCAAAAATAGTTGAAGAGAATGATGTTTTGCAAAGCGATAATAAAGACTTGCAAAAAGAAAACAAGAAGTTGCAAAAAGAGAAGAAAAATTTTGAAAACTAGAAAAGTGAACTCAAGAAGAAGAGCATTGAATTCGAGCAACAAAAGAAAAAATGGGAAGAATAAAAGAATGAGTTGCTGGAAAATAATAAGGGACTGCTGAAGGAGAAGAATGAACTTGAATGGTAGTAAGAAAAGTTCTACAAGAAGCAGTCTTAATTCAATGCATTTAACAAGGAAAAAATGGAAAAAATAAAAAAGAAATTTCAAATTCTAAAAGTTGAGAAGATTTCTCTTGAAGAATTGGTGAAGAAGTAACAAGAAGAAATTTCTGAGCTAAACAAGACCTTGGCTTTCATCAATGAGGTTGAACCAGAAAAAGAAAAGAAAACTGATGAACCTGTTCATCAAGATTCTGCTACTGATTATGCAACTGAAAGCAAATCTGTTAAAACTAGGGAAAAAATCGTAACTGCCTCTGATCAAGAAGTAGATATCCAGTCAAAACAGGTTCTGCAAACTCCAGAAGAAGTACCAACAAAATCTCAAACATCTATTCAACCTCAAACTTGAACAATGATCAAGCGCATCAAGCAAAAAACCAGAAAAAAAGAATAAGAAGAGATATATGTAATTCTATTACATTGCCATGCAGAAAACAAGAGAATCGAATAAGTGGAAAGACCATCCAACATACTTTCACCTACCTATAATAGACAAAAAAGCCATCAATCTTTTTTTTGGGAAAAAACACCACTGTAAGAAAAAGCTACAACTAAATCTATAATTTATGTTATACTTCAAAATACTGATTTTGCATTAACATAATTCTATGTATTATGTATTTTACGGACATATATTGGTCATCAACTACAAATAAGTTCAGTTACTATGACAATTTTGTGACGAAAGAAGATATGGATGGATTCTTTGGAGATAAAAGAGTTACAAATACTGTTATTGACACACAACTACATTCTCAGGGACCAAGAAAGCAGTTTGGATCATCAAAACTTATACTTCTCGATCAATCTCTTTGTAAGTTATAAATATTGAATTTAGACAAAATCTATTCAATGATATTGAAACTGCATACTGATGTTTCATACACATGTCCACACTGATGATTCATACTGATGCTGCATACTGATTGTCTATATACTAATTATATTCTGGATAAATAGATGAACTTCACTAAATATGAAAACGACGAAGCCAAAATGAAAGAATTAAAGCACAATTTGGGGGAGCAATTAAACGAGTAAATGGGAGTTGTGCGAAAAATCTTTATACCTCTTCTAAATCATGAACACTACACATTGCTTGTGTTCGACATAGAGGAGAAGCATTTCAGTTTTTACAACTCTAACAGAAAAAACCTTCAAGAAGGTGAAACAAACATCCACAACTATGTCAAGTTTAATCAAAGAAATTTAATAATGTTATTAAACCTAATATCTATTATTTTTTGTGTGGTTTTAAAGAATGTACCCATGTTTATGTACATACACACAGACACAATATATGGGCGAGTATTTATGTACATACATACACACACACACAAAAAATATATGGGAGAGTATAATTTATTTTTTAATAATTTTAATCCAAATTATGGGGGTTTTATTTAAAATATCATTAATACAAGCAACTATATCAATTTTTAATTTTTAAAAAAATATAGTAATCTGCATAGAAATATATTATCACATTAATTTCAGAGATTTCGATTAAAAATTGAAAACCAACAAGATTTTAGTACAAAAAAAATTGATAATTAGAATTGCATCCAAAGTGTTCCATTTTTTAACTTACTGCCAGTGTAGATGAAAATTCTTCTGCCATTATACTTAGAGTTGTCAAATCAATAATTTCAAGGATAATTTGTGAAGGTAATTCTATCTATATTGGAGGTGGATTGTCTGCCCTCCTATTTTCATACTCTTCTCATTTTCTCATGTTTGTGTGATCACGGATAACCCACGTTAAAATTTTATATTGATTTTTTTATAAAAATAATAAAATAAAAAGTAATAGGAATATAAAATGTTGAGTGACTTAACTGTGATCATACAAAATAAAAAGGGATAAGAAGAGTATGAAAATGAGAGGGCAGACAATCCATCTCCATCTATATTAACATACAAAATTCTTGATTAATAAGGCCGAGAAGTTTAATATTAATGATTATCACTACTCAATGGAAAAGAACTTGTAATTTAACTAGTTATAAGAGCTTGTAATCCTACACAGGAAATTTTGTGTTCGATTCTTTACCTCACGATATTAATTAGTTGTATTACAAAACTAATTGATGTCCACGAAGGAATACATGAAACTAACTTTCTCCTTTTCAAAACAACAACAAAAACAGAGAGTGAAAATCTGTAGAAGCTTTTGCCAAAAAAAAAAATCTGTAGAAGCTTTCTCCTTCCAAATCCCATATCTGCAAGCCGGTGCCGTCCTTGAGAGGGAAAGGCATGTGACAAAGACGTGACTGCAAGGGATAGACAGCCAGTCTTAGGTCGAGACTCGAGACTGTGTCCTAAACCCTAAAGAGATTGTAGCTAGCATATTATTTTTAGCTAGCTGTCCGTTACTTGCCACGTGTAGGGTCAGAAATTGCTTTCTGACAGCTGATATTGACTTGATGGTGTGGAGTCACCACAATTGCCATGACACGTTGGCTGATCAATTGGCTCGATCCCATGCAGCTTCCCTGTGCTGCTACCACGTGGATCTCAAGCTCACGTATATGATAGCATTATAACTCCATCTTTTTCTTCCTTTCTGGTCCTTTATGCATGTGCGTTGCAGGACTAAGTGCAACTGTGAAAGGCAGGTGGAGGAATTATGAAATTCAATTTGCGAACCACAAACAAGCAAAAAAAGTTGAATCCCCTTCATGTGTATAAGAAAGCCAGCACATAAGGAATTGGATGGGGAAAAACAACGTGAAAACGGCAAAAAGTAATAAAAGTTTGAGAATTCTCTTTTCTTACGAAAAATATCTCTTATATCTAATCCTCTTATCTTATCAAAATGAGTTAGATGAAATTAGATCAAGGTCACGTATCAAATAACATGATAACTCAATCTTTTTCTTATCAGATAGATGAATATCATGAATTGGATCAAGATCACGTATCTGATAGCATTGTAACTCAAAACTTTTCCTTTCTTTTTGGTCCTTTATGCATGTGCATTGCACATCTAAGCGCAAAGCAGGTGGAGGAATTATGAAATTCAATTTGCAGACCACACACAAGCAAAAAAGTTGAATCCCCTTATCTTATCATATATGAAGTTAGATGAAATTAGATACGTGCACTGATAATCAACTAGACAATATCAGAAATTTCATTATTATAATTATATTTAAATTTAAAATTGAATTTACATCTTGCTTCATACTCGTTGTTCGTGCCGTAAAAAAATGTGAAGAAGGCTTTGTGTCATGGGCAGGGAGAAAGCCTCGGCAATTATGAACCTAAAAAGTATACAAATGGCCTCCATTATTTAGTAGAAGTGGAAGGACTTGGATCCTCGAGCTAATGGAGAGGATCCTCATGACCATTAATCATGGGTCGTTGAATTTTTATCCAACGGCTACAAACAGGGGGGTCCCTTTAAAGGTATAATAATTATAACCGTTGGATAAAAATCCAACTGACCATGATTAGTGGTCAGGAGGATCCTTTCCATTAGCTCAGGAAAGGATCCAAATCCGAAGTGGAATGCCCTTAAACCCTAGTGGAAGAAAATGGTGGAACTGGGCAAACATAATTGGGGGTAGAAGTGGGCCATGGCACTAGCTAGTGATGGGTATTGGTTTTCAACTAAAGCGATCCTAGCTAGTAAACCAAGTCTGAAATTTCAACATGCATATTACATCGATCCATTGACAATAGAAGGGGTTTCACATCATTTGTTGCACCCACCGGCTAGGAGGAAATAATGGCCAAATTGAGTGAAGGTGACACGCGTTCTTTAATTGAAATATTAGACTATTATGGCTTGTTTAGTAATCAGTGATTACAACAAGAGGTTAAATTGAAGATGAATTAAACTAATAAGGAGTCGAAATGGTGGAATCAAAATCAGATTTTTGTTTAAATTGTTTATTAAAATGTTTGATAATCGAAGTAGAAATAATACTGAACCATATAATTCACACGAATCGAAATGAAAATCATTATGATTATACTAAAATGTTTCTATTTTAGTAATCTATTTTATATGTAATTCCTTTTTTTTAACTTTATTTTATTTCAACTTTGTGAGAAATTTTTTAATTATTTAATTTAATTTAATTATTTATTATTTTTTTGTTAAAAGAACAAAATTTAGCGTTAGGTTAATGCGAAGGAAATATTGGATTATTAGAATTAAGTGAGGGTACATGGGGAGGAAAAATCCATTTCATTCTCCCAATAATCTAGAGTTCAATTTCCACCAAATATAGGGAATCCAATTCCTCCAAATTTTGGAGTTGAGAATTCCAAAATTTGCATAGAACCCACCGTTTTTTTTTTAATTTCCCAGTATTTGGTAAACAATAACTTGTTATGTAATCAAAATTCAATTCTCTTTTTTTTTTTATCTCGATTACCTTTCCGTAAACATGTCATTAGTCCCACTTAAGAAACTCCTTCTTTTTTTTTGGTAAAGAATAAGAAACTCCTTTGAGTAAAGGGTTTGACAAGTATCCTTTAGTTGAGAAATTTTTATGGTTTTGAGAATATTGATCATGTAATGGGTTATTCTACGTATTATATATAATATGAGTGTGCAATATAGTTGATATGCCTCATTTTTCGGGTACGTTAATAAAAAAACAAATACACGTGTTATAATTTTAGTTTAACATTATATGACAATGTTCTCTATGTATACCGAAGAATCTCATCCATTAATCGAACCAAAAAGTCATTAATATATTACTAAAATGTACTGCAGTTCAATTTAAACCGTTTTGTATTAATAGATTCATGTCCTCATTTAAAATTGGAAAAGGATCATCTCCAGATCCTCTTTGTGGGATCCGAAGATCAATCAATCACAACCTTCATCGTACATTATACGTTAGTTTTCGTTAGATACTATTTATATTCAATTTTAAATTTTAAATGATTTCTGACCGTATGATATACGATGAACGACCATAATTAATTGATCATCCGAAACTCAACCAAAAAACAAGGATCATTTTCCTTTAACATTGAACAACCACTCAGAGACCATTGGTTCCTGGATTTTTCATGCTCAGGCTATGAAGCGACGCAGGTGCAATAAAATTGTGGGGTTGGAGGATGAGCAAGGAAATTGGTGCACGGGACCTAGCGAGGTGGATGAGATAGCGGGGAGGTATTTCAGGAACCTCTTTAGCACCTGTAATCCACGAGGTATTCAGGGTATCACGAATTGTGTGGAAGCTCGGATCTCACCAGAAAATGCTCAAAGGCTTATGCAAACGATAACGGAGGAAGAAGTGCGGCTCTTTGTCTTCCAAATCCCGACGGACAAGGCTCCGGGGCCAGATGGTTTCACAGGTAGTTTTTATCATGAATTCTGGGACGTGGTTGGCAGTGATATTGTGGCTATGGTCCAGGCCTTTTGGATCTCCGGAAAAATGTTAAGGAAATTAAACCACACACATCTGGTTCTCATCCCTAAAGTAACCAGCCCGAGGAATATGTCTCAGCTACGGCCCATCTCCTTATGTAATGTGGTGTATAAGGTGATTGCCAAAATTCTCACGAACTGAATGAAAAGTGTCCTTCCCCATCTGATCAGTGCTAACCAATCGGCTTTTATGGCGGGCCGACAAATCCAGGATAATATCTTGGTGGTGCATGAGGTTCTCCATTCTATGAACCACCAACAAAACGGGGAGGAGAAATGTGTTGCCATGAAGCTGGACATGGCAAAGGCTTACGATCGGGTTGAATGGAGTTTTCTACTGGAAATGATGAGGGCTCTGGGTTTCCCTCATGAGTTTTGTAAGAGAATTGAGGAGTGTATAACTACGGTGTCTTACAGTGTACTACTGAATGGTTCTGCAACCGGATTTATTCAACCAAAACGCGGCCTTCGACAAGGAGATCCCATGTCCCCCTTCCTATTCCTAATTTGTGCCGAGGGGTTATCAGCGATGCTTCGAAAAAGAGAGGAGCATGGATCCCTACACGGGATAAGAGTCACGCCTGAGGGGATGCAAATCTCCCACTTATTCTTCGCAGATGATGCGGTCATCTTCTGTAAGGCAACTGAGGTGGAGGTCAGAGAAATATTGGAAGTGCTAAACTGCTACGCAGAGGCCTCTGGACAAATCATTAATAGAGCGAAATGCTCCCTGTACTTTGGCAACCAGTGTCCACGGAAGCAACGGAGGTTGATTGAGTCATGTACTAATTTTGTTGGAAATGAGACTTTCGGCAGGTACCTGGGTCTGAGTGCAGACTTTGGCGCATCAAAGAAGGTTGTTTTCGAAGGCGTTCGTGAGGCACTAGAGGGAAGAATAAATGGATGGGCGGAACAATTCTTATCTCCTGCTGGGAAGGAAGTGATGATTAAAACGGTGGCAATGGCTCTACCAAATTATGCGATGTCGTGTTTTAAACTGCCTGTGAACCTCTGTAAAGAAATGGAAACAAATATTGCGAATTTCTGGTGGCGGGGCAGTAGGGAGAAAAATGGGATGCATTGGATTAGCTGGGAAAAAATGAAAAGAAGGAAGAAAGTTGGAGGGCTGGGGTTCCGGGACATTCTGTCTTTCAATCTGGCTTACCTTACCAAGATTGGATGGAGGATTCTAACCAACCCTCTTAGCTTACTTGGCAAGATTCTTAAAGAAAAATACTTTCCTGAATGCTCTTTCATGGAGGCTAAGGTGGGGAAAAGATCATCGTGGGGGTGGAAAGGAATTATGCAAGGCAAAAGGATCTTGGAAAGAGGGAGAAGATGGAGGGTTGGTGATGGGAGCAGTATTCGGGTGAAAATTGACCCCTGGCTTCCAAGACCTCATACCTTTCGAGTTAATTCTAATCATCCGGATATGCCGGTGATGGTTAAGGATCTAATTGATCCTGTGACAGGCTCTTGGATGGTCGAGTTAGTTAAGGGGTGCTTTGAGGAGGAGGAGAGTAATATCATCCTTGGCATCCCAACTAGGCTGGAGGGCTGCGATGACAGAATTATATGGCACTATACTAGCAATGGCGACTACACGGTAAGGACGGGCTATGGTATAGCAATGGATATGCAGGAAAACGGTGAACTAGGGCGGAAAGGCACCGGGGGTTGTAGTCGGAGGGATGAACCAAACAAACGGTGGATGGAGATTTGGAGATTGGAGGTCCCAAATAAAATGAAGTTTTTCATTTGGCGATGCTGCAGGTCCTCCTTGGCGGTCAGGGGTAACCTCCACCGAAGAAGAATGCGAGTGAACACAGCCTGTGTTTTATGTGGGGATGCTAGGGAAACGGAGCATCATCTATTCTTTGAATGTGAATTTAGCAGGGTATTTTGGTTTAGCTGCCCCCTGCAACTGGATATCACGTTTGCCTCGGGAAAGGAATTTGGAGACTGTTGGCATAACTTGTGTAATCGATTCCGGAAGGAGAAGAACCATGTACTGATTTTGCAGGAATGTGTGTTCATTATGTGGAGAATCTGGAAATGTCGCAACGATCTGATGTTTAAGGGCATGGAAGCCAATCCCATGGAAAGCGTGAATGTGGTGCGAAATCAGATCATGAAGTATAGGGCTGCCCATGAAACAGCCAAAATGTCTAATGCCGTGGGGGCTAGGGGGGAGACTGTCTCCTACGCGGGACAGCCTGTTCGGTGGAAAAGACCCAGATTTGGGGTACTCAAGGTAAATTGCGACGGCGCCTGGTGTGCATCTACTTTCCGAGGAGGCTATGGATGGGTGGTGCGAGACTTTGCTGGAATGCTGCTTGCGGCTGGCGGGGAAGGGGGTCTGTTTTTCAATAAGGCGGCTATGGCGGAGGCTAGTGCTGTGCGGGCAGCTTTATTGGTTTGCAGGGAGCGGGGCTTTACGGAGGTGGAAATTGAATCTGATTCACAAGGGCTGATTAGTATGATTAATGGTGAGTATGTCGTTGATGCAACACTTGAAGGATTACTCTATGACATTAGGGTCTTGGCGTCGCAAGTTGGTAGGGTGAGTTTCGTGTTTGTTAAGCGGAAAGGAAATGCTGCTGCTCATGCGGTGGCCTTACACTTAACCGGAATGAGTGGCGCCTTCTGTTGGGATGCCCATGGGCCAGAATTTTTATTCAATATTCTAGCTGAAGATGTAAATATTCCTATTCGTATCTAGTTGAGTAAATTTTACCTTTGGAAAAAAAAAAAAAAAAACAACCACTCAGAGAGGGTACAAGTAGTACTACTTCATGTTCACATACAGAAAGAGAATTAAAAATAAATGAAGTCTAGACTTATTTAACTTTAGTCGTACATAATACAGAAACAAAAAACAAAACACACGTACAAGCATCAGCTGCACGGTGGCCACGACAATTGCACGATGCAGGGACAGACACCAACATCCACCAGCCTGTGTTCTATCTTCTGCTTTATCTTTTAAGAGGAAATTAGTGTAAAATAAAAAATTAAGTGGTCCAAGTAATGCAGAGGAGGAATTGACAACAGGAAATTAAGGCTGTCAAATGGTAGGGACTTACAACTTTCTTTTCTTTTTCTTCTCTCATTTTCATCCCCCGAAAAAAGAGGATCTGAAAGTGAAGGATGAATTAAAGGTTGGTGTGATTTATAGTTTTTAGAAAGTTCATCAAAAGTTGTACATGTACTGGAAAAAAGATGGTGTGTGGTAGGTCAAAGATCATGTGCTTCCGGACATTGACATGAAACCAACATTTTCAAAATAATTAAAAAGAAAAAAAAAGTAAAAGGAAAAGTTGAGATTTATAACTTTGAGAGAAAAACCCTTGTTATTTGTAAAAGGGATATTTTGATATGGGTTCGAAGTAACTAAAAATTGAACTTATTTCAAATTTTCCCTTTGTAAAAATACTACTCAACTTTAATTTGAACACCAATAGGAGCTGTCGGTTTTGTCCTTATTTATTTGTTCTGCAAATGCTACTCAAACGGTTTAAATTTTTTATTTTTTTTACTATTATTAGGAGGGAAGAGAGTTTGAAACCATTACAATAATTTAGACAATAGAGAAGTTTTAAACTTAAGATGCATGTGTAGAAATCCAACATCATATCCATTAAGATATTGGACCACCTGCTACTCAAACGGTCCTAATAATGTTGTCTTTTGTTTTTTAGTAAGTTTTTGTCAAATTGTTTTGGCCCATTATTTATTAAATTGAGGGTACTTTTGTTATTTTGGTTTTTATTTAACAAAATTTTCATGGACCACTTCTATTTATTTCCAATCTTATGAACCAAAGTGAGGAGTTATGTTAACCTTAAAGTACATTTTTGCTAAAAAAAAACCTAATAGTATATGGGAACACTACCAAGTGACCATCAAAGAATTTATTATGAGACAAAGGGCTTGTAACTCAATCAGTAATTAAAAGTATCTTTTATTGCACAAAAGGTCTCAAGTTCAAATCTCACATCCTTAATATCGAAAATTCAATACCAAATTAGGGTTTGAATCCTTGCCAATTTTGTTTACTAGGTATAGGAGAGCACCTACGAACATACACTGCGACTGTGGTATGGTAGATTTTTTAGGTGTTCTAAATTCATTATATGCAAAGTATGCATCTGTTGAACAAGACAAGTCTAACTATAGAACATTGTCTTAACATGAAAAAAAAAAACTACAAAAGTTAAACTTCGATCGAAAAGGTATTCATTAATTTCTTTACTTTTTTGAATAAGAAATTATTGAATACAATGAATGTATCCAGTTCATTACTGATTATTCAGTCTACATGATCGGATCTATATATATGTATATAGCCATTGTATGCAAAGCCCTAACATATTACAGAGGTCTCTTAAAACTCGATCTGGAGCGTCATTCTCTTCCCTGTTTGTAGGACATATCACATGGTTTCATTTCAAGCATTCTGGCCAATAGCTATGGCGGTCCATTAGACAAATTAGAAGGTTTAGTACGTGGTCGATCTCTAGCCCTTAGAGGCTAATATCAACTGTGGGCCGGGTGTGGACATTCCACTTTATCAGTACGACTGACATACATGCATATATACAAGGCTGCATTAATTATTAGGGATGGCTTTACTTTTTACCAACAAATTAAACCAGCAGCTAGCAAATTCATTTTTACACCAAGATCAATATGTAAAAATTGAAATGTGGCACAAAGAAGCAGCATACAACCGACAGTCTTACTTTCAGTTTCCAGCACCCACGATAATCAGAGGCGGTTGTGGTGATGAGCAAGTGAAGCGATCGCACATGATTCTTAATACAGGTTTCGAAAATTTACAATGCAACTATGTAACGTTATTTGCTAATTTTGATATTTAAGAATATGGCATCACTGCAAAGAAAAATTATAGTATTTGAATGTGAGAGGCCCAATTCGTGATTACGACTAAATTTTAACCGTGGCTGCTAGCTAGCCCTGCTAATGGACTATTACTTATAAATCTGTGTACGAGTGCTTAGCATATGCACGCATAACGTGAGCATTTAGAGCATCGTATAACATGGATTGATATGTAGGAAGATGACAATTAAGCTAGCATGTTGATGCATACAACTCTTGTTCAAGGACTCGTCGTATCACTTACGGTGGCTGCATCAAATATAAAGGACCACGATGCATGAATGTTGACATATAGCCATTTATTGAAAGACAACTTCGTGATGCATACAACTCTTTAGAAAAGTTCTTGTACGTCCCTTGTACATAACCTCCAAAAACGATCCATAAGTCCGACTAGTCCACATACTAGTGTTTGTGGTTCAAAAATTTGTTGAATTAACGAAAGATGATTCAATACACTACGTCAACATTACGAATGTGGTGTATGAGATGGACCAGTGCATCCAATAGAATATTCCAACATAAGCTAAACCATGAACTCAAACTCCAAATCGACGCGTTTAAGAGAAGAAGGTGTGGAGTGCAATGGTGACCATGAGGACCATGCGAAGGTCATGAAAGGTATAAGTAACCGACACAATATTCATACGAGTCTCACTGTTATACGATGGTTTGCACGTCAAGGTCATGAAAAATAAAAGTAACCAACCCAATATGAAAAATCAACAATAGGCAGGCAACCACCATGGGATGGCCCAGTAATTGAGGACAAATTCCAGACCTGTATTTCACAGGGCACGTCTTGAATTTTAATTTTTTGCACTGGTGAATCACACGATGGTGGCCAAGGGCAGGCTAAAATGCCTCTGTGAGTCTTTCCAGCCCCCGAAAGGGTGGACTGCTGTGGCGAAGCCACCAGCTAGTCTCCTTTAAAAAAAAAAAAAAAAAGTAGTAGGCAGGCAATGTTATAGCCTAATGAACAAATGGTTATAATCAAATTGATCATTTAATCTTGTGACATAACTTCTGCTTTGTTCAAGAATATGATGAAGGCATGGACAACATTTCTTGCATATTCCTTCAGCAACACGTACTTCGAATGAAGATTGATCCCTAGATCAAAGTTGCGATGATAGACATGTTGATTATTGACTCAAACATGTAGTCAAAGTCCAAATCTTTGGGCTACTTTTGTGGTCAAAATTGTTGGATGGCATGCTACATGTGGGAAACCAAAATTGGATGCACTTATGCCTAATTCTTTTTGACTTGATGTTAGGCCTTTGGCCATTGATGTCTTTGAGAAGCTTTTCTTTAGCTATAAAAGGAGAGCAAGGTGTAGCTCATAAGCATGGAGAAGTAGAGAAGAACAAGGAAGAGAGAAAAATAGCAAGAAGCCATTTGGCATAGAGAAGAATTTTCTCAAATTGTCTTGTTTTGTTTTTTTTGGTTTTCTCTTCCTATTGTAAGTGTGAGAGCTTGGGTTATTCGGGTCTTTGGGAAATTGAGTGATAAACACTATTGTATGTTCTCATTGATTATAGTGGAATACTCCGTCGTCTCCAAACTGGATGTAGGCATTGCCGAACCAGTATAAATCTTGGTGTTCTTGTTGATAGTGGTTTTATTCTGTTCTGTTTAACTATTCACTTACAGTTGAATGCCGCTTCCGCACAACAAGTGGTACCAGAGCCCAGTTCCGTGAATAGTGTTGGCGCTACAGTTCCGTGAACAGTGAACTGCTACAGTACCTGTGAACAGTGCCGTATTTGTGAACAGTGCCGAGTAGATGGCTGGAGATAAAGACGAATCTGTAAAGAAGGGGTCAACATCGTCTTCGTCTACATCCAATAGACATCCAACCACTACTACAAGGTTAGAGGTTGATAAATTCAATGGCTCTAATAATTTTGGTATGTGGCAATGTGAAGTTATGGATGTGTTGTATCAACAAGAGTTGGATATGGTTCTGGAAGATAAACCAGAAGATATTGATGACAAGCAGTGGACGCGAATTAATCTTCATGCTTGTGCTGCTATTCGATCGTTCCTTGATAAGGAGTTGAAATACCCGTATATGAAGGAAACTTCTGCTAAGGAGTTATGGACGAAATTGGAGGAGAAGTATATGACCAAGAGCGCAGAAAATCGCCTCTTCTTGAAGAAGCGACTCTTTCGATTTCAGTATCGTCCAGGTATCTCTATGCACGAACACCTCAATGATTATAATAAAATACTTGCTGATTTAGCAAACCTTGATGTGAAAATTCCTGACGAGGACAAGGCACTATGTTTGTTAAATTCATTGCCTGATGATTATGATCATTTGACAACTACTCTGTTGTATGGAAAATCTGAGGTGAAACTTGATGAGGTGTCTGCGGCATTGGTGAATCATGAGTGTCGTAAGAAGGAACTGAAGACTCACAATTCACAAACCGAGGCATTTGTTGCAAGGGGTCGAACAGAGGAAAGAAAATCTGGGAAGCGGGGAAAATCTCGTTCAAAGTCACGAGGGAAGTTTCCTGCTAAAGATGAATGTGCTTTTTGTCGCCAAAAGGGTCATTGGAAGAAAGACTGTCCCAAATTGAAGAACAAAGAGAAGGAGAAAGCAGGTTCTGAAGCAAATATTGCAAAATCTGGAAATGATGATGATTTCGAGTTTGCTTTGGCTAGTTCATATGCTGATGGTCACTCAAATGAGTGGATTTTGGATTCAGGTTGCACCTATCATATGTGTCCCATTCGGGAATGGTTTTCTAATTTCAAGGAGCTGGATGGTGGAGTTGTTTTGATGGGTAATGATAATGCCTGCAAAACACAAGGGATAGGCAAAATCTGTTTGAAGATGCATGATGGAACAGTCAGAGAATTAAGTGATGTTCGGTATGTACCGGATATGAAGAAAAATCTCATCTCACTGGGTGCATTGGAATCCAAGGGTCTCAAGATCACCATGGAGGGTGGAGTTCTTAAAGCTGTGTACGGGGCACTGGTGGTGATGAAAGGTATAAGACGAAATAACTTGTATTTCTTGCAGGGGAGTACAATTATTGGTGGAGCAGCTGTCACCGAAGCTGCTGACGCAGATAGCACTGACACCACGAGGTTATGGCATATGCGTCTTGGGCATGCTGGTGAAAAAGCGTTGCAAGGATTGGTGAAGCAAGGCTTATTGAAAGGTGCAAAGGCATGCAAATTGGAATTCTGTGAGCATTGTGTATTGGGTAAGCAAACTAGAGTAAAATTTGGCACTGCTATTCACCACACTAAAGGCATTCTTGATTATGTTCACACTGATGTTTGGGGACCTTCCAAGAATGCATCTTGGGGAGGTAGCCATTATTTTGTCTCCTTTGTTGATGACTTCTCTAGAAGAATATGGGTGTACACCATGAAGCGTAAAGATGAAGTCTTGAAGATATTCCTGAAGTGGAAAAAGATGATTGAAACGCAAAGCGGTCGAAAGATCAAGACTCTCAGATCAGACAATGAGGGTGAATATAAGTCTGATCCTTTCTTGAAAGTTTGTCAAGATGAGGGTATTGTGAGGCACTTCACGGTTAGGGAGACACCGCAACAGAATGGGGTGGCGGAGCGCATGAACCGTACTTTACTTGAGAAAGTTCGGTGTATGTTGTCTAATGCTGGATTAGGCAAGGCATTTTGGGCTGAGGCAATCACTTATGCAAGCCATCTCATTAATCGATTGCCAGCTGCTGCGAATGAGGGCAAAACACCCATGGAGGTATGGTCTGGTAAACCTTGTACTGATTATAAGTTTTTACACATATTTGGTTGTCCTGCTTACTATCATGTCAGAGAAAGCAAGTTGGATCCAAGAGCAAAGAAATTTGTTGTAAGCAGAGATGTGACTTTTGATGAGGCTGCTATGATTAATCAGAACAAGCATGAAGGTGAAACTGAAGCGACCGAGACCATGAGTAGCTCAAAGCAGGTGGAGTTACTGAAGACTCCAGTTGTTCCAGTAAGGTCTGATGTTTCAAACACTAGTCCTACAGTTAATTCTGATGATGAGGACGAGGATGATGAAGAGGAGGCACCTACCCAAGAGCCTCCACAGCAACAAGACTATATTGCAACCAGAAGATCGAGAAGGGAAATTCGAAAGCCCGCTCGATTTACTGATATTGTGGTATATGCACTTCTTGTTATTAAAGATGATATTCCATCCGCCTACAAAGAAGCTATCATGAGTTCAGAGTGCGAGTTGTGGAAGAAATCTATGGATGAGGAGATGAAATCTCTTCATAAAAATGAGACTTGGAAGCTGGTTCAGTTACCAAAAAGGAAGAAAGCAATTGGTTGTAAATGGGTGTATGCCAAAAAGATGGAATCTTTGGGAAAAGACAATGTAAGATTCAAAGCCAGATTGGTAGCTAAGGCTACGCTCAGAAGGAAGGCATTGACTACAATGAGGTATTTTCTCCTGTAGTAAAACATTCTTCTATTCGTATTTTGTTGGCTTTGGTTGTGCAGTTTGACCTTGAGTTGGCCCAACTTGATGTCAAGACTGCGTTCTTACATGGTGATTTGGAGGGAGATATTCTTCTTCAAAAGATTGGGACCGCTGACAATCCTGCGGATATGTTAACGAAGCCAGTTTCGTTGCACAAGTTTAAGCACTGCTTAGACTTGATTGGCGTTTGTAAAATTTGTTGATTGCCCCATGGGGGATTGGGAGACGACTATTTGGAGTTCTACTTAGAGGGTTTGAGTCAAGGTGGAGATTGTTGATTATTGACTCAAACATGTAGTCAAAGTCCAAATCTTTGGGCTACTTTTGTGGTCAAAATTGTTGGATGGCATGCTACATGAGGGAAACCAAAATTGGATGCACTTATGCCTAATTCTTTTTGACTTGATGTTAGGCCTTTGGCCATTGATGTCTTTGAGAAGCTTTTCTTTAGCTATAAAAGGAGAGCAAGGTGTAGCTCATAAGCATGGAGAAGTAGAGAAGAACAAGGAAGAGAGAAAAATAGCAAGAAGCCATTTGGCATAGAGAAGAATTTTCTCAAATTGTCTTGTTTTGTTTTTTTTGGTTTTCTCTTCCTATTGTAAGTGTGAGAGCTTGGGTTATTCGGGTCTTTGGGAAATTGAGTGATAAACACTATTGTATGTTCTCATTGATTATAGTGGAATACTCCGTCGTCTCCAAACTGGATGTAGGCATTGCTGAACCAGTATAAATCTTGGTGTTCTTGTTGATAGTGGTTTTATTCTGTTCTGTTTAACTATTCACTTACAGTTGAATGCCGCTTCCGCACAACAAGACAGAGAACTAGTACAAGGAAAAATGGATTCAATTACAAAAATAGCTTCTAGAACAGATGACTTGCAGTACTCTCAAAAGTGAAAATACTTAATACAAACTAAATTAATGGTAAATACAAAACGAAAACACTAGAAATAACAGGCCCCTAACACTCTCTCACCCCCTGAAATCTGGCCGATCTCTACAACAGTATGCATCTCTAGTTCTGTTAAGTTTTCTTAAGGAGCAACACAGTCTATAAAGTGAATATATGTACTAATATCACGTGTTATATCGTCTACGTGAATATCTTCTAAGCCAAACTTCTCGCACGCCTGTTGCAGCTCATCTCGAGTAATGTACCCACTTCCATCTTTGTCGAAGTACGAGAATTATGCGAACAGGTGATCCTCCTTCTAGACATTGTTCAGGTGGAGCATTGCTACAATGAATTCACCATAGTCTATGGTACCGCTGTTGTCTACATCCGCCTGAAACTTAGTAATAGTAAATTAGTAATAGAAAACCCTTCATTAATCAAGAAACAGAAAACTACTAGTTCCCGATTTGATTTAGAAACCTAGACACATGGGAAGGATTCAGCCAGGTGATCTTGAAAATGACCTCACTATATCTTTCATCTATACTGTTGTTGATGAAACTCCATCAATTGGAACATAAGAAACATGAAACATGCATGCCTCACTTAAATTAAGAAATTGATAAATTCAAAACTAAAGATTATATGGTAATCAAAATCCAACTTACTCTCTCGCAGACCTAACGTTTTCTCTCCTCACACTCCACATGCATCATGTGTGTAATGCTTCAAGTATTATACTAGGAAACCAAATAAAACAACCAAGCTTTCCTTATTGTTCATACTTTATAATGCTAGCACTCCTCTATACAAAGTTTGATATAGACTGTCGTATAGAATTTTCATTTAAAAGTAATAATCATCTTAAGATCCTTCTTTTTATACAAAGAGCAATTGTACTTTAAACTAATCTAGAATGCAGGGATGGGGAATTCAAATTAACTTGGGTGCATAGGGAAAAACAAATCCACTCTAGCTAATGTGGCTGCTCCCACATCTGCATCATCTTATGATTCTTAAATAAAAGGGACACTTTGGATGCGGTCCTTAGCTATCAATATTCTTTGATTGAAACCTTGTTAGTTTTTAGTTTTTGATTGAGGTCCCTGACATTAATGTAATAATGTAAGTTACTATATTTTTAAAATTAAAAATTAAAAATTGAAATTTGTAATTGTTTATATTAATGAGATTTTAAATAAAACCCATAATTTATGGGATTAAAAATAATAAAATATAAATTATACTCTCTATTATATTGTTGTGTGTGTGTGTGTGTGTGTGTGTACATATATGTATGGGTACATTAACCAAAATTAACAAAAAAAGTTATTGTATCAAAACATGGATACATTCTCAAATCAACGAAAAAGAATGTACCCATATAAGTTTAAACATGGATTAAAAAATTTGAAGGGATTTTATATTAAAAAAAGGGTACATTTTACATATAACAAATTTTTGATATATTTGAGAATGGGTACATTTAAGATTAAAAAAATTTAAAAATTATATGAATGGGTACATTTAAGATTAAAAAATTGAGAATCTTTTTATATATAAAAAAAAACTAATAGGTACAAACTTAATTTAATTTAATTTTTTTATTATTTTAGAAATGTTTGAATTGAAAATTAATTAGAAGTTTAATAGAGGTGTGAGTATTAAACCCTAAATTAATTACTAATTTTTATATTAAAAAATTATATAATAAACATGTAAATTCATTATCACATTAATGCTAGGGACTTGAATCAAAATTTGAAAACTAATAAGGTCTTAGTCAATGAACAGTAAGAACTAGGGACCGGATACTAATTTTTCCTAAATAAAAATATGCCACTCAAACGATCCTAATAATGTTGCCTTTCGTTCTTTAGTATATATAAGTGACCATCAAAGAATTTATTAGGAGACTTTATTTTCTTCAGTGAACTCTAGCTACCAATTTAGAAAGGGCTTATAACACAATCAGTTAATTAAAAGTAATTTTCATTGCATAGAAGTTTTCAAGTTCAAATCTCACATCCTCAATATCGCTTGTATATACAAGAAATATTCAGTACCAAATTAGGGTTTGAATTCTTGCCAATTTTGTTTACTAGGTACAGGAGAGCACCTACTTACATACATTGCGTTTGCGGTATGGTAAATTTTTATGTGTTCTAGATTCATTATATTTATATGCAAAGTATGCATCTATCGAACAATATAAGTCTAACTATAGAACATTATCTTAACGAAAAAAAAAAACTACAAAACTTGAACTTCGATTGAAAAGGTATTTATTAATTTCTTTAATCATTTGAATAAGAAATTATTGAATACAATGGATGTATCCAGTTCACTACCGATCATTCAGTCTTCATGATCAGATCTATATAGACATTGTATGCAAAGCCCTAACACATGTGTGAACACGGAAATTCCTGAAACAAGAACAACGTGTACAAAGAAAGATTTTTGGTGTTACTGGATTTGTAGGGTTACAATCTCTTTATAACTTGATCCTCTGATTCGATCTCCGTAAGGTGTTGATTTGTGAATGTTTCGTTGATCCAAGGGCCGTCGATGCTTGATCTTGGATGAACTGTTGGAAGTTTCTTCAAGAGCCCTCGGGGCTTGATCTTGAAGGTTGAGGGAAGTTCCTTCAACGGCTATTGGGCTTAATCTTGAAGAACGGATGTGTGGATTTGTTGATGTTGTTGATCCAAAGGACCATTGGAGCTTGATCTTACGATGAACGGATGATGAACGATGAACACTTTTTTTAAGGGCCGTCGAGGCTTGATCTTGAATTGGTGGAAGTTCTTTAAGGGCTGTTGGGATTTGATCTTGAAGGAGGATTTGACGAAGAACGAAGAGGGCTTTTTTGATCCTTTGGGATTTGCTTGAGAGCTTTAGAGTTTCAAAGCTTCAAGGTGTTTGTGTGATGTGAATTGGTGTTTTTTTTAGGATTGGATTGTGAATTGGTTTTTTTTAGGATGCTTGATACCTTGATGAACTCCGCCGTGTAAGTTTATCTTACATTGCCGGTCCCAAGCCCGGATAAAGGAGGAGGGGGAGGGCGTCAGGTAGTCGACAGCCGGCACTCCATGATCACGTCGAATCCTTATGAAAATGAATCCAGAACGAAATCGCGCTAAAGCTAGGGCGTCACCCGTAAGTGGCGCGCTGTGTGGCCCGAGCACAGTGATAAGTGAGCAAGGGTCGCTGTATCTCCATTGGCACCCGGATGCAGTGTTAAATGAGCAAGGGGGCTATAGAAACTTCTTTTCGAACGACTCCACTCAAAGTTGTTTGGGAGCATATGCTCCTATCAACTTTACACGGGACACACAAAAGAAGTACTTTGATCCTATTAGACGGGGAAGGGTGAAGAAGCTAGGACATAAGGGTAGAGTTCAAGAGAGCAAAATGCGTTTAGGAACGTGGAATATAGGAACCTTGACGGGAAAATCTATGGAAGTAGTAGAAGTTATGGTGAGGAGAAGGATAAATATTATGTGCCTACAAGAAACTAAGTGGGTTGGGCGTAAGGCAAAGGATCTAGAAAACTCAGGGTTTAAACTATGGTATTCGGGCACAAATAGAACGAGAAACGGTGTTGGCATCATCGTGGACAAGACATTGACACAAGATGTTGTAGATGTCAAGAGGGTAGGAGATAGAATCATGGCAATCAAGATTGTAATAGGACAAGAACTTATCAATGTGATTAGTGCGTACGCACCTCAAGTAGGGTTGGATACGAGTTCGAAGGAGAAATTTTGGGAAGACCTTGGAGACTTGGTGCAAGGAATTGCTCAGACGGAGAAGTTATTTATAGGAGGAGATTTAAATGGACACGTGGGCAGGGAGACAGGCAACTATGGAGGTTTTCATGGTGGCCATGGTTTTGGGGAGAGAAACGAGGATGGGGAAGCTATCTTGGATTTTGCAATGGCATATGATCTCTTCTTAGCCAACACCTTCTTTAAGAAGCGGGAAGAACATGTGATCACCTACAAGAGTGGGTCGTCAAAAACACAAATAGATTTTCTTCTAATGAGGAAAAGGGATCGTATAACTTGTAAGGATTGCAAAGTTATACCAGGAGAGAGCGTGGCTAATCAACATCGCTTGTTGGTGATGGATGTACATATCAAAAGAGTGAGAAAAAAGAACAAGACTTGGAAGTGCCCAAGGACTAGATGGTGGAATCTAAAAGAAGAAAAACAAGCCATTTTCAAAGAGAAAATAACCACCCAGTGTGTGGGATAGAGAGGGGGAAGCTAACCAAATGTGGGATTCCATGGCTAGTTGTATCCGAAAAATAGCAAAAGAGGTATTAGGAGAGTCCAAGGGCTTTGCCCCACACCAAAAGGAATCTTGGTGGTGGAATGAGGAGGTACAAACAAAGGTGAAGGCTAAGAAGGAATGTTGTAAAGCCTTATACAAGGATAGGACCGATGAAAATGGTGAAAGGTATAGAAAAGCGAAGCAAGAGGCGAAGAAAGCTGTGAGAGAATCCTTCATGCTGCCTGCAAGATAGGGAGAATGTGAACAATCAGCCGGAGCTCTGATTGCTTACCTTGTCTGTTACCTCTTTCAGCAGATCCCCTAGCTCGGCGACTTGGGGGACTCCTACTACATGGTTTGTATCGCGCTTGACCAAGCCTGAAACTACAAGTAAGCTTCAAGTGACATTGATACATTACCTTGTGCATCTCCACCAGTTACAGATACCACCCCTGGATGGAAGAAGAGTACTTCCAGAGAAGATTCCACATCTACCTATGAGACAGATAAGGAAAGTCAAGCCGATACCACACTCCGGGACTTAGAAGTTTCGTGGTTACGAGATCATTCTCCCACAATATTTCCTAAAGTCATTTGTACTAAATCATTCACTTGTACTCCCTAAAGGAGAGCTTGAACCTATGTACTTGTGTAAACCCTTCACAATTAATGAGAACTCCTCTATTCCGTGGACGTAGCCAATCTGGGTGAATCACGTACATCTTGTGTTTGCTTTCCTATCTCTATCCATTTATATACTTATCCACACTAATGACCGGAGCAATCTAGTGAAGATCACAAAAAGTGACCGTTTTCGCTACCTAGGATCTATCTTGCAAGAGAGCGGAGAATTAGCTGGAGATCTCAACCATAGAATACAAGTTGGATGGATGAAGTGTAAGAGTGTATCCGGCGTGTTGTGTGATCGTCGTAGGCCACTGAAGCTCAAGGAAAAATTTTATAGGACGGCAATAAGGCCAACGATGTTGTATGGCACAGAATGTTGGGCGGTGAAGCATCAACACGTACACAAAATGGGTGTAGCGGAGATGAGGATGCTTCGTGGGATGTATGGGCACACGAGAAAGGATAAGATTGGGAATGAGGATATCCAAGGTAAAGTAGGAGTAGCCAAAATTGAAGGAAATATGAGAGAAAATCGGTTCCGGTGGTTTGGACATGTGCAAAGAAGGCCTACTGACGCTCCGGTTCGAAAATGTGACTACGGGACAGAAGTTCAGGGCCGAAGGGGTAGAGGAAGACCTAGGAAAACTTTGGAAGAGACCCTAAGAAAAGACTTGATTACTTGGATCTAACGGAGGACATGACACAAAACCGAGCGCAATGGCGTTCTAGGATTCATATAGCCGACCCCACTTAGTGGGAAAAGGCTTTGTTGTTGTTGTTGTTGTTGTTGTTGCTTGATACCTTGATGGAGAAGCCTATTTATAGGCTTTGAGAATGAATCACCACCACAAAATTTTCCCACTTAAGCACCATTACCTAATTTTCCCACTTAATGCAATATTAAAATTGAGGTGGTCTAACATATGGCCTAATTTCCCACTTAATACCATTTTAAAAATGAAGTGGTCTAACTTATGGCCTAATTTTCCCACTTGATACAATTTTAAACTTGAAGTGTGCTTGCTTTGTCATTGCCCAAATGAGAAAACCTTGTTTTGATTCGTAATGGATTGAAATGTGCTTACCTAGTCATTGCCCAAAATGAGAAGAAAAACTTGTTTTCATTCATAATGGATTGAAGTGTGCTTGCCTTGTCATTGCCCAAAAATGAGAAGAAAAACTTGTTTAATCCTCAAAGGGTATTTCTTCCAATTTGTTGAGTTACATGCCATGTGTACAATTGTGTGACACGTAGCGCATCCCATGTATGCCATGACACGTCAAAACTTTAATGCGTTGGTGAAAATTTATTTACCGAAATTTTGTTGTCTACAACATGGTTTCATTTCAAGCATTTTGGCCAACAGCTATGGCGATCCATTAGACAAATTAGATGGTTTAGTACGTGCTCGATCTCTAGCCCTATATCAACTGTGGGGTGTGGACATTGCACTTTATCAGTACCACTGACATGTATGCATTTATACACGGGTTCATTAATTATTAGGGATGGCTTTACTTTTTACCAACAAATTAATTAAATTTTAACCATGGCCGCTAACTAGCCCTGCAAATGGACTATTACTTATAAATCTGTGTACGTGTGTTTAGCATATGCACGCATAACGTGAGCATTTAGAGCATCGTATAACATGGGCAGGGTCGGTTGAGAATTTAGGGGCCCTAGGCAAGCTTTCGAAGTAGGGTTTTAAAATTATTTGATCTTCGGTTTTTTTAATATTGATTTGTATAAAAAAGAATTTGCTAAATACATAAAAAGTTCTATTTTCACGTCAAATATCATTAAAAATTAATATCAAAAGAAGATAAATATACAAACATTATTTAAACATTACACGATTCCCGTTTTTAGACACAAATGTACTAAATGTTTGCAGTCAAGAGTTTAAAATTGAGAGTGAAGAACAATAAAACTTGATGATCACGAGAGTAAAAAACAATAAAACTTGATTGACGAGTATAATAAATTCAATGCCAATTGTTTTTCTTGTGTTTTTTCTTCTAAAATCAACATCACACTAACGAATTGAATATTAAAATAATCCATTGAATAAAAAGTTATTGAAAAGAAAAATATAAAATTCAAAGTTTTGATTACCTTAAAGTACAATCTTTAAGACCATATGATAGTTGGTTTAAACATTCAATAGAAATGGAGAGAATAGAAAGTTGGTTTAAACATTCGATAGAAATTGAGAGAATGAGAAGTTGAAAGAAAAAAGATTGCCAAGAGACTCGAGTTTTATAACTTTATATGCATTTGGACAGATGAATTGGGAGTTGGATAGATGGATTGGCGGTCAATTTGAAAAACAAGAAAAATCTTATGACTGAAAGGCAGCTTCGTGTTTCAAACTCAACACCCCAAAGAAAAATGAAGCCAACATTTCCAATGCACTAACAAATGAATTATGATATTTTTTACTTTTTTTTGTATTTATATGTTAATTACAGGATATAAATTTTTTTTGGAGGCCCTTCCGAAGTGGGGGCCCTAGGCGGGCACCTACTTAGGCTACTCTTAGGGCCAGCGCTGAACATGGGTTGATATGTAGGAAGATGACAATTAAGCTAGCATATTGATGCGTACAACTCTTGTTCAAGGACTAGTCGTATCACTTACGGTGGCTGCATCAAATATAAAGGACAACGATGCATGAAAGTTGACATATAGCAATTTATTGAAATACAACTTCGTTGTTTTCTGTGGAAAAGTTCTTGTACGTCCGTTGTACATAACCTCCGAAAAACAATCCATAAGTCCGACTAGTCCACATACCAGTGTTTGTGGTTCGAAAATTTGTGTGAATCAACGAAATATGAGTTCGATAAACTACGTCAGCGTGACAAATGTAATGTATGAGATAGACGGGTGCATCTAATAGAATTTTCTAACATAAGCTGAACCATGAACTCAAACTCCAAATCGACTTGTTTAAGAAAAAAAGAAGGTTTGGAGTGCAAATGGTGAGGATGAGGAACATGCCAAGGTCATGAAAGATAAAAGTAACCTACCCAATATTCATACGAATCTCAATGTTATATGATGGATTGCAAATGGTGAGGATGAGGAACATATGCCAAGAAAGATAAAAGGAACCGACACGATATTCATACGAATCTCAATGTTATAAGATGGATTGCAAATGTGAGGATGAGGAACATGCCAAGGTCATGAAAGATAAAAGTAACCGACACATTATGAAAAGTCAACAGTAGGCAGGCAACCATCACGAGGTGGCCTGGTGGTTGGAGACAAATTTCAGGTCCGTATTCTACACGACACATCTGGGTTTGATTACTGATGTTGGTGAATCACACGGTGGCCAAAAAGAGACTGAAATGCCTATAAGACTCTTCTCGACTCCCGAAATGGTGGACTGCTATAGCAAAGTCACCAGTCAGTCACCTTTAGGAAAAAAGTAGGCAGGCAATGTAATAGCTTAATGAACGAACGGTTATATGCAAATGCTCATCTGATCTTGTGACATAACCTCTGCTTTGTTCAAGGATATGATGAAGGCATGGACAAAATTTCTTGTATATTCCTTCAGGAACAGGTATTTCGACTGAAGATCGATCCCTAGAATCAAAGTTGCGATGATAGAAAGAGAACTAGTACAAAGAAAAATAGATTCAATTACAAAAATAGCTTCAAGAACAGATGACTTGCAGTACTTTCAAAAGTGAAAATACTTAATACAAATCTAAATTAATGGTAAATACAAAACGAAAGACTAGAAAGAACAGGGCCCTAACACTCTCTCACCCCCTGAAATCTGGCTGATCTCTACAACAGTATGCATCTCTAGTTCTGTTAATTTTTCTTAAGGAGCAAATATTAGTACATATTCACTATATAGACGGTGTTGTTGACTAGGCATAACATCAGGTACTAATGCTTGAGTGCTTCCTCGAATTCGAATACTCACGCTACCTTTCTACTCATGTTACTTTGTAATCCCTTGCCGAAACCTGTGTCTTGCATCATAGCAACAAACTCACTATAATCAATTCGCCCATCCTGAAAAGCATAAAAGTAAATTATCATGAACAATTTTGTATCCATAACAGTTTCATAGGGAAGAAAAGGCGAAAGAGAATCGAGCATGTTGGCCGGGAAGTCGAATGAATTACATTATCCTGGTCAACTTCACGTATTATATCGTCTAAGTGAACATCTTCTAAGCCAAACTTCTCACAGGCCTGTTGCAGCTCATCTCGAGTAATGTACCCACTTCCATCTCTGTCGAAGTACGAGAATGCTGCGAACAGGTGATCCTCCTTCTGGACCTTGTTCAGGTGGAGCATTGCTGCTATGAATTCACCATAGTCTATGGTACCACTGTTGTCTACATCTGCCTGAATTAGTAATAGAAAAGGAAACCCTTCGTCAATCAGGAAACAGAAAACTACTAGTTGCTGATTTGACTTAGAAACCAAGACACATAGGAAGGATTCAGCCAGGTGATCTTGAAAACGGACCTCACATTATCGTTGATCTATACTGTTGTTCATGAAACTCCATCAATTGGAACGTAAGAAACATGAACTATGCCTCACTTAAACTAAGAAATTGATAAATTCAAAACTAAAGATAATATGGTAATCAAAAGGCAACCTACTCTCTCGCAGACCCTACGCTTTCTCTCCTTGTTATAACTTCCATCACACTCCACATGCATAGAATGTGTGTAATGCTTCTAGTATTATACTAGGAAACCAAATAAAACAACCAACCTCTCTCCTTATTGGTCATACTTTATAGTGTTAGCATTCCTCTATACAAAGTTTGATATAGACTATGTTTACAGAATTTTCATTTAACAGTAATAATCTTAAGATACTTCCCTTTATACAAAGCGCTACTGTACTTTAAACTAGTCTAGAATGCAGGGACATGTATTCAAAATAACTTGGGTGCACAGAGGAAAACACATCCACTCTAGCCAATGTTGCGACTCCCACATCTGTGTCATCTTATGATTCTTAATTAAAAATACGTTTTTGCATTTTCCTCACTAATTAGATAACTCTGGATGTGCACATCCTTAAATATTATGGCACTCTAGCCTATTCAACCTATACTAATTAAATCCATTAGGACAAGGAAAACTATTATTGGAATAAAACTAAAAACTGATCATGTTTTCTACAAGATTACAAAAAATCTCTATGTGGATCAAAGACTAGCACTTACTGCTTGCATTAACCAACTGATTTCAGAATCCTTGAGGTCAGCACCCACTCTTTCCAAACCATTCTTCAGTTCCTCAAGGGAGATATGCCCACTATTATCTGCGTCTATCATCCTGAACATTTCTTTGAGGCCTGCAATTTCCTCTTCAGACAGACTTTCTGCAATGACCTACAAAACAAGCATAGATGGGTAAGTCATACCCGAACAGAAGAACCAGCCATCACAACAGTCTTCAAGCAGGAATATTGCTAGGCTACCAATGATGATATCAAGCATGTTTGCTTCTTCATGTTATAAATAAAATCCATGCAACCAACCCAAGATTCCTTCACCAAACTATTAAGATCTTTCTTTTGCAGTTGTTTTAAATCACAGAATTGCATAATAAAAAAATTAGTATTGCAGAAGTTTTAATGACTTTGTCGTAACCATGCAAACCCAACCTGTAAAATCCTTTAGGATATGTTTGAAGTTTGGACAAGGGATTTGCAAGTACCAATGAATTAAAGCTAAATTAGTTAGAAATGATGCACTACAAAAGATTAGGAGAAGGGATTTGAAACAAGTAGACTGTAGACACAAAGCATTAAGATGGATTTGCAAATGACTACTTGAAAGGAGTCATTTGTAAATCCCATGTTTATGCTTTGTAATGATGCAACATTTCAAATCCCTTTATCAATAGTACATTTCTAACTAATTTACCCCAAATCCATTGGTATTTGGAAAGCCTGTTGAGAATCAATGTCAAAGTTAGGCAATGTTAGGCAATGTTAGTCAATGTCAAAGCTAGGCAATGTTAGGCAATGTTAGTCAATGTCAAAGTTAGGCAATGTTAGGTATGGTACAATTAATGTGTTTTGTGTGGTAGTAAATAATCTTAGTTTAATTAAGTAGCTTTCATTTGGTTTGCTATAAATACCCAAGTCCCCAAGCCTTGTAATTCATCCAAGGAAAAACAAAGCCTAGAGCTAAATAAGAAAAGCTTTGCTAATTAGTTTGTTTTGTGAGCTTTCTTTAAGAGTGTGCTCTATTTTTCTTCTTCTTGGGATCATTAGAGTTATCTTGGATACTCTTCTTATTCAACAATTGGTATCAGAGCCAAGTCGGTCAGGGATCGTTCTTGGTAGAGCATTGGTTGTAAAGTCTCTTGAAATTCCGAGTATGCTCTGTGGTTGCAGTTTTGACTGATCTTCCACATCAGAAAAGATTTCTTGAGATTATTGCTGGGGTTATCACAAACCTTGAGAGGGAGCTTCTTTGTGTCGAGAGTAGTGTATTACTCTGTACGGTAGTCACTCAAGCTTGTTCGGTGTAGTCAAAGTCTTGCCGATACGATGGGTGATCTTCAAGTTGTTGGAGGAATCAAGAAGCTCAACAACCAAAACTATAACACGTGGGCAACGTGTATAGAGTCTTACCTTCAAGGTCAAGACTTGTGGGAGGTTGTCGGTGGTAGTGAAGTTACACAACCGGCAGCGGAAGATGCTAACGGCGTCTTGCGGAAGTGGAAAATTAAAGCAGGCAAATCAATGTTTGCCTTAAAGACCACAATAGAAGAAGAAATGTTGGAGCACATTCGGGATGCTAAAACGCCAAAGGAAGCATGGGACACTTTTGTTACACTCTTTTCGAAGAGGAACGATACAAAATTGCAACTTCTCGAGAATGAGCTGCTATCGATGGTACAACGCGACATGACGATTGCCCAGTACTTTCACAAGGTGAAGTCGATATGCCGCGAAATTTCAGAATTAGATCCAACAGCTCCTATTGGGGAAACCAGGATGAAGAGAATAATTATCCATGGTTTGAGACCCGAATATCGAGGGTTCATTGCCGCTATACAAGGATGGCCGACACAACCATCGCTTGTTGAGTTTGAAAATTTGCTTGCAGGTCAAGAAGCTATGGCCAAGCAAATGGGAGGAGTCTCACTGAAGAGTGAAGAGGAAGCGCTCTACACCAACAAAAGCAAAGGCACCTTCAAGCGGTACACTGGTGGTGGATCTAAAAAGGATGGTGATAAGATGAAAAATCACCAAGGAAATGGAGGCTCTCGTCCAGGGGGAGCTTCGAAGAATCGCAGTAATAGTAGAAAGTTCAATGGCGAATGTTACAACTGTGGGAAAAAGGGCCACATGGCGAAAGATTGCTGGACCAAAAAAGAGCCTGCTGAAAGTAATGCTGCTACTTCCAGTTCTAAGGAGAATAACGAAGATGGTTGGGATGCTGAAGCACTATTCGCTACGGAGGAAGAAGAATTAGCTCTCATGGTAACAACACCAGAACGGATTGACTACAAAAATGATTGGATCGTAGATTCAGGCTGCTCAAATCATATGACGGGTGATAAACAGAAGCTGCAAAACCTGTCTGAGTACAAGGGAAGTCGTGTGGTGGTGACAGCTGACAACTCAAGGTTACCGATAGCTCACATCGGCCACTATGTCTTGTTCGGTCCACGAGATGTGGTGTTTGATGAAGCGTCCTCTTGGTGGTCATCAGAGAAGGAGGTGCTACCAGACTCCAGAGAATTTGGAGAAAAGCTGCAACAGAAGATGGGGGAGCATATTGTTCAACTCCAACCAAGTTCAAATGAATCAGGAGATCCAAACGGCGATGATGTCGAACAAATAGTGACTCAGAATCCTTGGCAAATTGGAATGTATCAACAACCAGACAAAGAAGGTAGGCCTAGTGTACCGGAAGAATCAACTTCACAATCTCAACTCCGAAGGTCAACAAGAGCACGGAGGCCAAATCCTAAATACGCCAATGCAGCCATAATTGAAGAAGCAACAGAGCCTGAGACGTTCGAAGAAGCATCGCAGAGTTCTGAGTGGATGACAGCTATGAAAGAAGAGATCAATGCACTTCAACAAAATCAGACTTGGGATCTCGTGCCAAAGCCAAGAGATGTGAAACCCATATCCTGCAAGTGGGTTTACAAGATAAAGCGCCGTCCAGATGGGTCAATCGAGAGGTACAAGGCACGATTGGTAGCTCGTGGTTTCTCTCAACAGTATGGACTAGACTATGATGAAACGTTTAGTCCAGTGGCGAAACTTACAACTGTACGAGTCCTACTTGCATTTGCAGCCAACAAAGACTGGAATTTGTGGCAGATGGATGTTAAAAATGCTTTTCTTCATGGAGAGCTGGATCGGGAGATCTACATGATCCAACCAATGGGATTTCAGAGCCAAGATCATCCTGAATATGTGTGTAAACTGCGGAAAGCACTCTACGGATTGAAACAAGCACCCAGGGCGTGGTTTGGTAAGATTGTTGAATTTCTAACACAAAGTGGTTATTCAGTAACACCTGCAGATTCCAGCTTGTTTGTCAAAGCCAATGAAGGAAAGCTAGCTATTGTGCTAGTGTATGTGGATGACTTAATCATAACCGGTGATGATGAGGCAGAAATTCTTCGGACGAAGGAGAATTTATCAGTCCGTTTCCAGATGAAGGAACTTGGACAACTCAAGCACTTCCTTGGTCTAGAGATTGATCGCACACAAGAAGGAATATTTCTCTGTCAGCAAAAATATTCCAAAGATTTATTGAAGAAGTTTGGAATGCTCGAATGCAAGCCGATTTTGACGCCGATGGAGCCAAATGTCAAAATGAGTACATATGAAGGAAAAGATTTGGAAGATGCGACGATGTATCGACAATTGGTAGGTAGTCTGATCTACTTAACCTTGACTCGACCTGACATTTCTTATGCAGTTGGTGTGATGAGTCGGTACATGAAAAATCCAAAGAAGCCTCATTTGGAAGCAGTTCGACGAATACTGAGATATGTGAAGAGTACAATTGACTATGGTCTTTTGTACAAGAAAGGTGAAGACTGCAAGTTAGTTGGTTACTTTGATGCTCACTATGCAGGAGATCATGACACCAGGAGATCAACAACTGGGTATGTGTTTAAGCTTGGTTCTGGAACCATCTCTTGGTGTAGCAAGAGACAGCCGACGGTATCTTTGTCAACCACAGAAGCAGAGTATAGAGCAGCAGCAATGGCAGCTCAAGAGAATGCATGGCTGGTACAGTTGATGAGTGATCTACATCAACCAGTAGATTATTCAGTACCTTTGTACTGTGATAATCAATCGGCAATTCGCTTGGCAGAAAATCCAGTCTTTCATGCAAGAACTAAACATGTGGAGGTACACTATCACTTTATCAGAGAAAAGGTTCTGCAAGAAGAGATAGAGATGAGACATGTTAAGACGAATGATCAAGTTGCGGACTTGTTCACAAAAAGTTTGAGTACAGGTAAGCTCGAAATGTTTCGCTGTCTGCTCAGCACAGTGCAAAGAATGAGAGCTGACATTGAGGGGGAGTGTTGAGAATCAATGTCAAAGTTAGGCAATGTTAGGCAATGTTAGTCAATGTCAAAGCTAGGCAATGTTAGGCAATGTTAGTCAATGTCAAAGTTAGGCAATGTTAGGTATGGTACAATTAATGTGTTTTGTGTGGTAGTAAATAATCTTAGTTTAATTAAGTAGCTTTCATTTGGTTTGCTATAAATACCCAAGTCCCCAAGCCTTGTAATTCATCCAAGGAAAAACAAAGCCTAGAGCTAAATAAGAAAAGCTTTGCTAATTAGTTTGTTTTGTGAGCTTTCTTTAAGAGTGTGCTCTATTTTTCTTCTTCTTGGGATCATTAGAGTTATCTTGGATACTCTTCTTATTCAACAAAGCCCTCATCCAAACATAACCTTACTGTTGCAAAATTTAAGGATGAGTTGTTGGGTTTTTTCCAGCCCATGATAAGTTGTCCTACGTCTATAAGGAATTACAGTCTTAGAAGATTAAATTGTTTTCCCAATTGGAGTTGTTTACCCAATTGGAGTAGGATTCATAACTAGATTCCAATTAGGATTAATAATCCTTATTGAAGAAGACCTTTATTATGTCTATATAAAGGGGCTATTGTACTAGTTTTAAAGGAGGGAGCAAAACAATAAATTGTATACCGCTCAAGGGATTAGAGTGAGAAAATATTGTGTGTGCGAGAAAAAAGAAAAGAGATAGTGTATTTCTTGTTCTTGTTCTTTCAGGTTTTTCGTCAAGTCCTAGTTCTAGGGATTTGGCAAGATTATTGGTTGTGCTCATTATTAATATAGTGAAAGATTGTTGTTGCTGTCCCGTGGACGTAGGCACATATTGCCGAACCACGTAAATTCTTGATGTTATTTATCTTGGTTATTTGTTTTCGATTTCCGAAGATTGTTCTATTTTTCCCATTCTTAAATGCGATATTCTCAACATGAGTATACTCACCCTGATGGCAATTTTCTTGAGTTTGTTCATGGCCGAGAATTGCTTCAACCGAGTTAGAACAGCAGAATCAAGAGGTTTATCAGGAGCAACACCATCTACCTGAACCCATGGGTGGCCTGCAAGGACAAAAGTGCTACTTAATGCAATGCTATATATGGTACGTGATAAAAGAAATGCTGAAAACATTTAGTATCAAACAGTTTGAATAGAAAACTGACTCTCACATCAACAATTTTGCCTTCAATTCTATGTTCAATTATCAACTCGTTGATATGCTCAAAACAGATAGTCTATAAGCATAAACATGGGATTTAACTTCTAACTACGTAGTACACTTTCAAGCTTATAGACTATTTAACTTCTAACTACGTAGTACACTTTCAAGCTACCCAATTAATCAATGGACTAACACATACTTCTAATTTGAAAAGTTTACAACTTGCCACAAAATCAGTTCTTGTGAGATGTTTGGAAAGAAAAATCCCGTTGGGTTAACTGTAATATGCGCCCGCTATGTTATATTTTATTATTCTTACTTAATCTAATTCTAAACCACTTTGTTCACACTAAATATTGATGCATACTTAACCATCTAGTTATATAAATTGAAGCTTAAAAGACGCTTCTGCTGCAAAATAATTCAATATAGCATGATATAATGGAGCTTAAAGGTTGCAACAAGAAGTTCAAAATTTGCGGAGAAAATTTACTCACAAAGAACTTCATGGGCTGTTAGCCGCTTTTTTGGGTCCCTCACAAGCATTCTCCGAACCAAATCCTTAGCACTTTCAGATATGTTGGGCCATGGTTCTGATATGAAATCAAGTTCGCCCTTTAATACCTGCTCAAATATACCTTGCTCCGTTTCTGATCCAGAATATCATAAAAAAACTAGCGATTAGATGTAACTTTTATATGGCTAAAATTTAACGAATATTCAATAAGACAAGGCCATGATATGCCCACCATCCCAGAAAGGGGGCACTCCACTGAGTAAGATATAAATGATCACACCAGCACTCCAAACATCACATTCTTGACCATAGTGCTTCCGTAGTACTTCTGGTGCCACATAGTAAGGGCTCCCAACAACATCAGTGAATGTTTCTCCTGGGAAGATGGGTTTTTGTTATAATTCAGATATTGGAAGAATTCAGTCTAACAATGTGAAGTAGGTCAAATACGTTTGAATGAGCAAAGACAACATTCAGACAGCATGCTGGCTTTAGAAAAATATATCATTCACAGCAGAGATTTACTGGTAATATTAAGCATACTAATTTGTAGCTGCTATTGGGCATGGGAATCATTCGTTTGAGTAGGAAACAATACATTAACATGATTATCAGAAACATGATCATTCTAAGAATTAACTAAAAATTATATCCTTTTTTTCTGAAGGAATTCTCACTTAAATAGTTACTGTGAATTAGGATTGCATCCTTTGTGCTCTTCACAGTTATTTTGAAAAGAGCCCTGAGGGGTGCAAGCAATTTACACAAGCAACATGAGTCATCTAACACGCCGTATACATAATTTTAAAATGAAATGAAAACGAAAAACCAACTAACAAAAGACAATAAACAAATAGTATTTCTTCTCCCCTCTAGCTAGCATAGTTCTGCTTAAATAATGAACAAAGTGTTTCAATAGTTTCATTAGTTTCATGTCTTTTATATTCAAGTCCTTACTTTTACCATATGTATTAAAAAACATATATTGTGGCCAGGCACGTGAAAAACTCGAAAGAGGAAATAACATCTTTGTTTTGGTCTACCAGAAATGACATCATATCATTAAGATAGCTCCAAAAAGTTAGCCACAAAATTACCCAAAATTACAATTATAACTTATACATGCATTGATGTGACCTTGTTGAAGAATTATTAAAGTTAGGGCAAGCTTATGATACATGGTCCCCATATTACTCTTACAAAGTGTTGTACAAGCTAGAGGCAGGAGCAACTAACCCAACTCAAACAAACTTGTCAGTTCTTGAAATGTTGAAGACAGACTTCAAAAAAAGAAAGAAAGCAAATTCGACTAAAAATTTGAACCTGAAACTTTTGCTACAATTAATTTCACTCCATTACAAAAGTAAACAATTTAAGGCTTTTTTGCCAAAATGATTCCTGAGATTTGCATAACTCCTCACTTTGGTCCCTGATATTTGAAATCAATACAAGTGGCCCCTGATATTTGAAATCATCAATCATTTTGGTCATTTCGTGAATAGTTATATTAAATAAAGATTAAAATGGCAAAACTACCTCAATTTAATAAACAACAGACCAAAATGATTTGACAAAAAATGAGGGTATTTTTGTCATTTTATCCTTATTTGATGGAGATTTTTCACGGAATAACCAAATGATTGATGGTGAACAAACTGAGGGATCAATTCTATCAATTTCAAATCTCAAGGACTAAAATGAGAAGTTATGCAAATCTCAATGACCATTTTGGATAAAAAGCCACAATTTTAATATCAAACAATACATATCCTTGATTTTTCAAGCTTCAACGATGAAGTTGGAAATTATTCATACTCATATATTGGCACAAGGCCATCTATATCTCTAAAGCAGTTTTGATCACCCTCCTCCAAAGCCACACACCCCAACCCTTAAACATTTTGATATCTACCTTGCCACCACCTTTCACACACTTACCTCTCCCAGTATATCCCCATCTACACACCTCTCTTTTTTTCTCTCATCTACACACCTCTTTTTTTCTCTCAACTGATATCTCACATGTGCAAATAAAGTTTGCTTATATATGGATAAAATATTTTCACACTTATGGTCGACTACTTTTCACTTCATGAATATGAGACCTAACATCACAATCATAAACATTCAACATGTCAAAGCAAGGAAGACATGTTCGTTTTTTGTAACTACTTAGGAGCAATCAAGTAAGAGAAAAATGGTCAAGTCCAACAAATTCAGTTCCACAGAACCACCATTACAATCTAGAAGTATAAAATCGAAACCTTACACTCATCAAAGTAAACCAATGAATAGGAAGAAATAGTAAGAGAATTCTACCAAAAACCAATTAAATACCAGCTGCATAATGACCCAAAAGCATATATCTTATTTCATAGGTTAATGCCAATAGGGTCAACATATCTTTGCATCTGATTTGCTCCATACGGGTTCCAGATATGAATCTAGTCCATAAATGTGATATCATACCTGGCCTAAAGAACACTGAGAGCCCAAAATCTATTGTCTTAAGGGGTGCGTCCTCTTCCTGGTTGACAAATAGAAAATTCTCTGGCTTTAAGTCCCGATGCATGACACCCAAAGAATGGCATGCTTCGAGGACACCAATGATAACCCTTGCAAGCTTAGCTGCCTTTCTCTCTGTGTAATGCCCCCTTTGTATAATTCTATCGAAAAGCTCCCCACCTGCACACAGTTCCATTACAACATGAACTGCCACAGCATCCTCATAAGCGCTGACAATTTGTATCACATTGGGGTGACCTGCCAAATGATGCATTATCTGAATTTCCCTCCTAACATCCTCGACGTCTTCTTGTGTTGTCAATTTCCTCTTTGCAATCGACTTGCAAGCAAACTCTTTATTCGTTTCCTTCTCCACGCAAAGAAACGTCGTCCCAAATTGCCCTTGTCCAAGCTTCCTGCCCAAGCTATAAACATCCTTTATATTCCCAGTCTTCCTTCCTAACACCGATTCTACTTGCAGTCCAACGCTTGAAATCCTCTTCATATGAGTAGGTTTCTTCGATTTCTCAGCATCCTGAGGAGGCTTACTCACCTCCTCCTTAACCTCCGGCGTATTAGGTTTTTCAGGTTCTGCCTTTTGATGTGGATCATTACCGATTTTCACAGCTGGAGGCGGTGTGCTTTGAACCGGATTAGGAGGAATCTCAATAGCTTTAGGAGCTTTATTCCCCTCATTACCTCCTTTAGATGAATCATGATTTGAACTTGGGCCACTTTTGCTACTATTTCCTTCATTGGGAGGAGGAAGCCTGTTTTCCGGCGGCCGGTTTTTCCAAACGGCAGCGGTAAAAGATTGAAAGAAACCCTTGCCAAGATTTGGTCCTACACATGTGTTCCCCATCAAATAATAAAAGCACCAATCTCAGGTCCTTCTATCAATTTCAACATCCAAATCAATCTTCTTCTTCAATCACATTAACTACAATAATAAGCAATCCAATCAAGTCCCTACCTCTGCAGCTCAGATCAGGGACCTGAACAAAACCTAGCTCGATTCTTTGCGCCCAACAGCATATGATTGGAAACCCTAATTGCACCCTGTTCTATTCAAACTTCCAAGAAATCGATTTTTTCCTTAGATTCAATGACATAAATGAGAAATTTGGGTCCGAAAACGAATTGAGACGCGCAAAATTTCGAGATGCATCACGGGAATCAACTATGATGAAATATGAATAAAAATTTCTTCTAAAATCGGAAAAATTACAATAAAATAGTGAGGAATAAGAATGAAATTTGGAAAATTAAAACAAAAATGAATAGAATTACAGTCCAGAAAAATGTACAAGAACAAATTTCAATCGGGAACAAGAACACCAAAAAATGAACAGAAAATGAAAACCCTAAAAAATGGGAAACGAGAAAAATTGAAGGCTAAAATGAGAGAGGGAGAGAGAGAGAGAGAGTGTGTGGGAAACTGAGCTATTGAGAGCGGTTCGGTGAGTCGTGAAGATGAATGAGAAGCAATTGAAACGTTTCAAATGCTGGGATTCTGAAGTTCTGGATAATTTTCGAAAATTGAAGGGACGCCATATCCGCGTTCTGCATGTAGAGGGGGAGAGAGATCGTGATCGACGCTACAAATCCATACTTACGTGTTCAACCCGCACCGTATTCGGAGAGATTTTTCACTGTGATCGGCATACGGATACTATGTGTGTTAAAAAATTAATAACTTAAAAAAAATTCCATCACTTACATAAAAACACGTAGTGTACCACTTGTGTTCTCATTACAATTAAAAAACTTTCGTATTACTAGTTCAATAATCATGTTTATTTTATTTATATTTTTTTACAATGTCAAAATTAGAAAATAAACTAATATAAAATTCGTAACATTATTTAAATAAAAGATCATTTATTTATGAGTAAAAAAATATTTTTAAACCATAGTATTACAAAGCGAGAATGTAATTATATTTAGGGTAAATTACATAGTAGCCCCTCAGGTTTGAGGTCTATTGCAATCTGATACAACATCTTTAAAACATTTCACTTTCATACCTCAAGTACTATTTTATTTCAATTTCATACAACCGTTAGATTTTCCATCAATGGATTTGTTAAATGCTGATGTGGCTGCCACATATATGATACGTGGCTGCCAAATGTCTGTCACGTGACAAATAAAATAATTTTTTAATTTAAAAAAAAAAAACATATCTGCCACTTTTTTTTTTTTCTTCTTCTTCTTCTTCCTCCTCCTCCTCTTTCTTCTTCTCTTCTTCTTCTTCCTCCTTCTTCTTCTGGGTTCGTTCTCTTTTTTTTTTTTTTTTCTTCTTCTTCTTCTTCATCCTCCTCTTCTTTCTTCTTCTCTTCTTCTTCTTCCTCCTTCTTTTTCTGGGTTCGGTCCCTTTTTTTTTTTCTTCTTCTTCTTCTTCTTCTTCTTCCTCCTCCTCCTCCTCCTCCTCCTCTTTCTTCTTCTTCCTCCTTCTTCTGGGTTCGGACCCCTTTCTTTTTTTTCTTCTTCTTCTTCTTTCTCCTCCCTCCTCTTTCTTCTTCTCTTCTTCTTCTTCTTCCTCCTTCTTCTGGGTTCGGTCCCTTTCTTTTTTTTTTTTTTTTTTTTTTTTTCTTCTTCTTCTTCTTCTTCTTCTTCTTCCTCATCCTCCTCCTCTTTCTTCTTCTCTTCTTCTTCTTCCTCATTTTTCTGGGTTCGGTCCCTTTTTTTTTTTTTTTCTTCTTCTTCTTCTTCCTCCTCCTCCTCCTCCTCCTTCTTCTTCTTCCTCCTTCTTCTGGGTTCGGACCCCTTTCTTTTTTTTTTCTTCTTCTTCTTCTTCCTCCTCCTCCTCCTCCTCTTTCTTCTTCTTCCTCCTTCTTCTGGGTTCGGACCCCTTTCTTTTTTTTTTCTTCTTCCAATTTCAGGTTTAAAAAAAAAAAAAAATTATTTTATTTGCCACGTGGCAGACATTTGGCAGCCACGTGTCATATATGTGGCAGCCACGTCAACATTTAACAGATCCATGGATGGAAAATCTAACGGTTGTATGAAATTGAAATAAAATAGTACTTGAGGTATGAAAGTGAAATGTTTTAAAGATGTTGTATCAGATTGCAATAGACCTCAAACCTGAGGGGCTACTATGTAATTTACCCTTATATTTATTATTATTATTATTACTAGCATATGGGTACACACAAACTGTGTGAGAAAATTTTTTATTTTTGTTTTTGAAATAGAATAAGAGAGGAATGGAGTAATAGAGAACGTGAGAGTGGGAAAATTTTTTTTTTTAATTTTTATAATTAGAGAGATGTTTTTATAATTAGAGAGATGTTAGGATTACATGTAGGTGAAGCTTTGAAAAAAAAACAGCAAAATTTGGTTGTATGAAATTACATTTCTGCCCCATATTTCTTATTCATGTTTTATTTTAATTAGAGGGTTAAACTGATAATTTCATAGGATTTTAGTTGACAATTAGTATTTTATTAATTAGTAGAGATTATTATTATTATTATTATTACTCCTCCAAGGAGGGGTAACGAGGTAAAGATAATTAGAGTTCCGAAGTAACTAACATGAAAAGTTACACAAAACTAATGGAGAACACCTCAGTGACTACGATTTTTTTAGGACCAAATATTTAAACTAAATTTGCAAACCAAATAATGAGTCACCAATAGAAAATAAACACGTTAATCAACACTTGAGTAATAATTCAATTATCAACAACCACATCATTTGATTTACAAAGTTTGGTTTAAAACTGAAAATTGTTAGTAGCGCTCAAAATTCTCATTTCGATCCCCAACATTACCCTTTTTTGAAGGGTAAACTGCGGTTTGACCCCCTAAACTATTTTATTGGTAAATTAACCCTTGAAACTATTTAAAATCAGCTAATTAACCTCTTACCGTTAGATTCCTTCCATTATTCTGTCAAATTCAAGGGCAAGTTAGACTTTTTATCATCAATTCTTACTTTTCAATTATAACCACCAATAAAATAATGTCATGTGGACACAAAATAATTCAAAAAACTTATAGCATAATAAGAAATATAAAGAAACCAAACGTTTACATAACGGACCATTTCACATTGTCATTACACATTATTATGTGTCCACATGTCATAATTTTATTGGTGGTTATAAGTGATATGTAAGAACTGATGATAAAAAGACTAATTTGCCCTTGAATTTGACATGATAGTGGACAGAATCTAACGACAAGGGGTTAATTGACATATTTCAAATAGTTCAGGGGGTCAATTTACCAAAAAAAAAGTTCAGGGAGTCAATTTCAACTGGAGTAATAGTTCATGGGGTTAAACGGTAATTTATCCTTTTTTAATCATAAGTATAAAAGATGGTGGTAGTATCGTAATTAAATTGAAGTGTGGCACCGGTAACTTTTTATTCAAAGCCACTAAACTTTCAAATGATTACGATATTGTCATCGTTTCTTTGTTTTGTCTTTATTGCGAATGAGACCCTCTCAAAAGTAAGACTCTCCATGGAATCTTTGGTACCTCATGTTTTTTTTGCACATTGTTTTATAATGTTGGCACGTAAATTGACATACTGTGACGTGGTAGAAAGTCCATAAAGAGTTCCACATTGAGAATCTCCTTAGCATTTCTCTATTAATAAGTTTATGAAGTGTCTTTTACTAAGATTTTGTTGTTTGAAGCCCTTTCTATTAAAACTCCTAAAAATTTCTACACTTTATAAAAAAGAAAGAAAGAAGTGATATTACTACTTTAATTTTGAATTGCAGGGAGAAAAACTTGAAACGTTGATTGAAGAGGCATGACCTCGTCACTTTTTTTTGTTTTTTTGAACAAACAATCTTATATGACTATACTATAGTACTAAATGGCTTGTCACTTAGGTTCTTGTCATTATTATTAATAAAATTTTGTTAAATGTTTTTTATTAAAATTTTGTTGTATGATGCCCATCCTATCAAAACTACTAAAACTTTATACAATTTTTTATTAAAAAAAAGTGATATTAGAGAGAAATTTTGAACGTTAGTGGTTGAAGAACCTCCTTCCTCCTCTCCCCCGTCCCAAAAAAAAAAAGCACAAAAATACAGTTTTACAAGAAAATAACATTAATGTTGTAGGCCTATTTGACTGAACTGTATAAAGGACAGAGAGGGAGAAGGGCTGGTGGAAACAGAGAGAGAAGAGAGAGATGTAATTTTGAGGTGTGTGTTGTATTACCCCATTGTGCCTTTATTTATAGTAGTAGGGAAGGTTAAATCCTTACCCTATTAAGATTACAACTCTAACATGAATTAAACTACTAAAGGAAATATACAAGATACTCCTAGATACACTAGGATTTACACAATCACATTCCTAATTCAAGGGGACTGCAACATTCCTCCTTGAGTGTGTAAATACTCAAACAAAACATTGCATCAGATCTTCAGCATATAAGGTAAAATAGTTGATGAAGTTATCCGCACAATGGGGGAATGCGAGTCTCAAATTTAAAAGAAAGTATGTATTGGTAGTAAAACTCACAAAATCTCGCTATAGTAAGGCATGGTTTGGTACTGAGGTGATTCTGAAAAAAAATGGGTATAAAAAAAAGCTGGGAGCTTTTTTGTGTTTGGTAAACATTCGGCTTCAGCTTTTTTTCACAGTTTTGGGTGAAAAAAAAGCCAAAAACACAAAGCTGCAAAACTCAGCTTTGAAAAACTGGCTTTTTATCACATATGTTTTACATAAAAGTTTACCAAACACTATAATATTGCTTTTTTTTTTCAAAAGCACTTTTACAAAAAAGTTTACCAAACATTCTGCTGCTTTATTTCACAGCACAACAGGAGCAGCTTTTTTTCAAAGCACAGCAATACCAAACCAGCCCTAAAACCCATAGACTAAGGAGAAAAGTGAGAAGTATGCATAATGTCTTAAACAAACGTCAAACAAGACGAAAGTAATGAACTTAATAGAGTATGATCATCCCAGGATGGGTGCCTTGTTAAAACCTCGTTAGGTAGCAAAAACCTAGTGGGGAAAATGCTTATAATCATAGGAAAAAAGTACATTAAAATCAAGTGAGTATGCTTCAGGATATTCCCCATGAGTTAGACATAACTTCCAAATAAGAGAACTACAAGTAATTCAACTCAGATAATTTACGCATACCGATTCCTTGGACAAGCTTCTAAAAAGTAAACTTGGACAATGACTTAGTGAAGAGATCGGCCAAGTTGTCTTGTGAATGGATTTACTTGACTTCAATGTTCTGATGCTGTTGTTGCTGGTGAGAATAAAAGAACTTCGGCGCTATATGCTTGATGTTGTCTCCCTTCAACGACGTAAGTAAGACCACTAGTGTTTCAAATATGTTCCATGACTACTCTCAACCAAAAGAACTCACACGATGCTTCATGCAGGACGAGAATCTCAGCATGGTTCGAAGAAGTCGCTACTAGCATTTGCATGGTAGACCTCTAAGATATAGCGGTGTCTCTAACGGTAAAGATATAACCCATTTGAGAACATGCCTTATGTGGGTCAGACAAATAACCAGCATCTGCGTAATCAACGAGGTGAGAATTAACCTGAGGATTAAGGGGGGTTGCGGCTCCTCACGAGGATTCGTGGGTGTAGAACAAGCCCAAATTCGTTGTACCCTTGAGGTAACAAAAAAATTCTTTAACACCGTTCCAATGTCTATGTGTAGGCACATTGTTGTATCTAGCCAAAAGATTAACAGCGAATGAGATGTTGGGCTTAGTGCATTGAGCCAAGTATAATAAAGCACCAATTGCACTTAGGTATGGAACTTCGTGCCTCCAAAATCTCTTCTTCATCCTTATTTGAATAGAAGGGATCTCGTTTAGCATCCAGGGTCCAAACAACCATATGAGTACTCGAAGGCTTCCATTTATCCTCATTAAAATGTCACAACACTTTCTGGGTGTAGTTCGATTGATGTACTAGGATTCTATCCGAACAATGCTCGATCTCCAAGCCGGACAATATTGAGTTTTCCCAAGATCTTTCATCTCAAATTCTTATTTCAAGTGAACGATAATTTCCTCAAGCTCTGCAAGAGTTCCAATGAGATTCATGTCGTCAACATAAACTGCAATGATCGCAAATCTGGAATGTGACGTCTTAATGAACACGCACGAGCATAATTCGTTGTTCACATAACCTTAACTTGTCAAATATTCACTCAGATGGTTATACCACATTCGCCTGAATTGTTTCAATCCGTAGAGTGATCTCCTCAATCTAATCGAGAGAGTGTTCCATAGTCTAGAACTATTTGAAACAGTCAATGGAAGTTCTTATGGAACTTTCATGTATATTTATGTATCTAGATCCCCATAGAGATACACGGTTACCACGTTCATAAGCTGCATATTCAATTTTTTGGAAACTACCAAACCGATAAGGTAGCAGAACGTTATGACGTCCATTACAGGTTAATACGTCTCCTCATAAATAATCACAGGGCGTTGAGAGAAGCCTTGCGCTACGAGGCATGCTTTGTATCGCATTATTTCATTATTCACATTACACTTTCTCACGAAAACCCACTTGTAGCCCATGAGCTTCACATGTGATGAAGTCGAGTTCGACCTGATTTGCTTGTTTCCAGTTTGACCAATCTGTTCTACATCGACATTCATCAACGAAACGTGGTTCAATATTATCGCTAAGCATGATGTAGGAAGCAATGGTATATGCGAATGCATCATTGACAGTCATCCCATTTCGATTCCAAACCTCATCTAATATTACATAATGGACCGAAATCTCACGATTCTCAGGAGGCCGGTATGTCTTATCTAAAACATCACCGTAATCTAGAATAACCTCATGCGTTAGAATAGATAAGTAAGCAATGGTCAAATTCATACTAGGGTCAATAGTTTGTGTAGTTTTCCTCTTCCAAGGTTGTGAATCCTTTAAACTAGGGGGTCTACCACACTTCAGGGTAGAAGCAGATGATTAGCTAGCCACTAGTGTACCATCCCGTGTGGGAGGTGCGGCCGCCCTATCCTCAGGGATGCTCTAGCCTTCCATAGTGGTGTTACGGTGTACGTTAAGTACATCCATCCTTGTAAGTGCATTTGCAGTGGGTATATGTGATCTCATCACCTTTGCTTGATCAATAAAAGCATCCGACATGATTTGAGCGATGTTTTGAAGATCTAGAATACGTCACACTTCAGTTTCAGACTAAGAGGTATAGGGATCTAAATGAGACATAGTGGGAGTAATCCACGACAATTCACAGCGTTCTATAGGAACGTTGGTGATCTTATCTCCCCTTAACGACATGAAGATTGTCTCATCGAAGTGACAATCCCCAAAATGTGATGTAAAAATATCTCTTGTGAAGGGCTCTAAGTAGCGAATAATGGATGACAAATCATAACCGACATAGATTCCCATTTTTCTCTGAGGACCCATTTTGGTACGTTGTGGCTGTGCTATTAGCACATAGACTGCGTACCTAAACACACGTAAATACAAGACGTTAGGCTCATAACTAGTAAACAACTATAATTGTGAATGAGGTTGGGTAGTGGTGGGCCTCAGGTGAACTAACATAGCTGGGTACAATATTGCATGGCCCCAAGCAGATACCGACAAATTGGTTCGCATAACCAAAGTCCGAGCTATCGTTTGAAGACGCCTTATGAAAGCTTCTACCAGGTTGTTTTTAGGTGTGAACATGGGGTACATGATGTTCAACTTCAATCCCAACAAACATGCAATAATCATCAAAATTCTGTGACGTAAACTCTCCAGCATTATCCAGTCAAATCGACTTAATCGGATAATCAGGGTGGTGAGCCATAAATTTAATAATTTGTGCTACGAGTTTTACAAATGCAGCATTGCATGTGGACAATAAGCAGACATGTGACCATCGCGTCGATTCATCAACCAACACCATGAAGAATTTAAATGGTCCGAATGATGGTTGGATAAGTCCACAAATATCCATTTGAATTCTCTGAAGAAACTTAGAAGGTCGTGCATAATCTTTGTAAGTGAGGGTTGAATGTTCAACTTCCATAGGGAACATGCTTTACAAAGCGAATGGTTGGGATAAGATTTTAAATGATGCCCATGTAATGCTTTGACGATACGGCAGATCATATCTCGTACGGGGTGTCCCATTAGATCATGCCAAAGCAGCCAAGTGGTCTGGAACTCGACCATAGGGTTAGCCATGTGATGGGTCTCCACGGATTGAATGGTTGTTATGTATAACCCACTCCAGAGATGTTCCAGCTTCTTGTGAATACGCTTCTGGCTATATTTGTAAGAAGTGATACAAAGAAATTCAGAACCATTCTCTTCAATGGTTTCAACATGATATTAATTATCTCGAATATCTCTAAAACTCAGCAACGTTCTTCCAGAATGTGGAGAATAAAGTGTCTCTTTAATGGTTAATTCAGTACCATTGGACAACATTATACGGGCATTTCCATATCATTCTATCAGGTTGGATGGGGTTGTCAGAGGTGCATTTTTAGGTACGAAGTTAGTAAAATAGTGTTTCTCATGCAAGATGGTGTGCGTGGTGGCACTATCAGCCAAACAACTAACTTCCCCACTAGTCATACCTAGAAATAAATTAATTGAATCGGTAACATGCATAAATATAATTCCATTAGTTCAATTAATCAATTTGAGAAATAATATCCATAAAATAATTATCCATAATTAAAAACAAACCAAAACCAAACAAATAATTCCAAATACTTTGAAAAATTGTTCGAATATTAAACCATAAACCTAAAAATTTAGGGGGGATGTTCGGCCATTCCTAGTGGTTCGGCCACTAGGGGTAAAACACCCTAAAAACATGTCTTGAAAAATAAAACTTTATTCTTCCATAGGAGCATATGCCTCCTTAAAATCTGAAACCTCTAGCGTTGTAATAGCATCTTTGGGATGTTCTACAAACGCAAAGTTAGACTCACGACGGGAATGAAACTTGGCAATAGCCTCGGGGGTAGCTCAGCATACGTGTGACCAATGATCCTTTTATCCACAGTGGTAGCACCTGTCCAAGGGTTTGGCGCTTATGGGTTAAATTTCCTCCCTTGGGTGGACCTCTGTTTTGTTGACCTTGGGCCTATGGTGGGGCTTGCCACCTTTTTCCACAGCCACAACGGGGTTTTTGTCGATTATGGATGCTAAAATTGCTTGCATGCGCTTCAGGCGCGGCGTTCAAGCTAGTGGGTTGAGCTTGATGATTTCTCATCAAAAGCTAGTTCTGCTTTCAGCGGGAAGTAAAATAGATATCAAATCCAAAAATTTGGTGAACTTTTGTACCCTATATTGTTGCTGCAAGGCAATATTGGTGGCATTGAAGGTCAAATAGGTCTTCTCCATTAGATCATGTTCGGTTAAGTCCTTATTACAGAACTTAAATTGTGATTGGATTCTACAAACTTCAGAGTTGTATTCATTCACAAACTGAAAGTCTTGGAAGCATAAATGCTGCCAATCGTGTTTTGCTTCAAGTAAGTAAATGTCTTTCTGGTGATCAAAGCGATTCGCCAGAGTGAGCCAGAGGGTATGTATATCCTCACCTGTGAGGTACTCAATCTGCAGTGCATCATGGATGTGTTTGTGGATGAAGATCATAGCAGTAGCTTTCTGAGCTTCGTCGGCGGGTTCATCGTCAGTTGGTTCCTCGATAATAACTCTAAGACTTTTTGTAGTAAGATGAAGCTTCACGTCTTAAACCCACTTCAAGTAGTTTTTTATAGAGACTTCCAAAACGGTGAAATCGAGATTGTTCAAGTTCGACATGTCCCTAAACGAAGGGTGCACCAAAACATGGTTAGTCATATGAAAAGCCATAGACATATATCGTAGAACATTCGTGTTCTATAGACATGTATTAGTTTAATTTAAGCATGAAAGCTATGGGTTTCATGTGGTAAGTTTTGAATGAAAACTTCAGGTTTCAAAGGCACTAAATTTGAAACTACATGTTCAATTTAGTTATGAACATTTAGTTCATATAGGGGTACCTACAAGAACACAGAATACAATATACAATAAAGTGTAATGGATTTGTGGATTGCTTAAGGAACCCAAGTGTGAGTGCTTCAAGACTACGAAAGATAGTCAACGGTTCAAAGAAATAATATAATTGATTGAATCATTAATTGCCAAAAAGTGAGCTGCAAGCCAATAATTTTGGATTAATTGTCAGATTAATAGACTATTAGTCACTTTAATTAATTCAATAGATCGAGACCATTCGGGGTTGATCGTAGAAGTGAAAATAATTATAACATTCAGGTTTAAATTATAGGGAATGCCAAAAAAAAAATAGCATTGGATTCGAAAAACCATAGCCCAATAACTTTAGGCTTGGGTGCCGTGAGTATGGCAAAGCCCTAAAGGGGCATATGGGCCTCGGGTGGTTGCGGAGCAACCCAAACATGGCTGCAAGCCACGGGTCGAGAGTCTAGGAAGCCCAGCAATAAGGTTGCTGGCAATGTGGGCCGAGATCAGTGCACGGGGCAAGCCTAGCCCAAAGGCTGGCTTGCAGGTGGTGCGAGGAAGCCCAGCCGAAGCTGGGTTTCGGGTCGTTGGGTCATATAGACAAGCCCAACCACATGGGCTGGCTTATAGAGTTGCGGGTCGTGGCAAAGGCAAAGCCTAGCAAGCTTTTAGCATACTGGCTTGGGCAGGGGCTTAAGGCCTGATCAGGAACAAGCCCAACATAGCTTTGAGCTATGCTAGAGTGGGCTTGGTTGTGGACCGGGGCTTCAGACCCGTGTGCAATTCAACCTAGGCCAAAATCTGGTTGCGGGTTAATGGCAGCAAGCCTAAAGCCCAAAGGGTTTCTATGCTTGGTCTACGGTGTCAAAAACGACATTGTTCCCCACACGGTTGAGCTGCAGGCAGTGTGGTGGTCCAACGATGGTGCCACGGTGGTGTGGCAGCTATGCCGCATAAATCCCAATTTGTTTTTTTTTTTCCGAATTTCTAGGGTTAAAAACCCTAATTGCTTCTAAATTAATTTCGATGCCTTGACTCACAAATTCCACATAGCATAATTGCGTATTGCATAAACAAGCATATATATTGACAAAATATAAGAACATACATACAATATATATAATTGAAATGAAAATATAAATATAGGGGGTTCATGCATCATGGGGAATGTTTTCATGCTTCAAGGTTTTTTTAAATATCTTAATTTATTTTAGAATAACCTGATTGGTAGAAAATAATTGAAAGCCTTTGATTTTGTAGAAGAAAGCCTCCTCCACGATCCTTCAGTTCCTTAGCTTCCGGCAAGAGTGTGTTGATAACGTGTTGTAGGCCTATTTGACTGAACTGTATAAAGGACAGAGAGGGAGAGGGGCCGGCAGCAAGAGAGAGAGAAGAGAGAGATGTAATTCTAAGGTGTGTATTATATCACCCCATTGTGTCTTTATTTATAGTGGTATGGAAGGTTAAATCCTTACCCTATTAGGATTACAACTTTAATAGGAATTAAACTACTAAAAGGAATATACAAGATACTCCTAGATACACTAGGATTTACACAATCACATTCTTAATCCAATAGAACTACAACAATTAACAGCATATTGACATAAGAAGATAACATTTGAACCGTATGAGCAAAAGTGAAACACAAGTTGATTTGAAGGGAACATGCAACATTTGAGTTTAGAGGAGTTAAAACTTAAGTGAGACTTGAATTCACTAGTGTAGATATAATTACATCATCTTTGCGGGGTTAAAATTTAAAACCTAGGCCTAAAATATTACATAATTTCTGTTGCAATCTTCCTCCCTCCTCCAATCTTCCCTTGGTCCTGCCTTTCCAGAATAGTACACGATCGTATGACTTTGACCTTGACTATTTAGTATATTATGACTTTTTCACACCCTAATCCCTGCTTTAATTCTCCCGCTTTTTGAATAATCTTTTGTCCACATATGTAAATTAATATTAAAGTCACCAGAATTCTTGGTTTCTATGTAATCTAGAGAGACAGCCGGCAAACTCTACTGAATCAGCAAACATATTTTATCTCAAAAAAGACCAATTCAATGATACAAATCAAGCCCAAGGCAAGCTGACAAGTCACAAATAAATAAAATATTGCACCTTTCTTCCTTAAAACCAAGTATAAATAAATGTTTTGCACCTCTAAAATTTTCACGACCAATGCACTATCACTTAATATTGAAATTCGATTTTAATTAAGATGATGAAGTCGTCGAGAAGGCATTTGGAGTTGCAGGGTCCAAGGCCTGCACCTCTTATGGTGAGCAAGAATTCACAGAAGGTGATGAAGAAGAAGCCAGTCGTAGTATATCTCATCTCTCCCAAGATTATTCACGTCCAACCTGAAGAGTTTATGGGTTTGGTTCAACGGCTCACTGGCAACAATAATAATCAAGGTTATCGAGCATCCAAGGTTAGTAACAATAGGGTTGCTAATTCTCTGTCTTGCTCTTCTTGTTCCACCACTTCTTGTTCGATCAACCAAGAAGCTTTCGTGAAGGAGAGCCTAGAGAAGCACAACAATAATAGGGCAGATGAGTTCTATGGTGATCGTGTGCCTTTTGGAATACCTACTACAACAACTTCCAACTTTGCCGAAAAATTCTAGCTATATATATATGCAGAAATATGTACATGTTAAGATCAAAATTCAAAAGTAAGCTATCTGGGCTACTTTGAGTTCGAGATAAGCATACAATACGTTTCATATATTACAGTCTAGCTTTTAGCTTTGTATACCAGAATTAGTTAAGTTAAGATTATTTGATGGATATCATATAAGCCATCTTTTTCATGTATGAGTTTTGTAGGATGTTTGATTTTTATTTTAGTTGGACACTTTTTATTTGAAATAATTTTAGTTTTTGATCTTCTTTTGCTAAGACTATTACACACTACACATTATATTTGTCAAACGACAAAGACTAGTACACACTATATTTGTTTAATTGACAAAAAGATTGGTTTAAAAGTTTAAAGTCATTTTGGATAAATTTTTCACTATGTCAGAAACACGTCTCGGTACATCAAGTGTTATAATATAAGTAGTTGGATTTTTTTTTTTCAAGTATCCAACCACTTGTATTGTAACACTTGGTGTACCAAACCCTATTCTCAGTAGAAAAATTTAAGGAAAACTAATGAAAAAGGCTCAAAAACTTTGAGTTTTTACGATAAGGACAAAATAAAGGGTAAAGTGAATAATATCATGATTGACTTTTTAGTGCAAAAATATGATTTTTCGTTAAAATAAACAATATCGGAAGCATTTCGTTAAAGTTCCCAAAAATTTATCGTCATTCTGATAGGAACACATAAATGTGTAGGTTCCGAATGATGATCATGTTGGAAATGTGCCCTAAAGCCAATCATGTGATGATACTTTACGGACATTTCACATGTTAAACTAATCTAGTTTTACATATAAAGGGCAAAGATTATTGTTTGAGCCGTCTCATATAAATGTTATATGCTTAAACGATAAAGTCCAAGGAATATGTGATTGGGAGAATGTAATCTAATGAAGTTAGATTCATGAGACCATTCTTTCGTAGACACATCCTAAACGTTCCTGATCATAGGATTGCCAATTGGGCGTTGACAGTCCGTTAAGATCAGTACGTACTATGTCTTCTCTCAGGGAGAGTGATTAGTCTCGAGTCATTGGTGTGTGTGACATCAAGACAAGTACGGTAGGTGCTCAATAGAGAATGAGTTCACTGAACGCGATCAACGAAGGGTTCTCATATTCCATGTCACATGAGAACTCATAGTTAGGATAATGCAAAGTAGTCCTTTGACCTGAGGCATCATAGTTGTCTTGTGGTTAAGTCCTTGATCTTTGATTATGTCAAAGTCACTCCATCAGGAGGGTGTCCACGGCATCGTTGGGGTCAAGCCACTTATCTATGGAGACAAGTGAATGCGCAACAAGGGATCTCTAACCTTCAAACCGTTTGAGGGAGAATACTCTCTGATATGATTTGAATCTCTGGCCAGAGTATGAATGAGATTAGGGAATGCGTTCCGAATCACATTCAAGGTAATCATATAAGCACAAGACACACATTGGATAGTAGACATAAGAAAATAAACTATCAAACCAAACAATGTGGTCAAGAGTATTAGATTAGAGAAAGACCGTATTGCATTTGTAATCTCGAACTGAATAGGTTCTCTAACCTCTTCTGATTAGCTTGGATAACCATGATATGCTGCTAGGTGTCACTCATGGTTTGTGGAAGCCCTAAACGTGTGTAATCACTAAAGGGAGAATTGAAAATAGTTTCAATTCACAATCGAATGTAAAATGGTTTTAATCGCCCACTACCTCGCTAAAAGGAACCTAATGGATCGCACACCATAAAAGGTAGAGATTGGAGATTAAACGGAAATGAGTAAGAATGATTAAATGGTTTAATCATTTATTTATGGCAAGGATTAATTAATATGTTAATTAATCAAACGAATAAGTTCGTTAAAGACTTTGGGATAGTTTTGGACCTTAAGGCCCAATGGGCTTCGAACGTCAAGCCCATTAACTTAAGTTGTGTGACAATTTAATGAATAAAAATTCATTAAAGCCCAAAAGCCCAAAAATCCCTAAATGGCCGGCCATAGTGTATGAATTAGGGTTTTGGTTGTTTAGGTCACTTAAAGAAGTGACTATATAAATAACTTTATAGCCAAATATTCATTAAGGATTAAATGGGTTTATTTTTGGGGAAAATTGGTGAGAATTGTCTCTCCATTTTCTCTCTAAAGAGGCCAACACCTTGGAGGGTACATCTAGCAATCCTACTACTCCAAGGTCACTCATTTCTTCTACAATCTAACCTTGGTGAAGAGACTTAGAGGTTCTCAATTTTGGGAACTTGGAGAACCTATTCTTCCATCCAAATCCATGGATCTAAGAAGCAAGGAATGAAGACCCCTATCTCTTTGGGTGATTAGCCTTTGCTTATGCAAAGAAGAATCTACAAAGGTATTAATTTCAACTCACTTTGTTTTGAGTTGATTATTGGTTCACCAATCTACTAGGCTTTGAATTTCATGGTAATGTTTTGTTTTTGAGTGCATACAAGCATGATTCCGCCTTTAATTGTTAATTGCATGCTATATGATGTTGCTCAAATGAACATGTTTTCCCAAAAGATTTCCTTCAAGTGGTATCAGAGCCTAGGTCTAGTAGTTGGTGAATCCTTTTGGGTTTTGTAGTTCATAAGTTTGTGATTTAAAAGTTGTAATTGTTACAAGCTTTATTCTTGCTTCTTTGAAAGTAAATTTTGTTGGAAAATTTGCTATCTCAAATGTTGTAGATGTTGTTCATATGAGCATGAATATTGAAGCTAAAATTTGGTGCCATGCTTTTGGGAAAATTCGGCCAAAACCAAAGGGTGGATTTTTGGGTTCTTGTTTGACTTGTTAAAAGTGTTTTAATGTGTTCTTTGGAACCCCTAAGTACCCTAGTTTGGTTAGATGTTATTTCCCTTAAGTAAGAATGGTTTTGGAATGTTTTTGGGTGAAAAAAGTTCATGGAAAATTTTGGGTTTTTCATGGATGTTCTTCATTGTTCTTGATGTTCTTGCCAAGAACAAAAAGGTTTGGTGTTTTGATTCAAAGTTTTGAATTATTTCATAAAGTTTATGTGATATGTTTTTTAAATGATTTATCATGTATTTAAAGTGTTAAATATTTGATTAAATGATGATAGAAATATCTATCATCAAAACATATATTATTTTTATGAAAGGTGATAAAAATGGTGATAAGATTTTCTTATCTTACACACCACTAGATTGCCTTATGCCAAAACTCACTAATCAACACACACATCACACTTATCCCTTCCAAAACCGGCCACCCCTTCAAGTGGGGTACTTTTGGGGCTTTTATGCAATTACATAAAGTTTTGATACTTTTGTGTATTTGCACTTTGGCCCAAAAGTTTACGTTTTTACGTTTAGGTCCAAAAACGCTAAAGGACAAATTGTTTTGTTCCTTTAATGAAGTTTTTGCATTATTAAAAGTTTGGGTTCTAGTTGTATTTACATGAAGTTGTGACTTTTGTGTATTGTACAAAGTGACCCCAAAAGTTTTTGTTATTGCAATATGGCCCAAAAGTTGAGGTTAATTGCATGATGGCCCAAATAGGATGAGAACAAAATTGTTTTGTCTCTTTAAATGAGAATTGGATTTTCATTTTGTTTATCTCCATTTAAATCAATTTTATGGATACAAAAACCAAATGAAAATGTTGCATTCATTTAATTAGTTAAAGTGTTAATTAATTAAAGGGTGATTATGAACCTAAGCCTAATATAATTGAGCTATGTGAAAGGCGTTTCAAATTTGTTTGAACCATGGGAATGTGTAGATTAGATTTTGGTTGTAATTTGATTTGATCAAATGTTGTAAAAGGGCTTAAGCTCTTCTTTACTTTAAAGTAATTTGTTATATGCAAATGTTGTAATGAGCATAAGCTCACCTTTACTTTGAAGTACTTCTTTCTTGCTTTATATGATATGCATGAAAATGAAGTAGTTGGGTCCAACGCCCCTAAGACAACACGCCTTAATGTGATTAAACGCGTAACTAAAATTAATCACCATCCCTAGACCGAGATTCAACACAAGGCTCGTGTTGAATCTAAACAAAGGTTCATAATCATCCTTAGGCCCTAAGGCAACTATATATAGTCCATCAAATGAATGCAAAGTTTATGTTAGTAGTATCATATACTCTTGCTTTAAAAATCGTTTTAAAAGCATAGTGGGAGTATTATGTACAACTAAAACAATGAGATGGACCAATAGTTGTAATAGGACCAAAATTGTTTTAATAGAGATTAAAATGTATATTTATATGTGATGAGACCTAAAACCCTCAACCAAACCAATATTAAGTTGATAAACGGAGAGTGCTTTGAACACTCTTTCGTGGCCTTCCACCGTGGTAGGCTCCGATCGTTTGTGACTCGTACACCGGCTTCACCCTATAATGGGGGAGTACAAAGTGCGTGCTTACACTCAGGAGGAGTTCTATATACATACATGATGAAGTGAGGTAGGCAACGAGTTTAGCCAACATGATATAATTCTGAGGCTATGCTTGAACACCTACACGAACTAGGCATGGTGGGAATGACTTAACTAAGTACAATGACGCCAACATGATATAATTCTGAGGCATCATTTTCTAGAGGCCAAACTAGATGGGTACTTGCAAGAGGTTGTTGCAAATGAGTAAGCGTACTCTCTCATTATTATTAACGCTAGCCAACATGATATAATTCTGAGGTGGGCTTGGTAGTAGTGAGTCTCCCATAACCTACTAATAGTTTCATCCAAAACTCTCGAATTCCAATGAGGGATATGGAATTTGCCAAAAATAGTGGGTGGTGCTATTTTGATTTAAAGACCCGAATCAAATGGCTTAAAATCAATCAATTTATATTCGTTATGTATTTGATTACCAATATATTTGCAAACGCTATCCAACACTTGACAAATAAAAGCCGAACGTTTAGTTTACGGACTTGGTACTACAAAACCATAGATTGTCTTTAATGGCTTGTAAAAGTACCACAGTAGTCTCATCCTCACAATCTTCCTATTGATAATGTATCATTAGAAGAATATGTTAGAAAATGTCTATCATAAAGAGGACAACACTTTTAATGTCATAATTCTTCAATTACAAATTGTTGTATGAAGAAATAGGAGTTGCTTTGAACAACCCTTAGTCAATGCAAACACTTAGTGCTTGTTTCTTTGTTACATGAACAAGGAACTTGAGAAGAAAGCACAAAGGCATGGACACTTTATGTGCCATGATTCTTCACTTACAATTTGTTGTGTGAAGAAATAAGAGTTGCCTTGTACAACTCTTTAAAGTTTGTAATTATGTTTAGAACATAATGGTTGGTTGACAAAAATAGTCCATTAACATGGATTTATAATGATTTTGAATCATTAAGTGTTGAAGTGATAAAACCACTTAATGAGACGGAAACTAGGCAAGGACTTCACCTTTGTTTCCCTATCCTAATCGTTCACTAAGTTTATTGTAAACTATGTAGTGAAAAATAACCACATGCTCTCCAAAATGTTTGATGTGTATAACACAATTGAAAAAGGTTTCAAGAGAGATAGTGGGAGTTTAGGGACCATGACTATTGTAGTCAAAAGGAGAAGTCAAATAAAGAAGATAAATAACTCAAAGGGAACAAACTTTCTTTATGAAAGGATGGATATTGGAAGGGGTATTTGCAAGAAATGTCTTGCAAGTGTCAAGAACACACCTTTCGAAGGTGTTGTAAATTGTTCTTGAATAGTTCAAAACAGTTGGTTCTTCTACTTGAATGCTTGATTCCGTATTAGTAACTATGTTTTACAAATCGTTGTAAAAGTGTGACTAATAAGAAGTAGAAGATATATGAGTGTAGAAAAGGTGCTTCACATTCGGAAACGTGAATCAAATATAGATCTCTGCGAAAGCAGATGGTACTTACTTCCTCATATGAACTACCAAAGAAATTGGAAAAACATAGATTGTCTTTATATTCTAATTTTAAGGAACTAAATTCTGTCACTATGTGAAATGGATAAATGTTTTGTTTGACAAAACAATGTTCTTTATTAATCAATGATTGGATTATGGTAATCTAATTAATTATCTCTATAGTAGAGATAATATGGTAGTGTTAACTGTTTAGAAAATAATGATGCTTAAAACCCAAAAGATTGCAAGGTAGTGACTAATCCCAACTAAGTTGTGATTCCTCTAAAAGTATAAGTTATGAGTTGGTGAAAGATGTATGCTTTGGATCGTTAGATCCGGATCCAATACCTTCTTGTTAAAATTGTATGGAGGCGAAATGTTCGAATCTTTATTCTTTTGGAAAGAAGAAAGAATCACAAAGTTGTTGAGGTTAATTCACTTAAATGTTAGTGGCATTTGTCCACAAACATAATACTACTCATGTTGTATGACATTCACCGAAGAACACTCTCGGTTGGACTATAGTTTATTTTGAATAAACACAAGTCCGAATACTTTGCAAAATGTTTCAAAGAATTCAAGAAATGTAAGTTGATGAGTAAGACGTCTAAAGTATTTACCTCCTTAGATTTGATCCAAGATAAGGTAACACTTTAGAACAGTTTCCTTGAAAGATATCAAGGAAATAAGCATCATAAAATAATGTATTTCTCCATTAGGAGAAGAACGAACTTGAATAAGATTTAGTTCGTTAGATATTATCTATTACCCATATATAGGATATATACTTCTAAAACAATATGATTGTCAATGAGAAGATCTTCCAATATTTTCATGACTCCATAAGATGTAGTTGGAAAGAAAGACAAATCTTAAGCATGTTAAAGATTTGGGGTTGTGTGCTAATAAGCAATATTTGTTTGATAACAATCTTGTAGGATATCCTTAAAATAACTTTTGGATATCGCTTCTATAAACCAACTAACAAATGTTGTTTTGTTGGGTAGTTCATTGTAATTCTACAATGTGATTTGCCTAAAAGCAAATGAACGAGAGATAGAACTCAAAGAATGGGTTCTTTGAGAGACAAGAAAGTAATCAACAAATATAACAACCGAGTTCCTATACCACAAGCTCCAAAGTAGTCGATAAGAATGAAAATCCTTATGACTACATTGAGTGCATATACGATATATACTCAAGGAAATGGTAAAGTACCATTTGACTCGAAATAATGAAATCTTCATAAGCTAATTGGTAGCTTAAGGTGACTACAATCAAAGAGAATGGTTGACTTTAAAGGAACCATTTTTGACGTAGTCTTAGTTTCAATTAATTCGAAGATTGCTAGCTACAACTAAATGGTGATTCAATGTTTGGACATAATATGGGTTTCCGAAACCATTATTAAGATAGTCTTGATAATATATGTCTAAAACTATAAATCACAAGACATATAAGTTGTAGAGATCCATCCATCATGGATCTTAGCAAGTTAGTGGGAGCTATTTGCATTTTATGAGGAAAAGGATCAAATCGTTTGATTTCTCATAAAGATGTAAATGAATCTTTTGTTTACGAGTTTTACAAAAGATTAGTGGGAGTTAATCATGTTCCTAAAATTTAAGTATATATGATATATTAATTTTGGAAATGAAAAGAATACTTCTTCGTTAAAGTTATGACTTTAATACATTATATGAAGATAGAATGTATATGGGAGATATAGTCTATATACATGGGATGGAAATCTATAATGATATATTTCTTGATATAATTGGATTATATCAATCCCTAATAATAGACAATGGATGCTAGGAAGTTTCTCATATGATGATAAACTTCAATAAGAAGGACGATTCTAGTGAGACTAGCAAGTTGCCCTTCTCAAAGGGAATGTACCCTTTGACTCCCAAAGAAATAAATTGAATCCTTTATGCATACGCAGAAAGGTGATTTATGTATTTCATATTGTATGAAAAACATTGATATGAGTTGTACCTAGAACGGTACAAGATGATATCAGTGCAAGCCCAGGATCAGAACCATGGCAACTGTCAAGTGAGTCCTTAAGTATTTGAGAAATACTAAAGGATAAATTCCTCAAAGATCGAGGAAGAATCAAAGTAATGTAATGGAAGCGTAAATGTATTAGATTATGAATCTAATCCATCATTGGATGTTTCTTCATTATGAATGAAGAGATAAACGAATATCTCTTTATTATGACTAAATAGATATTTGGATGGAAACATTAAAGTAATGACTTTAGTGTGTTCCATTATGAATGCAAGATATATTGCCATATAGAAGTTTACAACAATGTTGTTTGGATGGGAAAGTTCATTTATGAACTCTCTATTCGGTTCCAACCAGAAAGTGTATGACACTAATGGGGCGATAGCTCAAGCCTGGGAATCAAGGTCTCATCAAGGTCCGAACACAAATGAGAGACTGAACCACATGATTGAGAATCATGTATAATGGTGACGTCGTTATTCTCAAGGTTGCTTCTATGGATAACACATATAGATATCCACTGTCTAGGCCTACTATTCAGCCATTTATGAAATGACTACAGAAGAGGTATCATCAAGATGACCAAGCTGATTGGCTCTAGTGCAAGTGGGAGATTGTTGGAAATGTGCCCTAAAGCCAATCATGTGATGATACTTTACGGACATTTCACATGTTAAACTAATCTAGTTTTACATATAAAGGGCAAAGATTATTGTTTGAGCCGTCTCATATAAATGTTATATGCTTAAACGATAAAGTCCAAGGAATATGTGATTGGGAGAATGTAATCTAATGAAGTTAGATTCATGAGACCATTCTTTCGTAGACACATCCTAAACGTTCCTGATCATAGGATTGCCAATTGGGCGTTGACAGTCCGTTAAGATCAGTACGTACTATGTCTTCTCTCAGGGAGAGTGATTAGTCTCGAGTCATTGGTGTGTGTGACATCAAGACAAGTACGGTAGGTGCTCAATAGAGAATAAGTTCACTGAACGCGATCAACGAAGGGTTCTCATATTCCATGTCACATGAGAACTCATGGTTGGGATAATGCAAAGTAGTCATTTGACCTGAGGCATCATAGTTGTCTTGTGGTTAAGTCCTTGATCTTTGATTATGTCAAAGTCACTCCATCAGGAGGGTGTCCACGGCATCGTTGGGGTCAAGCCACTTATCTATGGAGACAAGTGAATGCGCAACAAGGGATCTCTAACCTTCAAACCGTTTGAGGGAGAATACTCTCTGATATGATTTGAATCTCTGGCCAGAGTATGAATGAGATTAGGGAATGCGTTCCGAATCACATTCAAGGTAATCATATAAGCACAAGACACACATTGGATAGTAGACATGAGAAAATAAACTATCAAACCAAACAATGTGGTCAAGAGTATTAGATTAGAGAAAGACCGTATTGCATTTGTAATCTCGAACTGAATAGGTTCTCTAACCTCTTCTGATTAGCTTGGATAACCATGATATGCTGCTAGGTGTCACTCATGGTTTGTGGAAGCCCTAAACGTGTGTAATCACTAAAGGGAGAATTGAAAATAGTTTCAATTCACAATCGATGTAAAATGGTTTTAATCGCCCACTACCTCGCTAAAAGGAACCTAATGGATCGCACACCATAAAAGGTAGAGATTGGAGATTAAACGGAAATGAGTAAGAATGATTAAATGGTTTAATCATTTATTTATGGCAAGGATTAATTAATATGTTAATTAATCAAACGAATAAGTTCGTTAAAGACTTTGGGATAGTTTTGGACCTTAAGGCCCAATGGGCTTCGAACGTCAGGCCCATTAACTTAAGTTGTGTGACAATTTAATGAATAAAGATTCATTAAAGCCCAAAAGCCCAAAAATCCCTAAATGGCCGGCCATAGTGTATGAATTAGGGTTTTGGTTGTTTAGGTCACTTAAAGAAGTGACTATATAAATGACTTTCTAGCCAAATATTCATTAAGGATTAAATGGGTTTATTTTTGGGGAAAATTGGTGAGAATTGTCTCTCCATTTTCTCTTTAAAGAGGCCAACACCTTGGAGGGTACATCTAGCAATCCTACTACTCCAAGGTCACTCATTTCTTCTACAATCTAACCTTGGTGAAGAGACTTAGAGGTTCTCAATTTTGGGAACTTGGAGAACCTATTCTTCCATCCAAATCCATGGATCTAAGAAGCAAGGAATGAAGGCCCCTATCTCTTTGGGTGATTAGCCTTTGCTTATGCAAAGAGGAATCTACAAAGGTATTAATTTCAACTCACTTTGTTTTGAGTTGATTATTGGTTCACCAATCTACTAGGCTTTGAATTTCATGGTAATGTTTTGTTTTTGAGTGCATACAAGCATGATTCCGCCTTTAATTGTTAATTGCATGCTATATGATGTTGCTCAAATGAACATGTTTTCCCAAAAGATTTCCTTCAGATCACCGGGTACACTAATTGGTTTAAAAAAAAAATGTTGCAATAATGCAAATACCCCTTAGACATGAGGTACCGATGTTGATCTTGTTAGAAAAGTTAGAATCTAACTGCTATATGAATCACATAGAAAATTAAGGAACAATTCATGCAAGTACAAACACAATTTAATGCATACAAATAAACAAAACACAATGCTAATGCACATGAAATTGGATTAGAAAAACCTAAAAAATATGGTCTAGTCAAGAATTTGGGTCTCTCTCCTTAAGATAATTTACGCCCTCACTACGGTGCTCATGATTGATTGGCCTTTGTATCTCAGGATAAAACGACCTCCTTCTTACGATAGTAGTACACCAAACCGTAAGATTCCAGCGAACCACAATTGTGTTGAACTCTCTTAGACTCACTTAATCTCTAAATATGATATTTTTATGCACTATTACAAAAGTAGCTTATTGTGTCGAAGACTGGTGGCGGTTTTATACAATGTACTGTCGGATAAGACATTTTCGACAGCCTGTTTAGATGATGTCAAAAAACAAAGCAATATTGTCGCTTATAACCGACATGACTTGCTTTTTGTTTTTTAAATATTTTCAAACTTGGCACTATTGTCGCTTATAACCGACAGGACTTGCTTTTTGTTTTTAAATATTTCAAACTTGGCAGTACTGTTGCTTATAACCGACAGGAATTGCTTTTTGTTTTGTTTTTTTTAAATATTTTCAAACTTGTGTCGGATAGTGTAATGTCGGTTTTATCCAACGGAATTGGCGTGAATATTTGGGCGGGAATTTTCCCACTAGTTTTGCACGCGGAATTGGACAGAGTGATGTCAATGGGCGTAGGGTGTTGTTGGTTTTAACCAACGGAATTAATATATGTTGTCGGTTTTGTCCGACGCTAGTTTTCTACCCTAAATAAAAGTCTTATCTTCCCCCATTTCATTTGTGCGCTGCTTCTCCCTCCTTGTTTCTTTCTCTTTCACCTACCTTCAAAATAGCACAACTCTCCCTTCATCTCCCTTCACCCTATCTTCGAAGCATCCTTGTGGCTCTCTTTCCATTACTCCTCAAAACTTTCAATCTCTTTTTTCTCTATTTATTTTCCAGAAGAAAAAAAAAAACCATCTTTGCAGAAAATGTTTAAATTTTTCTCTGGAATTCTTGCCCATCCCTGAAATTTTATTTCTGGGTTTGGTCCTTAGATTGCGAATTTAAAAAGGTTTTGGCTTTCGAATGAGGTGGAGATTGGTTCTACAGCAGCAAGAGGTGGCATTGCAGTGGAGCAGCTGCTCGACAAAAATCCTTACAACTCTAACATCCTTTTCGATCTAAACAATTACGTCAATGAGCAAGTATGTATCTCTGTCTCTTTATTGATGGAAATCGATACTTGGGTTTGATTAATTTCGATTTAATGACTGGTAATTTGGTTGTTTTAGGTTTCTTCACAAATCTATACTTGCATTTAATGCCAATCTCTACCTTCTTTGCCTTTATCAGGTAAATTTGAGAGTTAAGTTTTTGTTTTTTCTTTTAGATTATATTTTGATTTAGAGTCAATGCATAAGTGAATTTTTTTTTATCAATTGTGTTTTGTTTTGATTTGAAAATTACTACAAAAATGAATTTTTTTTATTTGAAAATCCATAGTTTTTTGCATATTCGCTTAATTGGTCTTGAATTTTCTTAGTTGGTTTTTGTATTAGAATCCATAATTTATTGCGAAGTTGGACTTTGTTAGTTGGTTTTTAGTTTATATTCTATGATTTACTAAAATTTTGAACTCTGTGGTTTGTGTTTTTAGATTTTGCTAATTATTTATTTTATTTAATCAAAAACTGGAATAGGCTTTTTATATTTTTTATTATTATTAATGATTAGTTGTGACATTCCGTCCCGAAATTTATTGTATTTTATTCCCGGTAGCAATGAAATTTCTAAAATGCCAACGAGATGCCACTAGACCCAGCAGTTTCTGACACGATACGAAAATAACGGGTTTCGGGTCATCATCGGGTGACAAGTTAATAACGGGTATACACGCGAGTAACACGTGGGTAACCCGTTTAGACCCGTTAAGAAAAAAATTATTTTGATAATTTTAAAGTTTAATTACTAAAAGATTTATTATAAAATACAATAGCCATATTAATAAATACAATATATTCTATATTAAATATATAGTTTTGTATTATTATTATGCATAAGTGAAAAAAAAAAAGTTTTGGTCATTATTTATATTTATTATGAGAGTTCCTTATTATCATTATTAGGATAAATTTTACTTAACATGTTGTTGTCCAAAATTAAAATAAACTAGTATAGTATTTGTATTGGCAAGAACTAAGAAGATATACATACAAGTATGAAAAATGTGGAAGAATGTATAAACACTTGTGATTCATCATTATTCCTCCATGAGTAGATAATGGTTACACTTACATTATCGTTTAGATTTTTAAAATCCTCCAAACCCTCATGAATAATGTTTTTTTATTTGACGGCAAAATTAATAATAATTATTGTAAAAGTGTAAAAAATGTAAAAAAAATATACAATCACTCATAGTGACAAGCTTTACAATTTTCATGAAGGGGTCAGCTTTGAAATCCAACACTATAATCCATAAACCTTAAAGTTATATTTAACCGTCGATTGTCATTTACGCCTTATTCTTCTTACTGAATTTCATTTTTAAAATTTTCCTTTTTGAAAACATGATCATCTGCCGGATGTAAGAAAATGAACGATTCAGATATTTGATATCACGTTTCAATATTTACGGTTAACTGAAATATGAGTCGATGTCATATAGTTTGTAGAAATTTTATAAACATCAAGCAATATTTTCACTAACCGTAAAACTCTAAATATAATATCAATGATCCAAACCGTTTATCTTCATGCATCCTCTAATAGATCATGTTTTCAAAAAACAAAATTTGATGAGAACAATGAATTGTAAATGTAAACAACAATCAACGGTTAAATTTTGATATATGATTTATATGATTATAGTAGCGAATTTCAAAGTTAAGCTCTTAATGAAAGTTGTAAAGCTTGTCATTACGAGTGTTTACATACTTTTTCTATATTTTTTACACTTCTACATTAATTAAAAAACTATTAAAGACTTTACTTAATTAATTAAGCTATTAATTAATTTATACCCATTTTGTTTCAGAAGCAATGAATGCCAGAGATTCAGATTCATTAAACCTTAGTGATGAGGTGTCCGTGGAGATTATAATGGGAACATAACGAGATCTTGGAAGCGAAAGTATGGACAATACAAATACGAGTATTGTAAAGAAAAAGGCTAGAACAATCAATTTATGACACACCCCGTCCCGAAGGAGGGCATGCTGGCCGTCACGTGAGAGTGACGTAACCATTTGCACAGTACGGAAGCTTTAAAATACAATTTATAAGTTGATACACCCGAAGGTGAGTCCTAATTTTGTCCAATCTGTCAGAACACCGTCAAATTCCTCGTAGTCACCACACCTTTGTGATTCCTGAACCTGGAGGGGCGCAAAACCAAAATTGAGTGGGTCAGTAAAACAATTCTTTTCCAAATCCAAACATTTCTCAAAACGTTGTAACCCCTCTCCGTAAAACCTGTATACCTTCCCAGAAATATAAAATATAAATATACATATATATATTCTCAATACTTCAATTCATTAACTCAACATTTTCATCATAATTATGCCATGCCACATCATCTCAACATTTCTCATATTAATTATGCCATGCCACATCATCTCAACAGTAATAAGGTATGAATGCATCAACATAAATCATATCAGGTGCAATAAAGTAATCAACCGGAGGCCCTCTATTAGCCCGGTTGAACCTAGAGCTCAAAATCTATCACTCTCACACTCTGCCGGAGTCACTCCGCGTGACCTGTACGGCCTTCTGCACATAAGTTACGCTCTAGTGCTTCTCATAAATCATCTGTGCACATAATCTAAGGTCACCCACCAGTCGGAATCTCACTAACACTCTCGCGACTGGCCTGTCGTACCCACTCCGCGTGGACTGTACGACTAGCATCTACTTGGATCCAAGGCGAGCGTGCGATGCGGTGAATACTATAAGCACTAAACTATGGTGCAGGATTTGAGCTCAATATACATCAACATCATCATAACAGAAATAAATACTCACCTGTGCGTCCACCGCACCATTTCATACATATGCATCATAAATCAATTCTTACCTGTGCGTCCACCGCACCAATTCATACATATGCATCATATATTAATTCATGCATGGCATTTCAACTCACATTTCTATATACTTTTCATATCAATTCTATGCATGGTATTTCACTTCCCGTTTTTCCACATAACTCATATGCATTTCATTTTAAACATATTTTCATTTCAATTCAATTTCTGGGAAACGTCAAGTTTATATATATACGGAAAACAAAACTGCCCACTCACCTGGAGTTCGTCCAACAACTCCCTAGCACCACACATCAAGGCGTCACGACGATCGCCGCCTAGAATAGTAATCAAATCCAACCTCAGAATTCATATCGATAGAATATATAACTTATATAAAATACGTCACTACGTAGTTCGATCCGGAAGATCTGCCACTCAGATTTTAAATCCATAACTTCCAGAGGTCCACAATATATCTCTAGGATAACATCCTAAAATTTCATTACCATCCAACGGTCGGATCTCCGTCAATTTCCAAAACTAAGTGACGGTTAACATTTTATATTATGGACTTACAATTCCAATTCCGGAAGATCCGTAACTCGGATTCCCAATCCGTAAGTTCCAATAATCCTCAAATATTACGTATTACAACGTATCAAAGTTTGGTAACGATCCAACGGTCGGATCGTCAATTCACATTTTCACCTAATGCGAAAATTATAAAACGTTATTTGAACACCTAACCAACAATCCTCAATAACTTTCTCATACGGTGTTCAATTTGGGTATATGAATATACCACAGTGATCTACTCGACGTCACGGACGTCGACATATTTTTAAAATAATTTTTCACTGTAGCACGCGTCCTCACGCGTCAAGGAAGGCACGGGTCCACGCGCCCCCACGCGCACCTTCTTCTTCCTTGGGTCGCCGGACTGGTTTTTCCGGCGGCCGTTTTCTGGGCAGTTTTTCAAATTGCCATAACTTTGTCATTTCTCAACGAAATCAAGTGATTCAAAAACGAAAGTTGTAGCCCTTGAAGAGACAAAGAGAATGATACCTTGCACAACACCTAGTTCGCCGTGGTTTGGCCGGAAACTGCCTCGAAAGCCTCGGAGGTCGCCGGAAACTGGGTATTTTTCAAATGAGTATAACTTCTTCAATACTCAACGAAATTGAGTGAAACAAAAAGGAAAGTTGTAGTACTTGACGAGACGAAGAGATTGATACCTACCTAGACTCCTAACTCGCCGGGGATTCGCCGGAAAATGCCTCGAAAGTTCCGGCCAAACTTTGAACTTGTCGATCTCCGTGTTCTTACGTCCAAAAACTTCCAACGAAGCACTCCGAGCTTCCTTGGGACTTCCTTAAGCTCACTGTGAGCTTAGTTTGGCCTAAAACACAACCAATTCAAAGCTCATGAACAGTACACTTTCACGGGGAGTTTAGAATCTAGGTTTTCCGAAGTAAAACTTACCTGAAATTGGTGTCTATGTGATCGTGGAGGTTCCAGGAGTTCGATGGTGGTCTTAAATGGAACGTTGGTACAAGATTGTGGTGGTTCTTGGTGGTTGCCGTGAGTTCGAGAGTAAGAGAGAGAGTGAGAGAGTTTTCTGAGATGAAAGAAGAAAAAGAGAGAGAAGGAAAGGTTACGGGTTTTAGGGAATGTTTTGAGGGTAGGAGGCCCTACCTAAGTCCAAACACAATTTAACACACACAAATATAAATCTAATTGTTAAATTTTCGCCCCTTAGTCCCGTTTAAGGGCATTTTGGTCTTTTCACGTCCTCGGAATTAAAATTCCGGGACGGGCTGTGACAATTTAGGTAAGCGAAAATATGCTTAAAAGAAAATTGCATTTTTATGTTTTGGATGTGACAATATAGTATGTATATACTTATTTAGTATTATGTTTTTCATGTGATTATTTATTGGTTTAAAATATATTTTCCATAACGAGTAATGGGTTGGGTCATATTACCCGTTAATATTATCCGGTAATTTCGGGTCGTGTCATTTTACCTGTTTATTTTAATGGGTGTTACACGACACGACCTGTTAAGATATCAGGTATGACACGAAAATGACACGAACATGGAAAACATAACATGAATGCCAGGTCTAGATGTCATGTAGGCCTTCCATGTGGACCTCAATTTTCCTTTCACTTTTCCAACCTTATTTTACTATTTTCAAATAGTACTCATTTTTACGAACATGTGGCCACAGAAGGAACTCAATTCAAAGTTATAACAAAGAAGTTATGTTTGAAACAGTGTAAATTCATCTAAGATAAGTTTAAATGCTAAAAATTGACCTCGTGCAGTATGCATTACTGCTTGGTCTGACCTTGTATTAAACAAATAGTTATTTTGGGTTTTAAAACCCACTCTTGTCAATAAGTCCCGTAAGACATCATTCTTTTTTATTTTTTTTAATATATTTTTTCTCTTGTCCCATTACACATAGGGGTGTGATATCCACACACCCCATTTTACTTCTCACACACCCTTCTAATTTTCGGCCGTCGGATCGGATGAATTGAAGAAGATCAACGGATAAAAATTAACAAGGGTGTGTGAGAAGTAATTTGGTGTGTGTGGATAGCACACCCCTTACACATATCACCATCATTTTTCTTTCTTTCTTGGCCGATTCCCACATCTCTCTACCCCCCTCTCCCTCCCTCTCAGCTTTCTCTACTTACATCACTCAACCATTATTATATTCAACATCTTAATTTCTTTTTCTTCTTTTAACCGGTTATCTCTCTCTCCCTCTCTCTCTCTCTCTCTCTCTCTCTCTCTCTCTCTCTCTCTCTTCTTTTTCCAACTTTTTCCCTGTAGCTCTTCTCACTCTCACATTCTTTCCTTACTGAGTTTTTCGACATGCCCAATCAAAATCAGAGCTCTCCGTTTTTCAAAATGTGGCGAGTTGGACCACCTCCAATTAGGTGAGTCTCGGAACCCCTTCATCTTGGTCTTAAATGAATGTTGCTTTGATTTCTAAGGTTGTATACTTGTTTTTAGGGAAGATTCGACTTGAAAACACCTCTGGGATACTTCCCCAAATTCCAGCGAGCACTCAACGGCTTGCAGGCCGTTTTTCAACCAACTCTGACCAAGATTGGCCACGAGATAGGTACGATTGTCTTCCTTATTCCTTGGGCTTCATTTTAGTATATTGTAGGACTAGTTTTAGTTGGGTATCGGAGTTGAACGAAGCTTGGGAAGCTCTGGCTTTCTTCTTCCTCGAACCCGGCCAACCTAGCCTAAAATTGGGTTAAACTTGACCTGGGAACACTGGAATGGCCCAACTCGTGGGCCATAGAACCCGACCCAATGTCCAGCCCAAACCCATTTACCTCAAAGTCCCAAACCTGGGCCCAGGCCCAGTTGCATAGCCCAACTCAAATGCCTCGGCCCATAACCGAAGTTAAAATCAGCCCAGGTCTTTGGGCCATGGACCTCGGTCCAGATCTTGGCTTTTTAACTTTAGGCCCAGACCCAAATAACCCAAGCCCAAAACCCAGAACAAGATTAGCCCAATCCTGAACCCAGTTGGCGCGTTGAGCACATGCGCCTTCACCGGAGGTACTGTGCTTCGTCACCGTGGATGGTGGCGCTGGCAACTTTTTTGGCTAAATTTCCGACGACCCAAAATGGCCTGTGGCGACTCGTGGCTATCGGGGCCGCCGTCTCATGGCGGCGCGTGGGTGTACCCCCTTATGTTTTTCGACATCCTGAATCCGTTTATGACGTCCATTTCCCAAATTTCAATCGTTTTAGTATAGTTTCATTCATTGGTACCTTTACGTGCTTAAGTGCAATTGTTTGCGGCGTTTCCATCCACCCTTGTTTGCACAACTCTTCGCCGACGATGTAAGGTGAGTGAACCCCTTTTAAAATGCATATTTTACCATTAGAAATGCATACATAAAAAACATGATTTATTTATTACGTTTTATGAAACGTTTATAAGTAAATTGGATTTACGCTTTATGACATTCATGCTTTGTCGATTTTACGTTCTTTGTAGTATATATGATTTATGACTATATACTATGAAGATGTTTTAAGATATGATGTTTGAGCTACTGAGCTCTGATGAGATATATGTATTATGTTTGGAAATATTACGTTCATTGATTTTTGTGCTTATCTAGTGGTCATTGTTTTACCTACGGGCGATGATACTTATATATATGGTTTCGGCCAAGAGATACTTATATATTGCTTCGGCCTAGCGTAGGTTGGTGGCTTCGGCTATAAGATACTGATATATGATACCACTAGTACGCACACTATATGACACATGTTTTATGAAAAGTTTTATGGCGTGCTAGGGTTTTTGGAAAAACTTATTACTTATTATGCTATACGAGTTTTCTCAACCTGGGGGTTAGTACGTTAAAGATGAACTATTTTTCTTATTACTTATATATCAACTTAGTCCACTCATGTTTTGTTTTGCGCATTCTCAGGACTTAGATTCGAGGCGTACAATTTCGGCATCAAGGCACTCCTGCATTGGCATCTTCGAGTCCTCTCAGTGTAGGACGCATCTCTTTGTTCATTCAATTTTATATTATTCCTTTTTAGTGTCTAGGATTAGGTGTATGCTTTGAACACGTTCCATAATTGCATAATCATTGTATTTAAATTTATAAGTATTGTTTATAATTATTATTTCTTATGCATCCTAATATGGCTTTGTCACCTTTGGGTGTCGGCCAGCACGTGCATACCCGAGTGTTCGGAGAATATCGGGTTCGGGTGTGTCAATTTGGTATCAGAGAGTGGTTTGTTCAGAGCATACTTAGGATCTTCGGTTACTGTAGTAATGTGTTAGTCATGACATCATGTGGACACAACTTCCAGATTTTGTGTCATTCAGCGCAGTTGTGCAAACCTTTCTCTATTTGAATTGTCACTTTCTGGTTGAAATACAAGGATTCGTGTCGGGATTGTGCCTCATCGGTGATGAAATCCTTTGATAGCAGAAATTATTCTCATCAATTTCCAAAAGAGGTTACGATCGTTGGAAATGGAAAATCCTCACAAGATGTTGTGAAATACGAAATGTCATTGGTCTTGTCAAACCCTTACAGTAATTCTTAACTATTATTTAAGCTAGACCTATTTCCTTTTTGGCTAAGAAACCAATCAATTTTGTTGCGATGCTGACGATGAATGAAGTTTCTGACAACAGGGTATTGTCTCATCTGATCGTAGCTTTTACACTTTTTGAATTTCTACATTGGTGTATTTTTAAATGTTTAGCTGCACACTGATGCAACATGATCGAGTAATGTATGTACCTCTTGACGATTGGAACCGCATGATGTGAACCATCATATCTTTGACCTAGAGCTGATAACGATCTTTCTTGTTGTAAAATCAGGTGACATTTTCTGTACAGTGAGAAATATTGCATCTTTTTTTTTTTTTTTACCAAAGAAGTTGTAGTGTGTTTTCACACAGAAATAGTTGAGTTGGTGACAGAAGAGGTGGATTGAACTCATCGGTTAGTTGATTGCACCTTTGAGTACCATCATGGTCAAGCAACTGTCGTAGCTAATGCTCTTAGTAAGAAATTTCATGGTTGCCCTTCTTGGGTTATCGATGACCCATCGGGGATGCGAACAGATGCGGGTGAGTGTCACCAAAGATTTTCGGTACAAACCACCTTGTACACATGGAGACTATGATGACGTTTCCGTACTTGATGGTCAACTCACTCAACATATTATCTACTAGTTCGTGAGGACTATTCTCTTGACTACTTGGTAAAATTCTTCATTCTAGACTTTGTTTGACTGACGTCTCGATTGACATCAATTGCGACTGTAATCCTGGTTTGACCTCCTGGTACTAGAAAACATTTTAGCTAACTTTGGGTTCAAGCTTACCCTAGGACACTTCATATTATTTTCTCAAGCATACAGATTGTTCTGGAAGACCACTCAGATCTGAAAGTTTTAGCCGGAACCACCAGTCATTCAATCACCCATTAACGTCCTATCGAGCGAATCATTAGCACCGGTGATTAAATATCCCTGTGATTATCGTTGAAACAAGTTGTTGTGAATTTTGGAATGGGAAAAAAGTTAGAGTTCCCGTCTATCAAATCACTTTAGACTACCACCTGAGTCGAGTCCGCACTCAACCATCTCGACTTACCACCACAGAATCAAGTTTTGTACTCACACGTATTCTTACATCAAAGTTATGCTTTCAATCCAGTTATCTTGTACCTTCGACTTGATGGACTTGATTTGACCCTTAAATTCTTGAGTGTTCTTTTAGCCTTTTCGCTGAATCCGAGAGAAATTCTCGATGCATCGTCACTTTTGTACCTCATCGTGATGCGCGTTTCACTTCTAATTTTGTGAAGTTTTCGTGAAGCCCTTAAGTATTAAGTTGTTTGTCTTGTATATCATTTATATTTGCCAACTGTTGGATAGTCTGAACGAACTATCTGTATCCTGAAAGACATGTTGCGTTTTGTTGATTTATGGTTTCTGAATGATTAGATTTTTCACCGATCTCTTTTGGAGTAGTTACAATGATAATTTTTGTTTCCAGTTTGTGTATGGCACTATTTGAGACTTGGTTTGATTGATTCTACTGGTTGGACAGTAGAGTTCTGCAAATTGGTTTTTGGATGTTTGAATTTACTATATGAGAAATTGTGTGCTTCTGTTATTGTTGACTTAGTGTTGGACAAATTGGTATGTTTGCACCCTTAGGAGATTACCACTTGCTTATTGAGATAGCCATGTGTTGTCGATATCGTGGGCGGCCGACTGTAATATCGATGGCATAACCGTTGGGTTCGTTAAGTAAGTGGACAGGTAGACCTGTCTACGATAGTTGTTACTGTTTAGTTATCGATGGCATAACCGTTGGGTTCGTTAAGTATTTGGAGTACGTGACGTTATGAATGCTTATGAGAGACCCACTTTTTCAATCTCGATTTTCAGTACAAGTATTTTAACTTACCTTGTTATAGTTATATATGTGTTTTCTAACATTACAAATGTTTTGGGGGAAGTTTTTTTCCGTTTTCAATTTTAAGTTCCGCATGAGTTTTTCGACCTCTACGTTATTACATATCTATTTTGACGTTATTGTATATTACGTACGTACTTTTGACCTTACGTTATTATATATTTTCAACTTTATATCTTTATAAAGTATATTTCTACTTATGTATTGATGGAGGAAGAATGTATGAGCCTGGAGGCATCAAAGAGGAACCATTGCAACCCGCTCACGACGGTGTGCCATATTCTCTTTTATGCAACCGTTCTGACTTGATTTCTTCTTCCTATTTTCGAGTATTTCAGTATAGTAAGTTATTTCAAATTTTGGGACGAATTTTTCTTAACGGGGTTAGATTGTAACAACCCATCCCAAATAAATTTATGGATTTTAGAATGGAAAGGTATTTTGGTAATTTCCTTGTGATTGGGCTAGATATTTTGAAGGTTTGTTTTTGGTCTTAATTGATGAACCATGTGGGACCCACCCTTACAAGTTTGTCATCCGTCTCATTTTTCCCTCTCTCTCTCTTTCTTTCATCTCCCATGCAAACTCACAACTCTTTCTCTTAAAACTCTCTCAGCTCACCATTTCTAACCTTCTCTCCTTCCCAAGCACACCAACTCACCCACCTTCCTTTTACTCTCTCTGATCTCCCTCAGACATCATCATCTCTCTCGTCCCTCTTCTTTCTCTGCAAGTGCAGACCAAGACGTAGCACCATGGGAGCCAGTACAAAGTCGGGGGAAATGTGGCGAGTTAGGCCACCTCCGATTTGGTGAGCCTCAGAGCCCCTTCATCTTAATCTCAAATGATTGTTGCTTTGATTTCTAAGGTTGTATACTTGTTTTTGTTGTACTTTTATGCGTAAACGGAAACAAATTCTAACAAAGTACCAATATCAACATCGTAGGTGAAAGCTAAAACAAACAATCTCAAACTAACACAAGAGATTTACGTGGTTCGGCGTAAAGCCTACATCCACGAGCGAAGCACGGCGAGGAATTTCACTAAACAAACGGAGATTACAAAAGAGTGTTTAAACTTTCGCAACCCAAATCCCACAAATTACAAACCCTAAACCAAACAAGTAGAGAACCCAAAACTAACGGAGAAGATTCTCCCAAATTGCTCTCTAACTCACAAACTCACAAATTGACTATCACCAAATTGCCATACGAATTAGCCACACTACACTATCCCTAAGGTCCTATTTATAGTGCATAGGACTTAGGTCACAATAAGAATCCTAATAGGAAATAAATCCAAATCCTAATCAAATAGGTAATTAACAAAATCTCTCTAGCAAGGAAACTAACTAAGCAGTCAAAACCAAACCCAAATAGGACACCAAAACCAAATAGGTAACACAAACCTAATTTATTGCATCATCCTAATTTTGAGCCAAAAACCCAACAGTTTTTAGGGAAGATTCGACTTGAAAACACCTCTGGGATACTTCCCCAGATTCTGGCAAAGACCCGACGGCTTATAGGTCGTTTTCCGGGCAATTCTGGCCACAAGATAGGTACGATTGTCTTCCGTATTCCTTGGGCTTCATTTTGGTGTATCGTAGGACTAGTTTTAGTTGGGTATTGGAGTTGAACGGAGCTCGGGAAGCTTCGGCTTTCTTCTTCCTCGAAACCAGCTAACCTAGCCTGAAATCGAGTTAAACCCTACCCAGGAACACTAGATTGGCCCAACTTGTAGGCCATATAACCCAACCCAATATCCAGCCCAAACCCATTTACCCCAAAGTCCCAAACTTGGGCCCAGGCCCGGTTAATAGCCCAACCTAAATGTCTCGACCTAGAACCTAAGTTAAAACCGGCCCAAGTCTTTGGGCCATGGACCTTTGTCCAGACCTTGGCCCTTTAACTCTAGGCCCAGACCCAAATAACCCAAGCCCAAAACCCAGAACCGGAATGGCCCAACCTTGAACCCAATCGGCGCGTGGGCGTATGACTTGGCCAACACGTGGAGCCCACGATCCTCCATCGGAGGTACTGTGCTCCACCGCCGTCCACGGCGGTGCCTGCGAACTTTTCGGCGACCCAAACTGGCACGTGGCCATCAGGGCCATCGTCTCATGGCAGCGCATGCGATGGCGCAAGGGGGTACCCGAGGTCCATTTTTATGTTTTTCGATGTCCTGAATCCGTTTATGACGTTCGTTTCTCAAAATTCAACCGTTTTAGTATAGTTTTATTAATTGGTACCTTTATGTGCTTAGGTGCAATTGTTTGTGGCATTTTCATCCACCTTTGTTTGCACAGCTCTTCGCCAACAATGCAATGTGAGTGAACCCCTTCTAAAATGTATATTTTACTATTAGAAATGCATACATGAGAAATATGATTTATTGGTTACGTTTTATGAAATGTTTATGAGTAAATTGGATTTACACTTTATGACATTCATGCTTTATCGATTTTACGCTCTTTGTAATATATATGATTTATGACTATATACTATGAAGATGTTTTAAGATATGATGTTTGAGCTACTGAGCTCCGATGAGATATATGTATTATGTTTGGAAATATTATGTCAATGATTTTTGTGCTTATCTAGTGGTCAATGTTCTGCCTACGGGCGATGATACTTATATATGGCTTTGGCCGGGTGTAGATTGGTGGCTTCGACCGTGAGATACTGATATATGATATCACTAGTACGCACACTATATGAAAGGTTTTATGGCATGCTAGGGTTTTCGGAAAAACCTATTACTTATTATGCTATACGAGTTTTCTCAACCTGGGGGTTAGTACGTTAAAGATGAACTATTTTTCTTATTACTTATATATCAGCTTGGTCCATTCATGGTTTGTTTTGTGCCCCCTCAGGACTTAGATTCAAGGCGTACAATTCCGGCTTCAAGGCACTCCCACATCAACATTTTCGAGTCCTCTTGGTGTATGACCCATCTCTTTGTTCATTCAATTTTATATTATTCCTTTTTAGTGTCTAGGATTAGTTGTATGCTTTGAACACATTCCATAATTGCATAATCATTGTATTTAAATTCATAAGTATTGTCTATAATTATTATTTCTCATGCATTCTAATATGGCTTTGTTACCTTCGTGTGTTAGCCAGTACGTGCTTAACCGGGTGTTTGGAGAATATCGAGGTCAAGCGTGTAACTACGAATCGAGAATATGAAGTTAATGACTTCGTATTCTTGAAGTTATCACCTTGGAAAGGTGTAGTTCGCTTCGGCAAGCGAGAAAGGTTAAGTCCTCGATATATCGGCCCTTACAGAATTACAGAGAGAATTGGAGTTGTTACCTACAGACTGGAGTTACCACTAGAGTTATTCCAGATACATGACGTATTTCACATCTCCGTGCTTTGGAAGTATGTATCGAACCCATCGCACATTCTGCAGCCACAACCATTGGAGGTAAGACCGGACATGAGCTATGTGGAGGAGCCTATAGTGATTATTGACCAACAAGATAATGTGTTGAGGAATAAAGTCATCCTGCTAATGAAAATGTTATGGGCGAATCATGCAGCCGATGAGGCTATGTGGGAGACGAATGAATTAAAACAGGTCCAGTATCCATTTGTATTTACTTGAGGTAATGAAATTTCGAGGACAAAATTTTCTTAAAGGGGTAGATTGTAACGACTTATTTCGAATATTTCATTTTTATTAATTAAAATTACTAAAATACCCCTATTGACAGGAAGGTTGACTTTCGTTAAGTTCCGTTTATAATTTTTCATTTATTTTATTTCCATAGTTTTCATTGATACAAATGCGTAGGTGCAATTGGAGTCAAGTTTGGAGCTACAACGAGCCTTCTATGATTTTTTAGCAATAAGGGCAATTTGGTAATTTTACAAGTTGAGATTTTTCCCCGCTTTGGGCCTTTACATGGTCGACACGTGGTACCCATCTTTGGTGCCTTTTTCTTTCATTTCCGTGAACTTTCTCTCACTCTAGAACACTTTCTTTCTCTCTATCCTTCACCATTCTCATTCCCTTTCATCTCTCCACCATTGAGACCATCACCAGCCCTTTTTCCCCTTCCAACGACCACCACACCAACATCACTCCCTTCCCTTCAAGTCCTATGAGCCTAGAATAAGGAGAACCCTTCATCTTTCTCTACCTTTATTGTGCATAAAGTTGATCCGGCTAGTTTTCGACATTTTTCAACAAGGTAAGTCGAACCACCCTCCGATCTTCTTCCTTCGTAGTCTAAGGTTCTTAGTTGATGAATAGAAAATGGTTTTGATGAAGGTTGAAACATGAAAACAACTCGAGGAAACAATTTCTAGTTTTCCCACGAAAGACTGTGGATTGCAAGTCATTTTCCGACTAATCTCGACATCGACTCAACCCCATCTTGTTATATTCTTGTTCCTTATTTTCATATCTTCATTGTGGTTTTTGAATCATTAAAAATGGTGTGAAATTGAGCTCGAACAGAGCTCGGGTCCAAATTTCGGGCGAACCCATAACCTGGAATCAGGTCAACCCAACCTACGACCCAACTCCAAACCCAACCCAAAACCTTAAGCCTATGTAGCCCAAGCCCAAACCAAAGCCAAGCTTAACCCAAACCAAATAACTCAAGCCCAAAACCTAAATTAAGAATCGGCCCAATCCAGTTACCCAGAACCTAAGCCCAAACCCGAATCTGACCCAGATCCCAACCCAACCTCTTGGGCTAGCGCGTGGCCTGTGAGTGGGTGCATGTCATGGCCGGTGCGTGGAGCACACGCGCCTCCGCCGTCGTCCACAACGGTGACGACAACGGTGCCGATGACTTTTTCAATGAACTTTAGGGCGAGGTCCCTTTTTGGGATTTTCGACTTCCGAATTCGAATCTACTGTCCGTTTTTTTTTTTGCAATTCCATCATTTTAGTAGAGTTTTATTAAATGTACTCTCTTTATGTTTAGGTGTAACGGTTAGAAGTTATCCAATCCTTCTTAGTTCAAGCGGCTTTCCGGTAATGGAATACTTGTGAGTGAAGCCCTTCTAAACTTGCATGTTTTTATAAAATATTAGGCTTGCATGCATTGCATATTTCTTGAAATGAGCATGTTTTCTATTATGTTTTATGGATTCTATATTCATGTTTTTTTTTATGAATTTATGATTTATATAAATTGCTTTTACGAAATATTTAGAATTTATCGAACTACGTTTTATGAAAGGTTATGAATTATTGGATTCTCACATATGAAATGATTCTTGTATATGAAATTCTATGGCTTTCGAATAGGATTACTTTACGAATTTATGATTTATTATTATGGATTTATGAGATGAGACTTTGAGCTTTTGAGCTTCAGATTTGATGTGGGATTTTGAGATATGCTTTCGATACGTATCTAGTGGGCTATCATACAACACATCCACACAACATGGGTATTAGACATCTATGGCCATAGGACACAGTTAAGCATATATATATGTTATATCCTCTTCTCCGGCATAACCGAGAGTCGTACAGCTTCACCTTTAGGTGATGAACCATGGTTTCTTCATTGGCGTAACCCAATGTCGTTCAGCTTCACCTTCGGGTAATGGACAGGTACTGCATTCGGGCGAATAAGGAGTGAGATATTGATGATATACCCCCAGCTTCACTAGCCTGAGGCTAGTGTCGGTGTGTGATGTTATATATCATATTCTCCGGCGTAGCCCGAAGTCGTACAACTTCACTTTTGAGTGATGGACCATAGTTTCTTCACTAGCGTAACCCAATGTCGTATAGCTTCACCTTCGGATGATGGATAGGTATTGCCTTCGGGCGAATAAGGAGTTGATGATATTGATGATATTCCCCCAGCTTCACTAGCCCAGGGCTAGTGTCGGTGTGTGATGTTATATATCCTTTTTTCCGACATAACCTAGAGTCGTACAACTTCACCTTCGGGTAATGGACCATGGCTTCTTCATTGGAGTAACCCAATGTCATACAGCTTCACCTTCGGGTGATGGATAAGGACTACCTTCGGGCGACTATGATACCCCTATAGAGTACAATGTGATGTATTTTACAGATTTGCCTTCGGGCGGTGATATTCATTTCTGAGCACAGTTTTATACGTACTGATTTTATGAACGTGTGCATGGCATGTAGAGTTTTCGGAAAAACTTATATGTAGTATTATATATATACGAGTTTTCAAATCAGGGGGTTATTATGTTCAGAAATAAAATGGTTTTCCCATTATTAGTATTATTATAAATTATGGTCCACTCACCTTTTCTGTTTTTATGCCCCCTCAGGACATAGTGATGAAGAGTACAACCCAAGCTTCGAGGCATTTCCCTATCAGTGACCTTGCATCTCTCCACTTGAGTATGGATTCCTTTTACAATCATTGTTACTTGTTGTTTTACTTTGCTCTGGCACTTTCGTTTAGTAGTATACTCTGGACATATTCATGATCGTTGAATACCTTGTTTTGTTCATGCTTAAATAAAATATATTGTTATTATTGCTTCTTAAAGTTGCGTATTCTTTATGAATGTTGTTTCTTGCATAATTTTTATGTTGCTTGTTCCTTCATGTTCTCACTGATTCACACACTCATGGCTTTCGTCACCCTTCAGTGTCGGCCAGCACGTGCCATCCAGGTATCATTTGAATATCTGGGTTGGGGCATGTCATCATTACACTTTATGGCATCGTAACCTTCCAGGTGTCGGCCAACACATTGCGATTCGAGTGTTCAAGTGGACATTTCGGGTCGGGGTGTGTCGTTAGTGGTGTCAGTTATGAGCGACACAAATCTGCTTTTTTATATTATCCGAAGGGAGTTTGAATGTCACTTTTATCTAACATTACTGTCCTTTTTTTATTTCTAAACGCTTTCCTTTTTCTTGGCGGATTAAGGGAACTAACCGACAGCAAAAGCCTTTTCGTGACGATATCAATGTTGTCGGTTCTTCTATCCGCCATTACATGAGTTTCTGTCGGATTTTTCCTTAATATCCGACAGGAATGGGTTTTTCTTGTTGTTTTTTTAAATGACACTATTGGGTACTTTTGGGGTGCGTTTGTTGTACCGGACTATCTCGGACTGGACTAATTTTAGGGACTAAGTTAGACTGGCTTAGACTAGACTAAGCTGGATTGATTTAGTGATGTGTTTGGTGCAGTGTCAGACTAAAAAACAGGATAACTAATAACTATAATATTATATTATATAATACACATCTAATAATATTTCATTATTAATTCAATAATATTTTATTACTAAATCAAGCTTTTTCCTTTTTATTTCCAAAGTACACACACCACCTCTCTCTCTCTAGAGAGTTCTTCCCCTTTCTTCCTCTTTAATTTCGTCCCCATCACTTCCTTTCTCCATCTTTTTTCCTGCAACACAACATCCTTCAAATCATTCTTCTTGCAAATCGTCCCCATGCTACTCTTCTCTCCCTCTCTATCTCTCCATATCTCTTTGTCTCAAAGCTACTCTCCCCTTCTCTATCCATTATTTCCGAAATTTTCTAAGGAAAAGGAAAAAAATTTGGAAATTTTCTGGGAATTTTCGGGAATAAGGAAGAATTTTGCTATTGGGATTGTTGTTTATCATTATTTTGCATATATGTTTTTGAATTTTGGTGTTGAGATTTAGGCAGTGGGTGGGGCTGGGTTTCAAATATGGACATGGGTTGGCAAACAAAGTCGCCCAGAAGCATTTTTGCAGATTTGCAGTTCACAAGCCTTGCTGCATGTGATCGTTCTACGCAAGTTTAGAGACGGGATTAGCAATCCCATGGTTTTTGGGGGGATTTTCTAAGACTGGCTAGGCCCTGTTTTAGTCGGGACGAGTGAGAGCTAATCTCATTAACTCTAAGCCCCATGCGGAACAAACACGGGATTGGACTAAGCCTTAATCCAGTAAACTTTAGTGAAGGGAAACAAACACCCCCTTGTAGTGTTGTATGACTCAACTTATTTGAGTTCTCAGGCTTAGTCCAATCCCGTGTTTGTTCCCCATAGGGCTTAGAGTTAATGAGATTAGCTCTCACTCGTCCCGACTAAAACAGGGCCTAGCCAGTCTTAGAAAATCCCCCCAAAACCATGGGATTGCTAATCCCGTCTCTAAACTTGCGTAGAACGATCACATGCAGCAAGGCTTGTGAACTGCAAATCTGCAAAAATGCTTCTGGGCGACTTTGTTTGCCAACCCATGTCCATATTTGAAACCCAGCCCCACCCACTTGTAGTGTTGTATGACTCAACTTATTTGAGTTCTCATTTTACGCCTCAACTATAGTTATCATGGTTGATTGATGCTTATCTTCCAAGTTACAACGACCTTCACCAAAGGTTCCAGTGTACCACAATTACGTTGAACTCTCTCAGACTCACTTAATCTCTAAGTATAATATGGCTCATATGAACTTATAGGACTCAACCTATTAATTTTAAGGAAAATTAATGGAAAGGGCTTGAAAACTTTGAGTTTTAACGATAAGGACAAAATAAAGGATAAAGTGAATCGTACCAGGTTTGACTTTTTAGTGTTAAAATTTGGTTTTTCGTTAAAGTGAACAGTATCACGGGCTTTTTGTTAAAACTCCCATTTTAAGGAAAATTAATGAAAAGGGCTTGAAAACTTTGACCTATGACTCAATAGGATAAGGTGACTCCTTAGATAGTTGTATCTTTTCTTCAATCGAACAATCACAACCTTATTCATGAATAGTCCCAACTCATCAAATTTAATTTCTATTAACATAAAATAATTTTTTTTAATCAAATTCATGAATAGTCCCTACTCATAGTCACGTCCCAATCAAGGATGTGCCTCAAAATATTGTTAGGGTCCTTGATTGATTCATGGGAGACATGAATTTCTAACAAAAGAACTCTGCTTTTAGGAAAGAGGGAAACATGCTCCAAAATATACTTTTAGAGATCTTTTGCCTAAATGCTGGCTATGAGTAATGAGAAAGGTGTTCTAATCATATTACGAGAATCATATGGACTTGATAACTCATATTATGGCTTGATATGAATTATGTGCCCCAAAAATGTAAATAAGTATTAGTAAAAATGTCCCAATAAATTTTGGGCTTGTTGTTTAAGTATTTTTAAAATGACCGAAAACATTTTTGGTCAAGTTGATTTTGAGTTCCAAAAGCACTTTAAGTAGTTTTTTTTTAAAAGGAAGAAAAAATAGATATGTGCTAGGAATATTTAAAGTGTTTTTTCATGATCCACTCAAACTTTTACTAAAGATTTGTTTCAAAAACATTTACACTAAAAATACTTCAGTCATTATAAATCACTTACAAACGAGCTCTTTTTTGTCAATGTATTTAACACGCAAAAAACAAACGAAATTATTGTACAAGCTTCCTAATAATGTATTTTTATCAACATATTTTTATGCCTAAATCCACTTTAGTGATTTCCAAGATATGGGAAGGGGATCATCTCCTGATCCTTTCCACCTAATCCTCCTTATCAAACAATCCGGACCCTTTAAATTTGATCCAACGGCTAAAGTTATTATAACTTTTAGAGTGAGCCCGTGTTTTTAGTCGTTGAATCAAATTTTAAGGGCCCAGATTGTTTGATGAGGAGGATTAGGTGGAAGAGATTTGGAGAGGATCCCTTTCCCCAAGATACTTCATTATAGTAATGAAAAACACCTCCGGTTAATAAGAAGAGAAGTTTTATTTGAACTCATATAACTTCTTTCTGCATCCAACTTACTCTCTACACCTATATTATTTTTAATTAAAGAATTAATATCTCTTTAAACACAAATTTATTATCTAAACTACTCTCACAACCCCATTTCAAAATGTAAATTTATCTTTACACCCATTTAGAAAATAAACCCCAAATTGAATAACTTGGTGAAGTTTCTACTTGTTTATGGGAATGAAAGTTTTATGAAGTTTAATTTTGTGAACATGTTGAATAATTTGATGAAGTTTCTACTTGTTTATGACTCTTCCATATTCTTGGGTCTCACATAACTTGAAAAATATGGCCTATACTGTGAATTGTACGCGTAATCCTTTTTTTTATTAGGATCCTCTACCATACTAGGAGAAACAATAGGGCCATTGGAAATGATGGGCATCATATAGTACCTAGGATTAGTATTTCATTGACATTGTAGCTCTTCTTGCTATGCACCCTAAATTGAGAGCAGCTGGGTTGTTTTACGAAAAATCAAGAGGTAAATGCAAACGTTTATACACAATTGAAGTTAACATTTTTAAGTGGAAAACTGCATGTGCATATTCCCAAAACAAATAATAAACAATAAGAAGAAATTATGCAATCCAAAACTGTGTTGGAAGTTTTGAGACTCTTGTCCCACATTGGTGAAAACAAGATTCCAAAGTACCTTTATATACTTTTTGTCTTCTACAGTATTAGTTATGTGTTGGACCACTTGGAATGGGAATTGAGGCTTGGGCCACCATTTCTGTGGATTGGGCTTGATGATTATACCATAATATTAATATTAATTAATATTAATTAATCAAGACAAGTGCCTTGGGCTTGGGGCCTAAGAATTAAAATTAATCTGATCAATTAGTTTTAATTTCGAATTAAGTTTTTAATTAAATTAATTAAAAACGTTTTGATTAAAGATACAACCTTTTGTAAAGAGTTGTAAAGCTTCAGATACATCCAAAAGGTATTTGAAGAGGTATGAAAGAACCTATATAACTGGAGTCCTCAGTTCATCATCAATAATCTTTTCTTCTTCCTTTTCTTCCGTACAAACTTTCCAGAGAGAGTAAACACACAAAGCAATTCGCTAGAATTCTATAATCCAGTGTGGGTTGTAGGATTAGGTAGTTGTATCCTGGTCGAGCAGACGTTGTAAAACCACAAGCACAAGAGTGGGACGGAATTACTGTTCGAAGGACATAGCTTTTACGCTAGCCTCTACCTTCTGTAATCAAGTTAGTACTTTTGATATTCTCATATTTAATGTTCTGTAGTCGTTGTGTATCATTCTGTATTGCAAGTACTTTTGAGTAATAAAGTATAAATATTTCAAGTTCTGTATTTCTGTTATTTCTGTTTCTAAATTGTTCTCCAACAAACTGTTGTAGCTACTTTCAATACAAGGTTGAAGAAACTCTTCAGTTTTATTAGTCTCATAGTGTCGAATTATCGTGTTAAGGGCAACATTAGTTCGATTCCAAAGGTTTTTAAGGTCCATGGATTCTGCCAATAAAACAACATAAATTGCAAAGCACAACACTTCAAATGAACCAAATAAGAAAAATCCGGCACTATACACAATTGTGTTCTCCTACTCAGAAAATGAAGAAAGTAGAAAGAAAAAAAATAAAACTTTCAACCCCAACCTAATTAGCTATCAATTAGGGTTGTGAATGAGATCCATAGCTCTGCTACTAAGAAGAACAAAGAATGGCAAGAGAAGCTCCCTATTGTTGTTCTCAAAGATGAAGAAATCATGTACTCCAAAGCTAATTTGGCCCCGATTCAATTAGGGAACAAGCTCAAAAATTATTCAGTGTGGATTTATTGATAAATTTTATATTCATTGTTAATTTTATTTTGTACTTAATGATAATTATGCAATAGGTTAAAAAAGATAATTCACATTTAAATTTTAAATTAGGTGTAAAAAGAGGTTATATGGATTCAAATAAAATTTCCCCTACAAGAAATTTTGTTCGCTATACCCTAGCCCCTAGGTATGTCTTATCTTTTACCCGGTTGGTTCACAAAGGCTTCCTTTGGCACACCATTTAAATACCGGATTGAATTAATAGTACGAAGTCAAGTGTTTGGTGCAGTTTCGTATTAAATAGCCAGCTGACTAATTATCCGGACTCACTTATTTTATCCGGTCTATATACCTGCTAACTAATACACTCCAAAACGGAAGGTTAATTAGTCCTCGTTCTTCTTCCTCCAACCAAGGTCTTTCCTTCTACCCAACCAACCATGACAGCAATCGGAGTGATTCCGGCAGTCATTCAAAAGCCAATTGCCGCCAACCCTAGTCTCTTATCTTTCTCTATTTTCCGTTCAGATCTTCGCGAGCAAAACTATCCAGAATGTTTGGGGAGATTTCAAAGAGATTACCCAGTGCAGAGCAATCCTTATCTTTTTCCTTCCATATTCTCACCCTTCATGTATTTTTGTATGTGCTATGATTAATTATTTTTGTTCTGTTTTTCCTTAATTATTTTTTTCATTTTAACATCAATTATTAAGTGAAAAATTATCATAGTTCAACGTACTATTCGATGTACAAATTAATTCGACATTGCCCCAAACGCCTGATTATTAGTTAATACTATCTGATGCACAAATTAGTCAGTCCGACTGAAATGGTTAATACAGTCCGATGTGCCAAACGAGACCAAAGTGTTTTCACATGTCTTGTGTTACATAAAATAAAGACACTTAAAGTTCTATCATAAAAAATTGTACAATGTCTGATAGTAATAGTAATCGAGCTTGTACATCCATGTACATTGGCCTAACCAATATGCAAAAAGATTAAGAGTTCGATTAAAAAACATTTTTAAAATGATTGAAAACGCTTTTAAATAAAATATTTATAAGATCCAAAAACACTTATGTGTTTTCTGTAAGAAACACTTAAAATAATTTTCAAGATTTATTTGTATTTTTATTAAAACTTGGTTCAAATAATATTTTCACAAAATTTTTTTTAGCCATGTTAAACACAGTTCCAAACAAGCCCTTAAATATATTCCCATATTGCGTTGTTGGCTTTTAGAAGTTAATTAAATATGTGTGGCAAATAATGTCAATAAAATACTGCTATCATGTTAAGGTGTTTGATGTGTATTGAATATCATTGTTCTAAAAATCCCCGCCTAGCGCCGCCTAGGCGCTAGGCCCAGGGCCGGTCCTGAGTTTTTGGGTGCCCAGTGCGAAAGTTCAAAATGTGCCTTTTTTAATACAAAAACATATGTTAAAAAAAAAAATTTAACGAGGGCTGGAACCCAGTCGAAGCTGGGGGGCTAGGCCCTCACGCCCAAATTATATTACGTGAGAAAATATACAACGGGGGGGACATAGTACCTAAACCCCGACAATCAAATGTACAATCATATATAACCACTCCTAGCAAATCTCCTTCAAATTTCAACCTTTAAGAAATTGTCTTCTAGTATTTTTTGAAGCAAAATCATCAATTATATCATCATACTCCAAGTCTTCAATCTCATCATTTTCAATGCATAAGATTGCTAATCCATTTAGCCTATCTTGAGTCATAGTGGTCCGCAAGTAAGATTTTAATAATTTCAATTTTGAAAAACTTCTTTCTGCAGATGCCACGGTCACAGGTACAGTCAACATTACACGATAAGCAATCAAGACATTAGGACACATGTCAATTTCTTTGACAAAGTTTGCTATTTCCATGGATGTCCAAGGGTTATTAGAGAGAAATGATTTTTCAGGTAACATCATTTGCAAAACCTGTAATTCGGAACATAAGTCGGCTCCATCTACATCCATGGTATTTCCATGTTTCAAATGTGCTTCAAGATTCATACAATTTTGTTTTAGCTCTTGATCATCCAATGAAATTAACTTCGATGCATCAAACAAGAAGCCAAAAATATGTTCAAAAGCCTTTAACTGTTCAAATCTGTGTTTCAGTTGAGAAAGAGCAATATCCACTATAACAAGAAAATAATCTGTTCTAAATGATTCTTCAGCAGACTGTTGTTCCCTCTCATTACCATCAACTTCATCATGATGTCTTTTTCTAGGTCTATGACGTTTAGTTTGAAAAACAGGGTCAATTTCTGAATCAAGTGCAATTTCTTTAGCATCACTCATGGCAGAAGCAAAACCAGTTTCTCTATAGTTTTCGAAAAACATAACAAGTGCTTCCAATGCCTTTACAGCAACATCAAGACGCATGTCTTCATATTGTAATTTTGTACTCACCATGTTAATCTTCAACAAAATGTCATACCAAATAACCAAACTTAATACAAAATCAAAACTTGAAAGTTCTCCTGATGCTAAACATTCTACATCCCTACTCAATTGGGGATTTTCAGTAATTTCCACCAAGTCTAACACATATTATATATTATAAAAACACTAACATCTATACATCAATTAATTAATCAAGAATTCAATCCATCAATAACAACAATTCTATACATCAATTATCATATAATTCTATGTCACTTGCAAAATTTAATTTAAATTATGAATTAATAATTCAAATTTTAAAAATTAGTTTATCAAATTACCTCAAAAGTTACTCTGGTTGGTGAATGCACAATGGCAACCGGCAGCAGGGATTGTGGCTGAGAAAGACAAAGACTCTGTGTGTTGTCGGGGTTGGAAGGCTGGCCTGGAAGCTGCAATAACAGTGCAGATGGGAAAATAACAAACAGGGGAAACAAAGGGGCGGGTGGGTGGGGAATTAATTGGGAAAAGGAGAGTTAGGTTAGGTGGGAGTTTTTTGGGGGGGGGGGACCGGGGAGGTCCCTTTAGGCTTTACATTATTGTTTTTGGGAATTAATTGGGAAAAGGAGAGTTAGGTTAGGTGGGAGTTTGTGGGGGGGGGGGGGGGACCGGGGAGGTCCCTTTAGGCTTTACATTATTGTTTTTTTTTTTAAAGGCTAAAATCTGGCCGGTTCAATTATATATATATATATATATATTTTTTTTTTAAATCTTGAAACTTGGGCCCTTTCCTTTATTGTCAAATTTGGGACTCTTGCCCTCCATTCCTTATTTTGGGCTCTAGACAAATTTTTTTTTTATACCTAATTATTTGGACTTTTTTTTTTTTGTGCCCCTTTAAATTTTGGGCCTTGGACAATGGCCCTGGTTGCACTGGGCCTGGGCCGGCCCTGGCTAGGCCCCAGCCCACCACTCCGATTAATGCTTAGGCCCTAGGTCACCGCCTAGACCACCTAGGCACCCGCCTAGACTCGCCTAGGTTGCAACTCACTTAGACAGAAAATACATAACTTTCATTTTGCATTTTTTTTTTCCAATAAATTGTAAGAGACTTGTTGTATACTTGAATGAACAAGCATTATATCCTTATTTCACATGTTTTCATTATGTACCAGTACTTCATGATATATATGCATTCTATTTTGTAGTTTATGATGAAATTATATATATTTCAAGTAGAAGCAGACACTTATTTACCTGAAATATGATAGATTTACTTAAATTTGCCTAGTCCGCCTAGCTGCCTAGGCACTAGGCACCAGCCCGCCGCCCGACTAGCGCCTAACAACTTTTAGAACCTTGTTGAATATATATATATATATATATATATATATATATATTTTGGTGTTTTAATATAAACGGATACTAGCCACTCAGTACTGCATTGTTAGGTTCGAATCCGAAATAGCGAAATCGATACAAAATTAGATTGTCTATTATGTGGTTTAGCTGAACTACTTATCTTCTTAGTTAAAAATATATTGTTGTACTTAAAAAAATTAAATATAAACGGACACTAACGTCTGATTTGACGCCGTCAGCAATAGGAGGGAAACTCCAAATTGTTCAAACAAAATTCTTAAATCTTTTCACTTTGCCACATTTTCCCACCACATTCTCTCTCCTCCCACACTCTCTCTCTCTCTCTCTCTCTCTCTCTCTCTCTCTCTCTCTCCGCATCTTCGGTTTGCCCTACTCTCCGAAACACGAAATTTTTCGGGGGCAAATCGATCGACACGCCGGATTGATTAATCCCGTCCGTCGCTACGCTGCACTGAGATTTCATCGGCTGCCAATGGCTTTGCCCTGGAAATCTCTCCTTCGCTGAGGTTAGACATTATTCTACCAATCTTCAGATTACAAAATTTCAAGATTTTGACGCAATTAATTTATTTTTGGGTAATTTTACTCAGTAGTTGATTAGGGTTCATAACGTGTTCGATGGTAATCAAGTTTGAGATTGGGATATCTGGAATGGTAATCAATATCAACTGCTAGATAAGTGAAGAATTACAAAACTGATTTCTTTTTCCTTTTGAAAGGTATATTTCTTAAATTTATTCATTTGTAGTTCTTGTTGTGAAGAAATTGAGGGTTAGCTAGCTGGGAATTTGAATGGTTTTATTTGACTCATGAATATTGAATCGATGCTCGAACTGTAAGTAAAAGATCTGTTGTTGACAGTGTTTGAGACTAACGTATGGCGATGGTTGCTCCACCCGGTTCTCTGCCTCCCACTTCTCTGAAGATTGGTGGTGGGAATTCAACAGTCAAGAGAAAGACACCATCCCAACTGAGAGTAAGTTGTTGAACTCATGGTTTTGCTTCTGTCCGGACTCTGGTCTTCTTATTATTAGCACTTTTGGAGGTTGCAGAAATTTATTTAATTGCCTGATTTTAATTCTTATCGTTGCATTGTCTGGATACATTTTTTTCAACTCTTTTTGGCTTTTCTCCTGATACATTTTTTCAACTTTTGGCTGGATATGTAGAGATGCCATCATTGTATCGTCGATCTTCTTATTATTTCGTCGATCTTCTTATTATTTGGTTATTTTGTTAAACATTTTGAAAACAGTTTAAGAGGATCTCTCCTCCTAGGACCCCGTGTTAAGTGGGATGGTTATTTTGTTAAACATTTTGAAAACAGTTTAAGAGGATCTCTCCTCCTAGGACCCCGTGTTAAGTGGGATTGGCACTGCCGCATAGGGTTATGCGTAGGCTGCAGTATAGTTTTTAAGGCCTAGTGCTACATCTACTTTTTACAAAGTAACACTGATGTGTGACTAAGTGCTCTTACACGCATAGATTTTAACTGAAGTGGATTTTCAAAAGCTTGTCATATAATTTGACAGGCTATATTAGTAAGAAGGTTCTGATTTATAAAGCATGCTTGACAGGGAGAGCAGCGGATGAATGCTGTGGAGATAAGTGATGAATCTCCAGCCCCTTTGCTTGGTTCTACAAAGTAAGATTTTCTTACTTCTTTTTAGGTTTTTTATTGTTGAAAGTCACCGACTTATTTTCTTTCTGCAACATTAGTGAGGCAGAAAATGGGCAAAAGAAACAAGAACCGTCAAGGAATCCTAGATACATTGACATTCGTATGGATGAAGTTTACCCTGCAAAAAAATCTAGGTTCAAGATACTCTCTGGAAAAGAGAATGCTAAGGTTTGCACATAATCTTAAATAAGATGTTCTATTTATTTTTCTTCAAAACTGTTTCCCTCTTATTTTACTACTCAATTTTAAATGTGGTTAGTATTATGCAAAAATACCCTAATATTTTGTTCAGGAAAGTAATTCAATGGAGAAACCTAGCAGTGTGAAGAATCTTTCTATGCTTTCTAATTTGGCTTCCAAGAGGAAACACCAACTTTCTGGGTATGCCTTTATTCCAATATTATCTGGTTTATGAAAAACAGGCACATTCTTATTTTCTTATCAATTCCATCTTCTTTTCCGGGAAGTCCCCAAAATATAGATTCTGCTGAAAATACTGAAGAAGGTGCGGCAAAAGTTTTTCGAACTATTGAAAAGTGTAGTCAAACTACTTTCCGTAGTGTTACTGAGCTTTCATCAGGCGGTGACAGATTATCGGACTTTGCAGCTGTCGATGTGGTATACTTAGTAGCCTTTCCTTTTATCTACATAGTTGAAAGAATCTGTTATTAACAGTTTTATGCTAATTTTAACAGGATAAAGCGTTAAAAGGAATAGATGCCCAGGAATCTACAATTGGCTCATCCGCTTATATTTCTGAAAGAAGTGGCAATCCTACATCACCTGGTTTCGGCAACTTTTGCTTGCCTGATGGAAAGGTTCCTCTGGATTTTTCTTTGAAAAGTAGTATGCGGGTGGTGTCCTCTTCCCCGGTGAATTGGTAAGTGTACAACTGCTATAAAATCTGTTTAGTTTTCATTTCTGTTAGTCTTGAGTTTGTATCTCCATGGTTGATTACATAGTTTTGTATTCTTTTAGAATTGCTAGTAAAATGTGTTTATTAAAAAGACAGTTAGTTTAGTTTCCAGTGCTTAAGACAGGACGGTCACTACTTTTTCATTCCTTTTGATTTGTTATTGTCTCCCAATGCTTAGTTAAATTCTTTAGGTGCGTGCATAAGACACTTAACTAAGATGATCTGTAGTGACCTGTAGTGTATGTTCACTTGTTTTGTCATGATCATGTTTATAAGTTTTCAACCTAATCAGGTGTCTTCAGTCTAATTTCACTTTAATAATATTGAAGAACGGGTGCAAATATGTGACATTTTACTTCAACATTCTTGAAGACAGTCTGGAAAGTGTTAGAAAAATTAATTTTTAGCATATAAGGCATTGGCCACTGCTGATGGCTTAGTCAAATCATCATATTATGCTTATGGATGGTTCATATACAAGTATTATATTAAAAGAATTGCCCAGATGCAAGTATCATATGGATTCAAGCCATACATTAATTTTTATTAGTAAATAAATGATTTTAAAAAAAAAGGTAGTGCAAACATGAGGAAACTGCCCATATCATTTGTCTTTAGTGTTTAAATTCACCAACATACTATGCTCCTGCCACACCCATACTCTGCTAATGTTGCAGTTACTTCTATTCGTTTTGATTGGTTACAGTTGGCAGGATGTTGGTAATTGATTATTCAGGTTATATTGTTTTCACATTTTTAGGATTCATAGGACAATAGCATGCGGTGCCTACACTAGTATACCGAATCTCAAGTTCCAATCCGATCATGATCAGGATCAAAATATGAGCCATGGCTCAGGGCTCATATCGAATTCCCAAGTCATTAGTTCTAAACAATTATATTCGTGGGTTTACCCTCAATCTACCTTACCGCCTTCTCTCATACAAGTTTTGACATCATCAACAGTTGAGGGAGGTGTGCTACATAAGCTTTTAGTATACTGTTATTCCCAATGTATCTTTTTCCTGAAATGTTTTCATCAATCATTTTCCCTTTTGCAGTGGAAACAGAATTCTTGAGAAAACGACAGGTAGCATGGGATGACTCATTTCAGAGTCTATACTACATGCTTCGTAATGGTACCTGTGATATCTTTTATGGTAATTTCTCTTGCCTGTATATTATGTTTTTTCAAGCCACTTTCGCTTATGTTTTGACTATATATGTACTACTTTTTGGATGAATTACTATCATTGATTGTGAGTTGTTTCTCTCTCCTGAGGTACCTATCCTTCTTGGAGTGGGGATACATATGTATTCTGCCTTATTCAATTTACAAGGGTTGATTTCTCCCTCTGTATTATGGTAGTGTTTGCATGATGACACTTGTAATTAGAATTATAACCATCAAACAGAAAACAATTCTATATTTGTTTTATTATTATTATTTTTTTAAATTACAGCTTACCATTCATATCAAGAAGGCATAAACTTCCCTTTCCGGAGTCTTGTGCTCCATCCCAATATCTTTGAACCAATTAGATCCTATTTTTCTTTCCACATGGACTCCACACTGATTGCTGTTTACATGTACAATTCTTCTAGTGTGTACTCCATATTTTGTGGTAATGTTCACGGCTTGTAATGTCTCTGTGGGCTCAAAACGCATCAGCAATGCTTGTATCTCCCAGTCAACAAGAGCCATACGATCATTGTTAAGAGAGCATGTAAGTTTTACTTGTAGTATTTCTCAAAACTTTGTTTTTTTTTTCTGTAATTTGTACTTTTATTGTAATGCTTACTGCATTTACAGAAAGAAGTCTTGGTTAGGTGTAATCTATATCATTATTCATTTGAACGTTTTTCTCTTGCATTTAGATATTCACTAAGTTACTAGATGAAAGTCATAAATCATTGAACTGAATAATTAACTAGGGTTCCAATTTATGGCTTCTACCTTTTCCTCATACAAAGTCTTTGAAAATGTATATAACACTCGAGCTGCAAGCTTTTGCTCTTGGTTCAATATTGCTTTTCACACACAATTATGGACCATGGCTAATTTCTGAAGGTTAAGCCTTGTCTGTGTAGTGTGTTTTTATATCAGGATGGACCTTGTACTGCCCTTTTGTCTATCATTTCTGACATTTTGCCTCTTGACAATAATGCCATTAGGATGTTTCTTTCTCTATGCCTCTTTGCCGTTCTAAAGTAGAGCAAGTCACTCCAGATGTTCTTGTTGAGCTCTCAGAGATGGAGAAACAGAATTTTGGCCAGGTTAATATCTGTTGTTCTTCCCCTTATTTGCAGTTTGTACTAGTTTTGCTTATCTGATTGTAGGCATGGTGAGGGTCATGGAATACCTTTACCTGCCTGTTGTGGGATTTGATGGCGGGTAAGACTTGGTGCTATATTGTTTTACTGAACTGGGTATACTGGGCAGTAGTTTCTCTTCTCAAACCATTTGCATCCATCATTTGTGTGTTACAAGTTTCAAATATCACTTTTTTGCTCGACTTATTTGTGCCCCCATTTAAAATTGTTGCAGACACGGCGCTTGAGTTCCTCTTCTGATATAGATAATACCCCGGAATCATTGCTAGTTTTCAATGGCAATAAAAATGTACATGGAGTGTTTGATATTTTGTTAAATTATAGGTATGTTATACTTACTTTTCAATTCCATGTCATCTGGCTAAATTGATTAAATATGTATTTTGGATCCTTATCATCTCACTCTACCTTGCTTCTGGTTTCATGTTCAGGTCGTTGTTGACTGCTTTAATGGTAATGGATGTCCCTGTGTTATATTCACCTGTGCCGTTTCAGAATGCTGCCATTTCTTCTCCAGAGGTGAGTGCGAAAAATGTTTGGGGTTCCTTAGCACCATTAATTGTTGTGCCAGGGACTGTACCTAGACAACAGAGTCAGCATGTCTTGTTACCAAAAACCTGAATTCTACGTCAGTTATGTGCTTTTGGTTGGAGCTTCGTGCTATCGTAACGTATTAGAGTGAATTCCTGATTTAAAGCGTATCATAGATAGTGACTCGTTGGCCCTATGTTTTAACCTAATATAGTTCCCAGACCCATGGAGAGAACAATTTCCTGCTCCCCCCTTCCATTTGTTCTGAATGTGTGTACTTGCCTTCATTACGGTGCAATGTTCTCAGAAATACTAATGGAACTTTTTACTGTACCGTTTTTTCCAGATTAAATGCACGGAATTGAAAAGAGCAGACCATATTGTTGCTCCCAAAAAGACCACCACAAAAGATGATGGATCCATGCAAGGCTCATCCGCTGGTCTCTGCTCGAGTGTTGAAATTAAGGATGCATATCTTCCACCATGGATTATTTGCAGCCTATGTGCCCTTCTGGGTTCTGAAGGGAGAAGCTTTGAGGCGAGGTAAACATTAACGTGTGTGCACCAAGTTCCGTAAGTAGATGAATACTCACAAATTTAAGGCCAAGTGAAACGATGGATTTTGCTATAACCTTTGGATGCCATGCTGCATTGAGCCTATCTCCAATCTGGAGTTTGTTACAGATTGCACTACACTAGTCTGCATTCACTTGGCATTGTCACACTAATCCAATATCGATCTTAACTAGTTCTTTTATTTGATTTGACCTGCTTCCAGCTTTATGAACCAACCTACATCAATCGGGTTGAATGTTGCTGTAGAAGCAGTTCCTGAGAAATCTGATTGTCCTGATGCGCCAGCTGAAGACTTGCACAGAAGCACCTCTACTTTTGGTATTCCAGAAGCCATCGTTACGCCTCACTTGCATTTGGGTTTCTTGAAAACTTTGAAGTTCTCAAATGGTTGTTATTCAGCTTCCCTTTCTCCTACCTTAGAAGCCGACTAGAAATAGTCGTATATTTTCGCCACGGTGATGGTTGATATCAGTCTTTGATCCTAACTTAATTTCTCTGTACTTTAATACTGAATGGTTTTATTGACAAAACTTATGAGAAATCTGCCAACTATTTGGTTGTTTTCCTAGTTATTCTCCCTGTGAAGGAATAAAACACTTCAATAAAATTTATCCAGTTTTTCTCCCTGTGAATGGTTGAGACTGACTATAACAGAGTTAACGTGCGAGTGGAAATATCCCCCATTTGGGATACTTCTGAGGACTTACATGGCACAAGTACATCTGCACTATGGCATTTTGTGCCAACGACAGAAAGACATGTAAGTTTCTCCATATGACGTATCGATGGCACGGGCATGCCACTACGGTGACATGCAAGTTATTTCTCCATGGGGGCGCCTTGGCAGTATCAAGCTTTCATTATGTTGAACTGACTTTATTCAAGTACAAGTTCATGAGTTTCCTAAAGTTATGGACAGGCAAGTTCCTAGTGAATTTGATATTTGAAAATTGGGAACAATAAAAAGGTGCAAGCTCATAGGGTCAAGGAATGAAATACAACAATGTCAAACCAATAAAATTAGTGTCAAAATTGTTCTTTTCGCTTTTCTTCTGGAGGGAGGACTGTTGCAGTTTCTGTGTTTGTGGTCTCTTTCGACTAGAAAGAGAACTTGAAAGCACCCGCCTTTGAATCCGTAACTGAATCCCAGAAGGATGGTTTTTTCTGCTGGGCATTCTTCTCCTCTGCTTTCCGAGTCAGGTGATCAATAGTTCCAGGAAAAGAAGCCTCAATGGCATTTTTAAACTTGTCATACAAATTCACTCGATCTCTGGTTCCGGATACCAGAGTGCTGGCATTTGGCCTCTTAAGAAAATCCAAGACGTCCAACAAATTTCTCCTGCAAAAACAAAAAAAGCCAGGTAACTAACGGCAAACCACCCTTTTCTGTTCCAAAACAGTGGAAATTATGAATGGTCAGTGCAATGCATACCCTTATCCTGCCAATATGAAGTTAAGAAATACAACCTGAACTGTTTTACTTGTTATTTGGGTTCTTTTTGGAGTTCCATTTTCATCTGAAGCTACATGTTGCGGTAAGAATCTTTGTACACATTGACATAGTTTTCCTGTCAACATGAACATGATGTATCTATTTGCTAAAACAATTCTGCTTTCTCCCATATGCTTGAATTCAAATACCTATTTGTCATAAGCCACATGACACGCCTGCTCCACATCGTTACATTCCACAGTGAGCTAATTGCTCATAAGTACAAAACATTAGGGCAGGAGTAACTAAAAAGTTTTACTTTCTTAGAAATGTGGGATCAAGAATATACACAACCCTTGTGATTCACTAACTTCATCTCTGTCATGCCTATTAGACATCTCTCAGTTTCGAAAAAGTTTTAACAGATTTAACTTGACCGATGAAGCCTCTACTTCAAGCATCTTTATGTAAACTAAATCTATTTGCTTTCTTGTCAACACAGCAGAAAGATATCAAATATCCCTCCCTCTAAAAGAATCTTCTTCAAATTGCATGGTTAAAGGTACTCCAAAGGAAACAAATTCGGTAATCACACAACGGGGAAAACAAAGAATCAGACACCAACACTCAGGACTACCTAAAAGTATTATACTTTTGTACTCCTAGGACTATGGCCATGATTCAAGCATCTACGAATTTCTCATCACAACCTAGGGCTGCAGCAATTTAGGGTATATCATTTACTGCTTCTTAAATCACTCAATGAGAAATATCACAATTGAATGCTTAAAGTTTCACCTAATAATCCCCTAAATTCACAGGGTTTCCACGTGGCCTTCGAAAAATGGTGTTATGTAATCTGTTCTTTTAATAGATAGTAGGAGCAGAGAGTTCACCATTATAACAAGAAATACAACAAAAGTTACAGACTATGAACCATGAGTTATATAAGAACAATACCTGCTAACATAATTCTGTGTAATGGCAATTGATTCCTCCAAGTTGATCACCAAATGCCACCATCCACGAGGTACAAAAATCACCTCCCCAGCCTTACAAATGCATTCAATGGGTTTCTTCTTCCAAGTCTTTGTTGCACCATAGAAGTTCATGAACCATTCAATTATTGAAACAGGACATGCCACCTCAGCTCCATCTGGACTGGGATGCACCCCGGGAGGAACCACATCAGGAGGAAACAACACCCACTTCTTTGACCCCGTGATCACTGCATTCCAAGCTGAAGTCGAATTAGGATCAATGTGGAATGATGAACCTGACCCAGCTGGTCCAATTATTATCCATCTATAATCTGGCCTCTCAATGCCCAAAACACCAAATAAGTCCTCCCTAAAGTAAACCGGAACTTCATACTCAGAACCCAAAGTTCCTACTTTTTCTCCAAATTTTGGGTCAAATAAATACAGCGGCCTCTCTTCCCTCGCCTGATCAGCATACCGAAAATAGTCCCCAAGCTTCATCTCCACTGGCCCAACCGAAAATTGAACATCACCACACAAATGAACTAAATAATCCCTATCCCATTTCTCCAATGCAACCCAGTTATCCATACACCCTTCCAACAGCACCGGTTTATTCGGTTCCTCAAAAACCGAAATGAACTCCTCAACCGAAATGCCCCTTCTCCTGATTATATTATCCCTTTCAAGCCACTCGGGTTTCATCTCAAGATTGGCACAAAGCCAGCTCTGGAAGAGATAGTCAGAATAAAAGTCCCTAACTCTCAAACCCGAAACACGGATACTTGACACATCAAAAGAAGGGCAATGAGCAGCAATGTAAGTAGATTTCCAAGACCCATTATACAAAAGCCCACCCTTTAGATCATCCAACACAAGGTTCCTCCAGAGGGGCTCATGATTTGCAAAAACATAGAAAGATTTGCTTACAGTGGCCAAAACCCCCAAGTGGGTCCCACCCAAAAGCCCCAAAATCTCAAGAACAAGTTCATCTGTTAGGGTTTGGAGATTACCTAATCCAGTGTTCCTTGAGTTGACAGAACCTGGGCTGAGGTAGAGATTTCCCAGTGGCTGAACTCCATGGGAGCTCGATGGAGCTGAGGCCTTGAGATTGAAACCTTGTTCAAAATCTTCATCTTCTTCTTCTTCCTCTAATTCTTGGTAGTTTTTGGAAATGGGGTTTTGTTTTGTGGATACAGATTTGGTTGTTTTCTTGTTTTTGGATTTGGTTTTCTTCTTCTTCCTGATGGATTTGGTCCTTTGGGACAATAGCGTTTTGCAGCTAAGCATTGGAGAATGGAGGGTTTTTGCTGATACTGGACAACGGCTGAGTTATGGGGCAGGGTTTTAGCTAGATTGGTGTAGCTACAGCGCGCCTATTAACGTCTTATGCCAATAAAAAAAAGAGATGTGAATAAAAATTACACGTTTATATTTTATTGGCACGGGATGTCACCGTGCTAATATAATCGTACAATGTTAGTTATCTATAATAGGTTCATTACAAATTATTTTTATTGTATCATTTAATACTATAATTTAATGATATTCTTCTTTATTATAATATATCTTTGTATAAAAAAAATAAGTTATGATTTACCGGTTGTACTAGAACAAGTTGTAACTGCATTGTTTGTACAAAACACTTGTGAAATGTCTTAAATACCCCACTATGTATACCATGTTAAACAATACGATTGACAATTAAGATTTTGCATTTGGAGGATGGAATGGACCTAAAGGTTATCGATCATGTTGAGTATTGTAAGCAACATATGCATAGGCATTTTGGATATTTATTGTGTGAGAATTCATATTGATCATGTTCATGTCATGTCGGTCATATTGACTTTCCCATAAAAGTTTAAAATTGTTCTATAACCTTCAATTTCCCAAATAAAAAACCCATCTTGAACAACGTTATAGATTGAAATCTTCATGTAATAGGGGAAAATAAATATGACACTACTACGATCTTATAGGTAGAACTTGTCCCCCACAACATCGTCTTGAAGACGTAAGGTGATTTGGGGGACCAAAAATCCTGCATTGGAATGTTATCATATTTTTCCACAATGGCACAAGAGAGAACTTAATTGGACTTAAGAGTTCACTTATCAGTTGATAATTTTAGTTATATTTTCATGCATGTTATGACTATGTCATACAAACGGGTGATGGTCAGCGCGCCTCAAATGTGGTGCTCATTGGAAATTGGAGTTGGATTTGTCAATACGGCATGAGAGAGAGAATTTAATTATTGGTGAAAAAACTAAACTTATAAAATGGAGTTTTAACGAAACACTCTTGATACTGTTCACTTTTAACGAAAAATGACATTTTGACCTTTCTTGGTACTAATCACTTACACCTTTATGTTGTCATTTTCATTAAAACTAAAATTTTTGAGGACTTTTCGTTAGTTTTCCTCTTATAAAATCAAGAGAATGGAAGGAGATTTGAACTTGAGGCAAAAAGACAAGCACATTGATCTGACTAACTGGATTAGCTACACAAGCTATTTTTGGTAAAACAAAATTCTAAACTATTCTCATTTACGAAAATAAGAAGATTTAGAATTAGTTGGATTTAATGCTCTAGAAAAAAGGATGAGTCGTCACGAGGAATATGTCTTAAGGTTGAAAGAATGTGCTCACCCACCCACCATTGGCTGCCTTGCCATTAAACTGGTCCATGAGAATGGTCAAACAATGTGCTCCTCAAACCTTATTAAACTTAATCAGCATGTTTAGTAACAAGATTAATTCAGCAGGCTACAATTTGTCTCATTCCCATAGAACTTTGTTAAGGATCAAGTTTGTCTTCAGTATGTCCGACTTTGTATCCATTAGATTGTTAGTTGAGGAAAAAAATGTATTTCCTTGATTCATTTCTGACAGATCATTTTTTGTACTGCTAAGTAGTTATAACTATTGATGAAAGTTGTTAAAAATCATCTATTATAAAACCCAAGTTAAAAAGTGTAATTAGAAAACGAGCGCAAGGCTAACTGTGTAGGACAACTTTATACCGTGTTCTAATCCCCTTCGGTAAATTAGAGTAATTTAGAATAAGAAATCACTGTCCAAATCTGACATGAAAGCATCTGAAAACGTACAATTGGAACTTGGGAAAATCTTACCTTAATTTTGACAAAGTCGAAAAAAAAAAAGCAATTATGACAAAGGGAAGGACAATACACATGGCCCTATCAAACCAGCATTATTTAAACAGAGCAAACCAATTGATTTGTTGAAAGCACTTTTGCGTGGTGGTGGTCCAAAAAAGCATATCCACTCATGCTTTAGGGAGCAGTTGGGTTTCAAAGAGGAATAATATAGGGGTAAATGACCAAATTATATTCCAACAAGAACCAAGATTTTGAAATCCCTTTATGGTAAAACCGTAAAAACCTGCAAAAACTAGGGCTGAAAGAATTGGCCTTTTGCATATTTTGAATTGGAAATCAATCATACAATCATCTGCAATGTACAGGAGAGGACTGTCAAATGACACAGCTTTGAGCTGAATTCCAAGGAACCATACATGAGAGCAAGCACGCTCAAATCATCGCCATGGTTCGTCGGTCAGCCAGAAAATTACACTCAAACCCCCAGGAAAAGAAAAATTGAATCAAAACAACACTCTGCACATAAACCCAAATTCAGCAGCACAACCAACCAAGCCAGGAAAAGAATGCCGAACCTACTTGTAGAAGTGTCATTTAAAATGCCCTTTGGTACGTGTGTCCACATGTGAGCATAGCTTTCGATATGGATATGACGGATGTTTGCTAACTGGTTTTACACTTGTGTACTTGTAAGACATCTCCACTGCCTTACATGGGGACCCTTGTCTAGAAGCATAAGCAAACCCACATTGGCTGATAGCCCAAACATATGCCTGAAATTATGTTTAAAGATGTTAGAAAACCATAATATGGGCATAAACAACCAGCAATAAAAAGGTCGTACCCAGTGCACAAGGCTCCCGCTTTACGCAGGGTCTGGGAGAGGTGAATGTCGGCTAGCCTTACCCCCATTTATGGAGAGGCTGCTCCCAAGTCTCGAACCCGAGACCTACCGCTCATGGGCGAAAGCACTTGCCATCGCACCAAGTGCGACCTCTATAAACAACCAGCAATGCGGAAAAAAAAACCATAGTGCCGTGGATATACATCGTAGTGAGACTAGAATTATTTGTTTCAAATTATTCTTCTGCATAGCTTATAATTGTTGCTGTAAACAGTGCTTGTTGCTTAGATGAGTATGCCTTCGTCTTTTCCAAATTATAACATATTGGTTTTCATTTCGTCAACAAAATGATTGTGTCAGTTGTATAACAAAGGTAAAACTACTGATTTATATTTGTTCTGATAGTAAGAAGTATGAGCTACATACTTGCTTCGGCGTGCCCTCCTTCTCCAGAAAACAAAGGACATGATCCACTGAACACAACAATTAAACAGACAACTAGTGTTAATACATAATGGTCCATGGAAACGATAATGTTGATAGCATTCTCTGGCTTAAACATGAGAATAAATAAAAATAATCAACCATGTAGCAATATTAGAAATTAAATTTCAATTGCCAATAGATGAAATCCAAAATTACCTTAAAAACAGAAATGAAAGAAAAGCTTCTAACGGGAGATGGCTTCTTCACAATCATTTGTTTCTCCGGTGACATATCTTTACACAAATGTTGAGCTATTTCTTTAAGCAATACCAGTTGAGCTTTATCTGTTCGCATAGAAAGCATTGCCTGCCTCATTGACTCCCTGTCAGCCTCAAGTGCCTGAAGCCTCATATAGAGCTTCATGACATCAGGATCCTCAAAATCAGGCCCAGTAAGTCCCCTCGGAGTTACTCCAGATTTGGCTTCTGTATAACCATTGTAAGGTGCTCCGTTATGAACAGAGTCAATGGTATAAATTCTATCACTCGTGTCATCTCCAACTTCTGATATATTATCAAACTTTCTTGTATTTGGGTAGTCCTCAGACTGTGAGACATAGTCTGCCTTCCTGAAGCTGCTGTTATATCTAGGAGATTCAGCAAAATCTGGACCAGTTTCTTTAACCGTATACATAGGTGAGTCACTTGAAAGTCTTCCGGAATGTCTTGACCGCCGAGGAGAATGGCCAACCACCACCTTTTCAAAAATGTTCTTGGAACCTGAAAAATCCCCTCCCATCGAACTGCCACTCGGACTCCTCTCCATCTGATGGAGCCTGCTTTCCAAATTTCTCAAATGCTCTCTCCCACGAGGGGTCTCACCAAATGCATATTTCTCAACATCTGCATCATCATCACACTCCAACGCACCTTGGGTCTCATTTATTTTACATTTCAAAGGTGGGTATTCATATGTGGGCGTTGTTGGAAGTTCATACTGGGCTTCAAAGTCACCCACACTCTGGATACGGCTAAAGGAACCATTCTCACCTTCTGCCTCAGACTCCGTGAGCCCATAACTCATCATTCTATGCTTATAGGCCTGCACTTCACACGTGAGTGCCTGAATCGCCTGTTCTCTCTTATACAGAAAATCTTCCAGTGCCAAAAGCTCCTGCTGGTCATGTGCCATCTTCTCCTCAACGAAACTCTTGAATTGCCGGGCCTCCATCTGTATTTCAGCCTTCTCCCCCTGCAACCTCAATATCATTGACATAGCCTCATTGGCAGCGGATGATGAAGCATTCCTCTCCTCGTCCAGCTCAGTATACAAATCTTGTATCGTGTTCTGCTGGCTACTGAGCGTCTCGCGTAGTGCAACACATTCGTTCTCCATTTGGACTCGTGCATTATAATAAAGTTCAATCCCGGGTATAAAGAAACGGTTACCATCCTCAAACTCGCCATACTTTCTCTTAACAGACCGAAGCCAAGTCCCCCCTGAAGAAACACTCACCAACGAACAACTACATTCACAATTACAACATTTCACCGTCGGCCTTGAGGATGGAAATGGTTCTGAATCCATAGAGCAACGTGCATCCAAAATTCAACCAATTCAAGATCAGCGACCGTAAATTCGACTATTTGAACAAACCAACCATCTAAATATCAAAAATCTTATCCTGGAGCTCCCAAATCCTCTCTCAATGAATCCAAGAACTTCAACAATTTTCCCTCCCTTCCTGCACTCCGATTACGAGCTATCGTCCCTCTCAGATCAACAATCCACACATAAAACTCCTAAAAAAAGCAAAATTTGCAACAATATTAAACCTAAAAATACCAAAATAAATTCTGTTTTGCCTTAATTCAAAAAAAAAAAAAATTTACCAAAAATGAACAGCTACCATCAAGCATGCATAAAAATTACACTTTCCCCAAAAATCTGGGAAGAAATTGAAAATTTACCTATCGGAGGATTAGGAAACTGAAGATACAAATTTTCCCGGAAAATTCCATTGAAATAACAGAGTCGCAGAGAGAGAGAGAGGGGGAGAGGGAGAATTACCTTGGACGAGCTTGAAGAACAAAAAACCGTTGAAAGTCGCGGAGAGCAGGAGGTGCAGGCCAAATTCTCCCGGAAAAAAGTTTTTTCCCGAGAAAACTTAGGATCTGAAGAGGAACGAAGGACCAAAAACAGGAAAATAAAAATGAAAACGAAAAAAAGCCGAGCTGTAAAAAATGATTTTTTCGCCCCCACCCGCGCTCCCGGGGCTGTTTGGAGGGAAAGAAAATCGAAGAGAAAGAGAGAGAAAATTAAGCAAACCCTAGATTTTTTGTTATTTAAATTTTTTTTGCCCTCTTTGTTTTTTACTCGTCTCGAATTTCGTGATGTCGTTTGAAGAGAGAGAGAGACGGACGGTTTGATTGGAATTTCTCATTGAGGACCTGCCTGGTTCTGTTTGTTTGTTTGGGGGACGGAGGCAGCTTTTGTCCAACTCCAACCTCTCCAACTAATTACCCTGCCCCCTTTCAATTTATAGTTACTTTTTCCTAATTACCTCTAATTTTTTGTTTACTTTTCTGATTTACTATTATTCGCATCATCCGATACAACACGAACAAAACACGTATACAGCTTGATAATTACCGTGGTTAACCACTAAGGACTGTTGTTAATCATCAGCTTTGTGAGGTGTTTACCTTGGTGGATTTACATGGACTTTTACCTTATCCATTTCGTGGTAAACTTTTTGTTTGTGTGGGTGTGATGGTTAATTTGGGATAATGCACTTTAGTTTACTAATACATTGTGAAATCCTGCTAATGCATTTTCCAGTCTTTTGTTGAAAAAATAATTTATCAAAATACATTCTAGTAATTTGTTGTGAGTCATATTGAATAGTATGAAGGAATTCCCTTTTGTATTATATTTTATATGACAAACGATGTGTACTTTAGATTTTTATATGTTTAATAGTACGGATTTTGTTGAGTCTTGAATTTTTAAACGGAAAATGATCCTCTCCGGATTCACGTTGTGGGAATCTTAAGGATCTTCACATTTTAGCCGTTCATCATACATCATGTAATTAGTTTTCGTCAGATACTATTTGTGTTTAATTTTAAATAAAAAAAATCAGATGATTTCTGACCGTACGATGCATAATAAATGATTAAAATGTAAGAATCCTTATGATCCCTACAATTTGAATCTGAATGGGATTCAAATCCATTTTAAACCTACACGTTGAAGTTTTGTATTTTCAGGGGACACATATTTACAAATAATCACAATATAGATTTAGGTACACCTGTAGCCTATAGCCTAGAGACTAAACATACTTAATGGGGATTTGATAAACTGAGTATGATGCAAAGAGGTGACATAGTAGTTGAGGACAAATTCTTGGCTTATATTCCACATGACACCTTTTAAGTTTTATTTTTTATGTTGGTGAATCGCACGATGATGATCAAGAGGAGATTGAAGTACCTCTGTGAGTCTTTCAAACTTCTAAAAAATGAATTACGGTGGCAAAACCACCAGCTTATCTCTTGTTGTTGATTTAGTCTCATATTTAAAATGGTAGCGATTTGACACTTTTAATTTAATATTGACACCAAATATTGTGATTATACAAATTATAAAATACTCAATTTAAAATGTATGAAGCTATTTAAAATGAGTGATGATTCTCATTGGATTCTCTTTGTAAGGATTATGAGGATCCTTAAATTACATATGTTCATCATACATCATGCGGTTAGAGATCATTGTAAATTCTTTTATTTAAAATTAAATATAAACAGTACTTAACGAAAACTGACCATATGATACACAATGAACGGATGTGATTAGAGGATCTCTAAGATCCTCACAAAGAGAATCTGACAAGGATCCTCTCTCATTTAAAAAAAAGAAGAAGATGATGTTAAACTATAAGTACTGAAATCACATCCTAATCAAAATGATCGAGTCATTATAGTATCTTCATTAATTCGTGTACAAACTACCCCAATTTTCATAAAGATTTTAATCCCAAGTAGCTTCCTAAAGTTTGACTAATTCATCATTTTAGTCCTTTACATTTCAAATCGATCAAAATTTTCAATAGGGATGTGATATCCAGACACCTCATTTTACTTCTTACACAGCTTTTTAATTTTCGGCCGTTGGATCGGATGAATTGAAGAAGATCATTGGACAGAAATTATCAAAGGGTGTGTGAGAAGTAAAATGGGATGTGTGGATAGCACACCCCTTGTCAATATCGTTTATCTTTGAAATCACTTGGGTATCTACCGTCAAAATCCATCAAGAACTTTCTTAGACCATCTCTAAAAAGAGATGTAAAAAAATGACATATAGGCATATAATAGTAACAAATGACGTACCATATTATTTCAACTGAAACATCAACAAAGCAATAATAAACTGTAACCAAACAACTTTTGTTATTCTTGTTTAAGAAAACATAAATGAAATAATAAAATTTGATATATCGAATGGATGGAAGATATTGACAATATGTCAAATTGACAAATCAAACATCAAATTAAAATGTAATATTTGGAATTCATCATCTCTTTTGAAGATGCCCTTATCACGTTTATACGCTAGTGTAGCACCTCTGAGACCCACCAATTCAATGATAATACCCGAGTTCAAAAATTACGCTCAATCCACATTTTATTGTTGGTTTTTTCCTTATTGGACCAAACATTCTGTGGGTGGTTGACAGGTTGAGGATAGAGATAATTGTGGAAACCGCTTGACCGCCGCCGTCATTGTCATCAATTAAATAGTGATCAAACAAAAGGTTGGTAAAAGTGATCATAATTTATATATTTTAATGGACCAAGTGGGTTTCAAATTACACGAAATAATTAAACCGGAAAAAAAATGTAGGGCAATGCCTCACTCTTTTCATATTCTCTTTATCAAATATTTTTAACATCTCAGTTTACTATTTTAAAATTTTTTAATTTTCAACATTTAGGATATGAATTTTTTTTCGTTTCAGTTTGATACTTAAAGTCATATTTTTTTAACATTGTCATACATCCATTAAGTTTTCCATCCAAACATCCGTTAATTGATGACGTGCATCTAGGTGGACAATGACAAGATACCATGTATCACTATGAGCCCACATGGTAATTAAAAAATTAAAAAAATTAATTATTTTTTTTCCTGGGCTGTATCCTCACTCCTCATTCCCCAACCCCTTCCATCCCTTCTCTTGTCTGCACCGAAACCATCTGTACCCACCTTCCCCGCACACCCACCTCTCCTACCTCACGTCACCTCCCCACTCACTCCCTTCTCCCCTCTGCGCCCACCCAACCCTCTGTACCCCACCCACCTCCACCCTCTTCACCTCCGTTGGCGAAGCCGCCGCAGTAGACAACAATGCGGACAACGATAGCTCTCACTTTCAGCTGCAAAATAGGCCATAGTGACACGTGGTGCCCATTCATTGTCCATATATGTGTCATGTCATCAGTTAACGGATATTTGGATGGAAAACTTAACAGATATATGAAAATGTCACAGAATATGACTTTAGGTACTAGACTAAGACGAAAAAAAATTCATGTATCAAATGTTGAAAACCAAGAAACTTCAAAATAGTAAACTGAGATTAGCCCTAACTATTAATTTCACGTCCTTGCGGGCCAACTTATCAAATGTTGCAAGCTCATCTATACTATTATTAAGAGAACAGGGTCAACTTATCATTAAAGTTTCTGGTACTCCATTGGGCGGGCCAACTTCTTGTAGATAATTGATAATTAACATTTAAGTAGTAAAGATAAGGGTATGTTTACTTACTATGAGAGTGAAGTTCAAAGAGAACATGACTAACAAATACCATTAAAATACACCCTACGAAGCAAACATTCATGGTACGCCCATCCAGTGGCGAAGCCACGTGGGGGCGAGGAGTGGCGGCCGCCACTCCCCTCGCCGGAAAACACCACTGGAAAGCTGGGTTCGCCACTCCCCTCTCCGGAAACCTCACTGGTTCATCTCCTCTGGAATGCGACGACGATTACGAATACAATTGGAGCTGCGAACGAGTTCCGGTGCTCCGATACGGCTTCTACTACCTCTCCCATGTCTGATTGTTTCCTTTGCTCCGGTGCTCCGTACGAAACACCACCTTCTTCTTCGTTTCGGATTTTCGATGCTTCTCTGCAACGGGGTAAGTTGCTACAGACCCAAGTCTAAAACTCCACTGGGTAACCCCCGATTCAATTGGGCCTGTTGGGGATAAATTGTTCGAAATGGTCCAATCAAATAGAAGCCCTATTTTCCCCAAATATGATAAATCACGAGTTTATGGTTCTTGTAGTTGGATTTTTTTATATAAATATTACGTATAATTGAATAATACGGAAAATAAACAGTTGAGAATCAAAATATAAGATCTAAGTATTTGTGAAAAGCAAATTTAATAGTGAAAACACTCGTATGATTGAACAATACATAGCATTAAAGCCAAAATTTTAATTTTGTTTAATATATTTTCAGTTGTATCAAATTTGATCATTGTAATTTCCTAGTTGTTGCAACATGAAAATATCCATAACATAGTTTGTTTGTCGTGCGAAATTATCATGTGTGCCACGTATGAGAGTAAACTTGACGTATTTCATAAAGTCATTCCAATGAGTTATCAAAACTCGTGTAATATATTAAAGAGACGGCAGTGGACGTAGTCCTGTTTTGCGTACCACTATATATCCTTATGTTTGTTTTACTACTATATCCACTATGTTAAACCCACACTCGTTTTACTACTATATCTTTCAAATATTCTGAGTAGTCCTCCTCCTCCTTCAAATATTCTAAGAAGTCATCCTTCAAATATTCCAAGTAGGTCACAACAAAGTGAGGTCACTGAGTTGGATGAAATATTGGCTAATCTTCTTGCAGACCCTGCACATAGACGTCGAATGATTAATTATCCACCTAATTATCGTGAAGCAATTCGTAGACATTATCTCCAAATTGTAATTTGTTTGTATTGATTAATTATGGAAGACATTACTAGATAAAAAGATTTAGTTGTTGTCATTTTTCTTTAACCTTGCATTCTTTTAAGTTCGCCCCTCCCCTCAAGAAATCATGGCTTCGCCACTGCGCCCATCTAACAGTACAGTTAGCCCAAACGTCACCCAGTGCTTGGTCCGGTACCTAATCACGTAAGTTTTCCCAAATCTGGGTTCATGATTTTGAAATCAAAACATTTGAATAAAAAAACTGAATGGAGAAGAAAATCCTTGATTGTTGTTGCGTATGTCGAAGTGTGAGTCTTCCTTCAAACGCCCATGCATACTACTCGCGATGCTTTTGTTCTTCATCGGTGTAAAATCGATATATCTCGACCCCGAACAGCTTCCTCGCGAAGCTTTTGTTCTTCCTTGTCGGCGTGAAATCAACATCGACACCTCCAACAACTAGTAAAATTAAAAGAAAGAGTGAAAATAAGAAAAGTGAAAGAATTTGAATCAGAAAAATGAATGGAAGGTAAACGAATAACCAAAGAAGAAACTGATCTTGGTTGTTGTTGTGTGCATCGAAGTGAGCAAAACTGAGGTAAAGCAACGTAAAGGTGAAAATAAAAGTAAGGAAATAAATCCTCCGGATCCCTGCCATCAAATCTTGTCAATCAAGCAATTCAGGTTTATGAAATTTGATCCAACGGTTAAAAACAGAGGGTCCTCTTAAAAGTTATAATAACTTTAGTCGTTGGATCAAATTTCATGGGTCCGGATTTGTTAATTGACAAGATTTGATGGAAGGAATCCGGAGCGGATCCCTTTCCTAAAAGTAGAACTAAAAGTCAAAATACGTTAAATTTAACACTAATTATTCTCCACTTAAAATTGTAATAACTAGGTTTAGGGTTTACAGAGTAACCATGCCTTAAAATTGTAACAATAAAAATTCACAAACAAAATCGGCTAGCCGAAACACATCGCATTGAATCGGGAGGAAGGAATATTCTGGTCTACATAACCTATAAATACAGAAGATCTGCTCGTGCTTGTCAAAGGAAAGAAGAAGAAAGAGAGGCTCCGTTCGTGACGTTATAATTTCGTAATAGAGAAATTGAGTTGAGGAAGAGTCATAATCAAATTAGGTAGCTTAGCCTTAACTATGCATCTTGTTTCGAAGGCGTGGTCAAAGATTAAGGACAAAGTCATAATTGTTGACTTTAAAAACTATCAAGCATACGTGGTACACAGATCGAGTAACTAATAACTAATTACGTCCTTCTGGCAAAGATGGGCATGCCAACTCGCATTTGAGCATGGTCGGTGAGTAGATGGATGTGGTGGTGGTGTCGAATGCACTGCTAACTTTTGTACTCGAGCGATCACGGCTGAGGAAGGAATGCTCGATCTTGAGTCCTAGAACTTAAAGATAAGATTACTAGTAATTGCGAAGTTCAAGATCTTCTGCACTAAGTTCAAATGCAACGGTTTTTTATTTTATTTTTTATTCTCAAGCAAATTAATTTTTTGCCTGTTTAATTGTCTTGTCTACACCAAACATTACACATGCGTCCCATCCAATCCAATCCGCTCCTAACCTATCCTATACTAAATGAAGAGAAAGTTACTCAAGTAACTCAACATAATAGTAATAACAAACAGTCAAAAGAAATTACAAGTGGTAATTTTCCAAACTGACTTTTGACTGTTTGTTATTACTATTATATTGAGTTACTTGAGTAACTTTCTCTTCACATTACTATTATGTTGAGTTACTTGAGTAACTTTCTGTTCACTAAATACCAAGTTCAAATTATTTTGTAGCCAGTTTAGGTTAGTTGTTGGCAAATTTATTTATTTATGCATGTGATATATGTTTAAATAAACAAGGAGGAAAATAGGAGTGTCTTACGCTCACAAAACCCATATTACAGTTTTAGAACTTTGGAATAGAGGGTTGGTAAAATGTTACTGATTCAAATATGTTTATGTCCGCCGGTCTCTCTGTGGCCTGGTGGTTACGTGTTTCACATGAGGTCCACGGGGTCATTAGTTCGACCGGCACAAGAAGAAAACAAAAATATGTTTATGTCCTGGAGAAAATTTTAAAAAATTGTGGTATGGTGATGTAAAGGATGAAAGATTGCTTCAAGGCACGTATAAATACGCTATCTTCAAGACTTTATTTGCCCCTACATCTAGAGTGAAAAGGGGATATCCAAATAGCTTTGTAGATAGAATGAAGTATGGCCTTACACCTATTGTTTGTCAAAGTTTTACACATTCTTAAAATAAAACCCAGACACACACGAGATCACGAGGAATACTCTAGTTTATATCAAGAACAAAATCTGCATAAAATTGTTCTTAGTGCTTTGGTTTGTCAATAAAAGGTGGATAAATCATAAGACTATTTTTTTTATACTTGAAGGGGATTTTGTAGAGTTATTTGCATTATTATTTTCTTCCAGAAATCGTTCTCTATTTATAGAGGTTTAAGTGTGCCTTTCTAAAATGGTTAAACAACCATTCAAAGCCTCACATCAATTAGCTTATCCTTTGATCAGAAGACACCACTTCAAGAAAGGTCTACTCATTTGAATTTACTTTCAAATTTTCTAGAACATGTTTCTAGGGTGATATTGATAACATACACTGAGTATCAAAGTTTAAAACCGAATGGACACAACTCCACCTTCAAAAAAGTGCGAGATTTCGAATTTTGCAGGAGTTTTTGATCGATCAAACTTAGGCAGAGAGCATTTATTTGCTTATGATATCATCTGGCTGGTAGCAAAAAGTGGACGCACTAAGGGGCATGGGTGTCAGTTGACCTTCTGATATTTGATGAATTTTTATAGATAACTTGAGTGTTGTACTTTTGAAAGCTAGAATTAGCCTCCATACATGCTCTCATACCGTTTGATAAAATTCTCAAAGAAGAGTTGTTTTTCTTATTATTCTTTTAAAAAAAATATTAACTGCTGAAAACAACATTGTTTTGGGCCAATTTACTTTATATAAAAAATAAAAAAAAGCAGCAGAAAAAAAAAAATGCACTAGAACTTTTACAAAGAGAAGAATTGCACAAGCATGATATTGAAATTCCTAGCATGGATGATGGATACATTGCTCAAGGGAGATCACGGCATGGAGCTCAAAGAATCACAAACATCTATCATCATCATGTAGATCTCTTTATTGCTATCATTGATAAGCAACTTATGGAATTAAATAGTCGCTTTGATGAGGTAAATACAATGTTGCTTCTTTGTTAGGTATGTTTGAGTTTGAACTAATCATTCTCGGCTTTTGATGAAGAAAAGCTAATTCGTTTTGCTCATTTTATCCAAATGAATTTTCTACTTGTCAACTCTTGGCATTTCAAGATCAACTTGGGCATTATATTCTTGATATGCGTTCAAGTAGTGTATTTTCTCAATTGAAAGGAATTGGTAGTCTTGCAAAAAAATAAAAAATAAAAAATTAGTGGAGACGGGGAAGATTAAAGTATATAATCATGTGTATTTGCTAATTACATTAGCTTTAGTTATACAGGTTACTGCTGTTTCAGTGGAGATAACTTTTCACCGTTACAAAAATTTGTTGTCGAAAATATATATCTTTCAATACACTCACGCAATTTAACACATATAAATTGTAATCATTATTGCTTTTGGTTGCAGTTTTTGGGAACAATCATCCCATGAAGCATCACTCGATGTTGGACATGCTTTGGGTTTGGAGAGATTACACACACACACACACACATATGGGTTTGGAGAGATTACACACACACACACATATACACTATCTCAAGTATAAAGATAAATACTAGTCAAATGAGGATTTAGTTCACATGCACCAAATCTCATCAGAACTTTGAAGTTATGTTACTTAATACTACGGTCTAGTAGTATTCCTATTGGCATAGCCTGAACCCAAGATCGATAGAAAAATTTGAACCCGAATCCGAAATGTGAGTTAAAAACTAAATGAATAAAAAGAAATTGAAACCGGTTGGAAAATAAGTTTCTTCTTATAAAATAACTTATGATTCGTAAACAAATCAAGAAGTCTTTACAATTCTAAAGTAAAAAGATGAATAAACGTTCTATTCTCACATCTAATCCGATCTCATCCTGCCTACCCTTCTGAATGTCTAGTTCGTAAACATGTATAACAATAGAGGGATGAACTTCAACAGCTCAGTAGGGACATAACCTTATCATAGTAAATTGACAATATTAAATTAAGTATGTCATGACATCATCAATAATCAAATATCAAATCATTATTGATAACAATGCATGAATGCAATGCAACTTCTTCAGCTACACCCATTAATTTATATAATAAAACACGTGGACTTGCACATCCTGTACAATGCATTTTACCACTGCAATGGTGGTTCCAATATTCTATTATACAAACTAACTCCCATAAGATATCCAAAGTTCATAAACCCCTTTTGTTAGTCATCTTATCTACTTTATTGATCTCCAGCCCAAATTGCACACATTGACAATTCATTCCGCCGATATCCTATTCTAATGTGCACACTGGGCTCGCTTGGGACCTGGTTCACAATTAATAGATTCAACTACATAAAAGATCCTTTCCAATTACCCTCATTTCTAGGCCAATCTCAACACTAAAGTTCCAACCACATCAACATGAATAATGCACAAATAATATCATTCCATCTTTCACATGTATCACAGTGTATTCTCAACGAATAACATTTCAGCAATAATTCCATAACCAATAACAAGTCAACACTCAACTGAAACAATTAGCCAATTAATATCCAACTACATTAATCAATAAAAAAGATCAAGAATATTATAACACTTCACAAAATTTAATAAAATCAATTTCCGTAAAGGTTTACCGTATTTCCCCTACCTCGATTCCAAAGCTAAAACGAAGATCCACGTCACTACCGGAATAGTTAAGCTCCACATACTTGAATAAGCTTTTTGACCACACCTAATACCATGTATTTCTTCCACTCTTTTATTTTCTAATCTCACTATATATACACACACACATACGTATATATCATATATAAATATATAGATACATGTAAGTACGTATACAAGTATGTGTACATATTTATCATGTCAAAATATATAGACACGTATGTATATACATACACACATGGGTTGCAAAGCATGCATTGCATGCTAGCTCCGTTTAGAAAACAAATGGAGATGATCTCCTATTTATAGCAATATAACTCGGTTCCAAGACTTAGTAACTACGTAAATGCATTAAATATAATATAGATGGATAAAATTTAATAGGACTGGTTCTTCTGTATTGTAACGAGGTGTCAACTACATAGTAATATGGGGCACATGTCCACAAGGTAACTTCATATTTGATAACTTTTCTCCATATTTCGACAATCACAAATACACTTGTCCATTATATGCAAACTTAAAAGACACCTCCACCTTAATCCTTCCAACTCAAAGGTTTAGTCATAAAGGTAATCATATGTGTGAATATGCATAGTTACATGCATAACACGGTACCAGCTAGGTAAGTATCTAAGGTTCACCCTAATTAAAAATAATATCTACATGTAAATTAAAATTAAAAAGTATGGGGTCTTACACCTATTCACTAGTGGTTCAATTCTCGTCATAGGCGAATTTGTACCATATTATTACTAGCCCATCGTGAGGCTTAGCTCACTCTCTCACCCTTTTAGTGTAGATAATATCGTTTGTGTTGTGACATATGTTCTTATCAATATTGTGATTGTGTAAATCCTAAGTAAAGATAAAATAGGAATCCTTTGGGATCTAGAAGATCCTTCCTAATAGACTTTGAATTACTTGGAGAGCAAGTTTCTCTCCTCCTTATTACTATAAATAAAGGCACAAGGACTGGGGAATTAACACACAATTCCTCAAGCCTATTCTCCACCCTCTTTCTCTTTACTGCACCCCTTAGTTAAATATAGGTCACAACACGTTATCAGCACGCTCTTCACGCTGTGCTAAAGAGAATTTATTTGTCTTCAATCAGGGGAGAATTACGTTTCAATTATTTTTTAATTGATTAAATTTTACTTTTATTGAATTCATCTACTTTTATTAATTCAATTTATTTTTCTTATGTTGAACATGATACAAGCTTTGGAGATGGAAACCCGAAATTGAAGAAAGAATTTTTTGCATCAAACTAATTCACCAATATCATCACGCAATTAGGTTCTTCCAAAATAACGATTTTTATCTTGATATTTTTGCAGCCCTGATAGCATGAACATTCACCATAATACATGACCTAACTTTATGTTTTTTGAATTTTAGATTCTACATAAATTGTGTATGCATTATAATCATAATCCTATTAAATTATGTGAATTGATATTGCATGAAATTATATATGCATAATTGAATTTTGAGAGAAAAAAAAAGGGTTAAAACCCTTCTCACTGAGCGAGCTGCGGCCGTCAAGTCGCTAAGCCGCTAAGTTGTCGAGCCTAGCATGCCAGGGCAGCAGCTTAAGCCACTGGAGCCGAGCCAACCAGCGAGCCAAGCCACAAAATGAATGTTCCAAGCCTGAACCCAGAGCTGACACCATGAATGGTGTCACTATCACCAAAACCACGGCCAAGTTTGGCCTGCAGCCACCCTAACACTATGGGTCAACATCCCCGACAATCTGAAAATCGTCTTTGACAGGTTTTTGGTTGAGATTCTTTGGAATCTCACTAGATTTCCGACGAGTTTTTGGTCTAGATTCTTTCGAATCTCACCATATTTTGAAATCCTGATTTCGAACCCGTGTTTTTTTTTGCTCTTGGGCGTTGAAAGTAACCCTCTCTGTCACTCATGCATGGCCCTCTGTTGGAACCCAACTTTCGTCGATGGTCTCGACCTTCAACACAGTCGCTAGTAGCGGCGGCGCTGGATTCCCTCTCTGGCGATCATTCCCAGCAAGGCTGGGGTGTTCTTTGGTCTAGTACAAGCCCAAATTGGGCTTCGTTTTTCCTTTGGCCTGCATCTATAACCCTCTAGGCTTGCAGCCCTTACCCCTCGCTCAGCCCACATGACACTAGCCCAATTGGACTCTAGTGTTCCTGATACACCCCGACCTGATATGTCTATTAAGACTCCGAATCGAGCTGTGATGGTCGACACCTGGAAGGTGACGAAGCTATAATGTGTAGTGATGTGGAAAATGTGAATAAATTTAAACCTAAAAGTGCCTAAATATAAGAGTGCGCTGGTGAGTGAGAATGAACCCATTTCATACATGACGTCAGAACATAAGTAAATTACAGTAGAGTGGATAAGGTTTATACCCTCAAAAGTAGCCACCAATACTGAGATTCACTAAGAATCCTCATCAATACAACCGTTCAACAGCTAAAACCTGGAAGGGCGAAAAACAAGGATGAGTAGGCCTGAAAATAAAGTTTTATAAAAACCTTTTTGAGAATGTTATAACCCTTCGCCGTAAAACATGTATAGTTTCCAAAATATCATGCTAAGTATAGGTATGAAAATCAAATGTACGCTAACTGTAAGTCTAGAAATATGCCACAACAGAATAGCTCAACAGTAATATAGTCTGTTACGATCACGTGCAGAATAGCTCAACAGTTATCTATACTAGGTGTAATAATAAACGCTCTAGTATTACGATCACCTGCAGCTGGTGCTATGCGCCGGTCACCTACGAGTCGGAATTGCCTAATGTAGTCTGTACGACATGCTAGTACTTACTTGGATCCAAGACGAGTGTGCGGTGCGGGAGGTGAACATACACATGAAGGCTGTGCCCTGGCCCTGGGTGAGAGCACTAACACCAAGGTGTAGCAATGATGAGCACTATATGAACATATGCATGCCAAATTGATTCAACCATTTCAATCCACCACATAAAGTTACCTAGATTTACCTGCGTGTCCCGCGTTCACCTTAGCGTTTCAAAGCATTCACAACAATTATATGCAGGTAATATGCATATGGATATGCCATGATGCAATCTAAAACTCAACCATATCATAGTATTTTAAAATATATATAAGATATGGCATAAAATGCATAAATCAATTTAAAAGCATTTGTGGAAACTATCAATGATATATATACTATAAAAAGGAAAAGACCCACTCACCTGAGGTCCGTGCTACAACTCCCTAGCATGAATATCGATGCGTCACCAATGATCGGCGCCTAGAAAATTATCAAATCACATCTCGGAATTTGATAGGACACGTACCTTACATAAAACACATCCCCAAGGACGTTCTAAAATGATTTGAAACCCATTGACCAAAAGTCAATCGTCGGTAGGTTCCATAACCCTACGTAACTCGATCTGGAAGATCAAAACCTCGGATTTCTGATTCGTAACTTCTAAAGATCCACATTATGCTTCTAAAACATCATACTAAATCCAACAGTTAGATCTCTGCCAATTGAAAATTCAAGTGGCGGTCAACGTTTTATTTTGCGAACTTACAAATCCAATTCGGGAAGATCCATATATTGGATTATTGATCTGTAAGTTTCCAAGGTCCTCAAATATTATGAATAATAACTTACTAAAGTTTGGTGATGATCCAACGGTCAGATTGTCGATTCAAATAATCACCAAATGGCGGACCTTAGCAAAATTGTACCCAAACAATGGAATTTCGTTAATCGGACTTCACATATGGAATTAGGGCATCCAAATTAGCCTAGGATGGGTATGGGTAGGTGGGGTCTCAACCCACACGCCACCACCACACACAGCGGTCAGCTGCCCTTACTCACCGGAAAAATCAACTATTTCTAAAAATTCTCAAATTTCATAGAAATGAAGATCTCAATAAGTAAAGCAAGTTTTATACCTGTGGCCAAGTTCAATTTGGTCAAGAAAAGCCCCAATTTAGCTCGATCCTGCCGGAAACCCTAAGGTGGGTGTTCTTCGATTCTCATTCCTTGGTGTTCCAACGCCCCTACCATTGGTTGAGTCTTGTTCCTGGGTCCAAAGGAAGTTGATTAAGGGTGGTGGTGGGTGGTGCAACTCGCCGGAATGAAGGAATCGCCGTCGAGCACCTACAGTGCTCTGGTGGAGTTCTACATGAAATAGGACCTAAAATCCTTTGATCTTGGTCGGAAATGGTAGACGAGAGGTTGTGAAAGAGGCTGCAGGTGAAGGATGGGTGTGGTTGGCCTGAAAAAATGGTGGAGGTGGCCGGAATCACTCCGGGTCGAACTGGGTTGCTGTGTGGGTGTACAGGTCGAAGGGAAAGCTGAGAGCTTTCTCTCATTTTCCTGATTAGTCCTTATTTCCTCCCTAATTTCTGATTGGTCCATTACTCTTTTAATTTGATTGGTCCCTTCAACAACACATACCTGATTGGGCCGAAACCAAGCCTCTAATTGGTTCTCATTCCCACATAGTGGGAGTTTAATTAATTCAAAACCTATAGTTTAGTAGAACGATTTCAAACGTCCGTTCGTGGAAATGATTACTACTCAAATACTCCAAAAGAATGACCCATACGTCTCTCTAAACAATGGCCAACGAAAGTCAAAATCCTTGTCTCTAGGGCATTTTCGTCAATTCACGCTTTTAAAATTTATAAAAATTAAAATTAGGGATGGGTTGTCACAGTTCCTATGTCCACGACACACTGGATCCTAGCCTCTGTGCTGGTGCATCTGTGTCCGTGACACACAGGATTGTGCTATATTTGGGCTTGCTTCTGCAACCCATATCTGTGCACATGGACTAAGCTTTTCCTACCCAATTTTTTGGGCTTAAATCTCATTCATGGCTTTATTTTTATTTTTTTTAAATTAGAAAAAAGGCTATTAGGGCTTTGGTCCAATACCTTAGGTCACCAATTATATTGCCTATTTTTTTTAGGCTTTATTTTCCCACCTTTTAATTTTGCCCTGAAGTACAAATAATTATATTATAAATTCTATACATATTTGCTTATTTTCTTGTTGTATATTTTTGTATATTTTGAGCTTGTTTGCAGATATTATGAACTTGAAGGTCATACTTCCGAACCTGAAGTTTTGGAAAAGTGCCATAGAAACCTGTAGTTTCTTAACGTGCAACACTCATGTTAAGACTAGAAGTTCTCTATGCTTAAATCCATTTAAACCAAACCATGTCTTAGAACCCGAATGTTCTAACTTTGATGTTTATGGAAATTTTATTTCCTAAAACACCAAGCACATTCTTGTTTCCGCCATTCAGCGTATTATCAAACCGTAACAAGTTTGATTTCACTAATTTGGAAGTTTCAAATAAGAAACTACTGTATATGGATACAAGACGTGACACCCTGCTTGACTACGACTAGTTGCGAAATCATTGTAGCTAGTTATGGTGTGGAAGAGCTGAATATGCCTCCGTCATGATCTTCATTCGAACACTTATGCCTGAAGCATATCAAATAGAAGCACCTCACTGCTGAGGACTTCATGGCTCTTTGACTTACTATGGACCGTTTCAAATCATGCAAAGATGAATTCTTGCTCAAAGCAAAACATGATTGAAACTTTTACGTCCATGAATAGGTACAATTCTGAAGTTTATATCCGATCGAATTTTGACTGGAAGAAAATCTTTCTTGTCCTTCTATATCTAAATTGCTCTTGAGGTAGCAGTATAGAGAACCATAGTTTACCAAATTCTCGGATTTGATTACTACCATACCTGTGAGAGAAAGGTACCCCAACAATTCGGTTGGGAGCTACCGAACGGTATAAACACAGTTTCGGTTGGAGTATACAGAATGGTGGTGCCCTACTTCAGTAGGGATACACCAACATGCATGTTCTACTTCGGCAGAGGTGCACCGAAGAGCATGCTCTACTTCGGCAGAAGTGCACCGAACAGTACTGCTCTGCTTTGGTAGAGGCTACCGAACATACCCCTCCAATTTCGGCTGGAACCTACCAAACCCAAGTCTGGGTCTGTCTCTCTCTCACAATCCTATTTTGAGTTTGTTTGACAACATATGGTAAAATCAAGCCTGCCAAGAGGTGGTATCATGCCTGAAGTATGATCATTGGCACCTAAAAGTTCAAGAATAAGGGATAGTATTCCCGAACCTCAACCTTGCAGAATCTAACTCCATTTTGACGGAATAGATCATTGGTTATGCACTTTTCTGTGCTTTTACCAATGTTGTTCAGGAGTACCATTCCCATAGTCGATATGTGAGACTAATTTTGCTCCACCTAACATATTTGGAAAAGCGAAATTTGACATGGAAGACTGTATTAGCTGAACCTCCTTGTATATTTGGTTTAATTTGTGAATAATTTCTTTTGTTCTTGGATTTAAGATTGGTGTTTGGATGTCACTATTATTCTCGAATAAGAGTTAATTAACCAAAATTACCACATGCGACTACAATTAACTCATGCTTAGGTATGTTTTCTTGGGAAGTTAGCAGTCTGGTTCTATGCTAACTTCATACCTAATCATCATCTGACAACCTTTCAAGCTTATTCAACCTGATTGTGAGGCATGGCACTGCCCTATATTGTCCAATGGTACTAATTTACCATAAAGGGAAACCTTATACTCACTTCGTTTATGAGGAACGCTCTTTTTGAGTTTCAAGGATATTCGAGAGTATTATTACCATATTGAAACCAATGTAGAAAATGGAGTAAAATTCCTTGGCATATTACCATATTGCACTTCCTACAAATATTGCCAAAAGCATATTGTAGAGAAGATGGAACGTTTAACGAGTGGATTACACCCATTTAGGCCCACCATGTGGCCGGCCAGAAGCCCACGATTCCAAAGAAATTTTCGCTATGGATGTACGTTTAGGATATCTAGGATGATTCATGATGCACCGTTTTGGGCATCCTTTTACCAGAAGGAAAGACATCATACCTGGACGCTTATTATACCTTAGCACATTTCATATTTTCTACAAAGGATTCAAATAGGACATTTGTGGACTGATTTAACCACCCTGCGGACTATTTATGTACTTTATGGTATTGGTTGATGCTTCTACACATTGGTCACATGTGTGGTTGTTGTCCACAAACTGCATTCTCCACACTGGTGGCTTAAATTAACAAGCTCAGGGCTCACCACCCTGATTATCTGATCAACTCTATTTGATTAGATAAGTTGAAGAATTTACATTGAAAACTTTTGATGGATATTGCATGTCGGTTGGGTTTTGAAGCCGAACATTTAGTACCCTATGTTCATACCCAGAACGACCCAGCAAAGGCATTCATTAAACACCTTCAAATGATTACGCGATCGATTGGTCATACGTACCAAGTTCCCGATCTCTGCTTGGGGCTATGCAATATTACAAGCAACCATGTTGGTTCGCCTGAGGCCCGTCACGATCGAACCTTATAAAGCGCATGTTAGCTGGTTACCAGATACGAACCTGACATATCACATCTGCGCATCTTTGGTTGTGCGGTCTATGTGCCATTTTGCATCACCGTTACGTACAAAAGAAAAAAATGGGTCATCAGGGAAGGATGGAAATCTATGTCGATTATGATTCTCCTTCTAATATCTGTTACTTAGAACCTTTGACATGCGATCTCTTTACTGTTCATTTTGTGGATTATCACTTTTATGAAATAGTATTCCGGTCGTTAGGGGGAGATAAGAACGACAACATTCCTAAAAGAACAACACGAATTATCGTGGACATCCCTACTATATCTCATCTCAATCCCAATCTAGATCGTCAAAGTATAAACAGACACTTCCTCTGCTCTAGCAAAAGTGATGAGATCACATATACCAGCTGCAAATGTGCTTACAAAGATAAATGTACCGAATGTACGATGAACCTTCATCCCAAAAGCAAGAACACCACTACTGTGGCCGACCCTCGTACATTGATGGTTAGCCAATCAATTTGCCCTACGCCAGAAGCATGGAAGATCACTCGGTTTAAGTATTCACTTCCCCTAAAAGTGGAGGAACGTGGCACGAACAAATGGTCGCTGTCTTAATCCTTTTTATCTCATGAGATTAAATTTGGATTACTCCCGAGACCTGAAGTTCTTGGTCCAGGATACTAGTTTGGATAAGATATGGAATTGGAATGAGAATATCATAGATGATGTTTCATTTATATGGTAACTACTGACATAAATGAAAAACGACGATAACAAACCGTGTTCCGTTGATTAATGTCAACATAGAACTGATTGGTCAACTAGAAGAATCAATTAATGACGAATAAGATGAATGAAATAAATGATGTCTTGTGGCGCAAGGTTTCTCTCATACACCATGTAATTGGTTGCAGCATTACAAATGTGGTTGTAGTATCTTTAGGATCCTGATACGAAAACTACATGAAGTTTCCAAAGGATTTACATGTACTGATTCAAATAATTCTAGACCACAAGAACACCCTTTTGGTTTAGATGAGGACTTCACTTTATGGATGCATAACTATCTGGGCGGATGTGGTATACTCATCTAAGTGAATATTTGATCAGTTAGGGATATATGCCCTTATGTGTACAAAATTCGAAATTGCTAAAGTTGAGAAAACTGACTCGCACCTAAAGTCGGACTTTAAGATGAATGATCTTGGGAAAACTCGACATTACATCGACCTGAAGTTTCAAGCTAGTTTTGATGGTATTCTAGTCTACCTCTCGAACTAGACCCAGAAGATGTTACATCTAAGTATACCCTGATCATCTGTATGCTAGATGCAAATAGACCTTTACGGAAGGTATGAAGCATAAGGTTCCATATTGGAACGTGAGGCAACCATATCTAAGTACCATTGACATTTGTTGTACTTAGTTCAATGCACTAAAAGCGGACATCTTATGTGCTGATAATCTTTTAGCATAAAGCAGCATTGCGCCTACACACCATCGCCAAATTTGGTGTAAAAGACGTTTTTCTGTTACTACGGATTTGGGCTTATCTATCCCTATGCATTTCATAATAGATCACACCCCCTTGATATTTGGAATGATGCCTACCTTGTGGGATTCATTGAATCAGACTAACTATCTGACCGCACAAGGTACATTCCCGAATGGTTATCTCTTTACCATTAAGGAACACCATAATATCATGGAGGTCACCTTTGTTGCAAAACATTTTGAATCATTCCAAGACTTACTGTATCTCATCACCTGAGAGATGTAGTCGAGAACTCTTGTTGAGCATATTAAAAATCCCTGCACTTTTCATCTATCGTTAAGTCCCAATAACGATGCATGAAGACAACGTAGTATGTATTAACCAGATCATGATACATCCAACAAGGCAATGCCAAAAATATTATGTCTACATCAGCATGAGCATCAGAAGATTGAAGTCAAGTAGTCCGATCCCAGACAACCTTGCCGACCTCTACACGACGTCATTGCCGAAGTCTATCTTCCAGAAGCTTGTCCGAAGAATTGGTATGCGTAACTTTCTCACTTGCAATGCTTGTGGTTTCATTTGGAAGTTTTGTAAAACTCAGGGGGAGTATCCAGAAGTATACTCACTTGACCTTAATGTACTCTATTTCCTACGATTAGGAGCATTTTTCCCACTGGGTATTTACTACTGACTAGGTTTTGACGAGGCAGCCATCCTGGGTTGGTTATACCTTTGTGTACGTTCTACTTGTGTCACGAAGACGTATAATTTTGACTTAATGCAATTTTTCACTTTTCTCCTTTGACTATGGGCTTTTGTCCCATCTTGGGTTTTGCCATATTGAGGTTTTGTGAGTTTTACCACCCATGCATTCTTCTGTTTGTTTTGACACTCGCATTCGCTATTTGTGTCGACTAGACGAGACGACTGTGGAGCCAAAAATATTCACAAGGCGACACATGGATTTTTGACAAAAGAAGACAAAACTACCCTTGGGGCATACCAGGATTCCCACGCGTAAGCAGCAGTCAATTATCCTTCAACCAAGTCAAAAGTGCCTAAAATAGGTATCAACTTAAAACCTAATTTATTCATATATTTCATATTTCATTATTTAGCTAATCAATTAGCTAAATATTATACCTATTCCATAATTCTTAAAACATTCCTTCTAAAATAATGATAATTAGCTAATTATTCCCTTAATTAGCATTTAGACCATTCACTTTACCCTAATTCCCACAAAAAGGCCGGCCACCTTTCACCCTTCTACCTTTTTTCCTTTATATGACAAATAATTAGCCAAGTTAATTAGGGAGTTATTGGCTAATTATTTTGTAACTCCTAATTAAACCCAAAAAACCCTAGCCACCTCATATCCCTATAAATATACTCCCATTCTCACCAAAAAGAGGAGAAAAAATTCCAACACTTTGGCAAAAATCCCAAAATTCTCTAAACACTCTTTCTCTCTAAATTCTAACTTTGGCATCGGAGGTTCTTCGGCCAAAGCCCCCCACATTCATCGTGGGCGCGTGAGGCTCTTGGCCTTAACCTAAGGTGTTAATTGTTTTGTAGGCGCAAAATCGTCCAAGATCGAGGAGGAGAAAATTTGCATCCACAAATTGGTGCTTTCATTGAGAGTTGAAATCCATACTCGTAGAAGACTCTCGCACAAAAATGTTTTTTCTTTATTTTTTTAGTCCATTTGAATATTTTTCATACGTTCTTATTATTAGAATTTTTTACTTGCAAAGGTTCTTTGATAAAACGTATAAGCAAAATATAATGGCTAGAAATTTAGAAGATTCCACAAGTGAAAATTCTAATGTTCAAGAAATGGGATTGTGGAGATCCGTGAGGCTAAATGCGACAATAAGTGGAGCAGCACCACCACCACGAGTTTCCACCATGGGAACCACCACGGTGGCTACTTCGGTAGCCACCCGTGGCGAGGTCCATGGTGCCTTCACCACGGCTCGAGCCGTGCCATCCAAGGCTCACGGCACAAGTCGTGCCATCCAAGTTTGCACGGGCCCGGGGCCAAGCCTCGCATTCGCTTGCATCACATACTAAGCAGCCTGCTCCCGCCAAGCAACCTGCTCTCGTGGCCCAGCCTGCTTCCGCTAAGCAACCTGCTATCGCGGCCCAGCCTGCTCTCGTGACCCAGCCTGCTCCCGACGAGCAGCCCACTCCCGTGGTCCAGCCTGCTCCTGCCAAGCAGCCTGCTCTCGTGACCCAGCCTGCTTCTAATGAGCAGCCCATTCCCGTGGTCCAGCCTGCTTCCGTCGAGCAGCCTACTTCCGTGGCCCAGCCTGCTTCCGTTTAGGAGTCCATTCCCGTGGCCCAGCCTGCTCCTGCCAAGCAGCATGCTCTCGTGACCCAGCCTGCTCCCGATGAGTAGCCCATTCCCGTGGTCTAGCCTGCTTCCGTCAAGTAGCCCACTCCCGTGGCCCAGCCTGCTCCCGTCAAGCCGCCAACTCTCACGGCCCAACCTATTCATGCCGAGTAGCCTGCTCATGCCGAGCAGCCCACTCCCGTGGCCCAGCCAGCTCTAGTCGAGCAGCCCACTCTCACGGCCCAGCCTATTCTCATGGCTTTCCAAGCAGCCTAAGTCGGCCCAAGACTATCTCAACTATCCGGACCTACCATCGAGCCGAGGGCATTCTCACCACATTTTTTCACGGATTTGGCATTTCCCAACTCAAATCTCGCGCCTGGAGTCTACCACCATTCCACTGCCCAAGGAGGCGCATTCCTTCCAAGCTCTTCCAATCCAAATGGCGAACAACACTTGTCTCGACAAGTCATAGAGTTGACGAACGCCCTTGCACAACAGACAACCTTGGTAAATCAACTTTTGCAACGCATCGGGATCCAACGTGCCCTGGATGAGGTATCCCGAAGTAGGACAAGGGTAGACAGACCTTTCCAGCAGCGTCCCGGCAAGCAGCCACTTATACTCTGATAGTCAACATAAGCAACCTTCCGGACAAAATGTCCATTCGCGGCTAAGCCCACAAGGAGCATCTTCCACCTCACATCAGAGTAGGTAGCACGACGGACGGAGAGAAGCAGTCACTCAATCCTGCTCAAGTTCAACCAACAGTCTGCGAAGAACTCGCTCGCCTGGTAGGAACGTACCACATGCACTGCATCCGCGGCATAGATGAGCCAAACACATGGAAGAGCAGCCTAAACCAGCAAGTCATGGCTAGGGGTAGCCGAAAGCTCCGCTACCCCAATAAAGGCAAATTCAGGAAGAAGTAGAGAGACTATTGACCAAGCGATTGCATGATTTCCAATGCAACGAGGTCACCGACGAGGCACTATGACGGAACATGACCAACATAAGCAGGTCACCCTTCATGGACAAGATCGAGCAGGCAGAGCCTCTATGCGAGTTCAGCATGCCACATTTCATATCTTTCAAAGGGGATGAAGACCCGGAGAGACACTTAAAGCGCTACCGAAGCGCAATGATCCTTTATCGAAACAATGATGATCTCATGTGCAAGATATTCGCCACTACTCTACAAGGCGAAATTTCTACAAACTTTCTACAAACTTTCTTTGGTTTTCACCAAAGAATATTCATTTTATCGCTCGATCAAAAAGAAGTCTGACCATTTGTTCGACGTTAAGAAGAACCCAAAGGAGTCGCTTCGCGACTATGTGAGGAGGTTCAAAGTAGAGAAGGCAAAAATAGTCGGATGCAACGACTCAATAGCTAGAGCAGCCTTCCAAAAAGGACTTCCAGCAGACCACTCGCTATTCGGAAAATTGATCATGAAAGAATATCTAACTCTGGCAGACTCTTTTGCTTTGGCAGAGAAGCATGCACTTTGGGATGAGGCTCGCCAATGCATATTCAAGGACTTGAAGAAGTACCCGACATCACCTCCCTAGAAGCAGTGGAGGACTTATTCGCATGTTTGACGGTATGTAAAGTAGCAATAAGCTCTACCATCATGCGAGAAGAGATGGGGGCCCGACTACCTGTATTCTACAGTTTAAAAGCTCTCCTCGATGCTATTAAGAATTCAAAAGCTAACTTTGGCGATAATTGTTGTAACCCAAAAGCTTAAGTTTCACTTTCAAACGCAAGCAGTCATCATCATGACGTACTATTCCGCCGAATCCAAACTGGTGACGATAAAGGCGTAGACCCTGGCATATGTAAAGTTTTCTGACAAACGTAATAACTCGGCCCAACGACGCCCCGAAGGTAGCCGAGCACAATTTAGCCACACCTGCTCCCTCAATGGAGATTTCTAGCATTTGCATGTCGATGGCGTATCCAACTACGAAGGCTCGTGAGCAACCGTGTTTCTTGCCACCCCAGACGTTTCAATGCTCAAGCAGGCGATCACTCTAAACTTCAAAGCATCTAACAACGAAGCAGAGTACGAAGCCCCACTAGCAGGCCTTCGAATGACAAAAGACTTGGTGGTGAAAAAGCTTTCCATTCATTCTGAGTCCTAGCTAATCACCAGCCAGACTACCAGGGGCAAAGGCATGATGATCGTGGCAATCGATTACTTCACCAAATAAGTAGAAGCAGAGCCCATGACGATCATGGTTTAGATGGACATAGAGCGCTTCATATGAAGGAGTATCATTTACCGATTTGGCTTCCTTTAATCCATCGTCACCGATAACGGCCCGTAAATCGTGGGCAAAGATTTGGCGAAGTTCTTAAAAAAATATGGCATTAAGCAGCACATGTCTACGCCAAGATATCCTCAAGGCAATAGGCGGGCCAAAGCATCCACTAAGATGATCATCGACTGCCACAAGAAATCCCCCACTAATAAGAAAAGAAAATGGCCAGACGAACTCCAAGGATGTCTATGGGCATATCGCACAACCAAAAGACGAGCAACCGAAAGGAGATGGCCATAAGCTTAGATCTAGCAGAAGAGAGGCGCGAACAGACTATCACTCGCATTGCAGCTTACCAGCATCAACTCCTCTCCAGCTACAACAAAAGGGCCAAGATCCGGCAGTTCCAACCCAGAGATCTGGTCATAAGAAAAACCTTTATCACTGCCAGCAGAAGAGGCTCCAAAAATATGGATCCCATATGGGAAAGTCCGTACAAGATCAGCAGAGTAGGTGGCAAGAACAATTACACCCTCGCCCCTATAAAACGACAAAAAGATCGAAAAACAGTGGAACGCCTACAATCTGAGGAAGTACCATGTGTGACCTCTCGCTACATCAAAGCCCGAAGACTCAAGCAGCTCGACGGGCACTACCTCACCAACCGAGGATTATCTAGTTGTTATGCAGTTCTTGAAGGAATTATTTTGAAAAACATGTTCATTTGAGCAACATCATATAGCATGCAATTAACAATTAAAGGCGGAATCATGCTTGTATGCACTCAAAAACAAAACATTACCATGAAATTCAAAGCCTAGTAGATTGGTGAACCAATTAATCAACTCAAAACAAAGTGAGTTGAAATTAATACCTTTGTAGATTCCTCTTTGCATAAGCAAAGGCTAATCACCCAAAGAGATAGGGCCTTCATTCCTTGCTTCTTAGATCCATGGATTTGGATGGAAGAATAGGTTCTCCAAGTTCCCAAAATTAAGAACCTCTAAGTCTCTTCACCAAGGTTAGATTGTAGAAGAAATGAGTGACCTTGGAGTAGTAGGATTGCTAGATGTACCCTCCAAGGTGTTGGCCTCTTTAGAGAGAAAATGGAGAGACAATTCTCACCAATTTTCCCCAAAAATAAACCCTTTTAATCCCTAATGAATATTTGGCTATAAAGTCATTTATATAGTCACTTCTTTAAGTGACCTAAATAACCAAAACCCTAATTCATCACCATATGGCCGGCCACCTAAGGAATTTTGGGCTTTTGGGCTTTAATGAATCTTTATTCATTAAATTGTCATACAACTTAAGTTAATGGGCTTGACGTTCGAAGCCCATTAGGCCTTAAGGTCCAAAACTATCCCCGAGGTTTTTAACGAACTTATTCGTTTGATTAATTAACATATTAATTAATCCTTGCCATAAATAAATGATTAAACCATTCAATCATTCTTACTCATTTCCGTTTAATCTCTAATCTCTACCTTTTATGGTGTGCGATCCATTAGGTTCCTTTTAGCGAGGTAGTGGGCGATTAAAACCATTTTACATCGATTGTGAATTGAAACTATTTTCAATTCTCCCTTTAGTGATTATACACGTTTAGGGCTTCCACAAACCATGAGTGACACCTAGCAGCATATCATGGTTATCCAAGCTAATCAGAAGAGGTTAGAGAACCTATTCAGTTCGAGATTACAAATGCAATACAGTCTTTCTCTAATCTAATACTCTTGACCACATTGTTTGGTTTGATAGTTTATTTGTTCATGTCTACTATCCAATGTGAATCTTGTGCTTATATGATTTACTTGAATGTGATTTGGGACGCATTCCCTAATCTCATTCATACTCTGGCCAGAGATTCTAAATCATATCATAGAGTATTCTCCCTCAACTGTTTGAAGGTTAGAGATCCCTTGTTGCGCATTCACTTGTCTCCATAGCTAAGTCACTTGACCCCAACGATGCCGTGGACACCCCGAGGGGGTGACTTTGACATAATCAAAGATCAAGGACTTAACCACAAGACAACTGTGATGCCTCAGGTCAAAGGACTACTTTGCATTATCCCAACCATGAGTTCTTATGTGACATGGAATATGAGAACTCTTCGTTGATCACGTTCAGTGTACTCATTCTCTATTGAGCACCTACGTACTTGTCTTGATGTCACACACACCAATGACTCGAGACTAATCACTCTCCCTGAGAGAAGACATAGTACGTACCAATCTTAACGGACTGTCAATGCCCAATTGACAATCCTATGATCAGGAACATTTAGGATGTGTCTACGAAAGAATGGTCTCATGAATCTAACTTCATTAGATTACATTCTCCCAATCACATATTCCTTGGACTTTATCGTTTAAGCATATAACATTTATATGAGACGGCTCAAACAATAATCTTTGCCCTTTATATGTAAAACTAGATTAGTTTAACATGTGAAATGTCCGTAAAGTATCATCACATGATTCGCTTTAGGGCACATTTCCAACAATCTCCCACTTGCACTAGAGCCAATCAGCTTGGTCATCAGTATGATACCTCTTCTGTAGTCATTTCATAAATGGCTGAGTAGTAGGCCTAGTCAATGGATATCTATATGTTATCCATAGAAGTAACGTTGAGAATAACGACGTCACCATTATACATGATTCTCAATCATGTGGTTCAGTCTCTCATTTGTGTTCGGATCTTGATGAGACCTTGATTCCCAGGCTTGAGCTATCGCCCCATTAGTGTCAAACACTTTCTGGTTGGAACCGAATAGAGAGTTCATAAATGAACTTTCCCATCCAAACAACATTGTTGTAAACTTCTATATGGCAATATATCTTGCATTCATAATGGAACACACTAAAGTCATTACTTTAATGTTTCCATCCAAATATCTCTTTAGTCATAATAAAGAGATATTCGTTTATCTCTTCATTCATAATGAAGAAACATCCAATGATGGATTAGATTCATAATCTAATACATTTACGCTTCCATTACGTTACTCTAATTCTTCCTCATTCTTTGAGGAATCTATCCTTTAGTATTTCTCAAATACTTAAGGACTCACTTGACAGTTGCCATGGTTCTGATCCTGGGCTTGCATTGATATCGTCTTGTACCATTCTAGGTACAACTCATATCAATGTTTTTCATACAATATGAAATACATAAATCACCTTTCTGCGTATGCATAAAGGATTCTATTTACGCATTATTTCTTTGGGAGTCAAAGGGTACATTCCCTTTGAGAAGAGCAACTTGCTAGTCTCACTAGAATCGTCCTTCTTATTGAAGTTTATCATCATATGAGAAACTTCCTAGCATCCATTGTCTATTATTAGGGATTGATATAATCCAATTATATCATGAAATATATCATTATAGATTTCCATCCCATGTATATAGACTATATCTCCCATATACATTCTATCTTCATATAATGTATTAAAGTCATAACTTTAACGAAGAAGTATTCTTTTCATTTCCAAAATTAATATATCATATATATTTAAATTTTAGGAACATGATTAACTCCCACTAATCTTTTGTAAAACTAGTAAACAAAAGATTCATTTACATCTTTATGAGAAATCAAACGATTTGATCCTTTTTCCCATAAAATGCAAATAGCTCCCACTAACTTGCTAAGATCCATGATGGATGGATCTCTACAACTTACATGTCTTGTGATTTATAGTTTTATACATATATTATCAAGACTATCTTAATAATGGTTTCGGAAACCCATATTATGTCAAAACATTGAATCACCATTTAGTTGTAGCTAGCAATCTTCGAATTAATTGAAACTAAGACTACGTCAAAAATGGTTCCTTTAAAGTCAACCATTCTATTTGATTGTAGTCACCTTAAGCTACCAATTAGCTATGAAGGTTTCATTATTTCGAGTCAAATGGTACTTTACCATTTTCTTGAGTATATATCGTATATGCACTCAATGTAGTCATAAACTTCAAAACCATTCAACTGAGACGGTTTATAAATCCTTATCGACTACCTTCGAGCTTGTGGTATAGGAACTAGGTTGTTATATTTGTTGATTACTATCTTGTCTCTCAAAGAACCCATTCTTCGAGTTCTATCTCTCGTTCATTTGCTTTTAGGCAAATCACATTGTAGAATTACAATGAACTACCCAACAAAACAACATTTGTTAGTTGGTTTATAGAAGCGATATCCAAAAGTTATTTTAAGGATATCCTACAAGATTGTTATCTAACACATATTGCTTATTAGCACACAACCCCAAATCTTTAACATGCTTAAGATTTGTCTTTCTTTCCAACTACATCTTATGGAGTCATGAAAATATTGGAAGATCTTCTCATTGACAATCATATTGTTTTTAGAAGTATATATCCTATATATGGGTAATAGATAACATCTAACGAACTAAAACTTATTCGAGTTCGTTCTTCTCCTAATGGAGAAATACATTATCTTATGATGCTATTTTCCTTGATATCTTTCAAGGAAACTCATCTAAAGTGTTACCTTTCCTTGGATCAAATCTAAGGAGGTAAATAGTTTAGATGTCTTACTCATCAACTTACATTTCTTGAATTCTTTGAAACATTTTGCAAAGTATTCGGACTTGTGTTTATTCAAAATAAACTATAGTCCAACCGAGAGTGATCTTCGGTGAATGTTATCAACATGAGTAGTATTTATGTTTGTGGACAAGTGCCACTAACATCTAAGTGAATTGGCCTCAACAACTTTGTGATTCTTTCTTCTTTTCAAAAGAATAAAGATTCGAACATTTCGCCTCCATACAATTTTAACAAGAAGGTATTGGATCCGGATCTAACGATCCAAAGCGTCCATTTATGACCAACTCGTAATTTATGTTTTAGAGGTATCACAACTTTAGTTGGGATTAGTCACTACCTTGCAACCTTTTGGGTTTTAAGCATCATTATTTTCTAAACAGTTAACACTACCATATTATCTCTACTATAGAGACAATTAATTAGATTACCATAATCCAATCATTGATTAATAAAGAACATTGTTTTGTCAAACAAAACATTTATCCATTTCACATAGTGACGGAATTTAGTTCCTTAAAATTGGAATATAAAGACAATCTATGTTTTTCCAATTTCTTTGGTAGTTCATATGAGGAAGTAAGTACCATCTGCTTTCGCAGAGATCTATATTTGATTCACGTTTCCGAATGTGAAGCACCTTTTCTTCACTCATATATCTTCTACTTCTTATTAGTCACACTTTTACAACGATTTGTAAAACATAGTTACTAATACGGAATCAAGCATTCAAGTAGAACAACCAACTGTTTGGAACTATTCAAGAATAATTTACAACACCTTCGAAATGTGTGTTCTTGACACTTGCAAGACATTTCTTGCAAATACCCCTTCCAATATCCATCCTTTCATAAAGAAAGTTTGTTCCCTTGGAGTTATTTATCTTCTTTATCTGACTTCTCCTTTTGACTACAATAGTCATGGTCCCTAAACTCCCACTATCTCTCTTGAAACATTTTTCAATTGTGTTATACACATCAAACATTTTGGAGAGCATGTGGTTTATTGTTCACTACATAGTTTACAATAAGCTTAGTGAACGATTAGGATAGGGAAACAAAGGTGAAGTCCTTGCCTAGTTTCCGTCTCGTTAAGTGTTTTAACACTTCAACACTTAATGATTCAAAATCATCATAAGTCCATGTTAATGGACTATTTTTGTCAACCAACCATTATGTTCTAAACATAATTACAAACTTTAAAGAGTTGTACAAGGCAACTCTTATTTCTTCACACAACAAATTGTAAGTGAAGAATCATGGCACATAAAGTGTCCATGCCTTTGTGCTTTCTTCTCAAGTTCCTTGTTCATGTAACAAAGAAACAAGCACTAAGTGTTTGCATTGACTAAGGGTTGTTCAAAGCAACTCCTATTTCTTCATACAACAATTTGTAATTGAAGAATTATGACATTAAAAGTGTTGTCCTCTTTATGATAGACCTTTTCTAACATATTCTTCTAATGATACATTATCAATAGTAAAATTGTGAGGATGAGACTACTTAGATACATATGCAATCCTTTTAAGACATTCTTTGGGATTGTGTTACCTAAGTACGGAAACTAAAACATTCGGTTTTTATTTGTCAAGTGTTGGATAACGTTTGCAAATATATTGGTAAACAAATACATAACGAATATAAATTGATTGATTTTAAGCCATTTGATTCGGGTCTTTAAATCAAAATAGCACCACCCACTATTTTTGGCAAATTCCATATCCCTCATCGGAATTCGAGAGTTTTGGATGAAACTCTTAGTAGGTTATGGGAGACTCACTATTACCAAGCCCACCTCAGAAGAACTCCATATTGGCTAGCAACAATAATAATGAGAGAGTACGCTTACTCATTTGCAACTAATGCAAGTACCCATCTCGTTTGGCCTCTAGAGAATGATGCCTCAGAAGAACTCCATATTGGCACCATTGCACTTAGTTAAGTCATTCCCACCATGCTAGTTCAAGTAGGGGTTCAAGAATAGCCTCAGAAGAACTCCATATTGGCCACACTCGTTGCCTACCTTTCACTTCATCATATGTGTATAGGCTTCTCCTGAATGTAAGCACATACTTTGCAACCCCAGAATTGGACGAATACGGTGTATGAGTCACACACGATTGAAGCCTACCACGGTGGAAGGCCACGAAAGAGTGTTCTAAGCACTCTCCGCTTATCAACTTAATATTGGTTTGGTTGAGGGTTTTAGGTCTCATCACATATAAACATTCATTTTAATCTCTATTAAAACAATTTTGGTCCTCTTACAACTATTGGTCCATTTGATTGTTTTAGTTGTACATAATACTCCCACTATGCTTTTAAAACGGTTTTTAAAGCAAGAGTATATGTTACTACTAACATAAGGTTTGCATTCATTTGATGGACTATATAGTTGCCTTAGGGCCTTAGGATGACTATGAACCTTTGTTTAGATTCAACACGAGCCTTGTGTTGAATCTCGGTCTAGGGATGGAGATTGATTTTAATTACGCGTTTAATCACATTAAGGCGTGTTGTCATAGGGGCGTTGGACCCAACTACTTCCTTTTCATGCATATCAAATAAAGCAAGAAAGAAGTACTTCAAAGTAAAGGTGAGCTTATGCTCATTACAACATTTGCATATAACAAATTACTTTAAAGTAAAGAAGAGCTTAAGCCCTTTTACAACATTTGATCAAATCAAATTACAACCAAAATCTAATCTACACATTCCCATGGTTCAAACAAATTTGAAACGCCTTTCACATAGCTCAATTATATTAGGCTTAGGTTCATAATCACCCTTTTATTAATTAACATTTTAACTAATTAAATTGAATGCAACATTTTCATTTGGATTTTGTATCCATAAAATTGATTTAAGTGGAGCTAAACAAAATGAAAATCCAATTCTCATTTAAAGAGACAAAACAATTTTGTTCTCATCCTATTTGGGCCATCATGCAATAACCACAACTTTTTGGGCCATATTGCGAAAACATAAACTTTTGGGGTCACTTTGTAAAAACACAAAAGTCACTACTTCATGTAAATACAACTAGAACCCAAAATTTAAATAAACTCAAAACTTCATTAAAGGAGCAAAACAATTTGTCCTTTAGCGTTTTTAGGCCTTAACGTCAAAACGTAAACTTTCGGGTCAAAGTACAAATACACAAAAGTATCAAAACTTTATGTAATTGCATAAAAGCCCCAAAAATACCCTATTTTAATAGGGTGGCCGGCCATTTAGGGATAAAAGGTGTGGTGTGTGTTTTGATTTATTAGTTTTGTCAAAAACATTCAAGTGGTGCATAAGAAAAGAAATTCTTATCACCTTTTCTTTTACCTTTCATAATGATGATATATATTTCTTTTGCTATTTAATCAAATATCTAATATTTTAAATATATGATAAATCATTTGAAAAACATATAACATAAACTTTATGAAATAATCAAAACTTTGAATCAAAACACAAAACCTTTTAGTTCTTGGCAAGAACATCAAGAACAATGAAGAACATCCATGAAAACCCATAAGAGCTCCATGAATGTTTTCAAGCCATAAAACTCAAATTTTCACCATTCAAAATAATGTTAACATCCTAGGGTACTTAGGGGTTACATAAGTCACCTTAAAACACTTTTAACAAGACAAACATGAACCCAAAAAATCACCCTTTGGATTTGGCCGAAAATCCCCAAAATCATGGCACCAAATTTAAGCTCCAATATTCATCCTCATATGAACTACATCTACAACATTTGAGATGGCAAATTTTCAAACAAAATTTACATTCAAAGAAGCAAGAATAAAGCTTGTAACAATTACAACTTTTAAATCATAAACTTATGAACTACAAAACCCAAAAGGATTCACCAACTACTAGACCTAGGCTCTTGATACCACTTGAAGGAATTATTTTGAAAAACATGTTCATTTGAGCAACATCATATAGCATGCAATTAACAATTAAAGGCGGAATCATGCTTGTATGCACTCAAAAACAAAACATTACCATGAAATTCAAAGCCTAGTAGATTGGTGAACCAATTAATCAACTCAAAACAAAGTGAGTTGAAATTAATACCTTTGTAGATTCCTCTTTGCATAAGCAAAGGCTAATCACCCAAAGAGATAGGGCCTTCATTCCTTGCTTCTTAGATCCATGGATTTGGATGGAAGAATAGGTTCTCCAAGTTCCCAAAATTGAGAACCTCTAAGTCTCTTCACCAAGGTTAGATTGTAGAAGAAATGAGTGACCTTGGAGTAGTAGGATTGCTAGATGTACCCTCCAAGGTGTTGGCCTCTTTAGAGAGAAAATGGAGAGACAATTCTCACCAATTTTCCCAAAAAATAAACCCTTTTAATCCCTAATGAATATTTGGCTATAAAGTCATTTATATAGTCACTTCTTTAAGTGACCTAAATAACCAAAACCCTAATTCATCACCATATGGCCGGCCACCTAAGGAATTTTGGGCTTTTGGGCTTTAATGAATCTTTATTCATTAAATTGTCATACAACTTAAGTTAATGGGCTTGATGTTCGAAGCCCATTAGGCCTTAAGGTCCAAAACTATCCCCGAGGTTTTTAACGAACTTATTCGTTTGATTAATTAACATATTAATTAATCCTTGCCATAAATAAATGATTAAACCATTTAATCATTCTTACTCATTTCCGTTTAATCTCCAATCTCTACCTTTTATGGTGTGCGATCCATTAGGTTCCTTTTAGCGAGGTAGTGGGCGATTAAAACCATTTTACATCGATTGTGAATTGAAACTATTTTCAATTCTCCCTTTAGTGATTATACACGTTTAGGGCTTCCACAAACCATGAGTGACACCTAGCAGCATATCATGGTTATCCAAGCTAATCAGAAGAGGTTAGAGAACCTATTCAGTTCGAGATTACAAATGCAATACGGTATTTCTCTAATCTAATACTCTTGACCACATTGTTTGGTTTGATAGTTTATTTGTTCATGTCTACTATCCAATGTGAATCTTGTGCTTATATGATTTACTTGAATGTGATTTGGAACGCATTCCCTAATCTCATTCATACTCTGGCCAGAGATTCTAAATCATATCATAGAGTATTCTCCCTCAACTGTTTGAAGGTTAGAGATCCCTTGTTGCGCATTCACTTGTCTCCATAGCTAAGTCACTTGACCCCAACGATGCCGTGGACACCCCGAGGGGGTGACTTTGACATAATCAAAGATCAAGGACTTAACCACAAGACAACTGTGATGCCTCAGGTCAAAGGACTACTTTGCATTATCCCAACCATGAGTTCTTATGTGACATGGAATATGAGAACTCTTCGTTGATCACGTTCAGTGTACTCATTCTCTATTGAGCACCTACGTACTTGTCTTGATGTCACACACACCAATGACTCGAGACTAATCACTCTCCCTGAGAGAAGACATAGTACGTACCAATCTTAACGGACTGTCAATGCCCAATTGACAATCCTATGATCAGGAACATTTAGGATGTGTCTACGAAAGAATGGTCTCATGAATCTAACTTCATTAGATTACATTCTCCCAATCACATATTCCTTGGACTTTATCGTTTAAGCATATAACATTTATATGAGACGGCTCAAACAATAATCTTTGCCCTTTATATGTAAAACTAGATTAGTTTAACATGTGAAATGTCCGTAAAGTATCATCACATGATTCGCTTTAGGGCACATTTCCAACAGTTCTTACCTTACATCTAAGTTCTCGTTTGTTTAACTCATTTTTCAATGAGGAATTCAGAAGTAATCACGACTTGGCTTGGCTGCATGCTTATAACAACCGATCACTCCTACACTTCAAAAGAAGACCGCGCCCTTCTTAGGGATTTACCGCAGGAATTGCGCCCCCCGAGGGACCAACCATGCTCTCCAATGCGAGAGGGTAAACTAATTGCTCTCCAACGCGAGAGGGTAAACCAATTCCCCGACACCCACATGGGTCAGCTCTACAAGAACGGGAGGATAAACTCTACACTCCGAATATCCAGACGTGGATGAGCCGGGCTGCCCTAGTATAACTAGATGCACGATGGCTTGCGCCGGGATTCTTAGAAGTAGCCGCAATGGTCTTTTTCAAGGCTTAGCTAACTGAAGGATTTTGGGTCTCTTGGCCTAATCTGTGGGGAACCGGGCCCTAGAGACGGAGATGACACATTACGCAGTACATCCGATGGACGGCTGCCCTGGAATCCTAAAGCTGCTACCGAGTGCACTAAGGTAGCCTACGGATTCCGGAAGACTGCCTACGGCTTGCCCTTCGAGCAGTAAAGCCACACTAGACTTATACAACCACACATTCTTGTGAAAGGTTAAACAAGCTAGCACGCATATACGAAGTTTTATCCACTGCTGACATGCTACGTAGTTGATAAGCTTCACCTTTGCCAAGCGCGGAACAATCTACACCAAGTCCTAAAGTGTTGTGATACTTGTTACGCAACCTACGGAATTGGAGAAAGTCAAGGTTAACAGCCTAGTGGTTACGCGGACTTGTCTGCTTCTGTAAGTAAGGCATCCGGCTGCCAACCCTATGGCTAACAACTTTGCAAAGTTATACACCAACACCTACGGCTGCATAGGCTACGCGGGCTTGTCTACTTATAAAAAAGTAGCATGCCTGCCACTAGTCTATCAAGTCTAAAGGTTAGGGCATGAACAAAAGAAGCGAAGATGAAGAAAAGCAAAGGAAAACATGTTTATAAACAACTAGCAAAGGTCGAATGAGTTCAAGCAAAACAAGAGTTACAAGAAAAAACAAATAAAATCCTAAAGGCTACCTAGAAGACTATAGCAGCTTGGACATCCCACGACTACTCGGTCGCCACACCTTCAGCAGCCGCAACGCTCTTAACAGCGGTATCATCCGGCGCTTCACCCTCGGCTGCCCCAGCCTGGGCACTAACTTCTCCAACTACTTCACCAATGAAAGCCTCAAAAGTAAAATCAAGCAAGTCTTCCGGAGAAATAGAGAAGGTCTCGAAACCCCGAGCCCAGCTTTTTCACCTTTCAGCTGCTCATCTTCCTCGAGCAGACCAACATGGATGCTCTGCAGCTCATCCACTTCTTTCTTCAGACTTTCGTTGATCTTCAGTACACCTTAAAGTTCCAACACTTGGGGTTCAAGCCTATTGACGATTCTTTTGAAGTGGATCACTTGATTATAAGCAGTAATCAACTTTTCATCCTTTGCATAAGCAGCGAAACAAAGCTCAGAAACTGAAAACTCAAGATCTTGAATCTAAGGTATGTAACATCCAATCTCTTTCTCTGCACTTTCATGCTTAACTTGGATCACGTCAAGCCTAGTCTTCAAGTCAACGATCTTTTGACGAGCGGTCTCAAGCTGCAAAGGAGTGGGGGCAGACATATGAGACCCCTTCAAAGCAACAAGCTCAGAATCTGCCATAGTATTTTCCGTCTCCTTAGCAGCCTTGCTATATCTGCATCATAGCAAGCAGAGCAGTCCTTCTATAATTGGGTCGTATACTTCGTAAACGAGCTTGGGCAAACACCTTTCTAACGCCATCAACAAACTTGGCACAAGCGTCCATGTTTTCAAGAGATATGGTTTCAAAAGCACATAGATCTCAGCAGCCCCTCCAGAAGCAAGCTTAGTGGATTTCTCACAACTGCCTACGCGAGCAGTCTCCTCATTCCCAGCAGCCGAATCAGTCTTAGCAGCATAAGGAATGGGCCTTGGCGCCACTTTAGCAGCAGAGTCCACCTTATCGTTCTTCATAATAGCAAGCCTCTTCAAAGATGAACCGGACTTTGCTCCCAACAGACGTCTTGGTACAAAATTCAGCACTAGGAGCATGACAGAACCTTTATGCCAAACAATCCTATCAACAATCGTACTAGCCATTCTTGACATGGCAGGCACCACATGCTCAGATCTAGCAGCCTCATTTTTCATCCTTTTGGAAAAAGTCAAGTCAATCACAAGCCTGGAGGCAGTCAACAAACCCACGCGAGCGAAAAAAGTCTTTGGTTTTTTCTCAGCCGGTATCTCTTGAGCAAGCAGGGAAGATCCCTTTTCCCACCTTCACTTGCAGCAGGATCCACAACAGTGATTAGACGAGCCAATGCATCCGCCTTGATCCTATTCACCTCATCTTTTGGGAGCAGCCCACGTTTCTCCTGACGAATAGAGCTAAAGTAGCCAACGCCATTCGTGGTACCTAGCAAGGGAGTTCAACCCAACATTCCAGCAGCTTATGAGGCCCGTAACCTCTTCATTTCTCTCAATCACTGGCCTAGCTCGCGTCGTGTCCAAAAGCCTAAAAGGACATGAACCATGTGACTCGCCTAGTACTGCGCCCCAGCGCCACAATCCGTGGCCCTAGCCACACAAGCTGCCCTTGGTTCTAGCCAAGTCAGGTAGCTTAAAACAGTGGTCCCTGCCACAATACCTCCTCGGCCCATGCCGAGCCAACTCCTGGCCCATGCCAGCCGACGTGCTGCACCACCCCGACAGCTGCCCCGCGGTAGCACCATCCAAGAAGAAGACAAGGAAAATTAATTTTTTTCTTACCTCAGTGCGGCACGAAGAAGACGAAGAAAGCAACGAAAGACGGTCATTTGCACGGGCAAGATGTAGAAGATTGCTAGAGGAGGGGGAACAAATATCCTCTAAGCTATCTCTCTCTTGTAGGGTAGAATAAATCGCTCTCCAAAGTTGATTTAATAACCCACTTAAGGTGGACTTAAATAGGCTTTGAGAGAAATTTATTTCCCTTTCCTAGAAGGATCTAATTTCATATTAAAGAGAGAATCTATATCAAAATAGGAAGCAGTCCTAAGTTTCCTAAAGCAAGAAGATCTCTACACCTGCTGCCTTTTTCTGCGAGCAGCCCAACAGGTGTGGGGGCATTTGTGGAGCAAAAAATATTCACAAGGCGACACGTGGATTTTTGACAAAAGAAGACAAAACTACCCTTGGGGCATACCGGGATTCCCACGCGCAAGCAGCAGTCAATTATCCTTCAACCAAGTCAAAAGTGCCCAAAATAGGTATCAACTTAAAACCTAATTTATTCATATATTTCCTATTCCATTATTTAGCTAATCAATTAGCTAAATATTATACCTATTCCATCATTCCTAAAACATTCCTTCTAAAATAATGATAATTAGCTAATTATTCCCTTAATTAGCATTTAGACCATTCACTTTACCCTAACTCCCACAAAAAGGCCGGCCATCTTTCATCCTTCTACCTTTTTTCCTTTATATGACAAATAATTAGCCAAGTTAATTAGGGAGTTATTGGCTAATTATTTTGTAACTCCTAATTAAACCCAAAAAACCCTGCCACCTCCTATCCTTATAAATATACTCCCATTCTCACCAAAAAGAGGAGAAAAAATTCCAACACTTTGGCAAAAATCCCAAAATTCTCTAAACACTCTTTCTCTCTAAATTCTAACTTTGGCATCGGAGGTTCTTCGGCCAAAGCCCCCCCCCATTCATCGTGGGCGTGTGAGGCTCTTGGCCTTAACCTAAGGTGTTAATTGTTTTGTAGGTGCAAAATCGTCCAAGATCGAGGAGGAGAAAATTTGCATCCACAACGACTTCATCAACTGCTTCTACATTTGCCTGAAGATCTGATGCGCCATATACTTGAGTATTTTCACACTTAAGAGGGAGTGTTGTGACATATGTTGTTATCAATATTGTGATTGTGTAAATCTTAAGTAGAGATAAAATAGGAATCCTTTGGGATCTAGATGATCTTTCCTAATAGACTCTAATAGACTTTGTATTACTTGGAGAGCAAGTTTCTCTCCTCCTAATTACTATAAATAAAGGCATAAGGACTGGAGAATTAACACACAATTCCTCAAGCCTATACTCCACTCTCTTTCTCTATGCCGTACCCCTTGGTTAAATATAGGCCATAAAGTTTGTTAAAAAAAAAAAGATTTATAAGGATTTTGGAAGACTTTATAATCCTATTATAGTCAACTATGATTTTAAAAGATATTAAAAGAGTCCATTCAAATATAGGGGTAATCAATTAAATGATTTTAAAAGAGTTTAAAATTTAGGTGTAGTCAACTAGAATTTTAAAGGATTTTAATTGAGTACATACAAATCTATATGTATTAAATTTTTTATAGATTACGAAGGATTTCATTCAATAAGAGATTTTGTAGGATTTGAGAAGGGATGGTAAGTATAAAAATCCTACCTCCACCCCTAGAATTTCTTTTCAACCGTCTTGCTTTTTTCTCTCTTTCTATCTCTCTTTCTCCACTCTGCAACTTGAGCTTTTTTTCTCTCTTTCTCTCTCTTACCATTACTTTCTCCATTTTCTCCAAGAAACTCATCCTTCCTGCCTCCCTTAGAGCAACTCCAGCCATGGAGCCCTCCCCCTGGCAATACACTATTTAATCCACCCTATTGAACAGTAACTGCCTTAAATGAATAGTAACTACCATTAATGAACAGTAATTGACATTTACATCTCCACCCTTGAAACCCTCCCCCTGGCAATAAGCAATTAAAATAATAATTTTTTTTGTTTGTTTAAATAATAAAAAATTGCAACCGGTCCCCCCTCTCTCTCTCTCTCCCTCTCTCTCTCTGACACAAAAAAACATAAAAAATTGTAAAACCCTCGGGCCATAGGCCCGTCGACTCCCCACCCCCCTTCGCTCGGGCTCCCACCGTCGCTCGGCCTTCACACGGCTGGAGCTGCACCCACCGGCCAGAGGGCCCTTTCTCCTCCCCTGTGGCCCGAGCAACCAGCATGGCTGGAACTGCTCTTATGGCGTCTCAGCCACACCCTCCCCTCCCACCCCACCAAGGTAACCTGACTGAGATTTCTCCCCCTGGATTTGCTTTCTATTTTTTTTATTTTTTTTATTTTTTTTATTTTATCATATTAGCCTTCCGGTTCATAGAATTTAATTCAATTTGACCATTTTACAATTTCCCAACCACCCAATTGCTCTCTTCTCTTCTTTCTACTTGGTATTATTATATCACGGTCTTAATTCCAAATATATCGAGTTTACCATGTTGACTTGAATATACACAAGTTACAGAGAGAGAGAAAGAAAGAAAGAAAGAAAGAAAGAAAGTTATGCCTCCCATTCCCACTTAAACCCTAAACCCTCACTTACCATTTCGCTGCCATGATCGCCAGCTATGCCTCCCAGTCTCTCCATCATTTTTTTTTTTGTTTTACTAAAAAAATAATTTTTAAAATGACAGGAGAGTCTCTCTAAATCCATTTAAATCTTTAATCAAAGTCCATAAGAATCCTTTCAAATCTTTAATCAAAGTCCAAATTAACGGCACCACCCTTAACAACATGGAAATAATTCTATTCAAATGTGATTGGTTAAGTCTCATTGTCACTTCGTATTACGGTCTAGTAGTATTCCTTTTCACTTGTAAGTGAGAGGTTTTAGGTTTAATCATTGCCAAATGCAAATTTGAGTCACATTATCGTTAGCCCATAGTGAAGCTAAGCCCACCTCATTCTTCTTAATGTAGATAATACTGGGTGTTAAAAAAAAAATTATGAGGCATTTTCTTCAGTAGTCGGAATTCAAATGAATCGTGTTCTGTTAATTATTACAATTAGCTTTATAATATCTTTGATTAAATTCTTTTTTTTTTTTTGGTTTTGACAAGACTATCAAGTTTTGGCCTGCATTATCTCCATAATACTAAACGTTATACACTATCCAAATATGCAGCCTCAACCTAAAGTGGCTCTTCTTCTTCCTGCTACCCTACAATTGTTATAGTATTTGTTTCATTTGGCATGGAGTTGCCATCGTCAACTAACACTTCAGTTATCATGCAACACGTTTTTAATTGAAGTCTTGTATTACACGCTGAAATATTGTGTCCAATACCTGTTGACGATTGGTTTTGAATTAGATGCTTCAACTATATCATGCTACCAAAGCGGACAATAGGGTCAATCAATTTTTGTTGTTGAAATTGTTGGATATATCTATGTCGACTCTCACTAGCCACCCACCTATGCTTTGCCAATTAGGTCAAGAATGAAGAACCTCCCAAGTAACTCAATCCATAGAATGTATAGTGGATAGTAAGGCCTGGTTTGGTACTGAGGTGATTTTGAAAAAAGTGGGTATCAAAAAAAGTTGGGAGTTTTTTTGTGTTTGGTAAACATTCAGCTTCAGTTTTTTTTCACAATTTTGGGTGAAAAAAGCCAAAAACACAAAGCTGCAAAACCCAGCTTTGAAAAACCGGCTTTTTCACATCTTTTTACATAAAAGTTTACCAAACACTATAATACTGTTTTTTTTTTCAAAAGCATTTTTACAAAAAAGTTTATCAAACACTCTGCTGCTTTATTTCACAACTGCTTATTCTTACAGCACAGCTAGGCCTGGCAAACGGATCGTGTCTGTCGTGTTCGTGTAACACCTGTTATCTTAACGGTTCGTGTCGTGTCACACTTGTTATGACCCGTTAAGAAAAATATATATTTTTCTTAAATTTGCACATACCACACTTTGCCACATAAATATTACTTCAAAACATTAAAACACATAATTTAATATATATATATATATATATATATATATATATATGTAATCATTTTAGTTTTTAGGGGTATAAAATTGTTAAATTAGGACGTGTTTGTTTGACCTTCTTAGGGGGGACTGGACTAGACTACACTAATTGGTATTGTAGTCTGATGTTTGGTAGGGGCAAGGATTAGGTTTAATGGGATTAGATCCGACTCGCACGGATTAAACCCTTCGCTAGCAGTTCTTAGCGAACCACCCCAAAAACGTCCGGATTCGTAAGACCTCATCCCTCACGTCATCCTCCTCATCCTCATCTCTTCGTCCTGCTCGCCGTCAGCTGCATCCTGGTCGCCCTCATCTGCATCCTGCTCCTCATCTGTTCCTCTCGTCGTCCGCTCCCTCGTCTTCACGTAACAGATCTGCTCGCCCTCATCTGCCTCCAGTTGTCTGGTAAGCTTCGATTGTTCGAATTTTTTCGTCGATTTGGGTCGATTTGGGCGGATTTTTTTCGTCGATTTGGGCGTATTTGTTTTGGGTTTGAGCTTTATTTGATTCTGCAGTTGAACAAATTTTAGGGTTTTGATATTTAGGTGAAATTGAGATTAGAAATTGGGGTTTTCATAAAGCTTGGACTTTGGGGTTTGAAATTGACATTAGAAATTTGGAATTTGGGGTTTGAAATTTGGAATTTGGGGTTTTCATAAAGCAGTGTGTGTGTGTGTTATTACAAAACATAGCTTGCTGTTGCTCTGGCCTTCGATTAATGGTTGATTCTGTGGGATAAGTTTGTATATCTTTTGATTCTGGTTTTCTAGGGTCTGTAGCTTTTAGATTTTAATTTCTTAACCAGTCAATTGTTGATTTCGATTGTGCAGTGTGAGTTATTACAAAACATTGTTGAGTTATTTGATTTAGGTGTGTGTGCAGTGTGTGTGTGTGCAGTGTGTGTGTGAATGAGTGTGTATGCAGTGTGTGTGTGTGCAGTGTGTGTGTGAATGAGTGTGTATGTAGTGTGTGTGTGAATGAGTGTGTATGCAGTGTGTGTGTGTATGCAGTGTGTGTGTGCAGTGTGTTGTGCAGTGTGTGTGCAGTGTGTGTGTGTGTGTGTGTGTGTGAGGGTAAGAGTGTGTTGCACTCTGTCCCCGTGTGTGTGTGTGTGTGACAGTGTGTGTGTGTGAGTGTGAGTGTAAGTGTGAGTGTGAGTGAGTGTGAGTGTGAGTGAGTGTGAGTGTAAGTGTGAGTGTGAGTGTAAGTGAGTGTGAGTGAGTGTGAGTGAGTGCAAGGTGTATGCAGTGTGTGTGTTTGTTGCACTCTGTCCCCGTGTGTGTGTGTGTGTGACAGTGTGTGTGTGTGTGAGTGTGAGTGTAAGTGTGAGTGTGAGTGAGTGTGAGTGTGAGTGAGTGTGAGTGTAAGTGTGAGTGTGAGTGAGTGTGAGTGTGAGTGAGTGTGAGTGTGAGTGTGTGTGCAGTGTGTGTGTGTGTGTATGCAGTGTGTGTGTGTTAGTGTGTTGCATTCTGTCCCTGTGTGTGTGTGTGTGTGACTGTGTTTGTGGGTGAGTGTGAGTGTGAGTGTGAGTGTGTGTGCAGTGTGTGTGTGTATGCAGTGTGTGTGTGAATCAAGCTGTATGCAGTGTGTGTGTGAATGAGTGTGTATGCAGTGTGTGTGTGTGTGTGTGCAGTATGTGTGTGCAGTGTGTGTGTGTGTGAGTGTGTATGCAGTGTGTGTGTGTGCAGTGTGTGTGTGAATGAGTGTGTATGCAATGTGTGTGTGAATGACTGTGTATGCAGTGTGTGTGTATGCAGTGTGTGTGTGCAGTGTGTGTGTGTGAGGGTAAGAGTGTGTTGCACTCTGTCCCCGTGTGTGTGTGAGTGTGAGTGTGAGTGTGTGTGCAGTGTGTGTGTGTGAGTGTGTAAGCAGTGTGTGTGTGCAGTGTGTGTGTGAATGAGTGTGTATGCAGTGTGTGTGTGCAGTGTGTGTGTGTGTGTGTGTGTGAGGGTAAGAGTGTGTTGCACTCTGTCCCCGTGTGTGTGTGTGTGTGACTGTGTTTGTGTGTGAGTGTGAGTGAGTGTGAGTGAGTGTGAATGTGAGTGTGTGTGAGTGTGAGTGTGTGTGCGGTGTGTGTGTGTGCAGTGTGAGTGTGAGTGTGTGTGCAGTGTGTGTGTGTGCAGTGTGTGTGTGCAGTGTGTGTGTGTGTGTGTGAGGGTAAGAGTGTGTTGCACTCTGTCCCCGTGTGTGTGTGTGTGTGACTGTGTTTGTGTGTGAGTGTGAGTGAGTGTGAGTGTGAGTGTGTGTGAGTGTGAGTGTGTGCGCAGTGTGTGTGTGTGTGCAGTGTGTGTGTGAGTGTGTAAGCAGTGTGTGTGTGCAGTGTGTGTGTGAATGAGTGTGTATGCAGTGTGTGTGTGCAGTGTGTGTGTGTGTGTGTGAGGGTAAGAGTGTGTTGCACTCTGTCCCCGTGTGTGTGTGTGTGTGACTGTGTTTGTGTGTGAGTGTGAGTGAGTGTGAATGTGAGTGTGTGTGAGTGTGAGTGTGTGTGCGGTGTGTGTGTGTGCAGTGTGAATGTGAGTGTGTGTGCAGTGTGTGTGTGTGTAGTGTGTGTGTGCAGTGTGTGTGTGTGTGTGTGTGAGGGTAAAAGTGTGTTGCACTCTGTCCCCGTGTGTGTGTGTGTGTGACTGTGTTTGTGTGTGAGTGTGAGTGAGTGTGAGTGTGAGTGTGTGTGAGTGTGAGTGTGTGCGCAGTGTGTGTGTGTGCAGTGTGTGTGTGAGTGTGTAAGCAGTGTGTGTGTGCAGTGTGTGTGTGAATGAGTGTGTATGCAGTGTGTGTGTGCAATGTGCAGTGTGTGTGTGTGTGAGTGTGAGTGTGAGTGTGTGTGAGTGTGAGTGTGTGCAGTGTGTGTGTGAGTGTGTAAGCAGTGTGTGTGTGCAGTGTGTGTGTGAATGAGTGTGTATGTAGTGTGTGTGTGCAGTGTGTGTGTGTGTGAGGGTAAGAGTGTGTTGCACTCTGTCCCCGTGTGTGTGTGTGTGTGACTGTGTTTGTGTGTGAGTGTGAGTGAGTGTGAGTGTGAGTGTGTGTGCAGTGTGTGTGTGTGAATGAGTGTGTATGCAGTGTGTGTGTGTGTAGTGTGTGTGTACTGTGTGTGCAAGGTGTATGCAGTGTGTGTGTTTGTGTACTGTGTATGCAGTGTGTATGTATGCAGTGTGTGTATGTATGTATGCACTGTGTGTGTACTTGCAGGGTGTGTGTGTAGTGTATGCAGTGTGTGTGTGTAGTGTATGTAGTGTGTGTGTAGTGTATGCAGTGTATGTAGTGTGTGTATGTATGTACTGTGTTTGCAGTGTGTATGTATGTACTGTGTATACAATGTGAATGTTTTGTATTGTGTGGGGTTGATGCTGAATTGCAATTTGTTGTGGTTGTTGGTTGCAGAGAAGAGGAGCATAAACGGAAGGCTAAGGCTAAGGCTACTGTATTACAGGTGTCCTTTAATTTCCCTTTTCACATGCAATGCCTAGCAATGATAGCAATCCTCATACTAGTGTTCTTAGACACATGTTTATAGATGTATAAGAGTAGAACATTTTGAATATGATGCCTCGGGTTAATGAAATTTTTTTTTTTCAACGCCACCTGTATATTTGTTGCCTCGGGTTAATGAAATTTTTTTTTTCAACGCCATATGTATATTTGTTGCCTCGGGTTAATGATTTAGTTAATTTGTTTTTTGTTTTTTTTTTGTTTGGATAGATATGGATCGAAGGAAGCTTTTATTGATCTTATTGTTAGAGATGTCTTATTTGGAGACAATTTGTATTTGTACGATTCTTGTGGTGATGATGCTACGTGGCAAACAGAGACATGTTGAACGACTCACATTGACTAACCGTTCACTTATTAGACGAGAGATTAGTTTGTGTTATCTGAATGGTATAATAAGGAATACTGATACTGAATGTGTTAACGAATTGAGAATGGATAGAAGGATTTTTGGCATATTATGCGACTTACTTCGTCAAGATGGGAGGGTAAAAACTGATGGTTTGGTGTCTGTAGAGGAACAGGTGTGTATGACTTTACAAATATTAGCACATCATACTAAGAATCGTAGTGTTGGCGGTAGATTTTATAGGTCGGGAGAGACTATAAGTAGGTATTTCAATAGCGTATTGCAAGGAATTTTGCGATTACAAGGTATCCTACTAAAAGTCCCCCAGCCTGTGCCTATTGATTCTACAGATGCTAGGTGGCGATGTTTTAAGGTATGATGAGAAATATTTTTCATTTTCCCTAAGCTTTAACTCTTCATTCCCTTTGTATAAATTAACAAAAAGTTTTTTATTTTTTATTTTTAAGAATTGCTTGGGAGCATTGGATGGAACACACATTGATGTGCATGTACCTGAAATTGACAAACCAAGATACCGAACAAGAAAGGGTCGAGTCGCAACTAATGTGTTAGGTGTGTGTTCAGGAGATATGCAGTTCATATATGTGTTTCCGGGGTGGGAGGGTTCCGCATCAGACTCTAGAGTGCTACATGATGCAATTAGTAGGCCTAATGGTTTTAAGGTACCAGCGGGTAAGACTATTACTTAGTCTCAACTTTCTAAGTTAGGTTTGGTTCTGTTTGTCAACTACAAAACACTAATAAGGTCTGTTTTTTTTTTCATTAGGTTGTTATTACCTTGTAGATGGTGGTTATACAAATGGTGAAGGATTCCTTGCACCCTATAGAGGAATACCTTATCATTTATCTGAATGGGAGGGACGAACACCTTCTAATAAGGAAGAATATTTTAACATGAAGCATTCTAAGGCAAGGAATGTAATTGAACGCTGTTTTGGCTTGCTAAAAGGAAGGTGGTCGATACTAAGGAGTCCATCTTTCTATCCGATAAGGACACAAGGTCGAATAATTACCGCTTGTTGCCTACTACACAATCTTATTAGGCAAGAGATGTCAGTAGATCTAATGGAGAATTTGCCAATAATAGAAGATGGACAAAATACAGAAGAAGGTGAATATGTTGGTAGTGTTCAATCATCGGACCAGTGGACTGCAATGAGGAATGATATGGCTCAGGAAATGTATAATGAGTGGAGAGCAATTAGGAACCAGCAACCGAACTAGCTATATGTTTTAATGATAACATTTTATTTTAGTATTCCTTTTTATCATGCATTTGTTAGATATTAGCACAATGATTGGATGATATGCAAATTAATTGGATATTATGCAAGTTGATTGGATATTATGCAAGTTGATTGGATATTATGCAAATTGATTATTTGTATGGTATTTTCCTTCATTAAAATATTTTTTGTTTAGGTATGGATAACGAAAATATTTTGAATGCTACTCAAGAGCCAAAAGGAAGAAGGCGTAAATGGGAAGCATTTGAGGAAGAAGTATTACTAGGAGTTCTTGAGGATTTTGTTGCTCGGAAGCAACGGTGTGACACCGGTGCTTTCAAACAAGGTACTTTGGTTGAAATAGCAAAAGCTGTCAATGTTTTATGTCCTCATTCAAATATAAAGGCAAATCCACATATTGAGTCCAAGTTGAAGAAATGGAAAAAAACATATAGTATGGTCGTTGACATGATAAACACAAGTGGATTTGCATGGAATGATGTCAAAAAGTGCGTTGAAGTTGACAGTGATGACGCATGGCAAACTTATGTGCAGGTTCATATCCTATTTTATTTATGCATTAGTTATATTCTTGCTCTTATATTTGTTACGCATGCTAAATTTTAGTTTTGCTATGTTGATATAATCTTAGAGAAATAAAGAAGCCGATGGATGGAGAAGCAAGCCTTTTCCACTGTTTGATAGATTTGCATATATATTTGGAAAAGATCGGGCTACGGGTAATGTAGCCGAAACCCCTGCTCAAATGGTGGAGGAACAAAGTCATGATCATGTTGGTGAAAGTGATATTGGAGGTGATAATTTTGTTTCTTCAATGAACCAACAAAGCCAACAAAGCACCCCATCTGAAAATAGCCAAAGAAAGAGGAAAAGAGCTGTGGGAAGTTCAAGTGATGGAACCGAGGCAATTATCAGTGGACTGAAAGATTTTTATGTTGAAAGTGGGAAGAGGATGCAAATGGTAACTGAAGCTTTAGTTCAAGGTACTGCAGATCATACTGACATAGCTAATGAACTTGAAGCAATGGGTCTCTCTCCTATGGATCAAATTGATGCATTGTCTCTTATTTTGGATAAACAAAAAAATGTGGGAGTGTTCAGGGCAATCAAACCGGAACTCAAGAAAGTGTTCGTCCAAAGGCTTCTAAGCGACAACGCAAGGGGATGAGGATTTTTGCTAATGTTAACATGGATGTATTTTATTAACGTTAACATGGATGTATTTTATTAATCATACAATCTTATGTTATGACTTATAACTTAGCTTTGCACTAGTATTTTGGCTTATGTTAACTAGCCATTTTGTAAATTATGGAGATCTATTTTGGCTATTGTTAACTAATGTTAACTAGGATTTTCTAAATTATGGAGATCTTATGTACTTGTATTTGTTGAAGTTGCATGTATTGGCCACTATTATTTTTCTTCTGTTGGGTGATAGAGTTTAAATCAAGCTACATTTGTAAATTAAACCCAATTCTATTAGCAGGTAATAGAAACAAAACAATTGTCAATTTTTTTTAAGATTCATAATATACATGGTAAAAATATGCTCCAATTAACCCATATCATGAGATTTGTAGCATTACTCTATTACACAATGGCAAAAATTTGTAGTCCTAGTCTAAGCAAACACAAATCTGGTGAACAGTACTGTTTTTCTTATCCTGCTTCTTAGTCCGAGACTGCACCAAACACTTCACTAAGTTAGTCCAGCTTAGTCCAGTCTAAGCCAGTCCAGCTTAGTCCCGGCAGCTAGTCCAGTCCAAGACAGTCCGGCGCAGCAAACGCACCCTTAATGTATATAATTAGTATAGTTTATTCATACTCATTAAGTATAATATAAGATTTTGTGGTATCCACCAGTGTAATTTTTTAAATTGAAGATCGAATTCATTCATTGTATTCATGTAGGGTCAAGAAGTGTAGCTGCAAAAAATCATCAAAATCAGAGTTAAAATAGTCATTAAATCGTGATTTTTCGTTTTATAACCGTTGAAAAGTTTTGTTTGGTTACTTAATCTTTGAATGTTTGATTTTTGCAATTTTTGGCATATGCGATCTCGAAGTATATACAAACATGTTTGACGGTTGGATCGTTGAAACTAGTTTCGTCGAATGAGTCTCCCATTAAAACAATAGATTCACTAACACTTAAGAGTTTATTCATACTTTCATTAAGTATAGCATAAGATATCTGTAAATATTTTAAATTGAAGATCGAATTCATTCATTGTATTCATATAGGGTCAAAGAGTGTAGCTGTAAAAAATCATAAAAATCGGAGTTAAAATAATAGTTAAATCGTGATTTTTCGTTTTATAACCGTTGAAAAGTTTTGTTCGGTTACTTGATCTTTGAATGTTTGTTTTTTGTGATTTTTTAATGATGCAATCTCGAAGCATATACAAACAAGTTTGACAGTTGGATTGTTGAAATTAGTTTCGTATAATTCGTATCCCATCAAATTCAATGGTATATATATTTATTAAGTAGATTTAAATCTATTTATTATGTACGTATAATTATTATAGTTTTCAGGGGTATAAAATTTAATTTAAAATTATATATATAATTATTATAGTTAGTATTTTGGGGGTATAATTATTATAGTATATATAATTATTATAATTATTATAGTTAATTTAATATATATATATATATTTATAGTATTTTTTAGGGTTATACAATTATTAAATTAATATTCTGCTTATCGTGTATCGTGTTACCCACGTGTATACACGAACCAACCCGTTATCTTAACAGGTGCTTATCGGGTTATCCGATAACGACCCAATTCGTTATCGTGTCGACTCGAACACCTGTTAATTTCGTGTCGTGTCGTGTCGGGTTATCGGGTGGTATCAGGAATTGCCATGCCTAAGCACAACAGAAGCAACTTTTTTTTCAAAGCACAACAGAAGCAACTTTTTTTTCAAAGCACAACAATACCAAACCAGCCCTAAGCCTCGTGCACCACATTAATCTCACTATAGAACAATGGCACTGGACATGCCAAATCAAGAACAAATTATTTCATACTTTTAGGGTAAAATCGACCTAATTAGGAACATGTCGACTTGTTTAAAAGTGAATTTGAAATAATTAAAATCGCATTAAGATTACAAAATGTACTTCTGATTATGTTTTACAAAATGTTAAGGGAAGTGTTATTGGCACTCTAAAAATCTCATTCTACACTCCTCACAAATGTATTTTTCTTTCTAAATATAGAAAATTTGGAATGCCAATAACAATTCCCAAAGTTAAAAGTTCTTTTGTGTTAAATTTTTGCTATTGTACAGAAGTACTTTATGAAGAAGCATTTCTAAATGTCTTGTCGAAGCAACGAACAGTGTGTGAACCAAGGTATAAAATATCGATGATATCGGAAATATTGGTAGTCAAAAAACACAGAAATTTCGATGGAAATATCGGGATATTATCGATATCGATAAAAATTGAATAAAAACCATGGAAATTGTAAGAAAAACTTGGAAATTTTTATTGAAACTTTGCAGGATGTTTATTTAGTCAATTATCTATTAGTTTATCACAAAAAATTGGAAGGAAATGCATTGCATGATGGATTTAACTAATTTAAGTTGATTATATAATGAGCTGGCAAACATTGTGAGTGTAGAAAATATGTAGTAATTAATGAAAGAAGTATAAACGCATTATAATCATTTATATATAATGAGTTAGTACAATATTTTACACTTTACACATTGCATGGTAAGATACATGAGTGATTTAATACCACATAGAGTTCTTACGAGGTTCAAAATTTTCACTATCTTCATCATCTCTATGTGTAGATTTGTTTCTTGCAAAAAGAATTCAAAACAAAACCATATATATAAATATTTTAGCATATTTTCACTAAAACATAAATGATATGGTGGTCAAGATGTTGAAGGAGTAAAATGGGAGGGTTCGAATCCCTTAGTGTTTTTTTAAATATAGAAATTTATCCTAGATAATAAATATTAGGGTAAATTACACAAAACTACCTCAACTATTAGGGTTTTATTTATTTATTTATTTTTCTGGGTTGCAGGTAGTGGGTGCGACATGTAACACCCCAACCCCCATTTATATGTATAATTTCGTAAGTCCCCTAAAGTTTTATTAAGATTTCATTTTGGCCCCCCCCATTTTGATTAAATCTAGACCCTTTATCTAGATTCCTAAACATTCCCAAACTGCCACTTGGTAGCACCATATCACTCTTCACTCTTCTCTCTTTCCGTCCCCTACCCCGTGACCTTCTTTCCTTTCTCTTTCTTCTTCTTCTTTCTCTGCACTCTATATCTCTCTCTCGAAACCTTCTATCTCTTCCCTCTCTGTCGCCGAGACACACACAGCAGCACCATCGTGCAAACATCATTACCATTATCATCATCGTCATCAAACCTCGTATTTCTCCCTCTCCTTCTTGTCTCTGCAACTCGGCGAACGCAGGAACTCTCCGGCAAGCTTCTTAATCTTCTTCGGTTAGGTAAGCTTCGGGTTTACCTTTTTTTGTTTTAGATTGAAGCTTAGATGTGAATTTTTAAGTTCTATCTCGTGTTTTTCTAAGGTTTTTGGGATGAAATCGGCTCGGGATTAGGCACACCCATCTCCGGCGAGGCCGTGGGTGTCTAGAGGTGTTCCGACCACCACAAGTCGTTTCATGGCAAACAAAAATGGTTCGAGTGGGTCCCACCGTCGAACGAATGGGATCCGATGACTGCCACATCTTTGGGAGTCGTTCACCGCCACAGAGAACGACGCAGCGGCTGCCAAGGGTCTTCAAGTCACCGATCTTGTTGAAGACGAGGAGGAGGAGGGAGTCCAGGAGGCGATCGAAGAGGTCGTCGTCAATGGGGGAGTAGGGTTCCAGACGACAACGACGAATTCCTCCGATAATATCGCGATATATTGATAATAATTAAGTGGATACTCGTGAAAATATTGCCCTCTCACAAAAACGATATTATCGGTGAAATATCATCGATAATATCAATATTTTGGTCCATGGTGTGAACCAAAAGGAAATCTTGTTGTATGCGAGACATTAATCTTATGCATATAGTGTGGATAGTTATATAATTTTCTCTGGTCAATAAGCATTGGAATGGATTGATATTCATATATGGCCACTAAATCTTCTCAGGAGGATCCTCATAACCAAGGTATAAAATATCAATGATATCGGAAATATTGGTGGTTAAAAAACATGGAAATTTCGATAGAAATATCGGGATACTATCAATATCGATAAAAATTGAATAAAAACCACGGAACTTGTAAGAAAAACTTGAAAATTTTTATTGAAACTTTGCAGGATATTTATTTAGTCAATTATCTATTAGTTTATCACAAAAAAATTGGAAGGAAATGTATTGTATGATGGATTTAACTTATTTAAGTTGATTATATAGCGAACTGGCAAACATTGTGAGGGTAGAAAATATGTAGTAATTAATGAAAGAAGTTTAAACACACCATAATCATTTATATATATTGAATTAGTATAATATTTTACACTTTATACATTGCATGGTAAGATACATGAGTGACTTAGTACCACATAGAGTTCCTATCAAGGTCTAAAATATCGAGGATATCGGAAATATCGGTAGTCCCAAAACATGGAAATTTCGATGGAAATATCAGGATAATATCGATATTTTAGACCTTACTCATAACCAGACAGATAATGAACAATTTCATCATTTAGCATAAAAGCAATCTGACCAAAAAAAGTGCCAAGTACCTATTACATCTCTATTGTTTTTTGTAAGTGACATTTTACCACAGTGGTAGAAAGAAGTTGAGTCATTGTAAGACGGCATGGGTTCGAATCTCATTGGTGACTAATCTAACATTTAATCTAACAAAATCTATCAGTTGACAAAAAATATAAAAAAATCTGACCAAAAAAAAAACATTAAAAGCAAATATTGGATGAGCATACCAAAAGGATAATGTTAATGAGTCTAAATTTTGTCTTTTAGCATTAGCCATACCAAAATCTCATGCGAAAGGTTTGATTTGAGTGTGAGTTTGGTATAAAAGTTATGGACAGGGACGTTTATATTGAGTGGGTTAAACCTCATAATGGGGCAATAATTTGGTTCAAATTCACTTATGACGAGAATCGAACTTAAAATTTTTCACTTATAAGCGAAAAAGAATACTACTAGACTGTAGTACTAAGTGACTATTATATTGTTTTATCAAAGGGATGATATAAAGTCTGTCTCGATTTCGTTTTCTTTGTAAAAGGACTCTAATAAAGTAAATATGGAACCAACTAAAGGGCCATATTAGCAGCTTGTATCCATGTCAAATATTAATCTTGATCATGTAATATAACTCACTTTAACATATGCAATTATACAATATTTGGGTTAATTTATGTATAAATCTTGTGAATTGTAACTTAAGAATAAATTTCTTTGGCTTTTTATATTAGCACCCCACAAAATGTTGAATGCATCTCACATTAAAATTTAATATTAAATGATTTATTTACCCTACTATACAATGACAATTTTGAACTTATTAGGTTTTTAGAAAAAAAAATTCTAAATACACCCCAAATCACTTTTAACGTATTATTTATCTTCTTCAACTATTAAAATCCCTCCGACCCTCCATTGTTGAACAAAACCCTAACCAATGAAACTACAAACAAGTTGATTGAGAAAAATTATTTTTGACGAATGGAACATGAAATCGATGTTTCGGAAGCTTCACATGAGGTAAGACTTCATATTCTTTATTGTTTGAGTGATTTTGACGACATCGATAATTATTTAATCTTGCTTTAGCTGCATTATTTAAGCTTCTATGTTCGTATTCATCTTTTAGGGATCACATGAATTACATGAAGAATTAAACACCTAAAATTACCACCAAATATTAAAAGCAGACGAGATGGGTTTTAATGGTGGAATTGCAAACAAACCACATATGCTTTAAATCTTAGGCGGCATCTTTTGTCAAAATTTTAGGCGGCATCTTTTGTCAAAATTCCAGTCGGCATTTTTTGTCCAAATTAAAAGCTTTATAGGATTTGCGAAATGTGGGGTGTATAAAAAAACATGGGGTGCATGTAGAAAATATAAGGTGTTTTTTGAGAATGTGAGGTGTGAGGGTATTATGGGGAAGTAAATGGGGTGTATTAAGATAATTTTTCATTGAAAAAGAAAATGTGGGGTGTATTAAGATAATTTTTCATTAAAAAAGAAAATGTGGGGTGTATTAAGTATGTGGGGTTTATTCAACAATTTGTGAGGTGTTAATATAATAAGCTATTTCTTTTATTTCAAAACCAATTTTACCACTCATATACAGTCATGAAATATTTAAAATCAAACCTTAGATCGGTGTGTTTTATCTTGTACTGGCTTATTTTTTTTTAGACTAAATTTCTCATTGATGAGAGAAATGACATTACATGAGCTTATAAGTAACTTGAGCTATTTCCCATATTACTGATTGGTTTTATAGTGGAATCTTAACTTTCTTCAATTTTAATAGTTGACATGTCCTTCTAATAATATTTAGGACGCTCTTATAGTTAAAAATTATAGTTGGGGTTAGGCCTTGTGTCTCTTGTTTGTCTTTTTATTATTTTATATAATGATATATTTATATATCATTATATACAACTTGCAATTTGTCCTAAGAGGTGACAAATTTAGGTTAAGCTATACAATTATCTAACCATAATAATTTGGTATTTAACTTGCAATTTATGCCCTTTTGTTTAGTACATCGATAGTTTTACACTAAGGGAAGTGGAGTTCGGCTAAGCCACACAATGAGTAGCCTAATTTGGTATTGAATTCGCCAGCCATACAATGAGTAGCCTAATATGGTATTGAATTCCCCATTAAATCTCATGTTTGTCTTTGTTTTTTTTTTATTTAAAAAAAAATTGGACTTTACAGAGTCCAACCTAATCCTAACACTATAAAATAGAGAGTAATACTGTAATATTAAGTCATGTATTTTTCAAATCAGTATAAAGCTCCCTCTTACGGTCAAATTTCTGAAAGAAAAATTATAATTTAAAATGATTAGATTTGTAAGATGATAACACCCTTCCTCCTCAATTTACTCCAATAACATACATACAACTTTTCACTATAAATATTAATACTTATGGCTTGCTCATATTCGAAAAAAGCAAGTTTGCTAGCTGCATCTACAAATTCTTGCATACAAACATACAAGCTCAAACGCTTCAGAATAAATTAAAGATCTGGAAACACTTCCAATAATATCACATGCATGCATGCAGATGATGCCTTAATCAGTTGGAGTTTTCGGTCATAAATCTTTTAATAACTTGCAAAGCTTCATCTGAGACTTCTGAGTAGGGATCATTCGTTAAAAAACCATGTTGCTCTCCCTCAAATTCGACACACTCAATTTTCTTTCCCAAATCTTTTAACTTTCTCCAGTAGCTCTCCACCCTATCTTTCAACAGTTCATTGCCACCCAAGATAACCAAGATGGAATCTAGGGCCACCTTCTCAAGGTTTGGACTGTTTGGTCCAAATGGGTTGACCATTGGATGGTCTCTGGTTTCTCCTACTGGCATTGAAAGCCTCCAAAATCTGCATGAATTATAACAGTTAACATAGATATCAAACTAATTTCATATAAATCGGACAGGGATCTTAAAATGATCATATCAAATGAATAATACTAGAACTAATATTGTTAACCAAAAAAGAAAAATGATCATAAAAATGTCCTAAAGGCTCTTGTAAATTTATTTTTGTATCCAGAGTCAAATACGCATACATTTTTTTTTAAAACATACGTGTACATATTAGAACCATCAAGTAATGCATTGGTTAAGGGAATATGATAAGTATTAACTACATTGTAAAAGATGAAATTGGTACAGAGGAAGAGAAAGAATTGGTAGAGAGAAACAAGAAATATTGTATTGATTGAATGGAGAAAATGTATACAAAATGAACTTAATGAAATGATAGCTATACAATCCCTTATATAGCCATATAACCTAATTACAATAATACCCATCTAACTATATTTCTGTTATATCAGTTATTACTCCCCCCTCAAACTAAACTTGGAGTATCCAAGTGAAGTTTGAACTAGCCAGGGATTTGAGACTGATATGCAATTACTGGTCTCCAACTGTCTGCCCAGTTCCGTGGCTGCTCCCAGTGCCTGTAACATCACCAAAATCATCTAAAGTCTCGCTCTCAAGATGTAAAATGTCATCCTTGCGCACTGCAACCATCTTGGACAACAAAGCAGTGAACTTGCTTAGTAGAGTCCAAATTAGCACTAAATCCATTAGAATTGTCGTTTCTTTAAGCAGAACCCAATACAAGCTCCCCAACAGGTAGATCAGCAATACAATCAAATCTGGTCTTGGTCTGAACGTACCCAACAAGTTGTCGACTGTGAACTGAGAAGCCATAGTAACACACTCACTGTATATGCAAATTATCCCTCCTAAATCTTGACAGAAACTGGCACCAAATCAACAATGGAGAATGACACTCCAAGAAATTAAATCTACCAAGGAGAATGACACTCCAAGAAACTAAATCTACCAAGGAGAATGACACTCCAAGATCTTCCGAACACCAAAATTAACCAAATCAACTAAGGAGAATGACACTCTAGGAAACTAAATCTACCAAGGAGAATGACACTCCAAGAAACTAAATCTACCAAGTAGAATGACACTCCAAGATCTTCCGAACACCAAAATTAACCAAGGAGAATGACACTCCTGAAATCTTCCGAACACCAAAATTAACCAAGGAGAATGACACTCCATATCAACTGAATGACTCCACATATCAACAATTTGCATAGGCAAGAAACATATACGGCTTTGTATCTCAACAATATTCCAAACACTTCAACACTTTTCAACAACTACAGAGACTGGAAATGACCTGATTTCACTATTGTCTGCTATGGTTGCTGAAAGGTTGGGCAGCGATGAGTGCACACCACAATCGACAACATCTGGGCTATTCATGTGTGCTATTAACCTTGCATCGAGCGAGGGCATATTGGTTCACGGAGTTAGAGTTAACCAGCAAAGAGGAAAGAATCTCCAGCACCGACAAACACCACCATCTCGAATCTTCAAGAATTACAGAATCGCAGAAATTCGCAGCTCCACCAGATCATCAAAGTAATAGAATAGAGAACAGAACATGGATCAAATAACACCAAAGAAGCACAGAGAGCTGATATACAAACTACACCAAGAATGTAGAGCAGATACCACCTGAGAAGATCCCATATCACAAGGCAGACACAACAGAGAATCAAGAAACTGACAACATCCCAAATCTGCAAGAGCTTTCCACACTAGAGAAGGGAACACGGAGCAGTGGCAAATATAGAATTCAGAGAGCTAATCTGCGAACACTACTAAGAATAAAGAAATAGACCAATAATCTTGAAATCACTCTTTGACATTTCGTCAAACAAATAATGTGCAAGAATGCACTTGCCAATTGAGGATGACATTTGAAGAATCGGTGATGTCAAATTTGAGGAGGACATAACTTCACATGAAAATTCTGAGTTGGGCAATATGTCAAACACCTGGACTGCAGCGAACAAGAAGCATACGATTTTGGGAAACACCAAGAAGTCGAGAATCCAACCCATACAACTCTAGCTCCGACTAAATCCTTGTTGTCACCGACCAAAACCCACCTGACTGGTACACTGTTCTTCAAATATCCCGACCCAGATCCGCAAACCCAATTGTCATCCGGACCCAGTTGAAATCGATGAGGTCAGTGACGACGTTTTTCAGGGTGGTGATCACAGAGTCGCCTGGAACACGTTGGTGGCACCAAGGATCTCCAAAAGAACGCTCATTCTCAGTCGATTCGCATCCACAAAAACTAAGTAAGAAATTGATTCTGCTTCTTTCTCCGATTCAGGGATTAGAGAGAAGAAGGAAACACCAAAGAACTTAGACGAAAAATTCAAGAAAATCTGAAGAGAAAATAAAACTCGAAAAAGAAATCTAAAAAAAAAATAAAATACGGAACCACCAGAATCAATGGCGTAAGCCTAGTGGCTCTGATATCATATTAACTACATTGTAAAAGATGAAATTGGTACAGAGGAAGAGAAAGAATTGGTAGAGAGAAACAAGAAAGATTGTATTGATTGAATAGAGAAAATGTATACAAAATGAACTTAATGAAATGATAGCTATACAATCCCTTATATAGCCATATAACCTAATTACAATAATACCCCTCTAACTATATTTCTGTTATATCAGTTATTAATAAGGAACGAGGTTTGATAAAAAAAATAAAGGATACTGGATATGGCACTATCTTAATCAGTCTACGTGTGAAAGGTCATACTCATATATTGGATTAAGCACTACTTAGACGATATTAGACTTGCTTGTTATCGTAATATCAAGGTTATCTAGCTTTATATCATAATCATTTCCGGTTCGTTGGATTTAGCACTATCTTACGCGTTTGAAAAGAAACTCAAAGTTTGATCATTATTCATGCATGGTAACTAGCAATATCGCACATGTCCATAGCGCACAAAATTATATCAAAGTATCTTGAATAATTGTCAAAACCACAGTATTTATTTTTTCGTTAATTGTTATAAGCACTCCGAAATAATTATCATGCTTCTCCCTTCTTTGTGTTATGAGTGCATCATGACTATTTTCTTGGCAATAATATATAGCTCCCATTTTTTATCTCCAAATTTCTTTAGCTATTAAAGTGATCACCAACTTTTTATTGTTGTTTCTCTTTCTATAACTGTAAGAGGTTCTAAGTGCAATTTTTCTTTGTTTAAAAAAAAAGAAAATACCAAGTGATATTCTTTATATACTAAACTTGACGTGTTTAAATCTAATTAGTTATGATCATTTTGATTATAGTTATTAGTTTTTGAATTGCCCATGTTGGTTAAAACACGAGCTAATTAAGCTTAAATTATTATTTTGAGATAGGATAATTTTATTTGAACCTATTTAACCTCTCTTTACACTCAGCTTACTCTCTACACCCATCTTATTTTCAATTAAGTTATTAATATCTCTTTAAACCCTAGTTTACTTTCTAAACTACCCTAACAAACTCAATTCAATATGTAAATTTATTTTTACACCCATTTATAAAAAACTCAAAATCAAAACATGTATTCTCTTGTCTGACATTCTATCCTTCCAACTGGTATGTCATCTTCCCTTTTATTTCTTCATGATTTAACTGAAATCAAAATCAAAATTAATAATAATTGGTGAGAATTAATTTATCATTTAGGTTTATAGGAGGATGGCATAAAGCCACCTTTATGCAATTACCATGTTGGAAAAGCTTGATAACACCCTATTTGCTCGCTTTCTGATGCTTTTATGAGCAATTTGGGCGCAAGAAATTCAAGGCTATGGAACGGGAAGATTGAGCAGCCCAACTTAACTTGTGAGTCATTATAGCTATTGGACTACTTAGTTTCTTATAGGTTCCTGCTGCGGGAGGACTAATTAATATCTGTAGAAGTCGTGGAAATGCAACCGAAATTAGCGGTTTGAATCTGGTGCTACTGCGATAAGGCTACTAGATTGAATCATCCATAATGAAACCATCCATTTGCTTCACATTTTTTGCTGACCACAGCCAGCTCTTAGTTGAAATGAGTTCATCCGTTTATATATAGAACGAACTACAGCTTTAGACAAGCAAATTTACAACAGCATATAGGGCATGATAAAACTACTTATTTGGCCTACTAGCCTTCAATGGTGTACGAGGGTTCATTTGTTTATATCAATCAATTCATAACTTAGTTGAAGGATCCAAAACTTCAAAGTTACCATCCATTCGTAAAAAGAGCTTGCTCTCGTCTTAGGGTTTTAGCCAAATAGAATGTTCGAAAATGATTGCGTTTATATGTTTGATTTTTGAATATGAGTTTATTGATAAATTTTAGTTTTATTGTTAATTTCAATTTGTACTTAATGGTAATTATACAAATAGAGTAAAAAAAAAAACAATTCACATTTAAAATTTAAGTTGAATATAGAAAGAGGTTACATGAATTCAAATAAAATTTTTCTTTGAGATATTATTTGGAAAAAGACACCTCCAATATTAAATGTTGACCCATTCAAGGTCAAGTCATTTGACACGTACGTAAAGAAGAAATGCGTTTCACATCATCAACTTCAGAGGGATTTGGAGGGGATCTTCTCCCCTATTTAGGTGTCTTCTAGTAGTCATCACCTATAATTTATCTAGAAGATATCAACATATGTAGTCTAACTTTAGACCACAAAAGTATAGTCTTTTGTCTTATGAAAGGACAAATAATTACGATGCAATTCACATGGCAACATCTTTCATGGTCAAGATGGATATGACATTTAAATGATTGAATGCCCTCATAAACCTTAATTTGGATGCTTTTGATTGGAGTCAAATTTTACTCTATGAGATTAAAAAGATTTGTTGCTTTATAGATCCTCGTGAATAGGTAGAAATGCCTTTTTACAAATTCAAAGGGTGGCCAATTGCAACCTATAATTTTTCATAGATCTGTAAAAGGAACGCGAGCTTCTAGTACGTATAAAAACTTCCCTTAAAAAAATAATCCGAATTACTTAATTAGAATTTGTGTAACTTTTACCAGGAACGGGAGCTTCTTTATATCCACCTCTAATTTACCGTTCCTCATAATCATTATTCTTGTAGTGACATCGGAAGAAACATTATCCGAATTGAAATTAGATAGCGTGCCGATTTTTGTGCGCTTATTAGTTGTGACTTCTTTTTTGTATCAAGGTGCAGAAGTAGAACAAATATGGTTGATTTATCTCATGCTTACTGCAATGTTGAAAAAAAGGTTCGAAGTGCAAATCTTCACACACCCTATTGATTCAAATAACAATTTAAAACATTATGCTAATCTAAACTATTAATGCAAGAGGTTTTGATTGAATATACTGTTAGAGTATGAGTATGATTCTTACAAGTTGTGTGATAATCCTTGAGTATTTCGAATTGTTATAAAGAAGTTTTAATGTAAATAATAGAATTAAGTCAATTATATTGGAATTGGGACTCTGGTATTTGCTCAAATACTCATATTTGTATAAGGATTTGGTGTCAAATTCCTTGTAGGATTGTTATAGGGCAATCCGTATGTTTTAGTATAAAACCACAAGCCCCTGCTCTTACAATTAACGCTCTTGATTTGTACCAATTACCTATTCTTGGGAGAGCATTGAGTTTAGCAGAGAATAGAAGGCTTTGTGTATCGACTAGTATGGCTTCTTCTTCCACCGGCATGCCTACAGGTATATCATTCTTTGATTAGTTTAGTTGGGTGATATTAACATTAGTATTTGATCATGAGATTGTGATTTAGTTGTTTGATCATTGCGTTCATGGTTTAAAGGTATTCAATTTACTCTTACATATACTTTACAAAATAGACGATAAAAATGCCAAAGAGAATATTAGTACATAAATGAATGATATGAAAAATGTTTCTCACAATATATGTTATATTATGTTCCTTAAATATACGAACGTGCAGATTGTCGCATACCATGTGGTAAGCCAAGAGATCATTTTCCTCGAAAAGAAGAGAAAAGAGAGAGAAGAGAGAACTAATGTGCAAAATAGCAAGGGACAAGCTCGAAAAGTTTTGAAGGAATACCGGTCAAGTATTTCCAAACTCAGCGTTGCCTTACAAGGACCCTCCTCAGACTTTGTCCTCTCCACCCCACCAAAATATGGTGCCAGCAGCACAAACCCGCGTACCCTAATTGGAGCCGGCTGGACCGACCCCGTCGCGAGCCGAATTGCCAGGTGGTGAGCCATATTCCCACCTGAAGATTCACCCAATACAAACACCCGGTCGAAGTCAGCCGGCCATCCAGGCATCACAGTTATTCGTGCTCTCACCCAAAGCCTCCCTCAGCAGCCACTCCACTGCACTCATCGCATCGTCAATTGCGGCTAGAAGCTTGTGCTCTGGAGCGAGCCTATAGTCGGGAGACACCACAAGGGCCTGGAGCCCTGACTATTAGGAAAATGTATTTCCATTTCACAAAAGGAAATAAAGTTACACTTTGTGTATATATACACAAGCTATGAAAGCCAGCTGTACAGTAACAACTTTCTAACCAAAGGAAATCTTATCATAACAAACTAATAGTTTCCTTAACCTCTAAGTATTATCCCTAGAAGATGAGTTTACAATATTGCCCTTAATATCCCCCCTTAAACGAAACTGTTGAACTCAAAGTTGAAGTTTGTCTCGAAGAAATAGAAATCTGGATTGAGATAGAGACTTGGTGCATAAATCAGCGACTTGATCTTGTGTACAAATGAAGTGAAGAGAGACTTGCTTGGTCAGGGATATGGCTGAGACATTATCGCACCAAAGTTGAGGAGAACAAGGTAGACAATAACCAATATCAACTAGCAACTTACGGATTCAGGTTATTTCAGATGCAGTGTTTGCAAATGACCGATACTCTGCCTCTATTGATGAACGAGTTGGTTGCTTTTTACCACTCCAACTTATGATTGAATTTCCTAGAAAGATAAAATAACCTCCAGTGGATTGCCTATCCAAAGCACAACCAGCACAGTCAGCATTGGAGAAGGCTTTGATGCAGGGATTAGTGGAGCATTTAGAAAACTAGAGGCCAAGATGAACGGTACCTTTGAGATACCTAAGTATTCTCTTGATAGCTTAGAGATGGGAAACTCTTGGAGTATGCATGAATTAACAAACAACATTAACAACAAAGCTGAGATCTGGTCTTGTCCATGTTAAATATTGGAGAACACTGACCAAAGATCGATACTCAGAAACATTATCAATGAGAGGAGAATCATGATCAAGGTTGGAGGTGCTGAGTTGTGTATTGCAGGGTTTAGCTCCAACCATTTTGGCCTTAGTTAATAGGTCAAAAATGTATTTGGTCTGAGATATAAAAATACCAGTGAAATACCTTTTTACCTCGATCCCAAGAAAGTAGTGCATGCTCAAAGATCTTTAATGGGAAACATAGTGTTGAGTTGTTTGATCACATTTTAACAAACTGCAGATGAAGGACCAGTGACCAGAATATCGTCCACATAAACTAGAATGAACACCAATGTAGGATCCTTTTTGACAAAAAGAAAGTTATCACTTTAAGAGCCAACAAATCCGAAGGAATGAAGAGCAGTATGTAATTTGTCATACAAGGCTCGGGGAGCCTGTTTTAGGACATATAAAGATTTATGTAGTTAGCACACATGATTTGGTTTTGTAGAGTCTTCAAATCCAAGAGGCTGCTGCATTAAAACAGATTCAGAGAAAGTGCTGTGCAAATGCTAACATCAAGTTGATTTAAAAACCAGTCAAATTGGGCAGCAAAAGTAAGTAAAAGTCTTATTGTCATAGGTTTAGCCACAGGGCTAAACGTTTCAGCGTAATCTAGGCATTCCTATTGATGGAAGCCTTTTTGCAACAAGTTGGGCCTTGTAACGATCTATAGATCTATTAGGCTTACGTTTAATCCAGAAAGCCCACTTGCAATCTACAATGTTTTGAGATGAGTTGTGAGGAACCAGAGACCATGTGCCAGTGTTAAAGAGAACATTAAACTCTTCCTACATTGCATGGCACCAACGTTGGTGTTTGGAGGCCTGGATATAGATTGTGGGAATGTAATCAAGTGACAAATGAGAGGGTAGTGGATGTTTAGTTGTAGTGAGAGCTTTAGGTTTGAATATGTTGGACTTAGATCGTGTTTGCATGGTATGGATGTTGAGTGTTAGCGGGGAATGATCACTATATGAAGTTGATGGATCTGATTGAAGTATATGGAGGGGAGTTGGTTTTGATTGACGTGCAGGTTGTGATATAGGTTGGGATGTGGGTGAAGATGCTGCAGTGGTTGTATTAAATATTGGAGAGATAAGAGAAGGAATGGATTTAAAGGTTAAGGTTGATGGTATGGAAGAAGGTGTTGTGGGAGATTTAGTATAGGAAATAGGTGAAGAATGGTGAACCTGATGGAATTGAAAATTGTACTCATCAAATAAAACATGCCGAGAAATATAAATTCTTCTTGTGACTGGATCAAGACATTTGTACCCCTTATGGTTAAGACTATAGCCCAAGAAAACACAAGACTAACTATTAGGTTCCAACTTAGAGGAGGTATAAGGTTTCAACCATGGGAAACATAAGCAGCCAAAGGCTTTCAGTGTTGCATAGTTAGGAACTTTCTTGAAGAGAGACTCCCAAGGTGAAGATCGAGACATTGTAGGAAATTTGTTGATGAGATAAATTGTTGTTGCAAAGGCTTCAACCTAATATAGATGAGGGACATTGGATGCTACCAAAAGAGCCCTGGTAGTTTCCACAAGGTGTTTGTGTTTACGTTTTGCACACCCATTTTGTTCTAGGGTGTATAGACAAGAAAGTTGATGTTGAATACCATGCCCAACCAAGAAATTAGAAAATAAAGTACTCATGAATTCACCACCAGAATCAAATCTCAAGCAATAATTTTGGTGCACAAAATATTCTCAACCAGAGATATATATTGCATAAGGGTGAAGACTACATCAGATTTGCATCTTAAGGGATAGAACTAACAATATATGGTAAAGTCATCCACAAATATGACATAGTACCTAAAACCATCTTAAGAGACTATAGGTGAGGGTCCCTAAACATCTGTATGGATGAGTTATAATGGTTTCTTTGTGGTACATGTAGTGGATAGAAATGGTAGTCTAGAACATTTTCCTAATGCCCATTCTAAACAAAAGGATTTATTTGTATTCTATAAAATTGAGATACAGGATTGAGATGCAAGTTTATTGATAATATTGACAAAAGGGTGGCCCAACCGTTTATGCCAAAGATTTCTTGAAGCTTTCACGGTAGCAGTGAGTGCTTTATGCTTGTCATCAGTATGAGAAGAGAGATGAAATGGATAGAAACCACGCTTGACAGGACCTTTAAAACGCATCATCCTTGAATAAAGATCCTTCATAGTGAAGTGAGAAAGATAAAGATGCATGAAATAGTAGTTATCAATTAAAAATTGATTGGCAGAGAGGAGGTTATGTTTCAAATCAGTCACATATAACACTTTTTTTAGTGTAAAATTGCTATGTGAAGTATTTAAAGTAGAAGAACCAGAGTGAGTGATAGGCAAACCTTTGCCATCACCAATGTACACTTGTTCAAGGCCTATGTAAGCTTCAGGATTCTGGAGAGTGGCATAATTGTTGGTCATGTGGAAGGTTGCACTAGAGTCAACAAGCCATGTAGGAGAAGAATTAGAAGTGCTGGTAACCAGGGTAGATTGAGATGACTTACCGCTGTAGTGAGGATTTATGTGATAAGGGAAATCACAAGCTTGATGATCAAATTGGCGACAAACTTGACAAGAAAGTTTCTTGTTGGATGAGGAAAAATTGTTCCAAGCTTCACGATTGTAATGCTGATTGTTGCCATGATTGTAATTATTGAATCTCTAATTATTATTTGTCTTCAAATTTGCACGATTGTTGTAGTTGACTCGATTGAAATTCAAATCCATTCCATAACTTTGAGTGTTGAAAGTAGATGAATTATGAGTAACATATCCTTGAGAGTTAGAATTGAGGGAAGAATACCAGTGGATGTGTTGTAGACCTGAAAGGATGATTCCGGTGCACTTTTCTTTCGATTATTCAATTAGATCTCTTTGCTGAGTAGCAGACATTGTAATTCATCCACAAAAGAATCAAATTCTGGAGGTAATCTGTGGAGAATAACAGAGATTAATTCAGAATCTTCGACTGGAGCTCCAGCACTGGCAAGGGCATCGATGATTTCCTCAATGTGTTGAAGATATTGAGCATCAGTGAGATCACCTTTGGTTAGACTACGAAGACGAGATCAGAGTTCGTGGATGTGTGAATGTGGGGCGGTTGCAAGACGCAATTCCAATTTAGCCCAAAGTTCTCGAGCTAAGCATACTCCAACAGTATAGGGAATTAGGGATTCAAAAAGAGTTGAGTTGATCCAGATGAGAATGTTTTGATCATTCTCAAACCAAGCAACATACGCCAAATTCAGCTCTAGTTTGGTACTGAGGTGCTTCTGTTTAAAGTGGGTATCAAAAAAAGCTGTGAGCTTTTTTGTGTTTGGTAAACATTCAACTTCAGTTCTTTTTCCACAGTTTTGGGTGAAAAAAAACCAAAAGCACAAAGTTGCAAAACCCAGCTTTGAAAAACTGGTTTTTTTTCCTTGCCCAACTTCTACGCAAACCGATTTCTCAAGAGGGAAAGTGGCAATCTCTGAAGCTATCTCTGTTGTTCCCCCTGCACCAACCACGCTTATTCCGACCAGGGGTTTTTGCTTTCTTCTCCCGATTTCAATCCCGCACTGTCTGATCTTGATCATGCGGTCCTCAACGAGCTTCAGAAATTGGATTTGAAAGAAGAAAGGGATGACGATTGAGAGCCTGATGAGGTGCAGAAGCTAGATTCAATAGAGAAAGTAGAGGAGGATGAAGCTGGTGAGTGGCGGAGGGTGGATTTAAAGACGGAGGATGAAGCTGGTAAGTTGTAGAAGGTGGATTTGAAGGCAGAGGAGGATGGAGCTGATGAGTTGCAGAAGTTAGATTTGAAGGCGGAAGAGGGTGGAGAGGGAGTGGAGGAAGAAGATAAGAGTTCTGGTGAGCAATAGGGACAAGATAAAGAAGAAACACTCTTAGAGAAAAGAATATAAATAATTATAAATATCTTAAAAAAAAAGGTGTACACTCTTCGTTTATAAATAGTTTATATAAATCTTATAAATGTCATAATAAAAGAAAAGATAAAAAATTATTATATAATATTCAACATCATATCCTTTTTAGTCATTTTACATAGTTACAACAGTTTTACATACAAATTTACCAAACACTTTAACACTACTTTTTTTGCTGAAAGCACTTTTACAAAAAAAGTTTACCAAACACTCTATTGCTTTATTTCATAGCTATTTATTCTTGCAGCACAGCAGAAGCAGTTTTTTTTTTTTCAAAACACAACAATACCAAACCAGCCCTAAGACTGCGAATGCTAGAAGAATCAGTGAGAAATTGAGGCGGTGCCGACGATGATCCATCAATCAGACCCGTGAGATTATACTGATGAAAAATTGGAGCGAAGAGATCACTCCATGTCAGGTAATTGGTAGTGGTGAGTTAATTGGAACCATAGATTTGATGTTCTGAATTGTAATGGAAGCAGAAATCGAAGAATTAGGGTTTGAGGGTGCAGCCGAAGGAAGAACTTGATAATCCGATTCCGATGAAGGAGAAGCAGATGTCGCCATGGCCAGAGATGCCTTGAGAAATCACAGAAACAATCAAGATCAGGATGACGATCGATTAATCTACAAGAATCGAAGAGAGAAGCTCACAAAGAGAAGAGGGAGAATTTTGGATCGAAGAGAGAGGTTGTGAGACATCAGCGGGTGATACCATATTAGAAAAATGTATTTCCATTTCACAAAACGAAATAATGTTACACTTTGACTATATATACAAGCTATGAAAACCAGCTGTACAGTAACAATTTTCTAACTAAAGGAAATCTTATCATAACAAATTAAAGTATTATCCCTGGAATATGAGTTTACAATATTGCCCTTAATACTGATAACAGGAGGATGTAGCAATTGTGGCAGTTTGGCCACTCGTGTGAGCCAAGGCAGAAGCCGCCATAGTGGAAGTAGAACACCACAAGGAGATTGGAATCCTGGTTTGTTGATTTGGGTTTGTATAAACGAAAGGAAAGTTTGTTTTTTTTGGTCAAAAGTGATGTCTTTGAAGCCCACGGAGCCGTCATCAATGATGGGAATGTTGAAGTTTATGTTCGATAAAGAGCAACGGTTGACCAAACCGTCGTTAAAGACTTAGAGGACGCCCATGTAATCTTTTTTTTTATTTTTAAATTTTTGTAGAGACGGATTAGGCGAGATTAGCTCTTCGTCAACAGTCACGTGCGAGGCACCAACCCCCTCCCAAAGGAGAAAGGACCGTTGCACCCAGAAACCCCCCGCCCATCCCCTCTCTACAAGATTTTATTAATAATAAGAAGAAAAAAGGAAAAGTAGAACAAACGGGGGGACTAGGCCAAAACCTGCTAAAAACAAATAATGAAAATGATATGGACTAGTTTATGGGTGCTTAGCTTCAGTCACCTAAAATTGAATTCCCATAATTCAGTTGTTTATATTTCTTTCCCAAAATGCTCTTCCATAGTAACAATTTGCTCCTCATGAGCTCGAACGGAAGAATGGAAGCCTGACACAATCTCTTCTATAAGACGCATCAGCAAAATCGAGTACCAAGTCCCATCACATAAAGCTACTATTCATTACACCAAAATTAGCAAAAGCATCCGCCAAATAATTCCCTTCCCTGAAAATATGCAAAAAACGAAAATGCAAGCGGGCAATATGCCATAAACAATTTGCCCAAGAAACTTTAAGAAACCATGGAACATCCATGGAGTGAGTTGATAGTAGGCTGATGACATGCATAGAATCTGTCTCTAACCAAATGTTATGCCATTCTTTATCCCATGCAATATGAATTGCCTCGATGACAGCCACAATTTCCGCAACAACTGCACTTGGATAAGAAGACTATGAGGCAAACGCTCCTAAAAAAAGACAATTGGAGTCACGAAAAACACCACCACTACCCACTTGACCATTCCCTTTACAAGGCCCGTCTGTGTTAATCTTAATCCACCCAACAGGAGGTGGACGCCAAAACATAGGCACGATACTAAGAGCATCCAAAGAAAGGGATGAAATTCTTAACATAGAGAATATGGGAATCGATACACAACCAGTGAAAGAAGAAAAACAAGTAGAAGCTGATTCCCTCCAATGCCGTAAAAGACAATGTTGGGACTTGACAATACTGAAACTTTTGTTCTCAAACCTGATCTTGTTCCTTTCGTGCCAAAGCCACCAAAAGAAACTGCAAATAACCAATAACCAAAGTTTCCAAACAGATGTGGGGAAAGATAAGACCAAAGAACCATAAAAAATATCTTCAATGCATTGCCAAGGATCATAAGGCTTGCCAAAAAGAATGAAAATCCATTTCCATAGAGCAACTGTTTGAGGACAATGCAGAAGAAAATGGTCACAAGATTCCCTAACATTATGATAAAAAGCGCAATACGAAGCTAAAGCCACACCTCGAAGTTGCAATAAATCATCAGTCAATAATATTCCATGACAAGCTTTCCAAACTACTAAGCTTTTGCGTGGCTGAATAGATTGATGCCAAACCATTTTAGCCCATTTTTTATGTGGAGCATGAGATGAGAAAAAAAGAAAAGCCTCTTTAGCTGAAATAGTACCCGAAGATGAACCTGTCCAAAATAACGCATCATCCATGTGTGCAATTGGCAATGGAGTCTTCATAATCTTCTCCGAAATATGAGGAAAAGAAGAAGTAAAGACAATGGGAATAGACCATTTTGCATCCTGAATAAAATCTTTTACCTTCAAATTCAAGGGAATTATGTTAACCTCACCAATATTAGAGAGCAAAGTGGTTCCAAGCCAGTTATCATACAAAAAAGAAATCTTACGGCCAGCACCAACACTCCATTGAAGGGAACTATAGAAGGAGGGCCATAATTGTTTAAGCCCCAACCAAACGGAAGACTTTTTATAAGACTTTAGCAAATGAAAGTTGTCTTTAAGAAATCTGTTACGTAACCAATCCGAAGCCGGTAAGGAAGAAGAAATTACATCCCAACATCTTTTAAGAAGGAGAGAACGGTTAGATTCAAAAAGATCTCGGATACCCAAACCACCCTCTTCTTTCAACTTACAACAAGAACTCCAAGTCATTAGAGGCATACCTCGTTTTAACAGATCACCAGACCAAAAGAAATTTCTAATCCACCCTTGAACTTCACGTAGCAAATTAGTAGGCCAAGCATAAATTTGAAACGAATCTTGGAGTCTCCCTGAATTGCGAATCTTGGGTAATCACCAGACCAAGATTCCTTGAATTACTGAATTAATAAGTTGGAGTCTCCCTGCTTGCGAAAGCAAAGAACCCTTCCAAGTCGTCAACTTGCAACGAATCTTGTTAGCAATGGCTTGAAAATAGATCTTTTTCAGACGACCCTGAAAGATAGGGACACCTAGATAAGTAAAAGGCAGATTTCCGCGACTTACACCAAGAACCTTCTGAATAATAGCATGCCGACTGCTTGCATATTTCCCAAGAAAAACTAAAGATTTTAATTTATTTATGCATTGCCCAAAATTTAAGCTGTACTCCTCTACAAAACGCATTAGGTTACGCATAGATTGCTTAGTTCCACGCATGAAAACCATAATATCATCTGCAAAAAGAACATGAGATGGTGGAGCAATACCCATGGGAACTGAAAAAAATGTCAATTAGATTATCTTCCACCATCTTTGTTAAACCCCTGCTAACAACCTCTTCAGCTAGACACAAGATAATATGAGACAAAGGATCCCCTTGACAAACACCATGAGAACATGGGAAAAAACCTTCAACTGAACTATTAATAAGGACAGAAAGATAAGCTGAAGTTAGAATAAAATGAATCCAATCCACAAAACCTGCTGAAAAACCAAAAGCATCCAAAACCCGGAGAAGAAAACCCTAATCCAAAGTGCCAAACGCCTTTTGAATATCAAACTTGATTGCAATATTCCCACCCCTACAACGTCTATCAAGGAGGTTCATGCATTCAGAAGTGAGAATGATGGGATCCACAATAGATCGTCATTTTGTAAAAGCATTCTGCTGGGGGGAGACAGTGCGAGCAGCAATAGGGCTTAAACGATATGCTAAAATCTTAGTGATAATTTTAAATGAAAAATTAGCCAAAGCAATAGGACGAAGATGGTTCACCGAATTTGCTCCATCCACCTTTGGAATTAAAATCATTAAGTTAGAATTGAAGTGAGGCAGAATATTCCCTTGGGAGAAAAAACTTTGCACTGCTTGAACCACGTCATGACCCACAATGAGCCAACACCTAAAATAGAAAGACCCGCCAAAACCATCTAGACCCGGGGAACTAGAGTGGTCCATGGACTTTAAAGTTTCAAAAATTTCATCAGGAGTTGGAATTGCTAACAAAGACTCATTTTCTGTGGCAGTGGCTACCTTGGGAATAATGCGAGCAACCAAACTAGTGTCCGTCACAGAACTATCTGCAGAAAAAAATCTTGAAAATAGGTAACAACATGCTAACTAATATCCACCTGATTATCAAGTACCCTATTACCATCTCTCATAACTGCCAGTGACTGGTGAAGTTTCCTGATTTTAACTATGGAATGGAAAAAAAAGGTATTATTATCCCCTTCAGAAAGCCATTTAATGTGAGACTTGTCACGGTAAAATTTTTCCTGTGCAATAAGAGCCTTTTGCACGCACAAAGAAGCATTATCCTCTTTTGTAAACCTTTCTTCTGAAAGACCCAAGCTGGAAATTTCCTTTTGAATTTCATCGAAAGCATCGAAAGCTCTATCAACATTCATATTAACATCCCTGAAAACCGACTTGTTCCAAACTTTTATGCGAGACTTAAGCACACGAAGCTTAGCACCAAGCACATACATTGGACAACCATAAAAATTAGAAGACTTCCAAACATCCTCAACTAGGGAAAAAAAATCCTAATGATCCAACCACATATTATGAAACCGAAACGGAGCCTTCGGAGTGATTGTTAACTTTGAGAAAGAAACAAGAAGAGGACAGTGATCAGAAGATATACGAGGTAAAGTGGAACATTCCAACAAAGACCATGCATCAATCCACTGAAAGTTGCCAAGGCAAAGGTCCAATCTCATTTCCACTTGATTTTTTATTCCTCTTCTATTCGTCCAAGTGTATGGCAATCCTTTTGTGGGTAAATGAAGCAAATCACAAGCTGAAGACACCTCTTGAAAATCAGAACAAGAAGTAGTCTTGGGTAGAAGCCCACCCTTTTTTTCATGAGCACCTAAAACACAATTAAAATCCCCTAGAACTAGCCATGGACCATTAACAAAAGAGGATTTGATAGATCACAAGTCTTGCCACAACTGACGCCTTTCAATAATTGTCGTTTTTGCATAAACCCAAGTGATAACACAACTGACAGAATCCAAGGTACAAGAAATAGTGATTTGTTGAGCGCTTGCCAATAAAATAGAAGGTTGGATGGCTTGATCACAAAGCAACCAAATATTTGGCTGTAGGTCACCCCTATCATTAACCGCAACTGGAAACAAACGTAAAGATCGCCAAAAAGACAATTTAATAGAATTTAATTGAATAAAAGGTTCAGAAATATCGATTAAATATGGACGATGATGTTGAACCATTCTTCTTAGAACCCGTTTCGTGGGAGCATTCCCCATTCCTCGGGCATTCCAAAAATGAATCTTCATAAATCAAGTCGTTCTGTGGGGACCCTAGAGCGGGTTGGATAGGGTTCCCTGACTTCTTTAGAAATATTCCCATCTCTAATCTTTTTCCTCATCTTTGCTTTTTGGGATTTTGAAAGAACAAAAGTCATTTCGTCTTCATCAACAATATCACAAATTTTAGCACCTTCTTAAAGATCAGAAGAATTAGGAGAGGAATGCTGGCACACAAGCTGACCAACATTAGTACCTAAATCACCATAATTAACTTCAAAACGTTGAGAATGAGGGGTGATAGCCTCGTCAGACTCTGAGTCATTCCCAATTACATTTTTTCCTTGCTCATTCTGCAATGCTTTCCCAGTTGGCTTACTAATCAAAGAACCTACAGTTGGCTTAGTCACTTCCATTGGCTCATTCACCACTAAATCAGCCATTAAATTGATGATCTCATTGGCTGCTGATTCAATTATTTCATTTGCTAAACCTGCGAGTTGATTGTCCGGTTGCTGAACAAGAGGAGAGTTCAACTCCATTGGAGAGGATGAATAGACTACCTCTTCAATAGGTTGCATCTTTTCAACAACTATCAGATCAACACATTCATTTCTTTTTGGGTCTTGAATAACCCGATACTCTGTTCTGTTATTTTCCTTTCGTCCTGCCGCTAGAGAAGGTTGGGAATCCATTGCCACATTTTTCTTCTTAAGGTGACGGCAATGATCAACGGTATGTCCCAAGATTCCACAATGGTTACATTTGTCCGGCAATTTTTCATAAACTATATCAATGGGAAAACTATGACCCTCATGCTCCACCATGATAGAGGAGGGGAGGTCAACAGCTAGATCCACATCAACCAAAGCACGAGCATAATATCCAAACTGGTGCTCCTTCGTGGCCTTATCAAGTTGCAAAGGAGTACCCACTCCCCTTGCAATTTCAAGAAGGTGGCGTGAATGCCAATAATCCTGGCTAAGCCCATATATTCGAATCCAAACTTGAGCATGTGTAGGAGGTGCAATATCATTTGGATTAAAATCTTGTTGCCATTCCGATAAACGAAAAATTCCATTCGGTAACGTGCAAGTCCCACCTCCCCATATCCTTCTCTTGTCATCTTCAGTATTGAAATGGATATCAAAATAACCCTTCCCGAGTGGGACGAGAAGCCATGGTGCGACTGGCCTCCATAAAGCCTCGAGGGATGATTTTGAGCTCTGTAGACTTTAAAGGGGCTGTGCCCTTGCGCAACAATAAACGCCCAATTAAATTGGTACGGAAGGATTGCAATTGTTGTTGGTACAAATCTTCGCTAATTTTAACGAAAATTTGGTTGCCGCGTATGACGGGAATTGGGAGTTGACTCAAGCTAACACACTCAGTAGAATCCGAGATAATTGACGCAAAGGTCCTGGCCTTCATAGATGGTGGCTTCGAATTTCGGGGAAGAGGAGCGAAATCTGAAACCATGGACAAAAATTTGCCCTAGAACCCTCAAACAGATTTGACATGATTTATCACAACATACTCCAGAAAATCTTCCTACTATTTCCAAGAATTGCTACAATAATACCCAAAAGTTGCCGCACCGTCTCCCTACCTACAGATGAAGCTCCGGCGCCGTCAGAGGACCGTAGGTCGCGAGAATGAAAGTTTTGCGTTCTTTCCTATTGCATGCGTCCATGCAATCTTCTACTATGTGAGGGACGGAACCCATTTTCTTCTTCTTTTGGGTTTGGTTAATTGGAAATGGAGGGCGAAGAAGGATGGCTGATGGTTGGGGGGTATATATAGAGAGGACAAAGAGGAGGATGGGTGGTGGTGGGGGATAGTATGAAATTTGAAGGTTATTTTATAAATTATAGTTAATGGGGACATTATTGAAGGTGGTCGCATAGGCATACATGGCAACTGGTTTATCTTATTATTTTGAATATGGACCATAATAGATGACCTTGGGTAGCTGAAGAAAGTTGGCTTTGGATGGTTGAAAATTACCAGTTGCATAGAAACTTATCAGATTGCTAGCATGCATGGAATATATATATTTGTTAATCTTAAAAATTACAAAGCTTACATGCACGCAAGTCAAGTAATTAGGAATTAATTATGTCTTTTGGTGGCTTAAATGTTGTTGTGGGCGTGCCAATTTGCCGTTGAGCTTGGATAGGTGAATAACTTGAATGTGGTGATGTGATGGAATGCGCTGTTAACTTTTGAATCGAGCACTTGTAGAGGCAAAGTTATTTAAATCATTGTGAAGTTCTGGTTCTTGTAAACTGGGTTTTACAACCTCAACTATATTGGTGAAAATATAGGTATGCCGAATCGGTGTCAAACTGTATGGATAAAGCTACCTAAAGGAGATGAGCGTTGTAATCATAAAAGTGGTTCGACTGTTTATGTGGCGAACTCTGAATGTAACCTGAGAGTAACCAATCATAGAACACCCAACTTCGTCGAGAAGGCTAAAGAAGCAACCTCTTTTAGCTAAAAAATCAAAGTTTTTTCGCCGACTGAGACTTATGATAAATAGTCAGCCACAAAGTCAAAGATAATCCCCAACTATTTAGTCAGTAGAGACTTCTAAGGCAAACTAACTCTCCAGCTCTAACCCTGTCGATCCAGTCGGTCGCCTTCACTGATTGCTTCTGAAGAATTTTGTCTATCCAGTGGGTTGTCATCGGTCGATTACCAACCTCAACTCATCTATTGAATCAGAATTTATACTGACTGTTAGTAAGTCAATTTCACAAAAAGGTAAGAAGGGTTTATAAAGAAACATTTCCAAACGTCTTGTCAAAGCAACGAGCAGTGTATGAACCAAGAGGAAATCGCGTTGCATGCGAGACACATTAATCTTTAAAAATAGGGGGGAAATGAGAATGTGGATAGTTATATATTTTTCTCTGGTCAATAAGATGGGGAAGAGATCCCCTTCGGATCTTTCCCATCAAAGCTCACTAATAAATTAATTTGGACCTTTGAAATTTGATACAATGGTTACAAATAAGAGATCATTTGAAAAATTATAATAATTTTAACCATTGGATCGAAGTTCAAGGATTCAGATTAATTGATTGGTGAACTTTGATGGAGGAGATCCACCAATAAGATGAGGCTCAATTTGTATTTGATGAATACTATATACAAGCCCTATATGGATTAATAACTATATATGGACCCACTAAATCTTGTCAGAAGGAACCAGACAGACATTGAACAATTTCATCATTTAGCATAAAAGCAAATATCGGATGAGTATACCATATCTCATACGAAAGGTTTGATTTGAGTTTGAGTTTGGTCTAAAACTTTAAACTTATGGACAGGGACGTTCGTTCTTGATTAATCAAAGGGATAATATAGTCTGTCTTGATTTCATTTTCTTTCTAGAAGAACTCTAATAATGTAGTGGAACCAATTAAGGGACCATATTAGTTTTTATCCATGTCAAATATTAATCTTGATCATGTAATATTATAACTCAACTGTCAATACTAACTTAACATATGCAATCGTATGATGTTTGGGTTAACTAACATATGAATCTTGTGGGTTGTAACTTAAGAATAAATTTCTTTTATTTCAAAACCAATTTCATCATTCATATATACTTACTCATGTGCATGTGGTCCAATATCCTAATAGATAGAGTGTTGTTTTTACACTCACTTATGTGGTTGCGGTAGAACAACCCGTCGTTGCTCCCCATGTTGTGGGAAGGGATGAATGAGGCAATATCGATTGGTGCCCCCCAAGGGCCGGTTGTTGCGGTCCCCCCTTGTCAAATCCAAAGTCTACTACCACTCGCCCGGTTCTCCTTGACGAAGAGGTAATGACTAAATTGCTTTTGCATACATTCTCCATTCGTCTTTACCCTCACTTGTATTTTAATATGACCTTTACTTGTGATTCTTAGAAAAGCGAGGGAGATTCGGCCCCCTTGGTCAAGAGTAGGCATTCTCCACCTAAGGAAGCATAGTCAGAGGCTCATCTTTTGCCACAAGACAAGGGCAAAAGGAAAGTCAACGTTGTCCCTTCATCGGTAACCTATGCCGTCCCCACCAAGGCTGCTCTTGAGGCTACTCTGGCCGAAGAGACGAGGCGTCACCCTCAAGATGCCGAGATTGGCACTTTGGATCAAAAGGTCTACTCGGCTTATGTAAGTTTGACTTTTCCTTTTCAATTTTTACTACTTCTGAGCATGTTGGGCTAAACAAAGTAACAAACTAACAGGGATGATGTTAGCAATCAGGAATGTGACCCTGTTTTGTAGAAATGAAATCAATAAGAAAAAGAATGATCTCTTCCTACACAGATGAATGCAGCTAGAACGTTCAAAGAGAAAACCCGAACTAACAAAGCTTTTCTTCATTCATTATCTGCTCACAAGTCATGTGCAAGGATATACCCGAAGAGAAGAGAATTCACACAAAACAATCACAACCCTTCATGTAATCTATCCTATAAGATAGATACAAGTGGCAACATGTTAAACTAAAACTGAGATTACATCTCAGCTGTCCAATTGGTCTATAATCCAATGGCTCACATTTAAACTTAGAAACAATAAGAAAAACACAGCACACACACTTATATTCCAACACTCCCTTCTAAGTGTTGTGCTGAAATTACTCCAAGCTTCTGTCTCAGAAATTCAAACCGATCTCTGGACAAAGCCTTAGTGAAAATATCTGCAACCTGTTCCTCTGTCTTGCAGTACAGTAAGTCAATTTCTCCATCTTGCAGTGCATCACGAATGAAATGAAACCTCCTGTTTATATGTCTTGTCTTATGATGATGCACAGGATTTTTGGTTATGGCAATAGCAGATGTATTGTCACATAAGATTGTAGTTGGTTCAACCTGTTCTTCACCAAAATCCGAAAGAACAAATCTCAACCAAATTGCTTGTGCTGTGGCCTCTGCTGCACTAACATATTCAGCTTCTGCAGTAGATAATGCAACACTACTTTGCTTGACTGATGCCCACGAAAACACTCCTGAACCAAGATTAAAAGCATATCCAGATGTGCTCTTCATGTCATCCTCACTTCCTGACCAATCACTGTCACAGTAGCCAATAAGCATTGCTTCATTTCCTTTCTCATATGATATACCATAATCAATCGTGCCTTGAATGTATCTCAGCACCCTCTTAGCTGTTCCCATATGTTTTCTAGTAGGACCATGCATGAATCTTGCCAACAAGCTTGCTGCAAACATGATATCTGGCCTTGTTGCAGTCAAATATAATAGGCTTCCAACAATCTGCCTATATAGACTCTCATCAGCTTGTTCACTACCATCCATTTTAGACAGTTTATCATTCACAGCCAGAGGAGTAGCCACAGATTTACAATCCTTGAAACCAAACTTGTCTAACAGTGTCTTTGCATATTTCTTCTGATGCAAGAAAATGCAATTATCAGTTTGTATCACACCAAGACCCAAGAAATGATGCAACAAACCAAGGTCAGTCATTTCATATTGTCTCATCATTGCAGTTTTGAACTCCATCAACAATTCTTGAGAATTCCCAGTGTAGATTATATCATCCACATACAGTGAAACAATAAGTATTCCACCTTTAGTAATCTTCACATATAAAGTTGCTTCACTAGGACTTCTTTGAAAACCTGCCTTGGTGAAATAGGAATTGATTTCGTCATACCAAGCTCTTGGAGCTTGCTTAAGACCATAAAGTGCCTTCTTGAGTTTGTACACCCCATCTTCCTTGTTTTTAATCACAAACCCAAGAGGTTGATCAACATAAACCTCTTCCTGCAAGACTCCATTTAAAAATGCTGACTTCACATCTAACTGATAAATTTTCCACCCTTTCTGTGCAGCCAAAGCAACCAAAGTCCTTATTGTATCAAGCCTAGCAACCGGTGCAAAAGTCTCATTGAAGTCTATACCAGGCTTTTGAGAGTATCCCTTTGCAACAAGTCTTGCTTTGTTTTTCTGAACCGAGCCATCAAGATTCAGCTTAAGTTTATAAACCCATTTGACACCAATTACTGGTTTATCAGATGGTCTATCAACAAGCTCCCAGGTATTATTCTTTTCTATCATTGCAATTTCACTCTCCATTGCTTTCTGCCATGCTTCATCCTTGACAGCTTCTTCAAATGTTTCAGGTTCAAGTATACACAGATTACATCTTTCATACACTTCTGCAATACTTTTATATTTCAGAGGTGTGTGATCAACATCCTGTGGACCTGAATCAGATCTAACATGTATTTCTTCACTCTCTTCTGGTATTTCAACATCATTTTCAGAGATCTCAGCTTGACTCAACCTTGTTCCTTCAGTTTCATGTCCTCTCTCAGTGAAAGAGTCAGTAATTGGCATTTTAAGACTACACTCCTTTTGTGTATTCCAGTCCCAACAAGCTTCCTCATTGAACACCACATCTCTGGAAATAATGACTTTTCCAGAATCAATATTGTAAAGTTTGTAGCCTTTTTCACAACTTCCATATCCCAGAAACACACATTTTGTACTAGTTAAATCAAGCTTTTGTCTCTGCTGCTCTGGAATATGTGCATAGCACAGAGAACCAAACACTTTTAGATGTTTGATTCCTGGCTTTCTTCCACTATAAGCCTCAAATGGAGTTTTCTTATCTAATGCCTTAGTTGGACACCTATTTAGAACATACACTGCAGTGTTGACTGCTTCAGCCCAAAACTCCAGTGGTATACTCTTTTCAGCCATCATACATCTAGCCATCTCTACAACAGTCCTGTTCTTCCGTTCAGCTACTCCATTCTGCTGTGGTGAGTATGCCACAGTGAGTTGCCTTTCCATTCCCACTTCTTCACAGAATCTATTAAACTCAATAGATGTGTATTCACCCCCTCGATCACTTCTCAGCTTTTTCAACTTATATCCACTTTGCAATTCAACAGTGACCTTGAACTTCTTAAACACATTGAATACATCTGATTTATATCTCAAAAAATAGACCCAACACATCCGAGTACAATCATCTATGAAGGTAAGAAAATACCGATTTCCAGCTTTGGTAATGGTTTGCATTGGTCCACACACATCTGTGTGTACCAACTCCAATGGAACAGTAGCTCTATTTGTTGTCTCTCTTTGAAAAGAGTCTCTGCAATGTTTCCCAAGAGTACACCCCTCACACACATTATTAGTGGTCTTGATTTCTGGCAATCCGAGTACCATTTCTTTCTCCTGTAGTAGCTTCAGACTGTTAACATTTAGATGCCCCATTCTTCTATGCCAGATCAGTGTTGACTCATTTACACTTGCTTTTAATGCAAGATGCAAATCTGTTTGGAATTTCAAAGGAAAACTTCGGTTTCCTCTCATTGGCACCTTAGCCACCAAATTTGAAAGAGAGCAATCATCATAAATTTCTGCTTTGTTATCTCCAAAAATAAGGAAATATCCGTGCTCCATCATCTGCCCTACACTTAGTAGATTCTCTTTGAGACCTGAGACAAGCATTACTTCATGTATATATCTCCTTCCCATCTTTGTATTCACTACCAAACTTCCTTTTCCTATAACATCAACCAACTGTCCAGTTCCCATTTCTACCTTGGCAGTTATGCTTCTGTCAATGTCAATCAGTATATCTTCTTTACCAGTCATGTGGTTACTACAACCACTATCCACATACCATACATCTTCAATAGTCTTCTTGTCAACCTCATTACTTACATAGAACATAGTAGTTGTAGAAGGAACCTGAGCTGCAAAGTTTAGTTGCTGAACACCTTGAGCATTTTTCTTAGTATTACAATCCCTTGCAATGTGACCAATTTTTCCACAACAGTGACACTTAGGCTTGCTTTTAAGAAAACACTCTCCATAATGGTACTTATCACAGTGCTTGCAAGGATTTCTTCCCCCTTCTGCAGCTACAAATTGCTTTCCAGATTGGTAGACAGGCTTTTGATTCCAATTTTTGTATTTTGGCTTCCAATTCTTTTGATATCTATTTCCTTGATTTCCAGGAGAATTGACAGACTTGGGATTCACACTTAAACTCGCAAATGCCCTCTCAGTCTTGTTCTCATTATGTCTCTCCAACCTCTGTGCAAAACTTTTCAGTGAGGCAACTACCTCTTGAACCTCAATCACATCTATATCCCTTGAGTGTTCAATCACAGAGCATATAGAATCATACGCAGAAGGTAAGCTAATTAATAATTTTTGCACAATCCTCTCTCTAGATAGCTCTTCTCCATAACTTCTCATTTGATTTATCAGATCGAATAATTTTGTAAGATAAACAGAAATTGATTCATCATCTCTCATTCTGGTATACTCAAATTCTCTACGAAGACCTTGTAGTTTAACACTTCTAACCTGTTTGTCTCCATGAAATTCTTGCATCAGAATATCCCAGGCTCCCTTAGAAGTTTCTTCGTGTGAGATCCGAGGAAAAATTTCATCCGAGACTGCTCCCTGAATCAGCCCAAGCGCCTTGGCATCTTTCATGAGCTTCTCCGTGAGAGATGAAGCGTCACTCGATCCCTCTTTCTCCTTCATCTTCAGATCTGAATCAGCTCCCTTCGAATCTGAGCTCTCGATTCCTTTTTCCACAAATTCCCATAGTCCATAAGACTTAAAAATGGTTTTCATCCTTATACTCCAGAATTCATAATTCTCGCCGGTGAAGATCGGCGCTCTCAGCTCACCTCCTCCAGATCCTGCCATGTTAGACACAGATCACTTCACAGATTCAATCTCCCAGATTAAACGATTGAACCTGGCTCTGAGGCCATGTTAGCAATCAGGAATGTGACCCTGTTTTGTAGAAATGAAATCAATAAGAAAAAGAATGATCTCTTCCTACACAGATGAATGCAGCTAGAACGTTCAAAGAGAAAACCCGAACTAACAAAGCTTTTCTTCATTCATTATCTGCTCACAAGTCATGTGCAAGGATATACCCGAAGAGAAGAGAATTCACACAAAACAATCACAACCCTTCATGTAATATATCCTATAAGATAGATACAAGTGGCAACATGTTAAACTAAAACTGAGATTACATCTCAGCTGTCCAATTGGTCTATAATCCAATGGCTCACATTTAAACTTAGAAACAATAAGAAAAACACAGCACACACACTTATATTCCAACAGATGAAAGTGGTCATATCACCGACAGTTTGATGAGGTGAGGAACGTTGTCCATTTTTCTCGGCCGCCTCAATGGCCTTCGAATGTAGATAACCTTCATCAACTGTTTGAGCTAAGGAGCCACCTAAAATACTGGACTTGGCCATTAAGCTTTCTGGGTTCGATTAACTCCTCAGGTGATATGGCGAAGCCTCTTCTCAATAGGTTAAAATCTTTCCTTTAATCATCCAACAATCCCTTTTATTTACTTTAACCAATCTTGTTTTGTAGTCTCCTTTCTCCTGGACGGTCAAACTGGATGCGCTGCTTACCAGTACATCAGGAACGGCCGGCTCATCTCAAACACTCGCTGAATCATCTGATGAGTTGATATCGACTATGTTATGTGGAAATGTTGTGAATCAATTGAAGTATATAAAGAATCTTATTCACAAAGCTGGAATTGAGTCATGAAAGCCTTCAAATACTCCATGTAAACCACACAATCAGATGCTACTTAATGAGGGCAAGCCATTGCAAGATTCTACATTGTACATAAGTTTGGTTGGTTTACTACCTTACTTTTACACACCCAAATATAGCTTATGCTGTGAATTCAGTGTGTCAATTTATGACAGCTCCTACAGGTGTGCATCTTGGTTCTGTAAAGAGAATTATTAGGTATCTTCAAAGGAACTACAAAGTGTGGAATCACTTACTCTTATGATATTGACATTTACTTAACATCATTTTCTAATGCTGATTGGACTGCTGACTTAAACACAAGAAGGTCAGTGACTGGCTATGTAGTCTATATTGGAAGTAATCTTATTTCTTGGCAATCCAAGAAGTAAACTTCAGTCTCAAACAAAGGTAGAATATAAAGCACCAGCACATACTGCAGCAAATGTGGCATGGATCAAGTTAATTTTGAAAGATCTGAGGGTAGCATTACCTATTCCACCAACTATACATTGTGATAATATGTCAGCTATAGCACTCAATGCTAATCCTGTATATCATTAGAGGATAAAACACCTTGATATTGACTATCATTTTGTCAGAGAGAGAGTACACAAGGATGATCTGCTGGTTGAATATCTGCCTACTGATAAACAGACAACTGATGTTCCTACTAAAGGGTTGCACAGTCCAACATTCACTCGTCATTGCTTCAATCTCAAGCTAGGTTACCCTAGTTGAGATTGAGAAGGGATGTTGACTTATATTGACTAAAGAAATGCTACATAATGTCATCAGTAATGAAGTTAAGAATTAGTTTAAATAGTTATATGTAGCTTACACTGTAAGAAAGTTAGTTAGGCTATTAGACTTGTATAAAAGGATGATTGCAGCTTATGTGTATCAAGTCTTCGATTCATTAATACAAAGCATCTCATTTAAGCGTCCGTGTGGGCAAGATTGTGAGACTGCCGAGGCTAGGAGAAGGTTAGTTGTCGATTCCCTTGCGCTGTAATTGCCTTGATTTGTATTTTCTACTGTGGAATCGGATTGTTGTTTGTTTTACTTATGCTTTTTATATAGATTCAGACAATTTATTGAGTGCTCCCAAAACCAGCCTCATCATATATGTGTTTGAGGGAGGCCGGTGGAATTTTGATACCTGTAAGAACTTAACTGCATTCAAATATGATATCTTTATATGCATTCAGTGGATGGATATACTCTGTTCTAATTTAAGCCTCCATGTAGGTGGCTGTGTCATGGTACTGGTCAGGGAAAAAAAAAGAAATGGAAAGAAATAAGTTTGATGAAAGAATTTTGTATGAGTTCTACGCTTTTAAATCTACATGCAAAGTGTACGCACACAGCTAAATGTAGTTTTATGAATCAATCACTTAAGAGTTTAAGGAGTGGTTAGGAATATTCTTGATTAACAGTGTTTGCACGAATTGCGAACTGACTACCTAATTAGCGATGGTTTCCTACCATCTAATTTTCATTTTCGTACTTTGTTGATGCACAAAACCGAAGATCTTGGACCAAAGTAAATCCGGCCGTGAATCTACATGAAATGTAAATAACACAAGATGTATCGTGGTTCACCCTAAGGTTTGGGCTACGTCCACACTGATTATATTTCTGAGGGAGAATGAGCTCTGAATGAGAGTCTCTATAATGAATCTGAGAGGATGTCAGAGTGAGAGCTTGAGGGGGTGAGGAGCCTTAGGAATTGGCATCCTTCAATTGTGAGGGTGATGAGTCATTTTATAGAATAAGGGCTCCTCACTTATTACATATTTGCCCATTACATAATTACATTTAAGTCCCCTGAGTATTTGTACGAGATCTAAGTACGGAGGCCCAAAATATGGTATAAACAGTAGGCCCCCAAGTCTTCAGTCAAGAGAGTTTTTTGGCTGGAGACTTGAAATTCAATCCATATACAGGCTGAAGTGGTTAGATGTCTTGAACAAGTACTTAACCCAAGGCAATGCTCAACATAAAGCAATACTCGGCTAGAGGTATCACACGTTACGAGACTGCTCAGCTGGAGGCGATGCTCGTTGCGAGGCTGCTCGGCTACAACTATACTCACGGCGAGGCATTTGCTCGGCTTGAAGCGATGCTCATTGCGAGGCGACTCGGTTAGAGGCTATGTTCGCCGCGAGGCGGCTCGGCTCGTGGTATTCCTCATTGCAAGTATCTACTTTATGTCAACATGCACTCAGTATGAGTTGATTCTCGACATGACTCGGGTCTGTTTGTCGGGTTCACATATTGGGTCTATGTGTCGGATTCATGGATCGGGTTCGCAAGTCGGGTCTTTAAGTCGGGGCCATACGTAGGGTCATCAAGTTGGGGCTATCTGTAGGGTCATCAAGTTGGGTCCAGGCACATAGGTGTCCCAATAAACGAATGTCCGAGCAAGTGGGTGTCCGGTCAGACAAGAGATCACCGTTCAGACTAAATCTTTGTCACCATAAGCATATGGTTTAGTGATCTATAGGCTGATCAATAGTATCAGTATGCTTCTTTAATCAGCAACAATGTTGATCAACAAAGTCCGTGCCATGAACCACCAAAATCATGTCACCCTAACATTCAAATAATAAAAGGTGTAATTTAGTCAGACTTGTCACATGTTATGGAAAATAGTCATGTGATAAATCATTAATAATAATGTAAAACATATTATTATAACATGTCACCCCGTTCGTTTAGGTAGTAATGCAATTTGTATAACAGTAAAATAATGATAGTAGTAATGATGTGTATGCGTCGTGACCCGACATAATTAGCACACAACAATAGTGGAAAAGCAGATATTGTGAGGTGCCGCACTATCAGATCATATATATATATATATATATATATATGTATATATATTGTGAGGTGCCACACTATATGCACATAGATCATGAAAGCAAATAATATAGCTAACTGTGCACTAAAATATAAGTGTGATAGAAATGATGTGGTCTCCTCAAAGAATATGCATACTGTAAAGCGTCCACCAACACAAAATAATAATAAACTATTAAATAATGAATTAGCTCATGAATGATTAAATAATAAACTATTTAATAATACTGTGGTCTCGTCAAGCTGTTGCTATTGCACAAGCAGTGGGACGTGATGACAGCCATGAAAGAAATGATGTGGTCTCTAATATGCATACTGTAAAGCAAGGGTATCTTATCACAATAATGATAAAGTAATAAAATAATAAAGAAAATGATCTTATCTTTCTTTTGAATTGTAGCTTTTGATAAAGCTTCAGGTCGAGATACGTATCCCATTTGTTTCCGATAACCTTGCCGCAGGTGAAACAGCGCACTAGGATGATCTCTGAAAGTATCTCTGAAAGTTTCGAAATAAAAGCCACCTACAGGGTGGGGATTCAGTTTCAGTTTAGCTACGATCTCTGATGCAGTTCTCATGTTCCTTCCTGGGATCTCTAAACTCTTCGTCTTCCTCTGACAACAGCCACTATATTCAGAGATAGTACCCCCGCAAGAAGGAAATATGCACACTCTATGAAAATCAAGAAAACAAAAGATGCGGTGAAGTTCAAGGTTCGTTGCTTCAAGTACCTTTACACATTTTGTGTGTTTGACTCAGAAAAAGCTGATAAGTTGAAGCAGTCTCTTCCTCTAGAACTACTATGCTGACGACATGCTCTCTCTGTCTAGCTTCAATCTCTCCAACGACATGCTTTCTTCCGCCAGCTGCTCCAGGTCATCCTGCAACTGTATTCAGTTTGTTGTTGGAACCCCGCGTGCCACCACTGCCCTTTGGATTGGAGGACGAAGGCAGCTCCGGCGTCGATTTCGCGGCGGGCCTCGAGGAAGGGTTCAGGGCTGGGAGGTTTCGCCATCTTTTGATTCGAGAACAACCGAGAGAGGTGGAGGAGGAGGAGATGCAGCAGGCGGATGTGCAGGTTAAGGGATGATTTAATGGGGGAATGAGGCGGGCATAGGTTAATGGAGTTGTTTGGAAGGGATCAGAGTCTCAGATCTGATGGATAGCTGAGATCAGTTAGAAGTCAATGCCCAATTGGTTGTGTTGTTTGTCTCTATGATTTACTTGTGGAATTGGAGACTATCAGTCAGCTGATTTAAGAAAGATGCACCTAAGTTTCTCTTTCACTCTGTAGATTGAATGGGTGCGTCACTGAGTATGGGTGTTGGGTTTTTGCAGATTCACGGTGGTCAGTGGTGAGATGAAAAAAATGAAAGAGAACCGACACAACTTTTCGTATCGATTCCCACAGACGGCGCCAAATGTTGATGCACAAAACCGGAGATCTTGGAACAATGTAAATCCGGCCGTGAATCTGCATGAAATGTAAATAACACAAGATGTATCGTGGTTCACCCTAAGGTTTGGGTTACGTCCACACTGATTATATTTCTGAGGGAGAGGGAGCTCTGAATGAGAGTCTCTATAATGAATCTGAGAGGCTCTGAGAGTGAGAGCTTGAGGGGGTGAGGAGCCTTAGGAATTGGCCTCCTTCAATTGTGAGGGTAATGAGTCATTTTATAGAACAAGGGCTCCTCACTTATTACATTTTTGCCCCTTACATAATCACATTTAAGTCCCCTGAGTATTTGTACGAGATCTAAATACGAAGGCCCTAAATATGGTATAAACATACTCCATATCAGTTCATAAGATTTGCATACTGAAAGGAAAATGTGTTGGGAAATTTAATATTATTTTTATTATATTAAGTTAGTTAATTGAATAGAAATTAGAAGTGATGCCTTTTGGTAGAAATATTTGTCTATCCTAATAAAGAGTTATAGCTTTTGACTCTTCATGAATGGTCATATGGTATCTCAAATTCTATAAATAGGGAAACCTCTATAAATATAAAATAACTTTTCATTGTTTTACATAATCATACATAGAGTGCACTAAACATTAGAGAGTCTCATTGAGTCCATATGAGAGGGTTTTCAATGTAATCATGGTTCATGAAGCCTTATGATTTGGAGTGCTACATTGTATCTTGGGAGACAAGTGCCGATCAATCATGAGCACCGTAGTAGAGCATAAACTTGTTTTTAAGACAAAGTGTCCAACACTTGCCTTGACCGTATTTTTAGGTTTTCCTAATCCATTATGTCATGTTCATTTAACATTGGTTACTCATGTGCATGCATTACTTTGATTTATAATTGCTTGACTTATTTCTTAATTTTCTATGTGATTTAATATAGCAATTAGACCTTATTTTTTTCAACAAAATGTACCTAATACTGCATATGTAAATTCTAAGTTCATTTGTGTTCATAGCTTGTCTCAAATGAAAGGGGTTCTTACATAGCAGTATTGCCTATCCTGATTTTGACTGCAGATACCATGTCCCTGGTATATGACTCTTGGAGAATTTATCTTATTCATTCGGGTTATTAGTATCAGGATAAGCAGGAAAAAAAAAAGCCGATATTTGTCTCTTTCAAGAACCTACAACGTTATGTTTTTCTTTCCTTTCTTATGTTTGATGTTGTCATCTTTTTCGTGGGTGCGTGTTATTTGAAAATTGGCAGAGAATAGTCGTAGTGGGAGTTATCCGAAGGGTGTGTTTTTCCCTTCTATTTTGGGGGTTAATTATATAGTTTATGCGATAACAATGTGCCAATTTTAGTATTTGATCTGTGAAGATAAGTTTGAAGATTCATAGATGCAGAGTTGTTATGATTATGTTTTATGTTGGGAAATTTGTGATTTGGTTTTTACCATGTTTTTTTTTCCTCATCCGTCTTCTACTGATGTTTTTGGACAAATGTTTTCGAAATGGCGCAAGCAGAAGGGAACAATCCACATCCAACACCAGTAAGAATTCCACTGAACCAGAATATAATTCTCGTGAAATTTGCATTGTGGATTGGCAATATTCTCGACAACAAAGGAGAGAAGCCTATGTTTGTCCCTTCCGAGAACCTACCATGTGTGTTGCAGCTCAATTTGGTTTTATGCATAACAATTTGTTCCCCATATATAGCTGTGCTAACAATTCATCCCATGTTATAGGTGCCTGGTTGTCTGCAATCAATGAGCGTAATAAGGATATATCGTATTTCTTCACCTCACTCACAACGGATGAGAATGTTTGCAAACATAATGAAGAACAAGAACTGATGTTGAGATCGACGGCCTTATTTCGTGACTGGAAGTGTTTAGTTTTATGACCTGCGATTTGGCTTTGAAATGCGGGAAGTTTGCGGTAAAACTTGTATGGTCGTTGAGCTCAAATTGAGTTCTTTTTACCTAGTGCTTGTAGGTCTGTTGATAATCTGTGGTTGTGGATAGTGCTTCTTATTCCAGATTCTGAAATAGCAACACGAATAGCCGTTCATTAATCCCAGTTTCTCTTTTGAAGAAGTCACACTAAAAAGATAAAATTGTAGATTGATTTGATAAGAATTCTACTATTCTACCCTTGATCCCGATAGAAGTGAACCAAAGAAAAAGATATTGTACATTCTTTTTGAACTGAAACGATAGCGTGATTGTTAAGGGAAATTTATGATTTGGGAACAAAACTTCTTTCAGCAGAATTTCAACACTACTAAAAAAGAGTAGGGTTTGAACCGTTTTATTATTTAAATTCAGACCGACGATTCAAGATTAAATAATCTCTTACTTACAACTCTCAAAATAAATTACAAGAGAACAACCTTGATTAAAATTACGACGAAACAATAGTTGGGGGAATGATGGTTTGGTTTTGTAGCTGCACTTGAAATAATTTCCAAGTTGCCTATGTATCCCTTTTGGATGGCTTTTTGGATATGGTGCTTATGGTATGTAGGGGGCGAATTTGGTCTCGGGTGAGCTAGGAATTCTGTTTAGGTTAAATTTGATCTCGGGAGAGCCAGAGATTCTGTTTAGGATGAATGTGGTGGATTTGGATTTGTTTTGAGGGGGGTGGTTGATGAAAAATAAGATGTTAGTCTTTATACTAGAGCTCCTTTTCTATTATTTCTTTCTGTCATATCCTTAATAGCGGGTTGGTTACACCTACAACCGAAATGGAAACCGAGCGTTTCATGGTTTAAAAATGTCAAATCTCATCTAAATCATCACTTGTCAGAACTATTCGGAGTGAGTTCCTTGACTTGGACATGACATTTAGTTCATGTCGCTATTCCCGGATTTAGGGGAGAAAACGTTCGATAGAATAATTTCTTAGATGTATTGCCACATTATGCAATGTGCATGTAGTTACAGCATTGTGCGTAGTGACTTTTAGAGAAGATTTAGATCACCGATGTGCAAATTCACAACTACATGCACATTACATAAAAAAACCATGTTCCATTTTGTTCATTATGCAAACTCACAGCGCTATTTTATCAAAATTTACCAATTCCCACATACAATGCTTTCTATGCTCACAACAGTTCTAAATATACAATTTGCAAACGCTCAACTTCTTCATTCTACAACTTGTTATTTTTACAGTACATCGGGAATCTTTTTCTTTTTAAAGTAACACATCCATAATAGTTAAGGCTTCCTCTCTTGTATTTTTTTTGTCGAGCAGTGTTATTCATATTATATTTTTATATCACATTTCTATACCACGTTAGGTGGCATCTGATGTGGACAACCACATCATTTGAAAAATTTGTAAAACTCAAGGAAATGAAGGAGAAAGACTCCTCATATACCACAATCATCATTTAATTAATTAGTTTTTCTTTTTTGTCACCATATTTTAAAGTTTCTATGGACCATGAACCATGACTGTTGGATCCTTAACTATAGACCCTTAGCTAAGGTTTAACAACCATAGATCTCAATCCATGCTATGAGCCGATTCACTCAATGGTCTGGTGCTAATCTCAACTTGTTTGACAAATGAACTTTTTCTTGCATGAAAGTTAGATTTCAAATGTTAGTTGATTGACGTGGACAACTCCACAATACATATAGCTTTCAAAACATTTACACACTTAAACAGTGGTAGAAATCATAGACATTATTGCTTTTGGTTGCAATTTTGGGATCAACGTCCCATGAAGATTGTTGAGCATGCTTTGGGTTGGGGGAGATTATATATATATATATATATATATATATATATATATATATATATATATATATATATATCTATATATATGACCGATGCTAGAAAAGAGGAAGACTCAACACAGAACATCAAGTATATGGATAAATACTCTTAACTACATGAAAATAATTCTATTATGGGTTTAGTCTTGATAAGGCATTTTCTTCGGTGGTTGGAAATCAAATGAATCGGGTTCTGTTGTATATTACAATATATCTTATATAATCTCTTTGATTAATGTTTTTTTGGTTTTGATGACTATCAACTTTTGGCCTGCACTATCCCATTATAATTAACGTTATCTTATATAAAGTTCGCCCTTCTACTACCCTATCCAAGTATGCAACCTCAACCTAAAGTGGCTTTTCTTCTTCCTGCTTCTTGAAACTATGTGATTTGATAGAGATTTTCTCTATTGATAAATTGATGAATAATAGTACATACGGAGACCTATATTTATACAATCTATAATTGGTCTATTCTAGGCAAGTATATACAGATTGGCAATTATAATCAATCATAATAACTAATTGATACATTGCTATAATCAAGTGATCTTCCTTTCTTTCTGTTAATACTGCTACCCTATGAGTATTATAGGATTTGTTTCATTTGGCATGGAGTTGCCATCGTCAATTAACAGTTCAGTTATTTTGCATCACATTTTTCATTGAAGTCTTGTTTTATACACGCTGAAATATTGTGTCTAATATTTGTCGACAATTGGTTTTGAATTGGGTATTTTAAATTTATTTTGTTATCAAAAGCGGACACTCTAAAATATTGAGTCCAATATTTGTCGACGATTAATTTTGAATTGAATGCTTTAACTTTATCTTGCTATCAAAAGCGGACGATCCATGAGTCCTAGCGTCAATCAAATTTTTTGTTGAAATCGTTGGAGATACCTGTGTCGTCTTTCTCTAGCAACCCACCTATGCTTTGCCACTTAGGTCAAGAGCCTCCCAAGTAACCCATTCCATAGAACGTTATAGTGGTTTGTCTGCCTCGTGCACCGCATTAATCTCAGTACAGAAAAATGGCACTGGACATGCCAAATCGAGAATAAAATATTTCATACTTTAAGGATAAAACCGACCTAATTCCGAAATACTTGTGACTATGATTAACATAAAAGTGAAAAGTATTTTTATATTAATAAATTCAATTGGTAAAGTACTATTGAACATAAGTACTTTGTAAAGAAGCATTTCCGAACGTCTTGTCAAGGCAACCAGCAGTGTGTAAACCAAAAGGAAAACGCGTTGCATGCGAGACATTAATCTTTAAAAATAGGGGGAAATGGAAATGTGGATAGTTATATATTTTTTCTTTGCTCAATAAGATAAGGCTCAATTTGTAGTTGATGAATATAATATACAAGCCCTAATCCAAAGCATGGCATGGATTGATAATTATGGACCCACTAAATCTTCTCAGAAGGATCCTCATAACCAGACAATGAACAATTTCATAATTTAGCATAAAAGCAAATATTGGATGAGCATATCAAAATCTCATACGAAAGGTTTGATTTGAGTGATTTTGGTCTAAAAGTTATGGACAGGGACGTTTATTATTGTTTAATCAAAGGGATAAATAGTCCGTCTTGATTTCGTTTTCTTTGTAAAGGGACTACAACAGAGGAAATATTGAACCAATTAAGGGACCTTGATAGCTTGTATCCATGTCAAATATTAATCTTGATCATGTAACACTAACTTAACATATGCAATCATATAATGTTTGGGTTAACTTACGTATAAATCTTGTTGACTGTAACTTAAGAATAAATTTCTTTTATTTCAAAACCAATTTTATCACACTTATATACAATCATGAAATATTTAAAATGAAAGCGTTAGCTCAGTTTGTTTTAACTTGTGCTGATTTATTTGTGTTGACATTGAATCTCACATTGATGAGACAAGAGACTTTATATAAGTTGAGTTATTTTTCATATTGCTAATTGATTTTATGGTAGAACTTCAACTTTCTTTAATTTTAATTGTTTGAGATGCCTTTCTAATAATATTCAGGACACTATTATATTTAAAGATTATATACTTGGGGTTAGGCCTTATATCTCCTGTTTGTCTTTTTATCATTTTATACAAGGCTAATTATATTAACACCCCACAAATTGTTGAATAAACCCCACAAACTTAATACACCCCACATTCTCAATATACATCTTATATTTTGTACATACACCCCACATTTTCTTTACACCCAACATTTTTCAAATCTTATAACACTCATTTTTAATTTTCAGGGATTGAATCTAACCATATGAACACTAAAAGATGAATATGAATATAGAAGTTTAAATAATGCAGCAAACGCAAGATTAAATAATTATCGATGTCATCGAAATCACTAAAACAATGAAAACTATGAAGTCTTACCTCATGTGAAGCTCCTAAAACATCGATTTCGTGTTCCATTCGTCAAAAACAATTTTTCTTAATCAACATGTTTGATAGTTGAGAAGATAAATAATACGCTAAAAGTGATTTGGGGTGTATTTATAAATCTTTATTTTTTTTAAAACCTAATAAGGTCAAAATTGTCATTGCATAGTGGAGTAAATAAGTTATTTAATATTAAATTTTAATGTGGGGTGCATTCAACATTTATGGGGTGTTAATATAAAAACCCTTTATACAATGATATATTTATATTAAGAGGTGACAACTTTAGGCTAAGCTACACAATAGTTCAGTCATAATAATTTGGTATTTAACTTGCAATTTACAGAGTCAAACCTAATGCTAACACTTACAAAATAGAGAATAATACTATTTAAATTCGGGAAGAAAGTAGAGAATAATACTATTAGATCGTAATACTAAGTCGTGTATTTTTCAAATCATGAATAAAGCTCTCTTACCGTCAAATTTCTAAAAGAAAATTATAATTTAAAATGATAAGACTTGTAAGATGATAACACCCTTCTTCCTCAGCTTACAAGACAAGAATGACTTTTTCAATCATCGTATAGAAGCCTAGTTTTGGGAGTGAGTGAAGAAGGGCCATAGAGCTTAGCCATGTGTAGATCGAAATGGTCTCACGAAGCCAGTCACAATGGTTGGCTATACGATCCTTTCCAACAGTTTAAGAGAACCAGACTTCAGGAAGGTATCCATAATTTATGCTCTAATTTTCTTATAGCTATCTTTTTGAAGCAGATAGTTAAGAAATCATAAAAGCCTTTAGATCAACTAATAGCAAAAGAAGGAAATGATTCATCCTCTCCCTAGTAACTTACAATAACAAACTCATGCAAAAAATGAGGAAAAAAATCTGATTAGCCCTTTATAATACTACCCCTATTTCCGTAATGGATTACCTTAACGCTTGACAATAAAAAAAAAAAACTCCCTTACAGCGAGACATGACCGCGACTTAAGATTCAAGTACCATTGAAAAGACTAAAGAAACGGAAGGAATGACTACCTGTAATAAAGCATAGGCTAATACGGGCCGACCAGAAGAAGCAAGGCTTAGATTACTAGATCCTGGACACAATCTTCCTAGAAGATCCCCTCGCCTCACCTTTTCTAGACTCTCCTTCTTGCTTGCTTTGTGGTATGTTGGCTCCTCTTAGTCCCTCAAGTAACTTTCTTACCTTGTAGCGGTTTCTTCTAAGGCTGTTTTGCCAACATCACCAATTGAAAGAAAGTCAGCCAGAGATGGTGATTACTTGGCTAAGGTTCTGAAAGAAAGGCCATTGCCCTCTAGTTATTAGCCTTGTTTTTGACAAAATTCCTAATCCTATGCTCAAACCGTTTAGGTTTTTTTTCTATGTGGACCAAGCATGATAATTTTAAGCAGTGCGATGGTTAGTTGTTCACGGCTAGCTATACCTATCGTTTCTTTTTTAGGGTCAATATCAGTAATGCAGTTCATCCAACGATAAACCTAATCCGAATCATAGAGCTATGACACATTCAAACCCGAATGAACAAAGTGTTGAATTGAATCGTACCAGTCTCTACTGGCGGTTATTACTCATTATTTACTCCCGTAACATTCAACATAAAACATACATACATACATACATAGATACATACATACATACATACATACATACATACATACAACTTTTCATGATAAATATTAATACTTATTGCTTGCTCATATTCAGAAAAAGCAAGTTGCTAGCTACACCTACAAATTCTTGCATACAAACATACAAGCTCAAACACTTCAGAATAAATTAAAGAGCTGGAAACACTTCCAACAATATCACATGCATGCATGCAAATGATGCCTTAATCAGTTGGAGTTTTCGGTCATAAATCTTTTAATAACTTGCAAAGCTTCATTTGAGACTTCTGAGTATGGATCATTAGTTAAAAAGCCATGTTGCTCTCCTTCAAATTCGACATACTCAATTTTCTTTCCCAAATCTTTTAACTTTCTCCAGTAGCTCTCCACCCTATCTTTCAACAGTTCATTACCACCCACGATAACCAAGATGGGATCCAGGGCCACCTTCTCAAGGTTTGGACTGTTTGGTCCAAATGGGTTGACCATTGGATGGTCTCTGGTTTCTCCTACTGGCATCGAAAGCCTCCAAAATCTGCATGAATTATAACAGTTAACATGGATATCAAATTAATTTCATATAAATCGGACAGGGATCCTAATATGATACATATCAAATCTTTTACGTGGGAATAATACTAGAAGGAATATTGTTAACCAAAAAAGAGAAATGATCATAAAAATGTTCTCTTGTAAATTTATTTCGGTATCCAGTCAAATACGTGTACAATATTAGAACCATCAGTAATGCATTGGTTAAGGGAATATGACAAGGAATATTGTTTGATTAAAAAAAGGATAATGGATATGGCACTATCTTAATCATTTTTGGTGTGCAAAGGTCATACTCATATTGGATTAAGCACTACTTACACGATAATTAGACTTGCTTGTTATCCTGATATCAAGGTTATCTAGCTTTATATCATAGTCATTTCGGGTTAGTTGGTCATGCTTATATTGGATTGAGCACTATCTTACACGTTTGAAACTAAACTCAAAGTTTGATCATTATTCGTGCATGGTAAGTAGCAATGTTGCATATGTTCATACCACACAAATCAAATCAAAGTATCTTCAATAATTGTCAAAACCACAGTATTTGTTTTTCTGATGTTGAAAAAAGTACTAAGTTTGAATCTCTCTTCTTTTTCTGTTGAGAAACAAAAATTTTAGGAATTCTTTTTGTTAATTGTTATAAACACTGAAATAATCATCACGCTTCTCCCTTCTTAGTTTTCTTACTAGAGATGAGTGCATCATGACTACTTTTTTTTGGCAATAATAGCTCTTTCTCTTTATATCAATTTTTTAAAGCTATCTAAGTGATCACCATTTAACTATTTATTTTTGTTTCTCTTCCCATGAATGTAAGAGGTTCTAAGTCCGAATTTTTTTATTTAAAAAATTACCAACTGATATTCTTCATATGCTAAACTTGATGTGTTTAAATCTAATCAAGTTATGATCATTTTGATTATAGTTATTATTTTTTGGATTGCTCATGTTGGTAAAACACGGAAGAGGATCCTCTCCGGATCCACGGATCCCCACATCCTGACCGTTCATCGTACATCGTGCGGTCAGTTTTCATCAGGTACAATTTGTATTTAATTTTAAATAAAAAAAATCAAATGATTTCTGACTATACGATGGATAATGAATGACTAAGACATAAGGATCCCTAGATCCCCACAATTTGGATCCGAATGGGATCCAAATCCGTAAAACACAAGCTAATTAAGCTTAAATTATTACTTTGATATATTATTTGGATAAGGACACCTCCAATACCAAATGATGACTCATTTAAGGTCAAGTCATGGCACACGTAAAGAAGAAATGAGTTTCACATCAACAACTTTAGAGGGATTTGGAGGGCATCTTCTCCCCTGTTTAGGTGTCTTCTAGCTAGTAGTCATCACCTATAATTTATATATAGTCTAATTTTAGACCATAAAAGTATATAGTCTTTGTCTTATGAAAGGACAAATAATTACGATGCAATTCACATGTGCCGACATCTTTTATGGTCAAGATGGATATGACATTTAAATAATTGACAAAACATCTCACAATTCATATATGTCCCTAGTCAAATTTGATTGAATGCCCTCATAAACCTTAATTTGGACGCTTTTGATTGTAGTCAAATTTTACTCTATGAGATTCCCATTTCTTTGTACCAAAATGATTTGTTGCTTTATGGATCCTCATGAATAGGTAGAAATGCCTTCTTACAAATTCACAAGGTGGCCAATTGCAACGTATAATTTTTCATCTTTCTGTAAAAGAGACGCAAGTTTCAGGTACAGATAAAAACTTCTCTTAAAAGAGATAAATGGGGTATACAAGTTTTGGGTTTTTCTACAAACAAGTGGACACCTAGCTAACTGCCCATTTGAGAACAAAAACAAAATAGTTGACACCAAGGGAATTAATTAGTTTATGGAACTTCGTCTCATGCATGGAGTTAACTTAATTAGGGTTTGTGTAACTTTTATCAAGCAAAAATACTTGTATACATCGGAAGAAGCACATTATCCGAATTAAGTAATTAGATTTGTATGCACTTATTAATTGTGACTTGTTTTTTGTATCAAGGTGCAGAAGCAGAACATTATGGCTGACTTATCTCATGCTTACTACTACAATGTTGAAAAAAGTTTTAAAGTGCATATCTTCACACTCCCTATTGATTGAAATAACAATTTAAAACATTATGTGAATCTAAACTATTGATAGAGAGGTTTAGATTGAATATACAATTCAAAATAGACGACAAAAATGTGAAATTATCACGCAAGAGAATATTAATTAATACATAATTAAATGGACGATATGCAATCTCACAATATATGTTATATTATGTTCCTTAAATATATGATCCAGATTGAATGTGGAGATTGTCATATACCAAGTAGTAAGATAAGAGATCATTTTCCTCATAAAGAAGAGAAAAAGATAAGAGAGCACTAAATGTGCAAACTAGCAAAGGACAAGACTCGAAAAGTTTTGAAGGAATACCTGTCAAGTATTTCCAAACTCAACAATGCCTCACAAGGACCTTCCTCTGACTTTGTCCTTTCCGCCCCACCAAAAAATGGCGCCAGCAGCACAAACCCGCGTACCCTAATCGGAGCCGGCTTGATCGACCCCGTCGCGAGCCGAACCGCCAGGTGGTGAGCCATATTCCCACCTGAAGAGTCACCCAATATAAAAACCCGGTCGAAGTCAGCTGTACCACCAATCCATGCATCACAGTTATTCGTGCTCTCTCCCGAAGCCTCCCTTTGCAGCCACTCCACTGCACTCACTGCATCGTCAATCGCGGCCGGAAGTTTGTGCTCTGGAGCGAGCCTATAGTCGGGAGATACCACAAGTGCCTGCAGCCCCGACGACAGGCGGATGCAGCAATTGTGGCAGTTTGGCCACACGTGTGAGCCAACACAGAAGCCGCCACCGTGGAAGTAGAACACCACGGGGAGCTTGGAATCTTGGTTTGTCGATTTGGGTTTGTATAAACGAAGGGAAAGTTTGTGTTTTTTGTCGAAAGTGATGTCTTTGAAGCCCACGGAGCCGTCATCAATGACAGGAATGTTGAAGTTTATGTCCGTTAAAGAGCAACGGTTGATCGAACCGTCGCTAAAGACTTGGAGGACGCCCATGCAATCTTCTACTATGTGAGGGAGGGAACCCATTTTCTTCTTCTTCTTCTTTTTGGTTTGGTTAATTGGGAATGGAGGGTGAAGAAGGATGGATCATGGTTAGGGGTATATATAAAGAGGACAAAGAGGAGGGTGGGTGGTGGTGGGGATAGAGTGAAATTTGAGGGTTATTTTGTAAATTAGTTAATGGGGACATTATTGAAGGTGGTCGCATATGCATGCATGGCCATTGGTTTATCTTATTGTTTTGAATATGGACCATATATAAATGAGCTAGGTAGCTGTAGAAAGTTGGCTTGGATGGTTGAAAATTACCAGTTTCCTGGAAATTTATCAAAATGCTAGCATGTGTGTAAATATATATCTGTTTCTTAAAAATTATAAAGCCTACGTGGCACGCAATTTCAGTAACTAAGAGTTAACTATGTTTTTCGGTGGCTTAAATGCTGACGCGGGCATATCAATTCATCAACTAGCTCAGCTAGGCGAATAACTTGAATGTGGTGATGTGATGGAATGAGCAATTAACTTCCGAATCGAGCGATTGTAGCTGAGGAAGGAACACTCTCAGTCTTGGATTCTAAAACCTAAAGACAAGATTATTTAAGTCATTGTGAGGTTCTGGATCATGTGCACAGGGTTCGGCAGCCTCAACTATATTAGTGAAAATGTAGGTCCATCGAATCAGTATCAAACTATATGGACAAAGATACTCAAAGGAGATGAGCATCCTAATTTTAAAAGTGGTTTAGCTATCTGATTTTCGCCAATTGAGATTTAGGATAAATAGTCAGCCACATAATCAATGATAATATCCGCCTATCCAGTCGGTTGAGACTCTTAAGTCAAATTGACTCTACAACTCCAGCCCTGTCGATCCAATCAATCCCTTCATTGGATGTTTCTGAAAAGCCCGTCTATCCAGTAGGTCGTTGTACATCAGCTACCAACCCAAACATGTCTATTAAGTCGAAATTTATGCTAATGGTTAATTAGTACATCAATTTCATAGAAAGATGCGAAAGGGTTTCACATAGAGCGTTAATTTTTGTTTTGAGTTGAAAGTCATTTACTTGTTGCCCATAATCTTGTATTTATAGGTGAAGAAGGCAAGGTTCTAAAAGTCGCTGGGCGCTAGTCAGGCGGCGGGCTGGGGCCTAGCGCCTAGGTGGCTAGGCGGAGTCTAGGCGGGCGCCTAGGCGGACTAGGCGGATTTAAGTAAATCTATTATATTTCAGGTAAATAAGTGTCTGCTTCTATTTGAAATATATATAATTTCATCATAAACTACAAAATAGAATGCATATATATCATGAAGTATTGGAACATAATGAAAACATGTGAAATAAGGATATAATGTTTGTTCATTCAAGTATGCAACAAGTCTCTTACAATTTATTGGAAAAAAAACAAAATGCAAAATGAAAGTTATGTATTTTCTGTCTAAGTGAGTTGCAACCTAAGCGGGTCTAGGCGGGTGCCTAGGCGGGCTAGGCAGGTGCCTAGGTGGTTTATGCGGTGGGCTGGGGCCTAGGCATTAGTCGGGGCGATGGGCTGGGGCCTAGCGCCTAGGCGGGGATTTTTAGAACAGTGGAAGAAGGTTGAGGTTCCACTATAAAACCAATTGGCAATATGGGGAGTAGTCCAACCTCTTATAAGTTATTGCAAGGTTTCTCCTTTCACCAATGTGGGACTCTTTTACCTTCACATTCTCATACCCCCTCTCACATTTGATGAATTTTCAAGTCAAACACGTGGACAACTCGAATTGGATGATGTGGAGCACATGTGGCTGTTGGGATTCACGCGTGAACCAACCTGCTCTGATACAATGATGAAGGTTAAGGTTCCATCATAAATCCAATTGACAATATGGGGAGTAGCCCAACCTCTTATAAGCCATTGCAAGATTTCTCCTTCACCAATGTGAAACTCTTTTACTTTCACATTCTCAAAATGAGAATAAATTGCTTGATATTTAAGTCGTACTATAGAGTGTGATGGCATTGCAACTCCTTGGAATATTATCATAATATACTGGAAGTTATCTTCAACTCCTCATGGCCAACTGGTCCCATTTATCTCTTTTTAACTCATGATCAAGTCCAAGCCTTATACTTGATTATCTCCATATAGTATTAAAGATAGTTGCATGTAACATATCTAGTCGTCACTTCAACATGAGTCCTCATTACATGAAACACTGGACTCCTTAATTATTCATACTCTCAAGCACTTTCAAGATAATTACCAATAACACCTCGGACACTATGATTATTAAAACCATAATAATAAGTTATTAAAAATGATTTTGATCTTCTTTTAATCTAACGGTTCCAAACATATATACTGATAGTACAAAATTGAGTATAAGCATTACCCAATCTCACTCATCACATATATCACATAGATAAAAGAAAAATTGTCACGAGCCAAATTAAAGAAATGAAAAACTTTGTCCATTCAAAAATCGGCTACCTAGTTTTACTTTTCAACAATATTAGACTTACCACTCATCAAATCTGTTAACCAAACGACCACTAGGCTACCTTTACTACAATTCACCATACATCGGTGATTTCCTTTTAGGACAATCTCCCGTTTTCAAAATGATGGAAAATGGTCACTAGGAAATACCTATATACTACAATTTCCATGTTGTTTTCTTTAGTATTTTTTTAAGGGGGGACAACGTACTAGTGTTAAGCCACAATTATCCATCCCTTCCCGACCCGAATAGGCTATGGGGAATACCTTACATGTGGTCACAATTAAGCAGACTCACCAGCTCGGAGCATCGAACTCTGGACTTCCCACATTTTTGTTATTGAGGAGCCATAGTTCGTGCCCTTACCACTGGGTCGCTTGCTATGGTTGTTTTCTTTAGTAGTTTAGTAGATATTAAAATTTGTTCAAAATATTCAATAATATTCATGTTAAAAATGGAATATCTAGAAAAATATAAAACAAATGTGTGTACTTTTCAGGAACGTATTCAATTGAGATATTGAAGAATTTTAAAGAGTTTAAAAATGCAAGTGGCTTTTAACTTAGTTGGTTAAGAGCTTTTGTCTTTGTACCCGAGTTTCCGAGTTTAAATCCTTGGCCCCTTCCTGTAGTTTAATGTAGATTATCCTAATGTTTGTAAAAAATTTAAAAATAAAAATATTGGAGTATTTTTTAGGATTCAAATGTATCTTAAAGGTGAGAGATATTCAATTAGAATTTCAAAGGAGGTTATAGAAGTTCATAAAAGCTGCATGTATTCGATTAGTATTTTAAAGGAGTATATAAAAGTTCATGTGTATGCAAGTAGCCTTCTACCACAATGGTGGAGAAGAGTGTTGCCCTTATACCATGACATGGGTTCAAATCCTCTAATATCTAATCTAACAAATTTATTGTTTGAGAAAAACAAAAAAAGTTCATGTGTATTAAATAACAATTTAATTTTAAAACACTAGTAGTTATATGAGGATTTAAATGTATCCATGGAAGTCTATGGGTATCCAATCAAGATTCCAAAGGAGTTATAAAAGGGAACTTTAACGAAAAGCTTCCGATACTATTCACTTTAACGAAAAATATTTTTACACTAAAAAGTCAATCATAGTACTATTCACTTTACCCTTTATTTTGTCCTTATCGTTAAAACTCAAAGTTTTTAGGCCTTTTTCATTAGTTTTCCTTTTATAAAACTCTAGAGAAATAAGTAGTCCCTAAAACTCCATGTGTATTCAATTAAAATTTAATTTTTAAAGTATTTTAAAAGTTAAAGAGTTTGATGTATTTGGAAAGATTTTACACTGTTTTAGGCTTTAGGAAATCAAATCAAACTCCATCAAACTTCATGATTTACCCAATGATATATTTTCATTGCATGAATTTATAACTGTATTAAAATCCCAGTTCAATACACATGGCTTAGTATTGTATATGAGTTTGATCCACTTTGCTCGATTTTGAAATTCAGTTGTATTGAATGTAGACTTTTAAAGAGTTAATAAAAGTCACTCTGTATTTAATAAAGATTTTTTATGACTTCTAAAAGTCTGAAGATCTTTTGTTATACAATTATGATGTTTTGGGAGTCAACAAAAATCCAGATGTATTCAAATTTCATTAATTCAAAGAATTTTAAAACATCATGGATATTGAGCGCTCTTATAATAAGTTTTTATCATAACAAATCTAACTTGTCTCCCTAAGATTTTGAGGGACTTCATTTTTTTCACTTTTGATAATACTCCAACCCACCAATAATGCAATGACTCTCGTTTCACCACCATGTAGTCGCCGCCGCCACCTTACGATGAGCATTTCCTCCACCCCCACCACCACCATTGTAGCCAATGCCGTCACCACCGTCATTGCCATGAGCATCATCACCAACCACCATCATATGGCACTTCCACCACCTCATACGACCACTTTGTCAAGGTCATAATCACCATTTCAAATAATGAGGGTTCGATTGGAAGTGCTTTTTAAATGACTGAAAACATTTTTAAAGCAAATGTTTGTAGTTTCCAAAACACTTGCTTCCTACAAGAATCACACAGTTTAAGTGTTTTTCCAGGATTATCTTACATATTTATCAAGGATTGATTCCAAAAATATTTTCACAAAAAACGCTTTCACCCATTAAAAGCACTGCCAAATTAGCCATGATAATTTAAAAAACTAGTAATGTTTCTTAATAAATTGATCACTAAAAGTTCATGTGAATCCACATGGTTCTATTTAAATCCATGATAAAGTCTCGGGATTGGCTACAATAATTACATGTATAAAAAACAATCACCATTTGACCATCGAGATAGTAATACATGTAAGTATTGTAGACAAATTCTAAAATCTCACAAACTTCATTAAAATCTATGTAGAATTCAATCAAAATGCACATGAATTTTGTGGAAGTAAACTCCCCCAAAATCCATGTACTCATAGCTCTACGAAAATCTATCAAACTCTATATACAATATATGCGGCCCCCTAAATGTTTTTCAGAGTGATAAGAAAAGCAAACCCTAAAGAGCCAAAAGGTTTTAAACTTACTGTATGGTTTGGGTATTAGGGTTTATGTTCAGTATCTCGCGTTCTAGAGTCAAGTCTCAAAAGCCCTAGTCTCACATCTCTGGTGCATAAATTTGGATATTAATTAAGAATGGAATGAGACGTTGTGCCTAACTTGGAGGTGATCATTCTATTGTGTTTACAGAAATAAATGAACACTTCCAAACTAAATACAGTATATGAACTCAATAATGGAATTTTCAGTCCTTTCCATTGTTGATTAAAATAAGTGAAGACGGTAATATTCGAACTCAAAACCTCAGACGCATTTTGAATATTCTTAAACCAATCCTTTACCCCTCATAACAGTATAAATTAACCAAAACAAGATAACATTTTCAAATTCAAATCACTCCTGATCAAAATATGATCCGAACTCGCACTAACAATTGTATATAATATACATCTATTACTCCAGTCAATGCAAGATTGGGTGAAATGTCACCCTATCAGAAAGAAAACAGGTAGTCTTCTGTCTTGATCCATATACGGGCCACATGATAAGTTGATAGCAATAGTTTATAAAGAATCCAAATTAACCAAAATATTAAGGGGACCCTGACCTTTAACTTTAACTTAAGCCATATTTGAAATTACAAATCACTCCTGCAGACCACGTGAGATAATGTTTAATACGGCATATTAAATTAGGGTTTTGATCTTCCCTCAACGAGTAAAATAATTACGCATCACTTTGGCCGCAGGCCATGCTATGCAAGTTGCTAACCAACTGGGGTTAAAACTTAATATTTCTTCTTTGACTGGACTGTTTGTGATTGCAAAAGTAACAGGTAGGAAAATGGAATGCATGACGCTGATGGCTGCGGCTGCGATATATTAGTTGTTGTTTCTTTATCATGCATGATCGATATATAAGCTGGTGATAGTGGCAGCCACGGATTAGTGGGAATCAGGGTAAAAGTGGTAGCGACGGCTGTGATATATCTTCACCATGCATTCATACTTGACTCAAGATAAATAACATCCATAGTATAACTATCACTATCCAGTTCAAAATTTTCTTTTTATTATATTCTATTGTATTTTATGTATATTGAGGATCTTGAGTGTTATTTCACATTGAAAAATTATGGGACGTAAAGAGTTGGATTACTATATTCAATTAGCTTTATAATGAAACTTTAACTTCCTTCATGATCAAAATTACCTCAATTTTGACTCCTAATTCATTATCTTTGTGGCATAAAAACACTTTTATAATAAAAAAATGTATCTAACAATGTTTGACCAAAAAAGTTAAACCTAATACTGCTTCTCAATTATAAAAACATTGTTTTACAGCTTTTAGAAAACCACCCACCTAGTGGCGGAACCAAGATGACGAATTATTTAAGCTGTCTCAAAACTAGGGCCGATCGAGCAGCTAATATATCCTGCCCTCCATATTATTCCACCTCTACATCTAAATGCTTTTTCAAGTTAGGAAAGTGATTTTCGCACATTATTTTTGTCCATGTGAGCTCCTCTTTGTTTATGTACCTTGCTTTTACTTTAAATTTCTTCAATACAAAAGTTGAAATAAAAAACAAACAAGAAGAAGAAAGGAGTCCACGTAGAGAAAAAGGGTAAGTGCAGAATTCAGTAACTAGAGAATTCTATTTCAAAATTATCGGTGTTAAATCAAATACGATATTGGTAACATGTGGTGTACCCTGCATGCTTATGCGTTTATTAAGTCTAAGCACGAAAAAAATTTGTATGGTACGATATTGGAATATAGCTGCATGATGTAAACATCCACTCATACACATGAATTTTTAATTAATATCACATCCATAAAACATAACCTCGTCGTTCATCCGTATTATACTGAGTGCCTGGAAAATTCGGTAATTAAGTTGGTTGAAGCTGTCGTGATGGTGAAAGTAGCAAGGTCGCCATTGTTCAAAGCTAAGCTCCGTACACCAATTTGCAGGAGCAATCCTGCATTTTATTATGTGCTTTAATGTATTGTATCTATCACAATACTTTTTGCCCAAATTATAGGTCAGCCACATTTTGATCAGACATTCTCCCTTGCGCATGCGGGTTGTGCGTAATGGGTTACGCATGATTTGCATTGACAGTGTATTGACAACATATCTCCAGCTTATCGATAACATATGTTGTCAATGCATACGGATCATGCACAACCCATGTGCACAACCTGGGTGCGTAGGAGATTCCTCCATTTTTTATCTGCTTGTTTGGCTTGGAAAACTACAGGTGGACCACATTTCAACATAAGCCATGATTCAAACAGAAAATGAAAGGACAACCATGTTTTAAAAGAGGGATAAAATGTATGGTTTATGAGTTGGTAATTGTCCATTCCTTGTTGGGTAGTCTATAAACATGAGAATCCTTAAATTTAAGGGTTTATTTGTTGTTTAGGATTTGATTGACCGAATAACTAATTAGATTCGGTGCATGTTAAATAAAGAATGGAAAGATTAATCCAACGTAGTGGTGGATTATCCCTTCCAATTTTTTCATATTGGTAGGATAGAATGAATAAGGGCTCGTTTGGATGTACTTTTAAAATGACTGAAATCGCTTTTAAAGAAAATGTTTTTATGTTTCAAAAGCACTTAAAGTGCTTTCTACAAGAAGCATCAGTTATGTGCTTCTTCCAGGAAGCACTTTAAGTGCTTTTCTAGGATTTGCTAGCATTTTTACTAATGATTGTTTCCAAAAAAATTTTCACTAAAAGCACTTTCAGTCATTTTAAAAGTACATCCAAACGAATTTTAAGGTTCTTTCATGTTTCTAAGTGTTGGATTATCTTGATGAATATGAGTTTTCTCTTCAGCTTATTGTATTCCAAACTCAAGCATCTCCTCTCTATGATATAGTTTTCGAGTTATTCAATCCAATCTAATCATAAACAACAAACAAGAGGTTTTATTGAGTTGGTATACTCGCCCATTCTGGTTAGGTAATTGCCTTTTTCTTGTTATCAAAAAGCAAAACCTCATGCTTGTCAAGTGGTGTACCTTTCTTTGGAAAAGGTCCAACGTCGGAACTTCCCTTCCCCAATTCATAAAAAAATAATCAATTAAAAGATACACAACTATATGACAATTTGCTAAAACTAGGGGTGGAAAAAAATATTGAAAATGTCGAAACCGAATCAAACTAAATCGAAACCGAACTGAAACCAACATTCTCAAAAATATCGGCACCCAATACTGAACCAAAACCGATAATTTTGGTATGGAATTTGGTTTTCCACATAGGTATGTTTGGTAATCTCATATCGAACTGAAAATAATACATAATAATTAAATAGTAGGTCGTTGGATTTGGTTGAGATTTAATCTCAACCGTATGTTCGAATTAACCCTAACTCCCTCTCTCAATTTCACCTCACTTTCACTCTATCTCTCTCCGACTCCTCTCGTCCGCCCAAACCCAACCAAAACTCGAGCACTCCTCCAGTCCTCCTCCCCTAACTCCATCGCCTAAATCCACCCGCACCACCAGTCCATAGTCACGGTCATCACACACCACATCTCTAATTCTCCCTCTTGAAAGTCGAAATTGGAGGTCTCTCGGCCTTGATCTCGGTTTAGGTATAACACAATTAGATGGTAGAATCATTGTACCTGAGGCCTAACTCCTTTAGGTGCTAGATTCATATCAATTATTGGTTCCAATTTAAGGTTAATGGCCTTATCAGATAATCATGAGGATCAAAAACTTTCTAAAGAAAAAAACAAGACACTTTATTCAAATCCATGCGAATCTTATCAGAGTTTTATTTTGTCCCACTCTTGTTTTGGCAGTTTCCAATTCCTTCATTGACTTCCAATCCATGTCTCCTAGCAAATGTTTTGAGCCATGTTAGCCTACCCTAATGGAGCCATGGGACATCTATTCCATTGGCCAATTCCTTCAAAAAATTACATTGACAAGTCTAGGGATTGACTTCGACTTTTTAATTAACAAGTCTTACGTTCGACTCTTTATGCAAAGATACTTGTAGCTATAGCAGTTAAGATTATTTGTCTTTGCACAGAGATTCTGTGTTCAAGTTCCTCTCCCCCAAATATCGATTGCACAAGAAAAGCAAAAGTTAAAAATATGGGATAAATAATTTAATGGAAAGACATTAGAGAAAGGAAGAAATGGGCATAGAAGAATGAAATTTAAGAAAGCAACATAAAGTTTGTATTTCTCAAGCAAAAACAGAAGAACAAAGAGGTTTGGACTTCACTTAATGTAATCACATCCAAATTTTCTTTACTCCCAGCATTCATAATAGGGGGGCTCGTTTACATTCGACTCAGACAAATATCGTTTACAGTTCTCTTTGATCTAGATACCAGTTACTAGAGGTTTTCGCACTCTAACCCACAGCAATGCCTAACGTAGGACAAACTAAGGGTAAATGGAAAGAACGAGGATAAATATCTGTGAATCACTAAACCTAGGACAACATAATCACTCATGTTGCTAATCGTGGCTTCACCACCAGGACCAACTCAAACGATTGATTTTAGGAAGAAACACTCACTTTAATTGCACAAGGCAAATATATTTTCAATTCAATCAAGTTTGCCTAATGCTTGTATTACATCACAATTTAATGGTAGTAAAGAGAGACTTTTCAATGTGCTCGGAACATGGGCACATACGTCATAATACGTCATATGTTATTATATAAGTTGAGGGAAACTTGAAAACAAAAAAACTTATCTCCACTTGTATAATAACGTATGGCATATACGGTATCATCCCATATTCCAAGCACATTGAAAAATCTCTCAAGTAAAGATAAGGAAAGCATAAATTTTACAATTTCCTAATCATAATCGAAATTGACTTTGTTTGTACCATACTTAACCAATCCCGAAACTACCAAGCACCAATCAACGCCATACCTTCAAGAACCCACTGAGGAGTTCATGCTGAGGCACCCCTGCTGAAGCACAAGAGTTTCCCTCCAACCAAGAGGCCAATCATAGCACGACACATGTCAACGTCGAAATAAAGCTCATAAAGTCCCACATCGACCATGGACAGAAGTTGAAGACTCTCCTCAACTATAAAAGGAGATCATTCTCCGACAATTAATCCCTAATGTCATTATGGTACTTAAATTGGTCATCAGAACCTATTAATGATGATTGTGCTTAAACTTGTATATTTGTGTAAACCCTTCACTATTAATGAGAACTCCTCTACTCCATGGACGTAGCTAAAACTTAGGATGAACCACGTACATCTTGTGTTTGCTTCCCTATCTCTATCTCTTTACATATTTATCCTCACTAGTGACTGGAGCAACCGAGCAAATGTCACAAACTTAACACTTTAAGTTGTTCCAAAGTGTTCACTGATTTTGTGCATCAACAGACTTAACAAATTCCGATGTCATTAAAACACACAGCACTTAATATTCCAATCCATGTTATTGGTTTTCAAATCGTTTTCTCGAAGGCCTGCCTCCCGCATCAATGCTTCCAAGGAAAACAAGCAAAACTAAGATAAATATTTAATATTAACAAAGATTAGCAGACAGGTTTTCATCTCAATCCTTTTATGCATGGGGTACCATTTAAGATTATAAGAACGTAAGAGAATCATACGAAATGATTTCAGCTTGATTTCTCAATCCGACAGCGACGGGAAGGAAGATGGTAGGCATAGGGAGTAAAGCTCTTAAAAACAAACATGAGCAGGAATTAGCTTTCCTGGATTCATAATGTTGTTGGGATCTAATGCTGCTTTTATTCTTTTCATTGTCTTCAAAGCCTCCATTCCCAGTTCTTGCTCAAGATACTGAAACCAAAAACCAGAATCCATTTAGAATAAAGAATACTCGGTCTTCAACCTATATTTAATGATATACCAAGTCTGTTACTCGGTCTTCAATGTTTATTTATAACTTTCACGCTTCTGATTTAACTATCCGTGCCGACATATGCCTCCCATAACATTGGCCAGAAACGGCAGTTACCAAGCATAGTATTCATTTGGCTAATATATTTATGTATAGATTCCAGATTCCAAAGCATATAGGCATGCCTATTTTAAATTGAACGGCAAGCAAGTCAACAGAAAACTAAGTACCTTCATTTTTCCTGTACCAACGCCATGTTCACCCGTACATGTTCCTGCTCAGTTTTCAAATACCAGCTTTTAGCACCCTAACTCGTCGACCATTGTGTTATAATAATATATTGGGTAGCGCAATATGAATAGAATTAACTAACTTGATAAGATCAACTGTTGTTTATTACATGTAAAGATACTAGATTAACAAACTTAATGGAATTAATAAACCACAATATAGAAAGAATCCAAAAAGGATAACCAATAACAGCCACATTGCATATCACTTCAACAATTCATTGACTTGGAGAGTAGAGAAATTCTAAAGAATTCCAGGATAGTCCATACCTTCCATTGACAAGGCAGCATGGACCATAAAATGGCTCAGTCTCTCTGCTTCTCTTCGATGTTCTTCATTGTTAGGGTCAAAGAGAATAAATGTGTGGAAGTTCCCGTCACCAGCATGAGCAATAACTGTGCTGTTGTTAGGAAAAATTAAAAAAAGCACAACGATAGTCAGCCCATTTAATCCTCCATGCTATTTGCGAACCACAACATATTTCATCATCGCCTCTCTACTGAATGATAGGGGTACAGTCATTTGATCAGACATTACCAAACAAGTTCTGATGCATCCAGCTGTTCTTTGGACCTTGATATCAATTCTGCAAGACATGATAAAGGAACACATACATCCTGCATATATGAAAAGTAAAAATTAAAAAGAACCATTTGAACTTAACAAAACAGCCAGAAAAATGTCATTCTAGTAACCCATTAACTAATTCTTTGAATTTATAATACTTCCATTCTTACAAATGATGAGAATTAGTAGGCAAGAAAATGGGAAACTATCAGGAACTCAAATGAAAAACTCGACAATTTTTTAGAATGTAGGATTCCTATAAGTGATTGTTGTAGGAGCAAACAAGCATGTTCAACAAGTTTTTAACTATTAAAAAAATATTATGCAACTGTGTGAACAAATGCTAAAAGTCTAGAAATTTTTTCAGATCCATTGGTATCAACTTACCGTAATCATTGCCTCAAAATTAGGCTCCATTGCAAAGCATGCCCAGAGTGCCTCTTTCCTTATCTACATGTAAAAGAGAGAATTAAATAGAGAAAATGAAAACAAGGACGAGTTGGATCAAGCCTCTGGCTTCAATCTATCAAAGAACTCAACCATCTTTGTTGGAAGTAAGGTATTACAACAATTTGAAATCGAGTAGCAATTTAAGCTGTAAGATTGGACAATAACTGCAGCGAGGAACAGAGTTCCATTAATGGAAGTGACTAGCAGCCACATATTTATGATGCAGAACTAATTTTGATGCCAATTAAGTGACACAAGTACTAATTGGAAATGGCACAAGTACTAATTGGAAATGGTGCGACTATGTATTAAGTATAAGTGAAACAAAAGAAAATAGTAAGTGCTTTTAAAGGATACCAAGAGATAATTTACCAACTACTACAAGAAAGGACTTCCATTTATTTAGCATACACCAATTAAGTATTCACTACCTTCCAGAGTTCCTTTTTAGCTTCAGGGTCTTCCGCAAAAACAAAGTCTGAGCCATTGTGTTCAGAAACAATCTGTTGAACTATATGGGTTTGCTCATGAGAATATGCCTCTAAAAACAGGAAGAAAATAAATCACGAATTACAACAGGTAGAAAGAAGGCAGAGGGCACTAAATGGCAGGGAGTCAACAAACCAACCCTTTTGTCCCATGGAAAATACTAGTTCTTTGTATTGAAAACTAATTATTCCCAGCTCAGCATATTCAACTAGGACTGATAAGAAAATCGGGCAAGACCTTTGAGAAAATTATCCATAAATAGTTTCCCTTCACAAGGCTTGGAAAAACTAAAGAGCATAAAAATTTATTAAAATTAAAAATAAAAAAAATAATAAAAAAAAGCATTCTACTAAACGGTATATGAAATATCTAACCCATTTCCAATTATTAATATGGAAGAAGGCAATCAATCACAGCAATTTGGTATCCTCTTGGACATATTCTCTTGTTTCCCTCTTTTTTCTTTTCTTCTTACCCCCATTTATTTCAGCAATAATGATGACTAGGCACTGGTTTAGCCCTGTCCAATCACTAAACCCGCAGTTGCCAAAATATGAGGCAAACACAAACCTTTAGAAGACAAACCAGTAAACCACCATTATGTATTTATCATAAATAAGCTGTGATCCTACACCCAAACAATTTAATTACTTCAGTCAGGACTCGTAAACGATGATGAACTGCCAGATTGCTCCTGATTTTCCTCGTTGTGTCAAACCATCAATAGATAAGATTTAAACAAAGATATGCTTTTTATATGCAGTGCAGTTATCTCAATGATTAAGATGTTCTCCTTTCTGGAAATGTATTTAGCCAAAACAAAAATAAAAAATAAATGACAGTCAAGATGAAAAATAAGAGACCTTATTTTACCTGTGCCTATAAATTCGAACATTAAAGTTGGAGTTTCAGGAAAATTCTTCCCATTCGCAATGTTGATTGCCCTCACTTGAACCTCATCCAGTAGTTCAACCCGTGAAACCTAATAATTATGAAGAAGAACTCTGTCAAGAAACTGAACTATGAATTCAGATACGTAATATGCACCTAAAACTCTACCTGAATGCCTGACAGCATAGTAGCAATAGCAACATCTGCTGCATCCTTAAATGAAGGGAAATTACACATAGCAACCTACAATTTAAATTTATATTAATAACAGAATGAAATCACAAAAGTATACCCTGCAAATGTAACTGTAATTCGAGATAATGTAAGCATCTAGAAGTAATCAACTGAAAGACAAAAATCATACAAGAGTCCAAAGAGGTCAGGATGTTCAAATAAATGAAGCTTATCAGTTATAGTAATAGACCTATCAACTTACCACTGAGTATTGCGGAATTTTCTGAAGGCGTAGAGTGACTTCCGTTATTACACCTAGTGTTCCTTCACTTCCAATCACCAGGCGGGTCAAATCATACCTATGATGTGCAAAAATTTTAATGTTCACAACATGCCTGAGTTGGGGAGAACTACCTCAAAGATTAACCACATAGTTATAAAATAAAATAGAATAGAAAACAAACCCTGCAGCACTCTTTCTAGCACGAGATGCAGTCTTAACAATATCTCCATTTGCAAGAACTACCTGGAAGATAGACAACATCAGAAATACAACATTACAAATTTGAGTCAAGCATCAGTCAAGATAATTGACAAACCTTGAGACTGATGACATTATCACGCATGGTTCCATACCTACATGCCAAAAACAAAATCATTAAAATCAATATTAAACTAGACCTATGAAACTAAATTTTACATGGAATCATTTATAGAATAAAAAAACAATAATGCAAAATGATAAGATAATCACACTATTAATTGTATATAAGTTTAAAATCAAAGGCATCTGTTACTCAAATAGTATCTGTCAATACTTAATACAAAGAAGGAATCATTCAATTATCTCAAGACGTTTGCTCTTGTGGACAACCTAAACTCAGTTCCATACGATTCATTCTGTCAGTTGCAGCTAACAGATCTTGGCCACTGCATCAGCTCGATGTCAAAAGGGCCTTTCTTTGTGGAGAACTCCACCAGGTTTTCAAGCTCAGGGGAAGGAAAGGAAAGTTTTCAGGTGAAAAAAGGCGATATATGGTCTCAAGCAGTCTCCTCAGGCTTGGTTCGAGATATGAAGTTTGGTTATGACGAAGATCGATGGGGCTACTATTTGGTGACAAGAGAGAGGGTGTGAGAGACAGAAGGGGACAGAGAGAGAGATCTTAACGTGATCAAAACTAAGTGGACAGCAGGATCAAGAAAGTCTGGAAGACTCATGTGAAAAATCTTTCATTCATCATTGCAACTTTCCAGGTCTCATTGATTATTATTCTGAGATATATCTTACATATTGTGTATATATATTAAATCTCCTATTTGTTTATTTTGGACATCCCAAGATTCAGGCTATCACATGACACATATTAACAAATGGGTAAAACTTGGGTGACACCATCGTATGTGCTTTAGACCAATAACTTCAACAGGACACACTTGAGTAGGTGATTAAGGTTTTCTTTCGTTAAAAGTAAAGGCTACGGTTTAAAGCCTAGTAAACAAGGTTAATTAACACTACTTAGAAAGCCAAAACTCTATTATTCAGTTAAATTTGCAGGTACACCAGTAGGTAATGTGTATAATGTCATTGTATCCATTAAATATTTAAAAGTTAAAAGAGCAGAGCAATTACCTAACAGCTAAGGAACCAGAGCAACGTGTCGCGCACATTCCTCCAATTGTTGCACCAGGCCCTGTATGTGTACAAATATGAAATACATGAAAATTTGACTTTGGAGAGAACGAGGACAAATTGTGGTGGAAAGAAACACATCAAAACAAGTATGTTGTTACCAAAGTATTAAAAGGTGGGGGCGTGGCCAAGGCAACCAATGGATAGCCCAGCCTAGGCGCGAGACGTGAGGTCTGAGGCAAAGCCTCACGTAACCTAAAATTTTAATATATATTATATATATGAGTATATTTATAACAATATAATAATTTGTAAAAACAAATATAACTATAACTAAATCAAAGATAATATCATCTTCTTTATTACCAAGTCTAGTTGTACTTGGAAACTATGTCATATAGTTTCAAAATTTTATAATTATTTATTTTATTGTAAGTAAGAGGTCGCACTTAGTGCAATGGCAAGTGCCTTCGCCCATGAGCGGTAGGTCTCGGGTTCGAGACTTGGGAGCAGCCTCTCCATAAATGGGGGTAAGGCTAGTCGACATTCACCTCTCTCAGACCCTGCGTAAAGCGGGAGCTTTGTGCACTGGGTACGACCTTTTTATTTATTTTATTGTAAGCAATTATAGAGAACTTCAAGGAAAATAAGGATGAATGGTCACAATTATAGGAAAATTTCAAGCAAAATAAAGGCTGAATGTTGCAATTATAAGTATTTAAAAGGAAATAAAGGCTAAGTGAAGTAGTTATAGAGTATTTAAAATGATATAAAGCAATAATTATGGGAATTTAAAGGAAAATAAAGGGTTGAGTGGAGTATTTATAGGATATTTAAAATGAAATAAATGGGTTGGAGTAATTTAGGGTATTTAAAATGAAATAAATGGCGAAAGTAAAGGGTTGAGTGGAGTATTTATCGGGTATTTAAAATGAAATAAAGGCTGAGTGGAGCAATTATTATGGAAATTTATGGGATTTGGAGAGAGAAAGTCTCTCGTGATTCTTTGTTGAAACTAGAATGGCAGAAAACATTTAAGAAAACCTGGATTTTGAAGAAAAAAATGCCCAGATGAACGCCCCAGACGCCCTGAGGCGAGCCTCCGCCGCCCAAACACGCTCGCCTTCCGCCCACTCCCTCAAAACAGAGGCGGGAACACTGACGCCCAGCCTCAGAGGCCGCCTAGGAGTGTGCTGAGGCGAGCCTTTTAAAACACTGTTTGTTACTCTCTGCGTATTAAGTGAAACTAATACAACAAAAGATAAAAACGAACAATTACATTAACTTAAGGAGCATGCCTTCAATTATCAATTTATTATCCATGTACTCAAGGCTACATGGCAACACCAAGGGATAGTACTTACAAACAAAAATTTTAAAGATCATAGAAAATGCACATTAAACAGTAAACTGGTGATAAACACATATCATGAGGACTGAAATAAAACTATGTTATCCAAGTGAGGTTTTTGGTTAGCAACAATATATTTAGTAAACGGAACTATATTCTAAATTATCCATTCTTGTGGTTTGTTTCCAGCCTGGCTGTAGAAAGATAAGGTACTAGGGTCAGATTAACTTTTAAGCAGTTAAGCAAATTTAAAGTTTTAAACAGTGTTTCTAATTCCTAAATATAACAACCACCAAAAATCATTAACTCCACCCGGAAAACAAAAACCTAAAATGTTCTTTGGGAATCTGAGGGTTAGAAGAAATGGTCTCTTCCATATGAACATTGCATGTGAAGAAAATCTTTATGTGCAATCTCTCTACCTATGTATTGAACTGATCTACAATTCCATACCAGCATGTAAGCATGGACAGAAAAGACTAGAGCTCAATTGGATCGATATTAGACAAGATTTTCACAAATGCAAGACTCCAACTTGACAATGTATTAAGTATCACTTCTAACAGAAATAATAGGTAGAGAGATTAAGGCACATAAAGATTCCAATCTCCTATTCAAAAATCTTGAATATGTAAGATGAAACTTTGCCATGTCAAACTGATCTTGAAATTGTCCAATACACTTTAAACCACAATATTAAAAGGTAAAAAATTTATCCTATAGGTTGTGAAGCAAGAGAGGACCAAATTCACATATGCATGAAGATAAGCTAAAGTAGTATTATCAGAGAATTCTTTAACACATGCATTGCCTATATACAGCTACAGATAGAGTTTTTCATTCACAATGCAACACTGCTACGAATTATTTGAAAAATTATTCAAACAGTATAGCGAATAAAACTGAAAACAACTTATACATCCAGGGATATATTACATTGTCTGATAACTTACGCGCAAAAAGAAAACATAAAGAAATTTACCTGGATCCAGGGGAAAAAATAGACCATAAGGAGCCAGGTATTCATTAAGCTCCATCCATCCAATCCCAGGCTCAACAACAACATCCATGTCCTCAATATGTAATGCTTTAACATGCTAAAATTTGAAACAAAAAGGGGGAACATCAGGAGGACAGTACAAAAGGGAAATGTACACAGAGGGATATGAATTGGACACACTCATAGTATAATCTAGCCTAGAAACTTTTCTTTTCTGTTGTAAATTTGTCCGAGGGAAAAGGTGATATAGGTTAAACAGAAAGCATCAGCTCCGGGTATATGTTCACAACTGAAGACAATTTGGCACTTTACTAAGAAATTTAGAAGTAATCATTCTACAACCTTTATTAGTTGCATAAATGTGATTACTATTATGAGGTTTACTTTTTACAAAATATAAGGACCGACACTAGACCAATCAGCAGAAGAACAAAGTGATATCTTGAAACAGAAAAAGAAAGTTCAATAGTATTCTGATACTAAAATGCACTGGGTGCATATACATACATTCATTAATGACATGTCAATGCAAACACCTCCATTGGGAGACAAGGTGTGACCCTCAAGGGATGTAGCTCCGCCATATGGTACAATTGGAACCTGTTTTACAAACAAAAGCGAAACCAGTTCATTACTTTTACAGGGGAATTAATCATCCCAAAACCTGTGAATCTAAGAAATCACATACACAAGATAAGATGTGGGCTTAATCATATGCTGTTCTCAATCTGGAAGTTCATGTGAGAAATTATATTCGCTATATTATTGGGATCACAAACCAAAATTATAAACTTTAAATAAAGAACAGTCCAATGGAAATATGAAGTTTTAAACATAGAAAAGCATAAGCTGTAGCACAAATTAACAGAAAGGTAGGAAAAAAAAAACCTTTAACCCTTTATAGAAGCTTTTATGGAAGGAAAAAGAAATTCAGACCTTATGCTTGTCGCATGACCTGACTATCTTAGAAACTTGCTCTTCAGACCTGAAAATCATGAATCCAAACACATTTTGTGGAGGAAATCAGAATTAAGTACATAATATTACATGAAGGGCATATCTTTGCACGGAAACTATCATCACATGTTGAAGAGTTTTCAATCTAAAGTTGGCAGTCGTGAAGCATAAAGGAAACGCAATAAGCAGCTGGCATTGAAGCAGATGAAGCAAGCTTCTCACCTCGGAAACACAACGATGTCGGGAATATTAACCGCTCTGTGAAAGCTGCTCTGCGGTTTTCCATGGTTATCCCTCTCCTCATAATCCATTGTCATGTTATCCTATAAAAATCATCAAATACTACTATCGATTTATAACTACCATCATAGAGCCAGACAAAAACACTAACAGGAATTTTCAAATTAAGGAAAGAGAACAATGTATTGAACAGATTGCCAAATTGGGTTAATGCAATACTTGACAAACATCCTTCAATTCATCAATAAGCTCTTGTGGGACTTCCTTGCGCAACCCTTTAACCACAAACTCGTTGCTGTGTGTGAACATAGAAAGAGAGCCTATAACAACCAATACCAACAATAACAAAGAAAAAGCTTTCAAATTTGATCGAAATGAATGAAATTTACCGAGAATTTGAATTGGGGGCTTCACAGAGTGATGGGTCCGACTGGGGGCGGAGGGCAAGCGATCCAGCTGAGACTGCGAGTGCGACCGGAAGCAGCGAGCTCGACCAGAAGAGAAATGGGGTTTTCGGGCTCTCGGAGTTCATTGTATTTTGGGTTCTCGCCAGCTTGGTGGACATGGAGGTTCGGAGGGCGGAGGAGGTGAAGAAGAAGCGCTGTGAGGAACGGCGGAGGCGAGAGAACCACGATGCCATGGCCAAGGCGGTCTAGGAGGTACAGAGATTTTGTTGATGAAATGCAGGAACGGACAAAATTTGAGTGTTTGATTTGATCATAAACAACAAACAAGATGTATACTTGCTCATTCTGGTTAGGTAATTGCCTTTTTCTTCTTGTCAAAAAGCAAAACCCCGTGCTTGTCAAGTGGTGTACCATTCTTTGGAAAAGGTCCGACGTCGGAACTCCCCTTCTTTGACTGGACTGTTTGTGATTGCAAAAGTAACAGGCAGGAAAATGGAAATCTGAGAATTATTGCATGCATGACGCTGATGGCGGTGGCTGCGATATATTTTCACCATGCGCAATTATAGGTCGGCCACATTTTGATCAGAAATTCTCCCTTGCGCATGCGGGTTGTGTGTAATGCGTTACGTATGATCTGTATTGACAATGTATTGACAACATATCTCCAGCTTATCAATAATATATAGATATTGCATCATCATTATATTGTCATTATACTATCAATATGTTGTCGATACATACGGATCATACACAACCATGTGCACAACCTGGGTACGTAGGAGATTCCTCCATTTTTTTATCTGCTTGTTTGTGTTGGAAAACTACAGGTGCACCACATTTCAACATAAGCCATCATTTCTATTTTGAATTGAATTTAGGGATTCGGAATTTGGGCTTCTCAATTAGGGATTCTGAAGCGAATTTGGGAATTTTTTATCTCGAATTGGAACGTGAGTTTTGCTTACCAGTCCCAATCTCATCCGAAATACAGAAAACATTTTGAAAATCCTGAAATTCGGGAATACCCAACTTCGATTCAGGATCAATCCTCACATTCCTGTCCCGAAAATAGTTGGTTTGGGATTCGGTCAGTTCGGCATCCTATATCGAACCAGCCTTAGCTAAAACTACCAAAATCTCTATTTTCACTTTCTAACCGAACTATGTCTACTAACCAAATTACATGTAGATCATATGCGTAGTCTAACTGACTAAAACAACATACTCTACTTTTACATTCGAGTTTATGCTCCTTTACATGCAGTCTCGATTAGATTGTAATATTGCTTGAATAAAGCGAGGTTTAGGTATGACATAATTAGATGGTAGAATCATTGTACCTTAGGCCTAACTCCTTTAGGTGCTAGATTCATATCAATTATTTGTTAGAAACCGACTTTATGTCTTCACAATAGTACTGTAACTTGTATTATTAAAAGAATATTACATCATCAACAACCCTCAATTATTACAACTGTTGCTTTTTGTCGTAATTTCCTAGCTTACTCCTTAAGCTACCTTCTAAGAACCTCTAACAACCTTAACAACCCAATCTTATCTAGTAATTCCTTCATCACAACCCTACACCTGTCACAATGAGGTGTTGCCATTTGGCACTCTAACATCACTCTAAAAATACCCCCCCCCCTTTGAAAACCTACTAATACAGAAGACAGAAACAAGTACAATTGAGTGATTTAATAGCATATAAGAAATTGACAATTTCTGGAAATTTGGTCTTCAACTCTGTACAAGGCTCCCAAGTAGCATCCTCGGGTGAATGATTTTGCCGTTGCACCAGCACTTCAGTGACAGCCCCTTGACTTTTCTTAACGATTCTCTTTTCTAAAATTGCAACTGGAATATGCAAAATCCCAGCTTCAGTGATGACATGTAAGGGCATTATGGGAGTGACTTGGCTACCCAAATGCTTTTTTAAGTAAGATACATGAAAGACTGGATGGAATTTAGAACTGTCAGGTAACTTCAATTTGTATGCCACTGTTCCAATTTTTGCTAGAATCTCAAAGGGTCCATAAAAACGAGGCTGCAGCTTCTGGAATGAGTGAGAAGCCAGAGACTTGTGCAGATAAGGCACTAAACTCAAATAAACCCAATCATCTACTTCAAAACTCCTATCTTTTCACTTCTTATCATACTGGACATTTTTTCGACATTGTGCTGCCTCCAAATTGGATTTGAGTAGGGACAACATCCTGTTTCTCTCCAACAAACATTGCTCTACAAATTCCACTTTTGTAGTACCAAGTTCATAAGAGGGAATAATTGGAAACGGTTGACCATACACAATCTCATAAGGTGTTAACTTAGTAGCAGTATTATAACCAATATTAAAACTCCATTTTGCCTAAGATAGCCACATAGCCCATTTCTTTGGTTATAAACTGCAAAAGCACCTGAGATATGTTTCTAGGCATCGATTCATCACTTATGTTTGGCCATTTATTTGAGGTTGATACCCTGAACTATAACATAATACAGATCCTTGTAGTGTGAAGAACTCATTCCAGAATTTACTTAAGAAAATATGATCTCGATCACTAATTATAGAAGTAGGCACGCCATGGAGCTTAAAAATGTTGTCAACAAAGAGTTAAGCAATCATTGAAGCTGAGAAGGATGAGCCAAAGCCAAGAAATATGCATATTTCGATAAACGATTCACTACCATCCAAATCACTGTTTTGCCTTTACAAGGAGGAAGACCAACTATGAAATCCATAAAATATCTGTCCAGATCTTCGAAAGGATTGGTAATGGTTGTAAAAATCCAAAATGAGAGAAAATCTCATATTTGTGTTGTTGACAAATTGTACAAGCCGCAACCATATCTTTCACATCCTTTTTCATGCCTTCCCAAAAGAATGTCCTTAAAATTTGTTTGTAAGTTTTGAGAAAACCTTCATGGCTTGCAGTGGGGATAACATGGTGTTCCTCAAATACTTTAGACCTCCAAGCACTGAGATGACTAAGAACAATTCACTGGTTGTACTTTAGAAACCCATTATCAACTAAAGAAGATGATAACACATTATGCGTCTTCTCAATGATCCAAGAGTCTTTCTCATTGTATCTCCTCAAATCATTAATACATGCAGAGTAAGGATAGGAAATTGCCACACACTCACCCATAGTACAATCAGCAAGAACTGAAGATTCAGTGGTTAATGGATTACGAGAAAGAGCATCCGCAACTTGATTATCACAACCTTGCCTATATTGAATTTCATAGTCGAATAGAGCATCCGCAACTTGATTATCACAACCTTGCCTATATTGAATTGCATAGTCGAATCTCATGAGTTTCAACACCCATTTCTATTGAAAGTGAGTGTGAGCTTGGCCTTGCAGAAAATATTTCAAGTTGTGACGGTCTCTTTGAATTATAAAATGGTTGCCAACCAAATAAGCTTGCCATTAGTGAATGGCATGGATAATGGCTAACATCTCTTGTTCATAGGTTGAAAGAACTTGATTTTAAGGACTAAGAGCCTTACTTGTGTAAGCAATTGCTCTGCCATCTTGCTGCAACACTGCCCTAATTACATGACCCGAAGCATCACTTTCAATTATAAAGGGTTTGCTAAAATTAGGTAATGCCAAGACTTGAGGTGACAATATAGCTTCCTTGAGAGTGTGAAATACCTTGGTAGCCTCCTCTGACCATTTGAAGTTGTCTTTCTTGGTTAAGGCAGTGAGTGGGCCAATTATCTTCCCAAAATAGGGAATGAATTTCATGTAGTATCCAGTCAATCCCAAAAAACCTCTTAAATAACAGAAGTAGGAATAGGCCATTTGGATATAGCATCTAATTTTGCAGGATCTGCAGCAACTCCTTCTTGAGACACAATGTGACCTAAGTATTCCACCTTATCCATCCCAAATGCACACTTGGACTTCTTAACAAATAGAGTGTGATGTTGTAGAGTATCAAAGACAACTCTCAAATGTTGCATATGAGATTCCCAAGATGAACTGTATACCAAAATGTCATCAAAAAAGACCAAAATAAACTTCCTCAGGAATGGCCTAAAAATCTCATTCATTAATGTGACCTAAGTATTCCACCTTATCCATCCCAAATGCACACTTGGACTTCTTAACAAATAGAGTGTGATGTTGTAGAGTATCAAAGACAACTCTCAAATGTTGCATATGAGATTCCCAAGATGAACTGTATACCAAAATGTCATCAAAAAAGACCAAAATAAACTTCCTCAGGAATGGCCTAAAAATCTCATTCATTAAACACTGAAAAGTGGCTAAATCTTTAGTTAAGCCAAATGGCATAACTAAAAACTCATTATGGCCATCATGTGTTCTGAAAGCTGTCTTCTCAATGTCATCAGGATGCATGCGAATCTGGTGGTAACCGGCTCGAAGATCCAGTTTGAGAAGTACTGAGCTCCAAACAGTTCATCTAGCAATTCATCAATAAGAGGTATAGGGAATTTGTCCTTAATGGTGATAAAATTTAAACTCCTATAATCCATACACATTCTCCAAGTGCCCTCTTTTTTCCTAACCAAAATAACTGGAGATGAGTAAGGGCTATTACTGACCCTTATGAACCCAGCTTGCAATAACTCATTTACACACTTCTCTATTTCAGACTTTTGAACATTACCTTATTATTATGATGCTTAAGTCCCTTAACTAATGGAATTATGTGATCATGAATTCGATGTGAAGGCAAAGTGTTAGGTGTTGAAAACAATACCTCATATTCCTCTAAGAATGATTGCAAACTCTGTTGTTGTTGCTGTAAACACGGAAATTCCTGCAATGAATGAGACAATAACACGTGTACAAAATAATATTTGTATTAATGATTTAGCGATTACAATCTCTTCTACAAATTTATCCTCTGATTGGATCTTCGTAAGGTGTTGATTTGTGGATGGGCTGCTGATCCAAAGGACCGTCGGGGCTTGATCTTTAGGATGAACAGTGGTGTACGGATGGTTTCTTCAAGGGGCTGTTGGGCTTGATCTTGACAAACGAATGAACAGATCTTCGAAGGCTTTTGGGCTTGATCTTGAAGAACGGTGGATGAATTTATTGATGTTGTTGATCAAAAAGGCTGTCGGGGCTTAATCTTAGGATGAACGGGTGATGAACGATTAACACTTTCTTCAAGGGCCGTTGAGGCTTAATCTTGAAGGAGGATTTGACAAAAAAACGAAAAGAGCTTTCTTGATCCTTCGGAATTTGCTTGAGAGCTTTAGAGTTTCAAAGCTTCAAGGTTTTGGTGTGATGTGAATTGGTACCCTAAAATGAATGTCTTGGCTTCCTATTTATAGAATTCCAAAACTTGATTTTTTTGGATTTAAATAATCAGATGAAATAAATCATTTCTGCCAAGTGTTGACACGTGTCCTTTTTGATGACTTTTCCGATGATTTTCGATTTTTCGTCGAGTCACATGATACGTGTAAAATTTATGTGCCACGTGAGCGTTGAAATTTTAATTATTGATCAACATTTATTTCGCCGAAATTTCGATGTCTACAAATGCCCCCACTTCAAGGCGCGTCATATACATGTGTTTGTCACATGTAGAAGATACATTTTGTAATCCCTTAATGTAGATGTCGATCCAAGGGTCGCCGAGGCTTGATCTTGAATTGGGCTAGAAATTTCTTCAGATGCCGTCGGGGCTTGATCTTGAATTTGGCTAGAAGATTTTCTAGTTTCCTCCAATTGTTGATTTTCCATAGGCTTAATCTTGAACTGGGCTGGAGGGTTTTTTGGCTTCCTCCAAAGGTCTGAACTTACTCCTTTTATCTTGGAGCTGAATTTGATTCAAGTGTGGTGGGCACTTGATCTTGAATCAGACTCGGGATTTCTTCAACGGCCATCGAGGCTTGATCTTGAATTTAAATGGGACCATGAGGGGTTTCACCTAGCAAGTAAGATTCGGCTTTGTTGGGGATGAATCAGCATATGCAGTTGTTGCGTTTGTTGATTATCCACAAACTTGATGTTTCGTTGTTAGTCGTCTTATCTGTTCTCTAGGCAGATATGGATGAGTACTTGAGAGCGATGCTAGGTAAGCAATCAGGGAATGGGTTCCAGGCAGTTATTTCCTGACTGGAAGCTTGATTCCAAGTGCTGACTGATTGCTCTCATTCTCATTGTCCAGTAGGTAAGAACAAGGACAAAGAAAATGACAGGGAGAAAGCATGATATGAGATATTTTTACTTTTGAACAAGCATGGGTGATTTGACGGTGTTGCAGGGCGAGGCTTTGCTCTTTGGCGACGATACCAGTGAAAGGATGTTAAAGCTTCTTGGGCTATTCAATTAGAGCAACGACGCCGGGCTTGGATTTGACTTAGACTTCTCTGTCTGGATTATGCAATTTTGCAGGGAAAAGCGTCGTGCTACCGTGAATCGTTCCAATTCATTGTGCTGCATTATTCTCTACTTGTTTCTTTTGCATAGCAAAAGTGGTGCGTAACCTTTTGCCTTTAAATGATCCTTTAGAACATCATCTCTCAGCGACTCGTCCATGCTTAGCAGCTTTAGTGTAAATAGCCAATACATATCAACTGTCCTGAAGTATTCGCTGAGGAAATTCGAGACCTATTAAAAGTTGAAAACGAGCACTCGAAAACAATGCTAGGTGAGCAACCAGGCAAAGGTTCTGGGCAATTAGTTCCAGATTGGAAGTTTGATTTCAAGTTCCGACTGATTGTTTTCTTTCTCCTTGTCTTGCATGTAAGAGCAAAGGCAAAGGAAAAGACAGGGAAGAAGCATGATATAAGATACCTTTGCTTTTGACCCTGATGATATGAGATACTTTGGCTTTTGAAGAAGTAACGGATTAATCATCACATGTATTTGTTACGCTTGTCTCCACATGCTTCGATGTGTCATTTTCGCTTGCTTTATTTGTTTTCCAAGCATCTGGTATCTTCTCTGGAAGTGCATCAACAGTTGAAGATGTCAAGAGCGATGCTAGGTAAGCAATCAGGGAAGGGGTTCCAAGCAGTCGATTCCTGATTGGAAGAAGTACCGACCGATTGCTCTTTTTCTCCTTGTGCTGCATGGAAGAACAAAAACAAAGAAAATGATAGGGAGAAAGCATGCTATGAGATACCCTTGCTTTCAACCATGATGATATGAGATACATTTGCTCTGGTGTGACTTGGTTGAAGAGGTATTTTTAGGAAAGAATAAAACTAAGTATGTTGAGAGGTTTGGTTGCAGATGTATTCTTGGCAAGGAAGAAGAGTCAAGCATTTTGGGTGCGTGCCTTACCACAGAGGATGAAGGTCGACTTATACAGGGATTTCCTAATAGCTGTTACTAGTGCGAATTTGGCCTTGTCACCCACGCTTGTCAGTAAAAGTGTGGTAGTTGGAATAGTGAACTTCACGCGTTTTCAACTTTGCCAGAGATCTTTGACAAAGTTGCACGTGCTATCCGACAAGCTAAGGTCGCGTCCGAAAAGTGTTAACAAACTTTATGCAGGAAAATCCGGCTTTTGAAATTTGAAGAGTAGTGTCTCTTCGATTTTTTGAATTGATAGCTGTGTTGCCTCTTTTTTTGTAAAGGTATCGATCACATCCAACATGCACACTTTGAAGATTGCCCACTTATGAAAATTGTCTATGGTGTATTTATGAGATTTTACTCCATCCAACCCTTTTCTTTTACCATTTTTGAAAATGGCCTACCCGTCTAACATTTGCTTATATTTGAGTCTCAGGAGTGATACAGGTGTGTCGTGTGAGGGTAATATATAGTGCCCGTCCTTCTTATCTTCTAATGGCCCTCTTACATTGAAGACTCCGTGATGAAGGATGCAAGTAGTAGCTAGGAACCTCCTCACTCCTAAAGATAATAGGCTACTTTCAAGATGGTCCGATGAGTTGGCTGTCTAAGACTCCCTGGCTCTTAGTGTTCAGTGTGCGGGCTCTGTATCTAATATGGGCCAATGCCTACTTGCTCAAACTTGCCAACTTGAATCATTGACCACCGAGGTGGCAAATCTTAGCCAAGAGATCAGACAGCTCAAGCCCGAGAATAGAAATTTGCACATGCTTGCAAATAATTATTCAACGAGCATGAAGAGGAAGCTTGATCAGCTGTAGGACTCCGAAGGTCGGATTCAAAATGACCATCAGAGGTTTGTGGCTGTACTCCAGAGGCATTTTATGCCTTCATGATCTAGAGTTTAACCAAGTATTGAGGCTCCGAATAATCAACCTGTGGTGCCTCTTCTTCCTGGAATTTTGCCAAGTACTGTGGCGTCACGTGAGCAACCTTTGTGAAGGCTTCCCTTTTTTTTTTGGGTACATATTTGTAATTTCTAGAGATATCAATAGACGAGCTTTATTTTATTCAATGCATTGTGCTAAATACAAATAAAACATATATCTCACTAAGATGTGTTACTTCCTTTTTTTTCTTCTCTTGTTTTTTTTTTTTTTTTTTGTGTTGTTGATGGTGTGACTGTACTTGAAGTTTCGAAGTTTCAAGTTGCCTACGTACCTTCGATTGAGAAGGGATCAAGTCATAACATAGTTCAAATGCTTTTTTTTTTTTTGTGCCGTATGCAGTTTATGCTCTTGTGGGCCAGAAGCGTGGTGCGTTTGTTTTAAAGGTAGTAGCGCTTCAAGAATCTGCCATTGATTAGGCCGATCTTCAAGCCGTCTTCTGCCATGATTAAGTAGGTGCCATTGGTGTAAACTTCTTACGTAAGGTCCATCCCACTTTGATGTGAACTTGCTTTTTGTTTTGTGAGTTATGATGATAGGCCTATGCAATGCAAGGATGAGATCTCCCATTTGAAAAGAACGAGGGCGAACTTTCCTTTTAAAAGCCTTGGAAAGTCGTGCTTGATAACACTTCAAGTACTGCTGGGCTTCGAGCCTTTTCTCATCCAGCGCTTCCAGCTCTTGAAAGTGCAACTTTGCATTATCTTCATCAGTCAATCCTTCTTATATAGCCATCCTTAGTGAGGGGATTTGACTTTCGAGTAGTAGAACAGCTTCCACGTCATATACGAGAGAATAAAGCGGAGCTTGGGTAGGAGTCCTATGTGTCGTCCTATATGCCCAAAGTGTTTCACTTATTCTTTCATGCTAGTCTCTCTTTGTTCGGCCGATCACCTTCTTTAGGAGGTTGCATAATGTTTTGTTGAATATTTCTGTAAGATCGTTGGCCAAAGCATGATACATGGAAGACTTATGCTGCTTGAACTTGTATTTCTCGCAGAGCTCGTCCATGAGTCGGTTGGAGAATTGTTTTCCGTTGTTAGTGAAAATGTAGCAAGGCACACCATGTCGATGGATGATATGCCCCTTGATGAAACGGACGACAATTTCCTTCTTGACTTCCCTTAGGGGTATGGCTTCAGCCCACTTGGAGAAGTAATATATTGCAGCTAGGATGTAAGCTTCTCCTGTAAATGACTTTGGCGTAATTGGTTTTACGACATCCAATCCCCATGCATCGAATAACCATGAAGCAGTTGTAGGGTGTAATGGTTCAGGTAGTTGATGTATGAAGTTAGTGTGGAATTGGCAAGCTTGGTACCTTTTGGCATGTTCCAGGCAGTCCTTCACCATGCTTGGCCAGTAGTAACCCATTCTTTTGAGATGGAAATGTAGCTTCGGTCCGAACTGATATGCCCCGCATACACCTGAGTGTGCTTCTTCCATGGCTTGATTGGCTTATTCCTCACCTAGGCACCTCAAAAGTACTCATTCAAAAGAACGTCGGTAGAGTGTTCCTTTGTAATAGAGGAAGCGAGGTGCTCGTCGACATATTTCAGAGCGGTGTGTAGGATCATCTGGAAGCTTTCCATGCTCCAAATAGTCGATCAGTGGTCATCTTCACTCTTCAGCGTCGACCGGAAGTACTAAGATGACATTTGTATCGTCCAGTAACATTTCAGTGACAAGCGGGATCACCCATCTTTGGCAAACTGGCACGTCTGTAGCTTCGTTTTCTCCTAATGTCATACTCAAGGCTAGGTTGACGAGAGCATATGCCATTTGATTTTCTTTTCTTAGCACATGTTCTAATGTTACGGCCTTGAACTTTTGTAGCAGTTGAGTTGCCAGCCGGAAGTATGGGACGAGATCATCTTTCCTCACCTCATATTCAGTCAAGAGTTGATTGATTATGAGCTTGGATCGCCATATACCTCAAGGGTTGTGATTTCCATGTTGATCGCCATTTAGAGCCCGATGATCAATGCTTGGTACTCAGCAACGCTGTTGGAACATAATTCGCTTAGTTGGAAGGAATAAGGTAGTATTTACCTTTGTGGCAACATGAATACTACTCATGCCCTAGCTCCGTCTGCTCGTGCGGATCCGTCGAAGAACATCGTCCGTGTTGGGAAGATGTCGATGTAGAACACCTCTTCGTCAGGCAAGTCATCTGAGATTTTCCAATCATCTGGGATTGGGTGATCGACAAGGAAGTCTGCTAGTGTTTGTCCCTTGACGACTTTAGCTGGGATGTAGATGATCTCATATTGATTAAGAAGCAAAGCCCATTTAGCGAGTCGTCCTGTCAAGACTAGTTTGGACATGATGTATTTGACCGAGTCAGCTTTAGCAACCAAGTGGATGGTGTAAGCATGCATGTAATGCCTGAGCTTTTGGATGGCGAACACCAAGGCAAGGCACATCTTCTATTGGGGAGTAGTTTAACTCAGCACCGGTGAGAGTTCGACTAAGGTAGTGAAGCGCTCATTCTTTCTGGGATCTATTCTCTTATGCCAAGAATGCTCCAACTAAACTTTCCTCAGCGACGATGTATAATATAAGCGATTTCCTGGGCATAGGCGCCCCTAGGATAGGTAGACTTGATAAATATTTTTTTATGCTTTCAAAAACATTGTGGCATGCTTCATCCCATACAAACGAAACATCATTCTTCATGAGTCGACTGAACGGTTGACAACGTCCTGCAAGGTTGGAGATGAAACGTCTGATGAAGGTTAGTCGTCCTTGTAGACTTTTCAACTCATGCATGTTTCTTAGCTCAAGCATGCTTTGAATGGCCTTGATCATTGATTGGTCCACTTCAATGCCACGGTGCTTGACAATGAAACCAAGGAGCTTTCCAGAGGTGATGCCAAATGCGCACTTTAACGGGTCCATTTTGAGGTTGTATTTTTGCAACCTTTCGAACACTATTCGCAAATCCTTCAAGTGATCTGATATTTTCTTTGTCTTAACCACCACATCACCTACGTAACATTCTACGTTTTTGTGTAGCATGTCATTAAAGATTTTCTGCATTGCATGTTGATATGTGGCTCCAGTGTTCTTCAGACCAAAGGGCATCACCTTGTAGTAATAGATACATTTTGAAGTGCGGAAGGCTATTAGTTCCTCGTCTTCGAAAGCCATGCGAATTTGATTGTATCCAGAAGAGTTGTCCATGAATGACAATGCCTTATGGCCAGTGGTTGCATCCACCATGATTTCGATGATTGGCAAGGGGAAGTCGAGGTCCTAGAAGTCTACGCAAACACGTATTTGTCTAGATTTCTTAAGGACAATAACGATGTTGGAGATCCACTTGGGGTATTACACCTCTCAAATGAAGCCTGCTTCGATTAGCTTGTCAATCTCGACCTCAATTTATGGGATGAGCTCCGATCGATAGTGTTTTTTAGTTTGCTTTATCGGTCGCGTTCTGGGCTTGACTACAAGATGATGCACAGAGATGACAGGGTCAAGGCCGGGCATTTCCTTGTAGGTCCAAGCAAAGACGTCTTTGTACTCTAATAACAATTGGTAATACTCTTCTATCTCGTCCGCACTTATGAAGATAGGCATCAGCTTCTCTTATGGTGGTGCGGCAGTGACGTCTTCCTTAGTGATTTCATCTTCTTTGCCTTCTTGGAACTTGATGTGGAAGATGTCTTGGACCTCATCTTCAATGTCGTCCTTTCGGGCTTGTTGGCGTGAAGATTGGCCAATGTGGATAATGGTGCGCATTCTCACTTTTAGTGTTCCAATTGTGTCAACCTCTAAGATTGCTTGGCACTTCATCCTTGAAGGAATAGAGCTTCGAACATCATCTTTTCTTGCCAAACCGTCGAGTTTTTCTTCCTTCAGCGTTGTCTTCCTCTTTCTAGAAGGTTTCTTGTTGTCTTCAAGTATTTCCAAAGTTGACCATAGCAGATGAGAGCTAGCCATGTTTCTTTGTTTCTTAGGTTTTGACAACCTTTCGAAAACAGAGCTTTGGGATGTTGACGTGTTAAGCCTCTTGAAAACAGAGGTTTGGTCTTGACCACTAATACGATCAACGATTCATCCTATCGAAGATTGACGTACGAAGGGCAGATTTAGGCTCCTCTTAATCTTGTTCAACACTCACGCTGATGTGTTGAGTGCTAGCATTTTTCGCTTTGCTTGAAATCTTCACGGGTGCATTTGGTGTGAAGCCAAGTTCAGCTTTATTGTTGTCAACTCTGTAACCATGCTCCTTCAACTTCTTTTAAGTCTTGGTGAGGTTACGTTCTTTGTCATTGATGGTGTTTGAAACCTTCTTTCCAGGATTCAAAGAGGAAACGAAGTCGTACCCAACCTTCGACATGCGTTTGTAGGCGTTTGGATCAAAACCTTCTTTGATCCTCTTGGTTGGAAAAAAGCTTGGTTCCACCCCCTTTGGCAGAGCTTTTATGAAGCCTTGTGGTAGTCTTGAAACCTTAGCGTCGCCTAGCTGTGTTAAAGGCAAAACTACATTCGTCTTAAGCAACTTCACATTATCCTTATGCCACTGTGTGTCCGCTTTGCTTACTCCAGTTTCGAACGGGGATTAACCATTCTTTCTTCTTGACATCGGGATGTATCGAAATATGGGTGTGTTCAGTCATTTTGAAGGTGTCCTACTCCCTTTGGTTGTTGCAGGTTTAGCAGGCTCGTCATCATTCTTGCTTGAAGATCGCACGGCAAGCCTTTTTGCTTATTGGTCATGGCTTGCCATTCCTGCTTTTTAGGTGCTGCTTTGCCCATGGATTTGATCTCTTCTGGAAGAGTTTCGGGCACCATGTCTTCATCCATGTAGAACTTGACGTCTGCGAAGTGTGATTCGGCTTCAGTGAATGGCTTGGTATTACCTTGGATAACCTTAACTCTTTCCCAGTAGAATTTTAAGCATTGGTGGAGGGTGAATGGCATTACTTCATTCCCGTGGATCCAATGACTTCCTAAGAGCAAGCTGTAGGAGGTTCTTGCATCAATCACGTGGAATATCGTGCTTGATTGAGTTCACCAATGGTTATCTTCACTCAGATCATGCCCATCCCTTTTATCCTCCTTGGTTAAAACCCTGGATCAACAGATGGCTTAGGGACAATTCATCCACCTTGATGCCGATTGTGGTCATTGTTGACTTTAGCATGATGTTTATGGCCGACCCACCATCTACAAGCATGCGGTTGACTTTGTGCTCTCTTACGTTCCCCGAGACAAAGAGATGACGGTTGTGAGGCTTTAATCCCAGCAGTAAGTCTTCGTTAGTGAAGTTGATTGCATCATGTGGCACATTCATATGGCCGAAGCTTCAAGCCTTCGTCCTTGCTTTCTTACACTTCGTGGTCGCCGGGACTTGCCAAGACCACTGCTAATGCTCTTCGCATCTTCTTTGGCAATCGTAGCGCTTCCTCGATGCTAAAGTCTGTTGGCCGACCTTCTTTGGGCATGAGGGTCTTTTCTCCCAGTGGCAATAGCTTTGCCTTTTGATGGCTCTTCCATCTCTACTTCAACCATGTGACAGAAGATGGTAGTGCACCGTTGGAAAAAGTCCTTCGGGAAATACTCGTGCAAGGAGACGGGAATGCGTGGCTCTTGCTCCATAGGTTCCCAGCATATGTTGGCTTATCAACTCTTATGTTTTTTTTAGACTTCCTATTGTTGTGGCAGTGGCGATTTCCTCATTGTTCCATCTTTGGCTATGTGACTCGTGGTTTTGGCTTCCTTACCTTTTTGTAGGTTGCCAATGTCCACCCTTCTTCATAATCGGTAGGTGTATCTTGGTCACTTGCCCCCAGTGATGGTTATGCAGAATGTGCCGTGCAGCTTGAGCATTAACGAGAATGGTCAGGTGTCACTTGGAGAGGCACAGGATCGAATGACACACCCCGACCCTGAATGTCCACTAAAACTCCGAATCAAGTTGTGCTGGCCTACACCTGAAAGGTGACAAAGCCATAGAATGTGATAATGTGTAAAATGTGAATAAATTTAAACCTAAAAGTGCCTACATACACAAGTGCGCGGTGAGCGAGTATAGACCCATTTCACACGTGATACAGAGTATAAGAAAAGTATAGTGAGCTAAGATAATAATTATACCATCATAAGGAGCCACCTGAACTGGGAGTGCCACAAGTCCTTGTCGATATGGAACTTTGCTACTAGAACCTGGAGGGGTGCAAAAATTGAAAGTGTGAGTGAGCAACACAAAGATTTTCAAGATATTGCAATTATCAAAGGTAGTAACCCCTCGTCGTAAAACCTGTATAGTTTCCCAAAAATCATACTATGTATAAGTATGAAATCAAAAGTATACTAATAGTAAATCCAGAAGTATACCATTACCTACCATCTCATTAGCAATATAAATAATCATGTGCTTAATAACTTGTACTAACACGCAAGTCAGAATCACCTATGGTGACCTGTACGACTGTACCCATATCTCATCAACCAATGCTAGCACATAAGTCAGAGTCACCTATAATGACCTGTACGACTTATCCATATCTCATCAATCAATGCTAACACATAAGTCGGAGTCACCTATAGTGACCTCTACGACTTATCCATATCTCATCAATCAATGCTAGCACATAAGTCGGAGTCACCTATAGTGACCTCTACGACTTATCCATATCTTATCAATCAATGCTAGCACATAAGTTAGAGTCACCTATAGTGACCTGTACGACTTATCCATATCTCATCACATATCCAAGTAATATGTTAGCCGGATCCACCTATTGTGGCCTGTACAGCTAAACCCATAGCTCATCATATATCCCTACACACAAGTCGGAACCACCTATAGTGGTCTGTACGACAGGACTGTGCACCTACCTTGGATCCAAGGTGAGCGTAAGGTGCGGGAGGTAAACATCACGTGAAGGACTGTGCCCTAGCCACGGGCGGGAGCACTAACACCGGGGTGCTGGTTTATGAGCTCTAATTGCATCTAATGTAACATATACGACTCATGGGCAACCTATACGACAGTGTTGGAGTTGCCTACCATTGCAACCTATACGACAAGGTCGAAGTTGCCTAAAACATCATGTAGTCATGCCATAACTCCATCGTTTCAACTAATACCATAAACTCACCTGAACTTACCTAGTTGTCCTGCGTTCCTCTTTGCACTTCAAAGCGTTCACAATAATTATGTGCAGGTAATATATATATAGATAAATCATGATGCAATCTAATACTCAATTAGGTTATAGCATTTTCAATTATATACATATATATATATATGGCATAACAATGCATAGGCTATAACGCCCTACTCCCAAACTATTTATTTTTTGGAATAATTATCGGTAATAAGCCCAACTAGACACTAATTTCATTAACTATCATTACTTACGTTTTCTTACTTCAAATTCTTGATTCTTCACACATTGATTATGACCAACATTAACCACCAAATCATAAGGTTAAATCTCACATTTTCCACCAATGTCCCTCACATTACTCAATTCCCTAAACAAGGTTATTGTCTCAATTATTTAATCTCACTTCTTGTATGGTTGCATCTAATGTCTCGTTAGACTGCCTACGTACCCTAAATAGGGATCAAGTCATTGGTTCACATTAGTACTTCAAAGCATTCACAGTAATTATATGCAATAATCAATTTATAAACGTTTGTAGAATTGTCAATTATATATATATATATATATATATATGATAGAAATGAAAAGACCCGCTCACCTTAGGTCCGCACTACGACTCCCTAGCACGAATATCGAGACATCACGAACCATCATCACCTAGAACAATTATCAATTCACATCTCAAAGTTCTTACCGATAGAATACATAATTTACATAAAACACATCCCTACGTAATTCAATTCGGAAGATCTGCATCAAGAATTTTCAATCCGTTACTTCCAAGGATCCACATTATGTTTCTAGAACAACATCCTAAGGTTTCATTACGATCCAACGGTCGGATCTCCGCCAATTGCCAAAACCAAGTGGCGGTCAACATTTTATTTTATGAACTTACAAATCCAATTCGGGAAGATCTATACGTCAGATTCCCGATCCGTAAGTTTCAATGGTCCTCAATTATTACATATTATAATGTATTAAAATTTGGTGACGATCTAACGGTCATATTGTCAATTCACATAATGCTCAAGTAGCGGTCTTTATCAAAATTATGTTCAAACGATGAGATTTCATCAATCAAACTTTACCAATGGAATTGGGGTGTCAAACTTAACTTAGAAAGGTCAGGGGTGACTCGGCTCAAGCGCCGCCGCATACGGCGGTCAGTCGTCCCGATTCGTTGGAAAATTTAACTATCTCTAAAAATTCTCAAATTTCACATAAATGAAGATCTCAATGAGAGGAACAACTTTCATACCTGCCACGAAGTCCAAAAGTGGACGGAAGATGGTCAATTTTGCCCACGAAGTTGGCGGGTGCCTAAGGCTTCCTGGTGTCGATTCGTAGTCTACGGTGGTCCAATGGGGTCAAGGTTGGTTGGGTTTTGCTCTTGGGATGATGGGCTACAAAGCACAAGTGGTGGCATCAGCCATCGCTTTGTCGATTTGCTAGAAAAATAAATAAGGGTGGCTGGAGCACCGTGAGAACCGTCAACTTTTGTGGCCTCAAACCACCACATACAAAGGTTAATCAAGGTAGTTCTTTGGTGGATTTTGTAGAGGGGAATGAGCGCTTCAAGATGGCGGTGGTGGCGTCGAAAAATTCCACCGTAGTTGGCCGCAATCGACCTTGGAAGTTGGGTGGTCTCGATGGTGGCGTGCACGAGAAAGTTGGGAGCTCTCCTTTTTTTTTTCTTTTTTTTTTTTTATCTTTTTTGATTTCTAATTGGGCTGCTATCATTTTTCTACCTTTTATCTAATTGGTCCTCATTAACCAATTAATTAACTTTAATAACCAACTTCAAACATTCATAACTATACCGTTATAATCCGAACTCGCAAACGGCTTTCGTCTATGTGTTTGTACCAACAAGTACTACTTAAATACGCCAAAAGAATAAGTCATACATTCCTCTAGATGATGGTCAACAGAAATCAAAATCCTTGCCTCCAGGTATTTTCGTCAATTCCCTCAATTAAAATAAATAAAAAACGAAATTTTAGAGATGGGTTGTCACATCGAATTATCCAAACGCAATTGTAGTAGTATGTGTTGCGGTCGTATCTTCAAGGTCAAGCTCGATTTGCCCTTGTTGTGCTAGCTTCATGATGAGTTCTTTGAGGACGAAGCACTTGCCAACAGGATGGCTCACGATACGATGGTACTTGCAGTACTTAGGATCGTTTACACGATTCATCTCTTTGGGACGCTTGCATTCAGGTAGCATGATCACTTTCTTTTCCAGCAAGTCATCTAACATTACAGCCATATCTGAGTCAGGAAAAAGGTACGTCTTTTACTCCATCTCCCTCAAGGTGTTTTTGTACCTGTCTAGGGTGCGAGAAAACTTATCTCTTTTTAACTCCTTCGCTTTGTTCTTGGAGGAGATCTTAATGGGCACATAGGAGGTTTTAATAACGGTAATGTTGATAGTAAAAGCTTCATTGGCAGGCTTCTTCCCATGATTGTCCACCTTGGGAGCAAATACCTTATCCTTCTTGTATAATAACATATGACGTATACGGTACCATCCCGTATTCCGAGCACATTGAAAAAATCTCTCAAGTAAAGATAAGGAAAGCATAAATGTTACAATTTCCTAAAAGACTCATCATAATCTAAATTGACTTAACAAATTCCGATGTCATTAAAACACACAGCACTTAATATTCCAATGCATGTTATTGGTTTTCAAATCGTTTTCTCGAAGGCCTGCCTCCCACATCAATGCTTCCAAGGCAAACAAGCAACACTAAGAGAAATATTTAATATTAACAAAGCTTAGCAGACAGGTTTTCACCTCAATCCTTTTATGCATGGGGTACCATTTAAGATTATAAGAACGTAAGAGAATCATACGAAATGATTTCAGCTTGATTTCTCAATTCCGACAGCGACGGGAAGGAAGATGGTAGGCATAGGGAGTGCAGATGTGCATGTGCTTGCGCAAATAGAGTGAAGCTCTTAAAAACAAACATGAGCAGGAATTAGCTTTCCTGGATTCATAGTGTTGTTGGGATCTAATGCTGCTTTTATTCTTTTCATTGTCTTCAAAGCCTCCATTCCCAGTTCTTGCTCAAGATACTGAAACCAAAAGCGAGAATCCATTTAGAATAAAGAATACTCGATCTTCAAGCTATATTTAATGACATAATGAATGATAGACCCCGTCTCTTCTTACTCGTAACGCCCAAAGTCCATCTAGTTTATTTATAACTTTCACTATATAGTATTTACGCTTCTGATTTAACTATCCGTGCCGACATATGCCTTCCATAACATTGGCCAGAAACTGCAGTTACCAAGCATAATATTCATTTGGCTAACATACTTATGTATAGATTCCAGATTCCAAAGCATATAGGCATGCCTATTTTACCTTAAACGGCTAGCAAGTCAACAGAAAATTAAGTACCTTCATTTTTCCTGTACCAACGCCATGTTCACCGGTACATGTTCCTGCTCAGTTTTCAAATACCAACTTTTAGCACCCTAACTCCTCGACCATTGTGTTATAATAATACATGGCTAGCGAAATATAAAAAGAATTGACTAACTTGAGATAAGATCAACTGTTGTTTATTACATGTAAAGATACTAGATTAACAAACTTAATGGAATTAATAAACCACAATATAGAAAGAATCCAAAAAGGATAACCAAGAACAGCCATATTGCATATTACTTTCAACAATGCATTGACTTGGAGAGTAGAGAAATTCTAAAGAATTCCAGGATAGTCCATACCTTCCATTGACAAGGCAGTATGGACCATAAAATGGTTCAGTCTCTCTGCTTCTCGTCGATGTTCTTCATTGTTAGGGTCAAATAGAATCACTGTATGGAAGTTCCCGTCACCAGCATGAGCAATAACTGTGCTGTTGTTAGGAAAAATTAAAAAAAGCACAACGATAGTCAGCCCATTTAATCCTCCATGCTATTTGCGAACCACAACATATTTCATCATCACCCCTCGACTGAGTAATAGGGGTACAGTCATTTGATCAGACATTACCAAACAAGTTCTGATGCATCCAGCTGTTCTTTGGACCTTGATATCAATTCTGCAAGACATGATAAAGGAACACATACATCCTGCATATATGAAAAGTAAAAATTAAAATGAACCATTTGAACTTAACAAAACAGCCAGAAACCCATTTACTAATTCTTTGAATTTATAATACTTCCATTCCTACAAATGATGAGAATTAGCAGGCAAGAAAATGGTTGAAACTATCAGGAACTCGAATGAAAAACTTGACAATTTTTTAGAATGTAGGATTCCTATAAGTGATTGTTGTAGGAGCAAACAAGAATGTTCAACAAGTTTTTAACTATTAAAAAATATTATGCAACTGTGTGAACAACTGCCAAAAGTCTAGAAAAATTTTCAGATCCATTGATATCAACTTACCGAAATCATTGCCTCAAAATTAGGCTCCATTGCAAAGCATGCCCAGAGTGCCTCCTTCCTTATCTACATGTAAAAGAGAGAATTAAATAGAGAAAATGAAAACAAGGATGAGTTGGTTCAAGCCTCTGGCTTCAATCTATCAAAGAACTCAACCATCTTTGTTGGAAGTAAGGTATTACAACAATTTGAAATCGAGTAGCAATTTAAGCTGTAAGAGTGGACAATAACTGCAGCTAGGAACAGAGTTCCATTAATGGAAGTGACTAGCAGCCACATATTTATGATGCAGAACTAATTTTGACCAATTAAGTGATACAAGTACTAATTGCAAATGGTGCAACTTAGTATTAAGTATAAGTGAAACAAAAGAAAATTGTAAGTGCCTATAGGAGGACAGCAGGAGATAATTTACGAACTAAGACAAGAAAGGGCATCCATTTATTTATCATACATCTTTTCCATTTATTTATCATACACCAATTAAGTATTCACTACCTTCCAGAGTTCCTTTTTAGCTTCAGGGTCTTCCGCAAAAACAAAGTCTGAGCCATTGTGTTCAGAAACAATCTGTTGAACTATATGGGTTTGCTCACGGGAATATGCCTCTAAAAACAGAAAGAAAATAAATCACAAATTACAACAGGAAGAAAGAAGGCAGTGGGCACTAAATGGCAGGGAGTCAACAAACTAAAGCCTTTTGTCCCATGGAAAATACTAGTTCTTTGCATTGAAAACTAATTATTCCCTGCTCAGCATATTCAACTAGGACTGATAAGAAAAATCTGGCAAGACCTTTGAGAAATATCCATAAATAGTTTCCTTTCACAATGCTTGGAAAATCTAAAGAGCATAAAAAATTTTGAAAAAAAAAAGCATTCTACTAAACGGTATAAGAAATATCTAACCCATGTCCAATTATTAAAATGGAAGAAGGCAATCAATCACAGCAATTTGGATCCTCTTGGACATATTCTCTTGTTTCCCTCTTTTTTCTTTTCTTCTTACCCCCATTTATTTCAGCAATAATGATGACTAGGCGCTGGTATAGCCCTGTCCAATCACTAAACCCGCAGTTGCCAAAATATGAGGCAAACACAAACCTTTAGAAGACAAACCGGTAAACCACCATTATGTACTTATCATAAATAAATAAGCTGTGATCCTACACCTAAACAATTTAATTACTTCAGTCAGGACTCATAAACGATCATGAACTGCCAGATTGCTCCTGATTTTCCTTGTTGTGTCAAACCATCAATAGATTTGGAAAAAGCATATGATAGGGTCCCAAGAGACATTCTTTGGAGGATCTTAGAGAAGAAAGGAGTACGAGTAGCATATATCCAAACTATAAAGGATATGTATGAAGGAGCAAAGACTGCCGTAAGAACTCATGAAGGACAAACCGAAAGCTTTCCCATAACTGTAGGATTACATCAAGGCTCATCCTTAAGTCCTTACCTTTTTGCGTTGGTAATGGATGAGTTAACAGGACATATTCAAGATGATATTCCTTGGTGTATGCTTTTCGCAGACGATATAGTGTTGATAGATGAAACTCAGGAAGGGGTAAATGCAAAGCTTAACCTTTGGAGAGAAGTGTTGGAATCTAAAGGTCTTCGCCTAAGCCGATCAAAGACAGAATATATGGAGTGCAAGTTCAGTGCAGATGGAGGCCAAAACGAGTTAGGGGTGAGGATCGGAGATCAAGAAATACCAAAGAGCGACCGTTTTCGTTACCTAGGATCTATCTTGCAAAAGAACGGAGAATTAGATGGAGATCTCAACCATAGAATACAAGCTGGATGGATGAAGTGGAAGAGTGCATCTGGCGTGTTGTGTGACCGCCGTATGCCACTGAAGCTCAAGGGAAAATTTTATAGGACGGCAATAAGGCCGGCGATGCTGTATGGCACAGAATGTTGGGCGGTGAAGCATCAACACGTACACAAAATGGGTGTAGCGGAGATGAGGATGCTTCGTTGGATGTGTGGGCACACGAGAAAGGATAAGATTAGGAATGAGGATATCCGGGGTAAAGTAGGAGTAGCCGAAATTGAAGGAAAGATGAGAGAAAATCGGTTACGGTGGTTTGGACATGTGCAAAGGAGGCCTACTGACGCTCCGATTAGAAGATGCGACTATGGGACAGAGGTTCAGGGCCGAAGGGGTAGAGGAAGACCTAGGAAAACTTTGGAAGAGACTCTAAGAAAAGACTTAGAGTACTTGGATCTAACGAAGGACATGACACAGGACCGAGCACAATGGCGTTCTAAGATTCATATAGCCGATCCCACTCAGTGACTTGGATTTTCCAAGTCTCCAACCGAGAAGTTTTCCTCACTCGAAAAATTAAGGGAACACTACCCCAACCTACATGCTCCACTCAGAAAGCTTCAACATACAAGCTTCAACAAAAGAAAATTCAAAGAACTTAGCGAAGAAGGCTTTGGTGTATTTAACACAATACGTTGAAATGAAGGAAAACTTATTTATTGATATCCCCGATAAGCTACAAATATGTACATATACATGAGTCAAAATAAACAAACAAGATGGAGCCTTCACAAAGGTTGCTTAGGAGAAGTCTCAGCAGTCGGTAGAGCTCCAGAAAGAGAAGGCATCGGAGGGGGATCATTCGGAGCCTCAGTACTGGACAGAACCCTAGAAGGAGGAGGCATCAGAGGTTGATCATTTGGAGCTTCATTACGCGGTACAGCCCCAGAAGACGAAGGCAATAAATGCCTTTGGAACAAACCCACAAATCTCTGATGATCAAATAAAACCTGACCATCAGTTTCCTTCATCTGGTCAAGCTTCCTCTTCATGTTTGTAGCATAGTCATGTGCGAGCCGGTGCAACTGTTTATTCTCATGCTTGAGCCCTCTAATCTCCTGTTTGAGACTCATCACTTCGGCCGCCAATGATTCAACTTGGCGGGTTCGAGCAAATAGGCGTTGGGCCATATTAGACACAGAACCTGCACACTGAACACTGAGAGCCAGTGAATCCTTAACAGCTAACTCATCAGACCGTTTGGAAAGTAGTCTGTTATCTTTGGGAGTGAGAAGGTTCCTGGCCACCACCGCAGCGGTCATATCATTCTTCATCACGGAATCCCCAACGGTAAGAGGACCAGTAGGGGAGACGAAGGATGGGCGCCATATGTTGTCTGGAGAAGGCGGGGCTGCCTCTTCAACAAGGTTCAAGTCAAAACGACGGTCGGAGGGGCCAGACATTTTTCAAAGGTATTGAAGAGAGAAGAGGTCGGACAAATCAAGATCTTAGAAGTGCAAGAATGGAGCTTCTACTGGTGGAGATTCAAGTGTGCTTTGGAACTTAATGCCAGCCCCTATAAAAAGCTGCACTCGACGGAGCTTCAGACATCGAAGAGGCGCCTGCTCAGAAATCGAAGAGGCGTTTGCTTTCTCAAAAGCTGGGCTGCTTAGAGACCACGAGGGTTGATCTCATAAATCGAAGAGGTGTTTGCTTTCTCAAAAGTTGGGCTGCTCAAAGACCACGAAAGTCGATCTCAGAAATCGAAGAGGCGCTCGCTTCCTCAAAAGCTGGGCTCCTCAGAGACCACGAGGGCCGATCTCAGAAATCGAAGAGGCACCTACTTTTCCAGCCTTGTCAGCACCTGTCACACGCACACTCAGCTTTGCGGAAATTATGGGTATTCTGTCGAAGACTTCTGGGGAAGTAGAAAACACATGAATCTTACTGTCCAATCACCCACTTCCCACACGCAGCAATAGCTCATGGGTACCACAGATAACTTTGCCAAAGTTCTCTGCCAAAGTTGAGCACGTGAAGCTTGCAACTCCCACTACATCGCTCTGACCAAGAAGGGTAAAAGAATAGCAAAGAAACAGCACTAACAAAGTTTAGACCCATAAATTTTGAAGGTCTAGCTACCATATTATTACCCACAAGGGTAAAGGAACAGTACCACTGTTGGATAATTGGAAAGTCCCTGTGTGTCAACCTCTGTGCCTCGTGGCAAGGTAGACTAGCAAACATGCCCAACCTTTACTCACATTCGAGAAAACACTCCCAATAAGATTGCTTGCTCCAAAATCGAAGAGGCACCGTCCTCCGAATCTCGAGAGCCAGACTCCCAACATGACTACTTTCTCAAAAATCGAAGAGAGGGTAAAGGAACAGTACCATTGCTGGATAATTGGAAAGTCCCTGTGTGTCAACCTCTGTGCTTCGTGGCAAGGTAGACTAGCAAACATGCCCAACCTTTACTCACATTCGAGAAAACACTCCCAACAAGATTGCTTGCTCTAAAATCGAAGAGGCACCGCCCTCCGAATCTCGAGAGCCAGACTCCCAACATGATTACTTTCTCAAAAATCGAAGAGACACTGCTCCCCGAATCTCGAGAGCCAGACCCCCAACATAATTGCTTTCTCAAAAATCGAAGAGGCGCTCGCTTTCTCAAAAGCTGGGCTGCTCAGAGACCACGAGGGCCGATCTCAGAAATCAAAGAGGCACCTTCTTTTCTAGCCTTGTCAGCACCTGTCACACGCACACTCAGCTTTGCGGAAATTATGGGCATTCTGTCGAAGACTTCTGGTGAAGTAGAAAGCACATGAATCTTACTGTTCAATCACCCACTTCCCACACGCAACAATAGCTCATGGGTACCACAGATAACTTTGTCAAAGTCTCTGCCAAAGTTGAGCACGTGAAGCTTGCAGCTCCCACTACATCGCTCTGACCAAGAAAGGTAAAAGAATAGCAAAGAAACAGCACTCACAAAGTTTAGACACATAAATTTTGAAGGTCTAGCTACCATATTATTACCCACAAGGGTAAAGGTAAAGGATGATACATTCCTGATCTCTTGGGATTGTTTCCTGTTTCATCATGATTTCCAGATTTCCCTGTTTTATTAAAACATTCCCTTTATGTATTCTTTGTAGATTAATTATACTTGTAAATCAAGTCATTGTACACTATTTAAATCAATGATAATGCACCCTCTAAAGTATCGAGGGATTGAGCCAAAATACCTTCTTTTACTTTTGCTGTCTTGTCTGCAATTCCTCCTTTGAGTTATCTTTTATGGTATCCAGAGCCAGTGACTAACGTTTTTTTTTTTTTCGGATTCTTACTACTCTTCTCCATGGCTGCCTCAACCAGTTCGACTACTCCTTCCTCCGACATCTTCCCTTCTGTTTCTCATGCGATCTCCATCAAGCTTGACTCTTCCAATTATCCTCTTTGGTTGGCTCAGTTGCTACCTGTTCTTCGCAGTCGTCAATTGTTGGCTTTTGTTGATGGTACTTCCATCTGCCCCTCGGCGTTCTTGTCCGACGCTACCGGCAACGCCTCTCCCAAGCCCAACCCAGCGTATGCTGACTGGGTTCAGAAGGACCAGCTTGTTCTTTCTTGGATCAATGGCTCTCTTGGTCACCAGGCCCTCGCCGCCACTGCTCGTCATTCCACTGCCCGTGATGTTTGGGTTGCTCTTCAGCAGCGTTTTGCTTCTACAAACCAAAGTCGCATTCTTCAGCTTCGTACTGCTATCTTCCAGACCAAACGAGGTGATTCTTCAATTTCTGACTTTCTTGATAAGATCAATGGTATTGCAGATCAATTGGCTCTTGCCGGGGCACCTGTTTCTCCTGATGACATGGTGCCGGTCGTCATGTCTAATGTCGGCCCCAAATTTGAGAACACTGTTGCTGCTGCTCAGGCCCGTGACAAGCCCATCTCCCTTCCTGATCTTGAGGCTCTTCTTCTCGCTGCTGAACTTCGCCTTGCTGATCCTCCTGCTCCGCCGGACTCCAGCGTCTCGGCCCTGGTAGCCTCCCGCGGCTCTTCTGCCTCTCGTGGCCGCTTCTCTTCTGATAGCGGCGACGATCGTGGCTCTGGCCGTTTCTCACGTGGGGGTGGTCGTCCTCAACATGATGGGTCTCGCAACAATGGTGGTGACGGCTATCGTGGCTATCGCGGTGCTGGTGGTTTCCATGACCGTCCGTTTCGCGATCGTGGTGGTAGTCGTCCTCAGCACGACGGCTCTCGCTTCCGTGGCTCCAACAATACTTCTGGGGTTCTTGGTCCAGCCCCATCTCACGGTTCCTCCCGTCCTCGCTGCCAGATTTGCAATACTTTTGGACATGGTGCTCTTGACTGTGCCCAACGCCTTAATTTGGCTTATGAAGGTCGTCCTCCTTCTTCACGTCTCACTGCCTTGACTGCTCAGCATTCCCAGCCTTGGCTTCTTGATTCCGGGGCCAACTCGCATATCACCAATGATCTCAATACTTTGTCTCAGTCCCGCGATTATCGTGGTGGTGATTCCGTCGGTGGTGTCGTTGGAGGTACAGGTTTGCCCATTAACCGTATTGGCTCCTCCACTCTCTCTCATAATAATATTTCTTTCAAGCTTAATGATGTTCTTCATTGTCCGGATGCTTCTACTTCTGTGTTGTCTGCTAATAGGTTTATGTTGGATAACAATTGTTATATTACATTGTTTCCTTCTTGTTTCTATATTCAGGATATGGAGACGGGGACGATTCTTTTTTCGGGCAAGAGTAGCAATGGCTTTTATCCCTTTTCCTCTTCATCACCGACTGCTCATGGTCGTGCTGCTTTTCTTGGTGTTCGTGTTAGTAGTGATGTCTGGCACTCTCGTTTAGGCCATCCATCTTCTTCCATTTTAAAATTTCTTTTTTCTAGGCATTCGAATAAGTTGCCTGTTTCTGGCAACCTCAATCTCAATACTTTTATGTGTCATTCTTGTCCCTTAGGCAAAAGTGTTAAGTTACCTTTTTCTGCATCCTTGTCTGTTACTCACGCTCCTCTTGAGCTTATTCACTCCGACGTGTGGAGTGCGTCCAATAAGTCTGTTAGTGGTTTCCAATATTATGTTCTTTTTGTTGATAATTTCTCTCGTTATTCTTGGATTTATCCCATGAAATTAAAATCTGAAGTTTTTAATATTTTTACTCACTTTAAGACCTTGGTTGAAAATCAATTCTCCACTAAAATTAAGATGTTTCAGTCTGATGGTGGGGGCGAATACACTAGTCATCAATTCAAGCATTTTTTTCTTCACCATGGTATTCATCATCGTCTCTCATGCCCTCACCATCCCGAACAAAATGGTTTGGCGGAACGCAAACACCGTCACATTGTCGACACTGGACTTACTTTAATGGCCCATGCGTCGATGCCTCCTGCCTACTGGGCTGAGGCCATGCACACAGCAGTTTATCTTCTCAATCGCCTCCCCTCTAAAGTACTTGGTTTTATGTCTTCTTATCAAAAGTTGTTTCTTAAAGAACCTGATTATAGTTTTTTAAAGACCTTTGGGTGTGCATGTTTTCCCTACCTACGACCCTATAATAATAATAAACTCCAATTTCGTTCTACTAAATGTGTTTTTCTTGGTTACTCTCTCAATCATCAAGGTTATCGGTGCTTAGACATCTCTACTAATCGCATCTTTTTATCACGCCATGTTGTGTTTGATGAAGGTAATTTTCCTTTCAAGGCCATCTCTGGCTCTCTTGCCCCGTCCTCTCCGGCCTCGTCTCCTCCTCCTGTTTTAGAAATCACTGGGCCTCTTCCGCGTGCCCCCCGACTGTCTAGCAGCCAACCGGTGGTTGTGTCCCCCTCTTTGGAGACTCATCAATCCCGTCCATCATCCGACCCACCACAGCCGGCCCTCCAGGTTTACTCCCGTGACCCTCACAGGCGGGTTCTTTCTTTTGCACAAGCAGCCACCCCCTCTGCCGTTCACTCTGATGCGCCTCCAGAGGCTCCCTCTGCTGCTGTACCACCTGCCGTGCCCTCTCCTTCCCATGGTATGCTCACCAGGTCCAAAACGGCTTCTCTTAAGCCTCCTAAATATGTTTTTTCTGCTGCCATTTCTTCTACCGGTCCTATTGAGCCTACTTGCTTTAGTCAGGCCAACACTTTTCCAGAATGGCGTACTGCGATGGCCGATGAATTTAATGCACTTCAACGTGCTGGTACTTGGACTCTTGTTCCTCGTACTACTTCTATGAATATTTTGCCAAACAAATGGGTGTTTCGTATTAAACAGAATTCTGATGGGTCCATTCAGCGGTATAAGGCTCGTTTGGTAGCCAATGGTTTTCATCAGCAACCCGGCCTTGATTATGGTGAAACTTTTAGTCCTGTTGTCAATCACTCTACTATTCGCTTAATTTTGGCTCTTTCAGTTCAGTTTCAATGGCCTGTTCGTCAGTTGGATGTTCAGAATGCTTTTCTTCATGGCTCTTTGTCTGAGGAGGTCTATATGCACCAACCTCGTGGCTTTGTTGATCCACAGTTCCCTCATCATGTGTGCCGCCTTCGTCGTTCTTTATATGGGCTCAAGCAGGCGCCCCGTGCATGGTTCCAATGTTTTTCCACTCATTTGGAAGATTTGGGTTTTCGTCCCTCTACCGCGGATCACTCGCTTTTTACCTATATTCATGGCTCAACTCGTATTTATCTCTTAATTTATGTTGATGATATTTTGGTCACCGGGAATAATCCCTCTCATATTGTCACCCTCATTAAGAATTTGGGCCTCCGTTTCTCTATGAAGGACCTTGGACCGGTTCATTATTTCTTAGGCATGGAGGTGGTCCGCACTCCATCAGGTCTCTCTCTTTCCCAACAGAAGTATGCCACTGACCTCCTTCACCGCACCAAAATGCATGGTGCCAAGCCGGTTCCTACTCCTGCCGTTAGTGGGCGACGGCTCAGTCTTCAGGATGGTGACCCTCTGCCGGATCCTACTGAATACCGAAGTGTTGTCGGCGCCCTTCAATACTTGACTCTCACTCGCCCCGACATCAACTTCGCCGTCAACCAAGTCTGCCAATTTCTTCACCAGCCGACTTCTACTCATTGGGCCGCCGTCAAACGCATTCTTCGTTACCTTGTCGGCACTACTTCTCACGGTCTTATCTACAAGCCTGGTTCATTTCGTCTTACGGCATTTTCCGATGCCGATTATGCCGGGGATCCTGATGATCGGCGTTCCACCGGGGGCTATTGCTTGTATCTGGGTTCCAATCTTGTCTCATGGAGTGCCAAGAAACAAAATGGGGTCTCTCGGTCCAGCACTGAAGCCGAGTATCGTCAACTTGCAATCACCGCTGCCACTCTTTCATGGTTTCGTATGCTGTTCCGTGACCTCCAGTTTCCTCTCCATTGTCCTACACTGTTCTGTGACAATATCAGTGCTATATCCCTTGCTTCCAACCCGGTGTTTCATGCCCGCACTCGGCATGTTGAGGTAGATTACCATTATGTTCGTGAAAAGGTTGTTCGCAAGGAGCTTGATGTTCGTTATCTTTCTACTCATGATCAGATTGCTGACATCTTCACCAAGGGCCTTTCTCTTCCTCGTTTTCGACTTCTGGTTTCCAAGCTTCCTGTACTTGATTGTACTGTCAGCTTGCGGGGGCGTAAAGGATGATACATTCCTGATCTCTTGGGATTGTTTCCTGTTTCATCATGATTTCCAGATTTCCCTGTTTTATTAAAACATTCCCTTTATGTATTCTTTGTAGATTAATTATACTTGTAAATCAAGTCATTGTACACTATTTAAATCAATGATAATGCACCCTCTAAAGTATCGAGGGATTGAGCCAAAATACCTTCTTTTACTTTTGCTGTCTTGTCTGCAATTCCTCCTTTGAGTTATCTTTTAAAAGGAACAGTACCACTGCTGGATAATTGGAAAGTCCCTGTGTGTCAACCTCCGTGCTTCGTGGCAAGGTAGACTAGCAAACATGCCCAACCTTTACTCACATCCGAGAAAACACTCCCAACAAGATTGCTTACTCCAAAATCGAAGAGGCACCGCCTTCCGAATCTCGAGAGCCAGACTCCCAACATGATTACTTTCTCAAAAATCGAAGAGACTGCTCCCCGAATCTCGAGAGCCAGACCCCCACCATGATTGCTTTCTCAAAAATCGAAGAAGCATCGTTCTCCGAATCTCGAGAGCCAGATACCACATACCACTTTTTCAAAGTGCTCTGACAGAGTTAAAACATGTGAAGCTGGCAGCTCCCACTACCGTGCTATGACCAAGCAGGGTAAAGGAATAGCATTACTACTTGTTGTTAGGGAGACTCCTATATATGTCGACCTCCATCCCCAACGGACAGGCAGACCTGCAAAAATGCTCAACCCTTCCTCATATCTGAGAGGGCACTCCCAACGAAGCCTTTCGAAATATTCAGCTTTCTTTCCCCCCGATAATACCTCTGCAAACAAGCTATACTAGAGCAAGAATATCTCATATCATCAGGGTTAAAAGCAAGAGTATCCCATATCATGCTTTTTCCCTGTCTTTTCCTTTGGCCTTGTTTTTACCTGCAAGACAAGGAGAAAGAGAGCAATCAGTCAGCACTTGAAATCAAGCTCCCAGCCAGGAACTGACAGCCTGGAACCCTTTACCTGATTACTTACCTGGCATTGCTCTCGAGTACTCATCTTCAACATCTTATGTTGCCAGGGAAGATACCGCATCTGCTTGAGGAACAGATAGGGCAAGTGCGAAGGATACAAGGAAGCATGTGGAGACAAGCGTAACAGCACACGTGCCGATCCATCCATTACTCTGTCAAAAGCAAAAGTATCCCATATCAGCAGGGTCGAACGTACTCTAGATTTGATGGACTTGTTTTGACCCTCAAATTCTTCAGTCGGCCTTATACTCTGGAGGAAACCAGAAAACCCTCTAGCTCAGTTCAAGAATAAGCCTGTGGAAAGTTACTTCTTCAAAAGCAAAAGTATCCCATATCATCTCTTCTCATTTTTCTTCTCTTTATCCTTCATGCTGCTGCAAGATGGGGAGAAGGTGAACAATCAGCCGGAGCTCTGATTGCTTACCTTGTCTGTCACCTCTTTCAGCAAATCCCCTAGCTCGGCGACTTGGGGGACTCCTACTACATGGTTTGTATCGCGCTTGACCAAGCCTGAAACTACAAGTAAGCTTCAAGTGAAATTGATACATTACCTTGTGCATCTTCACCAGTTAAAGATACCACCCCTGGATGGAGGAAGAGTACTTCCAGAGAAGCTGCCACATCTACCTATGAGACAGATAAGGCAAGTCGATACCACACTCCGATACTTAGAAGTTTCGTGATTACGAGATCATTCTCCCACAATATTTCCTAATGTCATTTGTACTCTAATGTCATTTGTACTAAATCATTCGCTTGTACTCACTAAAGGAGAGCTTGAACCTATGTACTTGTGTAAACCCTTCACAATTAATGAGAACTCTTCTATTCCGTGGACGTAGCCAATCTGGGTGAACCACGTACATCTTGTGTTTGCTTTCCTATCTCTATCCATTTATATACTTATCCACACTAATGACCGGAGCAATTTAGCGAAGATCACAAAAAGCGACCGTTTTCGCTACCTAGGATCTATCTTACAAGAGAACGGAGAATTAGATGGAGATCTCAACCATAGAATACGAGCTGGATGGATGAAGTGTAAGAGTGCATCCAGCATGTTGTGTGACCGTCGTAGGCCACTGAAGCTCAAGGGAAAATTTTATAAGACGGCAATAAGGCCAGCGATGTTGTATGGCACAGAATGTCGGGCGGTGAAACATCAACACGTACACAAAATGGGTGTAGCAGAGATGAGGATGCTTCGTGGGATGTGTGGGCACACGAGAAAGGATAAGATTGAGAATGAGGATATCCGAGGTAAAGTAGGAGTAGCCGAAATTGAAGGAAAGATGAGAGAAAATCGGTTCCGGTGATTTGGACATGTGCAAAGAAGGCCGACTGACGCTCCGGTTCGAAGATGTGACTACGGGACAGAGGTTCAGGGCCGAAGGGGTAGAGGAAGACCTAGGAAAACTTTGGAAGAGACTCTAAGAAAAGGCTTAGAGTACTTGGATCTAACGGAGGACATGACACAAAACCGAGCGCAATGGCGTTCTAGGATTCATATAGCCGACCCCACTTAGTGGGAAAAGGCTTTGTTGTTGTTGCAGTTATCTCAATGATTAAGATGTTCTCCTTTCTGGAAATGTATTTAGCCAAAACAAAAATCAAAAATAAAAAATAAATGACAGTCAAGATGAAAAATAAGAGACCTCACTTCACCTGTGCCTATAAATTCGAACATTAAAGTTGGAGTTTCAAGAAAATTCTTCCCATTCGCAATGTTGATTGCCCTCACTTGAACCTCATCCAGTAGTTCAACCCGTGAAACCTAATGGTTATGAAGAAGAACTCTGTCAAGAAACTGAACTATGAATTCAGATATGTAATATGCGCCTAAAACTCTTACCTGAATGCCCGACAGCATAGTAGCAATAGCAACATCTGCTGCATCCTTAATTGAAGGGAAATTACACATAGCAACCTACAATTTAAATTAATATTAATAACAGAATGAAATTACAGAAGTATACCCTGCAAATGTAACTGTAATTCGAGATAATGTAAACGGCTAGAAGTAATAAACTGAAAGACAAAAATCATACAACAGTCCAACGAGGTCATGATGTTGAAATAAATGAAGCTTATCAGTTATAGTAATAGACCTATCAACTTACCACTGAGTATTGCGGAATTTTCTGAAGGCGTAGAGTGACTTCCGTTATTACACCAAGTGTTCCTTCACTTCCAATCACCAGGCGGGTCAAATCATACCTATGATGTGCAAAATTTTTAATGTTCACAACATGCCTCAGTTGGGGAGAACTACTCAAAGATCAACCACATAGTTATAAAATAAAATAGAATAGAAAACAAACCCTGCAGCACTCTTTCTAGCACGAGATGCAGTCTTAACAATATCTCCATTTGCAAGAACTACCTGGAAGATAAACAACATAAGAAATACAAACATCGCAAATTAGAGTCAAGCATCAGTCAAGATAATTGACAAACCTTGAGACTGATGACATTATCACGCATGGTTCCATACCTACATGCTAAAAACAAAATCATTAAAATCAATATTAAACTAGACCTATGAAACTAAATTTTACATGGAATCATTGATAGAATAAAAAAACAATGTGATAAGATAATCACACTATTAATTGTATATAAGTTTAAAATCAAAGGCATCTGTTACTCAATAGTATCTGTCAATGCTTAATACAAAGAAGGAATCATTCAATTCCAATAGTATTGATTATCTCGAGACGTTTGCTCTGGCGGACAATCTAAACTCAATTCCATACGATTCATTCTGTCAGTTGCAACTAACAGATCTTGGCCACTGTGTCAGCTCGATGTCAAAAGGGCCTTTCTTCGTGGAGACCTCCACCAGGTTTTCCACCTCAGGGGAAGGAAAGGAAAGGAAAGTTTTCAGGTGAAAAAAGGCGATATATGGTCTCAAGCAGTCTCCTCAGGCTTCGTTTGAGATATGAAGTTTGGTTATGACGAAGATCGATGGGGCTACTATTTGGTGACAAGAGAGAGGGAGTGAGAGACAGAGGAGGAGAGAGAGAGAGAGATCTTAACGTGATCAAAACTAAGTGGACAGCAGGATCAAGAAAGTCTTTCCTTCATCATTGCAACTTTCCAGGTCTATTGATTAATATTCTGAGATATATCTTACATATTGTGTATATATATTAAATCTCCTATTTGTTTATTTTGGACATCCCAAGATTCAGGATATCACACGACACATATTAACAAATGGGTAAAACTAGGGTGACACCATCATATGTGCTTAGACCAATAACTTCAACAAGACACACTTGAGTAGGTGATTAAAGATTTTCCTTCGTTAAAAGTAAAGGCTACAGTTTAAAGCCTAGTAAACAAGGTTAATTAGCACTTCTTAGAAAGCCAAAACTCCATTATTCAGTTAAATTTGCAGGTACACCAGTAGGTAATCAAATGTAATGTGTATACGTCATTGTATCCATAAAATATTTAAAAGTTAAAAGAGCAGAGCAACTACCTAACAGCTAAGGAACCAGAGCAACGTGTCGCGCACATTCCTCCAATTGTTGCACCAGGCCCTGCATGCGTACAAATAGGAAATACATAAAACTTTGACTTAGGAGAGAACGAGGACAAATTGTGGTGGAAAGAAACACATCAAAACAAGTATGTTGTAACTCTCGGCGTATTAAGCGAAACTAATACGACAAAAGATAAAAACGAACAATTACATTAACTTAAGGAGCATGCCTTCAATTATCAATTTATTATCCATGTACTCAAGGCTACATGGCAACACCAAAGGATAGCACTTACAAACAAAAATGTTAAAGATATAGAAAATGCACATTAAACAGTAAACTGGTGATAAACACATATCATGACGACTGATATAAAACAATGTTATCCAAGTGAGGTTTTTGGTTAGCAACAATATATTTAGTAAACAGAACTATATTCTAAATTATCGATTCTTGTGGTTTGTTTCCAGCCTGGCTATAGAAAGATAAGGTACTAGGGTCAGATTAACTTTTAAGCAGTTAAGCAAATGTAAAGTTTTAAACAGTGTTTCTAATTCCTACATATAACAACCACCAAAAATCATTAACTCCACCCGGAAAACACAAACCTATAATCTTCCTTGGGAATCTGAGGGTTAGAAGAAATGGTCTCTTCCATACGAACATTGCATGTGAAGAAAATCTTTATGTGCAATCTCTCTACCTATGTATTGAACTCATCTACAATTCCATACCAGCATGTAAGCATGGACAGAAAAGACTAGAGCTCAATTGGATCGATATTAGACAAGATTTTCACAAATGCAAAACTCCAACTTGACAATGTATTAAGTATCACTTCTAACAGAAATAATAGGTAGAGAGATTAAGGCACATAAAGATTCCAATCTCCTATTCAAAAATCTTGAATATGTAAGATGAAACTTTGCCATGTCAAACTGATCTTGAAATTGTCCAATACACTTTAAACCACAATATTAAAAGGTAAAAAATTTATCCTATAGGTTGTGAAGCAAGAGAGCACCAAATTCACCTATGCATTAAGACAAGCTAAAGTAGTATTATCAGAGAATTCTTTAACACATGCATTGCCTATATACAGCTACAGATAGAGTTTTTCATTCACAATGCACCACTGCTACAAATTATTTGAAAAATTATTCAAAAAGTATAAAACTGAAAACAACTTCTACATCCAGGGATATATTACATTGTCTGATAACCTATGCGCAAAAAGAAAACATAAAAGAAATTTACCTGGATCCAGGGGAAAAAATAGACCATAAGGAGCCAGGTATTCATTAAGCTCCATCCATCCAATCCCAGGCTCAACAACAACATCCATGTCCTCAATATGTAATGCTTTAACATGCTAAAATTTGAAACAAAATGGGGGGAATATCAGGAGGAAAGTACAAAAGGAAAATGTACACAGAGGGATAAGAATTAGACACACTCATAGTATAATCTAGCCTAGAAACTTTTCTTTTCTGTTGTGAATTTGTCCGAAGGAACAGGTGATATAGGTTAAATAGAAAGTATCTGCTCCAGGTATATATGTTCACAACTGAAGACAATTTGGAGCCTTACTAAGAAATTTACAAGTAATCATTCTACAACCTTTGTTAGTTGCATAAATGTGATTACTATTTTGAGGTTTACTTATTACAAAAATTAAGGACTGACACTAGACCAATCAGCAGAAGAACAAAGTGATATCTTGAAACAGAAAAAGAAATTTCAATAATATTCTGATACTAAACAGCACTGCGTGCATATACATACATTCATTAATGACATGTCAATGCAAACACCTCCATTGGGAGACAAGGTGTGACCCTCAATGGATGTAGCTCCGCCATATGGTACAATTGGAACCTGTTTTACAAACAAAAGCGAAACCAGTTTGTTACTTCTAAAGGGGAATTTAATCATCCCGAAACCTGTGAATCTAAGAAATAATATACACAAGATAAGATGTGGGCTTAATCATATGTTGTTCTCAATCTGGAAGTTCATGTGAGAAATTATATTCACCATATTATTGGGATCACAATCCAAAATTATAAACTTCAAATAAAGAACAATCCAATGGAAATATGAAGTTGTAAACATAGAAAAGCATGAGCCGTAGCACAAACTAACAGAAAATGTAGAAAAAAAAAAAACCCTTTAATCCTTTATAGAAGGAAAAAGAAATTCAGACCTTATGCTTGTCGCATGACTTGACTATCATAGAAACTTGCTCTTCAGACCTGAAATCATGAATCCAAACACATTTTGTGGAGAAAATTGGAATTAAGTACATAATATTACTTGAAGGGCATATCTTTGTACGGAAACTATCATCACATGTTGAAGAGTTTTCAATCTAAAGTTGGTAGTCTTGTAGCATAAAGGAAAACGCAATAAGCAGCTGGCATTGAAGCAAATGAAGCAAGCTTCTCACCCCGGAAACACAACGATGTCGGGAATATTAACCGCTTTGTGAAAGCTGTTCTGCGGTTTTCCATGGTTATACCTCTCCTCATAATCCATTGTCATGTTATCCTATAAAAATCACCAAATACCACTATCAACAAAAACCCAGTTAAAAAACTAACAGGAATTTTCAAATCAAAGAAAGAGAACAATGAATCGAACAGATTGCCAAATTGGGTGAACGCAATACTTGACAAACATCCTTCAATTCATCAACAAGCTCTTGTGGGACTTCCTTGCACAGCCCTTTAACAACAAACTCGTTGCTGTGTGCGATCAGAGAGAGAGAGCCTATAACCAATCAATACCAACAAGAAAAAAGAAAATGCTTTCACATTTGATTGAAATGAATGAAATTTACCGAGAATTTGCACTGGGGGCTTCACAGAGTGATGGGTCCAATTGGGGGCGGAGGGCAAGCGATCCGGCTGAGACTGCGAGTGCGACCGGAAGCAGCGAGCTCGACCACAAGAGAAATGGGGTTTTCGGGCTCTCGGAGTTCGTTGTATTTTGGGTTCTCGCCAGCTTGGTGGACATGGAGGTTCGGAGGGCGGAGGAGGTGAAGAAGAAGCGCTGTGAGGAACGGCGGAGGCGAGAGAACCACGACGCCATGGCCATGGCGGTCTAGGAGGTACAGAGATTTTGTTGATGAAATGCAGGAATGGTCGAAATTTGGGTGTTTGATATGATCATATGCTTGGTGATTCTAGTTTTATCTGACCACTGAGCTCAAATCAAAATGTCAACTTTTTATTTCATGGTCGGAAAATTTGTCTTTTTAACTTTTCAGTAGCCGTTAAATTCTAAGGTTAATCAATGTTTATTATCCCGAAGTTTTGTAGTTTTTTTCATCACAGAGTCATACATCAAGTCTTAATTTTGGACAGTTTCATATATCCGTTAAGTTTCCGTTAAAAATTCTGTTAACTGATGAGGTGACGCTCACGTGGACAATAACTGAGCGAATGTCAACATGAGCCCAATTCAATATTAAAAAATTAAAAAAATACAAAAACACACAAAATAATAATAATAATAATATATACCCTACCCATCACTAACCCCCCCCCTTCTCCATCCCTTCTCTCTTCTCCAATTCCACACCTCTATTCTCTTCGCCCACAGCATCCCCGTCGTCGTCCTCATCACACTTTTCATCTTCCTCACATGCCACTGCATCACCTCGCACAACGCAGCCGCCATTCTCTCCCTCCTGATCCTCGCCGAGGTCACCAGCCTCTGCCAGAACTTATGGACGTTGGCCAACGCTGCTGCCTACAAGTCCAAACCTCAAGCTTTTTTCTGCAAGAGCTTGATTGTGAACGGATCTGAGCTCTGCACCGTGCAAATACCCAGATCCGATTCTATGTCCAATGGTGAATCAAATTGCAGAGATTTTGATGCTTTCGTAAAGCTTCAATCCAATTGGGTATTTTGCAGAGATTTTGAATTCATTTAATTTCTACAAAACCAAAACCATAACCTAATGGCGATGTCCAATTCAATCATGTGGGTATCTGCAAAACCCCTATTTTCCAACACATTTCTCCAAAACCCTAAACCCCTTTTGCCCCATATCTCACCCCAACCTCTTCGTTCTCGATCTTCAACAACCCACTGCGATCTGGGTAAGCTTTGAGTCGGAATCGATTCCATAAAAAATACCTAGAAAATCACAGAAGCCATTAAGCTCGTGGCGGCTGCCAGGGTTCGAAGAGCTCATGAAGCAGTCATCAATGGCCGACCATTTGCTGAGAGACTTGCGGAGGTCTTGTACGACATCAATGACCTGGCCTGGCTTGGCCTGACCCTCTAGGAAACCGAATCAGAAGCACGTCTTCCTTACCGGCAACCACAACCTAGCCTTCGCAGCCTTCGTGCGCGTCCTGCCGCCGCTTCCTGATGGGTCGGAGTTTTTCGAGGGGTGGTTTAAGGGAGATGGGATTTGGGTGAGGTGCTGGGATTTGCAGAAGAGAGAATGGAGGGAGAAGGTGCGGGGGTGAGGGAAGGTTGGGTTTTTTTGTTTTTTGATTTTTTTTTTTTTGTGTTTTTGTTTTTTTTTTTAATATTGAATTGGGCCCATATTGACACGTGGCACTCAGTTATTGTCCACGTAGGCGCCACGTCATCATTTAACATAATTTCTAACGGAAAACTTAACGGATGTATGAAACTGTCCCAAAATTAAGACTTGAGGTATGACTTTGGGATGAAAAAAACTTCATGCACTAAATGTTGAAAACCACGAAACTTCAGAGCAGTAAACAGAGATTAACCCTAAATTCTAAGACTACTCTTTTTTTTAAATCACATTTTGCTACACGCGACTTACACGTTTTAAATGTATTTATATACATGAATTGACAAAAGAAAAGTCAAATATTTGAAGAAAATGAATAATCTTAGATTATGCTAGAAAAAATGTGACAACCCGTCCCTAATTTTACATTTTTATTAATTTAAAAAGTGTGAATTTACAAAAATACCCTAAAGGCAAGGATTTTGACTTCTATTGACCATCGGTTTAAGAGATGTTGGACTTATTCTTTTAGCATATCCTCGTAGTACTCGTTGGTACGAACGCATAGGTGAAAGCCGTTTGCGAGTCCGGATTATAACAATATAGTTATGGATGTTTGAAAATTGCTATTTAAAGCTTAGTTAGAAATTATTTGAATTACCACCTTCTGGGAAAGTGGCCCAATCAGACTTGTGTTAGTAAAGGACCAATTAGATAAAGGAGTGAGTGACCAATCAGAAAGGGAGAAAGAAGGACAGCAGCCAATCAGAGAAAGGGAGAGAAGCTCCCAGCTTCTCTTTCCCGTGTACAACCCAAAACCACCTTCGCGACCTTTCATTTTCTAAGGCCGATTCCAGCCAACTCCGATGGAGTTTTTCGACACCACCACCACCATCTTGAAGCTCTCATTCCCCTCTACAAAACCCAACCAAGAACCACCTTTATAAACCACCACATGTGGTCGGGCGAAGCCACGAAATCCGACGCGTCAAAACCATGTCCAGCCACTATTTTCAATTTTTCGGCAAATCGGCAAAGCAATGGCCGATGCCACCACTTGGGCTTTGTAACCCATCATCCCAGGAGAAAATCCCAACCAACCTTGACCCCATTGGACCATTGTAGACAATGAATCGACGCCAGAAATCCTTAGGCACCCGCTGGCTTTGAGGGCAAAATTGACCATCTTCCGTCCACGTTTGGACTTCGTGGCAGGTATGAAAGTTGTTTCTCTCTTTGAGATCTTCATTTCTGTGACATTTGAGAATTTATAGAAATAGTGGAATTTTCCGGCGAACTGTGGCGGCAGGCCACCTGATCTTCCTAAGCTAATTTTGAAGCCCCGATTCCATATTTGACATCCGTTTAGGGAAATTATTATGTTTAATGTAGTTTCATAGTTGACCACCTAATTGGCCATCAAGAGATCCTTGCATGAATTGACGATCCGACCGTTGGATCGTTATCAAATTTTAATACATTATAGTATGTAATATTTGAGGATATTAGAAACTTACGGATTGGAAATCTGACGTACAAATCTTCCCAAATTGGATTTGTAAGTTCATAAAATAAAACGTTGACCGCCACTTGAATTGCCAATTTGTGGAGATCCAACCGTTGAATCGTAATGAAACTTTAGTATTATGTTCTAGAAGTATAATGTGGATCTTTGGAAGTAATGGATCGGGAATTCGTGATGCGGATCTTCCGGATCGAATTGTAGAGGTGTGTTTTATGTAAATTGTGTATTATATGATAAGAATTTTGAGATATGATTTGATAATTGTTCTAGGCGCCGATCATTCGTGACGTCTCGATATTCGTGCTTGAGAGTTATAGTGCAGACCTTAGGTGAGTGGGTCTTTTCCTTTTTATCATATGTATAATAATTGATAGTTCCACAAACGCTCCTAAATTGATTTATACATGTTACCTACTAATAATTACTGTGAACTACGATTGGCTTGATCCCTGTTTAGGATACGTAAGCAGTTTAACGAGACATTAGATGCAGCCATACAATAAATGAGACTAAATAATTGAGACAATAACCTTGTTTGAGGAATTGAGCAATGTGATGGAGGTTGGTGGAAAATGTGAGATTTAACCTTATGATTTGGTGGTTAAATGTTATTCATAAATCAATGTGTGAAGAATCAAAAAATTAAAGTAAGAAAACGTAAGTGATGATAGTTAATTAAACTAGTGTCTAAATAGGCTTATCATCGATAATTATTCTCGAAAATAAATAGTTCGGGAATAGGGCGTTACAGCGTATGCATTTTATGCCATATTATACATATATGTATATAATTGAAAATGCTATTACATGGTTGAGTAGTAGATTGCATCATGGTATATCCATATGTAATTATTTTGAATGCTTTAAAGTGCAAAGGTGAACACATGAGACCTAGGTAAGTTTAGGTGAGTTTATGGTATTAGTTGAAATGATTAAGTTATGGCATGACTACATGTATGTTTTAGGCAACTCCGACCTTGTCGTACATGTTACAATGATAGGCAACTCCGACAATGTCGTACATGTTATCCATGAGTCGTACATGTTAGAATAGATGTAGTTAGAGCTCATTATCTTGCACTCTGGTGTTAGTGCTCCGCTAGTGGCCAGGGCATAGCCTTCACGTGATTGTTCACCTCCTACACGTCATGCTCACCTTGGATCCAAGGTAGGTGTCAGCTTGTCGTACAGACCACATTAGGTGGTTTCGACTCGTAGGTAACTTGCGATACTTCACATAGCCTTCACGTGATCGTAGCACTTGAGCGTATTTATTTACACCCAGCTTGTCGCACATACCACTTTAGGTGGTTCCGACTCATGTGCAGGAATTGGTTGATAAGCTATATAAATGACTTCAACTTACGTGCTAGCATTGATTGATGAGATATAGGTGAGTCGTATAGGTCACTATAGATGACTTCAACTTATGTGCTAGCATTGATCGATGAGATATGGGTGCAGTCATACAGGTCACATTAGGTAACTCCGACTTGCGTGCTAGTATGGATTATTAAGCACTTGATTATTTATATTGCTGATGAGATGTTGTATTGTGGTATACTTCTGGATTTACTGATAGTATACAATTGATTTCATCCTTATACGTAATATGATTTTCTGGAAACTAAACAGGTGTTACAACGAGGGATTATAACGTTTAGAAGATCTTTATTAAAACTTTGTTTTTAGGCCACTCACATTTTCTGTTTTCCAGCCCTCCAGGTTTTAGTGGCTATGCTTCCGTATCGACGAGGATGATTGGCACAGTCCAAAATAAGTGACTACCTTTGATGGTATAGTCCATATCTTACTCTACTGTACTTTACCTATGCTCTAACATCACATGTGAAGTGGGTTCATTCTCGCTCACCAGCGCACTCTGGTATTTAGTCACTCTTAGGTTCAAATTTATTCATATTTTTCCACATCATCACACTTTATGGCTTCGTCACCTTCCAGATGTCAGCCAGCACAGGTCGATTCAGAGTCCTTATGGATATTCCAGGCCAGGGTGTGTCAAAAAACACCTCACAAACCAATCAAAGCAACTGAATTTACATAACAAAATCAGTCATTCAATTTCCATCTACATTCTATTGAATTTACATTAAGAACAAAGAAAATAATATTTAATAAACAATTGATTGAATCACATTATTGTTAACCCATTATTAGCCTAAGCTCACCCATCTCTCCCTTCGTGTAGATAATATCGTTTGTAAAAAAAAAAACAATCCTTTGACAAATAATTTAATCACATTATTATATGTGTGCGAAAGACCTATTTTTATAATCGGCATTACATGTCTCTTAAGATATTTTAAACGTGTTTAAAAATAGAGAAAATAATATTTAATTAATAACTGATTGAATCACATTATTGCTAACCTATGTGAGGAACTAATTAAAAAAATGTACAAAAAGAAATAATTATTAAAAAAATACTATTAAAATGAAGAAATTACCCTTGCATTATTTTGAGCTGCTTTTGATATTTGTTTTTTGTTTTGGGGTCATTTTTGGACATTTATTGAATCACGGCATGCTACGCGCGACTTACAAATTTTAAATGTATCTATATGCGTGAATTGATAAAAGGAAAGTCAAATATTTGAAGTAAATGAATAATCTTAGATCATGCTAGAAAAAACCCATCACAAACCAATCAAGGCAGCTGAATTCACATAATAAATTCAATCTTTCAATTTCCATCTACATTTTATTGAATTTACATTAAGAATAGAGAAAATAATATTTAATAAACAACTGATTGAATCACATAATTGCTAGCTCATTGTGAGCCTAAACCCACCCACTCCTACTTAGTGTAGATAATATTGTCTATTCAAAAAAAAAAAACAATCATTTGATAGTAATTTAATTACATTATTATGCGCATGTGAAAAACATTTTTTTATAACCAGTATTACACACCTCTTAAGATATTTTGAACGTATTTAAAAATAGACAAAATAATATTTAATGAACAATTAATTGAATCACATTATTGCTAACCTATTGCAAGGTACTAATTAAAAAAATTGTACAAAAAGAATTAATTATTTAAAAGACACTGTTAAAATGACGAAAATACCCTTGCATTATTTTGGGCTGCTTTTGAAATTTTTTTGTTTTGGGTCATTTTTGTCCAAAACTTTTTGGTGAAGCTTGTGACCCCAAAAGGGGTTGTTGGGTTTATATATAAATAAATGAATGAATCATCTTAGATCATGCTAGGAAAAACCTCTCACAAACCAATCAAAACAGCTGAATTCACATAATAAAATCAGTCTTTCAATTTCCATCTACATTCTATTGAATTTACATTAAGAATATTGAAAATAATATTTAATAAACAACTGATTGAATCATATTATTGCTACCTCATTGTGAGGCTATGCACACCCATTTTCCCTTAGTGTAGATAATATCGTTTGTTTAAAAAAAAATCATTAGACAACTAATTTAATTACATTATTATGCTCGTGCAAAAGATCTTTTTTATATTCAGCATTATACGCCTCTTAAGATGTTTTGAACGTGTTTAAAAATAGAAAAAATAATATTTAATGAATAACTGATTGAATCACATTATTGCTAGCTTATTATGAGGTACTAATTTATAAAAATAAAAAAAAAAAAAAAAAAACTATACAAAAAGAATTAATTATTAAAAAACACTATTAAAATGATGAAAATACCCTTGCATTATTTTGAGCTGCTTTTGAAATTTTTTGTTTTGGGGACATGTTTGTGCATTTTTTGAATCACGGCGTGCTACTCGCGACTTACACGTTTTAAATGTACTTATATGTGTGAATTGACAAAAGGACAGTCAAATATTTGAAGTAGATCATGCTAGAAAAAACCCTTCACAAACCAATCAAAGCAGCTGAATTTACATAATAAAATCGGTCTTTCAATTTCCATTTACATTCTATTGAATTTACATTAAGAATAGAGAAAATAATATTTAATAAACAATTGATTTGAATCACATTATTGCTAGCCCATTGTGAGGCTAAGCCCACCCCTCCTCCTTAGTATAAATAATATCATTTGTTAAATAAAAAAAACAATCATTTGACAACTAATTTAATAACATTATTATGTGCGTGCAGAAGATCTTTTTTATAATCGGCATTACATACCTTTTAAGATGTTTTGAACATATTTAAAAATAGAGAAAATAATATTTAATGAACAACTGATTGAATCACATTATTACTAGCCTATTGTGAGGTACTAATTAAAAAAATATATACAAAAAAACTTAATTATTAAAAAAACATTATTAAAATGATGAAAATACCCTTACATTATTTGGTGCATTATGTTGGGCTGCTTTTGAAATTTTTTGTTTTGGGAGCATTTTTGTCCAAAAAAACTTGGTGAAGCTTGTGATCCCAAAAGAGGTTGTTGGCTTTATATATAAAGATTATATTTCATCTATGGTTAGAAATTATAACAAGAGTACGTGAAAACTGTGTAAAAATCAGTTGTACTTTTTGATGCGTAATAGCTAAGGTCCGTGAACTTTATATCATATTTAGTTTTTGTTCCTAAACTCTTATATTAGTTTCTTGTGTCCTTCAACTTAATTCTACGTTGCATGAGTGATCCTTTTATCAAATCTATCTTTTCCATTAAATATAAGGGTATAGTGGTCTATTCATACATAAAAAAATCGGATTTATTTATAAAAAAATAAAAAAAGAAGAGCTTGGCTCCTTAAGGTTAAGGAGAGATTTGTTCACAGAATTTTGTGCTTATAATCAAAACTGTTCTTATTATAAATCATTATGTAAAGATAATCTCTACAAAAATTCAATTAAAACTAAGATTCTTTAGTCAATCCTTAAGAAGTTCCGAATATAAGTATGAAATTATGTAAATAGATCACGAGGTATTTGAAGAAGGAGTTCCTTGTCAATTTTGAGGAGTCAAGTCTTTCTTTTAAAAAAATAAAATCATTTTCTTATTTTTTTTTATGAAATTTCTATTTTATTCCTTAACTTAACGGAAAAGTTAATAGAGTTAACAAAAAGAACTACTAGTACAACAAATGACATAATTCAAAAACAAAAAAAAAAACTATTATATAAGCTTATATACACACACATACATACATATATACACACACACATACATATATATATACACAAACACATACATACATACATATACATATACACACACATACATACATATATATATATACACACACATACATACATATATATATATATATACAAGCCCCTTAAGGGAAGGGATCCTCATTTTTTTTTAAAAATGGGGACACCCTCTTAACCATTAGATTTGGCTTTAATGAAATTTTGTGGTTGAGATTAAATTACAGGCCACGGAATCTCAATCACAGGATTTCATTAAAGCCAAATCTAACGGTCAATATGATATCCCTATTTTTTTTTGAAAAATGGGAATCCCTTCCCTTAAAGGCTTCTTATATATAAAATACAGGCAATATTAGGAAAGTGTGAAATCGAGACATTGGAACTTATGCATTCTTCATTTTTAAGAAATTTTTGAAATTTATCTCACATAGAAATTAAAGAGTAAACTCTCCCATCCAAATCCCCTCCTCTCTCACTTTTTTCTTTTCTTTTCTTTTCTCTCCCTATAATAAAAATTTCAATACCAGATATTGAGGAAGCTTCAATTAGAAGTGCTTATAGGTTGTAAGAAGTTCTAATTGTGTACTTCTTTGATGAACCACTTCAACTACTATTTCAAGAATTACTTACATTTTTATTAATAATTATAATGTGCTAATAAAAATGATATGTAAATGTGGTTTTTACACATCAAATATGAATATAATTTGTAATAAAAAAAGTATTTTATATATTAAATTAGTTCTTTTATTTTTATTTTCTTTGCTTAATATTATTGTTATTTTATTTTAGTTGAATTTCTTGTGTGAGACACCAAGTAGTCCCATACATCACCAAACTAATGTTAACTCATCAAACAGAATGTAACATTTTTTTCGCTTTCTTTTACATTTACTCTTAAACTTTACCCAAAAAAAAAGTTCTGCAGAAATCAAGAATGTAAAATTTACCAAAAAAAAAAAAATACAGGCTCACGAGCCATACAATTTTAATTGGAAAATTAATGTTTATGTACGATAATTAATACCTAATTTGCCTAATATGTCAACGAATAAAGTAACGAAAAATGCCGGTATATGAACACAAATACATATAAATATACCAGCTTCAAACAATGATCTTTCCAACGCGATGGATTTGCAGCATTAAACGCTTTATTGGCTAGATCGCAGGAGGTTCTTGGCTGTCCCCAGGGATATATCACCGTCTTCCTGCATTTCTCATCACGTGATTATAGATATGGGACCCTGTGCCCCCTCAATTGATCAATCAAAACCCTGCATATTTTGCTTGCGTATCCCAGAACTCCTTAGTTTGCTTCAGTATCTCTGCGCGTTCTGCATTATACCTCTTTTTCCAATGGTTGTTGCACCTGGTAGGGTTTTAGGAGTCAGAAAAAGGTAGCTCTTTCATCAAAAGTTAAGAACTATTGAAGGTTTTCAATTTTCTCACCTTGTTTTCAGGAGCAGGTCTAGTTCCAACATGTGCACTGCTTTAGCATACACTCCAGCCTGCATTCGAGGAGGATACGAACTTAAAGATCAAACAATATATGATGCGAAATGTCAATCTTTTCTTTCAAATTTTAAATAAGCAGAGAATGAAGTTTGGGAAACGAGAACTACAGTTGCAGAAAAGCCAAACATCAAAATTAAGTGAGAATCCCGTCCAATGCAATATAAATCATCTGATAGTTATTAAAAAGTTCACACACATATAATCCCTAGGGCTGGAGTGGATTCTGCGAGTGAAAGATGCGAATCCGAAGGACAGAGTTCCCTCCCAAATGCCAAGTTGGAAAATATAATTTGATAGAACTTCAATAGTTTTAGCATTATGTTATAAACCATGTTTTTAAAAGCACCCTTTACTAAAGATATACTACTAAGTGGAGACTACAACATCAGAAAAGAATATGATGATCAAGATGAACACTATTCAAGGACTAGGGCCACTAGATCTTGCCGGCATTGTGATCACATTTCTGAATATGATTCATACTTTTCGCCCAATAGCACTTTTAAGTTGTATTGTATGGTTCGGAAAATTAACAAGTTAAAGGTTCTTGGACTACAAATGATTATAACCATTTTCTTCAAAAACTAGGTATCTACCTCTCTGCATATTGGGCACTTTGCATCCGGGGCTGCAGATTTAGGGCCTTGGAAGATAAACACAGAAGCAGCTGCGCACGCACAGGACTTGCAGAACAGGTGGCCGCAGCTCAAAGCATAGGGATTGAAAACAGTTTCCTGCGAATCATCAAATACACATCAGAACATTTATGTACAAAAGCCAAGTTCTCTTTCAGAATGCAAGTGAAAAGGACCTTACCAAGCATACAGCACAAGTTAGATCATATTCCATCTTTAAGGAGTCAGGAAGCATCAATGTCATTGTAGGTGGTGTCCCAGAGAGATCACAGGAAAAGCGACCAGAAACCTCATTAAGCTCGTCACCATCCAATACATCAAGATTCAAATAAAATGCACCCAATTCTATAAGCCAAGGTGATTGCAAAATCTCAATATGTTCAGCCCGCATCTTGGATTTGAAAAGCTTGCCATTTTCGGAGCTATGTATCTGTAGTATAAGATTAAAACAAAGGAACACTGTTAGATACACAACACCATGAACCAAATTAGCAAATTAAAAAAATAATAATAATTGACCAGTCTCGTGCATACTTTATCATATTTCTTAAGGATTTTTCTGATAGCAATTGCGTTCATCGTAACATACTCAATCAACATCCGCCCTTTTTCTACCATGGCTTGTTGATCATTCATGAAGCACTGACGGAACAGCAGAAAGTATCTCTGCAACCCGGTAGCAACATGGAGATGAAGGAGATGTCTGACTCTCAAACTAAAGCATATATCTATTTCTGAAACCTCCTTCATTAACTCCGTGAAAAATGCCTGGTCGCACACTACAACATAGAAAAATGAGAGTTGATGAGACTACGAACATTAGTTATGAACTTAAAAGTAAGCAACAATACTAACACCGAGAAAAAATAACAAATCTCTTACAAAATAGGCCTCAAACGTCTAACTACTGATTAATTGTCACTCTAAAAGAATCCAAACAAACGAACTTTTAAATCTTAGATGACCACCAAATAGTAATGCTCATTGTTTGCAGCTATGTGAACCACTTATAAAGCAAACTTATTCCACAGAAACATGTTAGTCATGATATCTCACCACTTTAAAAATTCCCAAATGTCGACATCCTTTTTAAGAAACAAGAAAAGTAGGAAGGCACAGTTGTGGCAACATCTCGTATTCGTTAAGAAAGTTCTGAAATGGTCCTTTCGTTATTTAAATATACCTGCACACTCACTTCTACAAAGTAAAACTAAACCCGAAAAAGGGCTAAAATACTAAAACAACATGGTTTATAAATTTGGTAGATCTTAATATTAAACCCTTTGAGCAGAATGTAGATACCTGGACAAAAGCAATTGGGTAGATCTTAATATTAAACCCTGCAACCTTGACGATTCGAAAATCAAAACCCATGTTTCCCTACCAGGATTTAAACACAACCAAATAGTTCTAAATTTGCAAAAACTCCCTAATCGAACCATACAGTAATTAAACAAAAACCCAATTGTTAACGAGCTTAATTCAAACAGAACCAGAAACCCAAATGAAAATAGGCAAATTAAATTAAGAGAGTTTTAACGATACACTCCGGTTCATTTTTAACGAAAATAACATTTTTACTCTAAAAATTACTCTTATTACTATTCATTTACAACACATTTTTTTCTTTTTAATTAAAACTCAAAGTTTTCGAACTATTTTAGTTAATTTTCCTTTAAATGAAATCAAATTATTGGGTAATCAATTCTTACAAGTGCAAGATTGGCATTGGCACAATTGCTGATTTTGGTTAGAAGCGCCTTCTTGTCCTTCCGTAGCTGAAGATTCCTGCAATGCCTTACAACTCTGACAAGTCTTGAGGACATTCTTCAGCCGCTTGTACTCGACATGCGAGCAATTCTCCGACAATCGTATCTTTTCCTTGTGCAAAAACTCGGTGTAAGTGTCTCCAAATTTCATATTTTCCCAATTAATCAAATTCAAATCAGTCCGGCTTCTGAAACCCTAGAATTAGCAGGAGGAAAATGAAAATTTGAAGGATTTGGCGTGAGGTGAGAGTGAGGAGAAGGAGGAGGTGGTGGCGGGAGAAGGTTTTCCGAACCGAGCTCCGAAGGCTCGATTCTCTTTTCCTTCTCGATTCTCTTTTCCTTCTCAATTTTCTCGGGAAACGAACTGCGGTTTATAAAGGAAAATTAGTGGTGGTGGGCGACGGAGCACGCGGAAGTCGAAGCGAGTTTAAACCGGAAAAGACCCGCGCTTTTTTAGGGAGTTATTTAAAAAAATAACAAAAACAAAAACACATACAGAGAGTACATACGTTTAAGGCGAAACGGGGAAGACATATTCGTCGATACTTGATGATGCATATACTTGCAGTAATTTTAGGAATCAACTTAGGTGGAACAGGTAGACCAAGTCGTTGATAGTTGACGAGTACAAATCAATATCTCCTTGTCAAAAAAAAAAAAAGATAAAAAGTTATACAGTGTATACTATCGTATTATAGCATGTGCTTTTATTATGGGGTTAACGACCATGCGGATGATGCTTTATCATAATGGTAGAAAACAATAATGCTTATGCATATCCTATGATGATTCAATTCCTAATGATTATCCCTTAACATTTAACAATTTAATCCACTAAAAAGCTATTGTCTTGAAAAAAACGTGTTCTAGCAACAACTAGGACTACTACTTTTTTGTTGTTGTCGCATATTAAACGGTATAACATGTTACACAACATGCATTATGCATACGGTTGTGCTATCTACAAATATTTTTATTTCTCAATTTTCAACGTTAGATCGAATGGATAGAAGAAGATCGGTTAAAAAAAATTAACAAGAGTGTGTGAATAACACTAGGCATCTGATGGTTTGGAGAAATTCAACCTCCCTAAATGTTGCTTGCATTTTTTGCATATTTACTAAGTTTCTTTGGTCACGACAAACCACCAGATAATTTCCCACATACATTTCTCAAATTTCGACGTCAGATCGAATGGATTAAACAAGATCGATGAAAAATTAACAAGAGTGTGTGAATAGCACTAGGCGTCTGATGGTTTGAAGAAATTCAACCTCCCTAAATGTTGCTTGCATTTTTTTGTTTTTTTGTTTGGGTCAACTTTTGCATATTTACTAAGTTACTTTGGTCACGACAAAACCACCAAATAATTTATTTGGAGACCTTTTTAAGTATATCCGAAATACTTTTTAAATGGTGTATTAATTTCTTTTAAAAATATTGTATTAATTCACGTCTTATAATATAAGTAGAAACATATAATTTTATGACATATTAGTAAAAAAATAAATATATAACTAATTTCAAAGTGCAGAACTTTAAAATATCGTTGTAAATTTCTAACATATTTTAAAATGTAGCTTATTAAGATTCATCCGCCCACTAAAATTCGTGTCATGCCACGTGTTGGGCTGCTTTTTAAATTGGCCATATTCGAGCCCTACCCAATAAACCAATTTGGGACCCCAGAGAAAAAACAAAAACGATAGTGGAGCAACCCCTGAAGTTCATGGAATGTGATTAACCCTTTTTCGAACCCACTTTTCTACAAAACAGAAAAGTTATACTTTAGAATTTTGACTCAATTGAGGAAGTGGAATAAAATATGTGGGGTAAATTTTAACCAAAAAAATATATGTGGGGTAAATTTGAAATTACTATCGAATTGACAATTGAAGTTCGTCTGTGCGATCTTGGTTGTTGGGTACATGATCAGCCATGCTCCAATCAACTCGACGGCGGTCGGCGGAGTATCCACAAACTCTATTCTCCTAAAAGCAGTTCCACTGTGGGCTATTGCCCCGTGGACTGGCGTTGGAACAGGGCCAGATAGCCCGAGGGACTTGGTCCAGTGTGTGCTGGCGATGGTGACACACCCCGACCGAGATCAAGGCATGTTGGCCGTCACGTGAGAGTGACGTAGCCATGTGCACAGTGCGGAAGCAATAGATATAAGAAATATAGGAATAATTAAAAACCGAATTACTAGAGTGCACTACTAAACAGGAAGTGATAGGAGTTAGTTACAAAAGTAAACACTTATAATCAGAGCATAATAAGTCTGGGTGCAGTCCAGTAGGACAAATACCAGTTATACAGTACTAGGAATGTCCTACTATTATTTAGATAGGTTAGAACTGCCGACGTCCTCAAGCCACCAACAACAAGCTTACTTAAAACTTGGAGGGGTGCAAAACAGAAAATGTAAGTGGGCAAAAACAAATGTTTTACAAAACCATTTCATTTATCAACATATCTAACCCCTCGCTGTAAAACATGTATAATTTTTCCCAAAATCAAGATATAAGCATATACATAAATATATATGAAATCATATCAATTCAATTCATGCTTCACATAATCATATATATATATATATATATATATGTCATGCCAGGATATAATAGAGTAAGCAATTCAGGTAAGAATAATTTCATAGAAATATAACATGGGAGCCGGAACCCCTATGGTAGTCTGTACAGCTAAATTCATAGCTCCAAAAGTCACTCTAGCCGGAGTCACTACTATGACCTATACGGCAATATACTGCACAAAAGTCGAAACCAAACAAAAGGTCTATACGACAATAATGGGTGTAATACAATCATGCTCAATACTACTCTCATATAATAGCTGGGCGATAAATTGCTAGTTACCTACGAGTCGGAACCATAAATAAGGTCTGTACGACAATACTATGCACCTAAATTAGATCCAATATGAGCATATGGTGCGATAGGTGACATAATAAACAGGCATGTGCCATATCTATGGCTAAATCACAATCACCGAAATTGCAGTTTTATGAGCTCACATTATTCAATCACATATCGCATCATCGATGATTCATATAATCATACACAACTTACCTGAGCTTACCTGAGTGTCCACAGCACCACATTTATATATATAAAGCATCACATACCCAATCATGTATGAATTATAAACTTATATGCATGACATTTATGGCATACTATTTGTTGATGCACAAAACCGGAAGGGTCTTGGAACAACGTAAATCCGACCGTGAATCTGTAAGAAAGTAAATAACACAAGATGTATCGTGGTTCACCCCAATGTTTGGGCTACGTCCACACTGATTATTGTATTTCTCTGAGATGTTGAAGAAGATAGAGGGAGCTTTTCTGTGAGGATGAGAGCTCTGAATCTCAGAGTATGAGAGGGTTTGAGAGGGTGATGGGTCAGGCCTAAGAATTGGGCTCTCTCAATGAGGAGAGTGAGGAGTCCTTTTATAGAATAAGGGCTCCTCACTTATTACATATTTGCCCCTTCCTTTATTACATAATTACATTTGAGTCTCCCGAGTATTTATATGAGATCTAAATACGGAAGTCATAAGTATGGTACAAACAGTAGTCCCCTAAGTCTTCAGTCAAGAGAGTCTTTTGGCTGGAGACTTGAAACTCAGTCTATGTATGGGCCGAAGTAACTAGATGTTGTCTTGAACTGATGCTCGATATGAGGCGGTGCTCAATCTGAAATGATGCTCAACTAAAAATAGCACATGTTGCGAGGCTTGTAGCTTATGTTGCCTTGGTTGGCTCGGCTTGTGGCGTCGAAGGTGAGGGAGTCCCTTTTATAGAATAAGGGCTCGCTTCTTAATACATAAATGATGGGCTAGAGTTGATGTTCTCTAATGACTGTGAGGGAGTCCCTTTTATAGAATAAGGGCTCGCTTCTCAATACATAAGTAATGGGTTAGAAGTGGTGCTCGTGGCGAGGCGGTTACTCAGTAGGCGGCGATGTTCTCTAATGAATAGGAAAGAGTCCCTTTTATAAGATAAGGGATCACTCCTCAGTACATGAATAATGGGTGCTTTCTAATGAAAGTGAGGGAGTCCCTTTTATAAAATAAAGAATTGTTCCTCAATACATAAGTGATGGGTTAGAGTCCCCCAAGTATTTTTTATGAGGCCCAATATATGGTACATAATGTAGTCCCCCAAGTCTTTAGTCAATAGGGTCTGTTGGCTGGAGACTTCAAATTGAATCCATGTATGGGCCGAAGTGGCAGTTGTTCGGAGGCGGTATTTGTATACCCTGCATTGAAGCTTTGTAGGTGAAGCTTTGCAAGTGAAGCTTTGAAGCTAGAGCTCTGTAAATGAAGCTTTTGAATCTAGAGCTCTGTGAATGAAGCTTTCGAAGCTGGAGCTTTTATAAATGAAGCTTTCGAAGTTGGAGTTCTATAAATGAAGCTTTCGAAGCTAGGACTTTGTAAATGAAGCTGAAGCTAATTGACATGAGTGATGCTCATGGATGTTGACATGAGTGATGCTTATGAATGTTGACATGAGTGATGCTCATGAATGTTGACATGAATGATGGTCATGAATGTTTATCTATGATTGACATGAGTGATGCTCATGAATGTTTATGTATGATGGACATGAGTGATGCTCATGTATAATTTTGGAGTACTGGATGTACTTTTGATCACCTAGTGGGTGATAATAGCGGCAGGTTGCCGAATAATTTTGGAGTACTAGGTGTACTTTTGATCACCTAGCGGCATGCTGCCAAATAATTTTTTATAGTACTAGACGTACTTTTGATCACCTGGTTGGTGATAACAGCGGCATGGTGCCGAATAATTTTGAAGTACTGGGCGTACTTTTGATCACCTGGTTGGTGGTAATAGCAGTAGGCTGTCGAATAATTTTTTGTAGTACTGGACGTACTTTTGATCATCTGGTTGGTGATAATAGAGAGCCTGGCTCTTTTGGGCATATGGGCCTTCGCCCTCCACATAACATTCCAGCCCATTATTTTGGGCTTGCCGTTTTTTTTTTTTTGGATTACCCTTTGATGGGATTATACAGATATTTCCAAAAGATAAGAAAAATAAATCACATCATTCAAAAATAAAATCCGACCCTCCGCTCAATGGGTCACGCCCATAATTCTCTTTTCTGCATGCCATCACTACCGCAATTATCTCTGATTCTCTGATGAGCATCACATCTATCATTGTCTTCCTTTATTGTTGTCACTTCGACCCTACTCTTTATTCTTTTTGACGAAATAAAGGTAATTCCTTTCTCTTCCATCTTATCAAAAGTTGAAATAGCACTACTTGTATTGACGTTTCCCACCATCTCACTCACTTTAGTTGCAGTCTTCGCAGACTAAGCACGTGCTTTGAGCGTATCTTACCTCATGTATCTGCTTTCTAAAAGTTGTGTATTAGACACAAGATTATCAACAACAGCTTTCCATTGGTCAAGTTGAGATTTCAAAGTATTAGAATTATCTTGTTTTCCAGTGGCTTCTTCAGAAAAAGTGGGAGCATGTGCAGCCTGGTCAAGATATATCCTCCTCATTTTTCTTTTTGTTACTTTTGCTTTTCTTTCTTTTTCCCAAAAGATGACCCATAGCACATGATTATCATTCCCCTATTCAAATATGGAGTTCTAAGTGTAAAACTCGCCGGCTTGACTCAGCGCCTCTGCTTCATAACTCGTCTAAGTTGCTTGAATCGACTCAACTGTGCCATCGGATCTGGTCGAATCAGATCAAAAATGGCTGCGATGTGCGGTTCCGAGTTCGACTCACCGGGTTCAAAGATCAGAAAAAGAGAGGAATGACCGGAAAATAACCAACCAACCTGTGTCCGTTCTGTCACTCTGTAACCCGGTGGACATGGTAGAGAGTCTGCTAGGCCGTGGCTGGAACTCGGCTCTCCGTCTCTGCTGGTGCGCACAAGGGTGAATCGGGGCGGTCAAGCTTCGGCGAACACACAGAGAATATCGGCATCGCCGGAGAAGCCATCGACAAGCTTCACCTTCTCAGTAGATCTCCTAGAAACCTTTGGAGTGCAGAGGTTTGATTAGATCAAGGTATTTTTGTAGAACCTCCTTAGAAAATCTTAAGCTAGACTCTGGCTGTTGATGAATTTCTTGATTACTTGGGTCGACATGCTGTCTTGATTGGCCCAACTTGCCTTGCCATCTGAAAATAAGCCTCAAGCTTCTTTTTCAATGTTGCATGTTCTTACTTCAGTTGTCTTCTGCGTTTCCTGCATTACAATATTCCCTAAACTGTTGGCAGTCAGCTTTCACCTTTTTGGCTCCGATGCTTGAGCTACTTCCCTTGAACTGCTGCATATAGTTGTCCAACTTATTAAAATCACAAGGGTTCCTCTGTAGTGCCTGCTCTAGGTGATCATAATCATTAACCGCTGTTTTTTGGTGGTGAAAACGCATAACAGAGGACTGAGCCGGCTGACTCGACACCGACGCCGACGTCGTTGTGGAGGCGGAAGCTAATACGGTGGATGAGTCTGCTGTGATCATATCCATCAGCTTCATCCTTGACGAGTCTACCATAGCTAAAGTTGAGATGGGGTTCTATCAAAGGAGAATCCGAGTTGAAGCCATATTATTATTAGTCTAGCTGAAGGTAGGCTGGTGGTTGTGAATGAGAGCATGGATGGTAATGGAAGAGAACCCAAGACACCAAATCTTGAAGGTCTTCATCTCGGGCCTCGTCGATCGTCTGCTGGGCCGATAAGAGCTCATCAAGGAAGTGTTCTTGCCGGACCAGCCAGCCCTCGTAGAATGCCTCGAATGTGTTCGACGCATTGCTGCAACATCGCTTATCTTCCTGATTGCCATATTCATTCTTCTTCCGGGAGAAGAGGGATTTGAAACCCATCTGGATTGAAAAAAATACAACTGGAAGTCGAAAATAATGGAATGAACAAAATTCAAGATTCAGATTTGGGTTGTTGAATTCAAAAATTGAGGAATTGGATCGGATATGTGGGGTGGATGTTTAATCGGGTCGAAAGCAATAATGGACGCCGTGGATGGGATGCCGTAGTGAACTGCAACTCGCAGGTCCAAGTCTTCCATCGTCAAACTCCCGTGTGGCAAATTATGCTGAGAGTTGTTTATGGCTTTCTGTAAAAGCAGATGGATTGAACTGGCGGATGAGACTTTCTATGTTTGTTTTTTTTTTCATGTTGACTGAATGAGAGGGGAGAAATAGGTGGTTAAAGGTCTGCGAAAGTTTTCTGGAGAAGCCCAAAGAGTGAGGTTTTTGGGTTCTTGGGTTTCTGCAGATTCACGGTGGAGTGTGGTGAGGTCTCACGGTGGTGAGATAGAAAAATGAAAGAGAACCAACATAGCTTTTCATATCGATTCCCACAGACGGTGCCAAATGTTGATGCACAAAACCGGAAGGGTCTTGGAACAACGTAAATCCGACCGTGAATCTACAAGAAAATAAATAACACAAGATGTATCATGGTTCACCCCAATGTTTGGGTTACGTCCACACAGATTATTGTATTTATCTGAGATGTTGAAGAAGATAGAGAGAGCTTCTCTATGAGGATGAAAACTCTGAATCTCAGAGTATGAGAGGGTTTGAGAAGGTGAGGGGTCAGGCCTAAGAATTGGCCTCTCTCAATGAGGAGAGTGAGGAGTCCTTTTATAGAATAAGGGCTTATTACTTATTACATATTTGCCCTTTCCTTTATTACATAATTACATTTGAGTTCTCCGAGTATTTATATGAGATCTAAATACGGAGGCCCTAAGTATGGTACAAACACTATTATTTAAACACATTTTTCTAGGAAAATATCAAGTATATAATATATATTGAAAACCAAAAGCCCACTCACTGATATGTCGAAAGGTCGTAGCCCCCGAGTCACCCTTGGATACGCTCGTCCTCGGGATAAGTCTTACCTATATGCGAATTAACTATAAAAACGTTATTTTAAAGCACATTGACAAAACTAGCTAATAACTTCTCATATATAGCTCAAAATGGGTATATGAATATACCACAGTGACCTACACAACCTCATGATCATCCCCAAATTTTCAGATTAATTTTTGGACCCCTCACTCGCCGCCACGCGTCGACGAGTGCATGGCAAGACTCGCTGCCACGCGCAGGGAATCCGTAGGATTCCCTAACTGCCGTTAGGAATATTCCCTAAAATATTCTGTTAAACCCAACAGTAACCGTCCAAACTAACTAACGGCGTCAGCATATTCTGTCAAAACTGACGGAATATTCTCTGTCTTCTCCGGTGAGTCATCGGTCGTCGGTGACTTTGCCGGTTTCTGGAAAAATATCAAAATCGTCTTAAATTCTTCATTTTTGCACCATTGTTTATGAAATTTGAACCATTGGAAAGCTAACAACATGAAGAATCACGTTATACTATTTTTAAGCCTTGAAATCCACTAGAATTTACCTGAGGAAGCTCGATAATCCGGTCTCCGACGTCCAAACTCTTCCAACGAACTACCCCGAGCTTCCTTAGGACATCCTAAAGCTCCTAGTGAGCTTGAAATCTTCTTAAACATAAGGTTTTACATCCACATGAATAGTGCATGAAAGATGAGTTTCGGGTTCTCGAGCTTTCGATGGAATCTTTACCTGAAATGGGTTCCAACCAACTCGAAATGGCATGAGGAATGCAATGGTGCCTTTAGAATCTTCGATCTGTGATTGGGAAGCTCACCTTGAGCTTGGCCCGTACGAGAAAGAAGAGAGAGAGAGAGTGAGTCTGAGAGAGATGAGGGCAAGGGAAGGAAGAGAGAGGGAGTGAGTGTGGTGTGTGTGTGATCCATGTGGTCACCAATCCAAAACCACACAATAAACTCTAAGTCTCAATATGTCACACATACACACTACAATTTCCCCGTCCAAGGATAAAACTGCCATTTGACATCATTGAAAATTAAATATTCGGGACGGGTTGTGACAATCTCCACACCTTATAAAATTTCGTCCTCAAAATTACATACAACCAACACATCCACTAATAATCATAAAACAAGCATGGATACATCTCTCTCGTCCAATCTTCTGTCTCCCAAGTAGCTTCTTCCACCGAATGATTTCTCCATAATACTTTTACCAAGCGCACGGTCTTGTTCCTTAGTTCATTATCCTTCCAATCCAAAAGAGTCATTGGTTCCTCATCATAAGTCAAATCCAGATTAATTTCTAGAGGTTAAGGAGGAATCACATGTGAAGGATCTAAAACGTAATGTCAAAGCATCGAAACATGAAACACATCGTGCACTTTGGACAACTCTGGAGGTAACTCAAGCCTGTAAGCAACCTTACCGACTCGCTCGGTGATCATATATGGTCCAATGTACCTAGGACTCAATTTTCCTTTCTTTCCAAATCGTACAACACCTTTCCAAGGTGATAGCTTTAGAAATACCCAATCACCTTCACTATACTTCCGATCAGTGGCATGCTTGTCTGCTAAGCTCTTTTGTCGATCTTGGGCCGTTTTCAGGTTAGACTTAATTACCTGAACATTTTGAGTAGTCACATCCACAATTTCAGGGCCCATTAAAACTCTTTCGCCAACCTCTAACCAACATAGAGGCGTACGACAAGATTTCCTATAAAGTGCCTCAAACGGTGTCATACCAATACTCGAATGATAACTGTTGTTATAGGCGAACTCTATCAAATCCAAACAATCATGCCAACTATTTCCAAACTGCAACACTGAAGATCTCAACATATCTTCTAGTGTCTGAATAGTCCTTTCAGATTATCCATCTGTCTGAGGATGATACGCCTTACTATAAAGCAATCTCGTACCAAGAGCTTTCTGGAATGCTATCCAGAACTTGGAAGTAAATCTAGGATCCCGATCCGAGATAATATTAACTGGCATACCATGGTACTTCACAATCTGTGATATAAATAACTTAGTTAATCGGCTTAACGAATACTTCTCCCTCACTGGAATAAAATGTGCTGACTTCGTAAGCCGATCAACTACCACCCAAATGCTGTCATAACCGTTCTGTGTACAAGGAAGCTTATACACAAAATCCATAGTAATATTTTCCCATTTCCATTGTGGAACGAGAAGTGGCTCCATTAACCCCAACGACTTCTTCCTTTCAGCTTTAACCTGTTGGTAAATGGCACATCTAATCACATATTCGGCAATTTCTCTTTTCATACCCGACCAATAATAAAATGTTCTAATGGTATGATACATCTTAGTGCCTCCTAGATGCATCGCATATGCCTAAATATGTGCTTCATCCAAAATTTCTTTCTTTAATTCTGCATTATTCGGCACATACATCTTACTTTCCTGCATAAGCATACCATCAGTTTCTCGAATCCCGAAATCTCTCTTTTTGCCTTGATTCCTTGCTTGAATTATTTCCTGGGTCTCTTCATCATTCATCTGAGCTTCAAGCACACGATCAATTAAAATTGGCCTAACTTGAAAATTAGCAAGCAAGGCTTCTTCTCGATCTTCCACTCCTAACTCCACTCCAGTGGACCTCAAATCTGCTAGAAGAGGAACATGACAATCATAAATGGCATTAAGTCTGGCTGGAGTCTTCCTACTAAGTGCATCTGCCACTGCATTTGCACGACCAGGATGATACTCAATTGTGCAATCATAGTCACTAAGTAACTCAATCCACCTCCGCTGTCGAAGATTAAGATCTCTCTGAGTAAACAGATACTGAAGACTCTTATGATCTGTGAAGATCTTACATTTCTCACCATAAAGATAATGTCTCCAAATCTTCAAAGCAAAGATGATAGCTGCTAACTCCAAATCATGTGTAGGGTAATTCTTCTCATGAGGTTTCAACTGTCTTGAAGCATAAGCAATTACCCTACCATGTTGCATCAATACACAACCCAAACCATTCAGAGAAGCGTCACTATAAACCTCATAATTACCACTATCATCTGGAAGTGCTAAAACAGGTGCATGAGTGATATGGTACTTCAACTGCTGAAAACTTTGCTCACATTTATTATCCCACTCAAACTTAACATCCTTTCGAGTCAACCTTGTTAATGGCAAAACAATCACTGAAAAATCCTTAACGAACCATCTATACTAGCCTACTAAGCCAAGAAAACTCTGTACCTCGGTGACGGTTCGAGGTTGCTCCCAATTCTCTATAGCTGCCACTTTATGAGAATCCACTTGAATGCCTTGAGCAGAAATGACATGCCCCAAAAATGCCACTTGATTAAACCAAAATTCACATTTGCTAAACTTAGCATATAGCTGGTGTTCCCTCAAACTGCTCAACACCAACTTCAGATGTTTAGCATGCTCAGCCTTATACTTAGAGTATACCAGAATATCGTTAATGAAGATAATAACAAACCTATCCAAATATGGCTGGAATACTCGATTCATCAAATCCATAAAAGCTGCTGGTGCATTAGTTAACCCGAATGACATCACAAGAAACTCATAATGACCATATCAAGTCCTGAATGCGGTTTTAGGGACATCATCATTTTTAATCTTTAACTGGTAGTAACCCAACCTTAAGTCAATCTTAGAAAATACACAGGCACCTCTGAGTTGATCAAATAAATCATCTATGCGAGGCAATGGATAACGGTTCTTAATGGTTACCCGATTCAGTTGCCTGTAATCAATGCACAGCCTCAAAGTTCTATCTTTCTTCCTCACAAATAAAACTAGAGCTCCCCAAGGTGAAGTACTAGGCTGAATAAAACCTTTATCCACTAACTCTTGCAACTGAACTTTTAATTCTCTTAATTCAGCAGGAGCCATTCTATAAGGAGTCAAGGATATAGGATTCGTACATAGAAGCAGATCAATAACAAACTCCACCTCTCTATATGGCGGTAATCTAGGCAAATCCTCAGGGAATACATCCGAAAAATATCTGACCACACGAACATCCTCCACACTACTAGGAGTATCATCATTCAATACCACATGAGCCAAATATCCTTGACAACCTTTCGATAACAATCTCTTTGCTTTCATGGCTAAAATAATACCATGCCTCACCCCACTAGGCTCTCCTACAAATGTAACTTCAGGTAATCCAGGACAATGTAATGTGACTGTCTTTCCATAACAATCTATCTTGGCACGATTATAATGTAACCAATCAGTGCCCAAAATCACATCACAATCCATAATATCCAACGGCATAAGATTAGCTGGCATAATAACATCCTCTACTATCACTGGACATCTTGGATATACCCGATCCACAAAACATCTATCCCCTCTAGGCATAGAAAATTCTAAATTATATCCTAGGGTGTAGGATGAGGTTGTGTCACTTGAGCAAATGTATGAGAAATAACATAATGTGTAGCACCACAATCAATCAATACTCTAGCAAAATGACCAAGAGTATTTAACGAACCCATGATTAAACCTGGATTATTCTGGGCATCTTGTAGTGATATGTTGTGGATACGTGCCTGATTCTGCTGTCGTCCACCGCGACCTCTGTTGGCATGAACATCATGTCCATGCCTCTGTTGACCTGACTGCCTCGAAGATCCTGCACTCCTAGCAGCAATCTCTCCTTGCTGGGGTTGTCCCCCTTGGTACCACTGAGATCCTTCGGCTGAATGTGGCTGATAAGACATAGATTTTCCCTGATACTGAGGGTAGCCACTATGATACTGAGGATCATGAGAGTACTGATGCTGTCCTAAGGTGTAAGGAGCGGCGTCGCCCTGATAATGATAAGTACTTCCTCGCCCAGTCTGAGTATAACCACCAGATCTTGAAGCTTGCTGGGTCGGTGCAAGTGGTGGGAAGGAAGGTTGCTGCGGTCTCTGCTGACTTTGAGGGCATTGAGCAGCCCTATGACCCATCTGACCACAAGTAAAACATCCACTGTTGCCTCTCCTACACTCCCCAAAATGCCTATTATTACATCTGCGACATAAAGGAGCACCAGAACCACCTGGACCACTAAAATCTCTCTGTCTCTGGAACCTTGGGCCTCCAGTAAATCTACCACCTCTCCTCTGCATATTAGTACTCAATCCTCCACTAGAAGAGCTGGAACTGCCACCGCTTCTCTTGAAATTCTGAGTCTTGCGAGGTCCGTGAAATGTTTGCCCTTTGCCCTTATCATCTCGCCTCTGGTTCCCATTCTTTCCTTCCTCATTACTTTCACTGGGCATGTTTTTTTAGTCCTCAATCCGCAGTAGAACCTCATAAAACTCCTGGTAAGTGGCACAGTGAGTCGATGTCGCTATGGAACGTCATTTCTTCTTAGAACTCAATCTGAAGCGACAAAGCATCTTAACCGGATTAGCAGCAACCTCCGGATCATATCGCGATAAATCAGTAAACATCCTATAATACTCATTAGCTGACATCTTTCCTTACTTCAAATGAGTAAACGCTTGTTTCTTACGATCAATATACTTAGGAGGAATGAACCTTTTTCAAAACATTTCTTTAAATACTCCCCAGTCTGCAGTCTCTGCTGGGGTCAACTGGTAAGACTCCTGTCTCCACCAGGATGCATGCTGCTCTCCCAAAAACCAAGTAGTCGTCTCGACCCACTTATCAGAAGGAAGATTCCTTTGACTCTGCATCACTAGAAATGTCTTCTCAATATGATTAAGCAATTTTTCTGCCCCCTCATGATCTTTATTTCCAATGAAATGATTCAGTTTCAGGTTGTACACAGTCTCAAGAAATGTCCTCTAGGGAGGACGGAAAGCAGTCTGAAGGGCAGCCACTATAGTTTCCCCTAATTGAGTAATATCGAGAAAACTAGGCTCAGGTGAGTGACGGGGCTATCTACGAGACGACATAGTTCTTACATAAGACATCACAAAGATTAGAACAATCAAGAATTAAACAGGACTGCTAAACCTAGGCTCTGATACCAAACTGATACACCTCGACCGAGATCAAAGCATGCTGGCCGTCACGTGAGAGTGACGTAGCCATGTGCACAGTGCGGAAGCAATAGATATAAGAAATATACGAATAATTAAAAACCGAATTACTAGAGTGCACTACTAAACAGGAAGTGATAGGAGTTAGTTACAAAAGTAAACACTCATAATCAGAGCATAATAAGTCTGGGTGCAGTCCAGTAGGACAAATACTAGTTATACAGTACCAGGAATGTCTTACTATTATTTAGATAGGTCAGAACTGTCGATGTCCTCAAGCCATCAACATCAAGCTTATTTAAAACCTGGAGGGGCGCAAAATAGAAAACGTGAGTGGGCAAAAACAAATGTTTTACAAAACCATTTCATTTATGAACATATGTAACCCCTCGCTGTAAAACATGTATAATTTTTCCCAGAATCAAGATATAAGCATATACATAAATATATATATGAAATCATATCAATTCAATTCATGCTTCACATAATCATATTCATATATATATGCCATGCCAAGATATAATAGAGTAAGCAATTGAGGTAAGAATAATTTCATAGAAATATAACTGTAGATATCGAAATTTCGGTGAAATATATGTTGATCAATAATTAAAATTTCAATGTTCACGTGTCATATAAATTTTACACATAACATGTGACTAAACGAAAAATCAAAATAAATCGGAAAAGTCATCAAACAGGACACGTGTCAACACCGGGCAGAAATTATTTATTTCATCTGATTATTTAAATCCAAAATAATCAAGTTTTGGAATTCTATAAATAGGAGGCCAAGACATTCATTTTTGGACACCAATTCATAACCAATTCACCTCACACCACAACCTTGAAGCTTTGAAACTCCTAAGCTCCCAAGCAAATCCCGAATGATCAAGAAAGCTCCCTTCGTTCTTCGAAAAATCCTCATTCAAAAGCAAGCCCCACCGGTCCTTGAAGAACTTCCACTAATTCAAGATCAAGCCCCCCCCCACGGCCCTTGAAGAAAGTCTTCATCATTCATCATTCGTTCATCCCTAGATCAAGCCCCGACGGCCCTTTGGATCAACGACGTCAACAAATCCGCACAACTGTTTATCCCAAAATCAAGCCCCGACGGCCCTTTGGATCAACAACATTAAATCCACCCATTACAAAGATAGAATCAGAGGCTAAATTTGTAGAAGAGATTGTAACCCCTAAATCATCAATACAAATATTATTTTGTACACGTGTTTCTTGTCTCGTTCATCGCAGGAATTTCCGTGTTTACAAATTTGGCACGCTCGGTGGGACCATCTCTACCTCTCATCTCTATCTTTGAATCCGCAAAAAGCAAAAATGGCATTAAAGAAGGCTCAAGTTATTCTCGCAGCCAATGCAAGGAACAAGAGCGTCATCACCGCAGGCGGTGTCACTTCGGGCGTCACAACTCGAAGCAAGGCAAGAGCTATTTCTGCCGCCTCTTCCACCCCTGCATCAACTCCGCCGAAGGAACAAGAGCATATGAGGCACGAACTTGTGATCACCCTGGCCTCGCTAAGGGCGCCAAGGAAAGAAAGCCCAATGAAGTACTCCGATTGCATGCTTTCCGATGCCGACTTAAGCGGTAACTCAGCCATGCAAGTCATGACTATTGGAGTGACTTCAATCGATGAACAGCTGGCTCATATGAATGAAGCGATCGCAAGGCTAACACGGATTGTGGAAGAAAAGAACCAGCAAATCGCCGCACTCGTCAACCAACTAGACGTAAAGCCCGACGTGAAAATCAAGTAAGGGGATGATTCAGTAAAGAAGGAAAACGACGATGATGAGGAGCCTCCGGTGGAGAAAATCGATGTGAAGCCGGAGCCAGGCCAAGCAACAACACTCATGGGATCTCTTTCTATCCAACAGCTGCAAGAGATGATCGTCAGCACCATCAAGGCACAGTACGAAGGAAGTTCACATGACTCCGTACTATACTCAAAACCTTACTTCAAGAAAATTGACGTTTTGAAGATGCCAAGGGGTTATCAGCCACCAAAGTTCATGCAGTTCGATGGAAAGGGAAACTCGAAGCAACACGTCGCCCATTTCATTGAGACTTGCAACAACGCGGGGACAAAAGAAGATTACCTCGCTAAGCAGTTTGTACGCTCGCTGAAAGGAAATGCCTTTGAGTGGTACACGAACCTAGAGCCTAAATCCATCAACAGTTGGGAGCAATTGGAAAAGGAATTCCTCAACCGCTTCTACAGCACCCGCCGCACCGTGAGCATGCTAGAGCTGATAAGCACAAAGCAATTGAGGGATGAGCCAATCATGGACTACATCAACCGATGGCGCAATCTGAGCCTCGACTGCAAAGACAGGCTCTTTGGGATCTCTTCGATCGAGATGTGCGTCCAAGGCATGCAATGGGGGTTACACTATATCCTTCAAGGCACCAAACCACGGACATTTGAAGAGTTAGCCACCCGTGCCCACGATATGGAGCTAAGTATTGCCCATCACGGGGAGAAAGAGCCGATCACCGACTTCAAGAAGGATAAGGTGTTCTTCCCAAATGTAGACAAGACTAGGAAGAAACCCCCCAATGAAACGTTTACCATCAGCACTGCGCCCGTCAAGACCGTCTCCGCGCCTATCAAGATCTCCTCCAAAACCAAAGCAAAGGAGATAAAGAAAAGTGAGCCTCCTCGCACCTAAGAAAGGTACAAAAGCACCTTGAGGGAATTGGAGCAGAAGGTATACCCTTTTCCTGACTCAGACATGGATGCAATGTTAGACGACTTGCTAGAAAAGAAGGTAATCGAGCTACCCGAATGCAAGCGGCCTGTAGAAATGAATCGCATAAACGATCCTAAACATTGCAAGTACCATCGAATCGTGAGCCATCCTGTGGGTAAATGCTTCGTCCTCAAAGAGCTCATCATGAAGCTAGCACAACAAGGGCGAATCGAGCTCGACCTCGAAGGCACGGCCGCAACACATACTACTACAATTGCATTTGGATTTTTCGATCCCGTGCCTCTCCAAGCAGTACCTGACCATTCCTATCAATGCTCAAGTTGCACGATACCTTCTGCGCAACCATCGCTGGGGGCAAACGAACAAGATGCACATACCGATGATGAAGAATGATGGATATTGGTGACCTACAAAAAAACAAGGAAACCAAAACCACAAGCCACAAGACAAAAGGTGGAACAAGTGAGAAAGCACCGTTGCCGCAACAGTAGGAAGCCCAAAAGAAACGTAAAAGTTGATAAGCCAACGTATGCTGGGGAACCTATGGAGCAAGCGCCACGCATTCCTGTCTCCTTGCACGAGTACTTCCCGAATGACTTCTTCCAACAGTGCACTATCGCTGCATGCCATATGGTCGAAGTAGAAATAGAAGAACCTTCAAAAGGCAAAGATATCACCACTGAGGGAGAAAAAACTCTCACGCTCGAAGAAGGTCTGCCAACACACTTTAGCATTAAGGAAGCGCTACGATTACCAAAGAAGATGCGAATAGCGTTAGCAGCGGTCTTGGAAAGTTCCAATGACCACGAAGTGCAAGAAAGCAAGAACGAAGGCTTGAAGCTTCGGCCACATGAATGTGCCATCAAGAACGTAATCCATTTCACCGACAAAGACTTGCTGCTAGGATCCAAGCCTCACAACCGTCCTCTCTTTGTCTCTGGGTACGTAAGGGAGCACAAAGTCAACCGCATGCTTGTGGATGGTGGATCAGCCATAAACATCATGCCAAAGTCAACAATGACTACAATCGGTATCAAGGCGGATGAACTATCCCTAAGACGTCTACTAATCTAAGGTTTTAATCAAGGAGGACAAAGAGCGATGGGCATGATCCGAGTGGAGATGACTATTGGTGAACTCAAGTCAAGCACGATATTCCACGTGATTGATACAAGAACTTCTTACGGCTTACTCTTAGGAAGGCCTTGGATCCATGCAAATGGAGTAGTACCGTCCACCCTTCACCAATGCTTGAAATTCTTCCGAGAAGGAGTGAAGGTGATCTATGGTGACACCAAACCATTCACCGAAGCCAAATCACATTTCGTAGACGCCAAGTTCTACATGGATGAAGACATGGTGCTCGAAGCTCTTCCAAAAGAGATCAAATCCACTGGCAAAGCAACACCTAAAAAGCAGGAGTGGCAAGCCATGCCCAAGAAGCAAGAAGAAGAAGCCATGTCGTCTTCAAGCAAGAACGATGATGAGCTTGCTAAACCTGCAACAACCAAAGGGAGTAGGACGCCCTCAAATGGACTAAACACACCCGTTTTCAGATACATCCCGATGTCAAAAAGAAAGAATGGTCAATCCCCATTCGAAACTGAAACAAGCAAAGCCAATGCACAACGGTACATGGATAATGTAAAGTTGCTCGAGACGAATGCAGTTTTACCTCTGACACAGCTAAGCAACGCTAAGGTTGCAAGATTACCACAAGGCTTCGTAAAAGCTCTACCAAAGGGGGTGGAACCAAGCTTTCTCCCATCCAAGAGGACCGAAGAAGGTTTTGATCCAAACGCCTACAAACTCATGTCAAAAGCTGGGTACGACTTCGCTTCTTCTTCGAATCCTAGAAAAAAGGTTTCAAACACCGTTAACAATAAAGAACGTGACCTCACTGAGACTCAAAAGAAGTTGAAGAAGCATGGTTACAGAGTTAACGACAACAAAGCTAGACTTGGCTTCACACCAAATGCACCCGTGAAGATTTCAAGCAAAGCGAAAAATGCTAGCACTCAACACATTAGCGTGAGCATTGAACAAGATCGAGAGGAGCCTAAATCCGCCCCTCAAACGCCAATCTTCGATAGGATGAATCGTTCCAGACCCAGAACGTCAGCCCTTGATCACATTGGTGGTCAAAACCGAACCTCCGTCTTCAAGAGGCTTAACAGGCCAACATCCCGAAGCTCTATTTTTGAAAGGTTGTCAAAACCTAAGAAGCAAAGCAACATGGCTAGCTCTCCTCCTCGTCAATCAGCTTTGGAAAGACTTGAAGACAACATGAAGTTTTCTGGAAATAGGGAAACAACGTCAAAGGAAGAAAAGCTCGACAGGCTAGCAGAAAAATGCGATATTCGAAGTTCAATTCCTTCAAGGATGAAGCATCAAGCAATCTTGGAAGTTAACGCAAATGGACCACTGATAGTAAGAAGGAGCACCATCATCCATACTGGACAATCTGCATACCAACAAACCCAAGAGGACGACACTAAAGAGGAAGTCCAATATGTCTTCCACATCACGATCCAAGAAGGCAAAGAAGACGAGACCCCTGAAGAAAATGTCACTGCTGTACCACCACAACTTGAGGATGGGCGGGCAAGCCACGGTTGACGATCTCAAGGAGCTTAACTTGGGCACAAAAGATGAGCAAAAACCTATCTTTGTAAGTGCACTGCTAAGAGTAGACGAGATAAATGAGTACTACCAACTGCTATCAGAGTACAAAGACATATTTGCTTGGACTTACAAAGAAATGCCCGGCCTTGACCCTGTCATCGATGTGCATCATCTTGCAGTCAAGCCTGGAACATGACCGATAAAGCAAACTCAAATGCGCTATCGATCCGAGCTCATTCCACAAATCGAGGCAGAAATTGACAAGCTAATCGAAGCAGGATTCATTCGAGAGGTGCAATACCCCAAGTGGATCTCCAACATCGTCATCGTCCTTAAGAAATCTGGACAAATACGTGTTTGCGTAGACTTCCGAGACCTCAACGACGCTTGCCCGAATGACGACTTCCCCTTGCCAATCATCGAAATCATGGTGGATGCAACCACTGGCCACGAGGCACTGTCATTCATGGACAGCTCTTCTGGATACAATCAAATTCGTATGGCTCTCGAAGACGAGGAACTAACAGCATTCTGCACTCCAAAAGGTATCTACTGTTACAAGGTGATGCCATTTGGTCTAAAGAACGTTGGAGCTACATATCAACGCGCAATGCAAAAAATCTTCAATGACATGCTACACAAGAACGTACAATGTTATGTGGACAATGTGGTGGTCAAAACAAAGAAAATATCAGATCATTTGAAGGATTTGCGAGTAGTGTTCGAAAGGCTGCGAAAATACAACCTCAAGATGAACCCGTTAAAATGTGCGTTTGACGTCACCTCCGGAAAGTTCCTCGGCTTCATTGTCAAGCACCATGGTATTGAAGTGGACCAATAAAAAATCAAGGCCATTCAAAGCATGCCTGAGCCAAGAAACCTGCACGAGCTGAAAAGTCTACAAGGACGGCTAGCCTTCATCAAACGTTTCATCTCTAACCTTGCAGGGCGTTGTCAACCGTTCAGCCGACTTATGAAGAAGGATGTTCCGTTTGTATGGGACGAAGCATGCCACAATGCTTTTGAAAGCATAAAAAAGTATTTGTCAAGTCCACCTGTCTTGGGGGCGCCTGTGCCCGGGAAACCACTCATATTGTACATCGCCGTCTTCCCGACATGGACGATTTTCTTCGACGGATCTGCACGAGCAGACGGAGCAGGGGCAGGAGTAGTATTCATGTCGTCGCAAAGACAGATATTACCTTATTCCTTTCAACTAAGTGAATTATGCTCCAACAACGTCACTGAGTACCGAGCATTGATCATCGGACTCTAAATGGCGATCAACATGGGAATCACAGCCCTTGAGGTATTTGGCAACTCCAAGCTCATAATCAATCAACTCTTAACTGAATATGAGGTGAGGAAAGATGATCTCATCCCATACTTCCGGCTGGCAACTCAACTACTACAAGAGTTTGAGACTGTGACACTAGAGCATGTGCCAAGAAAAGAAAATCAAATGGCAGACGCTCTTGCCAACCTAACTTCAAGCATGACATTAGGAGAAGACGAAGCTGCAGACATGCCAGTCTGCCAAAGATGGGTGATCCCCCTCATCTCTGAAATGCTACAGGATGATACAAATGTCATCTCAGTACTTCCAGTCGATGTTGAAGAGTGGAGACAACTGCTGATCGATTACTTAGAGCATGGAAAACTTCCAGATGATTCTAGACACCGCTCCGAAATACGTCGACGAGCACCCCGCTTCCTCTATTACAAAGAAACACTCTACCGACGCTCTTTCGAATGAGTACTTCTGAGATGCCTAGGTGAGGAAGAAGTTAATCAAGCCATGGAAGAAGCACACTCAGGCGTATGCGGGGCGCATCAATCTGGACCAAAGCTACATTTCCAGCTCAAAAGAATGGGTTACTACTGGCCAAGCATGGTGAAGGACTGCCTGGAACATGCCAAAAGGTGCCAAGCCTGCCAATTCCACGCCAACTTCATACACCAACCACCTGAGCCATTACACCCTACAGCTACTTCATGGCCATTCGATGCATGAGGATTGGACGTCGTATGACCAATTACTCCGAAATCATTTGTAGGAGAAGCTTACACCCTAGCTGCAACAGATTACTTCTCCAAGTAGGCTGAAGCCATACCCCTAAAGGAAGTAAAAAAGGAAACTGTCGTCCATTTCATCAAGGAGCACATCATCCACTGATATGGGGTGCCTCGCTACATCATCACTGACAACGGAAAGCAATTCTCCAATTGACTCGTGGATGAGCTATGTGAGAAATACAAGTTCAAGCAGCACAAGTCTTCCATGTATCATGCCCTGGCCAATGGTCTTGCAGAAGCATTCAACAAAACATTATGCAATCTCTTAAAGAAGGTGATCGGCCGAACAAAGAGAGACTGGCATGAAAGAATAAGCGAAGTACTTTGGGCATATCGGACGACACATAGGACTCCTACCCAAGCTACGCCTTATTCTCTTGTATATAGCGTGGAAGCTGTTCTACCGCTCGAAAGTCAAATCCCCTCACTGAGAATGGCTATACAAGAAGGCTTGACTGATGAGGAGAATGCAAAGTTACGCCTTCAAGAGTTGGAAGCACTCGACGAAAGAAGGCTCGAAACTCAACAACACTTGGAATACTACCAAGCACAGCTATCCAAGGCATTCAACAAGAAGGTCCGCCCAAGGTCTTTCCAAACTGGAGATCTCATCCTCGCATTGCGTAAGCCTATCATCACAACTCACAAAACGAAAAGCAAGTTCACATCAAAGTGGGATGGACCATACGTAATACAAGAAGTCTACACCAACGGCGCCTACTTAATCATGGCAGAAGATGGCTTGAAGATTGGCCCTATCAATGGAATATTCTTGAAGCGCTACTACCCTTAAAAGGCGACAACCAAAGCTCCTAGCCTGTAAGAGCATAAACTGTGTACGGCAAAATCATCATAAAAAAAATGCATTTGAACTACGTTATGACTTGATCTCTCCTCAACAGAGGGTACGTAGGCAACTTGAAACGTCAAAACTTCAAGTACAGTCACACCATCTAAAAAAAAAAACACTTTAAAGAATGAAGAGCAAATTCAAGAATGTAAATACTTTATTTCTTTGTAAGAAGGAGTCGGCTCCAAAAGCCATATTACAAAAAAAAAAAAAAAATAGAAGATACTACTTGAAAACTATGTCCCGAAAACTACGAAGACGATCTTCAAGCAAGTTTTCCAAAGTCTTCAAAGTTTCTGCCTCGGTGGGAGACAAGATAGGCAACTCTATAGTCATGCATTTCTCTCATTCTAGACGTGAAATCTCCTCCTGGTACTGAGAAAGTGTAGTTCCTTGCTCCGCAAGAACACTTTCAAGTTACGATGCTTCGATTACCAACTGTTTTCTCTCTCTCGCCAACGCGCACCTGGACATAAGATAAATAAGTCTCTCTAACTTGATAATCTCTCGAAGCAGCTTGCTGAGAAGACTGGACTTGAGCCAGTGACGAGTTTATTGTTGCTAGCTGATGAGCTCTAACATCTGGACTCAACTTCTCCAAGGAAATAGCACGCAAGGAAGAATACTCAGTCGAGGCGGCCATAAGTTCGGCAATCTTGATCTTCAAGGATGAAGAGTCAACGTTAAGGTTGTCAATCACAGAAACAAGCTTCGACAAATCCTCATTGAGCAACGTAAGGTCTTCCAATGGGCACTTAGAAATCCTCTTCTCTATATGGCTCTTGATATCCATTGCCGCACTAAGACTGATGCGATGGATGACTTGCTCAGTACCGTTAAGGTTCGGCCCTCTCAAAGAGATCTCAGAGCTAGCTGGCAAAGGTGTTGGACTCATGACAGGTTCTTGCATACCTTCACCTACACATGGCAAACTTGGGAAGTTCGGCGGATTTGGAACAAGCTCTGCACCAGGCGAATCCCCGATCTCCCTGTCTGTAAGTAGTTCGCTCGCAAATAGCATCTCCGTATAGGAATAAACATCTGCAGTTGCCAAATCAAAAGAACAAGAAGGCCCAACCTAAAGAGGTAAAAGAAAGATGTTAGAAACAAAATAATGAAAGCATAAGAAATCACAAGAGAGAATGAAGTACATACATCTCTCTCAAATGGCACACGGTCATCGAGTAGAGGAGGTCTAAACACTTCTTTCTTCTTATGACGAAAATTGACATCGCTGTCAACCTGAGCATCCTCAAGTGGTCGCTTGTTTGAAACTTGTTGACGCTGTTGCAAAATAAATCCATCTTCGTGCGAGTCAACTTCATCTCCCGTCTCTTCAGAAGCATCCGGATGTCGAGGAGACAAGCATGGGCGTTGAGGAGCTAAAGCTACAGGTTTATCTTGTAAGGAGCCGCACTGGTGCAATCAAGAGCTACCGCTTGCATAGGAACCACATGATAGCCCTCTCTCGACATATCATTGCCCGAGTGAGAAGAATTGGTACCACTTGCCATCCCCAAGTTCTTATAATATACCTTTGACCACCAACGAGCATAAACACGGGTCACTGGATCACTCTTGAACTCGTCCTTGGCTGGCAGCGTGATAACAACATTTGTACATGCACGGGTACACGACTCCCAATGCATATACACGGCTTGCAAGGATACTGATTGGTTCTTTTCTTTCAGCTTGCCTGGCAAGTTTTGGACAAAACCAAATTGCCTGCTGAAATGGTGGGGACTATATGGCTGAACAACGCATCGGTCTTCTTGCCGCAAAGAAACAAACCCCGAACGAAGACTTATAAGATAAGATAAGTCTGACGAGCAGAGATGCGAATTGTCTACGATGCCTCGCCACACCGAGCCAACTCTCGCTAAGGGGTCTATCTTCAAATCTTCACAACTTTCAAATAGCGCTCGTGCCTGCAAATCATCAAGGCTTTTCGCGGAGAGCACGCTAGAATACTTCGTCATCAAAGGCCCCATCTTGGCTGCAGTCGATGAAAAAGGCCTTGACTTGTCTAGAGTCGTTAAAGAAAAGTGAGTGCCAAAATATTCACCCAACCAACCATACACATAGTGGTAAGGAAGCACTGCAGCACGATCTTCAGTGCTTGCCGAGTTCGAAACAATGCTCAAGCCATTGTAAATGTTGGCTAAAACCGGAATAGCAAGACTAAAAAACTCACCTGTAGCCATCTTGCTAGCAATTTTGAAAACTCCAGGACGAACTAAGTTGACGTCGCTTGTCGGGAAAACAAACTTACAAAGCCAAGCTAAGAAAGCAGCTAGGTAAGACTCATCCACATGCTATGATACTATGCCAAGATCCTTAAACGCTCTTAACTCGTCAGAAGAGCGGAGCTTGGTTGAGCCAATAACACCGGACGGGTCTAAGTCTCCCTTTGGCCTAGTAGTCTTGTTACGACAACTTTTCTTCGAATACCTCTTATACCTCATGGCCTCCCAGTACCAAAATCGGATCTATGAGGAAATCCTCACGCCTAATTTACCTTGAGCATCCTGGAAAAGCTTGTGATACACCCAAAACAAATAGCGGTAACTCGCAGGCAATCATCGGCTATTGCAAAGAGAAAGTTCCTCCGCACTGGGAACGACCTCGTCATAAAACTTACCATGGATCGGCAAGCCTCCTATCCTGTGAATATCCTACAGTGAAATTAACATCTCCCCTTGCGCCGTGTGAAGTGTGTTGGTCGTTGAACACCAATGCTCAAAGAACGCTCGAAGAACGGAAGGATAACGATCATAACTAAACAAAGATGCGTACACAGCGTGGTAAAGGCCCACTTTAGTAAGCACATCTTTAGATCGGCTCAAGACATCTTCAAGCCACTCCCAATAAAACTCATCAAAGACGGCTTCTCTAGTAGTCGACAGGGTACCATTCCAAGCCATGGCTCCGCTGCGAATGTGATCACCAAGAAGCTTAAACAAGATCGGATGATGGTCACGAGCATGGTGCAAATGACTCAAAATAAGAACCTTCAATGTGCACGTCTTTTTCTTCGTATTTGGTTGAACAACGTCTACCACCTCCCAAGATACTTCAGAAGACCACGACTTAATATGCATGGAATTGTCTTTCACGAGAAAAGCAAGCGCTTTAGGACCAGTTAGTGGCGGGTAAAGCTTCAACGTTGTTCCCTCATCTTGTGAATCGCCTTCCTTTGCAAGAATGGTGATGGTGTTGTTCCTAAAACATTTGAAAAATACCATGACCACAAATCAGCCACAAAACTTGAGCAGCACGACAAAGATGGCAGCTACAGGATGGTCCTTCAAGGCACGTTACAGTGGCAAAAGAAACTAAAATGCTACGCAAACCCGCAGCGATTACGCAAGCAGTTTCTTGCACCGCACGTCGACGTCACCACCAAGAAAGAACTGTGACCAAAAGGCATTACGCAGCGAAGCCCCGCTGCAGGCTCTTGCATAGCACCACACGGCAGCGTGCCACCGAGGGAAAACTGTGGTCAAAAGACACTACACAGCGAAACCTCGTTGCAGTCTTTTACACAAGCACACCCACGGCCTGCTACCACGGCTCTAAAATCTTCGTGAAGATCCTGGCGTCAAGCTCTGCCTTCTCAAGATTAAAAAAAATTCCTGACATTACAAACAAAGAAATCCATCAGTGGGGACACACACATTGTGCGTAAAAAAAATAAAATAAAATAAAATAAAACATTATATTATGTTATATATATATATATATATGTATATATAGACATATGTGTGCACGGTTTGGTGATGGGACAAGTGCACAAAATGAAGATGGTGACAAGATGATCAACCTCCACATATATATATAAGGACGCAAATGGTGATGGTGATGGGACAAATATATATATACATATATGCATGGCTCAAAAGATGGAAATGGTATGCACGGCTCAAAAGACATATATATATATATATATATATACATATGTGACTCACCAAGTAAAAGCAGCATGAAGGAATTGCAGAGGGCAAAGCACATTATATTACATGTATATATGTATGCACGATGATAAAGCAAACTGCAACAGTGATAAAGTAAACTACAACAGCGATAAAGCAAACTACAACAGTAGCTTTCCGTATATATATATATATATATATACTCAAGTGACTCACCAAGTAAAAGTAGCAGCGCAGGATTGCTGGACAATGGTGCAGTGGCGATGCAAGGCAACAAGCAACGCAATGGCTGAAGCTGTGTAATGAGTGTACAAGCAAAGGAGCAATCCCATATATATATATATATATATATATATATATATATAAAGGTCCCCGGAGAAGCAAATGAAATGCGGTGGCTATTCAAAACGCAGGTCCGTGACTGTGCAAACTATGCAAACGACCACCCGTGCCTGGAAAAGAAAAACCAAAATGAGAGGTGATGGGATGGTGCATTGGGAAAATATGATTGTGTACAAAAAGAAAGTACCAACTAAAAGAAAGTGCTAGCTATTGTTAAGTAAAATGGTGCACTGGGAAAATATGATTATGTACAAAAAGAAAGTGCCAACTAAAAGAAAGTGCCAGCTACAGCTACTGTTAAGTAAAATGGTGCACTGGGAAAATATGATTATGTATAAAAAGAAAGTGCCAACTACAGCTACTGTTAAGTAAAATGGGACCCTAAATGGTGCACTGGGAAAATATGATTATGTACAAAAAGAAAGTGCCAACTAAAAAAAAGTGCCAGCTACTGTTAAGTTAAAAAAAAAAAAAGGTGAAAGAATAGTGCATTTGTCACCATCTAAAAGGAAATGGGTGTGTCAGGCACCATCTAAAAAAATAAAAGAAGGAAGTAACGCATTTTAGTCAGATATACGTTTTATTTGTATTTAGCACAACATACTGAATAAAATAAAGCATGTCCATTGATATCTAAAATGCATTAAGAGAAATAAAGTCCATTTTATTTATTTTTCTGGAAATTTACATAAATTTGCATTATACATACATTTAAAAAAAAAGTCAAATCAAATTTACAGGAAGGGATCTTCAAGGATGATCAGGTGGCGCATCATCACTCGGCGGAGCTCCAGAAAGACGAAGCACCAGAGATTGATTATCCGGAGCTTCAACACTTGGTGAAGCGCCAGAGGACGAAGGCAGAAGTTGCCGCTGGAGTAACGCCACAAACCTCTGATGATCACTCTGAATCCGAACTTCGGACTCCTGCAACTGGTCAAGCTTCCTCTTCATGCTTGTTGAGTAATTAGTTGCGAGCATGTGCAACTCTTTATTCTCGTGCCTAAGCACTCTGACCTCTTGCCGAAGACTGGCCACCTCAGCCATCAACGACTCAACCTGACGAGATCGAGCAAGAAGGCGTTGGCCTATGTTTGAAACTGAGCCTGCACATCAGACGTTGTAGGCCAGAAAGTCCTGAATAGCCAGCTCGTCGGACCGCCTGGAAAGTATCCTAGTGTCTCTAGGAGTGAGAAGATTTCTGGCCACCATCGAAGCAGTTGTATCGTTCATCATCATAGAATCCCCAACTGTAAAATGACCATTGGGAGATACAAAGGACGGCTGCCAATGTTGTTTGAAGAAGATATGTCACTATCTTCCCCGACATTCAAGTTAAAACGACAGTCAGAAAGGCAAGACATTTTCGAAGGTGTGAAGAAAAAGAAGAGGTCGGACAAATCAAGTTCTTAGAAGTGCAAGTAGGGAGCTTCTACAGGCGGAAAATTCAAGTGTGCTTTGGAATGTGATGCGTGCCTCTCTTTAAAAATCAGCACTCGACGGAGCTTCAGAAATTGAATAAGCGAGTTCAGAAATCGAAGAGGCAAGCTCAGAGATCGAAGAGACGTCTGCTTTCTCAAAAGCTGGGCTGCTCAGAAACCACGGGCCGATCTCAGAAATTGAAGAGGCACTTGCTTTTTTTTTTTTTCAGACATGTCATCACCTGTCACATGCACACTCAGCTTTGCGAAAATCACGGATAATTTGTCGAAGCGCCGATCTCAGATATCAAAGAGGCGCCAGACTTTTTCAGCCTCGTCAGCACCTGTCACATGCACACTCAGCTTTACAGAAATTACGGGCAATTTGTCGAAGATTTCTGATGAAGAAGAAAGCACGTGAAGCCATACTAATCAATCACTCAATGGCTGCCGACACGAGTGAAAGAATAGTACCTCTATAGGTATTAAAGAACTTCCTATAACTGTCCACCTTCACCGTCCATAGCAAGGCAGACCTGCAAAAATGCCCAACCCTTCCTCATTTCCGAGAGTACACTTTCAGCAGAGCCTCTCGAAATACCCAGTTTTCTTCCTCTCCTGGAATACCTCTGCAAACAAATGACACCAAAGCAAAAGTATCTCATATCACCAGGGTAGAAAGCAAGAGTATCTCATATCATGCTTTCTCCTTGTTCTTTCCTTTGTCCTTGTTCTTACCTGCAAAGACAAGGATAAAGAAAGCAATATGTCAGAACCTCCACTCAAACTCCGGGTAAGAAACCGACTACCTGGAACCTTTTCCTGGTTGCTTACCTGGCTTTGCTCTTGAGTACTCGTCTTCAGTTACTGATGTACTTCCGAAGAAGATGCCATATTTGCCCGGAGAACAGATAAGGCAAGTGAAAATGATACCTTGAAGCATGTGGAGACAACGTGCTGATTTCATTCAAGATCAAGTATCCCCTTCCTTGCACAATCAACCAACCCAGCAGAAGGAGTCTGAGTTAAATCCAAGAGCTCGAGAAGTTTCAACAAACATATTGACGGCACCATCGTCGAAGAGCAAAGCCTCGCTGTGCAACGCTGTCAAATCGCCACCACTTCTTCGAAAGCCAGAGTATTTCATATCATGCTTTCTCCCTATTCTTTTCTTTGTCCTTGTTCTTACCTGCGGGACAATGAGAAAGAAAGCAATCAGACAGCACTTGGTATCAATCTTCCGATCTGGAACCAACTGCTTGGAACCCTTCCATGATTGCTTACCTAGCACTGCTCTCGAAGTACCCATTGTTTCAACATCTTATGCTTCTAGAGAAAATACCACATCTGCCTGAAGAACAGATAAGGCAAGGGAAAATGATACATTGAAGCATGTAGAAACAAGCACAACAAAGCATGTGCCGATTCATCCGCTACTTCTTCAAAATCAAAAGTATCTCATATCATTAGGGTTACAATCACTCTAGGTTTGGTGGACCTGTTTCGACCCTCAAATTCTTGGGTCGGCCCGCTAGGCGTTGTGAGCTGCACGTGCCGATTTACCACCCTTGAATCAAATCCTTAAAGATCAAGTCATTAACTGGAAGAAGCGCCCATCACTCTTGAAGATCATACCGTTGACCAAACTGCTCAAGTGTGAATTAGAAAGATTGAACAAAGAAACAGACCATCACCTTCACCTTGTGCCTGCTTGCCATGTGTTCGAGTCAACCTTCAAGAATCAAGCCTCAACGGCCCTTGAAGAAGCTTCTAGCCAAAGTCAAGATCAAGCCTCGACGGCCTTTAAAGAAATCACAAGTCCGATTCAAGATCAAATGTCCACCACCCTTGAATCAAATCCAGTTCAAGATTAAGTCGTGGAAAGTCCTTTGGAGGAAACCAGAAAATCCTCCAACCCAGTTCAAGAATAAGCCTGTGGAAAGTCAACAATTGGAGGAAACCAGAAAATCCTCCGAACCGGTTCAAGATCAAAACTGTGGAAAGTCAACAAGCGCAACAAAAGACGTGCCGATTCACCTACTACCAAAGCAAAAGATCATCTACCACATGAAGCTCTTTGTGGTCCAATTTCAACCCTCAAGATCAAGCCTCAACGGCCCTTGAAGAAATTTCAAACAAAGTTCAAGATCAAGCCTCAACGACCCTTGAAGAAATCTCCAGCCCAATTCAAGATCAAGCCTCGATGGCCCTTGGATCGACATCTACATTAAAGGACTTCAAAACGCATCTCCTACACGTGACAAGCACATGTATACGGCGCGCCTTGAAGTGGGGGCATTTGTAGACATCGAAATTTCGGTGAAATAAATGTTGATCAATAATTAAAATTTCAATGTTCACGTGTCATATAAATTTTACACATAGCATGTGACTAAACAAAAAATCAAAATAAATCGGAAAAGTCATCAAACATGACACGTGTCAACACCTGGCAGAAATGATTTATTTCATTTGATTATTTAAATCCAAAAAAATCAAGTTTTGGAATTCTATAAATAGGAGGCTAAGGCATTCATTTTTGGACACCAATTCATAACCAATTCACCTCACACCACAACCTTGAAGCTTTGAAACTCCTAAGCTCCCAAGCAAATCCCGAAGGATCAAGAAAGCTCCATTCGTTCTTCGAAAAATCCTCATTCAAAAGCAAGCCCAAACGGTCCTTGAAGAACTTCCACTAATTCAAGATCAAGCCCCCCCCCCCCCACAGCCCTTGAAGAAAGTGTTCATCATTCATCATTCGTTCATCCCTAGATCAAGCCCCGACGGCCCTTTGGATCAACGATGTCAACAAATCCGCACAACTGTTTATCCCAAGATCAAGCCCCGACGGCCCTTTGGATCAACAACATCAAATCCACCCATTACAAAGATAGAATCAGAGGCTAAATTTGTAGAAGAGATTGTTACCCCTAAATCATCAATACAAATATTATTTTGTACACGTGTTTCTTGTCTCGTTCATCGCAGGAATTTCCGTGTTTACAATAACATGTGAGCTAGAAACCCTATGGCAGTCTGTACGGCTGAATTCATAGCTCCAAAAGTCACTCTAGCTAGAGTCACTACTATGACTTATATGGCAATATACTACACAAGAGTCGGAACCAAACAAAAGGTCTATATGACAATAATGGGTGTAATACAATCATGCTCAATAATACTCTCACATAATAACCGGGCGATAAATCGCTAGTCATCTATGAGTCGGAACCATTAATAAGTTCTGTACGACAAGACTGTGCACCTAAATTGGATTCAATATGAGCATATGGTGCGAGAGGTGACATAATAAACAGGCATATGCCATATCTATAGCTAAATCACAATCACCCTAAGTGCAGTTTTATGAGCTCACATTATTCAATCACATATCGCATCATCGATGATTCACATAATCATACACAACTTACCTGAGCTTACCTGAGCGTCAACAGCACCACATTTATATATATAAAGCATCACATACCCAATCATGTATGAATTATAAACTTATATGCATGGCATTTATGGCATACTATTATTTAAACACATTTTTCTGGGAAAATATCAAGTATATAATATATACTGAAAACCAAAAGCCCACTCACTGATATGCGAATTAACTATAAAAACGTTATTTTAAAGCACATAGGCAAAACTAGCTAATAACTTCTCATACATAACTCAAAATGGGTATATGAATATACCACAGTGACCTACACAACCTCAGGATCATCCCCAAATTTTCAGATTAATTTTTAGACCCCTCACGCGCTGCCACGTGCCTGTGAGTGCACGGCAAGACGCGCGGCCACGCGCAGGAAATCCTGACGGATTTCCTAACTGCCATTAGGAATATTCTGTTAAACCCAACGGTAATCGTCCAAACTAACTGATGGCATCAGCATATTCCGTCAAAACTGACGGAATATTCTCTTTCTTCTCCGGCGAGTCATCGGTCGCCGGTGACTTCGTCGATTTCAAGAAAAATATTAAAATCGTCCTAACTTCTTCATTTTTGCACCATTTTTCATGAAATTTGAACCATTGGAAAGCTATCAACATGAAGAATCACGTTATACTATTTTTAAGCCTTGAAATCCACTAGAATTTACCTGAGAAAGCTCGATAATCTAGTCAACTTTGAAAACCTTCGATCTCGGCCCTCCAACGTCCAAACTCTTCCAACGAACTAGCTTGAGCTTCCTTAGAACCTCCTAAAGCTCCTAGTGAGCTTGAAATCTTCTGAAACACAAGGTTTTACGTCCTCATGAATAGTGCATCAAAGATGAGTTTCAGGTTCTCGAGATTTCGAAGGAATCCTTACCTGAAATGGGTACCAACCAACTTGAAATGGCACGAGGAATGCAATGGTGCCTTTAGAATCTTCAATCTGCGACTGGGAAGCTCACCTCGAGCTTGGTACGAGGAAGAAGAGAGAGAGAGAGAGAGAGTGAGTCCGAGAGAGATGAAGGCACGGGAGGGAAAAGAGAAAGAGTGAGTGTGGTGTGTGTGTGATCCACGTGATCACCAATCCAAAACCACACAATACACTCTAAGTCTCAATATGTCACACATACACACTACAATTTCCCCGTCCAAGGATTAAACTGTCATTTGACATCACTAAAAATTAAATATTCGGGACGGGTTATGACAGATGGAGCCCGAGCGAGCCCGAGGGAGAGGCCCGACATGAGTTCCCAGCCCAAGAGCCCGAAGGCAATGTGAAGTAGGATGATGTCAGGGCAACGTTAGCCACAATATAAAAATAATAAAAATATAAAATATTAATAAAAAAAGTAAAATAAAAAAAATTGTAAAACCCAGCAGGCTTTGAACTCAACGGCTCTTGCCGGAGTTCGTCGCCGAGGTTGATGAATACCCATAGACAATCTGCGTGTGGGTGTTTATTTTGGTTTTTTGGTTTTTTGTTTTTTTTTATATTTCATTAATTAATTTTTTAATAGAAAGTGGTACAACGAGACCAATTAAAAATCCTATTCAAAATTATAAATAAAATTATTTTATATTATTTAATAAAAACTAATATTTTATTGTTTATTGCCAAAGCTATTCACTATAGGGATAGAGTTGCAAAAGACAATTATTATTCATGGATGGATAGCATAGTGGATAGCCTTATGGGGCCTTAGGCACGGTGGAACTGCTTTAAACCAAAAGATTCAGGCTTCAGCAGCTGCGAACGCAACGGAAACTCAGACCCACCCGGCCAACCGACCCGACCCAAGCCCGGTTCGATCTAAGATTCAGAGATCCAAGGGAGAGAAGCAAAGCAACAACTGCCGACCCATCACGCCTCCTCATCCTCCGGCTTTCTCTACTGGTAAATTTCCTCATTTGGGTTTTCTTGTTCCGTTTCTGAATTTCCCTCCTTTATTCGTGTTATAATCTTTGCTTGTGCAAGTGTGATTCTTTGCTTCATTAGCTTCTAGGATTGTTTGGGTTCTGGGGATTCATGGATTTACTTGAAACTGTAGGGAAATTGGCGAAAACGATCAGAAATCGTCAAATCCCAATTGCTGAATCGATCAAAATTAAATATCGACGAGATATGGACGGAATATGGATGACATAGCGATCAAAGATTGACAACATAGTGATGAGAATAGGAAGACATACCCAAAAACTGATGATTTTCAGCAATTAGTAGTTGAGCGGTAGACACTAATCCAAATCCAAACTATAGTGTAAATAAAGTAGATTTGGTTTAGTTTTTTGGGATGCTTAATTTCAATTTTGCACCAAAAGTTTAAATTTTGCATCCATTATTCAATACTAGCTCAATAATCATAATGTCTTCCTACACTTTGCTTCTGAATTCTGATATATTATCATGTTTTAGAGTTTTTTAACGGAGAAATGTTAGGACCCGATTGTCCCACATCGGAAAAATAGCAGCGTATCTTGTGGTGGATTTTTATAGTGTATGGTATTCTGTAGGGATTCATGGTGTTGCGTAGAGTTCATAGTTACTCATGATCTCATTGTTTCCGTTTTATGTTTTAAGATGAGGAGGGGAATTTTGAATTCAGTTTTCAATTCAAATTGTATGTGAAGTGCTGTTGGTTGTTTTTTCATTGTTTGGCCATCAACTGCTCGAGTTTGAGTAGTACGTGTCCAACTGTCGGATTGTATTTTCCGTCGACAATGATCTCATTGTTTCTGATCCAATGAACAGATGATTTCACAAGCAGGTTCTCTGCTGATGGACGAGAAAAGGCAAAGGCGACTGGGGGTTGCCTTGCACAAGAAGAATACCTTCGCTGGCGATCTAATTGAATCTTCAAACTCCGATAATGATCCTGATCTGCAAGATAGTTGGGTGATAGTTGAAAAGCAGAGAGTCAGAATTGTGATACCTCCCCTGCCTGTTGCTACTAAATCTCCACCGCCGAATCCAGGACCAGTCCAGCTGCGACCTGTGGCCAGAGAAGCGGAAGGCAACGAATCACGGTTTCCCGTTGAGACCGAGACATGTCCCAAGACAACTTCAGTTCATGAGTAAAAAAAGATTAAATCTCTTGCTCCTAAAAGGGTTGTTCAAGTTACTAGGAAATCTCCTGCTGCCGATTACGTTTCAACATTTCCGAAGCCAATGAAACGAGATTTGAGAATGGAATTACGAAATCCAGATCAGATTGCTACTTCAGAGTCTCATAGAACACTGGGAGTATCTAAAACCTCAAAAGCCATCATTCAGCCAAGACGATTACGACGTGGCCCCAGTATTTTCACCAATCAAGGAATGCTGTTGAAGCAAAAGCTGAGAGCTCTGAATCTCGAGAGGAAGCTTCAGGGAGCTGGTGGGTTAAGCAGGTGGTTAGCATCACTGGGACTGGGGCAGTTTGTTAGGATTTTCAAGAGGAAAGGTCTCAATAAAGTTCAGTTGGTGAATCTGACCATGAAGAAGCTCAAAGACATGGGTGCCAGTGCAGTAGGGCCCCGGAGGAAACTGATGCATGCAATCGACTGCTTTTGCCAGCCGTGCTTATATTAAAAGCATTCCGGAATTCATTTAGGTCCAAGCTGAGATAAAACCCAAAACCAAAATCCCTTTCTGCAATTGACATCAAATGCAGCAAGGTATGTTGTTTCCATTTCGATGTGTACGGTTTCCGGGTTGGTGCATATTCTGAGAAAGAAAATGTCTACAAACTACGAGTTAAGATTCTCTCCGGATTTCGGGCTCCCGAGCCGCCCAGGAAATCTGAATCACTTCACAGAAAATCAAGCCCTTGACCCACAACGATGATATTTTTCGTGCGAGAACGTAATGTGGTGGCGATGCTCACGTTTTGACGGTGATGGGTATCGTGTTGTTTACTTTTCTGTTAAAATTTAGATATCATTGTATAAATGAAAAAAGAAACTATAGAAACAAGAGAAATTTTATTTGAACCCATCTAACTTTTTTCTACACTTAATTTACTTTCTTCATCCACATTGCTTATGTCGTGAAAAGGAAAAGATTAAAAATTAAAATTTTAATTGTCGAATTTGGTGCAAAATCGAGCACAACAACTTTCGACAAGTTGTACAACAAATCCTGTTTAATGAGATAATACTTTATTATTGTTGAAAAATTAAAATTAAATATCAACGAAATATCAATCAAATATTTATTGTCAATATTCAAATAATAGATACTGACGACATAAAAAAGAAACTCAATAACTGATTAGATCTTGACGATTCAATAACTAAATTTGAAAATTGATCATTTTTATTTCAAACACATAAAAATAAATGTATTTTTGTGCTATGAAAAAAATCATTATCTATATTACATATTAATAGATAATTTTACACAAACAAATTTTTTTTTTTCTTCTGAATTTCTTAGCCATGCCATTTTATCATTGCCCTCTAAAATTATTTTCTCTCTTTCTTTCTCCTTCCTTAATGTCAATTTTTTTTTGTTTTTCAGATGTCTGCCAATTCCGTCAAAACAAATAACTTCTTCTATAAAAAAAAAAAACTTAGGTACAATATTAATAAAAAAAATAAAAATGATATTTCTCATAAAGTATGTGCAAAACAACTCTAGAGGTTGGAATCTTTTACTCAAAGAAATAAACAAACAAATCTGCTACAAAAATCTAGCTGTATGACGTGACAGTTCACAGGGAAGACAAGCACGTGGCATGCCAAAGAATCCGACACACGTACATATTACAGAATCTCCCACCCACATACGTCTCTGTCTCCAGAGAGCCATTGGAGAGCTTTTTTTTTATTTTCCTAACAGACACGATGGAATTTTATTAACGTAACCGATCACTTACAAGAATATTAGATGGGTACATATACTTCAATGATCAATTTCTTGATTTAAAGGTGATAAACACAAATACAAATGATTTTGAAACCCCTATACGGACATCACACAAAACACATCACTAGAACGAGAAATCCCAAAGTTGATATGTTCCATGGACACATGACATACCAAGCAACGAAACCCTCACCATTGGAGAGCTATGAGTGCACTTCCGATTGGATTTCACACCCAACCCCATTCCCAGATTGTCCTTTCAAACTCAAGACAGGCAAAGAAGAAGAAGAAGTGAAGAACCCCATCAAATGGAAAATTGACCAAAAAAATGCAACCAGATCCCATATTGTTCGAATCCGGATCTTTGCCAGATCTTCTTTGTGGGAATTCGAATATTTATAAATCTTGTTCGTTTATCGTACATCGTGAGATCAGAAATTATTTTAAATATTTTTATTTAAAATTAAACACAAACAATATTTAATAAAAACTAATCATATGATATACGATAAACGGACACAATTTACAAATTCTCAAAATCCTCCGGAAAAGATCCTCCTTAATATTGTTCATCCCTTATCACCAGTCCCAATTTTATTATATATATATATATATATGGGAATTTGGTAGCTGCCCATCAACTCTTCCATAATTATAAGTCTCCCCCTCTCTCTCATTCTCGCAGTGAGAAACAATGGAAGGTGGAGGGGGAGAAAGCAAGGGGGTTCCTCTGCTGGACAGGCCGGCTGGGGCTTCGACGGCGCAGACGCTCGGAAATATTATTGTTTCGGTTGTCGGCACTGGCGTTTTGGGCCTCCCCTTCGCTTTGAGAATCGCCGGTTGGCTCGCTGGTTCTCTTGGGGTCATGGTTGCTGGTCTCTCCACCTACTACTGCATGCTCCTCCTTGTCAGTTTTCCTCAGTTCCCTTCTCTTCCCTCCATTTTTTAAGATTTCTAAGAAATTGTATAATTATAAAGAATACTTATACAAATCCTGACCTAAGATCTTCGTTTGGTTTTAGTTAATACGTGTGCAATGTTCTGTTTGTGTGATTATTTGCTATGTTACACTAATCAATATGGTATTTTGCTCGACTACATGACGTGTTATGTTGTTAGATGATCGTTTAACATGTTATATTGTGAGATCGTTTATATCGTTTATTGTTAGATTGTTTTAACATTAATTTAGAACAGCTTCCATAGGAAGCACTCATGTTTATAAGCGTTTCTGCTACAAGCACTTTCATTAGAGACATTCAAGTCTATATTAAAAATCCAAGTGCTCGTCCTTCTTGAAGAACCATTTTTCACAAAGCACTTCTAAGATCCATAAACACTTCTGAACTTATATGTTAACCGCAGTTAGAAGCACTTCTGATTGCCAAAAAGCGCTTTTAGCTCTTCAAGAAGCAATCCCAAACAAGCGTTTGACTATTCGATATGTTATATTGTTAGACAATGTGTTATCGGTGCTATTAACTAGTTCATTTGGACATTACTTTAGACTATGTGACGTGCTGTGTTTTTAGATGTGACATGTTATGCTGCTAGAGTACAACATTATTCTTTTGAACCACACATTTGAACAATCATCACCTGATCAATCGTTCAAATTGCAATGTAACCTGCTAATTGTAACGGAATTGAACGATTCCTTAGAGTAAAGTAGAATTCTTTTTTCTTTTCTTGATTCACATCTCTATGATGCCGTACTTTGATTTTTGGTTATTTTAATTTTGGGGATGAGGCAAAGTTTGAATTTAAACTCTTATGTTGTGATGTCGTGAAAATGAATAGGTGCAATGTAGGGATAAGTTGGCATCAGAAGAAAATTCATCAGGTAAAAAAACTTATGGTGATTTGGGGCATGGATGCATGGGAAGAACAGGTCGTTATCTAACCGAATCCTTGATTCTGATTGCCCAATGTGGAGGTTCCGTGGCGTACCTTGTATTTATTGGACAAAACCTTTCGTCGATGTTGAATGGCCACGGTTTCTCAGTTGCTTCCTGTATATTTTTATTAGTTCCAGTCGAAATTGGGTTGTCTTGGATAGGCAGTCTATCAGCTTTAGCACCCTTCAGTGTGTTTGCGTCAGTATGCAATGTGTTGGCTATGGCGTTTGTGGTGAAAGAAGACATACAGCAGGCAGTGGAGGGCGAGTTTTCTTTTAGGGATAGGACAGCGATCACATCAAGTATAGGAGGGTTGCCATTTGCAGGAGGTGTGGCGGTGTTCTGTTTTGAGGGGTTTGGGATGACATTAGCACTGGAAGGTTCTATGCGAGATAAAAGTACATTCCCGAGGTTGCTTGCTCAGGCTTTCACAGGGATAACCCTTGTCTATTGTTTATTTGGATTTGCCGGTTACATGGCTTATGGTGATCAAACCCTCGAAATTGTCACTCTCAATCTCCCTCACAATTGGTCTGCCATGGTGGTTCAGGTAATGTACTCCAACCTTCCATGTTATACCAGTCAACGCTTATCATTCTTTCAACTTTTACATGCACTTGCTTACTTTTATTGTCTTGAATTTTGGATAGAAAAATGAAAAGGAACAAACCTTTCATTTGATTCGCTCATAATTTTTTTGGCAAGAAGATGAACTTAAACTAACTCTAGAAAAGTCCTTTCTATTGTTAATATGTACGATGACAACAAATCACTTGTTTGCTTCCTAGAAGCTTAATTAATAGTTTCGCTGCCAAGCTATATACCGTTGTATTCGTCCCACACTTGGTTCAATACTTCATTTTCGTCACGGTCTTTTCGTTTGCTTATAATTTCCATTCTAAAAAGTATTTGATATTGAAATAAAAATAAATTAATAAATACATGTAGGATGTATCTTTAAGTATAAGGGAAGTACTTGTTATGTAATCTGATATGAGAGGCTGTGGAGTCCTTTTGCTTTCTTTCTCTAATTTCAAGCAATAATATCGTGATTTAGATATCATATATGAGACCTAATAGCTGAATTGATGACTTGGTGACCATATACTGTGACTATATATCGTGTCGAATACTTGGTGAAAAATACTGTTTCATGGTTGCTTGATGGGTTATAACTTACAGTGTATGGAGTTTCTCTTGATAAGATTTATGGGCGTTTAACTAGTAATCATGACATATGACTAGATCGATGCAGGAATGTCTTTCCTTTCTGTTATACCTTGAAAAACTGTAGTAGGATATATTCGCTGATCATTGTGCTGACTGACAACAGATTGGTTTGTGCTTGGGGCTAATATTTACCTTCCCAATCATGCTACACCCGATAAACGAGATCATAGAAGGGAAGTTGGTAAAAGGCAAATGGTTTCAGAAAGCTCATGATGACAATGACGATTATTCAACGATGCCGCCTCTAGGAAGGTTTGCAGTGTACGTGAGTCGAGCAATAGTGGTGATCATACTGGCCGTCTTGGCCTCGTGCGTTCCAGGGTTTGCAGTATTTGCGTCGCTCGTGGGAAGTACTGTATGTGCACTGATCTCATTTGTTCTACCTGCTTCATTTCACTTAGCATTGTTGGGTTCTTCCCTAAAATTGTGGCAAAGAACCTTGGATTGTTGCATATTATTTTGCGGAATGCTTTTTGCCGCATACGGCGCTTACAATGCCGTAGTTGGCGTTTGAATCGCTTGTCGTAATTAGTACTTTACAAGTAAGAGATACATGAATACAAACTGTACAATGGGGAAGCAGAAGAACTCTAATCTGTATCTGGATTCCAATATTCGATGTACCACCAGTGTATAATATTCTTCAGCCCAATGATGCAGAAATCCGAAATCTGAACCATCAAATCCTTTACTTCTAATTTAAGCAAATTTTCTACATGACGATTACCACGTGGCTGTTTTCCAGTTACAAACAATAGTTTCGTGTGACAACGCTGTTGTACTTATTGTGTTTTCGTATGAGGCTGCTGTCATTGACGCTAATTTTTTTTTTTTTGTTTTTTGACACGAGGTAGTTGGAAAGAGGGGATTCAAACTCCGAACCTCGGGTGCGAGGATAAATGCCCGTAACCAACTGAGATGCAAACTCTTTGCGTTATTGATCACAATCTGATAAACGAAAATGGAATTATAGATCAAGCAACAAGTTCCACCAGAATAAGTCCTCGCATTAACCACAAAGAATGGATCACTGTTGCTTGATTCTAAGGCCCATCCAGTAAACAGATGGGGGCACACCTGACCTCCGAAGCATAATTGCCGATTGCTTCGGCGGTCAACTAGGTTTGCCTCCAACGTGCATTTAAGTTATACATCTGAATAAGAATCGTTATATCATTTAACTTAATAGAATCTCATGGTTTTTGTTCAAATGTAAAACTTAAATGTGCACTTTTAACGTGCGTTCAGGCAATCTAACACCCAAATCTCTGTATGTAACTTCAAACTTGTTAGGAAACAAGATATTCTGTCGCAGTGGCGGTTCTGAGGTCCGAGGCTAAACGGGCCCTTGTGGATATTTGTTGAGTGCAGAATGCACCTCCTCCCAAGCTTGCAAGTAATAACGCCGCTTAGCCGCGCATCCGAGCCCAACAGATCGAAATAATACCGACTTATAAATCAACTTCACCCCGTTTGTCAACCTTTTTGTACTTTCATCCCTCATTTAACTTTAACTCATCTCTTGCAAGTTTTTACTTTTTATTCATTTAAGTATTGGATGAGATTTTTACGGTTTACTAGAGTGGTGAGGCCGTGTTTGGTATTATATTTGAATTCAACTTTTTAAACTCAAAAACACTTTCAAGTTTTAAGCTTTAAAAACTTGTTTGGTAAGATTATTTTTAAAATTTGAACTCAATACTAACTTAGGGGGCGTATTCAATTGGGATTTTAAGGGATTTTAATTTTTTAAATGAATTTAGGTGTATTCAATCAGGATTTAAGTGATTCTCTAAAATTCTAAGTGTATTCAATTAGAATTTTAAGATGATTTATTAAAACCCTTAGAAATCCGGATGTATTCAATTAGAAATTGATTTTAAAGAATTTGAGAAAGTTGAGGAATTAGAGTGAATTAGAGAGATTTCGTAGTGTATTATCCACAAATCTCATCTCTTTCCATGAGATTTTAAGGGAACTTAATCAAAATTTTATATGGAATCTCTATAAATCAATTAAACTTCATAAAAATTCATGAATTTATAAATCTATTAAAATCTCTCACATTCTCAATTGAATACACCCCTTTAATAAAAAAACCTAATATCTACAAAACACTAAAAGCGAATTTTTAGAGTTTTAAAACTTAAACCACTTCTTTCTATTTTTCTCTCTCCTCCCCTCTCACTCCGAATCCATCTCTCTCTCTCTCTCTCTCTCTCTCTCTCTTTTTCTTCTCTTTCCTTCTCTCTCTTCTCCATTTCATTCTGCTCTCTTCATTCTCTCTCCTCCTTCTCTCTATCTCCTTCAATCCTCTTCTTCTTTCTCTTTCCTCCGATCCTATCTTTCTTTCCTTCCTTCACTTTCCTCTTTCTCCCTGTCTTTGAATTTCTTTGTTCAGTTTAAGTTTTAAGATTTAAAAAACAATTTTACATCTCATACCAAACAAGTTTTTTAGTGTTAAAAAAATTGTTTCCAAAAGATGTTCTTAAGAAATGTTATGAGAAATGATAAAATTTTTTTAACAGGATACCAAATAGACCCATTTTTTAGGTGTTTTTATCCTTATATATTTGTTTAAAAATATTTGATTTAGGCATTGAAGAGTAGTCACCCGATACCACATTGATACCACTTAAGTGACCTGAATCGATAAATCAACTCAGCTACAAATCATTTGTAAAATATTTTAATGATTAATATTAAAATAAAAAAAAATACAAAGTTCAATTTAATTTTTGAAATATCCAAGAATAGAACCACGTGGACCGAAAATAGGCCGTCTCTTCATCTACAAAAGTTGGGTGGTATAAACAATGATTTCACTCATTGTTGGAATATGACGTTTCAGGTGACAAACAGATTTCGGTGCCTCCAAGCTTAAATGTTGTGGCCACTCACCTAGGTCACCTTGGCTTAGCATGAACACTCAACTCTGCTTTTGGCACGAGATTACAAAGTGGGAAATGAAAGTAAGGGGGAAAAACAAAATAGACACTTAGATTCTCATTCTTTTTCATTGTAAAGATCAAGCTACATGGAAAACGTTTCGATTTTCAAAATGTTTTTTGCGTAGGGGATGGATTATCTCGGTAGATAAGGTATTCATTTTCGACTCATTAAGTCACAAGTTCAAACCTTCTCACGTCTTCTTAGTCTAGCTTAGGCCTTCCACGGGAGAGCGAAAAATTGAGTTTGATTCCAATTTTTAACGCTCAAAAGTGGTGAGGTTAACAAAGACTAGAATGGTCATGTGTCGATGTTTAGTGGGCTCAGAGTTTAGAATAACAAGAAAAAGACAACAATATTTAGGTGGTTCACCCCTCAAAACTAGGATCTATCCACTAAGTATTTCGTATATATTGAACAAAGTATTATAAATAGCGCTCAGTTTTCACACAGTCCTTTTTCTCTCTCAAGTGATCTGACCCCTTCTAAAGAGTACTCATCCTTCTTATACAAGCCCTCCATGAGCCCCAAGTCCCCAAGCTTGAGATCCTTCACTGCTTTTGCATTTAATGAGTTGAATACGTAGGCTTAACCTACTAGCTGTCCCCTCCTTTTCTTTAGCCGACATGTGGTATCGAAGTGACATCCATTCAGGTCCACTTGCATGCTTTCTTGGGATAACGCGTACCGAGTGTGCCTTGATCGGCCCTAGTATTGGTGGGAATCCAAACTTGTGTGTTGAACTTTTCAGGTTGATGGGTTGAGGGCCTCACTCCAACAACACCGATAATATCCCCAACTTGGTAATTACCACTTCCCCAATCCGTTAGGTGTGGGGTTTTATCACAAAATGTCTCGGTGTTAGTTAGAGTGGGGTATTCCTATTTAAACTAATTATTTATTCTTTTCCCCACCGATGTGAGATAGCCAACACCTCCCCCCCCCCCCCGGCACGTAAGACCCCACTTTTGTGGGTCACACATGGAGATCCACATATTGGCAACCATGTGGAGCTAAGTCGGGACTCACCCATCATGTAGGGTCAAGAAGCCCCACCCAATCACGTGGCACTCTTGCCCTACGTGGAGCCATGTCGGGACTCACTCATCGCGTGGGGCCAAAGGGGACCCGCCCAATCACGTGGCTGTACGAGCAAGTCCCCTGGCTCTAATACCAAGATAAAACTAATTCTAAGGTTTCAAATATTCTTCTTTATTCTTCTCTCATAGGAGGCAACATACACACACACACAAACACACACGCACACACATACACACACACATACATACATACATACTAAATCCTTGTACTACAAGGAATATTAAAGACATTACAAAAGAAGAGTCATACCCAAACTAGGAAACATAATTACATTCCTATTCAATTATTTGACTCACGCCAACACCGAGCGCTTAATTTGTCAGTCTTTATGTCCCTTCATAGCATTTTGTTCTCTTTAACAACCGCCACGTGGCCCAGAGTTGATGTTTGAGCCATGTCTCTGTGTACCTAGGACTTCATGTTATAAAGTTGTTAGTACCCCAACTTGCTCTTGGCAATCGAAATGTACTTTATGGGGAAACGTTTGGCTTCATTGCTGACAAACACTTCAAACTACCTAGCAATCGTTTGCAACGCTCGGGATTGTCCTTCCCAATGTCGAGCCTTGGCCTTTCTTCTTTTGGGCATGAGTTACTTTGGGCCTTTGAGGTCAGAAAGAACCCCGCGTTAACACAATTTAAAGCAATCAAACTCTTACAATGAACTAGAAAACTTGTGTTTTATGAGAATGATTCCAATTTTTTAGTACAATATATTGAACTCATGAGTTTGATTCATGCACAATAAATGACCAACTGTTTGAGAAGGGAAAAAAACCAATAGTAGAGTAGAAATTAGATGAATTTCACAATTAATAGATAGAACTAACCTTTATCAAACTTACACCGTTATTGTGACGACCCGTTCTTAATTTTATGTTTTTACTTAATTTTATGTTTTTACAATGTAAAAACATAAAATTAGGAACGGGTCGGCATAGTTGTAGCAATTGTGTTATAGAAATCAAATTCAAGGTGTTTAATCCCTATGTATAAGAATTAAACTCACGTAAATCACTATGAAAGATCTTAAAGTAGTAATATCACTTATTATTATTAAAAATATATATTTTATTCAAGACAATTTCAATTTGATTATTCTTAGTATCTCATTAAAGATATGCCACTCAGTATAAAAGATATTCATGTAGGGAGGGAGCAATGGCCACGAGGTTAGTATGATGTGCCATTTCTATTGGGTAATTTAATTTTTAATTTTTAGCAAATGAATATTGAGTATGTGACTCATCCCACCCTCCTACCATGCATGAGAAGTTGAGAAGTAAAGTAGTCCACTTTTTCATGTCTTCTCATCGCTTTAAAACCCAATTATTAAAAGTAGACAGTCTAGCTGGCTTGGTGCAAACTCTTTTTTGTTGAGGTAGAAAGGTTTGGAATTGATAGTTTTGGATATACTTTTTTGAGAGGAAAAGAGTAGAAGTGGTTTTATTCATTTGGAAACGATAAGTATACTTTTTTTCATTTCACAGTTTTTTTTTTGTGTGATGAAACAAAAGTAAAAAAGGTGTATGTGAGGTTAAAAGAAGTATAAAAATCAGCTATTTTTTTTTCCTTCTCCCTAACTATATATGTAGTTAAGTATCGAATTGCGATTTATAAGTAAATTTCTGGATGTAATGAGGTACAATGTTATTTTGAGAAATTCATCACTCTTTTGTTTTGTACTGTTAGCCATTTGAGCCATTCCCCCATGCACTTTTGGTACAAATATCAGTGATGGTGACTCAACATGGATCATGGATGATGGTATAGAAGCATCATTATTTCCTCTACTCCTAATTAGTAAATGTGAAACAAGGTACCATATATGCTAGCATGTCCAATGAAGAGATGCAAGTTTGAGATGTAAAAGTCATATTTATATCTCATTTTACATTTTTGAGAAATGTATATTTTAGTTTTACTCCAGCAAGAGTGATACAGTTTTTTTTTCTTTGTTTGAATGGTGTGGTCCACTTCCAAAAATGTAAGATGTAAAATTTCATTTTTATTTACATCTTCCGGTTAAAGATGGGTGTTTTACATCATTTTCAGTAGAGAATTTTTCAGCCAATAAAAAATATAAACTGCCCATTTCATGGTATTTTGCACCTCCTATTAGAGGTGCCCGTATGTGTTTGAGACACACTAAAATTGTTATAAACAATCACCTTAATAAAGTACGAGGCCTCGTACCTTATACTCAACTTTTATACTCATACGCGTACCATGAACTCTAAAAGTAAAAAATAACTCGCAATCATATATATATAAACCTCGAGTTTCATACTTGAACTTACAAGTCAAAACCTAGATTGGAGGTAAACTAGTTTCTTCTCCAAACAACCCTAATGCAATTAGACACATAGCATCTAAGTTTACACTATTACGATTTACATGCATGAATTTTCTTTAGTATTTTAGAGTATTAAATGCTCAAAACTTTTTAACTATTGGATTTTTTTTTTAATTAGAATACGCACAACATTATCTACAACAAAGAGTGAAGGAGTAGGCTGATCATCATCATGAACCAGCCAAACAATTTAGTTCGAATTTGTCCCGAGAATCAAATTTAACACTTATAAATGAAAATAAATACCGTTAGACTGTAGTACTGAATGACTTTTAACTGTTAGATCTTTTGAACTGTTCACATCATGCACACTGTGACACTATACAGTGTATGTATACACATTCCCTTGTATTGCACAAGAAAAAGACGGTTGCAATCATGCACATACACCTCTCTTATACTATGAAAAATCCAGTGGGCCATGAAACCCAAAATATATTAAAAGGATCGGTGGGCCCAACATCACACCTCAATCGCCTTGACAGCGTCTCTCCTTGATTTGTTGATTTGGACATCTCCAAGCCATTTGTCGACGGATAACCCGAATGAGAACTCCGTATTCTTTTTGTGAGGATCTTGAAAATTCTTCAATTACGTATGTTTATCGTACATCGTATAGTTAAAAATTATTAAAAAAATTTGTATTTAAAATTGAATACGATGAACATACGTGATTAGAGGATCCGAGAATCCTCAGAGAGGATCCGGAGAGGATCCTCATCGTCATTTAGATAACCCTTTGGTCTTTTCCTTGTGTTCAGCTGTAGAGGATCCCTGGAATCCACATAGAGGATCTGGAGAGGATCCTCATCGTCATTTGGATAACCCTTCGGTCTTTTCCTTGTGTTCAATTGTGTCTTTTTTTATTTTTGAATCGATAAATTTGTTAAATTAAATGTTAGATTAGAGAACTAATCGGATTCGAACGCATGTTGTGGTATAAGAACAACACTCCTCTTAACTACTATGATAGAGAGCCATCAAATAATTCGGTTTATAGATTTTCAGATTAAATTTATTATTAGGTTAATTACATTTCTCATCATCCAAGTTTTTTATTTCCAAAATGAGTAAACAATTTCTAATTTTTAGCATCATCTTCTAATTTTTTGATATTTGTCTGATTTACGCCCTTTATTATGTTTTGATTGGTCAACCATTAACATTTCATGTGTTACACGACTCGCACACTAACCAACCACACTACAAAATACAAATCAAGATTTTTTTTCTGGGTAAGTTATGCACTTCCACGCCAACAATTAACTAGATTAACCTTACAAAATTGTAATTTGTTTGAATGTCAAAGCGTTGGAGTACAATATGAAAAAATTGAAATCGCATGACCTATTGTGAAACTGATTCCAAAATTTGTAATGATAAAACGTACTTAACTCCTTTTTAAGTTTTCATTTTATTCATATTATACATGAGATTTTCTTCCATCAAAATAAACCTTGCTTTGGTAATATGTCATGAAAGTGGAAAATTTCAGTTATATACAAGTAGACAATATTTTTGTAACGTATTGTAGACTTAGTGAGGTTTTATATATTGGCCTGCTGTTTAATTAAAATATATGTAGTATCAAGACAATTAGCAGGCTAAGAATATAAATTTTGGGAATTGTTATTAGCACTTTAAAAATCTTATTTTACACTCCAAACTTTCTATATTTGGAAAGAAAAATACCTTTGTAAGGAGTGTAGAATGAGATTTTTGGAGTGTCAATAACATTTCCCTAGATTTTAAATACAGTGGAATATATATATATAGGAATTGCTTAAGGGGAGGGATCCCCATTTTTTCAAAAAAATGGGGATACGCTCCCTACCGTTGGATTTGACTTTAATGAAATCATGTGGTTGAGATTTTGTGGCCTGTGTTTTAATCTCAACCACACAATTTCATTAAAGTCAATCTAACGGTGGGGAGCGTGTCCCCATTTTTTTAAAAAAAATGGGGGTCCCTCCCCTTAAGCTCCCTATATATATATATATACAGAGAGCTTAAGGGGAGGGACCCCCATTTTTTTTTAAAAAATGGGGACACGCTCTCCACCGTTAGATTGACTTTAATGAAATTGTGTGGTTGAGATTAAAACACAGGCCATAGAATCTCAACCACAGGATTTCATTTAATTCAAATCCAACGGTGGGGAGCGTGTCCCCATTTTTTTGAAAAAATGGGGATCCCTCCCCTTAAGCAATTCCTATATATATATATGTATGTATATATGTATGTATGTATATATGTATGTATGTATGTGATGTGAGGTGGTTAAAAAAATAGATGGTTGAAATGAGAATCTGTTCTCCGTTTATATTTGTTAGAGAAGAGATACCATCTGACTTAATGGTTATTTAAAAATTTAAATTATACTAATCCACTTTTTTCTTGTATGTAAAAAGATTCTTATGGCAACCAATGAGTTGTGCATGGAAAGTCACTAACAAATTAACATAATTTTTTTGTTAATATTTCTGTGTTAGAACAAAAATGCTAAGCAGATAATATTTGATCACGTTGTATCACTTCTTTACGAAGAAATTAAAGTTTCACCATAAAATTAATTGAAAATATGAGGAGTAACTTAATTATTTATAAGCAAATACGAGGTTCTTTTTTTCCACCATTTGAGATTGATATCTCAACATGCCCGTGTAACAAATTTTTAAGCCTAATACTTGGACAACACAAATCGGGTGACGTGGAGCTTCACATGAGGAACCACCTACTTTGATACCGTGAAGAAATATAAGATTCCACCATAAAATCAATTGCATTATAAAGAGTAATTTAATTACTTATATGCATATGCATGGTCACTCTTTTTCACGACTCATACTTTCGGCACTCTAATAAGGTAAGACTAATATTGGTGAGCACGACCCAACACATTATGATAAAAATGTGATCTCTCTTACATTACTAGTGCTAAAAATATCACTTCACTAAATTTTAGTTGATTTTTATCAATTTATTACTTTATAAGTAAATATTAGCAATATTATAAAAAGGAGACTATTCAATTTTAATATGAAATAGTATCTCCCACCGAAACTCCCACAACCAGTGTTAGGCCAGCAGCCCAAAAGTCCCAAAAACCCCCATTGAAACCACCACCCACACCTCTATCTCTACTCCTCCCTCTCCTCCCCCATATCTCTCTCTCTCTCTCTCTCTCTCTCTCTAAAACCCAATTCTCTCTCTCCTCTCCACAACCAGCCTAGACTGTAAAAAGTAAAAATGGGTCAACTCTTCCCCAACTCCACCACCCTCTTCACTTCAAAGGTCTCACCCACATGCACCTTCGTCTCCCTCCTCATCGTCGGTATTCTGGGTTTTTATACCCTGCATTCCCCCCAGCCTGCACTCTCCTCCTCAAATTCCCACTCTGCCCCCCTATTCCGCCAGATTTTCCTCTCCCACGCCACCAACGCCACCCTCTCCTCCTACCTCCGCGCCCTCACCCTCCACCCCCACCTCGCCGGCACCCCGCCCTCCCTCGACACCGCCAACTTCGTCCGGGCCCACTTCCTGGGCCTGAGACTCGACACCCGGTCGGCCCACTACAACGCCCTCCTATCCTACCCACTCCACTCCTCACTCTCCGCGCATTTTAGCAACGGCTCCCGCGTGGACATCCCGTTAACCGAGACCGGCCTTAACAATGACCACGACGGTGTCGTTCCGCCGTACCACGCCTACTCCCCCACTGGATCGGCGCACGCTAAGCTGGCCTTCGCCAACCACGGCACGGACGAGGACTATCGTGCGCTGGGGGAGCTCGGGGTGAACGTCAGCGGGTGCGTGGTGATTGTTAGAAGAGGCGATGACGTGTCCAGAGGCGAAGTGGTCCGGAAGGCCGAGCAAAACGGTGCGCTGGCTGTGCTATTGTACACCGAGGGGGGAGATGGTGATGCAAGTGGGGGGTTTAAGAAGGGTTTTGAGAGAGGGTTTGTGATGAACGGCGTGGGGGACCCACTGAGTCCCGGGTGGGCCGGGGTCGACGGAGCCGAGAGGCTGGACCTGGACGACCCTGAGGTTTTGAAGAAGTTTCCGAAAATTCCATCCATGCCGCTGTCCGCGGAGGCCGCCGAGACCCTTCTGGGGTGGCTCGGAGGGGCTCCCGTGCCGCCAGCGTGGAGGGAATCGCTGCCCGCGGCAGTGGGCGGTGTCGGGCCTGGACCGACAGTGGTGAATTTCACTTACCAGGTTGGGCTTTGGTGGTGCCCATTTTTCTTTGTTGCATGGATTTTAGTCAAATGTTGTGTGAAAGGTGGTGGCTTGGAAACTTCTGCTTGTGGCAATGTGTGTTTTTTTTGACTTTGGTGTTTTCTGTTATTTCTGTTATGTTATCCAGACTGGTGGTTGTGTAAAGTTTAGTCAAATTTGGATGTGGGTCATAAACTCAGCTCTGCATTTGGGATTTTTGCTAGAAACATATAATTTTGTGAAAAAGCTTTGAGATTTTTGCCAATTTTAGGAGAATTGCTGACTTGGGGTTAAATTTTAATCAAATTTGGAAATATTTGCTTGGTTTGGTTGGTCTATATCTCAATTTGCAACCTTTAGCTGAGAATCAGATACTTGCTGGGACAAACTTTGAATTGTGACGTTTATATACCAGTTGTGGGTTTCCATTACTTGCATATATTTTCAGGAAATAAAGCCAATACGAGTTTTTCGGGCATTAGCTTTAAAAAGAAGGAATGTTGAGTAAGAAATGCTAATTGATTTTTGTATATGACATTGGTGACATTTCCATAACTACACAATAGTGCGAATTTGGAGCGCCATAATTTTCATATTTATTGTTGAATTCCATTCTCCCGTTTTCTGAGTACGTGTGTCTCTTGTATTGTTTCCGAGAGCTTGTCTTTTAGTCTCTCTGTTAGAAATCTGTTGTTCCTTGTCTACCATCGGTATCTTGTTTATAGAAATACCCCTCTACAATCTTTTAAATACTCATCTTTTGATTTGAATATTTTGTTCACTTACCGATTAGATTTTCTGAAAAAACAAGAGGAATGATATTTACGCCTGCATGGGATAATATCCTTCCTTGCTCCCTCTCTCCTTGTATATAACTTATACTTTCGTGTCTTAATTTTAGGGGGAGAAAAAGGTGGTGAAGATTCACAATGTTTTTGCTGTCATAAGAGGTTCAGAAGAGCCCGACCGCTATGTGCTGCTTGGCAACCATAGAGATGCGTGGACGTTTGGGGCTGTTGACCCCAATAGTGGAACTGCAGCATTACTTGACATTGCTCGTAGATATTCTCTTTTGATGCGTTCGGGTTGGAATCCTAGGAGGACGATTATTCTCTGTAGTTGGGATGCAGAAGAGTTTGGAATGGTAGGTGATTCTCCATTTTCATTACCAAAAAAGAGTCTGGGCAGTCACAGTCATTGTTTTGCATCAGATGGTTAAGTGACTTTTATTACATAATAGTTAGGTTGATTAATCAGAATACTTGAATTTATTGATCTCTCAAGGTAAAATTCATTATGTTCGGTGCTCTCAGGTAGGATCTACTGAGTGGGTTGAACAGAACATTGCTAATCTGGGTTCCAAAGCCGTTGCCTACCTCAATGTAGATTGTGCGGTTCAAGGGCCAGGGTTCTTTGTTCGAGCAACTCCTCAGCTGGACAATATCATCCTTGAGGTTACAAAGATGGTAAATAAATTAATCATAAACATTAACTGCACTTCTAAGAAAGTTATGGTCAGTTTGTTTCGATATGAGTCACTGTTGGCGCCTGGTATTGTCTAATATTGACTGCTATTTAATCTGACTTCAGGTTAAAGATCCTGACTCTGTCGGTGCCACTGTATATGAAAAATGGATGACAGAAAATAGAAGTGTTGATGTAAGTGATGGTTTTCCCATTCTTGCTCCATACTTTCATGTGGTATCCTACTATGACAGTTTTGGTCACATGTTCTGTCATGGATTTGCAGATCCAAAGACTCAGTGCTGTGGATTCTGATTTTGCCCCATTTTTGCAACATGCAGGGATTCCTTCCACGGATATGTACTATGGAATTGGTACACCTCTTATTTCCTTGTAGTAAGTTGGATAGAAAAATCGACTTTTATATTGATAATGCGGTAGGGTGATGAATATCCATTCTTGTTCAGATTTTCCTGTTTATCACACTGCATTTGATGCCTATGAGTGGATGACAAACTTTGGAGATCCTTTGTTTCAGAGACATGTGGCTGGTAAGCATACTTTTTTACAGACTTATTTACAAAACTGTTTGTTGTCTAGTTTCGTTAATAGATATGAAGTCTGTTGCCTTACTGTTAAAACTTCAATGTAACTTCTCTTGGGGTTATCTCAGTTGCTGGAATGTGGGGACTTCTAGCCCTCCACCTGGCCGACGATTCAATTATACCTTTCAGTTTCCTCTCTTATGCGGATCAGTTAAAGGTGTGAATCTTCTCTGAATTTTGTTATTAAAAAAGGTCGTACCCAGTGCACAAGGCTCCCGCTTTACGCAGGGTCTGGGAGAGGTGAATGTCGGCTAGCCTTACCCCCATTTATGGAGAGGCTGCTCCCAAGTCTCGAACCCAAGTCTCTGAATTTTGTTATTAACTTCTTAAATTATTTTTGGTGAAATACTGATGGTTACCATTTTACTAATGGCTTTTGTTTTAGTATAATCAATAAAATTGAGAGACAAATGGAATGCAAGCATTTAATTTTTATAATGGATAGAATGAAATGATGTAGTACGAAAATTATTTAAAGGCATTCGCTGTCATCAGTTTAACGAATTTGTCAAGAATACTATATTTGTGGTTAAAAAAAGGGGTAGTCTAGGCTTTTTCGTGCATATGGTTGGTCCTTTTTAAACTAAATGCTAAACCTACATCTTCACTAATTTTGGGCAGCATTATAAAGATGTTTTGAGCAACTTGTTAGACGGGGGTGTATCTCTACATCCCCTCACAACAGCTATTCAGGAATTTGCCTATGCCGCCAAAGAAGCTGAAGATGAAGCACAGGTAAAATCTTCAAAAATAGGCATATTGACACTCTTTGTTGCCGTCTATTAGTCAAATAATCAATGCCATTTTTTATGTCGTGTTGGAAATAAACAAGTGAAATTACAATGACATGCATACAGCACTGCATTGATTTATTTTCTCTCTTGTCCTGAAGCGGAATAAGCATAAACCTTTTGGGAAATTCTGTGAAATTTACCCTTCTTATTTTATGGAGTGCAGAAGCTGAGAGAGAAAGAAAATACAAGTGAGCTTGTAGTTTTGAAGAAGCGGGCACTGAATGATCGGCTGATGCTTGCTGAAAGGGGCTTCCTGGATTCAGATGGACTTGAAGGAAGACAGTGGCTCAAGCATCTTGTAAGTAATTTTCTTTTTCCTTGATTTCCTAAAGCTGATTGAAAATTATTAGATATTTATTATGGTAGTTCAAACGAAAAGAGAGAGAGAGAGAGGGAGTGGAAACAAAGAAAAAGAGACGAAGTGTTCATACAAACGCATTGCATGATCATTTCCCGTCTTCTTGTAGGTGTATGGGCCTCCTGGTGAGCATGGAAGCAAACTATCCTTCTTTCCCGGAGTAGGCGATGCAATGCTTCGAGCAAAGAGAATGAGCAGGAGAGAAGGGCAGGCCAAAATTCAGCACGAGATCTGGAGAGTTGCCAGAGCCATACAGAGGGCTGCAAATTCCCTGAGAGGAGACGTTTTCTGAAGTTCATGTACACTGGCCCGCCGTTTAGGCGCCTTTGGGAGGCAGGGAGTGTGAAGAAAAAGAAGAAACGTCGGAAACATTCTGGTGCAGGCCTGTATTTATGAGCATTGAGTAGAAAATTATGTAACTTTTTTGCCCTGTAATATAAACTCACAGTTTTTGTAAATAGTAACTTGGTTATGCCCTTTAAACTCACAACTTTCACCGAGGGAAGATTTTGATGTACCTTCCTTATCAAAAAGTATATTTAGCTTTTTAGACAAGTGATGATGTGTTTTATGCAAGAAACACATAATTTGTGCTTTTAAAATGCACTTCAAGTTAGGGGTCGATTCGAAAAATCGAAAACCAAAAAATATGGGACCGAAACCGAAAAACAATTCTTATATGATCTGGACATACAAATCAACACTAAAAAAAAACTTCTAAAATGCATATTTAGCTTTTTAGAAAAGTGATGTAGTTTTCTGCAAAATTTGATGGTGGCTGACTCAGAAACCGCTTAACAATTCTTATATAATCTGGACGTACAAATCAACGACGGAAACAAATAATAGAATCATAAATAAAAAGCTACCACTCGTACCGTTGAGGTTTTGACTTATCATCGATCAATAAAATTTATCTCGTATCATTGATATTTTCTTGAAAAAAAAAAAAAAGTTCGATTTGAAGTTATTCTCTTGTTCCATAGCTACTAACCAGCTTGCTTCACGAGGTTTTGACTTGTTGAAACGCTTGATTGAAATAGGTCGGCTATCTACACATTTATTTTTACATCTCACACACTTCTTTTAATTTCCGACGTCGTGTTGAATGAATTGAAAAAGATCAATCAACAAAAACTAACAAATGTGAATAAAAATACCCATATTTTATTGACAAACAACTATTTGACTTATGCCCGTTTATGCTCTCTGCTTTTTATGTTCCATGTCCGGGCACCTTATCAATATTATCATTTTGTTAACCAAATTAATATTATCATTCTGTCATGTTTATCTGATACTGTTTGGGCTTGATATACTAAATTTGGCCGAAGAAATGTGATTGAAGTTGGAAGGTATGACTCTCGGCCTAATGGTGATCCTTCATGTCAGTTGGCTTTTTCAGCCTAAAGAGGCATAACTTGATTGAGTCCTAATAGAAGTAGGATTACTAAGGGATCAGACTTAAATGTGACTCAGTCGAATCTTGGTTAAATTAAAATTATTAAGGATCAAGATGAGTTTTGATAAAAATTCGAATTATTCTAGGAATCAAAACATATGGCTGATTAGATAAGAATAAATTAAGTGGATAAAAAGACTGGGTTTATAATCCTAGTTCAAGTCAAAGAAGTCGAGACCAGCTAGAGATTGTGTTTCATTTGAAGAGAGGATTGAAGAGATAACGTCAAGGATATCCAAGTGGATGCTGAGAAGGCATAGTAAGCTTGGTTATCATGAAATCGACCTCTATAAATAGAAGTGATTCTGCAATGTGAAAAACCTCTTCAACTCAACACACAAACTCAAACGCTCTGCGAGAAGCCTTCTCACACATATTAGAAAAATACTAATTAGCCTAGCACATCTTTAGTTTGGATTAACAACACTGTGTTGATAACCAGCGACACGTTCAATTTTGATTAACACTATTGGAGCCAAAAAATCAATCAATATAGAAGTACCTTCAATTTAGATTAACAACAATACTTCAAGTTTTGTTGGTTATCTATCCAAGTCTCAGCTAGCGAGGAGTCTTTGATTATTTTGCCGAAGAGGTCACTTCATTAGCTCCCTTGCAAAGTGAAGTGTTCTATAATTGGTTACTCCCAAGTGCACTTCCGAGTTCGGCATTCAGACAGTCGAACAACGTTCACCATAAAGATGCTTATATCCTTTGAGTATCTTTGTCCCTACAGTCTACAGTCTGATACCGATTCAACGCACTTATATTCTCATGAATACAATTGAAGCTGCCAAACTTGGTGAAGAAGATTCTGAACTTCGCAATGAATTAAGTAACCTGGTCTTTCAAGTTCTAGAACACAAGACCGAGAGTGATCCCTCCTCAGTTACTTGATAGTTGCCTTAATTCATGAGGTTGTACTGTTAGCCTTTAATGCTTTTCTTGGTTACTTGCTGCCTCAATACATTGCTTGCAGTGTCGGATCTACAGAGGGACTTGGGAGGTCCCACGACCCCTCGGTGATCCTAAATTTCTACTAGAAATTTTCCGGGGGACCCCTCGTACTCGAACACGAGATCTGTGCTGCAGTTTGTAGGTTGCAGGTGCAATGGAGAAGAAGACAATGGGGGAGAAGAAAGAAAACAAGGCATTTTAACAATTGGTCCAAAACGGTAGTGTTTTGGCCAATTGTTTTAATTTAAAAAAAAAAAAAAAACAAAAACAAAAAAGACAAAAGCTGCCGTTTGTCCTTGATGTTCCATATTCTTTTAAAGCCTAGCCCCACATGGGCCACATCTTTCCTGAGAGTCCCCTTCCTTTCCCCGCTCCTCTGCTTTTCCCCTAATCCCCATCTTATTTATATTCCCCCAAAACCCTAAATTTCTAATCCCACCCAATCCCATATTATAATTACATTACTCCAATATCATACCTCCACTTGTTTCAATTCTCCTAGCCACCACTATTTGGTTCAAAGTTCAAGTAAAATTTTTGGTATTCTAATGTAATCTCAATTAAATTATATTAGATATTGATAGACATTAATAGTCTATTATTGATATGATTGTTGATATGTTTTATGTTTGTATAATCATTTTATCATTGAAATTTAGATGGAATTTTTGTTTATTGGTTGATTGGTATATATTTTGTGTTTTTGGTTAAATGTGTAGTTTAGAAATAAGAAATATGGAAAAAAATTTCAAGCCAAAGCCAATAGCACCATCTACTTGTTCGGGTAGTTCGAGCTCAAGACAAAATGAGTGTGACATTGATTTTAATAATCTTGAGAGAGACCTGGGAAAAATAATTCAAATGAAGGACTATCCTTCTAATATTCAAGATGAGGTCCGAAGAGCATATTTGCAAATGGGACCTTGTAGGTCTACAACGTATGAGTTCCCAAACACTTTGCATGCAAAGAAAAAGCGACGATTTGTTGTTTCGTGGTTTGAAGAATATGATTGGTTGGAGTATAGTATATCTAAAGATGCGGCATTTTGTCTTCATTGCTATCTCTTTAAAATTAACTTTTCACAATTAGGAAGCAATGCCTTCACTAGGGTAGGCTTTAAGAAATGGAAGAATGCAAGAGAATGTTTTGACAAACATGTTGGTCCTATTGGTAGTTTCCACAATAAAGCTAGAGAAACAGCTAGTTATCTAATGAACCAAAAGACACATATTGAAGCAGTTGTGATTAAACAGTCAGAAGAAGAGTGTATGAAATATTGTCTTTGCTTGAATGCATCAATAGATTGCACTAAGATCTTGTTGTGACAAGGCCTTCCTTTTCGTGGCCACGATGAAAGTGACACTTCGAATAATAGAGGGAATTATTTAGAGCTCTTGCAATTCCTTGTGGATCATGATGAGAAAATAAAGGAAGTTGTATTGGAAAATGCTCCGTGAAATCTCAAGCTGATAGCTCCTTCAATTCAAAAAGATATTGTCAATTCATGTGCCTTCGAAACCATTAAGGCTATTATGAAGGAAGTGAAAGAAAGTAAATTTTTTTCTATAATGGTAGATGAATCACGTGATATTTCAACAAAGGAGCAAATGGCGGTGATTTTGCGTTATGTGGACAACAAAAGGTCAAGTAATTGAAAGGTTCATGGGAGTCCAACATGTTACTGAAACAACTTCAAGTAAACTAAAGGAGTCCATTGATAAGTTCTTGAAACTACATGATTTGAGCTTCTTCAACCTACGAGGTCAAGGTTATGATGGGGCGAGTAATATGAGAGGTGAGTTCAATGGCCTTAAAAAACAAAATTTGGATGAAGAAAGTTGTGCATTCTATGTTCATTGTTTGCTCATCAACTACAATTAGCTCTTGTTGCCGTAGCTAAGAAAAACTCTGATGTTGGTGCTTTTTTCACATTGACTAATAGTTTGGTGAATGTTGTTGGATGCTCATGTAAGCGTTGTGATGCATTTAGAGAGAAACAACAAGAAAATCTCATGAAAGCTATTGAAAATGATTATCTTGAAACGGGGCAAGGGTTAAATCAAGAAACTAGTCTCAAACGTGCTGGGATACACAGTGGAATTCACATATGGTGCTTTGATTAGTTTGATTATAATGTTCTCATCTGTGGTGGATGTGCTGGACATGATTGTTGAAGATTGTTACAATGATAGTGCTGGTGAAGCAAAAAGGTTATTAAAATATTTACAATCTTTTGAGTTTGTGTTCCTCCTCTTTTTAATGAAATTCATATTATGAGTTACAAATAATTTGTCACAAGCATTGCAAAAAAAAAAAAAAAAGATCAAGAGATTGTGAATGCAATGGCTTTAGTCAAGACATGTAAAGAACAACTACGTTGCACGAGGAATGATGAAAAATTTGATCTTTTGGTTGATAAAGTATCATTTTTTTGTGTTGACCATGAAATTGAGGTGCCCAATATGGATGATTTATATGTCATTCAAGGGAAGTCATTACGTAAGGCTCCAAGAAAGACCAATCGTTATCATTACAAAGTGGAGCTCTTTATTGACATCATTGATTTCCAACTTATAGAATTAGATGATCGCTTCACTGAAGGTAATACCGAATTGCGTATTTGCTTGACATGTTTGAGTCCGAATGATTCATTTGTAACTTTTGATAAAAAGAAGCTTGTTCGCCTTGCTCAGATGTATCCTAAAGATTTCACGGATTGAGATAGATCGAGACTTCAATATCAACTTGATATTTATATTTGTTTTGTGCGTTTTGTTAAGGTTTTTTTTCAACTGCGGGGGATTAATGGTCTTGCTAAGAAAATGGTGGAGAAAGGGTTGCATCGAACATTTGCATGTATATTTGCTTGTTCAGTTGGCTTTGGTTTTACCGGTTGCAACCGTTTCAGTGGAGAGGGCATTTTTTGCTATGAATATCATTAAGGGTTCATTTCGCAACAAAATGGGAGGTCAATGGTTGAGTGACAGCTTAGTTGTTTACATTGAGAAAGATGTTTTTTCATGTATTGGTAATGAAACTATCATGGAACATTTTCAGAATGAAACCTCAGCGTGGATGCTTGAATTAGGATTTTATAACTTGTAATGTTGTTTTGCATATGATTTTTGAATGAAGTGTGTTATATTTAACTTTTCAATGTTATTTTTGTCTATAAATTTTTTGACCTTTATTATTAGGACTCCTCGAGTTTAAAATCCTGGATTTGCCATTGATTGCTTGCAATTTTTTTTTTTCTGTAGTGTTGTTTTAGGGTTGTCTCAATGTATTGTCGTATCCAATGATGGTTGCCAGTAGGCTAAACTTTTGCCTTAGGTTTTTTTTTTCCTAGTATATTGTCACCTTAGATCACGGTTGCCTGGGCTATCCCTTGGTTGATGAATGCTTAGATTTCTTGATGTCCTTATTCACGGTTGCTTTGGTTATTTTGATGCCCTAATTCATGGTTGCCTCATATTTTTTCGCTGCATCGATTCACTTCACGGGTTACTGCATATCTATCTCTCCAGATGATAGTAGCTATAAAATTCACTTCTGTTTATGCATTCAATGGGCCTGTATATTACAGTGCGTCTACCAGCGTCAATCCATATGGTCAAATTCATCGGCGGGCTGTGAACTTACCCCTTGTGGGATGGCACGTAATAGTGAACTTAGTTATCTTTTCAAACCAAGGAACCCAACTCTAACTAAATACTTGACAATGTTAGGTGTTTTCCACTTTGCCCTGAAATCCCAAGAGCTAATCCAAAATCACCTACTCGATTAACTGGCATAGCTTTTTGTCGCTGCTTTATCTGCCTGAAGTCGTGTAAACATTTTTGCTTCTTCTAAATTCTTTGTAGAAAATGCAATCCTTAACAAGGTTTTTCATGTCTTTGTTTTTATTCTTCTTCCTAAGAATCGCATCTGCTGCAACGTCGGGAACAATCACTCCTAGTCGATCTATTGGAGATGGCGAAACTCTGGTTTCGACGAAAGGAGGCTTTGAACTGGGATTCTCCAGCCTTGGTAACTCAAAAGGCCGGTACTTGGGGATATGGTACACAGTTTCTACTGATACAATTGTTTGGGTAGCCAACAGAGAAACACCACTTGGTGATTCTTCAGGACTTTTGAATCTCACTCAGCAAGGAGTTTTAGTCTTCCTTAATAGCTCAAACAGCATTGTATGGTCATAAAATTCATTAAGAATCGTGGGAAATCCAGTATCAGTACTCTTGGATACTGGAAATCTTATTCTAAAAGATGGAAATGAAACTAACCCTTATAACTACTTGTGGCAAAGTTTCGATTATCCTTGTGACACATTGCTGCCGGAAATGAAGCTTGGTTGGCACTTAGCTATCGGTTTAGAGAGGTATGTCTCGTCTTGGAAGAGCATAGAAGATCCTGCTTCAGGAGAGTTTTCACTATGGATAATTTTTTGTGGCTTACCACAACTTGTTAGTATGAAAGGAGAAAAGATACAGGTTAGAGGAGGGTCATGGAAAGGCGTTCATGTAACAGGATATGAATTTAGTGGAAAAAGAGACTTAAATCCAATAGCTGGGGTCGAATTTGGGTTGAACAAGGATGAGATCTACTATGAGTACATGCTCCAAAACAGGTCGGTGTTCTCCAGATATGTATTAGGCATTGGGGAGCGGTTAACATTGGTGCACCAAACATAGAGTTGGGAACTTTCCTTTACAATCCCTGGAGATCGGTGTGAAAATTATGCCTCATGTGGTGCATATACTAATTGCAATATCAATCACGCTCCCATATGTGCTTGCTTGAAGGGATTTGCACCAAAATCTCCAAAAGATTGGAACTGAGGATACTGGTCCGATGGGTGCATTCGGTAGACTCCATTGGCCTGCAGCCATGAAGATGGCTTCCTAAAGTACAATTGGATTAAATTGCCAGACACATCTTCGTCATGGTTTAATAAAGGTTTAATAAAAGCATGAGCCTCAAGGAATGCAGGCGATGTTTAGAAAATTGCTCATGTAGGGCATATGCAAATCTATACATCAGGGGAAGAGGAAGCGGCTACTTGCTTTGGTTTGGTAACCTCGTTGACATAAGAGAAATCACTATTAACGAAATTCAGGACGTCTATATATGGATGGCAGCTTCAGAAATAGGTAGCTCATAGACTTTTATTTTCTTTCCAAAGCTGGTTGTAAAGGTCACTACATATATTTGAGAAGGTGAAATGGGGTTTTGTCTACTTTCTATGCTTTCTTCTTCTTTTTTCCCTCCGAGAAGGAGGTTTGATAAGGCAGCAGTTAGAAGCATTGTGAAAATCATTGAGGTTTTCGTAGATCAAGGTCTATAATAAAAGGCAGTAGTACATGTTTCTACCCGAAAAGAAAGTTATAAGCAACCTGGCTAAATGAAGCTGATGTTTACATTTACTACAACATGATTGATTGCTAACATGAAAATTTTGATTTGGGATATTTCAAATTGTAATGAGAAAAAGCTACCAATTCTTATCAGCTCTGCAATTTTACTCTTGGGAGTGCTAATAGTTGGGTCGATATTGTACATACGGAAGAAGAGAATCAGAAATGAAGGTAAGTATCTCAGACAAGGACTACGACTTTTATTTTATTTCCGGATATCTAATCATAAGATTTGAGAACAAAAACCTAGATAATAAAAATTGCAATAAGCAGCAACAAGCTGGGAGAATGTGGTTTTGAACTTGTGTACAAGGTAACATAAATTTAAACAACTAAAATACCATATTTTGTCATACAGAATTTAAAACTTTTTGAAATGATGATGCATATGGCACATTGATGGGAGGGAAATAAGTTGCAGTTAAGAGACTTTCGAAAAATTCTGGACAAGGAATGAGGGTGTTCATGAATGAAGTTAAGCTTATAGCTAGACTTTAGCATCAGAATCTCGAAAAGCTCCTGGGTTGTTGCACTCAAGAAGATGAAAAGATTCTAATATATGAATTCATGCCTAATAGAAGCTTAGACTTCTTTATTTTTGGTACGACTTCCTCCGAAGCCAACCATTTGGCTTTTAGGTCATACCATCCTTCGCTTTCAAATTTATTATACCAGAATTCAATGTTGCATTGATTAACAGGCTTAAAATTTCTTCAAATCAAGAGGGACAAAAATTGCTCGACTGGACTAAGTGCTTCCACATTATTGGTGGAATTGCTCGAGGACTTCTTTACCTTCACCATGACTTTAGAGTAAGGATTATCCATCGAGATCTAAAAGCTAGCAATATTCTCCTTGATAATAATATGAACCCAAAGATTGCAGACTTCGGCTTGGCTAAAATATTCGACAGTGATCAAAGTCAGGCCAATATAAATAGAGCGGTTGGAACCTAGTAAGCACGATCAGATTTGTTATATGATTTATGTTTCACATTGTGTTGTTTTCCCGAAATCCTCTCACCACGATTTTGATTTGGTAGTGGTTATATGTCTCTTGAATAAGCCATATATGGAATTTTTTCAATGAAATCTGATGTCTACAGCTTTGGAGTTATACTGTTAGAGATGTTGAGTAAGAAGAAGAACAGGGGATTTAGTCATCCTGATCACCACCTTAACCTTCTTGGACACGTAAGTATAACGAACGAGATGCTGATATTTTACTTTAATGAAATTAGTGAGTTATACGGTGCAAACTTCGAAGCACCCCCTCATGACATGCCATTTAACATCATAGGTGGTCTGCAGCAAAGCCCTTTTGCATATTATCCTACTAACATAGCATACATGTTTCAATTGTTTTCAAGGCATGGACACTATGGATGCAAGATAAACAACTGGAACTAATCGATAAGATGCTTTCTGATTCGTGCAACATATTTGAAGTTGTAAGGTGCCTTCATGTGGGGCTGTTATGCGTGCAAAGAGTACCTGAGGATAGACCAAGCATGTCATCTGTGGTTCTGATGTTGAGCAGTTATGTGGCCTTGCCGCCTCCAAAGCAGCCTGATTTCTACATTGAACGAAACGTCTCCGAATCACCATCAAGGACGCTTCCATGTTTAGAGAATACTTTCAGCACTACGTTGATAGAACCTCGGTAGATCATCATTGGTTAGTCCTACTATCACAAAACATGTTCAGAATGTTGAAATGAAACTTATAGTCTTAGCTGGGAAACAATGAGACATGAGATTACTGTTAGTAATTTTAATGTGGAAATGAATGTGATCAACTAAATAATTGGACTACATACTTGTTTAAAACATTTCATAATGATATAGATTCAACCAATAATCAACATATCACTTACTTGCAGAGTTAAAGTTGACAATCATAAGGTTAAGGTTGAGTGGGATAAGAAAATGAATGATAAGAAATAAATTGTAACAACCCGACCCGATTTTATAGGAACAAAGGGGGTATTTTTGCGAATTTTGCACCTTGGGCTAGATCATTTTTCTTTTAAAATGGTTTTTGGGTCTTAATTAGTGAGTCCAAGGCGCCCACCCCCTGATTTGTGTCCCCCTGTCTTTCTCTCTCTTTTCTCTCAGTTCTCTCTTCTCCCTCACTCTCTCTTCTCTACCCGTGCTCTCTCTTTCTCTCTGCACTCTCTCCTTCTGCCCGAGCACCACCCCCACGCACCCAACACCACAACAACATCAACATCTCCATTATCACCCTAGTGAGCTTAGAATCGAAAGAGAACACCCCAAACCCCTCCCTTTCTCGGCCTACACTGTTCACCGAAGTTCTCTGGCGAGTATCCTCCTCCTCCGGCGAAGGTAAGCCTTGAACCTCATCTTAAATTTGTAGATCATGTCTTAGTGTATGTTTGGAAGTGGTTTTAAGAAGTTTTATCGATGTTTGGACATAGGAACCTCACGAGGGAAAATTTCCCCAGTTTTCTAGCAAGCACTGCCCCTTTCGAGGTAATTTTCGGCTAAACCATGATGAGTTGGCTGGAGTGTAAGTTATCAATCTCTTCATCTCCTTGAGTACTACAACTTTTCTTTTTGAATTACCCAATTTTGTTGAACATTGAAGAAGTTATATCCATTTGAATCTTACCCAGTTTCCAGCGACCTCTGAGGTTTTAAGGCATTTTCTGTCCAAACCATAGCGAGTTAGCCATTGTGCAGGGTACCATTCTCTTTTTCTCGTCGAGAACTATAACTTTCATTTTTATTTTACTTGATTTTGTTGAGTAACGAAGAAGTTATGGGTGTTCAAAGTGGTGCCCAGAAACTGGCCAATTCATTGGCCTGAAAACGGGTTAACCCGAGCCAAGTCCTTTGAAACCATCCCAAAACCCACGAGCTTCCAGCCCAACCCATGAGCCTTTTAAGCCCAAACCCAATTAATTACCCCATGCCCTTTTATCAACCTAATTCCCTAACCCATTAACCTAGAAACCCAAAACCCTTTAGGCCTAAACCCCCTAGCCCATTTACCTAAACCCAACCCAATTTCCTAATTCTAAAACCCAACCCAAAACCCTAAGTGAACTAAGGCCCTTGGGCCATGTGAAGCATGGACCCAAGCTCAAAAACCCTAGGGCCCTTTGGCCCAAGCCCTCCAGGAATATTCTAAGGAATATTCTTGGAATATTTCCCTGTTGACTTTTCATAAATTTAACCGGGACCCTTCTTAGGGTAATTCGACGTCTTGAATCCGTTTCTGATGTCCATTTTCTCAAATTCAATTGTTGTAATATAGTCTTATTAATTAGACCCTTTATGCGCTTAGGAGCAATTTATTGTGGCGTTCTGTCTCCGTTAGTTTGCATGGCTCTCGGCGGTGAAGTATCTATGAGTGGACCCCTTCTAAAAATGCATGTTTTAATAGTAGAAATGCATACATGAAAAACATGATTTAATGATTACGTTTTATGAGATAACATGCTTATTAAGGCTAGTTTGAATTATTACTATTTTTCCTATAACCCGTGTTCTTTATAGAATATCTTATGGATGACGATATAATATTTAGAACACGTTTATAACACCTCTTTATAGTATAGATGATGGATGACTTTATACTATGAAGTTGCCTTTCAAATAAATGTATGTTCAATGGTTTTGTACTTACCTAGTGGTCCCTATTCCGCTATGGGGCGATGGATAGATTCCATCCTGGGCGACAGTTACGGTGTTGGCATAGGGCATGAAAGGTTTTTCCTACAGTGCCTCTACCAGTGTCACTCCATATGGGCATGCTGTAAACCTACAAGCCTTGCAGCAACACATTAAAGTAGTATCTTATTTGATGGCATTTTTGTCTTAGGTTGAAGTTTCCCTCCATTGGAGAAGTGATCAATTTATTGGTTGGTTGTCAACTTACCCCCTTAGGGAATGGCATGTAATTGTGACCTTTGTTTAGCCTTTTCAAACAAAGGACCCAAGTCTAACTAAATACTTGACCATGTTAAATGTATTCTACTTCAGACGAAATCCGAGGAACTAATCCAAAACCACCTACTTGATTGACTGGCTTAGCTTTTGTAGCTGTTTTATCTGCCTGAAGTCGTGTAAACCTTTTTGCTTCTTCCAACTTCTCTATAGAAATGATGCCAACGCAATACTTGACAAGGTTTTTCATGTCTTTGTGTCTATTATCCTTCCTAAGAATCACATCCGCCGTTACACCAGGAACAATCACTCATATTCGATCTATTAGAGATGGTTAAACTCTGGTTTCGGCTGGTGAAGACTTTGAACTGGGATTCTTCAGCCCTGGTAACTCAAAAGGCCGGTACTTGGGGATATGGCACACAGTTTCTACTGATACAATTGTTTGGGTAACCAACAGAGAAACATCACTTGGTGATTCTTCAGGATGTTTGAATTTCACTTAGCATAGAGTTTTAGTCATTCTTAATAGCTCAAACAGCATTGTATGGTCATCAAATTCATCAAGAACCGTGGGGAATCCAGTATCACAACTCTTGGATACGGGAAATCTTATTGTAAAATATGGAAATGAAACTAACCCTTATAACTACTTGTGGTAAAGTTTCGATTATCCTTGTGACACATTGTTGCCAGAAATGAAGCTTGGTTAGAACTTAGCTAGCGGTTTAGAGAGGTATGACTCGTCTTGGAAGAGTACAAAAGATCTTGCTCCAGGAGAGTTTTCGCTACGGATAATTCATCGTGGCTTACCATAACTTTTTACTATGAAAGGAGAGAAGATACATGTTAAAAGAGGGTCATGGAATGGCATTCATTTAACATGATATGAATTTAGAGGAAAAAGAGAACTAAATCCAATAGCTGGGGCCAAATTTAGGTTGAACAAGGATGAGGTCTACTATAAGTACATGCTCCAAAAAAGGTCGGTGTTCGCCAAATATGTATTGAACTCGTTAGGCGTTGGGGAGCTGTTCACATGGGTGCACCAAACACAGAGTTTGGAATTTTCCCTTACATTCCATGCAGATCAGTGTGAAACTCATGCCTTGTGAGGTGCATATACTACTTGCAATATCAATCGTTCTCCCATATGTGCATGCTTGAAGGGATTTGCACCAAAATCTCCAAAAGATTGGAACTCAGGATACTGGTTCGATGGGTGCATTCGAAAGATTTCGTTGGCCTGCAGACATGGAGATGGCTTCCTCAAGTACAATGGGATTAAATTTCCATACACATTTTCTTCATAGTTTAATAAAAGCATGAGCCTTAAGGGATGCAGGCGATTATGTTTAGAAAATTGCTCATGTACGGAGTATGCAAATCTAGATATCAGGGGGGTGGGGTGGAGAAAGAAGCTGCTTGCTTTGGTTTGGTAACCTCGTTGACATAAGAGAATTCACTAGTAGTGGCAATTCACAGCCACTGAAAGAAGAACCATAACATAGTTCATTTTGGCTACTGGAGTGAATGTCTCCTTGTAGTCTACTTCAAATGTCTGAGTAAAACCACGCGTAACCAATATGGCCTTGTGACGTTCAATTGATCCATCAGCCTTGAACTTTATCTTATAGATCCATCTACTCCCAATAGCTTTCTTCCCTGATGGTAACTTCACAATGCTCCATGTTTGATTGTTCTCCAAGGCACGAAGTTCATCCTTCATAACATTTCTCTACTCAGGAATTAGTTGAGCTTCTTGAAAGGTTCGTGGTTCAATGTGATGGGAAATTTCAGCCAGGAACATAGCATGATTGGGAAAGACACGACTATAATTCAACACCTCAATGATGGGGTGTTTGGAAGCAAAGGTGACATAGTCTCGGAGCCTTGCTGGAGGTTGTCGAGCACGCACAGGTTTATGCCTTGTAGGAGGCGAAATGGGAACCTCCTCGTGACTTTCATCTTGAGTAGACTCATTACCATCCCCCAGATTGCTAGGTTGAGGAGACACATGAGTAGTGTCACTCACAATCTCTTCTTGTCCGTGATTGCTAGTGGCTTCAGGATCCAAATGCACTAAGTGTCAATGCACACAGGCAAAGGAAATAAGTCATACATTAGCTCCTCCTCTCGAGAGTAAGCAGCCTTCTTGGAGAAATATGGAACAGTTTCCCCAAAATTTACATCCCTAGACACAAACATTTTGTTAGTGATAGGATGAAAACATTTGTAACCTTTTTGGGTTGATGAATATCCCATGAAGACACACTTCACAGCCCTAGCATCCAGTTTTTCATGGTGCAATGCTTGAACATGAACAAAGCAAGTGCAGCCAAATACCCTCAAATGTGATAGAGTTATAGGCTTTCCTTTAAGAGTTTCATAAGGAGACTTAAACTCTAAAATAGGACTAGGCAATCGGTTGATTAAATAAGTTGCAGTAAGAATGGCTTGTGACCAAAATTTCTTTGGTACTTTCATATGCAACATCAATGCACACGTCTTCTCAAGTAAATCTTTGTTCTTCCTTTCAGAGATCCCATTTTGTTGTGGGGTTCCCACACAACTTGTCTGGTGGATAATACCATGAGAGCTCAAATATTGATTCATATTGTTGGATAAGAACTCAGTGCTATTATCGGTTCTTAGGTTATTAATGGTTGATTGAAATTGAGTTATGACAAGTTGATGAAAGTCTTTAAACATAGAGAAGACCTCATTTTTTGATTTCAAGAGATATAGCCATGTTGTTCTAGTAAAGTCATCCACAAAGATAACAAAATATTTATATCCATCAAAAGATTCAATAGTTGGACCCCAAACATCGGAGTGTACAAGTTCAAAAGGTTTGCTGGCCCTATACATTGAGGAAGTAAAAAGGAGTCTAGTAAACTTGGAGAATTGACATGTATCACACATTATAGATGATTGGTACATTTTGGGAAAAAAATTAAACAAAGCAACCTCTGATGGATGGGTTAAGCTTTGATGCCAGATTTATTGGTCCTTGGGCGAGATTGAATCAACTTGGAAGACTTTGACTAGATGAGATTCCTTGCATAGATAATCCAGACCATTAAAAAAAAACCTTCACCAATCGTCTTCTTAGTGAGAGAATCATGAAACACAACACTGCTTGGTGAGAAAGTGACAAGACAATTTAGGGTTCTAGTGATCTTCCCTACTGACAAAAGTTGAAAGGGAAAGGTAGGAACAAATAGTGCAGTAGACTCAAGGTTGTTTGAAAGCAATTTGACTTTTCCCACGCCTAAAACCATGGCATTTTTGCCATTAGCAGCTGATACATGAGAAGGTTTTGACAAGGTTTGAAAACTATGTAAGTTGGAGGCTTTGTTTGTCATATGGTCAATGGCTCCTGAGTCGATAATCCAACAATCATGTTCAATACTAGTGTGTAGAGTAGTTGAGAAAGCACTAAAAATATATGGAGCCTTGCTTCTTGGTATATTCTCATTTTCAGCAAGGAAACATGCGAACTGTCCTAGTAACGCAGTGAGATTTTCATTTGTAGCCTTCGAGCTCTCTGTAGCTTCTCTATGTCCCTTGTTTTGCAAGTATATTGCAAATTCATTGATGAGTAAGACATGATTTGAAGTGAAGTCCTGAATACCATCAGTGAATGAACTGTAACTGTGAATGAACTGTGTACGAGCCAAAGCTGGGCTGCCTTGAAGGAATCATTTTGTGATCCTTGTTGAACTTAGGTTTCAGTTCAGGATGCAGAATCCTGCACTTTTCCTCAACATGACCTACTGCGTCACAGTAACTGCACTTCAAATGTGGATTTTTACCCTTGTAAGGCCTGTTGATTGAGGGTTTATGTATTGCAGCGTAGACTCTAGATTTAGAAATTTTGGGATTCTTCTCCAAATTCATCACCCTTCTTCGAGCTTCTTCACGTTGAACAGTGGCACACACCGTTTTGAACGAAGGAAGTTTGACATTCATCAGGATGTGGCTCTTGAGATCCTCACAGTCCGAGTTCAAGCTAGCAAGCAACTGATATAGAACAACAGTGTCAATGGTATGAGGTAGATAAACATCTAACTCATTCCACATAGTCTTGAAACTTCCCAAGTGCTGCATAAAAGATTTTCTATCTTGTTGAAGACTGGCAATGTCTCTCTTTAGCTGACAAACTCGTGCGTAATTGTTTTGATTCCCATACGTGTCCTTCACAAATTTCCATAGATCATGTGAGGACTCGGAATAGCTGAAGATTTCAGCAATGTTGGTTAAATTGTTACTTAATAATCGCATAAAGGAGCAAAAAGAATAAAAGTAAAAATTAGTTCGCGCCAGGTAGGGGTCGAACCTACGGCCTTCTGCTTAGGAAACAGACGCTCTATCCACTGAGCTACAGGCGCTTGTCGATATCATATACCTACTTTAAAATTATTATTCTTTTACATCTACTTCCCTCCCATTTAATTCCGAATGAAAAAAGGAGCCAAAAAAACAAGAGTTCAGAACGCGAGAGAGAGAGAGAGAAATGGAGGAATCGATTCGGAGCTTGTGCAAGGGCGTCGCGTCCTTCTGCAACCACTTCCACAGCAGCTGCGACGCCCTCAAAACTTCCGTCGACCGCCGCCCCATCCCTCTCGATACGGCGTCGTCCAACTTCCTCAATCCCTCAACCGCCGCGTCTCCGCCGCCAGCACCCAACTCAACCTCCTTGAAACGATGTCGCTCGGCACCGTCTCCTTCGAGGAGCTCTTGGGACACTGCTGCGAGGTCCAAGGACAACCAAACCTGCCTCCTCCACCTCCAACGTCGTCTCTCCCCCTCCTCCGTCGCCCGTACTAGTTTTCTCGCCTGCCAAACACGCCCTTAAAAATAATTATTCGTAATAAATTATTAATTACGGTATTTTCAGCAGAGCTTGAGATCGACGAGGACGACTTTGAAAGGACGCCGGTTGTTCAAGAGGAGGGATTCTATGCACCTGTCATTGATGAAGAAGAAGATTTGTATCCTTAATAGGAATTTGTAATTAAAATTAAAAATTTAGGAATTGGAATTTTGATTTGTGTTTTCTTAGTGGTGTTTCGATTAGATTGGATGAGTCTTTGAGTTTGAAGAAGCTCGGGCTTTCGGATGCGTCTCTTGCCACTTTAGCATCTCAAGGTCAGAAATTTATATCAAAACCCGTAAATCTGTTTGTTTGTGATTTCTAGTTCACAATGCTCGAATTTTGCGTACTTGCTTTCTTAGTTTCAGTTTAATTTTCGCTGATGCAATCGACACTTTGAGTTCTATCGCGCACTCTGCTGCAGCTAATGCTAAAAGTGAGGAACCTGATATAGCTATGCATGAGTTTTAAGTCCTTTAAGGGGTCGTATGATGCTTCCACGAAGACCTCAGGAGCTCCCAGAGATGGATTGCTATCTGATTTCGGTATTTAATTCTGTCTTTTGTAGTATGTTTCCACTGAAAATCATCGGTTTAGCTGGGAACAAAATCTTATGACGATTGCCCATTGATGTTGGCATTGCTTTTGAATAAATGTAGGGGAAGTTGAGGATAAACCAAAGCTAGCTGAAGTTCCTTTGCCTCTTGTAAAGGTATCCCAGGATGACTACGAGAGCCTTCCTTCCTACATGAAAAGTCTAGCACCTTGGGAGGTATGAAGCTGCGTCGTGTTTATTGTGATTGCATTTATGTTTTCAAATCTGCATACACTGTATTGCAAGGTAGCGCTTAAGTGACCTGCATCATGATTCATGATAATGGGAACGACTTGTAAGCAGTGAATTATTATCCAAGACCAAAACATGAATCACAGTCTAAAAGCTCCAACCAAAATTCATGTATAAGAGAACCAAGAAGAAAAGCATACCTGCAGCAACTCCAGAACTCGAAGCCATAGCACCAAGCTTCCAGTGAACCTTCTCTTCTCTTGCAGATTATCTAGAACTCGACTTTCAAATAGGATTAAGTCCAGTATGAGTGTTTTTTCTGTGAGAAGAGAGGTCATTATATATATACACATATAATCTTTACCTTGACAGATTAGGATTCCCTATTAAAATCCATATACGAAACAAACACTTATTTCCTTGTTATACATGAACTGATCTCAATGCTATACAAGATCCTTCTTTGCCAAGGATTAGCATTCCTTTTGTCAACAAGACTTTTCTATCAAACTGAACACCTATAGCCGATCCAAAACTTCTCTATCTCATACTCATATTCTCACACGACTCTTATACCGGCATTTGGAATCCTTATGGTGATAAAATATAGAGAGAAGTATCTATTGAATGACTGAGAAATTGACTATTATTCTGATAGCTGTAAGATGTTGAATGTTGGATAGTGAAGTATCTATCTAGTGATAAAGTTTCCATGCTAATTGTGCTTGAGTGTTAAAAATGATATCCTAAAGGTTTCCCGTTTTAGCAACCCCAAGGGTATAGACCACGAGAGAGCTCAGGTTTGTCATTGGTCATCGTCTTGTCTTGGAACATTGTTTGAGAATGCTTCATAGCAGATTTACGCATGGTTTGAGGATTTCACTTGGCTAAATCAGTAGTCTCATTGCAGATGAAGGCTTTTTCTTTTTTTTTTTGTTTTTTTTTTTCCATCCAATTGATACAAGTTAAAATGTGCAAATTTATATAAAGCCAATGGAATCGACCAAGATGTGAGGTAATGTAATAGATGGCGTTGAGGACTCTGGAAAAGTTTATGAATATGTATGATGCACCGTGTAACTCAGAGGATATCGTTATCGAGGTAGTGTCTTCATTGAGAAAGAAAAATGAATGCAAATAAGAATGACATTAGGGTAGAATAAGATCGATGTTGACAAACTTTCCGTGCCTTTATGTGCATTTAGAAACTTACCAGTTTTAGTCTTAAATGAATATATCAATCCTCATCAAATATCACAGTTCGCTTTGTAGTTTACTGTATGACGTCAAATTTGTTGTTCGTTTTGTTTCCAATTTGTGAAAAATTGTGTTGTGTTGAACTCAGACTTTCAGGACTTGGTTGCCGCTGTCGAGAAGATTAATTCAAGCCTGAAACAGAAAGCAAGGGGGAATAATTTCTTTCATCAAGATGAAATTTCGTCCTTGGGCTTAGGTAAGTTCTTTTTTTTGCTTCTTCATAGACTTTGATTTCATGCAAGAACAATAGCATGCCTGCGGTGCATCCATACTTGTTGGCATATGCACACATGTTTCATTTGAAATCTCTTTACCACCATATGTTTATAGATGTCGAAATCAACGACCTGATTTGGTGCTGTTTCATAGATATAGGGCTGAAAGCGAGCTCTTTGCTCCTGCTTGTACGCATGAATCGATTTTTTAGACCGTAAATGGTTTAATATCGTACCAAGTTTTGTAACGGGATGTAGATCATATCCAATGGAGTTTCATAAATACGAGTCTTACGAATCCTGCTGACAGAACTGCGTTAGCCTTTTACCCAATTATGCAACGGAATTGGCGCATTAGGTTTGTTTTTTTTTAAGTTCCGTTCGAGAACTATTTCGTTTTTAATTTTTGGTTTTCACTTAAGATGCCACATCTACTTATGAGACAGATAAGGCAAGTCAAGACGATACCACACTCCGGTACTTAGAAGTTTCGTGGTTACGAGATCATTCTCCCACAATATTTCCTAATGTCATTTGTACTAAATCATTCACTTGTACTCACTAAAGGAGAACTTGAACCTATGTACTTGTGCAAACCCTTCACAATTAATGAGAACTCCTCTATTCCGTGGACGTAGCCAATCTGGGTGAACCACGTACATCTTGTGTTTGCTTTCCTATCTCTATCCATTTATATACTTATCCACACTAATGACCGGAGCAATCTAGCGAAGATCACAAAAAGTGACCGTTTTCGCTACCTAGGATCTATCTTGCAAGAGAACGGAGAATTAGATGGAGATCTCAACCATAGAATACAAGCTAGATGGATGAAGTGTAAGAGTGCATCCGGCGTGTTGTGTGACCGTCGTAGGCCACTGAAGCTCAAGGGAAAATTTTATAGGACGGCAATAAGGCCAGCGATGTTGTATGGCACAGAATGTTGGGCTGTGAAGCATCAACACGTACACAAAATGGGTGTAGCGGAGATGAGGATGCTTCGTGGGATGTATGGGCACACGAGAAAGGATAAGATTGGGAATGAGGATATCCGAGGTAAAGTAGGAGTAGCCAAAATTGAAGGAAATATGAGAGAAAATCGGTTCCGGTGGTTTGGACATGTGCAAAGAAGGCCTACTGACGCTCCGGTTCGAAAATGTGACTACGGGACAGGGGTTCAGGGCCGAAGGGGTAGAGGAAGACCTAGGAAAACTTTGGAAGAGACCCTAAGAAAAGACTTGAGTACTTGGATCTAACGGAGGACATGACACAAAACCGAGCACAATGGCGTTCTAGGATTCATATAGCCGACCCCACTAAGTGGGAAAAGGCTTTGTTGTTGTTGTTGTTGTTGTTGTTGGATTTGTCTGTGGACTTATCAGTCATTTTGCAAGAGGATACTGAAGTCATTTAAGAAAAGTATGTATTTGGGTCCTGAAATGAGTTTTGAGTGTTAACATAACCATTCTACATTGAATTGAAATAGGTTGCTCTGGGTTACAAAATACTTCGAATGTTTTTACCGTTTTTAGATCCTGGTTTTTGTATTTTTTTTTAAACAAAGATCTTACGGTTAAGACACTCAGAGTAGTGTAAAAAATCCCATGCAAGATCAGGTTGAATAATCTCAACTTGAATAGCTTCATGAAATCAGTGTTGGTAATTTTGGTCTTTGGAGTTGAAATGCAAGCTTTTAGCATGAGGGTTAGGTGAAAAAGCCACCATGATTTTTAACGTGAGCGCAACCTGTATAAATAGACCAAATTAGCTGAGGAAGAACAATAATACAAACAAACTCTTTCTTTCAATTAAGCAGATACAGTGGTAACAATGTGTTTTGAGGAAATTGAGACGTTACTACATGGCTGAATAAGAAAATTAACATGACGAAGAAACAGGATTGCGAGGGACATTGTGAACAATTGCTCGTAAAAAGGCTTCTATGACCTGTATCGCGGGTCAATTGGTTACAATGCCTCATTCAATCCTGTTTTTTTCATCATGATTCTTTTCATTTCCGGCAGTCATGTACCCTCTCAAGTTCCTCAAACAGATTGATACCACCATATTTGCTTGCTTGAAAAGAAAGGAGTTTTTTGGTATTTTCGTTGTACCTTAAGCTAATTGGTCTTATTTTTAAAAGTGGTATTCATGTCAAAGTCATTGTGGCTTTTTCACCTACTTCTAACGCTAAGCTTGCATTTGAACTCTCAATACCAAATGGAAGGTGATTTTTCACCAGTTTTTTCTAGCTTGTACGGCGGCCATCGGACCGCACTTGTGGTCGCCCTTGTTCACAGCAAGCGCCCAATGTATGCAGATGTTGGAAATCCTGGATTTCTTCAGGTCATTCCGCAGATGGGCATAGTGTTCTTTTATTTTCAACAAAACTGAAGAGGCTTTTGAGTGTAAACAGAACCACTCTTTTTTAAAAGAAAACTAATGAAAAGGATTTGGAAACTTTGAGTTTTAATGATAAGGACAAAATAAAGGGTAAAGTGAATAGTACCAGGATTGATTTTTTAGTGTAAAAATGTGATTTTTCGTTAAAGTGAACAGTACCGGGAGCTTTTCGTTAAAGTTCCCCTTTTTTAATTCAACACTCAAGGCATCCCCCAGAGTCAACATGGCTTGCTATGTTTATTAGATTGGATTAATCCCCAAACCCCAAATTCGGATATCAATTTGCTTTGGCATTGCAGAGATAAACCTCTATAAAGTCATAAAGTTGGGACCAAGTTAATTTCATATTTTAGAGAGGTGATTAAATAATAGAGGTGTAGTTAAAAATATTATTTATTAACTTATTTATCCTTAATGAATGTGTGTGGAAATACCCAAATTTTCATGCCAAGAAGTTGTAAACATGCTTGAGAAGTTAGAAACATTGCGGCTTCAACAAGGTGTCCGTGTTGACAAAGTATTATATTACCCACAAGCTTAAAGAGGTGGTATCAACTTTAAAAGCTAAAGCCTTGTCCCAAACAACTTTAGAGAAATATTGAGTTCATCTTAAACTTTTATTTGTGATATTGCATATTTTTGTACTCATCGACAATTATTACTGTGTGGCGATGTGTTTCCTAAGATGGGACCAAAAAAAAATTATAACTTATCACCGTATGAAGTTTATTCCTACACATAACTAGTACCAAGTTGGGACCAAAATTGTTTGACTTTAGAAGATTATTCCTTTACAGAGTATTACTTTAGAGAGTTTTTACTGTATAAGATAAAATATAAAAAACTAAAAGGGACATGTGGTCCAATATAGAGATTTTTTAATGTACTTGAAACATGAAATAGTACGGCACATGTTATTACACAATTAGAAGGACACTTGGAAAAATAAACTTTCCTCCAATTGTATAATAACATGTGGTGTACCGTCCCAAATACTAAGCATGTTGAAAAATTTCTCGATAAGGTGTTGAGTTTCTATCTATGCATCCCGGATTCGAAACCTTATCCATCCCTAAATTATTGTAATAGTTTCGAACCCTTCCCTCTCCTTAATAATAAAAAATTTAGAAAGGACAAGTAAAAGGGATATGCGTACTCATATTTTAATGTTCCTGGATCAATTGAACTGCATTGCCGAAAAGCGTTTTTCACTTGAATTTCAATAGTGTATCTTATACATCTATTTTGGTATATAAATCAACATGTCCTGCATGCATGGACGACGCAGTGACTTGTGCAAAACTGACATGCGAAATCATAAACACTGCATAGATGAACTGAAAAATAAACGGTTCAGATTGATGCACACAAACACGACAATTCGAAATCATATATCTTATACAATCTGAGAGCCAGAATTGTGAACAAGCCAACCACGCTAATACAAACCCCTTGTGCAGTTTTTTCCCATCTCTTTCACGAAATTAAGATAAAATTAATTGAACAGAAAAATAATATTACGGAACAATCCTAAATGCAAATGCAGCCGACTGTACCCGATACAAATGCCCTCAAAATCTCCTTATGTACTGCTAAATTACAACGGAGCTGTATAGGGAACGCAACCAACCTCCGAAAGCGAGGCGGCGCCTTCACCAAGGAGGCAAAACAAACAAACAAAAGGATCAGAGCAGAACTCCAGCAGAGGGATTAACAATTTTACGACACATCGGGAGATGATCTTCCAGTTCCGCAACCACATGAATCAACATTTGAGCCCAAAAGACAACAATCGAATCCTAACCAAATCACCCCTATATGATACGAGCTACATTGTTTCGCATCCTGGCTATTTTCAGACTGCCTCTGTGGCACTGAAGGATGCTAAGTACAAGCTGATGCACCGGCCTAGGACCATCAGCTCTTGTTAGTTGTATATTTTAACTGGCTTCTCGTACGTGTGACGGTTCTGCAATATATTGTGAGGTGAATCAAAACCAAGAAACGGGAGGTATCCATTTATTCGATACACTATTTGGGCATGAGCATGTGAAGTTTGTATAACACCGAGAAGCAGCACTTACCTGATTTACTGCATACGCTCTCTTAGGAGCATTATCAGAGTGCTCCAACCCAAGGTACTGCTCCCATGCACCATAAACATCTCTTCTCTGAGGAAAACAAAAGCCATAACAATGGAATTAAAGAACCCACAATGCAATAACGGCAATACCCATAAGCACAAGATTACAATAGACCATAGAACATACCTGAAAACGGCTGGACACAACATCAGAATCCTGCAAGTACTCAGGACGACCAAGTGACAAGAAAGCAAACTTCCACTGCGCAACCAAAAGGGAAATAGATGAGCAGAAAAATAAAAACCCATTAATTCTAGAGGTAAAACAATCTTTTCCTCCAGTAACGTTCCAACAAATGTAAGGTTGAATCAAGTACCTTGGCAAACTCCTCATCGGGGACCTGCAATTTCTTTTGTATCCGTTCTTTAACTTCAGCTAAAGTTTCACCTTCATGGATGACCAAGAAGAAAGGTTCCCCAAAATTTTGTACTTGCTGTTGAAATGTACAAAGAACAAGATAGTTACTAAAATCTTTATATATTTGGGTTAATCAGTCTTCATCTCTAACTGAAACAGTAATCAAATAGTTGTACAAAATACCAATCAACAAGCCAAAATTCCGCTTGCAAAAAAAATTTAATAAAAATTCACATACCATCTGGTTCTGTGCAGTGTCTTTTGTAAAGTGGTAAACATGAATCAAGCGATCATGGGGACCCAAGTTTTTCTCTTCTTCTGGAATCTGATACAAGAGGGGGAAAAAGTCAGCTGCATAGAAAGTACCAAGTAAAAATATCAATCCAAGCAAGGATGCTAATCTGGAAAGGGAAAACCAACTAATTACAAATCTTGCCCATAAAACTACACCCACATTCTAAAAAATTTCAACTGAATAAAGAAGAAACTTCCCAAAATAAAACTAAATAAAGAAAAGGGGGAGAAATGAACTTGCCTCCTCTGCACGCAAAGTCCAGTACTGGTCATTTATATTCTCAATTTTCTCACTGTGTGGGAAGATCTGAAAACAAACAGATGGAACTGAGTGCAACTACAGACTGCACATACATTATTCGACGGAAAAAAATTCTGATATAACAAGGTCCTTTAGGAAAACAAGCCAAACATATCATACATAATCACATCATAAATGGGGCCAGCAACATGCATATCATTTCTGGGAAAAATGACCCAAAAAAGTACCTATATGCTGACACAGCTGACATACAAATAATTACCTTGTAAATCTTGTGATAGAAAACCTCAAGCAGTCGGAGTTCTGCATTTGGATGAGACAGCTCTACCTGCTTCAAGTACACCATACATTGAGTAAAATCTATTATACAGAACTTTCAAAGGAGGCAGAGATAAATTATATTGAGCATCTAATAACTCTTAAAGTTAGTCAAAGTGATATATCTTATAAGCAATAAATAAAGGGATATATGACAGCATCATTACCTTTCCTGTACCAAAAACGAAAAGAAAATACAGATAGAACTTAAAATATGATTGACAGAAACAGTACCTTCGTTTTAAGTACATTAATGACATCCCCCACAGTGCTCTGTTTGGGCAATCTAATATTGTGAATCACCACCTGTAAACATCACTCAAGTTTATGATGTGCACAATGACTGTTCATAGGCAGAAGACGCTGAAAAAAAATTACTCATACCTCATCTTTTGTAGCATGATGAAAAGCAACTTTTAGATTTTTTAGGCCTTGCAATTCTGGCAGGGGGATGTCCAAGACTTCATAATACAAAATATCAGAGCTCTGTAAAAGGAAACAATAAGCATAATTAGTAGCCACACCACATGATGCATATGAGAGTGAATTAAACAGAGGAAGGGCAATACAGTGCCACCTACTTGATTGTAATGAACTAACATATCAGTTAAATGCTCTACGCCCCGAAATTTAATTGGTTGGGGCTTAGGTTGCTGAGAATAGCAGTTATGTGCAGTGAGTCTGATTTTGGTGGGATCTTCCAAACCAATTTGGCGAGCCAATTTCTCCACCACATCATCGTAAGTGTGTAGCTTTGACCTAAAAATAACAATGAAAAATAAAGTTAACGAACTGAGTAATAAAACAATGATGGACTGTTCAACTATGAGGGACAATGGTTCAGGAAGTACATACAATTCTAAACTGAAATCCTCCTCCTTAGGTTTCTCCAAAGAACGGAAATGAACAACCTGTAAAGCATCAGACCATTCAACACAGTTAGGTTTAACATTCAACAAAATATAGCTATAAAACAAATTAAATGTTTCCACAGCCTGTACCTGGCGATTGTGTACGTATTCCAAAAATGAAGGAACATCAGGATATTTACATTCTTCTTCACTTTCAAGAGGAGTAGACTTCTGAAAGCAAATAATATCCCCATCTTCAATCTGGAAAAGGAACGCAACCGATGGTTAACTGAAAATATACCTAGAATCAAAACGTTAATTCCTATAATACACACATATTTGTAATATACCAAGCATGCAATATAGCAACAGTTACCTGACTCGATCGAAATGAGGTCTTCTTGTCAAGATGTTCGCACATGATACATGGCTCAAACTTTATTTCCTGAAATTGTAGCACAAAAACATGTATTAAGTTTGCTTAAAATGCTACAGCAAAGCATGCAACAAATTATAAATATACATATATATTCTACATGTCTATGTACAATATATATGAGTGTGTGCGTGTGTGCGTGTGAGCTACGACACAACCTTATGCTAAAATTTAAAGTGAAACACACCTCATAAAGCTCAATTTCTTCATCAGGGGTAAAACCAGCCAGTTGATTTAATTTTCCTAAAATCTCTGCTGGTTTACTAGAACTCTTCACAAAAAACCTACCAACAAAACTGGAAACAGAAAAGAAACTTAAATTAGCAAACACAAGGCAAAGGATAAAAATATTCAGCTAAGCAGAAAGAGCAGGATGTACCGTAGTTCTCGTTTCTCAGGCTCATAAAGCTTAAAGAAAAGAAGGATATCTTCCTTGGTTTTGTCAGGCGGAGGAATAGGACGTAGATCCTGGAAAATGTACAGAAACAATAAAATGTAAGAAAAAAATCCTTTCATACAGCAATTGGAACTCCAATAAGCTTCACTACACAGGTAGTAACAAGAATAGAGTAAGACTGATTACCGGCCCAAACTCTACTTCCAGAAACAACTTTAGCTCTGCATTGTGTGTTTTATTTGATACCTCTCTCAAGTGTCCAACCTGAAAAATGCAAGCGGTCATCATTAGCTTTGCATCACCTAAACCAAGCTCTTCTTAGCACCGAAGTCTAGTTAAAAACACTATCAATCATTCCAAATCTGAGATCGAATGTTTATCACTGACCAATCCATTAAGCACTTAGTTAAATTCCAATTTCACAAATAATAATAACAATTATAATCATCCATCATTCATTCATAAACTTGAGCAGTTCAGTGTTAGACTATACAAAGACAACATCCGCTATTAATCCAAATGGAGGAAAAGTAATAATTCAGATATAATAAGAATTACGAATTACGAATAGAACTGAAAACAAAGCATGTGGGCAAGGAGCAGGGCATCTTGTATTGAAAATCCATTCAAAGGTAGGAAGTACAAAGTACGTACTGATTGTGTTTCTTCCTGAGGTGTCAATGGTCGGTTGGGGCGATATGTGTGGTTTTGTCTCTTGGCCCAAATCCAGAAACGCTGAAACTGCACTGGTATGCCAAACTCTTTCGCAACCTCCTCCTGTTAACCATTTCAAATTTAGGAATTCCCATATTAAACATAACCCCAAATGGTAGAAAAGAATACAGAAGACATAAATGCACAAAGTCAGCCTGTACTGGTGTACCTTGAAAAGATTAAAGGGCATTTGTTTCTGAACACGGAAATTACGAACTTTGTCATGGTCCACTAGGTCAAAATAAATATCCCTTCCAATTTGTTCTGTCAGATCCTCATCTCGAGCAACCTAAACACATCATTAAATTTTGCCATAATTTTTTTGTTCCACACCAAACACCTGTCATACCACATCTGAACAAACAATGGTGAAAATGGGGATAAACTAGAAACCTTTACCTTAATAATAGTGTAGAGGTGTGCTTGTGCCTTATATTTCCTTTTGTCCTCTTTCTCTTCTTGTTCTTTCTTCAACCTTATCTGAAATGGAACATAGAATGTCAGTTCATTCTCTTAATTGGACACTGGAATCAGAACTTATGCTTGATATACCATTACCCTTAGATGTTCGGCTATGTCTTTCTCATCCACGTTACATATTATTTTGTCCTTATCACTGTCCCGTATATACACAAGCATGTATGCATTTGAGTATTTTGTAAATTTGAAAGGAGTATTATTGAAGCCAGGATTGGTCTGTGGCAACTGTTGGAAAGAAAACAACAATAGGTCAGTTGACAATTAAGAAACTTTAAAATCAAGGAGAACTATAGCAGGTTGGATACAGCAAAAACTAAACTACCTCTTCCTCACCACCGTACTGCTCTTCTAAAGCCCTCTTCACATCCTCTTTTGTCACACGTTCATCATCAAATTTGTACCTAAAACAAGACATGACAAATTACATCAACACATGAAATGCATGCACAAGAACACTCATTCATGCATAAGAGCAAGCAGTCAGGTAACCAAGTTATGGTACCAGAATCCATCAGAAAAGCAATGTGAAATATATAGATTCCAATAAAACCATCTTATTTGAACAAGGACCAACAAAAAAAAGTAAGAAGCAAAGCAAGAGAGCAGTGTGAGAGAATGTCTGTCTCTGCATTCATGTGTTTTCTGTGTGAGACTCCAGACAACTACAGAGAGAATCGATTCCAGGAGATCCGTCCATACCACTGGTCTGAGAGGGTTGGTCTGATGAAAGCATAGTAATGGCCACCATGCACCCCACCACTATGCACCAAGACACTGCAACAGTAGAAAATTATCATAGTAAGTAACCAACTACAAAGTAAAATTTATGAAGCTCCACACAACATGACCAAACAGGCATATGCAAAAGCAGGATCGAACAACCCTCTTCATATATTGTATTAGTATTTTTAACTACCATAATCACTACTGGGCACAACTGATAAATTAAACCCGAAATTTTTTTCATAATCCCACCCACTCAACTAATAGTAGAGGCACAATGCCTTAATAGTCGTAGGCATGAAAGAACTTTGATAAATAAGTAGACTCCTAGACATCATGAATGACCATACATTAGATAGTTCTATAACCCAGCTTCAATTTCAATGAAAAAAATTGGATCTATCCACTGGGGATATCATATGTCAAGACAAGAAGAAAATTGGTTATGTTACACTCAGTAAATAATGCCATGCACATGCAAAGGTCTAGAAAGTACAATCCTTTGAAATAACATGCCAAATTTAGGAAATAGATGATCTATATTATATCATGTAATAGTACAAGGCAAAATAGATACCTATGAAGAGTGTAGAGGTTGCGAACACTCTTATCTGATTCAGGTGATAGATATTTTCCATTCTCCCTATCAAGGTCAAGTTGAAGAGGAAATTCATAGCGATCATTTATCTGCCAAAAACAAATAATACAACATTCTTACCATGATAATTTATTTGCTTTCCATTTAAAAAATGTCATTGCCACACGAACAAACATACCCAACAGGTAAAAACGAATTTCATTAGTATATATAACTTTGAATAAAAATAATCCATTAGATTGAGAAAGTTCAACTATAAAGAAACTGAAAAACAATGAGGTTTTTTTTTTTTCTTTCGGTTACGGTGGTTTGGACATGTGCAAAGAAGGCCTATTGATGCTCCGGTTAGAAGATGCGACTACGGGACAGAGGTTTAGGGCCGAAGGGGTAGAGGAAGACCTAGGAAGAGACTCTAAGAAAAGACTTAAGTACTTGGATCTAACGGAGGACATGACATAGAACCGGGGGCAATGGCGTTCTAGGATTCATATAGCCGACCACACTTGGTGGGAAAAGGCTTTGTTTTTTTTGTTGAGAAAAAGAAAGGAACAAAAAGAACCATATTGATAGGGGTTAATCCATCTTTCAGCATCCAGTCATAAAACAAAATTAAAATTAGATTGAAACCCATTAGGCAAAGACAAGCTTTCACCTGAATTTATACAAAATGTGAAGAAATATATTTTACATGGTACACTTTTGTTTTCAGCTAAGAAGCATACCTTCATAGTAAAACATCACAGTTTCAATGTTTCATGTATAAACACAGATGAAGCTAAAGGAGGAAGATGAGCTTCCAGTACCAACCTTAACCATAGTGTCCCGCATAAAATCATATTCAAATCGCTTTAGCTGAAGTTGAAGAACGGGAGGGAAGTCAATAAACAGAACACCCTTCTTAGCATCCTGGAATAAACATCCAAAATATTCCTTGAGAGCAATATTGTAAATTTTTAATATCGAAGAAATATATGTAAGAATACTTGCTTCAGCAAGCGATTTAATGGAAAGAAAAAACTGAGGACGCATCCAATCAGAATTTAAAATATATCATGCATGACACCACCAACACATGTTTTCGGAACATATATTAAATACTTCACTGCAGAGGAAACAATGTAAACCCTAGTTTTGGAAATAATGCAACTACGAGCAGCCTCAGATTATATGTATAGTATAAATGCAGCCCCCCGAAAGTGATTCGGTAATTAACCTGCAAACCATGTTCTTCGGCATGGTATTTATTGTCACCCTCAAGACGTTCAACTTCCACATACTTGTCAAAAGAAGCATAAACATCCCGACAGCCTTTCACATCAAGCTGTAGGTCTGCAAAGTAATAAGAAGAAACCAGTGGCATGCACTGACATTTACAAAATATTTCCAACTCTTAACAACTGAAATTGTGCCAATAAATATTACCATAAAATGATTCCTTTCTTGTAGATTTGTAATCCACATTGATGCATTCAATGTAATTCATGTGATGTCCTTCAAACAACTGCTGTATTGTACCCTCCACAACAGTTCCCTGGGCCCACAGAACAATTATCAAAATGAAATGAACAAAAGCTACAGCAATAGCAAAAACTGAAAGCTTCCTATACCTTCATTTTATCTTCAAGCTTTTCACAAAGAACTCTATTAAGTTCCTGCACATCATGTTGCATAAAAGAATCATATGTATCCCATCCAAAGGATTTGGTCAATTCTTTGGTTGCAACACTGCTGTCATTGTATTGAAGCTTATAGAATAAACTTTGTAGCGCCAAAGGGATGCTTCCTGAAGGCATGTCATTCTCAGTTGTTGGCATATGATACACGGCCTGGTAAGTAAGTCCAAAATTGAGATAATGCTTTTCATAGAAAATTCAAACAATTCATGTTTAGCTTACAATGAAAACAGGAGATCACGTAAATGACCTTTCTGAAGTACGGTATATGGTACAAAGTCTGGAGAAGAGAATTCATATAACAAGTTGCTCCCTGATTCTTGAGCCCAACATAACCAGTTTCCTTTTTCGAGTCATATGACCAGTAATCTAGAACCTTACGGACAGCAACCTCAGCTTCAACCACAACTGTATCGTTCACCAGATATCCCCTACTCGGATCATAAAGATCACCAAGAGGCATGAATGAAGTGAATCCCCAGTCACTTTCTCTTGCATTGAATTGGTGCTGAGTGTCTGCAACATCATACAACAATGAACGACAAAGGTCTTAAAAAACATCTTGAATATGATTAAAGATTGTTCAATTCTGGTTAAACGCATTGCAAATTAATGTTCTAGAACATAGGTCACACCAATAAAATACAATTCTTTACCATATCTGATCGTCAGACCCGCCTCAAGCTCATCCCTTAATAAATGGGAACCCTTGATTCAGTTAGCCTTTTCATTACCTAGAAATTCACCCTTTAATTGCACGTAATTTCCAAGTAAATTCTTCCTGTTTCTACCTTTACTGTTAATCTATATTTGACATCTAGATACCTAAAAGGAATAATCTATTGGTTTTCAATTTACTTCTAACATCTGTTGGTACGTTTTAATCCATAATTTTTTTATTCACTTTTTCTCAAACTTCAAAAATCCCCAAACAAAGGCGCCATGGGCACATAGTCAGACGATGGTGCTGCTGCCGTTAGCCAAGATTTTAGAGAGAAAGGGGTGGAAGAATTTTCTTTACTTTATAGTTTTGATATTTCAATGAGAAAAATTAGAATTAAAAGCTCACAATAACAAGATTAGAGTGGTTAATTAGATATTGTTTGCGTTCAAATGGCATCACCCAAGAACTATGAAGTTGAAAGCCAGGTAGGTCCATTCCAACAACAACAACAACAAAGCCTTTTCCCACTAAGTGGGGTCGGCTAAATCCTAGAACGCCATTGCGCTCATTTGTGTCATGTCCTCCGTTAGATCCAAGTACTCAAGTCTTTTCTTAGGGTCTCTTCCAAAGTTTTCCTAGGTCTTCCTCTACTCCTTCGGCCCCGAACCTCTGTCCCGTAGTCACATTTAGGTAGGTCCATTCCAAGGATAATAAATTCTAATTAAAAGCCTTGGGTGCCCATGACTACCCAACAACAAGCAAAGCTCTCACTGAAAGAAAACAAGAAAACAGAATACGACAACCAGGCAAACGCACAGACTTGAATGCTAAAAAGAAACAAGACTAATAAAGGAATATACCCTTTCTTATTGAGTACTTGGTATGGATATGATTAACTACAGCCAAGCTGAAGTGTGCATATCTACTCCACCCATATGGCAATGTCCCGGAATCTGCCACATCCAAATACATTGACAAGTAGTCCACATTGTTTCCCTTGGGAAATATTAGTATCCGCCTGATCAAACAAACCAAAAGCAATTCAAAATCCAATCACCTACAAATATAAGCCAATCTTAAGTAGCGTTATAATCAGTTTTTGACATCTGGTAGACAAGAAAAAATACCATTTATAGCCGCCCACTACGAACATGTCAGAGTAGTGCTTCTTGATGTTCAACCTAGTAAAGTTCTCAATTGTCCAAGTGAATTTCATCGTTGGAGGATCCTCCACTGGTTGACTATCAACTGTACTAGCTGGCTCCACTTGGGCTACTACCAACACACCAAATACCATAAATTTCAAAAAAACAAAACCAAAACCCTAAAGAAAATGCAAACACTTGCACTCTAATCAAACCCTGTGATGCCAAATTCGCACAAAAACCAATTGTTTCAGATCAACTACGCCACACATAACGCTCCAAAACCACACCATAAACACAAACATAAGAAATTCAAACAGTAACTCATCGAAAAATTGCTAAAAATTAAACCTTCCATTGGCTGAGGACCTTCGACCAAATCCGAGTTCGGCACAAGCATCTCTTCGTCCTCTTGCTGCTGCTGCTAACAAAAGAAACAAAAATCAGAGCTCTGATCGAGAAAAACCTAACCCTATCTTACTGAATCATAACCCTAGCAAATCAATCACTTTAAGTCGGTGAATTCCCAAAATTCATCCCAGTTCGAAACCGCCGAACGCCACCAAGATCCATAGGCGATCAGAAACGAAGAACGAAGCCGAAACCCAATGAAATTAAACCGAGAGTGGAAATGTAGAGGAGTCGGTACGTACATCCAACGGTGCAGGAGTCATCATAGTCATTGCTGCCGCGCAACGAACCGTCCGATCGACGAATCTGAGAGACGAACGATACCAGTGAAAGACGGGGGCAGAGAGAGAGAGGGGGAGAGAGGGGAGAGAGGCGGGGCTTTGTTTTGCGAAGGAGGGGACACTCCCGTAAGAAACTGGCTCCGAGACAAGCCGCTGGGTGCAAAGTCCAGGGAGGGGCGTATTGGGGATTTCGTGAAAAGGCGGGGGTAGTTTGGGAAATGGAGGACGGAGTGCGGTGGGTTTACATGAGAGGAGTAAGATCTTTAGCGTGTGGAAGGACCAGTGGGAGGCCGACACCTGGGGCGAGATGGTTGGGTGGGATTAAATAGATGACGTGGCAGTCACCAGAGGGTCACGTGCACTGGCGAATGACGTATGTGATCTTTCCTCGTACACTGGTATTCAAGCTTTTGTCAAAGTGGGTGATGTCATAAATTATAATAATTGTACACAATTGGTATTGGACTTCTCCCACTTTCATACAATCCATCCACCACTCGGTCTGGAAAAGTTATTTAAACTACTTATTAATAAAAAATAATTCTTAGATAGGATTAAAATTTCTGACAAAGTTTTTATCGAGACTCATTTTTAGCATCATATAATGAATATGGTACTTATTTTCAAAACTACTTATTAATTAAATTTTCCTTATCAATTGAAAAAAAGTGAAAAGACGGTTTAGTATTCCATCAAAAAATGAAATATAGTATATAATTCCATCCAAATTGTCATTTAGTAATACAGTTTAATAGTATTTCTCTTCATTGATAAGTGAGAGGTATTAGGTTCGATTTTCAACAAAGGCGAATTTGAACCACATTATTATGGCTCACCCATTGTGAGCCTTAACCCACTCCCCCACCCTCTTACCCCCTTAATGTAGATAATATCGTTTATTTAAAAAGAAGGGTAAATCTCAGTTTACTACCCTCAAGTTTTGTGGTTTTCAACATTTGGTACATCAAGTTTTTTTCGCCCCAGAATCATATCTAAAGTGTTAATTTTGGGACAGTCTCATACATCTGTTAGTTAAATTGTTAAGTCTGCCGTTAACTGATGACGTGACGCCTATGTAGACAATGACTGTGCACCACGTGTCATTAAGGGGTCCACGTGGATTTTTTTTAGAAGGGGTATAAAAAATTCAAAATTCAAAATTCCAAAAAAAAAAAATGCCCGTCTTCTACCTCCCCCAACCCCCTCCTCCTTTCTTTCCTATGCAACCCATACCCGCACCCTCACCATCCAGCTCTAAAATCTCCATGCCTCCTCCAATCTTCTCCACCACCTCTTAGTCCAAGCGACCTACCCCAATGGTTTCTCCAGCAGCAGCCCCCATAGAAACCTAGAAACAACTACAATAATCCCACTGTGCAACCACCTTACCCACGAGCCCTAGCCACCCACAGTCTCACCCTCCTCCCACGCCCCAGACCTGCGGTAGCAAGCTTTAATTCCTTTGCAGGGTCCGTAGCTTCAATTTGTAGAATCTCTTCCCATCACCAACCTCACTCCCTCTGCAACCTTCAACCCAAAATCACAACAAGTTTGAAGCAATAAGGTATATTTCCAGATCAAGGATAGAGGCGACAAGGTCTCCGACGAATGGAGAAAAGTGCTCGAACGACGGTGGGGATGGGTATTCCTTTCTCCATGTTTGTGGGGTTAGGAATGGAATTTATGAAAGAGAATTGGAGATGAGATTGGGGTGGGGACGATAGAGAAGGGGATAGGAGTGGATCCACAGAGGAGGGGATGTGGTTTGGACATGGGGCCTAGGAAGAAGCAAGCAAGAAAAATCGACTGCAAATCTGGAGAGACGAGGCGGTCAAATCTGTAGGGAGAGTGAAGAACAGTGGGGGAATATGGGGGTGGGGGAAGGTGGTGGTTGCATACAGAGAAACTGGGTCGTCGAAGAGGATGAGGGTTGAGTAGGTGGAGTCGAAGAGGGAGGGGGAATGATGGATGTGCAGACGTTGGGGTAGGTGCAAAGGAGAGAAGGGAGGGATAAGGGAAGGGGGTCGGGGTGTGGAAGACAAAGGGGTTCTGGATTTTTTTTATTATTTTATTTTAATTAATTAATTATTTTAATAGTTTAATAATTTTAATTTTTTTTATTGACACGTGGCGCCCAGTCATTGTCCACATGAGCGCCACGTTATTAGTTAACGGCAGACTTGATAGTTTGACTGACGGATGTATGAGACTGTTCCAAAATTAACACTTTAGGTATGACTCTGGGAAGAAAAAAACTTGATGTACCAAATGTTGAAAACCACGAAACTTGAGGGTAGTAAACTGAGATTTACCCTAAAAAGAATAAAGTTTCCGCCCAAGTCAAACTTCGTTGTATTTTTTTTTTTCAAACCTCACTAACATGTAGTCATAGCACTTTTAATTTAAGAAAAAAATAAAATAAAATAAAACTCCCATTTTCTCTTTTTTTTTTCTCTCTCTCTCTCACATTTCTTTCCAACTTCTCTTTCTTTCATTTTAAAATTTGAATATATACACACAGAAAGTGGCAGAGCCAGATTGTTTAGTTAATAGGGTCATAATATCAACCAAAAAAGCTTTATCGAGCCATTTTGTTGAGCATCTAGTAGTCATAATGATTCGATTGCAAATGCAGAGCTTGACCCATCCACCACGTTGGTTTTTCCTTCATCAATTTATAAAACCTTGGATTTTTTACTTCAAAGTCTAGCTTGCATACTCTGCCAATTCCTTTTGCCATGAGATAGATCGGCCGCTACTCCTCCGCAAGAAAGAGTTGGTTAGACAATGTGTGGTTGTTAAACAAAGATTGGCTTTTTAGCAAGACACAGACTAAGCCAAAGACATAAATTTTTTGGGAGTAAGCAAACGAGGTGGGGTAGGAGAGTAAACGAAAAATACCCATCAACACCAATGTTTGGTGGTTTAAGTGGTAAGGAGCTTGTTCTTCTTAAGCAAGGTCTCGAGTTCAAGCCTTGTGAATGGAGAAGCCAACATTGGAAAAGCTTGCCCCCTGAATGGGGTCCGACCCGGCTCGAGGATTGGTCATTGCCTATGTGCGGGGGATATCCTAGATTCATCCAAAAAAAAATACCCATCAATACAATCACCTTGCTTCTCACTTAAACTAGAGCAACGTAAGGAAACAGGCTACCTAAATTTTGCACGACTTGTTCCCTTCTTTTGCATGTTCATACAAACTTATGAGTCAAATCTGATGGTATTCCTCTTCACTTCGAAGTGATAGGTCTTAGGTTCAAATCTCATGGATAGCAAATTCGATACCAAATTAAGTTGCCCGACAGCCTAGGTTCTAACAGAGCCATGCTTTTATAACAACAAGGTAAGTTTTCATATTTTAAAGAGCTATCCGCCATTCCTTGAGCTCGTTATGCCTTTACTTGCACCAGTTGTGCATTAATTCGGGCTAGTTCAGCCTCAAGTTTTGTTACCTTGGCATCATATATGGCGACGACGTCGTTTCTGTCTTGGCATTTCTGCATGGCCAGTCTCATCTACCTTGCCTGCATTCCTGGCATGTTCTTAGTGCTTCAGCCCAAGGCACTGCTCTCATGCAGCAAAAATTTCCTACTCTGAGGAAAACAAAATTCAAATGTTGGAGTTTAAAAAAAAAAACCAACTAGGCAATCCCATAAACATAGTTTGTATTGGCTCGCAGACATAACATGAAAGAAAGGGTGACATGAGTTGCGATAGACCATAGATACACCTGAAATCGTCTAGAAACAATATCAGAATCTTGCAGCTACTCTGGACGACCAAGTCACAAGAATGCAAACTTCCTCTACACAACGAAAAGGGAAATTGACAAGGAAGCAAAATAAACGATCATTTATACTAGTAAGGAACACTCATTTTCTCTACTGACCCCATCCCAATGAATATAAGCTGGGGGTTAAGTACCTTCGAGAACTCCTTATCCGGGACCTGCAATTTTTTTTGTATCCCTATTTTAACTTCAGCTAAAGTTTCCCCTTCACTGACGACCAAGAAGAAAGGTTCCCCAAAATTTTGTACTTGCTGTAAAATGTGTTAGACGAAGTCAACGTGAAGCTGTTATCACCGCATCTTTAGGAGTTTGATTTACTTCAAACTCTTATCATTTCAACCATTCATAGTTTATAAGATTTGTTTTCAAATATCTGATGTAATATAAGTTGCGCATGTAATCCTTATAGCTTTCTGTTAGTATTTTTAAACTTTCAAAACTTCCTTGTATCTAGGGTTTTCAAACCCATGCTGTAACCTTGAGATGATTATAAATGCATGCATCCCAGTTTTGATGGGTATGCAATTGAAGTGAAACTTTCAGCTTTCTTAAGTTTTACATGGTATTGAGCCTTACTAAGTCTAACGACTAAGATCATTTTTTTTTCTCCACACTTTAATGGCTGAAAACAATGTCAAATTTTCCAATCCCACCCCATATCACCAATCCCACGAACCCTACCACCAATCCATTTCATCCTTTTTCCGCTGTTGTAAACATCAAACTTGGCTGGACCAACTACCCACTATGGTTGGCTCAAATTCTCCCAATTCTTAAGAGTAGAGATCTTATGGGGGTATGTGGATGGTACTTTGGTGTGCCCTCCCAAGGACTTGCCTGGCGTGACCACGGTCAATCCCGCGTACACTGCGTGGGTTTAACAGGATTAAATGATCCTCAGTTGGATAAATGGCTCTTTAGCTGCTTCTGTACTCTCTGTTGTGGTAAGCAAGAAGATTGCTTGGGCCACATGGGAAGCTTCAGAGCAGAGGTATGTTTCTACCTCACAAAACAGAATCTTGTTTATGAGAAACGAGTTGCTACAACCCAAAAAAGACAATCTCTCTGTCACGGACTACCTGGATGGCATAAATGCCATAGTCGATAATCTTGCCCTAGCGGGGCAACCAGTGAATGATGATGAACTTGTGCAGATTATGTTGAACAATCTCCGACTTGCCTTTGAAATGAGGTTAAGTGCTGCTTAAGCTCGGGATTCCCCTATTACTTATCATACTCTTGAGGCACTTCTGTTAACCACCGGGCGCATAATGATGGGTCAAAATCCTTTTATGGCTGATAATCCACCTGTTAATGCTTTTGTTGCTGCGCGTGGCCATGGTGGGGGACGTTCCCGTGGAACTGGGAGAGGTGCATCACTCTCTAATCGTGGACCTTCTTCTAATCAACGAGGATACAATCCTCGCAACAACAACAACCAGTGCAACCAGCCAGCTAATGGTGAGAGACCTCCTTATCCTGGTGAATGTATCATTTGCCAAATCTATGGGAAACCAAGTCATCCAGCTCTTGATTGCTACCAAAGGATGAACGCTGCTTATGAAGGTCGCATTCCAGCCAAGAGGCTCACATTAATGTCCTCATCGCCTATCACCATGAACAAACAACCGAATGGTACCTAGTTGTTGAACACTGGTGTTAATGCTCTTATCACTCCTGGCATTTAAAATTTGGTGAATCCCAAAGAGTACAATGGTAATGATACTATTGGAGGGGTAGGTAATGGCTCTGGCATCTCTATCTCTCACTCCGGTTCAAATAAACTACATACTAGAACTTGCTCATTTGATTTAAGTAATATTCTTCACTGTCCCACAGCTTCTCAAAATATAATATCTGCTCACAGATTTACACTAGACAACCATTGCTATTTGCTGATATTCCCTCATTTTTTCCTTGTTAAAGACCTCAAGACCCGGAAGATGCTTTTCCGAGGGAGATGTGAGAATGGATTATAACCATTTTTAGCAATGGACAACACAAGTATCCAATTTTAGTTTTTGTAGGGATTCGATGTTCAGTTCAAAAATGGCATTCTCGGCTTGGTCATCCTGCCAATTCAATAATTAAGTTTTTAATTTCAAATAAATTGGTACCAATTCATGGTACCACTGATGTAAGCTTTTGTGAGTCATGTCCCTTAGGAAAGAGTACTAGGTTACCTTTCAAAGTGTCTCAATCTGTTTCTCAATTTCCTTTGCAACTTTTGCATTTGAATGTGTGGTCTTCCCTAATTATTTCTAATGAAGGTTTTCATTATTATGTGCTATTTGTGGATGATTATTCGCGTTACTCTTGGGTTTTTCCCATGAAACACAAAAGTGAAGTATTTGAAATCTTTGTTAAATTCAAGGCTTCTGTCAAGAATAGGTTTAATCTTTCAATTAAAACCCTTCAATGTGATGAAGGTGGAGAGTATAAAAGTCATGCTTTTCAGAAGTTTCTCACTACAAATGGAATTTCACAACATTTTTCATGTCATAAACATCCTGAACAAAATGGAATTGCAGAAAGAAAACATCGACATATTGTTGAAATGAGCATAGTTATGCTTTCTCAATCTCACATGCCTAATAAATTTTGGTTTGACACATGTTCTACTGCAACATATTTGATAAATAGGGTGCCCACTAAAATTTTATCCAATGTGTCACCTTATGAGAGATTGTTTTGACAAAAACCAAAGTATGACATGTTAAAAATTTTTGGATGTCAATGCTTTCCATGGTTAGTGCCTTACACACAAAATAAACTTTAATCTAAGTCAAAAGATTGTGTTTTCTTGGGCTATTCACTAAATCATCAAGGCTACAAATGCTTGGACTTGTCCACAAGACGAATTTACTTGTCTTGCCATGTCCTATTCGATGAGGATTTTTTCCCTTTTAAGGGACTCATATCTTTAGAAAACGTCAATACCAAAGGTAATCCTCACTCGCTCGACTTGTTATTTACATTTGATTTGCCTCATTGTCCTACTTTGCCTCAATCACTTACTCATCCACTTGCCGAGCAACCTGCTAACCAACTAACTAATATCACCCCTATCACCCCAAACTCCCCATAATTACAACCTGACCCAAACTCTACCCTTGACTTACCACGTTCTAATCCTAAAACACCTATGTCATCCTCTACCATACAGCCTACCCTACCCTCAAATGAGTAAGTTGAAGTACCTATACAACCTGTGTTAGAGTTATCTGATGCTCCTGCACCTCTAGAGCATTATATGGTCATAAGATCCAAGTCTGGAATTCAAAAACCCAACCCTAAATATGCTATGCATGTTACTGTTGACAACTATTTTGTTGAACCAACATGTTTCACTCAAGCTGTTAAGTCCCAGGAATGGAGGAATGCCATGGTTTAGGAATTCAATGCGCTGCAACAATGTGGGACTTGGAGTTTGGTTCTGTTCACTCCACAGATGAATTTGCTTCCAAACAAGTGGGTGTTCAAGTTAAAGCGCCGTGCAGATGGTACAATTGAGCGTCATAAGGCTTGGCTTGTGGCAAATGGGTTTAATCAGAAGGCTGGTGTGGATTACATCGAAACCTTCAGCCTAGTTGTTAAACATACCACGATCAGGTTTGTGCTTAGTGTTGCGGTATCAAAAGGATGGCAGGTTAGACAACTAGACAACCAAAATGCTTTCCTACATGGTTTCTTGAACGAAGAAATGTATATGCACCAACCTTTGGGATTTGTTGACAAACAGTTTCTAACTCATGTTTGTAAGCTTCAGTAGAGTATATATGGTCTTAAACAAGCACCCAGGGCCTGGTTTTAGAGATTCTCCGACTTCTTGCTTCAACTTGGCTTCCAGGAATCAACGTGTGACTACAGTCTGTTTGTATTCAATAAAAAAAGTGTGTACTTAATACTTTTAATTTATGTGGACGATATCTTAATCACTAGAAATAGTTCTCACCAGATTTCCAGGTTGATACAAAGGCTGAGCACCTTATTTTCCATGAAAGATTTGGGACCACTCAATTATTTTTTGGGTGTGGAGGTCAAGTATGATGGTGGCCAGATGCACCCAAGTCAATCAAAGTATGCGTTGGATTTACTAGCCCGCACCAAATTTATAGAACTAAGCCAATATCCACTCATGTTTCCTCAGGCCAAAAACTCAGTGCCTATGTTGGTGATCAATTCGAGAAACCAAAGGTCTATCGTAGTGTAGTGGGTGATCTACAATATCTCACAATTACTCGTCCCGATTTGTCATATACGGTCAATCAAGTGTGCCAGTATATGGGCATTCTCCCACAACCACTCATTGGATGGCAGTGAAACGTATTCTTCGTTACTTGAAGGTCACGCATAATCATGGTCTTTTGTACAAGCTAGGAACTATCACACCTTCAGCCTTCTCCGATGCGGATTATGCAGGGAATCCAGATACACGGCATTCAACTGGTGGTTTTTGTGTCTATCTCGGTTCAAATCTGGTGTCTTGGAGTTCTAAGAAGCCGAAAACGGTTTCTCGGTTGAGTGTTGAAGCCGAGTACATGCAATTGGCTTCACGGTTGCTGAGCTTTCATGGTTAAGATCTTTATTCAAGGATCTCCATTTACATCTTGTGTGACCACAAATCTGGTGTGACAACATCTCTTCGATTGCTCTAGCCTCGAATCCAGTATTTCATTCACGAACTAAGCATTTGGAAGTTGATTACCATTATGTACCGGAGAAGGTGGTTCGTGGTCAATTATTGGTTAACTATATATGTTCACAAGATCAGCTTGCTGATTTGTTTACCAAGGGTTTGTCTTCGTCTCGATTCAAGTTATTAGCATCCAAGCTTTCAGTTGTTCCTCCACCTGTTAGCTTGCGGGGGGCTATTAGACGAAGTCAACGTGAAGCTATTATCACTGCATCTTCAGGAGTTTGATTTACTTCAAACTCTTATCCTTTCAGCCATTCCTAGTTTATCGGATTTGTTTTCAAATATTTGATGTAATCTAAGCTGCGCATGTAATCCTTATAGCCTTCTGTTTTTATTTTTAACTTTCAAAACTTCCTTGCATCTAGGGTTTTCAAACTCATGCTGTAACCTTGAGATGATTATAAATACATGCATCCCAGTTTTGATGGGTATGCAATTGAAGTAAAACTTTCAGCTTTCTTAAGTTTTACAAAATGTACAAATAGTAAGAATATAGGACCGATTCGAAGAATCAGAGTTTTTGGGTAAAACCATCTTTAACGGTAATAAAAAAGTTTTCTTCTACCATCTGGTTCAATACAGCGACTTTCGTGAAGTGGAAAACATGAATCAAGCGATCATAGAGATTAGAGATCCAATTTTTTCTCTTCTTCTGTAATCTGATACAGAAGGAAAAAAAAAAAAACAGACAGCCGCATGAAGAACACTGGTACAATGAGTCCAATTCAATCCTATACAGTAGAAGGGATGTTGATCCGGAAAAGGAAAACAAACAAATAGCAAATCTTGCCCATAAAACTATATAAAAATTTCAACAGAATAAAACCAGAAACTCTTTAAAATATAACTAAATAAAGAAGAGGGGGCAAAAGAACTTGCCTCCTTTGCACGCAAAGTCCGATACTGGTAATTAATATTCTCAACTTTCTCACTGTTTGGGAAGATCTAAAAAACAACACGAGGAATTCTGAGTGCTACATCAGACAAAATTACTTAAGTCCTAATACAGTAGAAGGGATTCTGACACAATAAGATCCTTGAGAAAAATAAGCAAAAGCATCATGATACAACCGACATCACAAATAGGGCAGGCTACAATCACTTAAGACCAGAAAAAAGAAGAAGCTAACATGCCGATACAGCAGGCAGACAAGTCGTAATTACCTTGTATATCTTGTGATCGAGAACCTCAAGCAGTCGCAGTTCTGCATTTGGATGAGACCGCTTTACCTGTTTCAAGTACACCATACATTGAGAAAGATCCATAATGGTGTTTAAGAGGCGCTGATAACAATTGCTACCAATTTTGTCAAGTTATGATCACCGCTGCAAGTTGAGTGCAATCCATTATTGGCAACTATAAAGGACAGAAAGTACAAAAACTCGTAGAAGGGAGGGAGAAGAGTAGTTTTCAATCAATTAAAGGCTCTGCAGCGCTAACGTAATGTATGGAAGCATCATTAGCTTTCCTGAACAAAAAATGAAAAACAAAAACACACAGAGGACTTCCCATACGATTGGCAGAAACTTTTAGATGGGAAGTCATGGATAATACATGGAATGCAAAGATAGAGAGAAATCCACCTTCGTTTTAAGTACATTAATCATATCCCCAACACCAACAATGCTCTGTTTGGGCAATATAATACCTGTAAATCCCCATCTAACACGGAATGCAAGGATAGAGAGACTCCCTCAATTTCAAGCGGAGTAGATTTCTGAAAACATATAATGTCCCCATCTTCAATCTGGAGAAGAAAGCAACAGACCTATAAAAGCTTAAAACTTAAATCTTATTGCAAGCGTGCAATATAGCAACAATTACCAGGCTCGACTCGAAAGAGGTCATCTTGTCAAGGTCTACACACATGACAAAAGGCTCAAACTTTAATTCCTGAATGTAGCGCAAACACATACGTAAGTTTATGTATAAGAATGCTGCAGCAAAGTATGCATCAAATTATAAACTTACATGTACATTCAAAGACTATCTCCAACCATTGGCCTAAAACCTAAAATTTTATCTCTGGAAATTTAGGTTTTAACTCATAAATAGTTTTTCTGCACCAACCCTTATGGCCTAAAATTTTAGGCTCACATTATTAAATAATGAATTTAGGGTAATTTTTGTGGATGCAAATTTCTTCATCCTTGCTCTTGGACAAAATTGCACATACAAAACAAATAACATCTTAGGTCAAGGCCAAGAGCCTCACGCGTCCATGATGAATGAGGGGTATTGGCCGAAGAACCTCCGATGCCAAAGTTAGAATTTTGAGGGAAAAATATTTGGAGAATTTAGAGAGTTTAGCAAGAGAATTGGAATTGAGTTTTGGAGAAAATGAGGTAGTATTTATAGGGGTGTGGCCGGCCCCTTTAGGAGGAGGAGGACCGGTCACTTGGTTGGTATTTTGGGTGAGGTTCATGATTTGTAGCTAATTAGGAATAATTGAATAATAAATTAATTAATATAATAAAAGATGAATGATTTGGGAGTTACCTTGTGGAGATTATTTGATAAGGATAGATGAAATATGTTTTGAATTATTACTTATTTTGGGAACTTTTGACTTGGTTGAGGGATGATTGCCTACTGCTCGCACGTAGGAATCCCGATGTGCCTTGAGGGTAATTTTGACCTTTTCACCCTAGAATCCACGTGTTGCCTCCATATTTTTCTCGATTATTTTTGTCTCAACAAATTTTTTTTTTTAAATTGACTTTTTAAAAAACAAAATTATGTAGATTATCCTAAATTAATTTTATGAACATTTTATCCTAAAAATATTTAAATTCTAATAAACATTGAAAAATCACTAAATTGACACATGAAACTCATAAAACACTATTGAAGAATTTGAAACACATGATAGAGATGTATAAACACAAGACACATGAGCAAACACATGATTTTGGAAGATTGTAGAAAGAAAAATTAGAAGAATTATAGGCGAAAAGTGAGTTTTGTGTGGATGTTTCAACAAATATATAAGTATTTATAGAGTTTTTGGATGAATTTTGAGTTAAATAACTTTTTATAATTATTTTAATAGTTGAATTTAAATTTGGGCCGTTAGATCTTTTTTTTTTACCGTTAGATTTGATTATATTCGATCTCAGTTGTTGGATTCAATAAATTTATAAATATAAAACAAAAATATTAACTAAATTAAACGTAGATCGTTGGATAACCAACAACTCATTTGAATGTGAACCGTTGATCAACCAAAAGAGCCGTTGAGCTCAATTTTATTGGCAGACAAGTGGGAGACACACCCATGTGGGTGTGGGCTCCACCACTAATCTTGGCCTAAATTTGGCTTTTTTTTTTGGGTTTTAGGTCCAAATTAGAACTTGGGTTGGAATGGATTGGGGGGAATAGAAGGGGAATTATAGGTTTTAAGCCATGGGTTGGAGTTGGCCTAATGTACGTATATAAGACACAACTGATGCTACAAAATTAATGTGAAACACACCTCATAAATTTCAAGTTCATCATCAAGGGAAAAACCAACAAGTTGATTGAACTTTGTTAAAATCTCTACTGGCTTTGTAAAAACTCTTCAGGGAAAGCCTGCCAACAAAACTGGAAACAGAAAAGAACCTTAAATCAGCAAAGATGAATCATAAGAAAACTATGAGCAGAAAGAGCCATACCGCAGTTCTTGTTTCTCAGGTTCATAAAGCTTAAAGAAAAGCAGGATATCTTCCTTGGTTTTGTCAAGAAGAGGAATGGGACGTAGATTCTGGAGAATTTATACAAGCAGAAAATATAAGAAATTATGGTTTTCATAAAGCACTTGGAACTACAACAAGCCTCAAAACACGGGTCATAACAAGAATATAGTAAGACTGGATTACCGGTCCAAACTCTACTTCCAAAAACGACTTTAGCTCCGCACTGTGCTGACATGATACCCCTCTAAGTTGTCCATCCTGTAAAACACAAGGAGTCATCATTAGCTCTAGTTGACACTGATGTACAGCCAAAAGACAATCAACCATTTCAAAATTTGAGATCCAATGTTTATAACTGCCCATCAACCTTTTTTTTTTTACAATAATAACTTCATTTAAAATGCCTTATCCAATACTGAAAACAAAATGATTATCGAAATATTCATTAACAACTTTTTACATTCCAATGTCGAAAGAGAAATTGACAGTTATGAGCATACATCATTCGTTCATAAACTTGAAAACTTCAGTGTCGGACCTAAAGTAAAAATTCAGACACAATGAGAAGTATGAATCACAAAAGGAACAAGGAGCAGTGCCTCCAAGTTTATGCTTGAATAGAAAATTCTTTCAAAGGTAGGAATTGTGATGTACATACTGAGGGCGCGTTTACTAATTCGTAATCAAATTGAGGGGAATTGAATTGATGAGGAATTGGAATGAGGTGGATTCAGAATCGGATTCCTGTTGAAGCAGTTTACTTAAATGTTCTGGAATTAGAATAGAAATGATACTATTTCTATAAAGCTGTTTACTAATTTAACAGAATCGGAATATAAACTAGTATGATTACTAAAATGCCCTAGTCCCAAATCAAATATTTTATATACTTTTTTTTAATAAAATTTGATGTAATATATAATAGTAAGAAAAAAAATTATTTGAAATTTTAACGATTCCCGTGTTTGTTATTTTTAATAAAACTTGAATTCTTTTTTTTTTCTTTCACTTTTTGCTCTTTCATGAGTAAAAAACTCATTCGACAAAAAAAGTTAAAAAACCCAACAACAAAAATAACAGGAGTCGGGAGAGGTTCTGGAACCTTCACAGTTCCATTTCCACCACAACCTTCTTTACTCTCCCCCATCTGCATCCTCAATTGGTTTTTGCCATCATCTCTTGACCTTGTTCTGTTCTTTACTCTCCTTCTGTCGGGTCATCGAGTTGTAAACGATGAACTCCTTGTTGGCAACCATTCTTGGATTTCACAACCCCTTGTCAGCCGCTCAATGCTATCTGTAAAAATGTCTGCAATCGAATTGGGAAAAAAAACCAAACTGTAAGTCAAGTTGCCATTTTTCCAATTCGATTCTCAGTGTGCAAATCATAAGGTTTGCTTTTATCTATATACTCCTCTGCATCTGTCTCTCCACAACTGGAATTGGATCTGCGGCTATCGGGAGTTTGTTGGTAGAACTGTTGGGTCGGTTGGTGGTGGGTCTTGGCAGTCTAGGAGGTGGTGCGGTGGTGTGAGTTGATTAAGGGGTGGCGATGAGTGTGCTTTTCATGGTTGAATCGTGATGAAAGGGGCAGACTAATTTCGGTAGAGAAGTTTGATTCCGGAAGTTGGCCTTCTTTCGGAATTCAAATACCTCCTCCAAGTTAGTAATTGGATTCCGGCAATATTAGGAATCTGATTACTGATTTTGGGTGGAGCCCACGAATATTTTCATTCCCAAAATTTAGTAAACGTGGGAATCAGTTGGGGAAGAATTCAATTCTCATTCTTCTACCTCCATTCCGGTTTAGTAAACACGCCATTAGTGAAGATAATATCGTTTGTTCAAAAAAAAAAAACAATTTGTATCACGTCAAATTGTCAAGCAATGGTCAATCAAACTCGCTAATTTGGTGTTAAATTCAAATTGTGTTGTTGTACCCTGTTAAAATCGTCACCTCCAAGAAGAAAGAGATGATACAAAAGTTGAAAATAAAGTGTTTAGGATAAATTTAGAGTTCTCTATAATCTCACAATTCTCAAATACAACTTTGATACTTTATTCTTCTCCATAATGAGGTATTTATAAGATTACAAATGAGCAATACTAAGAACTAAATCAAAACAATGATTTGTCTACAAGACAAGGAAACCTAGACCAAATCAAATTATATGAAAACCCTAATTAAATCAAATCCTAAAATATTTTCCTCTTTATTTTCCATCACCCCTCAACCTCATGATGTGAAATCATGAGTTTTCCAAGGAGGAAATCTTCATTGACATGTTGTAACTAACGCCAATCTTTCCGAAAACTCAGCAAATCACAATTCGTCAGAACTAACACCTATTTTCAAATGCCCATTTGGAACTAGCGCCAATCTTTTCGAAAGCCTAATTAGAACAAACGTCTCTTTTCAAAAGCCCGATGAGCACATCATAATCCTCGGAACTAACGCCTCTTTTCGAAAGCCCAACTTGAACTAACGTTATTTTTTTCGAAAGCCCAATTGGAACTAACGTCTTTTTTTTGAAAGCCCGATATATAAATCTCTTGATATGTTGGAATCAATGCCTCTTTTTGAAAGCCCAGTTGAAACAAACGCTAATCTTTTTGAAAGCTCAACTGAAAGTAACGTCTCTTTTTGAAAGCCCCAACCACCAAATATTTTTTTCCTGTAATTCTTTTTTCATTCTTGTTGTTTTTTTTTCTTTATTTTCTTCCTCAAACTCATAACTAAACTAAATTAAAAAAATAAATAAATAAAACAAAACCCAAAATCTTTCATGATTGGAAATGTATCCTACCTTGACAAAACTTTTTTCTTCTTCTAATCTCTTTCCTCCAAGGCATTGAAATCACACACTTTTCTTCTCTTTATTCTTCTTCATGGCAGCGGAAATTTATCTTCTTCTAACAATCGTAAACAATCTTCACCTCAAGTTCATGGCATGTGGGTGAACGAGAAAATTAGCTTTGTGTGCCCACATGGAAGTGCTCTTTGTGTGCCCACATGGAAGTGAACTCCTCGTAAGCCGCATCTGAGCAGAGAGTGGCTAGGCTGCTTCTAGAATAGAGGCTCACAGTGTCTAACGCAGCCAAAGCCTCGGCCGATGGTGCACTGGCCAAAGTGGATTTCAGTAGTTCCTCAGCAGCAGACAACCTTTTCAAAGTAAGGTTGTCAGCAACCTCGGCTTCAATTACGACTATATCATTCAGCAGAAAACCCCAGCATGGGTCACAAAGCACAGCAAGAGATATTAAACGTGTGAATCCCCAGTCACTTTCTCTTGTCCGGCTGCACAAAAAAAAAAAAAAAAAAAAAAAAATCATATTAAGGAATCAATAAAAAAAAAAAGCTAAGAGACATTTGAACCGAAGAGAATAACAAAGAAGGAAAGAATAATATACTCTCTCTCATTGAATCCTTTCTGTGAATCTGATTAACTACAGTCAAGCTGAAATCCGCAATTCTACTCCACCCATATGGCAATGACTCAGAATCCGCCACATCTAAATACGCGGACAAGAAGTCTACATCGTTTCCCTTGGGAAATATTAGTACCCGCCTGATCAGACAAACCAAAGCAATTGATCAGAATCCAGTCACCAAGATAAAAAGAACAAACACAGGAAATTTCAGCTTTTAACATGTAGTTGAAATGGTAAACATACCATTTATAATCCTCGGCGAGGAAGATATCAGAGTAGAGTTTCTTGGTGTTCAGCCTAGTAAAGTTTTCGATTGTCCAAGTGAATTTCATGGCTGGAGATCCATAAAGCTGTGACAATTAACTGTACTGCTAGAAAGGGTCGACTTGAACTACTACCAAAAGATCAAATATCACAAATATCAAAACATACAACAAAACTCAAAGAATCAAAATTTTAAGAACTAGTGCAAGATATAAAGCCTCAAAAATATATTCGTTCTGTGTGCGTTTCCTTCACACCATTCTTCCTCATCACTTATATATCCCTCATTTCTCCCCTAAATTTTTCCTCTATTTCTAACACAAAAATATATAAAAAAACTAAACACAAAATCGTAATCAAATTGGCCCTTATGAAATGCACTCACTTGCACTTTAAACAGAAACACACAAGAAAAATTTGGAGATCAACTATGCAACACATAAAGCTTAAAAACTACGCCATGAACAAAGTATAAGCAATCGAAACAGTGAATTAATGTAAAACCACAAGGTTGTACTTGTGTCTAACATATAACGTTTCATAATACTTCGATCTCTTCTCGTTCTTTCTTCAACTTAATCCGTGGATTCTTTTTTTAAATTTGTTTTATAATACTTCGATTTCTTTTAAAATTTGCATATTGTATGGAGAGCAAAACTTTAAAAATATAAAATTACCACGTAAGTTATTAAATTTAAATTTTATATTTTAATCATCATCTTTGGAGATGGTCTAAAGTGATCTGCTATTCTTTTTTAATACAAAGGGGTCCTTTAGAGCACCTCGGGGGAGGTTGCTCGGGGGCTGTGGATCAAACAGTAGCAAATTGCTGGGGGGATGAGCTCCAGCGTATGGAAGCCCGAGCAACAGGCGAGGCCCGAGGAGCAGGCCCGTCGAGGATTGCCAGCCCGAGAGCCCGAGGGTTGCGTCAGGCGCGTGCGTTTCACGCGCGCGTGGGCGCGAGTCGTCTGACAAAAAAACAGGGCTGGGGCCCGCGATTTCAGTTTTGAAAAGTAACCGTTGGGGAAGCCACGTGGCTTCCCCATGTCTGTTCGATTGAAACGGTCATATTTTATGGACCGTTGGATTTCCAACGGTAAAAAACATTTAAAAATCTCATTTAATTTCATCTGTTTGATCTAAAATCAACGGTTCACGTTATTAGGCTTTGTAAATTATATATAAAAAAAAGAAAAAACTGTTTAAAAATCTAAAATGTTACTGTTGTGACACGTGGCACAATCTGGAGTGTTGGAATTTAAATTTTTTTAAATCCAACGGCAAAGATTAATTAGGTGAATAAAAATTTAAAAAAAATGTAAAAAAATTCTTAAAAATCCGAAAAAAAATTATGAAAAATTATAAAAAAATTTGATTTCACTTCACCTATAAATACCTTCTCATTATCTTCTACCCTACACCACAATTTCATATTTTCTCAACTACTTTCAACCACATTCCTATCTTTCTTTCAAAGTTTCAATCCAATTTTTTTCCAACAAAATGACTACTCAACAAGGTACGAATTGGACGCTTCTTGAAGATGTTGCGTTGTGTACTAGTTGGGTTCAAGTTACTCATGATTCGATTACGGGTAATGAGATGCAGTTGCGAGAAATGTGGAGTCTTATTCATACCAATTATCTTGAGAAAATGGGTGGGCAAAGAACTAAAGAATCGATGTCCAGTCGTTGGAAATTACTTAGTCAATCGTTTAGTACGTGGAGAGACGCCTTGGCACAAGCTAGTGGTAATCTTCGAAGTGGGGAAAATTTAACGGATAAGGTAACAATATATTATTTATTTGTTAGCTACTTTCATTATATTTATTTGTTTGTATTATTTATTTGTTATCTTCTTTCATTATAATTATTTGTTAGCTACTTTCATTATATTTATTTGTTTGTATTATTTGTTACCTACTTTCATTATAATTATTTGTTAGCTACTTTCATTATAATTATTTGTTTGTATTATTTATTTGTTACCTACTTTCATTATAATTATTTGGTTGTATTATTTATTTGTTACCTACTTTCATTATAATTATTTGTTAGCTACTTTCATTATAATTATTTGTTAGCTACTTTCATTATATTTATTTGTTTGTATTATTTATTTGTTACCTACTTTCATTATAATTATTTGTTAGCTACTTTCATTTATAATTATTTGTTTGTATTATTTATTTGTTACATACTTTCATTATAATTATTTATTTGTTACCTATTCTCATTATAATTATTTGTTTGTGTAGGAACTTCAAGCACAAGCTTGGTATGGTGCCAAAACCAAAAGCAAAAACAAAACATTCACCCGGTTTGAATGTTGGAATATTGTCAAAGATTGTCCTAAATTAGAGTTGTGCATGTCGGTCCAGAAGTTTTCATGAACAGCACCCCTCTACACTCTACACCTGAGCATGCCTCGCATGATCATGATGAAGATGATGAAGAAGTGCTTGAAACGCCCCCCGTTGAACAAGCGTCGGGGTCGACCCGTTATCCAATTAGGCCTCAAGGTAAGAAGGCTTCAAAGAGAAAAGGTAATGCTTCCAAGAATGATTATGCAAAGTATATGGAAGATCTTGCCCGCCAAGGTGAATTGAATTTGGCCCGGGAAATGGCTAAATTTGAGGCTGATAAGGCTAGAGAGGATGCAAAAGCTGCAGCTTTTGAGAGAAAATTTGAAGCTGATGAGAGAGAAAGAGAACTACTTCGGCAAGAAAGGGAACATAGAAGAGAAGAAAGAATGGCTGAACGAGATCGTGACATTATGAAGGAGCCTTTAGAAGGGAAGTCTCCAGACTCTAAATATTTTTGGAAGTCAGAGAAAGCGGATGTGGTGCGAAGGATGCGTGCAAGAGAAGCGAGAGCAAGAGGAGATGGTCCTAGCACCACAAGAGAAGATTATCCTAGCATGACAAGAGAAGATCATCCTAGCACCACAAATTGGTTAGGTGATGGTTATCATCCATTCACGAACCCATAATTTTCCAATCAATTCGGGTTGTAATTTCTTATTCGGGTTGTAATTTCTTATTCGGGTTGTAATTTCTTATTCATTGAATAGAGTACTTTATGTTGTTTCCAATTTATTGAACTTAGTACTTTATTCAAAACACATTTAAACACACCAAATAAAATAACATCAACACACCAAAAAAACACACCAAATAAAAACAAACACCAAATAAAATAAAATTACATTTCAACTCACTAAATGAACTAAAAAAACACACCACATAAAATAAAATAAACACACCAAATAAAAACAAACACCAAATAAAATAAAATTACATTTCAACTCACTAAATGAACTAAAAAAACACACCACATAAAATAAAATAAACACACCAAATAAAAACAAACACTAATGAACTTAAGTATCGTCAGCACCCCTCAATTCCCACTGGTGCTCTATCAAGTCAAGTTGGCGGGCATTGTGCATATTTGACCTTTGAAGTGCAGTATATCGTTGGATGATCCTTTCATTGTAACGTCCATCCCTTTCTAATGGCTCATGTTGCACGGGCTCATCGGTGGCGTCATGAGCACAATATATACGTGTTCTTGAATTGTTCATCGTGTCTGGCTCATATTCATCAACGGCTTCATAATCGTACTCATCTTCCACAATCATGTTGTGAAGAATGATGCACGTCATCATGATGGATCGAAGCGACTCTACATCAAACAATCTGGCAGCACCCCTGATGATCGCCCAGCGAGCTTGGAGGATACCGAAACAACGCTCCACATCCTTCCTGCACCCTTCTTGACATCTTGCAAAGTGTTTTTCCTTTGCACTGCGCGGACGTGGCACTGTTTTGACAAATGTTGACCACCTTGGGTAAATGCCATCAGCTAGGTAGTATGGCCCGTCGTACATACGTCCATTGACCTCATACGTGACTTTTGGTGCCTTTCCTTGCAGGACATCGTTGAACACTGGGGATTGGGCAAGGACGTTGAGGTCATTTTGAGCTCCCGGAACCCCGAAAAAGGCGTGCCAAATCCATGTATCAAAAGATGCCACCGCCTCCAAAATGATACTTTTTGATCCTTTTCTGTCCCCATAAGCGCCTTGCCATGCACTTGGACAGTTTTTCCAAGTCCAGTGCATACAATCAATGCTTCCAATCATCCCTGGAAAACCTCGCATCTCGCCTTTCTTCAGAAGCCTTTGCAAGTCCATATGAGTAGGTATCCGGAGGTACTCTGCGGTGTAGATAGATTCGATTGCCGAACAAAACCTCATGAGGGACTCAAGAATGGTTGATTGTCCCATCCTCGTTATCTCGTCCACTTGGTCTGCAGCTGCTCCATATGCAAGCATCCGCAAGGCAGCAGTAATTTTTTGCTGAGGCAGGAGACCCATAGCACCAAAAGCATCCGGCTTTTGCACAAAGTAAGAATCATGGTTGCAAACAGCGCCCATGATTTTGTTGAACAAATGTCGTTCCATTCTAAAACGATGTCGGAAGTATGTATCAGGGAATGCACTGTTACGGACAAAATAATCGTCCAAGAGCTCCTGACCTCGTCGTTGCCTGTTTCTATCAATGTTTACAGCACGGTTGGGCCTGCAGATATGAGCCACAGCTTGGACGACTCGACGGGATTGTGAGGCTCCTGCCATTCTTGATTCGTCATCTCTCCGTCTACGCTCGTCATCCTCTTCCATCTCATTTTGGGCCCAATCCCCAACATTGAACATTCCTTGTGATTGGTTAAACAATTCTTCCTCTTCTTGCTCGATTTCCCACATCATCTTTGAAGAAGAAGAAGAAGACATTGTAAGAAGGAAGCAGAAACTATGAATAATGATAGGGATTTTGGTGAAGAAGGAAGAAAAAACTATGAATAATGATAGGGATTTTGGCGAAGAAGGAAGCAGAAACTATGAATAATGATAGAGATCTTGAGAAAATTGGTGTGAGATTTATGAGGATGGATGGGGGATTATATGGAGGATTCAGAAGGGATTAGGTTGTAGATAATGCCACGTGGCATGCCGTCATTCGTTAAAAATCTGGTGGAAATCTATCCTCAAAGATTGTAATCGGATTATGACACGTGGCACGATGTGATTGGTTAAAAATCTTATCAGAAATCCATCACCAATAATTGTCTTTTCAGATAATGACACGTGCCTTGACACAACGATTAAAAATCTTATCGGAAATCCATCACCAATAATTTTCTTTGCGGATAATGACACGTGGCGCAACGAGAACGATTAAAAATCTTATCCGAAATAACAAATATAATTATTTTGAATTATTTTATAAATAAAAAAATACAAAAATTTTATTGCTATTGGCTTTTCGGATAATGACACGTGGCGCAACGAGAACGATTAAAAATCTTATCCGAAATTACAAATAAAATTATTATGTATTATTTTATAAATAAAAAAATACTAATATTTTATTGCCAATTGCCAGGGCTATTCAGTGCAGGGGTGGAGATGCAAAAGGCAATTGCCAGGGGAATGCACTATTTATTAAGGGCAGTTACTGTTCACTAGGTGGATTAAATAGTGAATTGCCGAAACAGAAGATGATTGTATCAAAGAAGATGATTGTATCAAGGGATGTTATAAATTTTATAACCTTGATTCAAAGAAGATGATTGTATCAAGGGATGTTATATTTGATGAAAATGCTTGCTGAGATTAGAAATGTCAATCTGAGAAGAGTATCAGTGTACCAATAACTGATGAAGATCTTTGTGAACAAAGGGAAGAAGGGAGTTCAAGTGATAGATGTGATATAAGTAATGAGCCTCTGATACCAGCATCTGAAACTTGTGAATCAATTGAAAATAGTTCAAGATTGGTACTAATGCAGAATAAAACAGGTCCTCAAGAATATGACCACACTCCACTGAAATTCAAGAGCATGACAGAAGTGTATGCCAAGTGTAATTTGTGTATTGTTGAGCCTAAAAGCTTTGAGGAGGCAGCCAAAGATGAGCCATGACAGAAAGTAATGAAGGTAGAAATTGCTATGATAGAGAAGAACTACACTTGAGAGCTTGTTGATAAACCATTTGACAAGCCAGTAATTAGTGTCAAGTGGATCTACAAGACAAAATTAAACCTAGTTGGATCTATACAAAGCAAGATTGGTTGCAAAGAGGTACTCTTAAAAGCCTGGGGTTGATTTCAATGAGACATTTGCTCATGTGGCAAGACTTGATACAATTAGAACTCTAATTGGTTTAGTTGCACAGAAATGGTGGAGATTATTCCAACTTGATGTAAAATTAGCATTCTTGAATAGGGTTCTAAATGAAGAAGTGTATATGGATCAGCCACTTGGGTTTGTGGTTGCAGGAAAGGAAAACAAGGTTTACAAGCTCAAGAAACGCTCTATGGTTTGAAACAGGCACTAAGGGCCTGGTATGAAGAGATTGACTCTTATTTCTATAATGCTGGCTTTCATAGAAGTCCAAGTGAGGCAACTCTTTACATCAAAGCAACTGAAGCATGAATTCTCATTGTTTCTTTGTATGTGGATGACATCATATACACAGGAACTTCTAGTGCAATGATGGATGAGTTTAAAGATGAAATGATGAAGAAATATGAGATGTCAGATTTAGGTCTGTTGCATCACTTCATGGGGCTTGATGTAATTCAAACAGAAGACTGCATCTTCATGCATCAAAAGAAATATTCTAGAACCTTGCTAGAGAAGTTTGGACTGAAGGATTGCAAATATGTTGCCACTCTACTTGCAACAAATGAAAAACTATGAAAAGTTGATGGTAGTGAAATTGTTGATGAAAGTCTTTATTGTTGGTAGTTTGTTATACTTAACAACTACAAGACTTGATATTATGTTGTTGCGAGTTTGCTAGCAAGATTTATGCATAATCCAACCAGAAAGCACATAGGAACTGCAAAGAGGATGCTGAGGTATATCCAAGGAACACTGGATTATGGAATTGCATATGAGAAAGACAAAGATGTTGTGCTTATTGGCTATTGTGATAGTGATTGGGCAGGGAGTAAAGATGATATGAAGAGTACTTCAGGCTATGTTTTCAATTTTGGTTCTGGGGCATTCTCTTGGGCCTCAATCAAGCAAAGTAATGTAGCATTATTGTTACACCATACCCCATTTTAAAAATATTTTTGGTCTTAATTGGTGAGCCCAAGGGGCCTACCCCTTTATTTGTGTCATCAGTTCCTTTTCCTTCTCATTTCTTTATTATTTCCTTCTCTCTGAGCTCCCTCTGTCTCATTCCTATCTCTCTCAACAACTCTTTCCATACCTTTCCGATGCACCCCCATCCACCCACCCACACACACTCATTCTCACACCCAACTGGCCATGACGCACCACCCATCACCATCACTCGGACCTCCATTCTCTCATTCACATCTCCGGTTTATCTTTGACACTATGCACAATCACTGTGCAAGTGTTTTCCAATGAAGGTAAGTTGAACCACTGTTCCATCTTTCTCCCTAGTAGTCTAGAAGGCTTAGTGGTTGCTAAAAACTGGTTTTTGGTGAAGGTTTAAATGTGAAAACTGCTCGGGGAGCATTCTCCATATTTTCCGGCGAGCATAGCCCCTTTTGAGGCGTTTTTTGGCCAAAACACGGTGAGTTAGACATTTTACTAGGTACCATTCTCTTTGTCTCTTCGAGGGCTATGGTTTCCATTTTTGAATCACTTGATTTCGTTGAGTATTGACAAAGTTATGAACGTTTAAAGTTAAGGAACTTTCCGGCCGAATTTTGGCCTTCCTCTTCCCTGAGGTCCGGCGTCCACCTTTCCTAGTCGAACCAGGCCTTTTAGGCCACCTCAGAGACCATCGGGCCTTAGGCCCGTTTCAGACCCAAGCCCAAGTCATTTTCGTTTATTATTAATTGTTTTGGTTTAATTAAATTGTAAAAGGCCTTTGGGCCTTATCTATAAACACAAAACCTTTTTCAAATTAGGCATTCGGGCCGTAAGGAGATTGGGCCTTTGGGCCCGTGAAGTTTAAACCCTAACCCAGCCCACCCATTTTTCCGAAACCCATTAACTCTAATTCTAAAACCCAAATTCTAAACATTTTTCCTATAAACCCTAAACCCCTAAGTCTAACCCTAAACCCTAAAGCCCTAAAGCCCTAAACCTAAACCCTAAAGTCCTAAACCCTAAACCCTAACCGACCCAAACCCTTTATGTGGAATATTCCATCAAGGAATATTCCATTAGAGAATTTTCCATCAGGAAATATTCTTTGGAATATTCTATTGACGTTTACAAAATTATCTGGGACCTTTCTCAGGGTAATTCGACGTTCTGAATCCGTTTTCGACGTCTGCTTTCCCAAATTAAATCGCTTGAGTATAGTTTTATTAATTGGACCCTTTACGTGCTTAGAGGCAATTATTGTGATGTTTTTGTGTTTGCTAGTTTGCGTGGCTCTTCGACGGCTAAGTATCTGTGAGTGGACCCTTTCTAAAAATGCATGTTTAAATAGTAGAAATGCATACATGAAAAGCATGATTTAATGATTATGTTTTATGAAATGTTTTGTGAGATAACATGCTTACTGAGGCTTACTATTATTTTTCCTATAACCCATGTTCTTATAGAATATCCCATGGATGACGATATGATATTTAGAACATGTTTCGAACACCTCTTTATAGTATAGATGATGGATGACTTTATACTATAAAGTTGCTTTTCAATACATATATATATGTTCAATGGTTTTATACTTACCTACTGGTCTTTTTTACTACGGGACGTAGGGATAGATTCCGGTCCATCCCGAGTGACGGTTTGGTGTTGGCATAGGGCCTAGAGTGTGTTTCCTCTGGCTATTAGCACAGGAGCCGGCATGGGGCCTGAAGTGTATTTTCCTCTGACTGTCTGCTCAGAGACGGGGAACCAACATGGGGCATGGGGGTTATCGGACATTCACTAGTGATTATTATATATACAAGTTATGATTTGAGACATTGCACGACATGCTAGGTTTCGGAAAACCTATGTTTATCATTATATGTGTGTTTTCATAAAACCTGGGGGTTAGTATGTTGATAACTGTTTTATTATATCTATATCAACTTGGTCCACTCATGTTTGTTTTGAGCCCCCTTCAGGGTTTAGAATCGAGACATACAATTCCGGCATCAAGGCACTTCCGCATCAGCATTGTCGAGTCCTCTCGGTGTAGGACCCATTACTTTATTAATTCAATTTTATATTATTTCTTTTAGTGTTCTAGTAGTTGTATGCTCTGAACACGTTCATGTTCTTTATTCTTTTATAATTATAAGTCTTATTTATCCCTTATTTTCAGCTTTTGCACTCAATAAATGGCTTTCGTCACCCTCGGGTGTCGGCCGTGCTTATCCTGGTATTCGGGGAATATCAGGATCGGGACGTGTCAATTATCCATTGCAGAGGCAGATTATGTAAGTGTTGTAAAAGCAATTGCACAAGCCATCTGGTTAAGGTTTGTTCTCTTAAACTTTGGTGAGGAAAAAGTGGAGCCAACTCAAATTTTATGTGATAACACCTCTGCCATAGCAATTTCGAAGAATCCAATAGCACATCACAAGGCAAGGCATATCAACAGAAGGTTCCATTTCATCAGAGATGCATTGTAGAATGATGAAATTGATCTAATCTATTGCAAAACTGAAGAGCAAATTGTTGATATATTCACAAAGGCCTTGGCTAGAGATCTATTTGAGTATTTGAGGAAAGCTTTGGGGGTGATTTCAGCTAAACACTTAGAATGGATTGTTAATATGTAAGTGTATTAGTAGAAATAGCTTTAGCCATTTTGTTTGTTTTAATCAAAGCCCTTGGATCACATTCCAAATGGATGATCTAGATTAAGTTAGTATAAGTGATATTATGTGACACATTTAACTATCTCATAGGATAGATGACATGGAGGGGTGAGATCATTTCTTTATGTTAGAAGAGAGAGAGAGAGAGAGAGTGGAATTATTCATTTTCTGTTGCAACGGACATATTCCGATCGCACTTGTAGAGAGAAGGTGAGAATCAATGAAATTAGTTTTGCTTTCATCACTGTGAATACTCTCTGCAATTCTCAGAAATCCATACATAAATCCATTGAATCACAATACAAAACATATAATCTAACAGAGTCTGCTTGTTTTGCCTTTAACTTCCGCCAATTCAGACTCGAGTTATGCTGCCTTGACATCGTAAGTGGCCATGCTATCTTCTCTTTTGACATTTATGTAAGAAGTAATTCGAAAAACAACAAGTTACTAGGATCACAGATAAAACATAAATAATTACAATAAACCAATCAAACAATTAAGGGAAATAAACTTATCTTCCAAAGCAGAGGAAAAAGACGCCATGACTGCTAGGGTTTCAAAAGGAGTCTTCTACTTCCAGTACTTCAATAATATCTCTCTGCTATATGAATAGGGTTTAGCGTATCTGAGAGATTAAGCATATGAAAGCAGGGACTTAACCATAGTATTTATATCATTATGGTTTAATCGCAGCCGACCTATTATTGGTTGTGAAAATCAAATCCTATCACTTAAGTGATTGAGTCCTACCATGATTCTATATCTTTGTAGCGAAACCTATTAGATGTTTTTGAGGTCAAGTGCAAAGGTTAAGACTCCATAATCCTTATTTTACTAGGACTATTAGATTAATTATGTCGTTAACAACTCGATAAACAAGTGGCTTACAACACAAGTAATCCAATACATCATTCATTGTCATTCACAACTTTACAATTTATGCATGGTCAGTCCCAATCGAGCTTTGATCTCTTCGTCTTTTTTTTCTGCACCACTTACCGGAGAGTGCTCCAACCCATGGTACTGCTCTCATGCACCATAAACATCTCTTCTCTGAAGAAAACAAAGTTCAAAAGTTGAACATCAAAGCAATACGAATACCCACAACAACGGTTCAGATTGACCCTCAGACATATAATATGAAAGAAAAAGGACATGAATTGCAATAGACCATATACATACCTGAAATCAGCTAGAAACAATATCAGAATCCTACAAATACTCTGAACGACTAAGTGACATGAATGCAAACTTCTACAGCACAACCGAAAGGGAAATAGACGAGGTGGCAATAAAGAACCGCTAAATTCTAGCAATATAGAACACTATATTCCTCTTGTGACAACCTAATAGATATAAGGTGTGGGTGAAGTACCTTCATGAACTCTTTATTGGGATCCTGCAGTTTCCTTTATTTGTACGCGTACTTTAAACTTCTGCTAAAGTTTCACCTTCATGGATGACCAGGAAGAAAGGTTTCTCGAAATTTATTACTTGCTATTTGAAATGTGTACAAAGAACAGTGAACAAGATCATTAAAAAGAATCAAAAAGTACTTGGTGCAATAATTCTCTAGGTTTAACTGAACTAGTAAGCCAATATTTTGATTCGGAAAAGAAAACTCGCATTAAAAATTATCAAAATTTCCTTCTTTGAATTTTTTTAGAAAATTCCAATACCATCTTGTTCTTTGCAGTCTCTTTTGTGAAGTGGTAAACTTGAATCAAGCGTTGATGAAGCCTCAAGATTTTCACTTCTTCTGGAATCTGATACACAAAAAATACAAAGAACTCAGCTTCAGAAAGACACTGGAATCGAATTTCAGGCCATTCTAGTCTTATACAGTATATGAATGCAGATTAAAAACCGGAAAACCACGTAAATATTACAGTTCTTGACCATAAAAAAAAGGTCGTACCCAGTGCACAAGGCTCCCGCTTTACGCAGGGTCTTGGAGAGGTGAAAAAAGAGAAGCAGGAAAAGGAACTTGCCTCCTCAGCTCGTAAAGTCCATAACCAGTCTTCTTGATAATAAGTTCCACATTGATGGGAGGAGGGACCTTACATGGGCTTATACTCCTCATATTGCCAATTGGTTTTATGATGGAGGAGGGACCTTCCATCATAAAACCAATTGGCCACATTGATAGGAAGAGGGACCTTGGATGGGCTTATAAGAGGTTGAGCTACTCCCTATATTGCCAATTGGTTTTACATACAGTGGAACCTCAACTTTCTTCATAGATTGGGGTTCCATCACAACACTAAATGGCAATATGAGGAGTAGCATAACCTCTTATAAGCCCATACAAGGTCCCTCCTATGTGGGACTTATTCTCAACATCTTCAATATTCTCAATTTTTTCACTGCATGGGATGATCTGAAAAGGAAACATGAGAAATTATGAATGCTCTTTCATTTGAAACACATAAATAAGAGATCAAAGTCTCATACAATCGGTCAACGACATAAATGGGGAAAAGCCACACTTTCTGGGCAAACCCTAATCCATGCTGATACAAGAACAAGTACTTACCCTATGAATCTTGTGATGGTAAACCTCAAGCAGTCTAATATCTGCATCTGGATGAGACAGCTGGACCTATTTCAGATACATCGTACGTTGAGTAAAACCAGTTATGCACAACTCTAAGATGAAAATGGGGGATTTGGCTAGGGTGTGTGGGGATGTTTTTACTTCGAGTATCTGTCGATTGTGTCTACACATGATTCTCAGAACAAGATTGCTACAGACATTGTGCATAAGATTTGTGTCTTACAAGAAAAAACTTCAGAAGGAAAATAGAAATATCAATTTATGACAGCGCCATTTGGTTTTGGATACAAAACAAAACAGCACCAAACACAAATGGAACTGCTCGTATAGCTGGCAGAAGTTTTTAGATGGACAATCATGGATAATAAAATGTAGTAGCAACATATTTTAAATAAGCAATGCCAAAATAAAGACATCTAACCTTCCTTTTAAGTATACTAATCACATCCCCGACAGTGTTCTGTTTGGGCAATCTAATACAGTGAATCTCCAACTGTGAACAAATTACAAAAGATTATGATGAGTTGAATGGTGTAATAACGGTCCATAAGTAGAGAATACGATCAAATATTTCACGACCTCATCTTTTGTAGTAGGATGAAAAGCAACTTGTAGACTTCTTAGGTCATCTCCAACCGAAAGGGTTAAATATAGCCCCGTTCAGAATTATAGCCATGCAAAAAAATTATTATTAAATCAACATTATCATGCCATACTCTTATACTATCTCCAACCGAAAGGGCTAAACATAGCCCCTTCAATAATTTATTAGTTTTAAGTTTATACTTTAAATTTATTGGTTAATTTAGTTAAATTATTGTTAGATGGTTTCAAATATAACTGTTGAATTTGAATAAGTTATTACAGTTGAGGAGCTGGACCCCAAAAAGGGGCTAAGAGGGGGGCTACATTTGGTCAGTTTGATGCTCTTTTGGCCAAATAATAGTCTGGTAGGCTTTATAGAATTATAACATAGCTATTCATTGGAGATGAGTTTTTGGACAAATCAAGCCATTTTTTAGCTTTTGAACCCTTAGCTCTCTCCGTTGGAGATGACCTTAGGGCTTGCACTTCTGGCCAAGGGATGTCTAGGACTTCATAATATAGAATATCAGAGCCCTGTATAGAGAACGACAATCACAATGAGCATCAATAATAAATTAAACGACAGAGGCATCTCAATATAGTGCCACCTACTAGATTGTAATGGACGAGCATATCTGTTAAATGCTTTACGCTCCGTTAATTGATCGGTTGGCGCCTAGGTTGTTGAGAATAGTAGCTATAAACAATGAGTCTGATTTTGGTGGGATCTTCTAAACCAATTTTGCGAGCTACCTTCTCCACTGTATCATTGTAAGTGTGTAGCTTTGACCTAGAAAACACGAAGAAAAAAAAAACAGTTGCAGCACTGACTAACACAACAATGACGGACACTCCTACTATTGTTGGAAGCTAAACAGGTTCTGAAGTCAAAGGATCGAAGGTAGCAAGGAGCTCCCGAGCATGGTTTCTATCTGCATCGAAGAAGAAAAAAGAAATGAAGGGTTAAAGCCTTCAACGGCTAGTTTTTGTTTAAATGAATGTGTGAGTGTGTGAGTGACAAGTGTACACTCCAGATTAGGTTACTTAAAACCCAAATGAAGGGTTAGGATTCAATATGGAGTAGTAAGGTTAAAATGGTTGTTAAGCCTCTTGTCAATCACCTTTTTACACAAGTATGGGTTATGGCAATGCACCACACCCTACTACATTTCCCTTACTTAATGAAATATGAGTTGCTGCATTTTGCATAGCCAATCAAGCAGTCAATCACATCTCCAAGTCCTCTCCATTCTTTGCTAAGAAACCGATCCAAAATATAAACAAAATCATCCAAAACAAACAAACCTTTATCATGGCCTCAGAGCTAGTTTTCTGATCTTACAACTTTCTGGGCGCACTTTGTGCAAGTTGAGATATTTGGGAGCACCTACTTAGTGTCCTCAACAACAACAACCAATAAACAATTCTGCAAATGAAGGGATCAAGCAGTAGCAGTGAGCTAAAAGCTCCAATCTTTGATGGAGAGAACTATGACTTTTGGAGAATAAGAATGACAACCATTTTCAAGTCCTATGATATATGGGATATGGTTCAACATGGGTATGAACTACCTGAGATGGAGGTCGATGCTCTAGAGGAGGACCTCACAGAAACACAACTCAAAACACTGAAGCATAACCGAATGGAGGATGCTAGAGCACTTGGAATCATCCAAGGTGCTGTCTCAGGCACAATTTTCTCGAGGATAACAAATGAAGAGATTGCAAAGGGAGCTTAGGAAGTTTTACAACAAGAGTACAGATGAGACACCAAAGTTAGAAAGGTAAAACTTCAGTCCCTTAGGAGATATTTCGAGTATACAAGAATGACGGAAAATGAGTTGTTGAAAGATTACTTTACTAGGCTATTTGATGTTGTAAATAAGATGAGAACATATGGTGAAGAACTGCCTAATGAAAGAATTGTCTAGAAATTATTGATTAGTTTGACTAAACCCTATGATTCAATAGTGAGTGTTATTGAAGAAACCAAAGACACTGAAACTCTTAGTGTGCAAGAAGTGATGGCATCTTTAAGAGCTTTTGACCAAAGGCTTGAGAGGCATGCTAATTTTTCACCTGAGAAAGCTTTTCAATCACTCAATGTTGGATCTAGTAGTCAAGCTAGTGCAAGCAAACAAAAACCACAGTGGAAGAGCAAGAACAAGAAATGGGAAGGAAAATGGTATCAAAACCCTAGACCTAACTAAGGCAGCAACTTAAATGAAGGTCCAAGAACCAAGCAACAATGCAAGCACTGTGATAAATTCTATCTTGGGGAGTGTTGGTTCAAGGACAAGCCTAGATGTCACAAATGTAACAAGTTCGGGCACATTATGAAGGATTGCAGATCAAGAAATGTGCAGCAAGTGAACTGTGCAAACCAAGTTGAAGAAGAAACAAATGTGTCATGTGCTTTCAATGCAAAAGTGGAGAAAAACAATGAAGTGTGGTACATTGATAGTGGTTGCAGCAACCATATGACTGCACATGAGTCATTACTCATTGATATTGACACAAACTTCACTGGAAAATTGAAAATGGGGGATGGAAACATTGTCAAAGCCACTGAAAGAGGAACTCTGGTCATAACACTAAGAAAGGAAGAAGATGCATAAGGGAAGTGATGTTAGTGCATGGATTGGATGAGAATCTACTTAGTGTGGGTCAAATGATGGAGCATGGTTATTTCCTACTCTTGGGGGGAATTGTGATTGAGATCTATGATGACAAGTCCCTATCAAACTTAGTGAGTATAGTGGAAGTGAAAAACAGAAGCTTTCCACTTATGTTGAAGTACCTAGAGGAAGTATCAAGGAAAGCAAGTGTGACAGGTTCTATGAAGTTATGGCACAAAAGGCTTGGTCATTTAAATATGACAAGCTTACAAAATCTGCAAAAACATGAAATGGTGCAAGGTATACCAAAGATGGATCAATGCAATGAAACCTGTGAATGGTGTGTATTTGGCAAACATCACAGAGATCCATTTGAAGCTGGAAAGGCTTGGAGGGCAACAAAGCCACTCGAATTGATTCACACGGATATGTGTGGACCAATGCAAACAACAACAATCAATGGAAACTAGTATTTCCTAACCTTCATTGATGATTACTCACGGATGTGTTGGGTGTATTTCATGAGGTTCAAGTCTGAAGTATTCACAATATTCAAGAAGTTCAAGGCAATGGTGGAATTGCAAAGTGGATATCAAATCAAAAGACTAAGAAATGATAGGGGGAGAGTACACTTCTCTTGAGTTTAATGCATTCTATGAAGATTTGGGGTTGGAGAAGCAACTCACTGTGGCATATTTACCACAACAGAATGACATTGCAGAAAGGAAGAATAGGACTATAGTCGAAATGGCTAAGTCTATGATGCATGAGAAGAACATGCCCTATACATTTTGGGGTGAAGCTGTGAACACCTCAGTGTACCTATTGAATAGGTGCCCTACTAAAGCATTGGACAATAAGACTCTATTTGAAGTGTTCAGTTGAAGGAAGCCTTCTGTGAAGCATATGTGAGTGTGTTGGCTCAGTGTGCTATACCCACATTCCTCAACAACTAAGGCAGAAGTTGGAGAAATCAAGTAACAAGGGTGTTTTTTGTGGGTTATGGAACCAGTGAGAAATGGTACAGAGTTTACAATCTGTCAACTCAGAAGATAATCCTATCAAGGGATGTTATATTTGATGAAGACTCAACATGGAACTGGGAAACAAGGGTAGAAGAGAAGGACAATGTCTCTTTACAACTTGACCTCAACAAAAGGTAAACAAGGGAGCCTATGGAGACCTCAGTTTAAGAAGAAGTCACAGAAAATGGTGACATACAAGGGACTCCACAGCAAGCTAGCATGAGTCCACAACCGAGTCAATCATAGATAACAACTCCAAGTTCAACTCCAGTGAGGTTGAGAAACTTGGATGAGATATATGCTACATGTAATTACTGTGTAATGGAACCAGAAACATATGAAGAAGCTGAGAAAGACAAAGCTTGGGAGAAAGCAATGAAGGAAAAGCTTGAAATGATAGAGAAAAATGATACTTAGGAATGTGTAAATCGACCAAGTGACAAGCCTGTGATTGGAGTGAAATGGGTGTACAAAACCAAGCTCAACCTAGATGGTTCTATGCAAAAGAACAAGGCCAGGTTGGTTGCCAAAGGTTACTCATAGAAACCAGGTGTAGACTTCAATGAAACCTTTGCTCCAGTAGCAAGGTTAGACACCATAAGGACCTTGATAGCTCTAACAGCCAAGAAGGGTTGGAAACTACATCAATTGGATGTCAAATCTGCATTTTTAAATGGAGTGCTAGAGGATGAGATGTTTGTAGAACAACCTCAAGGGTTCACAAATCAAGAGTTTCCAGAAAAGGTGTACGAGCTAAGGAAGGCTCTCTATGGCCTAAAACAAGCTCTAAGAGCTTGGTACAGTGAGATTGATTCCTATTTCACTGAGAAAGGATTTCAGAAAAGTCCTAGTGAAGCTACACTCTACACCAAGACAGAAAGCAACAACAAGACACTCATTGTCTCAATCTATGTGGATGATGTTGTCTACACTGGAAATGATGTTGCAATGATTGAAGAGTTCAAGGAAGAGATGATGAAGAGGTATGAAATGACTGACCTAGGCCTCTTACTCATTTAGCATCTTTATTCATCAAAGGAAGTATGCTAAAACTTTGCTTGAAAAGTTTGGATTAAAGGGAAGCAGACCAGTCTCTGCACCCCTAATTGCAAATGAAAAGCTTAAGAAGGAGTATGGAAGTGAACCTGCAGATGCTAGTCTCTATAAAAGCATTGTTGGCAGTCTATTGTATCTAACTGCAACAAGGCCGGATCTAATGTTCTTAGCAAGCCTACTTTCTAGGTTTATGCAGAATCCTAGCAAGATACACATGGGAACAGCAAAGAGAGTTTTAAGATATGTGCAAGGAACACTTGATTATGGGATCAAGTATGAAATGAGGAAGTCAACGGATTTTGTGACAATGACTAAGGTGGCAGTGAAGATGATAGCAGAAGCATATCGGGCTATGCTTTCACCTTTGGATAAGGGGAATTTTCATGGGCCTCTGTGAAGCAACAAAGTGTTGCACTGTCCACAACCGAGGCAGAGTATATGAGTGTATCAGAAGCTACAGCTCAAGCTATTTGGCTAAGGTTTATACTCAAAGACTTTGGCGAATTGCAGGTTGATGCCACACCACTTTTGTGTGACAACACCTCTGCAACTGCCATGACCAAAAACCCAGTATTTCATCAGAGAACAAAGCACATCAAAAGAAGATATCATTTCATCAGAGAGGCATTGCAGAACAACACAATCAAGCTAATTTATTGCAACATAGAAGATCAGATCACAGACATTTTCACAAAAGCATTACAGAATGAGAGATTCAATTACCTGAGGGGATTGCTTGGAATGACTCCCATAAGCAGTTTAGAAGGGAGTTTTGGAAGCTAAACAGCTTCTGAAGTCGAAGGATCGAAGGCAGCAAGGAGCTCCTGAGCATGGTTTCTATCTACATCGAAGAAGAAAGAAGAAATAAAGGGTTAAAGCTTCCAACGGCTAGTTTTTGTTTAAATGAATGTGTGAGTGTGTGAGTGACAAGTGTACACTCCATATTAGGTCACTTAAAACCCAAATGAAGGACTATGATTAAATATGGAGTAGTAAGGTTAAAATGGTTGTTAAGCCTCTTGTCAATCACCTTTTTACACAAGTATGGGTCATGGCAATGCACCATACCCTACTACATTTCCCTTAGTTAATGAAATCTGAGCTGCTGCATTTTACATAGCCAATCAAGCAGTCAATCACATCTCCAAGTCCTCTCCATTCTCTGCTAAGAAACCGATCCAAAATATAACCAAAATCATCCAAAACAAACAAACCTTTATCAACTATGAGGGACAATGGTTCTAGACAGAAGTACTCACAATTCTGAAATAAAATCATCCTCGTTTGGCTTCTCCAAAGAACGGAAATGAACGATCTATAGAACTCCAAATCACTCAATGGTCAATATAGTTAGGTTAGAAAACCTAAGGCAACTCTTATAATACCGTAATGACAGTCCACCCGAAAAAAGTAAAAGGAGGTGCGAAAAACATGTAAAAGCTTCCACATCCTGTACCAGGATTTTATTTAAATATTCCAAAAATGAAAGGACGTCAAGATATAAACATTCTTCTTCGCTTTCAAGTGGAGTGGATTTTTGAAAGCAGATAATGTCCCCATCTTCAATCGGAAAAACAAAGCACTAATATTTACCTAGCAATCCGGATAGCAGCAAAACTGTTCATTCCTATTTCAGGCACTTGTTTGCAATATGCCAAGCTTGCAATATAGCAACACTTACCTCACTTAATCGAAATGAGGTCCTCTTGCCGAGATGATCACACCTGTCCCTTGGGTCGAACTTTATTTCCTGAATGTAGCATAAAAACAGGTAACCGAAACGTGCATCTGATAGTTATGACACGGCTATTTGCAAAAAAAAATAGATGTGAAATAGACCTCATGAAGTTCAATTTCTTCCTCGGGAAAAACCAGCCAGTTGATTTAATTTTGCTAAAATCTCTACTGGCTCGCTAGAAATATTCACAAAAAACCTACCAACGAAACTGGTATACACAAAGAAACTTAATCACAAACAATGAATTAAAAGGAAAAACTATTTAGCTCAGCAGAAAGAGCCAGAGGTACCGTAGTTCTCATTTCTCCGGTTCATAAAGCTTAAACAAAAGCAAGATATCTTCTTTGGTTTTCTCAGGCGGAGGAATAGGACGTTTATCCTGGAGAATTGCATCGAAGCAAGAAAATCATAAGAAAACATCTTCCGTACAGAAATTGTTGCTGCAAGTAAATCTCAAACCATAGGTCAACACAATGATAGAGACTGGATTCCGGCCCAAGCTCTACTTCTAAAAACAACATTATCTCTGAATTTTTGTGCTGTTTATATAGACCTTCAATTTTTCGACCTACGAAACAAAAGGTCTTGATTAGCACGCATAAGGAACGTATACGAAGCTGTGAAAGGCAACAATAAGCACATCAAAACACTACTAGTCTTCTGATCATTTCAAATATGGACTTCCAACAAATCCATTCATTGGGCACTTAAAAAGTAGAAAGTGTAAAGTAATTACTGATTGTAATTGTTCTTCGGGTGTCAATGGTCGAATGGGGCAGTATGTGTGGTTGTGTCTCTTGGCCCAAATCCAAAACCGCAGAAATTGCACTGGTATGCCAAACTCTTGTGCAACCACTCCTGGGAACCATTTCAAACTGAATTAAGAATCTGCTGCCCTCAACAATCATCAATTACAAAAACCCGAAAGGGTATAAAAGGAAAAACCAGACATGAATGCCGAAAAGTGAACCTGTACTGCCGTACCTTGAAAACATAAACGGGAATCTGTTTCTTAATGGGGAAACTACGAACTTTGTCATGGTCCACAAGGTCGAAGTATGTTCCCTTCCAATTTGTTTTACCAGATTCTCATCTCGAGCAACCTAAGCATATTAATAAATAGCCTCTCTCATAATTCTTTGATGTACATCAAGTCCCTGTACTAGCACTTCTGAAAAAGTAATGGTGAAAGCGGGGAAAGAGAAGAAGTCTTAACCTTAATGATAGTATAAAGTTGAGCTTGTGTCTTATGCCATTTTTCGTCCTCCTCCTCCTCTTGTTCTTTTTTTCTTTTCAAACTTGTCTGAAATGAAACAGAGTGACAATTCAGTCTCTTAGATGGACACTTGAAAGCAGAACTTATGATTGACGTAACACTAACTACGACAATAACCAAGAACACTAAAAAGCAGGTAAAGTTCCCGCAGCCTGTATTGGGGATTTTGCATCTACCAGAAATGAAGTGTAAAGTAAATACAGATTGTGATTCCTCCTTGGGTGTCAATGGTCGACAAGGGCGATATGTTTGGTTTTTTCTCTTAACCCAATACCAGAAGCGCTGAAATTGCACTGGTATTCCAAACTCTTCTGCAACGTCCTCCTGTGAACCATTTCAAAATTAGAATTCTAATGGTAACAACACAACTGAATTCGGAAATCTGAGGTACTACTGTCTGTACCTTGAAACGCCAAAAGTGCATCTTTTTTTTAATAGGAAAACTACGAATTTTGTCATGGTCCACAAGGTCAAAATATATGTCCCTTTCAATCTGTTTTTCCAGGTCCACGTCTTGAGAAACTGACCATATAAATAAATTCCGTCTGCCGTAATTTTTGGATGTAAACCAAATACCTGTAGTAGCACTTCTAAACAAGCAGTGGTAGGTACAAGAAGTCTTCACCCTAATAAGAGTATAACAGTCCACTTGTGCCTTGTATCTCCTTGTTTCTTCCTTTTCTTCTTCGTTCTTCAACCTTATGGTCCTGATCTGAAATTAAAAAAAATGTCAGTTAAGTGACCTCAGTCTCTTAGTTGTACACTTGAATGGAGAACTTACGCTCAATGTAGCATTAACTAGACGTAGAGACAAATGAAGACTGTATCATTCACCAGATAACCCATACTAGGATCATAAAGCTCAATGAGAGGCATGAAGCAGGTGAATCCAAGGCCAATTTCATTTGTACAGAACTGGTGATGTGTTTCTGAAACTCCATGTAAAGAATCAGGAATCGAGGTTCAGAAAATACTCAAAATGTGAACAAAACTTGATCGATTCTAGGACACATAAACTTTTTTTTTTAACACAATTGTAACATACACCATTAACAAAAGAGAAATGTATTGGTGAAGATCACTACATGCTAGCAGCAGGTAATTAGGCATTAATTTTTTTAATAACATTTTTTTCCAGTGCAATTTTCTGTTAGTGAGCTACATTTGTTTCCCCTCATTTTCTATTACCTTTTCAAACCCCTTAATTACTTGGGTACGGTACATGCATTTACTTAATACATTCATGATCTAACGGTTATATATGCAACCAAAAATAGAGAATATCATATCTAACCGTTAGATGACGAATGCATTAAAAAGCATAAACTCTGAACATATGATCAAGGAAAAAACTTCAGTAAGGCAGCTGGCCACACTTGGTCTCTTGCTTTGATTTTACCTTTCTTGTTTTGATTTCAAAGAAAAAAATTTAAACTGATAAAGAAGTATACCCTTTGTTACTGAATCCTTGCTATGGATCTGATTGACTACAGCCAAGCTGAACTGAACATATCGACTCCACCCGTCTGGCAATGTCCCAGAATCTGCAGCATCTAAGTACATGGAAAACCAGCCCACATTGTTGCTTCCCTTTGGAAATATTTGTTGGTATTTCAAAGTTTAGTAACTCAATACCAAAAATATGTGGGTGATAAGTTTTCTAATTTTATCACACCTCTCACTATCACTCTCAATAAAACTGGACAAACTAAAGGAAAGAAGTAGCAAACTTGTTGATAACAAAACACTTTGAAATATTAGAAGAGTTTATAACTCTTAAAGGTTACAAGCTGAAAAATGAGAATGGGAATTCGGATGGTTTTTTCTAAAGCCTTACAAGAAGCTTAATTATACATGCAAAAGTTACAAACCACTCAAGTGCTTTTTAATAAAAAAAATACACACACATGCAATCAATGATGGTGTTTACCATCTTTTAATAAACAAACATCACAACCTTTCGGCTAGTAGCTCACACTTTCTGAAAAGTGTTCCAACAATTTCTGAAAAGTGTTCCACCACTTTCTGAAAAGTGTTCCACCACTTTCGGCCACTGTATTTGATTTGAACTTCCAACACGCCCCCTCAAATCAAAATACCTTCATGCCTAGCATTTCACGCAGCAATCGAAATGATTCAACTGGTAGTGGCTTTGTGAAGATGTCAGCTACTTGTTCCTTCGTGTGACAATGGACAAGTTCAATTGTTTTTTGTTTCACGTGGTCCCTCAGAAAATGGAACCTGGTATCAATATGCTTGCTCCTTCCATGTTGGACTGGATTCCTAGCAAGCTTGATAGCTGAGATGTTATCCACATGAATCACAGTCGATTCCACTTGTGGATGACACATTGACTTCAACAGATTTCTTAACCAAATTGTCTCACACACAGTTGAGGCTACAGCAACGTATTCGGCTTCACACGATGACAAAGCAATAATTGATTGCTTCTTTGAAGTCCATGAGAAAGCTGTTGATCCTAGAAAAAACACATAGCCAGTTGTGCTTTTCCTTTCATCTTGGTCACCTCCCCAATCACTATCTGAATAACCAAATAATTTTGCATCTTCACGAAAATTATAAAACAGACCATAGTTTAGAGTACCTCTTATGTACCTCAAAATTCTCTTGGCGGCCAGCCAATGAGACTCCCTAGGTATTTCCGTGTACCAACTCACGAGTCCAACGCCATAAACTATATCAGGTCTTGTGTGATTGTAAGGTACTTTAGGCTTCCAACCAAGCTTTTTTACACGGTTGAGTTTACAAACTCACCTTCTCCTTCCTTGGACAGCTTCAATCCAGTTGCAACTGGAGTGTTGACAATATTACACTTGTCCATATTGAATTTCTCCAATATATCTCTCATGTACTTCTGTTGAGAGATGTAGATACCATCACTTTCTTGCTTCACCTCTATGCCAAGAAAGTATGACATTAATCCATTATCAGTCATCTCAAATTCACTGAACATGGATTGCTTTAACTCACGAAACATTGCTTCATTGTTTCCTGTAAACAATAAGTCATCTACATAGAGACAAATAATTAAGAACTCCCCTTTTGTACCATTCTTCATGTAAACTGAATGCTCGTATGGACATTTCTGAAATCCATTTTGGTGAAGGTAGTTATCAATCCTTGAGTTCCAAGCTCGTGGTGCTTGCTTGAGGCCATACAAAGCCTTCTTCAAACGATACACATTTTCTTCTTCTCCTTGTACTCCCATCTGCATTGCGTTTGATCTTATACACCCACTTGACACCAATAGCCTTCTGATTTGGTGGGAGCTTTGTCAACTCGCAAGTGCCATTCTTCTCGATGGCATGGATTTCTTCCTCCATGGTTATTCTTCAACGATCTTCTTCCACAGCTTCATTGAATGAGAAGGGCTCGTGGTCTGCATACAAGCAGAAAAGGTTGGTTTCTTCTTCTTCTTCTTCTTATCCATATATCTCGGTGAGACTTCTTAGCCTCACTAAAGTTGAGGAGCTGCTTTCTTCACTGGATGTAGGGCCACTCCTTGCATGTCTGTGTAATGGAGTTGTTGTGATTGTTTGAGCAGGTTGTTACTCGACAGGTGGTACAACTTCTGGTTCTTCAAAATCAGTGGAGACGATATTCTCTTTACCGACTTCTTTGTTGTTCCACTTCCATGCATCTTCCTCGTTGAAGATGACATCTCTACTAACCACTAGTTTGCTAGTTAGTGGGTTGTAGAGTTTGTATGCCTTAGACTCTTCACTATAGCCCACAAACACACATTTTTCACCTCGATCATCAAGCTTCCTCCTCTTGGCTTTTGGAACTTGAGCATATGTAACACACCCAAAAACTCTTAGGTGTGCAACATTCGGCTTGTATCCACTCCAAGCCTCTTGTGGTGTCATCCTCTTGACACTTTTTGTTGGACATCGATTCAACAAATAAATCGAACAAGCTACAGTTTCTGCCCACAATTCTTTTGGCAAATTCTTCTCTTTAAGCATAGGCCTTGTCATGTCAAGGATGGTTCGATTCTTTCTTTCGGCTATCCCATTTTGTTGTGGGGTATAGGCAGCAGTCAGTTGATGTCTAATTCCTTGCTCCTTGTAATATGCTTGGAAAGCATTGGAGGTGTACTCTCCACCTATATCTAATCTCACAGCCACAAGCTTGTGGTTGCTTTCAGCTTCTGTGAATGCCTTAAACTCCTTGAAAACTCTTAGGGCAGTCGACTTCTCCTTGAGAAAATAAACCCAAGTCTTCCTACTAAAATCATCAATGAAGGTAATAAAATACCTATTACCTCCATAGGACATAGGATCCAACGGACCACATATATCTGTGTGCACTAACTGCAGTGTTGCCTTTGCTCTCCATGTATCACCAACAGGGAACGATAGTCGTGCTTGTTTACCAAGTACACAACCTTCACATACATTGTGTGTGGCTTCAATCTGGGGTAGACCACGAACCATTTCTCCACTTGACAATAACTTTAGACCATTGAAATGAAGATGGCCAAACCGAAGATGCCATTTCCATGACTCATCTTTCATCACACCAATGTTGTAGCTTCCAATATTTGTGTTCAACTTCAACAGGAACATTCATTTCTTTGACATTTGAATACGTGCAATAAGCTTTCTCTTTGCATTCCTGAGAGTGAGAAGCAAATTCTCCATATGTATAACATGCCCTTTCTGGAGCAGTTGACCAATGCTCAGAATGTTGCTCTTCATACCTGGTATGTAGTAGGTATCGGATATGTATTCTTCTCTACCATCCCTTCTGGATGATTTTGATTTTTCCTTTGCCTTCAACTGGAAACTTTGAGGAGCCACCAAGACTCACAGATCCATAAGGCCTATCTTTGAGTTCGACAAAAAACTCTTTCTTTCCACACATGTGGTTGCTTGCACCAGAGTCCAAATACCAAACATCTTATTGGCTACTGATATCATGGTGTGCTAGTAAGACTGTAAATTCCTCACCAGCATTTCCACTTGATTCTACCATGTTAACATGCTCACCATTTTTTTATGAACAGTCATTGGCATAATGTCCATATTGCTTGCAACTGTGACACTGGATATGAGCATTTCCTCTAGTAGATCTCCACTCTTGAGATTGACCTCGGTTTTGTGCATAGCCTCGACCTCTTCCTCGGGCTCGTCCTGTGCTAGGTTGGATGAAATCCCACAACGTGAGTTCCACTGCCCACGACCTCCATTTGGTTTGTGAATATTCAACTTTGACTCCAAAGCTTGCTCTAGCATTGTAGGGCTTGCATTCTTCTGAATGCATTGCTCGTGAACCAGAAGGGATCCTAGCAGTTCCTTTGCGCTCATTTTCTCCAAATCCTTGGATTCCTCAATGGCAGTCACCACATGCTCAAATTTGCATGTAAGGGATCGAAGGATTTTCTCCATGACACGAACATCTTCAAGCTTCTCGCCATTCCTTTTCATTTGATTCACAATTACAAGTAGTCGAGAGTAGTAGTTTGAAATGTTTTCTCCTTTTTTCATATAAGTAGCCTCAAAATCTGCTCTTAATGATTGAAGCCGGACTCTTTTTACTCGATCTACTCCTTGGTAAATTGTCCTCAGAGTGTCCCAAACTTGCTTGCTAGTTGTTGCTTTTGCAACCTTCTCGAACGTTGAATCTTCTAATCCTTGATATAGAAGATATAGCACCTTCTTGTCCTTCTTTCGTAAGTCCTTGAGAGTATTCCTTTGATCTATAGTGTAGGCAGCTTCTTGCTCAGTAGTGGGTTCATCATACCCATTACTGACAACTTCCCATAGGTCCTATGATCCAAACAATGCTTTGAACTAGATGCACCATCTTTCATAATTTTCTTTCTTCAATGTGGGAACCTGGAGCTGCACTAAGTTAGATGCCATAGCTACTGCACTTGCCATAAAGGTAACCTGGCTCTGATACCAAATGTTGGTATTTAAAAGTTTAGTAACTCAATGCCAAAAATATGTGGGTGATAAGTTTTCTAACTTTATCACACCTCTCACTATCACTCTCAATAAAATTGGACAAACGAAAGGAAAGAAGTGGCAAACTTGTTGATAACAAAATACTTTGAAATATTAGAAGAGTTTATAACTCTTAAAGGTTACAAGCTGAAAAATGAGAATGGGAATTGGAATGGAATGGGAATTCGGATGGTTTTTTCTAAAGTCTTACAAGAGGCTTAATTATACATGCAAAAGTTACAAATCACTCAAGTGCTTTTTAATAAAAAAATACACACACACATGCAATCAATGATGGTGTTTACCATCTTTTAATAAACAAACATCACAACCTTTCGGCTAGTAGCTCACACTTTCTGAAAAGTGTTCCAACAATTTCTAAAAAGTGTTCCACCACTTTCTGAAAAGTTTTCCACCACTTTCGGCCACTATATTTGATTTGAACTTCCAACAATATTAGTATCCTCCTGATCAAACAAACCATAGCAATTCAAAATCCAATCAACCAAGAAGAAAAATATATAAACCAACTTCGGGTGCGTAAATCGAATGTTGACATGAAGGTCTATATCTAGGGAAGAAGAAAAAAATTACCATTTATAACCGCCAGCAATGAAGATATCAGAATAGACATTCCTGGTGTTCAGAGTAGTAAAGTTATCAATTTTCCGAGTTTCATGCTCGTAAGATCCTCCAATTGCGCGTCTACCAGCACACCAAATACCATTTATTTTGTTAACGAATTATTGATAAGGCTTCATTTACTTCTAAGTAGTTATCTTTGTAGTTAAGAGTCCTAGTTTTATATGGCTAGGGTTCTTCTTTGTAATTATATATACATGTAAACTCAACGAAAGTATCCAGAATTCATTTTCTACATATTTCAAAAACCCTACAGAAAATGTGATCAGTTACACTCTAGTCAGACGCCATTGTTACCCTGAACTATACTAAGGAGGGGAATGATTTGGACTCACTCAGGAAGAAGAAGAAAACTCTATCCATAACCGCAATCCACTATTATTTTTTAGAAATTCAAATTGTTGAGGATTGACGGGAGAACAGACTTGCATGGCTTAAAAGTAAGACTACTCTCTATATGGCCAATTAGATGAGAGAAAATAAGTAAATTGAGCTACTATCCATATTGTCAGTTAGTTTTATGATGGAATCTCAATCTTCTTCATGTTATCATAGCAAGTTGTCCAAAATGTAAGGCTCGTCATCCGCTCCACGTCATCCGACCCACGTCATCCGATTTTTGTTGTTCACATGCTAAGCTTGAAAATTCTCCACACGTGAGGCGGTATGCTGAGAGTATAAAGTCCACACATGAAACGGCGTGTTGAGAGTATGCATGTGCTTATAAGCAATTGGATCTGTGACCAAATTTGAGTGTGGCATGCACAAGCATCTGTTCGTGTGAGCAAAGCAATAAATCCAGAGCTCTAATCGTGCAAAACGTATCGCTATACTACTGAATGGCCAACGGTTCGGAGAAACCACACGCGACCCGCCTAAATCATTCTTATCAGCCCATACCCGAATATGATTTTTACATTTTTCATTGATTATGTTTTGATACTTTATTTATTTAATGTTAATTTTATACTAGCACTACGTTTTAGTGATATTCTACATCACTTGAAAATTAAAGGTATTATGTTCGACTCTAATTAATGGCAAGTTCAAAACCCAAGTTATAAATGATAGAGCAGTTGTCACTCAGTACTACAATGTAGTAGTATTCCTCTTTACTTATAATTAAGAAATCTTAAGTTCGAATCTCGACCTGTATCCCTTTAGTGTAGATACTTAAAATGTTGTACCAAAAAAAAAAAAACAAAGAAAGTTAACTATGCTTCCTCTCCATGATGAGTCGATTTCATACTATATATTTTACTCTATTCTTAGTAGGTTTTGATGATTATTTTAGGGAGATTTTAATATTTTGATTTATATTTTTTATGTAGGACATGTGGATCTGTTTTAGCATAAAGTTATAAATCACTAGACTATCCTCTTCGTCCGACCATGGACACAATATTACCTTGGCATTTTTCATCTCTCCATGAAAATGTTATATCCGAATCATTTGGTCTTGTTTGATTGTTGTTGAGCGTTGCCTCATTGAAATAAATTTCCATCCATCACCACAAAAGTTCTTAACTGGGTGACTTGACCTGTTAAAATAATAGGTGTTAGGACACACGACCAGACTTATATCACAACTTGGTCACTTGGACCATTAATAGGTGACACAACCCAAATTGTATAATTTAGCTAAACTTCATAGGCCATTTATGATAAAAACTGAATAGCAACCCCTAGAATGAGCCACCGGTTCAAGTACAAGATCCTATCATTACCGCCAAGACATCCAACTGGTAGTCATAACAACCCGATTGCAAGAGAAAAGCTCGACCCATCCACCAGGTCGGTTTTTCCTTTATTAATTTATAAAATTTTGGATTTTTTACTTCGAAGTCTAGCTCCGATTCCTTCTGCTATGAGGTAGATCGGCCGCTACTCCTCCGCAAGGAAGTGTTGGTTAGGCAATGTGTGGTTGTTAAACAAAGATCCACTTTTAGCAGGGTGCAGATTAAGCCAAAAACACAATTTTGTCGGAGTAACCAAACGAGGAGGGGTAGGAGTGTAAACGAAAAACACCCATCAGCACAATCATCTTCCTTCCCATTCAGACTCGAACAATGTGAGGAAACAAGTTACCTGAATTTTGCACGACGTGTTCATTTCTTTGCATGTTCATACAAACTTTTGGACCAAGAAAGGGCTTATTCACAAAGGAAAATATTTCTAAAACTTAAAGTACTTCTTCAGTGCATCTTGTAGGACGGCCCAGGTTCCAACAGAACTACACTTTTGCAATGTCAAGGTAGCCTGCCTCACAATCAAGTTTTCAGATTTTAATGAGCTATCTGCAAACCTCTGCTTAAGAGGTTCCATTTCATCCACAGCAGTTTCTAGATTCGCCATTGCCTCAGCTCGTTCTGCCTTTACTCGGACCAGTTCAGCCTCAAGTTCTGTAACCTTGGCATCATAATTGGCCACAATGTATTTCCTCTCTTGGCATTTCTGCATGGCCAGTCCCATTTGAACTTCTATCCCTTCGTGTTCGACTCGAAAATCTTCAGCTTGGGTAAGCTCTTTTACTGCGGCCACGTACTTCAGCATTTCACCATCCAAAGACGAAAGAAGATCCTTGAACATGGAAGTGATCGTTGAAGGGATCATCCCTTGTTCAGTCACAAGTTTCAAGGCTGCTTTGAACTCCTCATAAGCCCCATTCGTGCAGAGTGTGTCTAGGCTGCTCCTTGCATAACGGCTCACAGTGTCTAATGCAGCCAAAGTCTCTACTGATGGTCCTCTGGCTGAAGTGGACTTCAATAGATCCTCTGCAGCAGAAAGTCTTCTCAGAGTTCGATCAACTGCTGGAGAAGCAGGGCCATCCAGGTCATCATTTTGCATTTCAATTTCTCTGCTTGCTGTCTCATGGCCAACATTAGACGCCATGGACTCTAAGGTTACTTGGGCAGCCTGCATCAGAGTCCAGAGATCATTATGAAGATTAAATTTTTTTAAAATGAATGTGGGCTTGGTCGGATTCTTACGTCTTCTTGTGGAGTTGGCTCTGCCTGGCAAATAGAGGTTGGAAAAGAAATATTTACAACAGCACTTACTTGATTTGCTGCGTGAGCCCTCTTAGGAGCTTTATCAGAGTGCTCCAACCCAAGGTACTGCTCCCATGCACCATAAACATCTCTTCTCTGAAGAAAACAAAATTTCAAATGTTGGAAGTTAAAAAAGAAATCCACCTAGGCAATACCCATAAACATGGTTTAGATTGGCCTGCAGACATAATGTAAAAGAAAGGGGGACATGAGTTGCGATAGACCGTAGATACACCTGAAATCGGCTGGAAACAATGTCAGAATCCCGCAGGTACTCTGGACGACCAAGTGACAAGAATGCAAACTTCCACTGCACAACAAATGGGGAAATCGACAAGGAAGCAAAATAAAAGATCATTTATACATGCGAATGAACATTCTTTTCCTCTAGTGACCCCATCCCAATGAATATAAGGCATGGGTCAAGTACCTTTGAGAACTCCTCATCCGGGACTTGCAATTTCTTTTGTATCCTTATTTTAACTTCAGCTAAAGTTTCCCCTTCATGGATAACCAATACGAAAGGTTCCCCAAAATTTTGTACTTGCTGTAAAATGTACAAATAATAAGAATATGACCAATTCGAAAAATCACAGTTTTGGGTAAAATCATCTTTAACAGTAATCAAATAGTTTACATCTACCATCTGGTTCAATACAGTAACCGTGAAGTGGAAAACATGAATCAAGCGACGATAGAGACCCAAGTTTTTCTCTTCTTCTGGAATCTGTTACACAAGAAAAGAAAAGGAAAAAAAAAAGGGATATTGATGGGATGTTGATGGGATGTTGATCCAGAAAGTGAAAACAAACAGAATTACGAACCTTGCCCATAAAGCTATATAAAAAATTTCAACAGAGTTAAACCAGAAACTCTTCAAAATAAAACTAAATAAAGAAGAGGGGGAAAAGGGACTTGCCTCCTCTGCACGCAAAGTCCAGTACTGGTTATTAATATTCTCAATTTTCTCACTGTTTGGGAAGATCTGAAAAAGAACACAAGGAATTATGAGTGCTACTGCTACTACATCAGACAAAATTACATCAGTCCTATACAGTAGAAGGGATTCATATACAATAAGATCCTGAAAATAAGCAAAAGCATCATGATACCAAATCAGCATCACAAATGAGGCATGCTACAATAACTTAAGACCAGAAAAAAATAGCTAACATGCTGATACATCAGGCATACCAGCAGTAATTACCTTGTAGATCTTGTGATCGAAAACCTCAAGCAGTCGCAGTTCTGCATTTGGATGAGACAACTCTACCTGTTTCAGGTACACCACACATTGAGAGAGATCCATTATAAGAAAACTGTTTAAGAGGCGGTGATAACAATTTCTACCACTTTTGTCAAGTAATGATCACCACTGCAAGTTGAGTGTAATCTATTATTGGCAACTATAAAGGACAGAAAGTACAGAAACCAGCAGAAGGAAGGGAAAAGAGTAGTTTTCAATTAAAGGTCACATTTTTTACAAGCTCTGCAGCCCTAAAGTAATGTATGATAAGCATCATTAGCTTTCCTGAACAAAAAATGAAAAACTAAAAACAAACAGAGGACTTCTCATACAATTGGCAGAAATTTTTAGATGGCAAGTCATGGATAATACATGGAATGCATAGAGAGAGAGAGAGAGAGACTTCACCTTCGTTTTAAGTACATTAATCACATCCCCAACAATGCTCTGTTTAGGCAATCTAATACTGTGAATCTCCACCTGCAAACAAATAACACAAGATTATGATGTGCACAATCGTCCACACGCAGAAGATGCAGACCAAATTTTACATGAACCTCATCTTTTGTAGCATGATGAAAAGCAACTTTTAGATGTTTCAGATCTTGCAATTCTGGCAGGGTAATTTCAAAGACTTCATAGTACAAAATATCAGAGGTCTGTCAAAGGCAAAGCATAATTAGTACCCACACCACATGATGCTTATGAGAGAGAGTTAAACAACAGAGGAGACCAATACGATGCACTTACTTGATTGTAATGAGTTAACATTTCTGTTAAATGCTCTACTCCCCGATATTTGATGGGTTGGGCCCTAGGTTGTTGAGAATAGCAGTTATGTGCAGTGAGTCTGATTTTGGTAGGATCCTCCAAACCAATGTGGTGAGCTAATTTTTCCACCACATCATCATAAGTGTGTAGCTTTGACCTAGAAAAGTACAAAGAAAAAAAACAGTTATAGCATTGGCACCAAACAATAAAACAAAGATGGACAGTCCAACTATGAGGGACAACGATTAAGTACTAACAATTCTAAACAAAAATCCTCCACCGTCGGTTTCTCCAAAGAATGGAAATGAACAATCTGTATAGCATCAAATCATTCAATATAGTTAGGTTTAACATTCAACAAAATACAAAATTAAAAAACACTGACAACAAAAGTAAAAGAATGTGAAAAACCACTAATTGAATAATGAAATCTAATTTAAACTAAAAACAAAGTATAAATTTCCACAGCCTGTACCCGGCGATTGTGCACATAGTCCAAAAATGAAGGAACATCAGGGTATTTACATCCTTCGTCAATTTCAAGCGGAGTAGATTTCTGAAAGCATATAATGTCCCCATCTTCAATCTGGAAAAGCAAAGCAACAGATTAACTACCAGGACCAACAAACCTATAAAAGCATAAAATTTAAATCTTATAGCAGACACATATTTACAATATACCAAGCATGCAATATAGCAACAATTACCTGGCTCGACTGAAATGAGGTCATCTTGTCAAGGCGTTGGCACATGACAGAAGGCTTAAACCTTATTTCCTGAATGCAGGACAAACACATATACATTCTAAATGTACGTATTTATTAAGTTAAGACGCAGCTGAAGCTACAAAGTTAATGTGAAACACACCTCATAAATTTCAATTTCTTCATCAAGGGAAAAACCAGCAAGTTGATTGAACTTTGCTAAAATCTCCACTGGCTTAGTAAAACTCTTCACAAAAAGCCTGCCAACAAAACTGGAAACAGAAAAGAAACTTAAATCAGCAAACATGAGTCAAAACTCAAAAGAGAACTATTTGGCTGAGCAGAAAGAGCCATACCGTAGTTCTTGTTTCTCAGGTTCATAAAGCTTAAAAAAAAGCAGGATATCTTCCTCGGTTTTGTTAGGCAGAGAAATAGGACGTAGAATCTGGAGAATTTATACAAGCAAGAAAATATAAGACTTGATGTCTTCCATAAAGCAATTGGAACTACAATAAGCCTCAAAACACAGGTCATAACAAGAATATAGTAAAATTGGATTACCGGTCCAAACTCTACTTCCAAAAACAACTTTAGCTCCGCATTGTGCATTTTATTTGATACCCCTTCAATTTGTCCAACCTGTAAAAACACAAGGGGTCATCATTAGCTCTTCTTGGCACCAATGTACTGCTAAAACACTATCAATCATTTCAAAATCTGAGATCAAATGTTTATCACTGCCCATCAGAATTTTTTTATATTATAATAACTTCATTTAAAATGCCTCATCCAATACTGGAAGCATAATGATTATCGAAATATAAATTAAGAACTTTTTAAATTCCAATTTCGCAAGAGAAATTGACAGTTATAAGCGTACATCAATCGTTCATAAACTTGAAAACTTAGTGTCAGACGCAGCAAAGTAAAAATTGAGACGAAATGAGAATTATGAATTACGAAAGGAACAAGGAGCAGCAGATGGAGAGGTTATTTTCATAATCTTTTCAATGAAGGACATGAAATGAGTGCTTCTTTAGGGGAGTTGAGTAACTCAGAAGAGTGTAGAAACTACTCTTTTTATCGTCGAATCCGGAAGGAAGAAGTGGTTGTAGCTTTGAAGAAGATGAAGCATAAAAAAGCAATAGGCCCAGACGATATACCAATCGAAGTGTGGAAACTTTTGGGAGAGACAGGTATAACATGGCTCACTGACCTTTTCAATAGGATTTTGAAAACGAAGAAGATGCCAAATGAGTGGCGAATGAGCACTTTGGTGCCTATCTACAAGAATAAGGGCGACGTACAAAATTGCATGAACTATAGGGGTATTAAGCTAATGAGTCATACAATGAAGCTCTGGGAGAGAGTCATTGAGCATAGATTGAGGCAAGAGACATGGGTTTCGGACAACCAATTCGGGTTCATGCCAGGGCGCTCAACCATGGAGGCAATCTATCTCTTACGAAGATTGATGGAAAGATATAGAGATGGGAAAAAGGATTTACACATGGTCTTTATAGATTTGGAAAAAGCGTATGATAGGGTCCCAAGAGACATTCTTTGGAGGATTTTAGAGAAGAAAGGAGTATGAGTAGCATATATCCAAGCTATAAAGGATATGTATGAAGGAGCAAAGACTGCCGTAAGAACTCATGAAGGACAAACCGAAAGCTTTCCCATAACTGTAGGATTACATCAAGGCTCATCCTTAAGTCCTTACCTTTTTGCGTTGGTAATGGATGAGTTAACACGACATATTCAAGATGATATTCCTTGGTGTATGCTTTTCGCAGACGATATAGTGTTGATAGATGAAACTCAGGAAGGGGTAAATGCAAAGCTTAACCTTTGGAGAGAAGTGTTGGAATCTAAAGGTCTTCGCCTAAGCCGATCAAAGACAGAATATATGGAGTGCAAGTTCAGTGCAAATGGAGGCCAAAACGAGTTAGGGGTGAGGATCGAAGATCAAGAAATACCAAAGAGCGACCGTTTTCGTTACCTAGGATCTATCTTGCAAAAGAACGGAGAATTAGATGGAGATCTCAACCATAGAATACAAGCTGGATGGATGAAGTGGAAGAGTGCATCCGGCGTGTTGTGTGACCGCCGTATGCCACTGAAGCTCAAGGGAAAATTTTATAGGACGGCAATAAGGCCGGCGATGCTGTATGGCACAGAATGTTGGGCGGTGAAACATCAACACGTACACAAAATGGGTGTAGCGGAGATGAGGATGCTTCGTTGGATGTGTGGGCACACGAGAAAGGATAAGATTAGGAATGAGGATATCCGGGGTAAAGTAGGAGTAGCCGAAATTGAAGGAAAGATGAGAGAAAATCGGTTACGGTGGTTTGGACATGTGCAAAGAAGGCCTACTGACGTTCCGATTAGAAGATGCGACTATGGGACAGAGGTTCAGGGCCGAAGGGGTAGAGGAAGACCTAGGAAAACTTTGGAAGAGACTAAGAAAAAACTTAGAGTACTTAGATCTAACGAAGGACATGACACAGGATCGAGCACAATGGCATTCTAAGATTCATATAGCCGATCCCACTCAGTGACTTGGATTTTCCAAGTCTCCAACCGAGAAGTTTTCCTCACTCGGGAAATTAAGGGAACACTACCCCAACCTACATGCTCCACTCAGAAAGCTTCAACATACAAGCTTTAACAAAAGAAAATTCAAAGAACTTAGCGAAGACGGCTTTGGTGTATTTAACACAATACGTTGAAATGAAGGAAAGCTTATTTATTGATATCCCCGATAAGCTACAAATATGTACATATACATGAGTCAAAATAAGCACACAAGAGGGAGCCTTCACAAAGGTTGCTTAGGAGAAGTCTCAGCAGTCGGTAGAGCCCCAGAAAGAGAAGGCACCGGAGGGGGATCATTTGGAGCCTCAGTACTGGACAGAACCCTAGAAGGAGGAGGCATCAGAGGTTGATCATTTGGAGCTTCATTACGCGGTACAGCCCCAGAAGACGAAGGCAATAAATGCCTTTGGAACAAACCCACAAATCTCTGATGATCAAGTAAAACCTGACCATCAGTTTCCTTCATCTGGTCAAGCTTCCTCTTCATGTTTGTAGCATAGTCATGTGCGAGCCGGTGCAACTGTTTATTCTCATGCTTGAGCCCTCTAATCTCCTGTTTGAGACTCATCACTTCAGCCGCCAATGATTCAACTTGGCGGGTTCGAGCAAATAGGCGTTGGGCCATATTAGACACAGAACCTGCACACTGAACACTGAGAGCCAGCGAATCCTTAACAGCTAACTCATCAGACCGTTTGGAAAGTAGTCTGTTATCTTTGGGAGTGAGAAGGTTCCTGGCCACCACCGCAGCGGTCATATCATTCTTCATCACGGAATCCCCAACGGTAAGAGGACCAGTAGGGGAGACGAAGGATGGGCGCCATATGTTGTCTGGAGAAGGCGGGGCTGCCTCTTCAACAAGGTTCAAGTCAAAACAACGGTCGGAGGGGCCAGACATTTTCAAAGGTGTTGAAGAGAGAAGAGGTCGGACAAATCAAGATCTTAGAAGTGCAAGAATGAAGCTTCTACTGGTGGAGATTCAAGTGTGCTTTGGAACTTAATGCCAGCCCCTATAAAAATCTGCACTCGACGAAGCTTCAGAAATCGAAGAGGCGCCTGCTCAGAAATCGAAGAGGAGTTTGCTTTCTCAAAAGCTGGGCTGCTTAGAGATCACGAGGGTTGATCTCAGAAATCGAAGAGGCGTTTGCTTTCTCAAAAGTTGGGCTGCTCAAAGACCACGAAGGCCGATCTCAAAAATCGAAGAGGCGCTCGCTTTCTCAAAAGCTAGGCTCCCCAGAGACCACGAGGGCCGATCTCAGAAATCGAAGAGGCACCTACTTTTCCAGCCTTTTCCAGCCTTGTCAGCACCTGTCACACGCACACTCAGTTTTGCGGAAATTATAGGCATTCTGTCAAAGACTTCTGGGGAAGTAGAAAACACATGAATCTTACTGTTCAATCACCCACTTCCCACACGCAACAATAGCTCATGGGTACCACAGATAACTTTGCCAAAGTTCTCTGCCAAAGTTGAGCACGTGAAGCTTGCAGCTCCCACTACATCGCTCTGACCAAGAAGGGTAAAAGAATAGCAAAGAAACAGCACTAACAAAGTTTAGACCCATAAATTTTGAAGGTCTAGCTACCATATTATTACCCACAAGGGTAAAGGAACAGTACCACTGCTGGATAATTGGAAAGTCCCTGTGTGTCAATCTCTGTGCTTCGTGGCAAGGTAGACTAGCAAACATGCCCAACCTTTACTCACATTCGAGAAAACACTCCCAATAAGATTGCTTGCTACAAAATCGAAGAGGCACCGTCCTCCGAATCTCGAGAGCCAGACTCCCAACATGACTACTTTCTTAAAAATCGAAGAGAGGGTAAAGGAACAGTACCATTGCTGGATAATTGGAAAGTCCCTGTGTGTCAACCTCTGTGCTTCGTGGCAAGGTAAACTAGCAAACATGCCCAACCTTTACTCACATTCGAGAAAACACTCCGACCAAGATTGTTTGCTCCAAAATCGAAGAGGCACCGCCCTCCGAATCTCGAGAGCCAGACTCCCAACATGATTACTTTCTCAAAAATCGAAGAGACACTGCTCCCCGAATCTCGAGAGCCAGACCCCCAGCATGATTGCTTTCTCAAAAATCAATGAGGCATCGTTCTCCGAATCAATCGAAGAGGCGCTCGCTTTCTCAAAAGCTGGGCTGCTCAGAGACCACGAGGGCCGATCTCAGAAATCGAAGAGGCACCTACTTTTCTAGCCTTGTCAGCACCTGTCACACGCACACTCAGCTTTGCAGAAATTATGGGCATTCTGTCGAAGACTTCTGGTGAAGTAGAAATCACATGAATCTTACTGTTCAATCACCCACTTCCCACACGCAACAATAGCTCATGGGTACCACAAATAACTTTGCCAAAGTTCTCTGCCAAAGTTGAGCACGTGAAGCTTGCAGCTCCCACTACATCGCTCTGACCAAGAAAGGTAAAAGAATAGCAAAGAAACAGCACTAACAAAAGTTTAGACACATAAATTTTGAAGGTCTAGCTACCATATTATTACCCACAACTGTAAAGGAACAGTACCACTGCTGGATAATTGGAAAATCCCTGTGTGTCATCCTCTGTGCTTCGTGGCAAGGTAGACTAGCAAACATGCCCAACCTTTACTCACATTCGAGAAAACACTCCCAATAAGATTGCTTGCTCCAAAATCGAAGAGGCACCGTCCTCCGAATCTCGAGAGCCAGACTCCCAACATGACTACTTTCTCAAAATCGAAGAGAGGGTAAAGGAACAGTACCATTGCTGGATAATTGGAAAGTCCCTGTGTGTCAACCTTTGTGCTTCGTGGCAAGGTAGACTAGCAAACATGCCCAACCTTTACTCACATTCGAGACAACACTCCCAACAAGATTGCTTACTCCAAAATCGAAGAGGCACCGCCCTCCGAATCTCGAGAGCCAGACTCCCAACATGATTACTTCCTCAAAAATCGAAGAGACACTGCTCTCCGAATCTCGAGAGTCATACCCCCAGCATGATTGCTTTCTCAAAAATCGAAGAGGCATCGTTCTCCGAATCTCGAGAGCCAGATACCACAGACCACTTTTTCAAAGTGCTCTGACATAGTTAAAACATGTGAAACTGGCAGCTCCCACTACCGTGCTATGACCAAGCAGGGTAAAGGAATAGCATTACTACTTGTTGTTAGGGAGACTCCTATATATGTCGACCTCCATCCCCAACGGACAGGCAGACCTGCAAAAATGCTCAACCCTTCATCATATCTGAGAGGGCACTCCCAACGAAGCCTTTCGAAATATTCAGCTTTCTTTCCCCCCGATAATACCTCTGCAAACAAGCTATACTAGAGCAAGAATATCTCATATCATCAGGGTTAAAAGCAAGAGTATCCCATATCATGCTTTTTCCCTGTCTTTTCTTTTGGCCTTGTTTTTACCTACAAGACAAGGAGAAAGAGAGCAATCAGTCAGCACTTGGAATCAAGCTTCCAGCCAGGAACTGACTGCCTGGAACCCCTTACCTGATTACTTACCTGGCATTGCTCTCGAGTACTCATCTTCAACATCTTATGTTTCCAGGGAAGATTCCGCATCTGCTTGAGGAACAGATAGGGCAAGTGCGAAGGATACAAGGAAGCATGTGGAGACAAGCGTAACAGCACACGTGCCGATACATTCATTACTCTGTCAAAAGCAAAAGTATCCCATATCAGCAGGGTGGAACGTACTCTAGATTTGATGGACTTGTTTTGACCCTCAAATTCTTCAGTCGGCCTTATACTCTGGAGGAAACCAGAAAACCCTCCAGCTCAGTTCAAGAATAAGCCTGTGGAAAGTTACTTCTTCAAAAGCAAAAGTATCTCATATCATCTCTTCTCATTTTTCTTCTCTTTATCCTTCATGCTGCTGCAAGATGGGGAGAAGGTGAACAATCAGTCGGAGCTCTGATGGCTTACCTTGTCTGTCACCTCTTTCAGCAGACCCCCTAGCTCGGCGACTTGGGGGACTCCTACTACATGGTTTGTATCGCGCTTGACCAAGCCTGAAACTACAAGTAAGCTTCAAGTGAAATTGATACATTACCTTGTGCATCTCCACTAGTTAAAGATACCACCCCTGGATGGAGGAAGAGTACTTCCAGAGAAGATGCCACATCTACCTATGAGACAGATAAGGCAAGTCAAGACGACACCACACTCCGATACTTAGAAGTTTCGTGATTACGAGATCATTCTCCCACAATATTTCCTAATGTCATTTGTACTAAATCATTCACTTGTACTCACTAAATGAGAGCTTGAACCTATGTACTTGTGTAAACCCTTCACAATTAATGAGAACTCTTCTATTCCGTGGACGTAGCCAATCTGGGTGAACCACGTACATCTTGTGTTTGCTTTCCTATCTCTATCCATTTATATACTTATCCACACTAATGACCGGAGCAATCTAGCGAAGATCACAAAAAGCGATCGTTTTCGCTACCTAGGATCTATCTTGCAAGAGAACGGAGAATTAGATGGAGATCTCAACCATAGAATACGAGCTGGATGGAAAGAGTGCATCCGGCGTGTTGTGTGACCGTCGTAGGCCACTGAAGCTCAAGGGAAAATTTTATAGGACGGCAATAAGGCTAGCGATGTTGTATGGCACAGAATGTTGGGTGGTGAAGCATCAACACGTACACAAAATGGGTGTAGCGGAGATGAGGATGCTTCGTGGGATGTGTGGGCACACGAGAAAGGATAAGATTGGGAATGAGGATATCCGAGGTAAAGTAGGAGTAGCCGAAATTGTAGGAAATATGAGAGAAAATCGGCTCCGGTGATTTTGAACATGTGCAAAGAAGGCCGACTGACGCTCCGGTTCGAAGATGTGACTACGGGACAGAGGTTCAGGGCCGAAGGGGTAGAGGAAGACCTAGGACAACTTTGGAAGAGACTCTAAGAAAAGACTTAGAGTACTTGGATCTAACGGAGGACATGACACAAAACCGAGCGCAATGGCGTTCTAGGATTCATATAGCCGACCCCACTTAGTGGGAAAAGGCTTTGTTGTTGTTGTTGTTGTTGTTGTCATGATCAACAAGGTCAAAATATATATCCCTTCCAATTTGTTCTGCCAGGTCCTCATCTCGAACAACCTAAACATATCAATAAATTTTGTTATTATTTTTTTGTGTACACCAAATACCTGTACTAGCACATCTGAAGATTCTGAACAGGGATAAACTAGAAAGCTTTACCTTAATAATAGTGTAGTGGTGTGCTTGTTCCTTAAATCTCTCTTTTTTCTCTTTCTCTTGTTCTTTTTTCAATCTTATCTGAAATGAATCATAGAAAAAAGGTTCAGCCCCTTAAGTCTGACACTGGAATCCAGAACCTATACTACCATTAACTAGAAGTAAAGACAAGCATTTTACCCTCAGATGTTCGGCTATGTCTTTCTCATCCACATTACATATTACTTTGTCCTTATCACTGTCCCGTACATACACAAGCATGTATGCATCTGAGTGTCTTGTCAATTTGAAAGGAGTATTATTGAAGTCAGGATTGGTCTGTGGCAACCGTTGGAAAGAAAACAACAAACGGTCAGTTGAGAATTAAGTAACCTTAAAATAAGGAGAATTATAGCAGTTGGGATACAGCCAAAAATAAACTACCTCTTCCTCACCACCATATTGCTCTTCTAAAGCCCTCTTCACATCCTCTTTTGTCACACATTTATCACCAAACTTGTACCTAAAACAAGATATGACAAATTACATCAACACATATGAAATGCATGCACAAGAACACTCAGTCATGCATAAAAATCCAAATAAGGAAATGCAAACTTCAAAGTATTACTTGAAAACATAAAATGCATATAAGTTATAACAAAACAGATGCTTTCTTTAAAGTTCTCGAACGGGCAGTCAGGTAACCAAGTTATGGTGTCAAAGTCCATCGGGAAAGCAATGTAAGAAATATAGACTCCAATAAACCAAGTTATTTGAATAAGGAGTAACAAAGAAAAGTAAGAAGCAAAGCAAAAGAGTAGTGTGAGAGAATGTCTGTCTCGTGCTTATGTGTTTTTGTGTGTGAGACTGGAAACAATTACAGAGAGAATCGATTCCAGGAGATCCGTACCACTGGTCTGAAAGGGTTGGTCTGATGAAAGCATGGTAATGTCCACCATGAACCCCACCACTATGAACCAAGACACTGCAACAGTAGAAAATTATCATAGTAAGTAACCAATTACAACGTAAAAATTTGAAGCTCCACACAACATGAAGAGCACCAAACAGGCAGATGAAAAAGCAGGTTCGAATAACCGTCTTCAGATATTGCCAAGCACAGAGTGCATACAAAGGTCTAGAAAGTAATATTCATTGAAATAACATGCCAAATTTAGGAAACAGATGAACCATATTATATCGTGCAATAGTGCAAGGCAAAATAGATACCTATGAAGAGTGTAGAGGTTGCGAACACTCTTATCTGATTCAGGTGATAGATATTTTCCATTCTCCCTATCAAGGTCAAGTTGAAGAGGAAATTCATAGCGATCATTTATCTGCCAAAAAAAAAAAATAATACAACATTCTTACCATGATAGTTTATTTGCTTTCCATTAATATTTACATGCTACAGTTTTGTTTTCAACTAAGAAGCTTTGTAGTAAAGCATTACACTTTCAATGTTTCATGTAATAAAACACGCAGCAGGAGGAAGATGAGCTTCCAGTACAAACCTTAACCGTAGTGTCCCGCATAAAATCATATTCAAATCGCTTTAGCTGAAGTTGAAGAACGGGAGGGAAGTCGATAAACAGGACACCCTTCTTAGCATCCTGGAATAAACATCCAAAATATTCCTTGAGAACAATATTTTAAATTTTTAATATCAAAGAAATATATGTAAGAATACTGGCGTCAGCAAGTGATTTAATAAAAAGACAAAACTAAGGACGGCATCCAATCAGAACTTAAAATATAACGTTGTGAGAACCATATGTTAAAAATCTAAGTGGAAGAGGAAATAATGCAAGACCACTAGTTTTATAAAGTGGTTTGTGGAAGGAAACAACTAATAGCAGCCTCAGATTAGAATCACAGTATAAATGCAGTCACCAATGGAATTTGGTAATTAACCTGCAAACCTAGTTCTTCGGAGTGGTATTTGTTGTCACCCTCAAGACGTTTAACTTCCAAAAACTTACTAAAAGAAGCATAAACATCCCGACAGCCTTTCACATCAAGCTGGAGGTCTGCAAAGAAATAAGAAGAAACCAGCGGCATGTGTTGACATTCACAAACTACTTCACACTCTTAACACTTTAAATTGTGCAAGAAAATATTACCATAAAATGATTCTTTCCATGTAGATTTGTAGTCCACATTGAAGCATTCAATGTAATTCCTGTAATGTCCTTCAAATAACTGTTGTATTGTACCCTCCACAATAGTTCCCTGGACCCACAGAACAATTATCAGAATGAAAATGAAACACAAACTATACTCATGGAAAAAACTGAAACATTCCCATACCTTCATTTTATCTTCAAGCTTTTTGATAAGAACTCTATTAAGTTCCGGCAGGTCATGTTTCACAAACAAATCATGTGTGGGACCAAAAGACTTGGTCAATTCTTTACTTGCAACACTGCTTTCACTGTATTGAAGTTTATAGAATAAACGTTGTAGTGCCAAAGGGATGCTTCCTGAAGGCATGTCATCCTCAGTTGTCGGCATATGATGCACACACTGGTAAGTAACTCCAACATTAAGATCTTGCATATAAAATTCAAAAGACAATTCATGTTTAGCTTACAGTAACAACAGGAGATCACGTAAACAACCTTTCTGAAGTATGGTATATGGTACCAAGTCCGGAGTAGAGAATTCATATAACCATTTGCTCCCTGATTCTTGAGCCCAACATAACCAGTTTCCTTTTTCGAGTCATATGACCCATAATCAAGAACCTTACAGACAGAAATCTCAGCTTCAACCACAACTGTATCGTTCACCAGATATCCCCTACTCTGGTCATAAAGATCACCAAGAAGCATGAATGAAGTGTATCCCCAGTCACCTTCTCTTGCATTGAACTGGTGTTGTGTGTCTGCAATATCATACAACAATCAAGGACAAAGGTCTTAAAATTTGACTACTCTGGTCATAAAGCACAAAATTGAATGCTAAAAGGAAATAAGACTAATAGAGAAATATACCCTTTCTTATTGAGTACTTGGGATGGATCTGATTAACTACTGCCAAGCCGAACTGCGCACACCTACTCCACCCATATGGCAATGTCCTGGAATCTGCCGCATCCAAATACATTGACAAGTAGTCCACATTGTTTCCCTTGGGAAATATTAGTATCCGCCTGATCAAACATACCAAAAGCAATTCAAAATCCAAACGCCGAGATACAAATATAAGCCAAACTTAAGCAGCATAAATCAGTTTTTGACATCAGGTAGACAAGAGAAAATACCATTTATAGCCGCCAACAACGAACATGTCAGAGTAGTAGTGCTTCTTGGTGTTCAACCTAGTAAAGTTCTCAATTGTCCAAGTGAATTTCATCGCTGGAGGATCCTCCACTGGCTGACTATCAACTGTACAAGCCGGCTCCACTTGGGCTACTAGCAACACACCAAATACCATAAATTTCAAAACAACAAAACCACCACACTAAAGAAAATGCAATCACTTGCCCTCTAATCAAACCTCGTGACGCCAAATTCGCACAAAAATCAATTCTTTCAGATTAGGCAACACCGTAAACACAAACTTAAGAAATTCAAACAGCAAATCATCGAAAAATTGCTAAAAATTAAACCTTCCATAGGCTGAGGGCCTTCGACCAAATCCGAGTGCGGCACAAGTATCTCTTCGTCCTCTTGCTGCTGCTGCTGCTAACAAAATAAGCAAAAATCAGAGCTCTGATCAAGAAAAACCTAACCAGAGGGTCGCGTGCGTTACTTTTAACAGGCAAATGACGGCATGTGATCTTTCCTCGTACACTGGTAATCAAGCTTTTGTTCAAGTGGGTGATGGACTGGATTCTCCTACTTTCATTCAAGGGAATTTTAACGAAAAGCACCTGTTACTGTTCACTTTAACGAAAAACCACATTTTTACACTAAAAAGTCAATCCTGGTACTATTCACTTTACCCTTTATTTTGTCCTTATCATTAAAACTCAAAAGTTTTCAAGCCTTTTCATTAGTTTTCTTTCATACAATCCAGCACTCAGTGCGGAAAGGTATCTAAATTAATTAACAAAATTTTCTTTCTGAATCAAAAAAGCGTGAAAAGCGATTCAGTCTTTATCACAATATAAAATTATAGATGTAATTCCGCACAGAGAGAACTGTTATGAAAAACTCCCTCAAAATAAGACTCTTTTTGTACTATTTGCCATTTTTATGTTTTTGCATAATTCTCGTGTTTATCTTACGAATCTTCGTGCAAAAAAAATATGAGATGACAAAGAGTTAGATGAAAATTCACAATTTGAAAGGAGTTTTTATATATAAAGATAAAAACTTTTACTATATTTTAAGGAACTGTACTAATTTTTTTAAAAAGGCACAAAAACATAAAAACAATTCAAGTCCAGACCAAAAACATAAAAATAATGTTTTAAAATATCAATCATACTCAGTTTTAAGAAGGCCAAGTGAACCCTCTAATTTGCTCTGGTGTAAGTTGCCACGTTGAGACTTGAGGGACCACCCCTTCATTGAATGAGGGAAACTTGTAGGGCAAGTAGTTCCGTCGTGAAGAAAAAGGAAATTCCTTTTCCCAGTGCGTATTCTTTATCAAACTCGGACACCGATGGTAAAGAATTAGCACTGCGAAAAGGAGTTTCTTTTGCACCATCTTTCCCACCTAACTTTGTAGAATCAGTTTTGAAGTTATATGTAGATTCGGTTTGTATCTTTTATTATTAGAATAAATTCATTTTGTCGTCAATCATTTTTGTAGAATCAGTTCAATCAGTTCTCAATCATTTTTGCAGAATTAATTTAACTCGTCTTCAACCATTTTTGCAGAATCAGTTCAACTCGTCCTCGATCATTCTTGCAAAATTAGTTCAACCCGTATTCTACTATTTTTGTAGAATCAATTCAACCGTCCTCCACTATTTTTGCAGAATCAGTTCAACTCGTCTTCGACCATTTATACAGAATTAGTTTATCACGTCCTACATCATTTTGGCAAAATTAGTTCAAGTTGTCCTGACCATTCTTTCAGAATCAGTTCAATCAGTCATCGACCTTTGTTACTGAATTAGTTCAACTCGTCATCCACCATTTTTACAAAATCAGTTCAATCCGTATTCGACCATTTTTGCACAATCAGCTTAACCCGCTCTCCACCATTTTTGTAGAATCAATTCAACTTACTCTCCACCATTTTGCATAATCAATTGACCATCTTCGACAATTTTTGCAGAATCAATTCAACCCGTCTTCGACCATTTTTGCAAAATCAGTTCAACCCGTCTTCGACCATTTTTGCAGAATTAGTTTGTATATTTTGAACAAAATTACATGCATGTCATTAGTCCAACCCATCGACCATTTTTATCAGTATCAAATATATGTATAATCAGTTTGTATACTTTTTAGTAGATTCAGTTTGTATAGTTTTAGTATAATCAAAACTTTCAAAAAAAAAATTACATGCATACCATCAATCAAACCTCTCATCAACCATTTTTTGCAGCATCAGTTTCAAAAAAAAAAAAATATATATATATATATATATATATATATATATATATATTTTAATAATTTTAGTAGAACCAATTTAACATTTGGTCATTCACTTAATATATATATATATATATATATATATATATATATATATATATATATTTTAATAATTTTAGTTGAACCAATTTAACATTTGGTCGTTCACTTAACCTCACTTAAGAGTTTAACTCGTAATCAAACTTTTTTTTAATTGGAAATCTAACTTTTATTTTATTGGAAATCCAATCATGTTTTATATAAAATAAATCAAAAATCAAAAATCAAAAGCATATGTGGCTTTTCGTCTTCTTCCCCAATATTCTTTTCACCTTGCCGGTCAATATCATGTATTGAATGATGGTGTACAATATCGTCATCTGTTCACCATGTGCCTCCATCATCACTGCCATGTCCAAGGCTACCTGATGTAACTACAATAATCGAATTGAAATAAACCTCTCATATTTCCAGGCCTTGCAGACCAACGGGTGGACATTTCACAGATCCGGTGGTGACGGTGTCAGCAGTATAATTGGAGATCTCAAAGGATACGGCGACGTACGATTAGGCGGCGAGGTTGCACCCGTTTTTATGTGTTGCCTCTCTGGTTTTAATTCTGGGTAATGGGCATAAGAGAGAAAATTACAATTGTACCATGGAGAGGAAATATAAATAGAGAGAACTATGACAGCTAACAAAAAAATAGAGAGATCGTTCAAACCCAAAGGTTAAAATTGTAAATGTGAAAAACAACTTAAAAATGTTAGACGTCACTTGTGAGGTAGAATAGTTTTTGTCCAACCTTGAAATGTTTAGAAAGGGAAAAATTAGGATCTAGTCCCTAATTTTTAATGTTCATTGATTGAAACTTTATCAGTTTTTGGATTTTGATCAAAGTCCCTAGCATTAATGTATTAATGATTACATGTTAGTTACATAATTTTTAAAAATAAAAATTAGTAATTGATTTTGGATTTTGAAACTTACTAATCTTAAATGTACCCATTCATATAATTTTTCAATTTTTTCTAATCTTAAATGTACCCAACCCCCTCCCCTTAGTATAGATAATATATTTTGTTCAAAAAAAAAAGTACTCATTCTTAAATATACCAATTTGTTATATGTGAAATGTACCTTGTTTTAAATAAAATGCACCCATTTTTTTTATATAAAATTCATTTAATCTTTTTCTTAATCCCTTATATAAACTTATATCGGTGCATTATATTTCGTTGATTTGAGAATGTATCCATATCAAGTTTAATAGAAGAAATTTAATAATGTTATTACGCATAATATCTTCTTTATTTATTTTTTTGAAAATGTACCCATGTTTTGGTACAATAATTTTTTGGTTAGTTTTGATAAACGTACCCATGTATATATATACACACACACAAAATATATATTGGAGAGTATAATTTATATTTAATGTTTTTGATCCCATAAATTATGGGTTTTATTTAAAATCTCATCAATATAAATAACTACAAATTTCATTTTTAATTTAAAAATATAATAACCTATATAGAAATACATTATTACATTAATGTCAGGGACTTCGATCAAAAATTGAAAATCACAAAGGTTTTAGTCAAAGAACATTGGTAGTTAAGGATCACATCTAAAGTTTCCCGTTCAAAAAGTGTTGTTTCAATATAAAATTAAGTACTAAAAGTATACTCTATGTGTAATTTTTCCTATTTAGTATAGTAAGTGCAAATTTGAGAAAAAGGGCATTGTTGAAATTCTAAAGAGAATTTGACGATGGTTCTTCTCTTAATTATAGTATAAATGGAAATGTTATCTACTTCAATTTTTCATCCATAATTTTATTAAATTTGATCACACGACATGCACAGTCTAACTTTAAACTTAGAGCTTGTTTAGATGTGCTTTTGAAATAACTAAAATCGCTTTTGGTGAAAATATTTTTAGAAATAATCCTTAGTAAAAATATCATTAAATCCTGGAAAAGTACTTAAAGTGTTTCCTGGATGAAGCATATAACTGGTACTTCTTATAGAAATCACTTAAAGTGCTTTTGAAACCTAAAAACATTTTTTCTAAAAACTCTTTTAGTCATTTTAAAAGTACATCCAAATAAGCACTTTGTCTAATAAGACATCTCCTTCAAAAGTTGGAATAAATCACAAGTTTTTTTCTTTTTGAAAAATGATAGTGTTTGATTAGTTAGTTGAATGTTAAGAGAAGGGAATTGGTGTAAGAAAAAAACCCTTCATGTGATATCACATCCCAACTTTTGTATCGGGACGTGAAATCTACACCAAATCATAGTTAAACTTATTACAAAAATGTGGCATGCAAAAGGATATATATTTTTGCCAATCACTCGATAATCAAATATTTTAAATGAAAAAGAAGAATTGTTCATCTTGTTGTAAATAACATGTTTATTTAGGAATGTGATAGTGTAAACTTAAAGTAGAATCACAATAGAATTTGGATATCAAATTCTCATAGACTTTGAATTACCTGTATGACAAAAAAGTTCATCATGATTAGTATAAATAGAAGGTATTGCTAGAGAGATAACTTTTTGAACCAAATTTTGTAAACCATATGACTTAGCTGTTGATTATTGAATTATTATTTAAGTGTTAATTAACGTAAACGTGCTTATTTTCTATTGGTGACACATCACATAATTTGTAAATTTGGTCTAAAGAATTAGTCTACGTACATACACAAAGGCACTAGGCATGAGGAATTACACATAGAATTCCTCACGCCCTTCTCTCTTTCTGTTTAGTTTTGCTGCACTCTCTCTACTCTCCCTGAATCATTAGTTTTACAACACATTATCAGCACGAATAACTATGATGATGAGCTAAGAACGTATAGTCCTAGGGTTTGGACAGATGTGGCTGAATACCAGTTGTTCCGACTGTCCTTGTAAAACTAATAGACGGAAAAAGTTGACAAAAAAAGTTGACTATAAGTTTCTCGGTAAAAAAGAAAAAGAAAAGAGAGAGACTTATTTCTAGCAATGGCTTCACCAAATCTAAAGGATAGAAGAATTGAGAGATCATTTCCAATTCTATGACACTGATCAATGTTCCAATGGGGAGGCTAATGGGAATAAAATTATATCCAGTTATTAGCTAATTTGTAATTTATCTGCTTATTTTTAATTTCCTTGACGACATTGGATAAAATTAAAACGATATACTTATTTTAAAAACAATTATGATTAATTAGTACATCAGTTTAGATAGTTGTTGGAGGTTTTTATTTGGGTAAAAGACTGTTTACTACCCTCATGTTTTGTGGTTTTCAACATTTAGTACATCAAGTTTTTTTCGTTCCAGATTCATACCTAAAGTGTAAATTTTGGGACAGTCTCATACATCCGTTAGTCAAACTGTTAAATCTGCCATTAATTGTGACGTGGCGCCATGATTGGGCGCCACGTGTCATCCATATTTTTTTTTTTCGTTTTTTCTTCTTTCTTCTTCTTCCTTCTTCTGCAACTTTTTTTTTCTTCCTCCTTCTCCTTCTTCCTTCCTCCTTCTTCATTCCCCTTCTTCTCCTTCTTCCTTCTTCTTCCTCCGAATTTGGGGAAGTTTTTTTTTTTCTTTTTTCTTTTTTCGTTTTTCTTCTTCTTCCTCCTTCTTCTTCTTTCTTCTTCTTCTTCTTCCTCCGACTGCAACTTTTTATTTTTTTAATTTTTTTGAGGAAGATGAAGGAGAAGGAAGAAGGAAGAAGGAAGAAGGAGAAGAAGGGGAAGGAAGAAGGAGGAAGAAAAAAAAAGTTGCAGTCGGAAGAAGAAGAAGAAGAAGGAAGAAGAAGAAAGAAGGGAAAAAAAAAACCTTCATCTTCCCCGGATTCGAAGGAAGAAGAAGGAAGAAGGAGAAGAAGGGGAAGGAAGAATGAGGAAGAAAGAAGGAGAAGAAGGAAGAAGAAGAAAAAAGTTGCAGTCGGAGAAGGAATAAGAAGAGGAAGAAAGAGGAAGAACGAGGAAGAAGAAGAAAAAAGAAAAAAGAGAAAAAAAAAAACTTCCCTAGATTCGGAGGAAGAAGAAGAAGAAGAAGGAGAAGAAGGGGAAGGAAGGAGGAAGGAAGAAGGAGAAGGAGGGAAAAAAAAAAGTTACAGAAGAAGGAAGAAGAAGAAAGAAGAAAAGATAAAAAAGAAAAAAAAGAAAAAAAAACGTGGATGACACATAGCGCCCAGTCATGGCACCACGTCACAATTAATGACAGATTTAACAGTTTGACTAACGGATGTATGAGACTGTCCCAAAATTTACACTTTAGGTATGAATCTGAGACGAAAAAAATTTGATATACTAAATGTTGAAAACCACAAAACATGAGGGTAGTAAACAGTCTTTTACCTTTTTTATTTTTATTTTTTTATCTACATTAAAGGAGTGTAGAAGTGGGCCCATTTTGTGCTTACAATGACTAACTTAACTTTATTCCGTCTGTTGTTTGGTACATTGTTTATACATAGGACTGGACGGGATGAGATATATTCAAACAAAGAAAATGAAAGGATTGTACAGTGTTTATGCGTGGGTAAGTACAAGTAGCTAGCTGATACCAACATATAAAAGAGAAAGGTAGATAGTTAAAAATGTAAATGGAATTGCTCTACATTACTATGCTCCGGTAAATTGTTGTGTTCTGGAGAATTAAAAAAAGTTGTACAATTGCTGAGTGCGAGTATGAACTCAATGGCTGCAGTTCTCAACTTGATGGAGCTTACATCGACTGTTCGGTGTAGAAAGAAGAGAAGACTAGCGGCATTGCAGTTCTGCCCGGACGCAGTCATCAAGTAAACATTGTTATGCTGTATAAACAAGTAGCTCACGCCATTAACATGAACAACTGGATCATGAGACTCCGGATCAACCTGAACCGCATCTCAACAAGCATGGAAAGAAAAACAAAATGCCACTATCAATTTCTACTCTCACAAAACATATCAAATCCAAATTTGTAGGGGAATAATTCATCAACAAACGACAATTCAATTTTGTTTTCCTTCGTTTTCTTGGCAACCAATCAGTTCCCCAAACAATTACAAGATAAAAAACGCAGAAATTCTGGAAATGGAGGTGTTAGGGTTCCAGATTCTTTTAATTTCTTTCTCTTCAAATCAAACATAGAAAAATCCCAAATTGTTTTTTTTTTTTCAATTTACTGAGGCTTCGTCGGATCTGCAAATTCATTTCAATCAATTTCTGCAGCTTCGTCATCGTCCTCCCTGCAGCGTCGTCATCATCCTCCGTTCAGCGTCGTCGTCATCGTCGGCAGCCGGGCTATGGTGACGGTGTCGGAGAAGGTGCAACCATAGTTGGGTTCGGATGGGTTTGCTGGGATTGGGTTAGCAGTTGGGTTGCTGGGTTTGTAGTGGAGGAAGATGAGGCTACATGAGAGACGAGGGTAGAAGAGAGGAGGTTACGGGAGAGAAAGGGAGGTAGACAATGTAATTAATGAAAAAGAAGAGGGGTATTGTTGTCCAAAAAAATATAATTTTGTGTTCCACGGGGTGGAACGAGTCGTTCCAGGGGAAGGTGGAACGAAAAAGTGACCAAAATCCGTTCCATGGGACAGCGCACTACACGATTTTTGGATGCACCAAACGTGGGACGGAACGCCTCATCCCACTGCGTTCCGTCCCGTCCCACGTACCAAACGATACCACATGGACACAATTTTGAATTCACCTTGAGCATTTTTCATTTCCATATATCTATTTGGATTACGAAATGACATAATTTTCTATAATACATGATGAAAAGGTTATATCTGATTGGTCTCGTTTGATTGTTATTGGAGTTGGTGAAACAAGTGCCATTAACCAACAAAAATAGTAACCCTATTGAGTAAGCGACTGGTTGAGGTACAAAATCCTATCATGACGGCCATGACATCCAACTGATAGTCATAACGACTTGATTGCAAGAGCGGAGCTCAACCACAAAAGTTGGTTTTTCTGTGAAATCCCATCCCCAAATTATTGTGAATTTTACTTTCCCCCTAAAGGTTTACTCATTTTTACAATTTAGTCCACTTATCTTTAACAAATCCGGACCATCCCTTTTAGATTCTCCTTCTCTCTCCGTTTGCCACGTGGCACCACCCTAACTCATCCACTATCTCTCTCTTTCTCTTTCCCGAGCTCTCTCTCTCACTCTCTCACTCTCGGATCTCACTCTCCCTCTCACTCCCTTTCCCGATCGACACCCACACACCCAACCAAACACCCTGACAACGGCGCGACACCACCACCACCCTCATAGACGTCCATTTCCTCTCCACCGTCTTCTTGAAGCTCCGGGGTACCCAGGGAACACCAAACCCAGGTACGGTGAACCGTGGCTGTGTGAGCCCAAATTCGGCCATCTCTGGCCGTTTCACGGCAAACCTCAGGTACCAACTTCTCCCTCTCACCTCTACCTTCAATTTCGTAGGTAGATTGTAAGTTATGGTGACCAAACGACGACGACCAGAGCTCAAGAAGCTCCGGCCTTCTTCTTCGACGAGAAACGGTTTGAATGACAGTGAACCCAAGCCCTTTGGGCCGTTTACGAGTTGGACCTTAGGCCCGTTAGCCGTTAAGCCCAAACCCAAAATCCTTTTACCTATTTATTTTCCTTTTATTTTTATTTAAACCCAAAACCCTTTTGTTGGGCCAAGCCTTCAGCCCAAGAACAAAGAGCTTCGACCCGTAAGCTCTTAAGCCCAAAACCCAAAACCCTTTGCTTTGGGCCGGGCTTTCAAGCCGAGGCCCCTTGAACCAAAACCTATCATATTAGGCCTTTGGGCCTTGGAACCCAAGCCCACTCATTTAGGCCTAACCCAGTCCAACCCTAAGCCCAAATTGGTTGACCCGGTTTGACCCGACCCTGTTGACTCGTTGACTTTGACTTTGACCGGTCAAAGGTCAACGTTGACTTTTCGACGTTTTTCGGGTTTTCGTCTGGGACCCTTTTCGACGTCCTAGACCCGATTTTGAAGTCCGTTTTCCCAAATTTAATTTTTTAAATATAGTTTTATTAATTGGACCCTTTATGTGCTTAAGGGCAATCTTTGTGACGTTTCCGTCTTCACTAGTTGCGTGGCTCTTCAGCAACTAAGTATCTGTGAGTGGACACTTTCTAAAATGCATGTTTTAATAGTAGAAATGCATACATGAAAAGCATGATTTTATGAGCACGTTTTAGATAACATTTTATGAGTAAATGGGATTTACCTTATATGATTATCATGACTACTTAGAATATTTTGGAAAACCATATTTTCTATCGAACCCATGTTCTTTGTAGGATATATAATGAATGACGATATACTATTTAGAACATGTTTTTACACACTTCTTTATAATATAGATGATGGATGATTTTATACCATGAAACTGTTTTTGAGATATATGTACCTATGTTTGGAAAGATTATATTCAATGGTTTTGTGCGTAGCTAGTGGACACATATTGGCTTCGGGTGGGTGTTGTAGGAGCCTTTGACACGCCCCGATCCCGATATTCCTCGAATACCAAGATAGGCACGTGCTGGCCAACACCCAAGGGTGACAAAAGCCATTTATTGAGTGCAATTGCTGAAAACAAGGGATAGATAAGACTTATAAATATAAAAGAATAAGAAATATGCATTTAAGGAACGTGTTCAAAGCACACAACTAATCTAGAACACTAAAAGAATTAATATAAAATTGAATGAACAAAGGAATGGGTTTTACACCGAGAGGACTCAAAGATGCCGATGCGGAAGTGTCTTGACGCCGGGATTGTATGCCTCGATTCTAAGTCCTGAAGGGGGCACAAATCATAACTTGTATATATCATGGTAAAATAGGTTTTCCGAAACCTAGCATGTCGTGCAATGTCTCAAATCATAACTTGTATATATAATATTCACTAGTGAATTGTCTGATAACCCCTAGACCCCATGCTGGCTCCTCGTCTTTGAGTAGACATTAAGAGGAAAATACACTTCAGGCCTCATGCCGGCCCCCCGTCCCTATGCTAAATAGCCAGAGGAAACACACTCCAAGCCTTATGCCAACACCAAACCGTCACCTGGGACTAACCGAAATCTATTCCTACGTCCCGTGGCGGAAAGGACCACTAGGTAAGTACAAATCCATTGAACATAAAAATATTGAAAAGCAACTTCATAGTATAAATTCATCCATCATCTATACTATAAAGAGGTGTTCGAAACATGTTATAAATATCATATCGTCATCCATCAGATATTCTATAAGAACACGGGTTATAGGAAAAATAGTAGTAATTCAATATAGTCTCAGTAAGCATGTTATCTCGCAAAACGTTTCATAAAACATAATCATTAAATCATGTTTTTCATGTATGCATTTATACTATCAAAACATGCATTTTTAGAAGGGGCCCACTCACATATACTTAGCCGCTGAAGAGCCAAGCAAACTAGCGAACATGGAAACGTCATCAATAATTGCCCCTAAGCACATAAATGGTACATTTAGTTAAATTTTACTTAAACGATTGAATTTGGAAAAACGGATTTCAAAAACGGGTCCAAGACGTCGAAATTAGCCTAGGAGAGGTCCCGTACGAAAACTTGAAAAGTCAACGATCAAAGTCAACGTTGACTGTTAATCGGTCAAAGTCAAAGTCACCAGGTCATGGGTCTGGGCTTGGATCTGGGTTGGGCTTAGGTTTTAGGGTTAGGTCTAGTGGATTTGGGCTTAGTCCTAAGGCCCGCATGCCTGGCTTACTAAGGTTTAAGGTTTTAGGCAAATGGGCCGAAGGCCCTGGTTCTCATATGGCCCGAAGGCCTGCCTGAAAGGGCTTGAAGCCCTGGGTTACTCACACGAGCCTGGGTTCACAACGTTTCACAATTGGGCTGGGCTTTTAAGCCTAGCTTGATTGTATTTGGGTTTTAAGTAAATAAAACAATATATCTTAAAAAGGGTTTTGGGTTGGGTTTTCAAACAGGCTTAAGGCTCGAGTTCTAAACAACCTAAACGGCCTGGTTTGCTTAATCTCGCCGGGGAAGGAGGCCGGAGCCTCTCGAGCTCCGGTCGACAGTAACTAGTAACCTAGGGATGCGATCTAGGTATGAAAACAAAGTACAAGATGAAAGGAAGAGGTTTATACCCACGATTCACCGTGAAGAAGATTAAGGTGACCAAAAACTGGGCTTGCACACCCACGGCTCGCCTAAAAATGGGTTTAACACATCCGAACTGATTTCAAGTCCAACCTTCACCACAACAGGTATACAAACTCAGAAATTCGTACTAACATCCAACTTAAGATAGGGTAATATGATTATGAGGCCCACCTACTCGGAAATGGTGGAGTTCGCCGGAGTTTTCCATTGCACCCTTTCGGTGCTTGTCATGGCAAAGGGAAGAGAGAGAGAGAGAGTGAGAGAAACTTCAACGTGTTGATGATCTTAATGAGGGAGTCTCGAGGGTGATGGGTTCATCAGGGCTATAAAGGGTCGATGGTCTGCGTGCATGCGTGTTCGACGAGAAAAAGAGAGAACAAAGATAGAGACTAGGGGGAAAAAGAGGAAAATGAAGAGAGAGAAAGAGAGAGAGAGAGGGAGGGAAAGAGTGAGACCAAGAGAGAGATGAAAGGCTTGGACCCAGGGGATAACAAACAAAGGTAGGCCCCTTGGCACACCTATTAAGACCCAAAAACAATTTTTTAAAAGGAAAAATATCCCCAAACTTAGTGAAAATACAAAATTACCTTTTTTGTTCCGTAAATCCCGGGAAGGGTTGTTACAGCCTTCGAGTGATTGATACTATATATGCCTTCGGGTGGGTATTGTAGGAGCCTGCGGGTGATTGACACTTGTGAAGGAAGTTTCTGAAGGAAGAGTTCTATATGCCTTCGGACAACATTGATACTACTAGTTAGCACACTATATACGAGATATGTTTCATGAGAAGTTTTATGGCATGCTAAGGTTTTCGGAAAACCTGTTACTTATTATGCTATTAGTTTCCATAAAACTTTGGGGGTTAGTATGTTGATAACTGTTTTATTTTATATATATATATATATATATATATATATATATATATATCAACTTGGTCCACTCATGTTTGTTTTACGCCCCTTAGGACTTAGATTCGAAACGTACCCGGCGTCAAGACACTTCCGCATTGGTATCTTCAAGTCCTTTCGGTGTAGGACTCATCCTCTTATTCATTCAATTTTATATTATTCTTTTTAGTATTCTAGATTAATTAGTACATCAATTTAGACAATTGTTGGAAGTTTTTTATTTTTATTTTTTTATCTACACTAAAGGAGTGTGGGAATAGACCTTGTGAAATTAATTCCTACTTTTTTCAGATCGCATTGGGTGGGCCAATTTTTTGCTTACATGGGCACAATTTTGAATTCACCTTGAGCATTTTTCATTTCCATATATCTATTTGGATTATGAAATGACATAATTAATACATGATGAAAAGGTTATAGCTGAATCATTTGGTGTCGCGTTTGATTGCTATTGGAGTTGGCGAAACTAAGTGCCATTAACCAACAAAAATAGTAACCCTATTGAGTGCGCGACTGGTTTAGGTACAAAATCCTATCATGACGGACATGAGATCCAACTGACTCGACCACAAACGTTGGTTTTTCCTTCGTCAATTTATTAAATCTTGGACTTTTGACATCCAAGTCTAGCTTGCATACTCTGCCAATTCCTTCTACCATGAGGTTGATCGGCCGCTGCTACTCCGCAAGAAAGAGTTGGTTAGACAAAGTGTGGTTGTTAAACAAATGTCCGTTTTTAGCAGGGTGCAGATTAAGCCAAAAACACAATTTTTTTCGGAGTTACCAAACGAGGGGTAGGAGCGTAAACGAAAATACCCATCAGCACAATCACCTTGCTTCCCACTCAAACTCGAGCAATGTAACGAAACAAGCTAGCTGAATTTTGCACGACTTGTTCACTTCTTTGCGTGTTCATACAAATTTTTGAGCCACGAATGGGTTTATTCACAAAAGCAAATATTTCTAAAACTTAAAGTACTTCTTCAGCACATCTTGTAGGACGGCCCAGATTCCAACAGAGCCACAATTTTGTAATGTCAAGGTAGCCTGCCTCACGATCAAGTTTTCAGATTTTAAAGAGCTGTCTGCAAACCTCTGCTTATGAGGTTCCATTTCATCCACGGCAGTTTCTAGATTCGCCATTGCCTCAGTTCGTTCCGTCTTTACTTGCGCCAGTTGGGCATTGACTCGCGCCAGTTCAGCCTCAAGTTCTGTAACCTTGGCATCATAATTGGCCACAATGTCTTTTCTCTCTTGGCATGTCTGCATGGCCAGTCCCATTTTAACTTTTATATCTTCGTGTTCGACTGCAAAATTTTCAGCTTGGGCAAGCTCTTTTACTGCAGCCACATACTTCGGCATTTCACCCTCCAAAGACGAAAGAAGATCCTTGAGCATGGAAGTGATCGTTGAATGGATCATCCCTTGTTCAGTCAAGAGTTTCACGGCTGCTTTGAACTCCTCATATGCCCCATTCGTGCTGAGAGTGTCTAGGCTGCTCCTTGCATAGCGGCTCACAGTGTCTAATGCAGCCAAAGTCTCTACTGATGGTTCTCTGGCTGAAGTGGACTTCAATAGATCCTCTGCAGCAGAAAGTCTTCTCAGAGTTCGATCAACTGCTGGAGAAGCAGGGCCATCCAGGTCACCATTTTGCATTTCTCTGCTAGCTGTAACATTGCCGACATTAGACGCCATGGACTCTAAGGTTTCTTGGGCATCCTGCATTAGAGTCCAGAGATCAGGACGAAGATTAAATTAAAAAAAAATGAATGTGGGTTCGGTCGGATTCTTAAGTCTTCTTGTGGAGTTGGCTCTGCCTGGCAAATAGAGGTTGGAAAAGAAATATTTACAACAGCACTTACTTGATTTGCTGCGTGAGCCCTCTTAGGAGCTTTATCAGAGTGCTCCAACCCAAGGTACTGCTCCCATGCACCATAAACATCTCTTCTCTGAAGAAAACAAAATTTCAAATGTTGGAAGTTAAAAAAGAAATCCACCTAGGCAATACCCATAAACATGGTTTAGATTGGCCTGCAGACATAATGTAAAAGAAAGGGGGACATGAGTTGCGATAGACCGTAGATACACCTGAAATCGGCTGGAAACAATGTCAGAATCCCGCAGGTACTCTGGACGACCAAGTGACAAGAATGCAAACTTCCACTGCACAACAAATGGGGAAATCGACAAGGAAGCAAAATAAAAGATCATTTATACTAGCGAAGGAACACTCTTTTTCCTCAAGTACCTTTGAGAACTCCTCATCCGGGACTTGCAATTTATTTTGTATCCTTATTTTAACTTCAGCTAAAGTTTCCCCTCCATGGATGACCAAGACGAAGGGTTTCCCAAAATTTTTTACTTGCTGTAAAATGTACAAATAATAAGAATATAAGACCGATTCGAAAAATGAACAGTATTTGGGTGAAACCTCTAACAGTAGTCAAATAGTTTACTTCTACCGTCTGGTTCAATACAGTGACTTTCGTGAAGTGGTAAACATGAATCAAGATATCATCGAGACCCAAGTTTTTCTCTTCTTCTGGAATCTGATACACAAGAAAGAAAGAAAAAAGGACAGCTGCATGAACAACAGAGGTACAATATGAATCCAATTCAATCCTGTACAATATAAGGGATGTTAATCCAGAACTGGAAAACAAAAAAACAACAACCAAGCCTTACACACTTAGCGGGGTCGGCTGGGAAAGGGAAAACAAACAAAATTACAAATCTTGCCCATAAAACTATATAAATTTTTTTCAACAGAATAAAACTAGAAACTCTTCAAAATAAAACTAAATAAAGAAGAGGCAAAAGGACTTGCCTCCTCTCCACGAATAGTCCAGTACTGGTCATTAATATTCTCAAATTTCTCACTGTTTGAGAAGATCTGAAATAGAACACAAGGAATTATGAGTGCTACATCAGACAAAATTACATCAGTCGTATACAGTATAAGGGATTCCGATACAATAAGATCCTTATGGAAAATATGCAAAAGCATCATGATACGAATCAGCATCACAAATGGGCCAGGCTACAATCACTTGAGACCAGAAAAAAAATAGCTAACATGCTGATACGTCAGGCATACCAGTAGTAATTACCTTGTAGATCTTGTGATCGAAAACCTCAAGCAGTCGGAGTTCTGCATTTGGATGAGACAGCTCTACCTGTTTCAGGTACACCACACTTTGAGAAATATCCGTTATAAGAAACTGTTTAAGAGGAGGCGATAACAATTTCTACCAATTTTGTCAAGTTATGATCACCACTGTAAGTTGAGTGTATCCATTATTGGCAACTATAAGAGACAGAAAGTACAAAAACCAGTAGAAGGGAGGGAAAAGACTAGTTTTCAATTAAAGGTCACATATTTTTACAAGCTCTGCAGCGCTAAAGTAATGTATCATAGCATCATTAGCATTCCTGAACAAACAATGAAAAACTGAAAACGCACAGAGGACTTCTCATACGATTGGCAGAAACTTTTAGATGGGAAGTGATGGATAATACATGGAATGCATAGATAGAGAGAAACTTCACCTTCGTTTTAAGTACATTAATCACATCCCCAACAGTGCTCTGTTTGGGCAATATAATACTGTAAATCCCCACCTGTAAACAAATTACACAAGATTATGATGTGCACAATCGTCCATAAGCATAAGATGCCGACCAAATATTCACACGGACCTCATCTTTTGTAGCATGATGAAAAGCAATTTTTAGAGTTTTTAGGCCTAGCCCTTCCAATTCTGGCAGGGGAATGTCCAAGACTTCATAGTACAAAATATCAGAGCTCTATAGAAGGAAAAGCGTAATTAGCACCCCCGGGCCACGAAACAGGACGCTTATGAGAGTGAGAGTAAAACAACAGAGGAAGCTCAGTACGATGCCACTTACTTGGTTGTAATGAGTTAACATTTCTGTTAAATGCTCTACTCCCTGATATTTTATTGGTTGGGGCATAGGTTGTTGAGAATAGCAGTTATGTGCAGTGAGTCTGATTTTGGTGGGACTTTCCAAACCAATGTGGTGAGCTAATTTCTCCACCACATCATCGTAAGTGTGTAGCTTTGACCTAGAAAACAACAAAGAAAAAAAAAACAGTTATAGCATTAGCACCAAATAATAAAACAAAGATGGGCAGTCCAACTATGAGGGACAATGATTAAGTACTAACAATTCTAAACAAAAACCCTCCTCCATCGGTTTCTCCAAAGTATGGAAATGAACAAGCTGTATAGCATCAAATCATTCAATATCGTTAGGTTTAACATTTAACAAAATACAATTATAAAAATAAAATAAAAAAACACTGACAACGAAGTAAAAGGAGGTGAAAAACCACTGATGGAATAATGAAATCTAATTTAAACTAAAACAGAAAAGGTCGTACCCAGTGCACAAGGCTCCCGCTTTACGCAGGGTCTGGGAGAGGTGAATGTCGGCTAGCCTTACCCCCATTTATGGAGAGGCTGCTCCCAAGTCTCAAACCCGAGACCTACCGCTCATGGGCGAAGGCACTTGCCATCGCACCAAGTGCGACCTCTAATTTAAACTAAAACAGAAAAAGAAAAAAAAATTCCGCAGCCTGTACCCGGCGATTGTGCACATAGTTCAAAAATGAAGGAACATCAGGGTATATGGCCATTTCAAGCGGAGTAGATTTCTGAAAGCATATAATGTCCCCATCTCCAATCTGGAAAAGCAAAGCAACAGATTAACTACCCACAAACCTATAAAAGCGTAAACCTTAAACACATATTTACAACATACCAAGCATGCAATATAGCAACAATTACCAGGTTCGACTGAAACGAGGACATCTTAACAATGCGATAGCACATGACAACAGGCTCAAATTTTACTTCCTGAATGTAGGACAAACACATACATTAGTTTTTGTATAAGAATGGTAAAGCGAAGCATGCAGCAAATTATAAACTTACATATACATTCTACATGTACGTATATATATTAAGTTAAAGACACAGCTGATGCTACGAAATTAATGTGAAACAACCTCATAAATTTCAAGTTCTTCATCAAGGGGAAAACCAGCAAATTGATTCAACTTTGCTAAAATATCTACTGGCTGTGAAGATTTCTTCACAAAAAGCCTGCCAACAAAACTGGAAACAGAAAAGAAACTTAAATCAGCAAACATGAGTCAAAGGAGAACTATTTGGCTGAGCAGAAAGAGCCATACCGTATTTCTTGTTTCTCAGGATCATAAAGCTTAAAAAAAAGCAGGATATCTTCGTTGGTTTTTTCAGGAGGAGGAATAGGATGTAGATTCTGGAGAGTTTATACAAGCAAGAAAATGTAAGAAATGATGTCTTTCATAAAGCAATTGGAACCACAATAAGCCTCAGAACACAGGCAATAACAAGAATATAGTAAGACTGGATTACCGGCCCAAACTCTACTTCCAAAAACAACTCTAGCATGTTATTTGATACCTTGCTACATTGTCCAACCTGTAAAACACAGGGGTCATCATTAGCTCTTCTTGGCACCGATGTACAGCTTAAACACTATCAATCATTTCAAAATCTGAGAGCAAATGTTTATCACTGCCCATCAACCTTTTCTGTACTATAACAACTTCATTTAAAATGCCTCGTCTAATACTGGAAGCATAATGAGCATCGGAATATGCATTAAGAACTTTTTAAAATCCAATTTTGCCAGAGAAATTGACAGTTATAAGTTATAACCGTACATCATTAGTTCATAAACTTGAAAACTTCAGTGTTGGACATAAGCGTACATCATTAGTTCATAAACTTGAAAAGTTCAGAGTCGGACGCAGCAAAGCAAAAATTCAGACAAAATGAGATTTATGAATTACGAAGGAACAAGGAGCAGTGCCTCCGAGTTTAAGGGGGCTTAATCAGTGAAGTACATACTAATTGTAATACATCCAAGTTCATGAATTACGAAAGGAACAAGGAGCAGTGGCATAATCAGTGAAGTACATACTGATTGCGATTCTTCCTGAGGTGTCAATGGTCGACTGGGGCGATATGTGTGGTTTTGTCTCTTGGCCCAAATCCAGAGACGCTGAAACTGCACTGGTATGCCAAACTCTTTTGCAACCTCCTCCTGTTAGCCATTTCCAAATTAGAAATTCTAATAATCAATAAAGCAGAATTCATAATTTTTTTTCCCTCAAAAGTCAGCCTGTACTAGTGTACCTTGAAAAGATTAAAGGGCATTTGTTTGTGAATACGGAATTTACGAACTTTGTCATGATCAACAAGGTCAAAATATATATCCCTTCCAATTTGTTCTGCCAGGTCCTTATCTCGAGCAACCTAAACATATCACTAAACACCAAATGACTGTACTAGCTCATCCGAACAAGCAATGGTGAAAACAGGATACTAGAAAGCTTTACCTTTATAATAGTGTAGTGGAGTGCTTCGTCCTCTTGCTGCTGGAAAGACAAACAGAATCAGAGCTCTGATCGACAAAAAACCTAACCCTAACCCAGTAACCCTAATCTACTGAATCATAACCCTAGCAAATCAACTACTGTAAACAAGTGAATTTTCAAAATTCAAGCAGGCTTGAAAATGCCGGGTAGAACAAGGAACCCTCGGCGATAAAAAATGAAGAATGAAGCAGAAATTTAATGAAAAAACGAGACAGAAAAAGTAGAGGAGGAGTCGGTACGTACATATGACGTTGCAGGAGTATTGATCGCCATTGCTGTCGAGCAGTAAGCAATCGTATCAGTGGAGCTGAGAGACGAGTGAAACGGTGAAAGAGGACAGCGAGAGAGAAGGAGAGTTAGAGGAGTCTTTGTCAAAATCAACTGAATTAGGATTTGACGTTGTAATCTCGTTATGAAGTTTATCTCTGACTCTTAGAATGAGATACTTACTTGTACACCAAGTACATATGACGTTGCAGGAGTATTGATCGCCATTGCTGTCGAGCAGTAAGCAATCGTATCAGTGGAGCTGAGAGACGAGTGAAACAGTGAAAGAGAAGGACAGCGAGAGAGAAGGAGTGTTAGAGGAGTCTTTGTCAAAATCAACTGTATTAGGATTTGACGTTGTAATCTCGTTATGAAGTTTATCTCTCACTCTTAGAATGAGATACTTACTTGTACACCAAGCATACGCATTGTATAAATATAAGCATACGTACATATGACGTTGCAGGAGTATTGATCGCCATTGCTGTCGAGCAGTAAGCAATCGTATCAGTGGAGCTAAGAGACGAGTGAAACAGTGAAAGAGAAGGACAGCGAGTTAGGAGTGTTAGAGGAGTCTTTGTCAAAATCAACTGTATTAGGATTTGACGTTGTAATCTCGTTATGAAGTTTATATCTCACTCTTAGAATGAGATACTTACTTGTACACCAAGCATATGCATTGTATAAATATAAGCATTTGTATTTTTAGCACCCCTCACTCTTAGTGTAGATAATATCGTTTGTTAAAAAAAAAAAAATCATTTAACAACTAATTGAATCACATTATTATGCTTATTCAAAAGAACTTTTTTAGAACCGGCACTACCCGCCTCTTAAAATGTTTTGAACGTGTTTAAAAATAGAGAAAATAATATTTAATAAACAACTAATTGAATTACATTATTTGTAGCTTATTGTGAGGTACTAATTAAAAAAATTAAAAAAAAACTGTACAAAAAAAAAAAAATATTAAAAAACACTGTTTATATGACGAAAATACCCCTACATTATTTCGGTTCCTTTTGAACTTTTTTGTTTGGGGGGGCATTTTTGTCCAAAACTTTTTGATAAAGCCCATGACCCCAAAATGTAACACCCACCCCCTAGTTATAAAAATATTGATGTAATTTAACCCCTCAACGTTTTTAATATATCAATTTGGTTCTCTTTGACTGCCCTATCAGGATCTAAGCTTTGGATTCTTTTTATTTTTCAAGCTGCCATGTGGCAGCACCCCAAGCAATTTCTTTCTTCTCTCTCTATCCCCCCCTGTGAACTCTTCCTTCTTTCTTCTTCTTTTCTGTTTTCTTGTATGTCCTGTCTTTCTCTCCATCTCGGCTCTCTCTCATCTCTCACTTCTCTCCCTCTTCTCTGCACCGCACACGCACGCACACACCCATCGCACCTGGGTGAGGAAGAAGCATCACTCATCATCACCATCTCGTTCTTCTCTCTCCCTCTGTCCCGTGCTGCGAACCCAGAAACCTGGAAAGGAACTCCAGCGAGTTTCTATTTTTCCTGGTGAGGTAAGCTCCAAGCCTTCCATTTTTCGTCCTAGAATATGGTGAATGAGTTTTAAATGAGTGTATTTCGTGATTTTGGGAGGTTGTAGGACGAATTCAAGGCGGGTGTAAGCACACCCATCTCTGGCGAACTGGGGAGTGTCGAGGGATTTTTCGGCCATCTCCGGCCGTTCCACGATGAAAGGAAGGTATAAAAACACTCCCCTCGTCTTGCTTTTCGTTTTGGTACCTAGATCGGGGTCTAAAACCCCTGTTTGCAGTCGATCGAAGCTGTTGAAGCTCCGGTGTTCGTTTCCAGCGAGGCCTGGCCCTCCATGATGTTTCAGGGACAAACGGGCCTTAGGCCCGTGTGGTGAGGCCAGCCCAGGTCCTAACCCAGTTTCATTTTAATTGTTTTAGTAATTGTTAGTTGTTTTAGGACCAAAGGCCTTTGGGCCACTATATTTCAGGGCTCGACGCCCGTGACCAAAACCCAAAACCTTTTTAGGTTTTATTTATTTTCTCTTATAGAAATAAGGCCTTGGGCCATTTTCTATTTATGGCAGTAGGCCCGTGTGTGTTTAGCCCAAACAGATTAGGCCTTGGGCCAATCTGAATTGGGTTTTCAGCCCATTCCCAAACCCATTAGCCTTAGTTTAAAACCCAAAACCCTTAAGGCCTTTCGGCCCAACCCAAAACCCTAAGCCCAATCTGACTTTGACCTTGACCAGTTGACTCTGACTGTTGACTCGGTCAACTGTCAGAGTTGCCTTTGACTTTGACCGGTAAACGGTCAATGTTGACTTTTTGAGTTGACTTTTCGGGATTTCGTTCAGGACCTCTCCTAGGCTAATTTCGATGTCCTGAACTCGTTTTTGAAGTTCGTTTTCCCTAATTCAATCGTTTGAATAGAGTTTGACTAAAGGTACTCCTTTATGTGAATAGGTAAAATTATTAACGGTGATTCCGTTATACCTTTTTGGTAAAGCTTTGCACCATCGGTGTACAGTGAGTGGACCCCTTCAAAAGCATGTTTTAATAATAGAAATGCATACATGAAAAGCATGATTTAATATTTATGTTTTATAAAGTACTTTATGAGATAATATGCTTACTGAGGCTAGTTTGAATTATTACTATTTTTCCTATAACCCATGTTCTTATAGAATATCCGATGGATGACGATATGATATTTAGAACATATTTAGAACACCTCTTTGTAGTATAGATGATGGATGACTTTATACTACGAAGTTGTTTTTCAATATAAATATGTTCAGTGGTTTTTGGTGAAGCCCGTGACCCTAAAAGGGGTTGTTGACTTTATATATAAAGATATGCATTTTTATATGGTATCATGGTGCCCCACTCTACGACATCTTCTTTCTATGGCCTTCGCAACCGCTTCGTTCTCATCCTCTGTTCCCTTTCTTTCTATTGGACCAATGTGTCAACTATATTTCAATGAGGAAATTAAAATTACTAAGTAATTTTAAAATGACGGAAATTGAAATGACGAAATTTAATTTTTCAGAATTTATGAATTTCTTTTCTAATTATGAATTTTCTTATTTGGTTAACCTAAAAAACAATGGAATTTGAATACGTAATTTTTACTTTTAAACTTTCACTTTTTAAGGAAAAATTACACTTAGAGAATAATTTCAATACTTAATTATATATTGAGATTACACTTTTTAAATATTTCAAGGAGGGACATTTTTTTAAACCAGTGTAAGATGACATCATGTCCTATTTTTCCGTTAGAAACGGAATTACATATTTACCTTTCCCTTTTTTGTTAAACGTGATCGGCGGAGATTGACGGAAATATAGCTTTAGATTTACTCTCTTCTATTCGAATCATTCAATTTCTTTTTTTGTTTCTCTGCTATTTTTGGTCCTCTCTGAAGTTTATCTCTCAAGTTTGTTCGAAGGTAAGTTGTTCTTTTGGTTTTATATTTAAATTTTCTTTGGCATTAGTTTTACATAATCATAAAGAATCACTTTGTTACACCCACCCCTAATTTAAATTGTATTTTCACTAAATTTGAGTTTATCTTGTTTTTAAAATTGTTTTTGGGTCTTAATAGGTGTGCCAAGGGGCCCACTTTTGTTTGTTGTCCCCCGGGTCCAAGCCTTCCATCTCTCTCTCTCTCGGTCTCACTCTTTCTCTCCTTCTCTCTTTCCCTCTTTCTTCTCTCAACTCTCTCTGCACTCTTTCTTTCCTTCTACCCGAGCGCCACACACACACAGACATATGTACACCTAGACAGCAACCACTCACCACCATCATCTCTGGAACTTTCTTCTCTCTCTCCCCATCTCGGCGAAGCTCCGGGACACCCAGAAAACACCCATGTCTCCCCCGACGACTCCGGCGACTTTCAAGGAAATTTTCGGCCAAACCAAGGCAAGTTGGTCAGCGTGCAAGATATCAATCTCTTCGTCTCATTGAGTACTACAACTTTCCTTTTTGTTTCACCCAATTTCGTTGAGTATTTAAGAAGTTATATCCGTTTGAATCTTACCCAGTTTTCGGCGACCTACGCGGCGTTCGAGGCATTTTTCAGCCAAACCACGATGAGATAGATGTTGTACAAGGTACTATTCTCTTTGTCTCTTCGAGGGCTACAACATTCATTTTTGTTTCACTCGATTTTGTTGAGTATTGACAAAGTTATTGATGTTTAAAGTTACCCAGAAATTCTGGCGGAAAGCCCAGTTTTCTCGGCGAACCCGTGCCTTCCAGGCCATTTTCCAGCCAACTCTAGCCACGATGACGGGAACCAAGGGTATATTTCGATTCCTTACCTTCGGGGCTTCAATTTTGGTATATTGAATGACATGTTTTGGTTGAGTTTTGAGCTCCATCGGAGCTTGGGAATTCTCCGGCTGAAATCCGGCCTTCTCCTCCCTTTGAATCCGGCGACCCACCAACCTAAGGCCTTTGGGCCTTTTCTGCCGAGCCTAACCCAAAACCCATTTCAGTTTTTATTATTTATTTTATTAATTGTTTTAAGTTAAAGGCCTTTGGGCCAAATTTAGCTAAGACCCTAAGCCTTTTTATCTAAAAACCCAAAACCCTTAAGCTGAAGGCCTTCGGGCCTTTTGAACCAGGGCCCTAAGCTCTCTCCTCTAAACCTAGCCCACCTAATTAGCTAAACCCAAACCCTTTATGTGGAATATTCTGCCAGGGAATATTCTCTGGAATATTCTAGGGATATTCTGTTGACATTTTATGAAATTTATCCAAGACCCTTCTTAACGTAATTCGACATTTTGAATCCGTTTCCAACGTCCGTTTTCCCAAATTCAATCGTTTGAGTAGAGTTTGACTAAATGTACCATTTATGTGCTTATGGGCAATTATAGTGGCATTTCTATCTTCGTCAGTTGCGTGGCTCTTCGGCGGCGAAGTATTGTGAGTGGACCCCTTCTAAAAATGAATGTTTTGATAATAGAAATGCATACATGAGAAGCATGATTTGATGACTACGTTTTATGAAACGTTTTATGAGATAACATGCTTACTGAGGCTAGTTTGAATTATTACTATTTTTCCTATAACTCATGTTCTTATAGAATATCTGATGGATGACGATATGATATTTAGAACATGTTTAGAACACCTCTTTATAATATAGATGATGGATGACTTTATACTATGAAGTTGCTTTTCAATATATATATGTTCAATGGTTTTGTACTTACCTAATGGTCTTTTCCGCTACGGGAAGTAAGGATAGATTCCGGTCCGTCCCGGGTGACAGTTTGGTGTTGGCATAGGGCCTGGAGTGTGTTTCCTCTGGCTATTTAGCATAGGGACGGGGAGCCGGCATGGGGCCTGAAGTGTATTTTCCTCTGACTGTCTGCTCAGAGACGGGGAGCCGGCATGGGGCCTGGGGGTTATCAGACAATTCACTGGTGATTATTATATATACAAGTTATGATTTGAGACACTGCACAGCATGCTAGGTTTCGGAAAACCTATGTTTATCATTATATTTGTGTTTTCATAAAACTTGGGGGTTAGTACGTTGATAACTGTTTTATTTTATATATATATATATATATATTTTTTTTAAATTGGTCCACTCATGTTTGTTTTGCGCCCCCTTCAAGGCTTAGAATCGAAGCATACAATCCTGACGTCAAGGCACTTCCGCATCGGCGTCTTCGAGTTCTTTTGGTGTGGGACCCATTCTTTTATTCATTCAATTTTATATTATTCTTTTAATGTTCTAGATTAGATGTGTGCTCTGAACACGTTTCTTAAATGCATATTCTTTACTCTTTTATATTTATAAACCTTATCAATTCCTTGTTTTCAGCATTTGCACTCAATAAATGGCTTTTGTCACTCTCGGGTGTCGGCCAGCACGTGCCTATCCTGGTATTCAGGGAATTATCGGGATCGGGGCGTGTCAGATTGGTATCAGAGTGAGGTTTTGTTCAGAGCATACTTAGGATCTTCTCTTACTCTAGTAGCGTGTCGGTTTTGACGTCATTTAGATGTCAAGACTTTCGAAGTTTATGCCATTCGGCGCAATTGTGCAAACCTTTCTCTGTTTGAATTGTCACATTCTGGTTGAAATACAAGAAATTCAAGTCGGGATTGTGCCTCATCGGTGACGTGTGTGATTTGTTGGACGACTTTCAACATCAGATCGATACTCTGCGGCATGCATTCACTGGGAATGGTGTGCAAAGTCGGTGTTAATTAGAAGCGACGTGTTTTAGAAATCTCAGTTTGAGGAAGTCTAGTCAAGACCAACTGAAGATCCGAAATGGCGATGCCACTCTGCAACATGCGTTCCCTAGGAATTGCAGGCAGAGTCGGCTCTACATCGAAATCTTGGAAAACGGAAAATCTTGACGGTACAAGCTGGTTAAGACCAACTAGAAACCTGAAATGGTGATATCACTTTGCGACATGCGTTCCCTAGGAATGGCGGGCATAGTTGTATCTTTTGGAAATTACTCGAAACTTTCAAAGTGTGTGTTAGAGAAAGCGAGTAAGTGCTAGTTGTGATGACGGTTAGTAAGTGGTAGTTGGTGGGAGCAAATCAATGTTCTCAAACTCATTACCACTGAAGAAATTCGTGTGGATTTTTAGAACAATTCTCGGCGATTGTTCTATCGATTGCCTTCTTGCTTACTCCAACTACGAAGTCAAGCTCCCTAACCTTTGACCGTCAGCTTCACATCAAATTCTTTGAGTGTTGACTTTGTTTACATTAATTATTTTTCTTGGGAAACTCCTCGGTAGCAGACGCTATTCTCACCAATTTCCAAACGGAGTTGCAATTTTTGTTGTTGTTGTAGTTGGATTTGGATGATGAAGATCCAGTCTGGGTTGGATAAACAGACTCCTTGAATTTCACCTGGGTTTGGTACTAGGTGTGTAATGGCTTGAGATTCCACCATATTCATCATTGTACGAAGATCGAGCTTTGCTCTGAATTTCTTTGGACTCATTGAGCTTTGGTTTGCTCATAGGCATCACTTTAAGGTAGCTAATCGTGCCACTGCATGCATGCGCAAACTGCTTCATATCTTTGTTCTTCGTCATTCTATTGATTCATAGGTTCTATGTTTAATTTTTTAATGTTGAAACAGCTCTCACAAAGTATTGTGAATTTTCGAAATGTCTTTGGCCTCGTTAAATCTTATTGACAGTTCTTAACTATTCTTGAGCTTAGACCTATTTCCTTTTGGCTAAGAAATCAGTTGATCTTACTATGATGATTTACCAAATAATCATAAACAGTGACTTCTATTTTTGTATCTTTACCTTCCTTCGCTTGTTTGTTTCTCAATGTAACTAGATCTTGCCGGAACAAAAAAAAAATAAAAAAAATAAATAAAAAAATGTTTGTTCTCGTCATGGTTTCTAGTTCAAATCTCGATATCTTGTACCCTAGATTTTAATATACTTGTTTTGACCCTCAAATTTTTTAGTGTTCTTTTAGCCTTCTCGACATGGTTTCTCGTTCAATCAGTGAGGAATTCATAATCTATCGATTCAGTGGAAGTGTGCGCCCAATTCTTATTGTTCGAACAGGAATTTTTGGGGCATAACCTCTTCACAAGTTTACCATATTTACCAGTATGAGTTCCATGTGGGTATGATATTCAAACCGTCTTTTGGTAAGAGACTGGTGAAGATTGTAGTGCAAGTGATCAGCAGATTGTATCACTATCTTCACGCTGATTTGAATGGTTACCATTCATTATCCTGCTGCAATTCATCACCATCATATCGTACTATAATAGACCTTTTCAATGAAGTGATGTGTTCGCCTCAACGCAGCTTTCCATTACCTCGCACCAGGATCCTTTGGTTCGCGAGCATATGAGCCTGAGGTTTGAGCTGTCTTTTAGTAAGAGTTGGATGAAGGTTTTAGTACAGAAGGTCAGTGGATTGTAGCACCATCTTACTATAATTCATAGGCATCACATCGGTCTTTTTCTAACGATATGTGCTCGTCTCAACGCATCTTTCCACTGCTTCACTTCTGAACTTTATTGTTGTGAGTATGTGGATGTTGAAATGCTTCTAGCAGATCTGTTTGGTGCACTCTGGAATGGCACCACAACGTAGTTGAGGCGAGAATCGGAAGATCTTTACACTTTTCTCGAATGGTGTGTGCTCTCATGGGGTGTTTAGGTTGATTACCGCGAGTCATTCTTCTTTCCACCAACATTGATCTTGTTTGACTAGAAATCTGCAACTAAGCAAAAATGGAAAGGTGGATTGAGCATTGCAACAACTTCTTAAGAAATACTGCTTGTTGGGAAAGGTGACTTCTCGTTTTCTGCTTGCCTGATTTGAGCTTTTAGTCTATTACTAACATGGTAGCCACGTCTCTTGAATCCCAAGGTACAGTTTTCAAACGGGTTCTTTGTTGGCATAACTCTGGAGTAGTTGGTTGAATTTGGAAGAATTGAGGAGGATAGTGTGTTTGGTGCTAGATGGAATCATTAAGACAACAGTTTTTGGTTTTGTTCGATTTGGGTATGGCACTTTTGTGACATGGTACGAGAGTTTCTACTTACAACACTAGTTGGCAGGGGAGTATTGTGAACTGGTATTCGGAGGATCGAATTTATGACGTATGGAAATGTGCATCCTCAGGAAATTATTACTTGCTTATCGAGACAACAAATGTGTGGTCGATATTGTGGGCTGCAGACTGTGATATCGATAGCTTATTTGTTGGGTTCATTAAGCAAGTGGGCAGGAAGACCTGTCTTCAGCAGTGGTTACATATTTATTATCGTTGGGGCTCGACCCAAAGACGCATCTATTCTCGGGGTACGTGAGGTTACGAATTCTTGGGCGAGACCCACTCTCATCTTTCAGTTTTGATTTTCAATATAAGTACTTTAACTTCTTTTAATTTAGTTATTTGTTTTTTGTCGTTACAATGTTTTGAGGAAAGTGTTTTCCGTTTTCAATTTTAAGTTCAGCACGAATTTTCAACCTATATGTTAGTACATATCTATTTTGACGTTATCGTATTTTGTATACTTACTATCAACCTTAAGCTATTTTATGTTTTTGACTTTATATCTTATTAAAGTATGTTTTCTACTTTTACATTGATGGGGAAGAAAGTAAGAGCTTTGAGGCATAATAGAGGATTTTGCAACCCGCTTGCGACGGTGTGGCATATTCTCTTTGATGCACCCACTCTGACTTGATATCTCTTTATACATATATTCTTCTTACTATTTTCGAGTATTTCAATTTAGTAGGTGATTTTAAATTTCGGGGACGAAATTCTTTTAAGGGGGGTAGATTGTTACACCCACCCCTAATTTAAATTGTATTTTCAAAAAGTTTGAGTTTATCTTGCTTTTAAAATTGTTTTTGGGGCTTAATAGGTGTGCCAAGGGGCCCACTTTTGTTTGTTGTCCCCCGGGTCCAAGCCTTCCATCTCTCTCTCTCAGTCTCACTCTTTCTCTCCTTCTCTTTTTCCCTCTTTCTTCTCTCAACTCTCTCTCTGCACTCTCTCCTTCCTTCTGCCCGAGCGCCACACACACACATACATATGTACACCCAGGCAGCAACCACTCACCACCATCACCTTGGGAACTTTCTTCTCTCTCCCCCATCTCGGCGAAGCTCCGGGACACCCAGAGAACACCCATGTCTCCCCCGACGACTCCGGCGACTTTCGAGGAAATATTCGGCTAAACCAAGGCGAGTTGGCCGGGGTGCAAGGTAGCAATCTCTTTGCCTCGTTGAGTACTACAACTTTCCTTTTTTTTTTCCACCCAATTTCGTTGAGTATTGAAGAAGTTATATCCGTTTGAATCTTACCCAGTTTCCGACGACCTCCGCGGCTCTTGAGGCGTTGTCCGGCCAAACCACGGCGAGTTAGACATCATACAAGGTACCATTCTCTTCGTCTCTTCGAGGGCTACAACTTTTGTTTTTGTTTCACTCGATTTCGTTGAGTATTGACAAAGTTATGGATGTTTAAAGGTTGCCCAGAAATTCTGGCGGAAAGCCCAGTTTTCTCGGCGAACCCGTGCCTTCCAGGCTATTTTCCAGCCAACTCCAGCCATGATGATGAGAACCAAGGGTATATTTCGATTCCATACCTTCGGGGCTTCAATTTGGTATATTGAATGACATGTTTTGGTTGAGTTTTGAGCTCCATCGGAGCTTGGGAATTCTCCGGCCGAAATCCGGCCATCTCCTCCCTTTGAATCCAGCGACCCACCAACAAAAGGCCTTTGGGCCTTTCCTGCCGAACCCAACCCAAAACCCATTTCAGTTTTTATTATTTATTTTATTAATTGTTTTAAGTTAAAGGCCTTTGGGCCAAATTTAGCTAAGGCCTTAAGCCTTTTTATCTAAAAACCCAAAACCCTTAAGCTTAAGGCCTTCGGGCCTTTTGAACCAGGGCCCTAAGCTCTCTCCTCTAAACTTAGCTCACCTAATTAGCTAAACTCAAACCCTTTATGTGGAATATTCCACCAGGAAATATTCTCTGGAATATTCTAGGGATATTCTGTTGACATTTTACGAAATTTATCCAAGACCTTTCTTAGCATAATTCGACGTTCTGAATCCGTTTCCAACGTCCGTTTTTCCAAATTCAATCGTTTGAGTAGAGTTTGACTAAATGTACCATTTATGTGCTTAGGGGCAATTATAGTGGCATTTCTGTCTTCGTCAATTACGTGGCTCTTCGACGGCGAAGTACTGTGAGTGGACCCCTTCTAAAAATGCATGTTTTGATAATAGAAATGCATACATGAGAATCATGATTTGATGACTACGTTTTATGAGATAACATGCTTACTGAGGCTAGTTTGAATTATTACTATTTTTCCTATAACCCGTGTTCTTATAGAATATCTGATGGATGACGATATGATATTTAGAACATGTTTAGAACACCTCTTTATAGTATAGATGATGGATGACTTTATACTATGAAGTTGCTTTTCAATATATATATGTTCAATGGTTTTGTACTTACCTAGTGGTCCTTTCCGCTACAGGACGTAGGGATAGATTCCTGTCCGTCCCGAGCGACGGTTTGGTGTTGGCATAGGGCCTAAAGTGTGTTTCCTCTGGCTATTTAGCACAGGGATGGGGAGCCAGCATGGGACCTGAAGTGTATTTTCCTCCAACTGTAAGCTAAGAGATGGGGAGCCGGCATGGGGCCTGGGGGTTATCGGACAATTCACTAGTAATTATTATATATACAAGTTATGATTTGAGACACTGTACGACATGCTAGGTTTCGAAAAACCTATGTTTATCATTATATTTGTGTTTTCATAAAACCTGGGGGTTAGTACGTTGATAATTGCTTTATTATATATATATATATATATATATCAAATTGGTCCACTCATATTTGTTTTGCGCCCCCTTCAGGACTTAGAATTGAGGCATACAATCCCGACGTCAAGGCACTTACGCATCGGCGTCTTCGGGTTCTTTTGGTGTGGGACCTATTTTTTTATTCATTCAATTTTATATTGTTCTTTTAGTGTTCTAGATTAGATGTGTGCTTTGAACACGTTCCTTAAATGCATACTCTTTACTCTTTTATATTTATAAACCTTATCAATTCGTTGTTTTCAGCATTTGCACTCAATAAATGGCTTTCGTCACCCTCGGGTGTCGGCCAACACATGCCTATCCTGGTATTCGGGGAATTATCGGGATCGGGGCGTGTCACACTTGGCATTAGTTTATTAAAAGAACAATGAATTAGCAACCAGTTAATGGATTATTAATCATTTTGGCATTTTGTGCAGCATCAATGTTACAAAATATTTGTACAGCATCAATTTTACAGAATTTTTGTACAACATCAATTTTACAGATTTTTCTTAAGTTTATCATTGTGAAACCTTTGTGCAACATCCGTTTTTATTGATGATTAGATTTACATTTTGAAATGAATGTATATATCTAATTATTTATGTGCTGCATCAGTTTAATTTTATGTTTTTGTTTTTTTTTGGTGGATCATGTTCATTGTTAAGGTGTTGAAGTGTGTATGAAAATTGTGCAGTAGTTGTGTCGCTTTATTTGCACTCTAGTTATGGGGATTTGTGTGGATAATTAACTTTTAGGCTTCCAAGTTTGTCATCATGAGACTTTTTGTTGAAATACTCATTATTCAGAGGCGAACCAAACTGTTTATTAGAATGCAACGAAGATATTCAGACGCTTCTATTGGTGAATAATTTGATTTCAAATCCAGTTGTTGATGTTTATATTCATGCTAAGAATGAGATGTTTGTTGTTCCTACTAGTAGTATGTCATATGTTTGTCTAAGTGAAACTACTAGTAATTGAGATGAGAACCAATATTTAGGTAAGTGTGGCTCTCATGGACCTCACCATTATGCAACAAATGAGTGGCACAATTATATTTCTTATGAGGGTCAAAGTTATGAAGATGGTGCAGTTAAGTTTCGAAGAAAACTTACACAATACCCTATTGAGGTTGGTTTTGTTTTCAAGTACACTATTCATATCTTTTGGAGCTTGTGTTAAAGGATTCTGATGGTGTAGACCAATGTTGTTCCTTGATGGTACTTTTTTTAAGGGAAGATATACCGGTACTCTTCTTGGTTGTTGTGCTAAAAATGCAAATAATGGTAAGTTTTTTTAATTGTTATAAATTAAATATTTGTGATATTGTTTTGAATTTCAATATTTATTTATTTTGGAGAATTAAGTTATTCTTTTTGTATGGATTTTGTTTATTAAAGTGCAACATCAGTTTATTAATGTGTAGCATCAGTTATTAATGTACAATGGATTATGAATCAATTTATGGGTTGGGGGAACCCCCATATACGTTTAAGAATTTCTACTTTTTTATTATCATTTGTGCAACATCTGTTTTACAAAGAACTATTAATGACTCAGTTTATTCTTTCTCTATAGATTTGTTATTAAAGTGCAACATGAGTTTATTAATATGCATAATCAATTATGTTTATTTGCAGAACTTGTTTTGTGATATAATTATTTTTTTTTTTATATAGAGATTTTTCCTGTGTTATGGTATTGTTGACATAGAAAATGAAGACAATTGGACGCAGTTTGTTAAACATTTGGCTTGAATATTAAATTACCAAAGGAGGAAGATCACATTCATTAATGATCGACATCATGGGATTTGAATGCAATTCCAAAGTACTTTCCTACTACTTCTCATGGTTTCTGCATTATACATTTGAGGGAAAATTTAGAGAGACAATGCGCATGTAATAAGTTTTTGAAGGATCAGTTATGTGAGTATTTCAAAAATTGTGCATATGCATATAGTGTTGAAGATTTTGATAAGAATATTGAGAAAATGAGAAGTGTTAGCAGATATATTTCTAATTCATTTTTAGATGATCTTCCTAAAGAGTATTGTTCTATTTTACATTTTTTGATAAATCGGTGGGGCAAAATGAGTAATGGAACTGCATAATCATTTAACGCAATGATTTCGAAGAGCATCACATGCCTATTCTTAAGTTGATGGTCATGATGTCCGATAGGAGGCGTGTTTCAGAAAAGTGGTTTTCTTTCTTATGTTCAAAAAATAAAATTGATCTTAGAGGTATTGTTAGTAGGTCATATGATGATGTATTTGAGGTTCGGGGAATATGAACTCTTTTGTTGTTATGTTGGATCAACATCAGTGTTCATGTGTTCAATGGAAGCATAAAGGATTTCCTTGTGCTCATGCTTTGCAAGTTATTCTGCATGATCATCATGATATTGAGGATTTTATGGATGACTACTGAAAAGTTTCTTCTTATAAGCTAAGCTATCAGTTTCATATCGTTCCAGTTTCTGACTTGAACAAGCTCACTTTTGATCTAATAAATGCTCATGTTAAGCCCCCTCTTACAAGGAAACAAGGTGGTAAACCACAAATTCATTATTATAAGTCTAAAAATGAGACAAGATGTGTAGTGTAAGATGCAATCATTGTCATTAGACTTCACACACAACAAGCAGACATGTCAGGCTTTAATTTGATTTTTGTATTTATTTTAGTTTTGGATAATTTGTATTTTTTTTTTGAATTTTGTTATTAGATCAATTTTTGTTATTTTCGTGCCAAATCAATTTTTGATTTTTATGCAGAATCAGGTTATTGTTTTGTATACAGCATCACTTTTTGTATTTTAACAATTTTTGGTTTCCCAATTTAGGAAGAATCATTTTAAGCATTGAATTCATGTTTTTGTAACAAGGAGTTATTGAAAAAGGCAGTAAGAAACTTGCTATTCCCAATTTCGCAAATTTTCTATAATGGAGAAAATGAATAAATAAATTGAAAAAGCTATGTAACATTTTGCAATGAATAGTTTCAAAAAGAAATGTAACATTCAAAAAACATTTGTAATATCACAAAAGTGAATTATAATAATGTAATTTTAAACATCAAGGTTCATAACAATTTAAATGTTAGAAGTCCAGCTCAAACTTCATCCATCTCAAAAGTTGCATTTGTAAGGCTTATTCGCATGTAGTCATTTGTTGTTTTTTCTCTTTCATTCAATGGCAAATGGAATAACCTGTATCTATTGTTGTACCATTCTTTAATCATTTGGACCTTCATACAGATTAAGCATAGGTTTGAAAACTTTATAGGAAAGTATTGAAAAAATAAGCGATACTGAATTTAGACTTACCACTTTATATGCATTGTCATTGTGCATGTTTGTTTCACCTTCTTGAAGGTTTTTTTTTTAGAGTTGTAAAAATTGAAATGCATCTCCTCTGTGTCGAATACAAGTATTGTGTAGTGTTTGTGATTTAGAAAAGGTATAAAGATTTTTCGCGTAACTCACGTTTGTTCATTTGATTTTTCGCGCAACTCACGTTGCTTTTATATAAGAATTAGTATCCAACATCAGTTATAAAAGAATTAGCATGCATCATTTACTTATATCAGATTTAGCATGCAACATCAGTTATACCAGGATTAGATGCAACATCATTTATACCATAATCAACATGCAGCATCAATTACACCACAATCATGCAGTTGATGACATTTAATATTTTATGCAAACTCATCAGTTTATATAAAACATACACATAAAAATCAAGCAGAATTAGTTTTTGTTTTTGGATTTACCATTTTGTCTGTTTGGTCTTCGTTGATTTTGGAACTTCTCTTGGCTTTGCGTTTTTATCTTCCATGCAACTAGTGTCATTTGTACATCCTCATCATTGTTTGATCATCAACTTTTTCCGGAACATCTGAAACTATTCTTTCATCATCTTCTTCTTGTTGTTGAACGTCATCATCATTTTCATTTTGAGCATTAATTTTTGCCATCCCATTTGATATGGTTCTTTCATCATCATCAGCATCTTGTTTTTTTTTTTCAACAACTTGATCATCTTATGGAGGTTATGCATGTCCCCTTACATTTTGATCTTCTTCAGGTTCTTCATGTTCAAGCACCAAATTTTTTCCTGCTTTATCTTTCTTGGCTACTTGCTTAGACCCTAGTACAGTTTGATCTTCTTCAGGTTCTGCATGTTCAAGCACTAATATTTTTTTTTCTGCTTTAGCTTTCTTAGCTTTTGGCTCCTTCTTGGCTACTTATTTTTCTAATCTCCTCTTTTCTGATGCAGGTGGAGGATCGACAAAGTCATCATCATCATCATCATCATTTTTTATCCTTGTTCAACTGAATCCTCAATTGGTTTTGCATTGTCCATCTGTGAAAGTTTTAAGAGTTAGTTTTTTGATACTTTGTTTGAAAACAACACACAATAGGTACATGTAGAATCACACATGTATAACCAGTTTTACACAAATATAAACTATATTTTTACTCCTTTTTTATGATTTTTGTTGATACTGTTTGTTTTTTATACTTTTTTGTTTTTCCTAAAAAAATGCAGAATCATGTTTTACACAAAAGTACATGCAATATCAGTTTTATCTCCAAATTTTCATTTGCTTCCTTATAGATTTTTTCAGGGTAAATTATATTTTACCCCATCAGGTTTGAGTGCAACTGCAACCTCATACAACATCTTTAAAACTATCTCATACATTACTTATTATTTTATTTCAATTTTATATAACCATTAAAAAATTTGTTAAGTTGACCGTTAAGTGATGACGTGACAAATGAAGGGCCTATTTTTTATTGACGTGGCAATCTACCTAAATAAAAATTAGTTATAAAGTAAATTAAAAAAATTGGGCCCTCGTCTCCTTCGTTCACCCATCTCTCATTTCTCTCCCATTCACCCATCATTTTCCCAAATTTAATTGGGTTATTCGTGCCAGTGCAGTGTGTATTTGAAGAAATCAAGACTCATCGACCCCCACATCAGGACTCCTTGTTGGGTTCGTGTACATCACACTAATTTCTCCAATTTCCAGTTTTCTGGCGCCACCAGAAGACCCCCTTCATCATCGGTGGACTCTATAGCCACAATCCCAACAACAACCACCCTTGCAATTATGGCTCATCAAGTACGGACACACAATCTAGAATATTTTTTTCCCATTCTACCCACCGCCATTTTTCCCATTACCCATAATTTCTCCCCTCTATATGTTTTCCACTTTCTTTCCCTTGCTCAGACCTGTTTGTGAATTGGGTTTTCTTCTCCGGGTCCGATAGTATGGACCATGCTTTTTTAACGAGACATAAAGCCTCTTAAGAGAAAGCAAACTGGTTATTTCCAGGTTCCAAAAGGGTCCTGAGTTTCTCAAACTGGGCCAGTATGAGTCGGGTTTGTGGAGCTAGGTCGGGCCATTTAGAGAACGAAGTACCAATCAGGTGGGATTTGGTGGATGGTGGCGAGGAGGTCGTCAACAAGTTTGGGGTGCTAAATCAGGTGTGGAGAAGATCGCCAAGGACAAGCCCTCCTCAAATGGGTCGATTATATCTAATCTGATGGCCGCGTACAATAATCAAGATGAAGGGAGATGTGGGTGAGGATGGGCATGTTGCGCTGTTCTCTTAAACTCCTTCCGCCTTTCAATTTCCATCACCACGAGTTCTGCTTCTGAAAAATAGATTGCTAGTTTTTTAAAATGGAGGAGCAAATGAGTGGAGAGACCGAAGAGAGAAAAAGAAAGACTGGAGAGAGAAAAAGCAGAGGGAAAGAAAAAATGGGTGAGACCCACTTTGTTTTAATTCAGTTTTTAAGCAATTTATTTAATATTTAATTATATTTATTGCAGGTAGTTTAATACATGCCACTTCATCACTTAACGGTCAAATTAACGGATTAACTAACAGATGTTTGAAATTGCAATGAAATAATAATTAAAGTATGAGATTGAAATGTTTTAAAGATGTTGTAAGAAGTTGAAACTACACCCAAACTTGAGGGGTTAAGTGTAATTTACCCTTTTTTTCAAGAAGAACTGACAAATCTCACTTAACTGTTGTTGGCAAGCGTTTCTCCTTTTCTTATATTGGTTTGATGATTTGGTTGTGATCACAAATCCAATATCGTAGACAGAATAAATTTTTTTTTTTTATTAGAGATTTTGTAAAAGGGTACTGCTATTTGACCCTTTGAACTATTACTCCTGTTGAAATTGATCCCCTGAACTATTTTTTTTTTTGGTAAATTAACTCCTGAACTATTTGAAATTAGCCAACTAACCCCTTGTCGGTAGATTCCATCCACTATTTCATTAAATTGAAGGGCAAATTAGTCTTTTCATCATTAATTCTTACTTGTCAACTATAACCGCCAATAAAATTATGACATATGGATACAAAATAATGTGTAATGACAATGAGAAATGTATGTAAACGCTCGATTTTTTTATGTTTTCTTAATATGCTATATGTTTTACACATTATGTTGTGTCAATTTGTTATAATTTTATTGGTAGTTATCATTAATAAGTAAGAATTGATGATGACATGACTAATTTGCCCTTGAATTTGATGGAATGATAAATGGAATCTTACGTCAAGGGGTTAATTGGCTGATTTTAAATAGTTCAGGGAGTAAATTTACTAAAAAAAAATAGTTCAGGGGGTCAATTTCAACTGGGTAGTAGTTCAGGGGTTAAATCGCATTTTACCCCTTGTAAAATAACACAAAAACGTTTTTTTTTTTTTTTAATTAGTTTTTGTTTGCTTACCATGAAAAGTACAATAGTGCCACTGATGGTTGGTTGTTTATCTCTTTTCCTCTTCTGTGCTCTATCAATTGATTCCATCAAGTATCTTGCTGTTTCTTTGGCCCAGTTGTATTGTTTTATGTTATCAATGGAGGTACAATTCTTGGCCAAACTTCAAGGGAGTTTGCCTACTGAGCTCCCAAGCATATTTGTGTTGAGCAAAAATAGAATTATAAGACAGGCTGCATCTTCATTTCCTTCTTTTGTCCCAATGTCAAATGCAACTTTAATTGTGCGTGCAATTTCTTTTCTACCGATTCTTGCCAATTTTAGAAGTATTTATCAACAAATCTGTTTTCTTTTGGCTTCAGGATTCTTATGTCTCTTGTTGACTGAGGGGCTTCTCTATCTCGATTTGGAATCTCAAATATGTGTTGGACATCATCAGCATTTACTTGGCTATATCCATTTTTGAATTTAAACATTCATTTTTCAATGTCATACCAGTTCACAATATATAGGACATCCCAGTCTGATTTCTTCATTTGTAATTCACCCTTTACATTTGCTTTCATAAGTTTCCCAAAAGATGACTTATATATGAATGCCAAGACTTCTGGTTTTTCATCAAAATTTGGCTTGAGCTCTTGTATTAATTCTGTAAAGGCCATGATATTCAGTCTTATTTGAGCATAGTTCTCATCTATTGCCCGAAGCTTTGCAACATGAGGTTTTTGAGCTGATTTCTTTTTGGTTGATGAATGTTTTTCTTTTGGCGGCATTTTCATAAAAAAAACGATAATGAGTATAATTTTTAATAAAATAATATGAAGTCATATAAATGACAAATTAGATGCAAAAGGAAGATGTAGCATCACTTAACACACAAGGTAGATGCATCATCACCTAGCACACAAGTTAGATGCAGCATCACTTAGCAAACAAGGTAGATGCAACATCACTTAGCAAAAAAGGTAGATGCATAATTGGTTGTTAACGACAAGGTAGATGCATAATTATTTTTAACACACAAGGTAGATGCATATTCCTTTTTTTTTTTTTTAACATAACATATTTATGTGCAGAATTAATTTACAAACAAAAAATAGTTCCATAATTAATTTACAGACAATAGGCAGGTGCAACATCAATTCACATACAAAATGCAGCATTAGTGACAAAGTGCATCATCAAGCTAGACGGTTAATGTTTTTACTCACAAAATTTAGACGGATAATCATTTTTTTTTACAGATGTTGTTGAAGAATCAGTATACATATAAACTAAAAAAAAACGAAACAGAACATCTAAAACATCAAAATTGTTTTTTCTCGAACTCGAACACTGAAAGTTTTGTAAAATCAAGTGCAAAAACACTTGATAACATGTGTTTTTTTATAGTTTTCGAAAGTGTCTTTTGCAAAAACAAGTGCAAAAACACTTAATAATGCATCCAAAACTTGATAATGCATTCCTTTTTGTCAGAATTCAAAAGACAATAATGCAAATGAACGATTTGGAGTAGTAGAATACCTTTGAAACACTGATCTTCTGGAAATTCGGCCGAACCTGTGTACCGCTTACTAAAAATTCGTTTTGAAAGTATCGAAAGCTATGGAGATTTTAGGGTTTTTTCTGGGGAAGTTTTTTTGTGTGAGAGAGTTTTTGAAATGATTGTTTTGGGGGAAGATGAAAGAAAGAAAAAACCATTAGTTCGCGGTATTGAATAGGGCATACAATCCGTTTTTATGATTTTTTGTCGTGTAGTGGTTAATGTGGCCGTTTATTAACGGTTATAGATAAGGGGCATAGGCCGTAATTTACTCAGTCCGTTTCTTTTTGGATTGGGCTTGGTTTTGTGTTGTTTTGGGTTTTTTGTCCCTCCTTGAAATGTTTTAAAAGGTGTGGAGTTGTGTGAAATATGGTATATATATTTTCTCTATAAGTAAGGCTCCCTCATAAAAATTGAAATTAACCTATTTACATGAAATTTAAACTTGGGAATTCGAGGCTCTAAATTCCAAACTTTTTTTCCACGTCGAAATTCTAAATTTATATGTTTATAAATTCAAATAAGGGAATTTGAGCATATCTATTTATAAATTCTAACTATTGTTAAAATTTCAAGTTTATTTCCCTCATCTATACATAGTGCGCTAAAAATTAAAAATTAAGGAAAATTAATAAAAAGAGTTTTAAAACTTTGAATCTTCAAAAAAAAAAAAAAAACCATCTGCTAAAATTTTATTTAATGGTGAAGACAAATTCAACGCCAAACCAGCCCAATAAAACTGGCCCACTAGTGAGTTTTCGATTACACCCCGACTACAATACGTTCCCCCATTTCTTTAGTCTGTTTTCCTTTTATCTCTGCTATTTTCTCATTTTATAAGCCCGATATGATCGTGGATGACGGCGAGGGCGCTGTTGAAACTATGCCCTGAAAGTCAATATTTGGAAGAAACCTTTCAGGACAATTGAATCGATGTATGGATGACTCTTATACATCAAATGGCAAAGATACTAATTAGGACTATCTCAATAAACGATATATGTCCTAAATAGTGTATCCATGGACAATGGATCGATTGAAGAAGTAATATAATGATGTTAGACTACAGAGACCTTCTTCACATAACCAAATGTCCAAAAAGGTTCCTGGTCATTGGATTGTCGGAGGGATACTGGCAATGCTTAGACCGGTACATACTGTGTCTGCTTCAAATGGAAGGATGGAAAGTCTCATCCCATTCGTGTTGTGACACTAAGACAAGTATGTAGGTGCTCATTAAGGGAATGAGTTCACTGAACACAATCGAACGAGAGTACTTGCATGGAGGTCTACTCACATGTCAAGCAAGTAACTCTAATGGTTGGAATAATGTAAGTAGTCCTTTGACCTGAGGCATCGTCGTTGTCTTGTGGTTAAGTACTTGATCTTTGATTATGTCAAAAGTCACTCTATCAGAATGTCAACGGCATAGTTGGGGTTAAGCCACTTAGTCATGAAGGCAAGTGTATGCGCAACAAGGAATCTCTAATCCTCGATAAGAGAGGAAGAATACTCTAAGATATGATTCGGGAATCTTCGGCCAAAGTATCGAGCGTAATATAGGAAAGCGTTCCTATACGACTCAATTGAATCATATAAGAAGGAATAATCACATTAGGGGTTTGACATAATATATCCATACCCTAATAATGTGATTGAGAGTATTGTTTTAGAGAATGATCGAATTACATTGTAATTCCAACTGAATAGGTTCTCCGAATAAACTTCTACATTAGCTTGGGTAGCTATGCATATGGTTAGATGTCACTCATAGCTTGTGAGTTCTTCTAGACGATTAAATGTAGTCGTCAAAGAAGAAAGGTGAATTAAAATGAAGTTTTAATTCACTAAGTGATTGAATTAAATATAATCAATTGGATTGATGCCAATCACCTCACTGCCTTGCTAATTAGAACCTAAAAGGTTGTTCACCAATACACTATTGTAGTGAGTAATTAATGGATGATGGAAACAATTAATTGGATTAATTAAGTGTTGTGATTAATTTAGAAAGTCTAAAGAAATCATAAAAGCGATAAAGATCGTTTTGGGCTTAAAGAAACGTTCGGGTTTAATTGGGCCCATTGGGCCTAAACCCATTGGGCTTTTATTCAAGCATTGGATGACTTGAAATAATAAAAGCCCAAAGCCCAAACAAACAACAAAGAGGCCGGCCATATACAAGTGGAGAGGAGAGATATTTAGTCAAGTAGTTGACTAGGTTTCTTTTGTCTATTTAAGGAACTTTATAGAGATATTGTTCAATAGGGGTTTTTTGTGAGTTTTGAACAACAAAGAGGCAAAAGAAAATAGCTCTCTTAAACCACAAAGGCCGGCCACCTTAGGGGTGTTTTTACTAACATATCTTACACCCTTTTGGTTATTCCTTCATCCTTCTCACTACTCTAGTGGGTGAGGATCTTTAGAGGTTTCCTACTTTGGAAACTTGAAGAGAACCTAGGAGCACTCATTCTATCAAAGTGGAGGAGGCAAGGAGGGAAGCTAGGCTCAAGGAGTTCAAGGAACAAAGGGCTTGGAGGTGGTCCATCCTTGGTCTCAAGTCTAGATCAAGAGGTATAAGACTAAACCTTCACTATGTTCTTTTCTCTAAATTTTTATTTGATGCATTATATATAAACCTATGAACCTTGAAGGGGATTTGCATGACTATAGCTTTGATAATTTGTTATAATTGCTTCCGCTGCTTTCGTATATTAAATTTGATTTGTATATGCATGATTGTCATTATGAAATCCCATCCATGAATCTCATAGATTTCCCTTCAGGCGCCACCCTCGTGATCCACAAGGAAGTCAAGGACGAGGAAGAGTTCGAGAAGTTCGGAACGATCCCAACCAGTCTTCCACCGATAACCAGGAGTTCTAGATGGTTCTGACCATCATGAGAAATGGCTTTGAGAAGTTCGGGATGACGATCACAACCAGTCTTCCACCAATAACTAGGAGTTCCAGATGGTTCTTAAAGACTCTAGTAGTAATTGTATAGTTGGAGTTAGTTAGACAAGGGTAAATGCGTAAGTAGTTGCTGTATGTTGAGGTCAATTATGTCCATAGAATTGTATCTATATATACTGATGTAAATGTATTGTTGAGTAAGGAAGTGAAATGAGAAGAAGATATTTTTTATATCTCTGAGTTCTCTGAAAGTTAAGTTTCAATATGGTATCAATCGCCACCGCCTCACGGCCTTGGTGAATCTTTGATCGCTCTCGTCACTGTTGTCAACGCCTTACTGCTACGTTGCCACCGCCTCACGGCATTGGTGACTCTTTGATCCTCACGGCTTATCCGCTCCGATCTCTGGTCCGATTCGATCTCTGGTGATTCTTCTCTGTAATTTGTGTGGTTATTTGGTTGAATCTTGATCTTTTCATCCACCATGGCGTCCGATTCGTCATCTTCTCTCCTAAATTCCTCTTATCCAAACCTTAATTTGGTGCAAAGCTATACCTCTCTCACGATTCAGAACATTGGAAGTATGGTTCCAATCAAGCTTAAGAGCTCGAATTATCTTCCATGGCGAGCATTCTTTGCCCCAATTCTTCGTCGCTACAAACTTCTTGGTGTTATTGATGGTTTTGAACCTTGTCCCTCTCCTCTCTTGTCTGATCGCTCAGTCAATCCTGCGTTTGAACAGTGGTACAAAAAAGATCAAAATCTATTGATCTGGTTGAATTCTACACTCTCAGAGGAGATTATTCCTTTCACAGTTGGGGTTTCTTCTTCTCGTGATCTATGGCTCAAATTAGAACAGAGGTTTGGTGGCATCTCCGATGCTCATATTCATCAGCTTCTATCTCGTCTTCAATCTCTTCAGAAAGGCTCTCAATCGATCTCTGAGTATCTCCAGCAAATTAAAGCAATTTCTGATTCTTTAACAGCTGATGGTGCCTCTGTGTCCGATCATGACTTGATTGCTGCTACATTGCATGGTTTACCAGAGGAATTTGACTCATTTGTTGATTCTATTACTCTTTGCCTCTCATATACTACTTTGGATAAACTGCATGGTCTTCTTCTTACTAAAGAATTGTCAACGGCTCGTCGAAAGAAATTAGTTGCTACTGAACCGGTTCATGCTTATGCTGCTCAGAATCAACCACCTCTCCTTCCTACACCACATTCTTCTCAAGCTTATGCAGCTCAACATCAACCTATGCAGAATTCTTCTCGCTACAACTCTAATCGTGGCCGGAACAATAATCGCTTTCCTAACAACAGAGGCAATCGAAACTATCATGGCAACAATAGGGGCTCTCACTCTAATTCTGGTTTCCAAAGGTACAACAATCCCAGCTTTCGTTCTTCTAGTAATCCTGGAGTTCGTAACAATTGTCAAATCTGTGGATCGTCAAGTCATGAAGCTATTGATTGCTATGATCGAATGAATCCAAATATCTTTGGGAAAGTACCCCTACTAAACTTGCTGCCATGTATACTCATTATGCTTCCAAACCCTTTCCTTCATGGATTTTAGATTCTAGTGCTACCTCTCATATCACTCATGACATCTCCAATATCTCTTTTCCTACTCCTTACACTGGTGAAGATAAGGTGTATATCGGCGATGGTAAAGGTTTGTCCATTCATCATACTGGCAGTACATTGTTAAATACTGCTCATGCTTCTTTTAAATTGAACAATGTGTTACATGTTCCGCAAATGAAGCACAATTTACTCTCTGCATATCAATTTCTCAAGGATAATTCCTGCTCTTTGACTTTGCATTCCAATGGCTCAGTTGTTAAGGATCATTCTACGGGGAAGATGCTTTTACAGGGACCGGTTAACAATGGTTTCTATACTCTTCAAGGTATCCCTGCTTCTTTCTCTCCATCTTGTTCATCCCCTCATGCTTTAGTAGTACTAAAGCACTTGTGAATATTTGGCACAGTCACTTGGGGCATCATTCTTCTGCCATCTTCAGGCGAGTTCTATCTGCAAATAAGCTTGCACTGCAGGGAAAACACTATGTTGATTTCTTCTGCTCGAACTGTGCAATTGCTAAGAATCACAAGCTACCGTTTCATCCATCTAGTTCTATTTCTACTACTAGTTTAAGTTTGTTACATTGTGATGTTTAGGGTCCTGCTCCCGTCATTTCTGCCTGTGGTTATTAGTACTATCTTTTAATAGTGGATGATTACAGCAAGTACTCTTGGTTCTTTCCTTTAAAGGCCAAATCTGATGTATATTCTACTTTTGTTGTATTCAAGACCTATGTTGAGAATTTTGTTGGTAATAAAATCAAATGTTTGAGGTCCAATTCAGGGGGCGAATTTACTAGTAACAAGTTTAAATCTTTTCTTCAAGATCATGGTATATCTCATCAGCTCAGCTGTCCCCACACACCTGAACAGAATGGCTATGTTGAAAGAAAACACAAACATTTAGTTGAGACAGCAAGGACTCTATTAGTTGCCTCTAAAGTTCCTCATTTGTATTGGGTTGAATCATTCTCTACTGCAGTCTATCTGATCAATCGCCTGCCTATTTCCAGCTTGAATAAGTCTCTATAGGAAATTTTATTCAACTCTATCCCCAATTACTCCAAGTTGAAGGTTTTTGGTTGCTCATGTTATCCCTGGTTAAAGCCATATGTTCACTCCAAGTTAGACAGGAAGAGTACATAATGTGTATTTTTGGGCTATAGTTTGCAGTACAAGGGCTATCGGTGTCTTCATCCTACTACTCAGAGAATATATATCTCCCGCCATGTCCAATTCAATGAAAACCAGTTTCCATTTCTTAATTCTTCATCTGTGGCAGTTTCTCCGGACTCTCAACCTCCACCTTCACCTATTGATTTGCACTTCTCTATTCCACAGAGACCTCCTCCAGTTCGATCCACTGCCCCTTCCACTGAGCATGTTTCTTCCCCACCATCATCTTCAAATTCTGTATCACATTCTACAGCTCTTAATACCCATCATATGCTTACTCGCTCAAAGGCTGGTATCTTTAAACCAAAAGCCTATTCTGCCACAAAACATCCTTTACCTGTTGATGTTAATTTTGTTCCTTCCACATACTTACAAGCCTCCAAGTATGTACACTGGAGACAAGCTATGCAGGAAGAGTTTAATGCTCTTCAACTCATTGGTACTTGGCATTTGGTACCCCACTCTCCGTCTCAGAACATTGTTGGCTGTAAATGGGTGTTCAAAATTAAGAGAAAACCTGATGGTACAATGGACAGGTTTAAGGCTCGGTTAGTGGCCAAAGGATTTCGTAAAAAAAAGGGTGTTGACTATCAAGATACTTTTAGTCCAGTAGCTAAGCCAGTCACCATTCGTGTTTTATTAACCTTGGTTGTTCAATATGACTGGTTTCTCTATCAATTGGACATTAACAATGCCTTTTTACATGGAGATCTCAAGGAAGCTGTTTTTATGACTCAGCCCCCTGGTTTCATTGACTCCAATCTTCCTAGTCATGTCTGCCAACTCAAGAAATCTCTGTATGGTTTAAAACAAGCCCCCAGGGCTTGGTTTGATAAACTGTTCCAAGTCTTGTGCACACTTGGGTTTAAGCAGTCATCCTCTGATGTTTCTCTCTTTGTTCTTCAAGCTTCAGCTCCTGTTCTTGTTTTGGTCTATGTCGATGACATTCTTGTCACCGAACCAAATGCCATTCTCTGCCAACAATTCATTCACAAACTTAGCCAAGCATTTCCTGTTAAGGATTTGGGACCTTTTCCTTATTTTTTGGGTTTGGAGGTACAACGCAATTCTGAAGGCCTCTTCATGCATCAAAGTAAATACTCTCTTGATCTTCTTAACAAGGCAAATATGGCAGGTGCCAAGCCTTGTGTCACTCCTCTTGGTACCACTAAACTTGATCACAGTGGTCCTTTACTCTCTAATCCCACTGAATATAGATCTATAGTGGGTGGTTTACAGTATCTAACTTGGACCAGGCCTGATCTATCCTTTGCTGTAAACCAAGTTTGTCAGGTCATGCATTCACCACGGGAACAACACCTGCAAACTGTCAAACGAATTCTCCGGTTTCTCAAAGGCACTCTTACACAAGGTCTTTGGTTTAAAAGGGGTTATCTTGCCCTCACTGCTTATTCTGATGCTGACTGGGCCGGTTGTACTTTTGATAGAAGATCTACTACTGGCTTCTGTGTTTTTCTGGGTCCCAATCTGATCAGTTGGAATGCTAAAAAGTAACCCACTGTTGCCCGGTCCTCCACAGAGGCTGAATATCGAGCTTTAGCACATACTGCAGCTGAAATCACCTGGATTTGCAAAGTGTTTTCTGATATCAACTTTCCTCTGTGTAACGTTCCAACTCTTTGGTGTGATAACATTTCCGCAATTTCTCTTGCCTCCATTCCTGTGTTTCATGCTCGGACAAAGCATGTAGAAGTGGATTATCATTACATTCGGGGGTTAGTATTGGCACATTTGATTAAAGTTCTTTATGTCTGCAGCCAAGATCAATTAGCTGATATTCACACCAAATCCCTTTCAAAACACAGATTCCGTTTTCTGAAATCCAAGCTTCCTCTTGGCACTTTTCCTGTCCCAAGTCTCAGCTTGAGGGGGTGTAAAGACTCTAGTAGTAATTGTATAGTTGGAGTTAGTTAGACAAGGGTAAATGTGTAATTAGTTGCTGTATGTTGAGGTCAATTATGTCCATAGAATTGTATCTATATATACTGATGTAAATGTATTGTTGAGTAAGGAAGTGAAATGAGAAGAAGATATTTTTTATATCTCTAAGTTCTCTGAAAGTTAAGTTTCAATAGTTCTAACCATTATCAGAGATGGCTTGAAGATCGATTGCAAGAGGTACTAGAAGATGGACAAAATTTGGGGTTTTGTCATCAAATCTCTTATATTATTTAGAATTGAGTTTTTTGTGATCTTGGATTTATAGAATCAAATTAACCGAGATTTGTATGAATGGCTGTGTTCTTGTTTGAGGTTAATAGGAGGCTGAGGTGTTGCTGATTGCTGATTTCCTTAAATTAGAAACTTTTTATTAAGTTTTTGTTGATTAATTTTTCATTCTTTTCAATTTTTCTTGCATTTTTTTTGTCTCTCTGCTGAGTGATTCAGTTGGACATAGGGACACCATAAAGGACAAAGAGCAGAACCCAAGTGCCATCTCTCTCTCTTTCTCTTTTTCTCTCTCTGCTTTGTTTCATTTTTTACTCTAATTTTATTGTTTATTGTTCATATAGTTGTCGAGGAAGTTATGCAATTGTATATTTAATGAACAATTTGTATATTCTAGTAGTTATGTAAATTATTGTTTTCTTTTGTTATTACTGAATAATTTTCTTAGGGAAATTTAGTTCCTGGTGGAATTGATTGAATGAATTGATGACCTATGAAAGAAATCACAATTTTTGCAAACTTAACTACTGTCTAATTTATGTGAAAATAATAATTGTGGTTGTTAACTTGAGCAGCAGGGCTTGCTCAATTCATAATTTAGGGTCAGCAAGATGATGGGGCAGAGCCCGCTAAGGAAAGTTCTACATCGTCGGTGTTTGTGAATTCTGAACCAATGGGGGAGGAACGAGTGCAAAATGCTGTGAAATTCCTTTCGCACCAAAAAGTTAGGGGCTCTCTTGTTGTTTAAAGACGGTCTTTTCTCAAAAAGAAGGGTCTCATAAAAAAAAAGATTGACAAAGCGTTTCAGCGTGTGCCTGTAACTGAATTGATTATTGGTGTTCAAGCTAATTGTTAATTTAATTCTCAACGTTTTCGTGTTTGACATTGTTTGTTTGTAAATTGCAGGACCCAACTGGTATTTTGGATTTGAAGTGAGTTTTTTTTTCTTTTTTTGCATCGTGTGGAGTTTCATGTTCAGGTGCACACTTGTGTATATCATTGAGCCATTTAGGCATTTCATTTGGTTTAGGAGAGAAATCGATTACTTGGAGTTGAATTGTGAAAACCCATTTTATACATTTTTGTAGAACATGTTTTAGTCTGACCTTGATTCAGGTAGCAGGTTGACTGAAGAGTTCATGTGGGTATGAAATTTTGATTAGGTTGAAGATCTTGTACACCGTATCATATTAATAGGGAACATAATATCAGTAGACATTGAAAGTTATTAATAGAGCACGGGTACAAACCCTCCATGTGGTAACCTACGAAAAAGTATTTTCTCTTCATCCACATAAAATAAGTATCGAAATTATTCCAATTCTTAACTTTCATGTGCTTGTGAATACATTTGTGCACATAATGGATCTCTAATCTAATAAGAAATCATATCAAATAAGGGGGCATTGATATGAAAATTGAACCAAAATTGTGAATCTGAGTCAAAATAATCTACACTATTTTTGGAACTACAACAAAGTTACACGCTATTTCTGAAAACTGAACCAAAATAACTCTCAATATCTGGAAGGGAACAAAAAAAAAACACTGTTTCTAGAACTACAACAAAATAACCACACTATTTATGAATCTGAACCAAAATAATCTACATTATTTCTGGAAGTATTGTAAAATAACCACACTGTAAAATAGTGGTCTAGTTCTTGGTCCACTTCATAAATAGTGCTTAGTTTTTTGTCTAGTTTCATAAATAGTGTATGACAATTGGTATAGTTTCATAAATAGTGTATGACAATTGGTATAGTTTCATAAATAGTGTATCTTTCTTGGTCTAGTTTCATAAGTAGTGTTTCTTTCTTGGTCTAATTTCATTAATAGTTTCTACCTATTGGTTTAGTTTTAGAAATAGTGTCTCATTCTTGATCTGGTTTCATAAATAGTGTCTACTTATTGGTTCCGTTTGATAAATAGAGTCTCCTTATTGGTCCAGTTTTATAAATAGTACCTAATTCTTAGTCCACTTTCATAAATAGTGGCCTAATTTTTCGTCTAGTTTCATAAATAGTGTATAACAATTGGTACATTTTCATAAATAGTCTTTTTTTTTTGTCTAGTTTCATAAATAGTATTTCTTTCTTGGTCTAGTTTCATAAATAGTTTTCACCTATTGATTTAGTTTTAGAAATAGTGTCTCATTCTTGATTTGATTTCATAAATAGTATCTACTTATTGGTCAAGTTTCATAAATAGTATCTCCTTATTGGTCATTTTTCATAAATAGTGTCTTACACTATTTCTGAAACTACTATTTATGAAACTGAACGAACATAACTCACACTATTTATGAAAATGAGCAAAATAAACATTGTTTCTAAAACTATAACAAAATAACAAACATTATTCTTGAAACTAAACCAAAATAAACCATAATATTTCTGGAATTATAGCAAAATTTTCCACACTATTTTTGGAATGGAACAAAATAAAAATTATTTCTGGAACTATAGCAAAATAACTCACACTATTTCTAGAACTATAGCAAAATAACCATACTTTCTGGAACTATAGCAAAAGAACTCACACTATTTTTGAAACTAAACTAAAATAATTCACACTATTTATGAAACTACACTAAAATAACTCACACTATTTATGAAATAATCAAAATAACTCACACTATTTCTGAAACTACAACAAAATTACACACAATTTTTTAAATTGAACCAAAATAATTCACACTATTTTTGAAACTGAATCAATATAACTCACATTACACCAAAATAACCCACATTATTTCTGAAACTGAACTAAGTAATCCATATTATTTTTGGAAGTGAACAAAAAAAATCCACACTTTTTTTAGAAGTGAACAAAATAAACATTATTTCTAGAAATACAACAAAATAATCCACACTATTTAAGAAATAGATAAGGTACCTGTGTTCAGTTCTAGAAATAGTAATTGTTCAGTTTACGAAATAATGATAGTTCCATTGTCTAGTCCTAGGAATAATTAGTATTCAATTCCAGAAATAATGCGAATGGAAGGCTAAGGACCATTGGAACCGGAGGCAGATTCTCTGCCCTCCAACTTCCCATGCCCTCCTGTTTGTGTGGTCACGGTTAAGCCACGTCAACATTTTATATTATTATTCATTTTTGTCTTATTATCTCTATAAAAAAATAATATAAAATGTTGACGTGACTTAACCATGACCACACCATGACCACACAAAACAAGAGGGCACAGGAAGTGGGAGGGCAGAGAATCTGCCTCTATTGGAACCATATCAAAGAGATTTGCGGAGTTGACCGGACACATAAGGGAGAAGTGAAAGCTATTGTCACATCTGTCATTGGAAGTTGTAGATCCTTAAATGGTAAATTTATTTTTTGTACGAGCATAACTTAGACTCCATAAACAAGGCCCCACTGCAAGGCCAAAGGAAAAGTTATTTGAGTAAGCGATATGATATCTTGAGTTGGTGGTATGTCATTTCTTACATTTAGTAGTTATGCATGTAATTGTTAACTGTAAGTGATCTATATTATAGACTGGCTTTGGTTTAAAATTTAAAAGGGGAAACATTGCTCCAATAGCTTTGAAGTGATGCAACACTTTTGGATAAAAGTACGGTGTATGTAAAAGTTTTCCAATTGTCAAATAAGAAATGGTTGCTTGCAACCATAATGGTCTTTTGTGTTAGAAATGGTTGGAATTGATCTTGTGGTTGCAAATTGCAGGAAGTATCTGCACTTCATAGTTCTTTTGCATAAAACTTGTGTGGATGTCATTTAATTTGCTATGCTTTTTTGGCTACTGTTGAATATGTAAATTGTCTCTGAAAAATATCATTGAAATTAATCATTTGAATACTTTTAAGCTATTGAGTTATTACGAAATATATATATTTTTTTGTTGGGTAAATATTTGGAAGAAAAAACATAGCAATTTTTATTCCTAAAGAATGTTAAACACGACTTGTAAATAAAAAAAGTTAAAAAAAAAAAAACTATGGAAGTTAGGATCTAGTGAATGATTATTTTGGTCTAGTTATTTTCAAGAACAAAAGTGGGTTGCCTGCTTTAAAGCGAATATTAAAATAATATTATCAAATTGGGAATAAAAATTGTGTAATGATACGAAGTCTAGGCAAAGAAAGAATGGGATGTACATAGCTATGAAGTCTAGGCAATCGAATTAGTCAGGCTTCTTAGTTAGAATCAGAGTAAGCTATTCCAAAAGGATGACTAGTAAGAGGAGTATTCAGAGAGTCATTCCGCAATCTGTATTAATTGTTTCCAAAGCAAAAATATTTTCAATTCAATCAAGTCTGCCCAAATGCTTGTATTACATCATAATTTAAGGGAAATAAAGATAAGCATAGCATAAAAGTTGCAACTTCCTAAAAAACTCATCATAATCTAAATGGACTTAACTAATGTCTCATATGGTGTAATCATTATTCAATCAATGAGAAGAATAGTTTTTCCCGACACTTCATTTCCTTTCATTCCGGAAGAGTTGGCTTTGCCTGGCTCAGTGGTTGGTAAAGATAGATTTAAGGCCGGAATCTCACCTACCTTGCCTGCATTCCCGGCAGGTCCTTGGGGCTGAGAACTCCCCGTGATCGCTGGAACGACATCGGTAGAGATTGGAACGGGATAGGGCACTTGTCCCCCCTTTCGACCCTCTTTTCTCCTTTTGCTGGGTACAGCAGCACTTGCTTCAGTTACTGCATAAGCCCTCTTAGGAACTTTATCAGAGTGCTCCAACCCGAGGTACTGCTCCCATGGAGGCAATGATTCATTTCTCTGGGGAAAACAAAATTCAAATGTTAGAATTTAAAAGAAAAATCACCTACGCAAGACATCATATCGCACCGGAAGCTATTAAGAGAAGAAACTAAGGAAACGTAGATATATCCTATCGAGAAGGACCTAGAAACTCAAGGAGAAGAGAAAACAAAGAAAGATACGAAAACTCTCTGAATTTGTAGCCGAAAATATGATGATCTGAATTCAAGGCTACAAAAATGAAATCGACCCACCTGAATTCAAGGCTGCAAAGTAGACAGGGCTCTAACGTGAGGGGCTGAATTGGCTAATGATGAGTCGATATTATAATATGCTAGCATATGAACATACACAAAGCGTGTGAGAATTTTTTTTTTAATTTTTGTTTTTGAAATAGAAGGAGAGAGGAAGAGAGTGATAGATAATGTGGGAGTGGGAACGTGGGAAGATGTAGGCAGTTGAAGAGGCTTTTGGCGAGAGAGCTACAAAGAGAATTCCAGGAGAGTTTATGAGAGAGAAACAGGAACCAAGAGAAATTTTAAATAAAATCTGTTAGTATTACATGGCTGTGATGCTCAACTAAAAAACTTTTTGAAATAGAAGGAGAGAAGGAGAGAGGAAGAGAGTGATAGAGACTGTGGGGAGTGGGAATTATTTTTTTTAATTAGAGATATATTAGGATTACATGTAGATGAAGCTTTGAAAAAAACAACAAAATTTGGTTAAGTGAAATTACATTTATGCCCCATATTTCTTATTCATGTTCTGTTTTAGAGGGTTAAATTGGTAATTTTATAGGGTTTTGGTTGACAATGAGTGTTTTATTAATTAGTAAATATATTTTACCCTAATCTTAGTATTAATTTATTGGTTATTTTGTGTGAACTTTTGATACTTTGTTATGTATTTTCAATGTAGGACATCCGACTTCCTCTGGAGCAAAACATGATGAAACAGACGAATTTTGGAGTCATTCAAATTGGAGGACGTTCATGTGTCTGTTAACTTGTTGGTGTCAAAGTTTCATAATTTTCTACTAAGCAGTTTATTTATGGCGATGAAAGAAAGGAGCAGCGTGCAGTGCTGTCAACCTGATGTTTTGGGCTTATTTGGGCTTTTTGACGTTCAAGATGATGTCTTTTGGGTTCGAGGCCTTTTGCAATTATATTCAAGACATCTCAAACTTTAATTTAAGTCATTTTGGGCATGCTTTGGAGCCTTGGAAGTCCAAAAACGTGGCTGATTTGTGGCTGGGCAGATTTCCCATATTTGATTAGGATTATGTTTCCTAATTTATTTTAATTTATTTGGTTTCCTAGTATTATTCTAAGACCTTTTCTAGGTAGGGTTTTATTTTCTAGTAGTATAAATAAGGCTTTTCAGCCATTATGATTAAAAAAATAAAAAAAATAAAAAATAAAAAGGGAAAGACAGAGGGGGGAAAGAGGAGAGAACACATGCACTACTTAGAGAGCTTTTGGATTCAAGTTTATTTTCAAGGTGTTTTCTATCCTTGTTTTTAATAATATTTTGTTTACGATTGTTAGTAACTAATTTCCGTTTGCTAGGGCTATGCCATGAGCCTTAGCAAGAATATGTAATTTCTTTTCAATTTACTTATGATATTATGCATGTAGGTTTGAATTATTAATCACCGGTTTAAACTATCTAATTGTCTTAATGCTTAACTACCATTAGGATCTTTAGAAAAGTAATTTGATGCAATTTTGCTCGGAGGTCGGTCCCTGAAATTGACAAAGGCTTCTTGTGGTTAATATGTGCAAGTTCACTTAAGATGAATATCACGTCTTAAGGGTTGTATGATTTTTCAAAAGGTTTCACAAAGCTTAATTAGTCATGCATGTTTAAATTTGATCTGAATACTACAGACGGGTTGCATGTTTGATATACACTCTATGTTGAGAGTCCAAGTAGGCATATATTAGGAAAACCTAACCTTCAAAATATGCATGTGTAATTCATAAGTAATTGGAAAAACTACATAACATTGTTAAGGTAACAGCAGAACCCTAGGCTTTTACAATTTAATTTTAAACCACTTTTACAATTTAATTTTAAAAACCGTTTTCTTTTAGTTTATTTTATTTTGTCACTTTATTTAATTATTTTCTATTAAATTCGTTTTTATTATTTGAAATCACAAAATCAACATTTTCTCAAACTTTGTTTTAAGTAATTAATTAAGATTTGGTTTGATATAAATTATTCATTCAATCTCGGTGAAGAGCAACCTTGCTAGAGCTATATTTACTACAATTACCTTGTACTCTTGCAAGTATTTAAAGTGTTTTTATCCCTACTTTTGCAGGTGGTAAAAATCTCTATCAACTAATTTTCAAAAGTTTACCAAAAAAATAGTTTAAGGGGCCAATTTCAGCTAGTGTTCTTGTTCAGAGGGTAAAGAGACAGTTTACTAAAATGAAATATGTAAATACTAGTTGATCGACTACATGCATCGATTGAGTGAATGTATGCACTAATAGTGGATACATTTTCATTATTATGTACTAATAGTAGACGCATGAACCTATTGTTCTGCGTCACATAAAATTTGAAAGAAGGGGAACATCAGACATCAATAGCGATAAATCATATACACACCTGAAATCGGCTGAAAACAATGTCGGAATCCTGCAAGTAATCTGGATGACCACGTGACAAAAATGCAAAGTTCCACTGCACAACAAAAGTGGAAATAGATGAGGAAGCAAAATAAAGAACCAATAATAATAGCGACAGAACACTCTTTTCCTCTAGTGACCCCTTCCAATGAAAATAAGGTATGGCTCTAGTACCTTTGAGAACTCCTCATCGGGAACCCGCAATTTCTTTTGTATCCGTGTTTTAACTTCAGCTAGACCTTCACCTTCATGGATGACCAAGACAAAAGGTTCCCCAAAAGTTTGTACATGCTGTAAAATGTTCAAACAATAAGATCGATTCTAAAAATCACAAAGTATCTGGGTAAAACCTTCTTTGACTGAAAGTCTAAAACAGCAATGAAATAGTTTGCTTCTACCATGTCTTTCAGTACAGTGACTTTTGTGAAGTGGTAAACATGAATCAAGCGATCACGTTGACCCAACTTTTTCTCTTCTTCTGGAATCTGATAACAAGAAGAAAAAAAAAATACATTCAGCTGACAAATAACACTGGTACAAAATATCAATCCAATTCAGTCCGATGCAGTCGTAGGGATGCTGTTTTAGAAAGGGAAAAGAAACTAAATTACGAATCTTGCCCATAAAACTATATCCGTAATCTACATATTTTGAACTGAAAAATAAAAATAGAAACATCTCAAAATAAAACTAAATAAGGAAAAGGGGGCAAAAGGAACTTGCCTCCTCTACACGCAAAGTCCGGTACTGTTTATGAATATTCCTAATTTTTTCTGAGTGTGGAAAGATCTGCAATAGAACACGATGAATCATGAGTGATTAAATCATATAAATTAAATAGAAGGAAGAAAATTTCTGATGCAATAAGATCCATAACGAACATGCAAATACATACGATACATTATCAGCTTAACAAATGGAGCAACCTACAATCACTTATGACCAGAAAAAATACCTCAAATTCAGATAAAGAAGACATACAAGTAGTATTACCTTGTAGATCTTGTGATATAAAATGCCAAGCACTCGGAGTTCTACATTTGGATGAGATAGCTCTACCTGTTTCAGGTACACCGTACAGTGAGAAAATTCCATGGCAATTGTGGTGGTGATAAATTTTTATTGAGCATCTACCAATTTTGTCTAAGTTATGAATATCACTGCAAGTTGAGTGAAATCCAAAAAAAGAGAAGAGAAAAATAAAAAACACACATATAGGACAGTGTATACGATTGCCAGAAATATTTAGATGAGAAGTGATGGCTAGTAAATTAAAGCATATGGAATGCACAGAAAAGGGAAACCCTACCTTCGTTTGAAGTACATTAATCAAATCCCCAACAGTTTTCCATTTGGGAAAGCTAATAGTATGAATCACCACCTGTACATAAATTATACAAGATTAGGATGTGCACAATGATGTAATCACCGTCCATAAGCAGATGTTGCGGTATATTTCACGGACCTCGTCTTTTGTAGCATGATGAAAAGCAATTTTTAGAGTTTTCAGGCCTTCCAACTCTGGCAGGGGAATGCCCAAGACTTCATAGTACAAAATATCAGAGCTCTATAGAAGGAAAAGCATAATTAGTAGCCACGCCACATGGTGCTTATGAGAGTGAGAGTAAAACAACGGAGGAAGCTCAATACAATGCCACTCACATGATTGTAATGAGTTAACATTTCTGTTAAATGCTCTGCTCCCTGGTATTTGATAGGTCGGGGCCTAGGTTGTTGAGATAAGCAGTTATGTGCAGTGAGTCTGATTTTGGTGGCATTTTCCAAACCAATTAGGCGAGCCAAATTCTCCACAACATCATCATAAGTGTGAAGCTTTGACCTAAAAAACAAGAGAAAAAAGTTAAAGCACTGAAATAAAACAATGATGGACAGTCCAAGTCCAACTGTAAAGAACAATTATTGACCCTAAAATTAAACCATGAGGAACAAGGGTTCAGGAAGTACTTACAATTCTAAACTGAAATCATCCTCATTCGGTTTCTCCAGCGAACGGAAACGAACAATCTGTAAAGCCTCCAATCATTCAACATGGTAGGTATAAAATTCAACAAAATACAGCTATAAAAAAACACTAAAAACAAAGTAAAAGGAGGTGCAAAAGCAATCCACTGTTTAAGTCTACTTATTGTATAACAACATCTAATTTAAACTACAAATAAAGTAAAAATTTCCACAGCCAGTACCTGACGATAGTGTAGGTATTTGAAAAATGAAGGAACGTTAGGATATTTACATACTTCACTTCCATGAGGAGTAGATTTCTGAAAGCATATTATATCCCCATCTTGAATCTGGAAAAGGAAAGCAATAGACGGTTAACCAGAAATATACCTATAAAAGCATCAAAACATTAATTTCCAGAGCAGACACAAATTAAGAATATACCAAGCTCGCAATATAGTGATAGCTACCTGACTGAATCGAAATGGGATCTTCTTGTCAAGCTGCTCCCACATGATACAAGGCTCAGAACTTATTTCCTAAATGTAGCGCAAAAACATATTATAGAATTTGCTTAAGATGCTATAGCAAAGCATGCATCAAATTATTAACACAAATGATGCGACAAATAATGTGAAACACACCGGATAGAGTTCAATTTCTTCATCAGGGGAAAAACCAGCAAGCTGATTCAATTTTGCTAAAATCTCTACTGGCCTACTACAACTCTTCACAAAAAGCCGACCAACAAAACTGGAAACAGAAAAGAAACTTAAATAAGCAAACATAAGTCAAATGCAAAAAATGTTCAGCTAAGCAGAAAGAGCTGGCGTACCGTAGTTCTCGTTTCTCAGGTTCATAAAGCTTAAAGAAAACAAGGATATCTTTCTTGGTTTTGGCAGGCGGAGGAATAAGACATAGATCCTGGAGCATTAATGAGAGAAATAAATGTAAGAAAAGATATCTTTCAACCAACAATTGGAACTGCAATAACCCTCACACCATAGGTCATAACAAGAATAGAGTAACACTGGATTACCGGCCCGAACTCTACTTCCAAAAACAACTTTAGCTCTCCATTGTGTATTGTATTTGATCCATCTCTCAATCGTCCAACCTGGAAAATGCAAGTGGTCTTCATTAGTTGCACAAGGCACCAAACAACCTCTTCTGGGCATTGATGTGCAACTAAAAACACTATCAATCATTTCAAAATCTGAGATAAAATGTTTATCACTGACCAACAGACTTTTTTATATACTATTATAAGTTAATAACTTCATTTAAAATGCCTCAACAAGTACTAAGAAGCTAATGATTATCCAAACTCCAACAAATCTATGCATTAAGCAGTTTTCAAATTCCAATTTCGCAAAAGAAATTGACATTTATAATCACCCATCATAAAATCATGAACTTAAAACTTCGGTGTCAGATGCAACAAAGTAAATTTGGACACAATCAGAAATATGGATTACGCAAAGAACCAGCTATAAACCCAGAGATACAGCACATATGCAAGGAGCACTGTCTCCAAGTTTATGCTTGAAAATCCTTTCAAAGGTAGGAAGTGTGAAGTCATACTGCTTTTGATTCTTCACAACTTGTCAATGGTCGTTTGGGGCGATATGTATGGTTTTTTCTCATGGACCAAATCCAGAAACGCTGAAACTGCACTGGTATGCCAAACTCATTTGCAACCTCCTTCTGTTAACCATTTCCGAATTAGGAATTCTCATAATTAATAAAATTGAATTCAGAATACTTTGCACTCAAGGTCGCCAATCTTCCATAAGCCAAAAATGAAGAAAAGATAAGACATAAATGAACTTCAGCCTGTACTGGTGTACCTTGAAAAGATTAAAGGGTGTTAGATTCAGAATACGGAACCTATGAACTTTGTTATGGTCGACAAGGCCAAAATATACATCCCTTCCAATTTGTTCTGCCAGGTCGTTATCTCGAGAAACCTAAACATATCCATAAATTTCGCAATAATATTTTAGTGTATGCCAAATGCCTGTACTAGCTCATCCGAACAAGCAAGGGTGAAAACCGGTTACTGGAAATCTTTACCTTAATAGTAGTGTAGAGGTGTGCTTGTGCATTACATCTTTCAACCTCTTTCTTTTCTTGTCCTTTCTTCGACCTTATCTGAAATGAATCAACGAAAGTTGGTTCAGCCTCTTAGTTGGACAATTAAATGCAGGAACTATGCTTGATGTACCATTACCCTTAGATGTTCGGCTATGTCTTTCTCATCCACGTTACACATTATTTTCTCCTTATCACTTTCCCGTATATACACAAGCATGTATGCATTTGAGTATTTTGTAAGGCTGAAGGAAGTACGATTAAAGTGAGAATTGGTCCGTGGTAACTGTTGGGATTAGAAGACAACAATAAGTCAGTTTAGAATTAAGCAACTTTAAAATTAAGGATGACTGGAGCAGTTGGGAAACAGCCACAACAATAAACTACCTCTTTCTCACCACCATACTGCTCTTCTAAAGCCCTTTTCACATCCTCTTTCGTCACACGTTCATTGTCAAACTTGTACCTAAAACACGAGAGGACAAATTGCATCAACGGACAAGTTATCGACATAGATGAAATGCATGCACAATAACACTGATAGTCATGCATAAAAATCCAAATAAATAAATACTCAACACCAAGTAATAAATAAAAAAGGCATATAACTAATTAAACATGTGCTTTCTTTACAGTTGTCAATTAGGCAGTCAGGTAAACCGAATTGTGTTCTATGCGAAAAGCAATGTGAGAAATATAAATCACAAGATTCACAACAAAACCGACTCATTTGAACCACAACGATAAACAAAAAAGTAAGAAGCAAAGTAAAAGAGGACCGAGCTTTGATTCCAGGAGATCCATATACCACTGGTCAGAGAGGGTTGGCCTTATGAAAGCACAGTAACGTCCATCATGCGCCCCACCAATATGAACCAAGACACTGCAACAGTAATTAAGTATCATAGTAAGTAGCATGTTGTTAGGAATTTTTTAACACTATCGTTAAAGTTAGCGCGCTTTTTTAATCATCCAACCCAATCAACTACTATTATTATGGTTACCTATGAAGAGTGTAGAGGTTGCGGACACTCCTATCTGATTCAGGTGATAGGTACATTCCATTCTCCCTATCAAGGTCAAGTTGAATAGGAAATTCATAGCGATCATTTACCTGGCAAAAACAAATAATACAATATTCTTACCATGATAGTTTATTTGCTTTCCATCTATGAAATATCATTTTCACACCGAACAAACAATTGCAGCCCAAGAAATAAAAACGAATTTAATTAGTTTATATAATTTCAAATAAAGATAATGCACTAGATAGAGGCAGTTCAATTTAACTAGTATGAAGAAAAAATGGTTCACGCTGCAGACATTTTGAAAAAAAAAAAAAAAACACCATTCAAATAGGGTTATATCCATCTCTCAGAATGCAATAGTGAAACAAAAATTAAACTAAGAGTTGGATGAAACCATAAGGTGAGCTCAAGTCCTTCACTTGGATCAATAAATAATTTGAAGAAACATATCTTTGCATACATTAGCGACTAAGATGCATGCTACATCTTCAACAAAGAATCACAGATTCAATGCTTCATGTAAGCATAGATGAAGCTGAAGCATGTAGATTAGTTCCGTTACAGACCTTAACCACAGTGTCCCGCACAAAATCATACTCAAATCGCTTTAGCTGAAGTTGAAGAACAGGAGGGAAGTCAATAAACAGAACACCCTTCTTAGCAACCTGGAATAAGCAGACAACATAATCCTTGAGAATAATATTTATAAAATTCACTATCGAGGAAAATGTGTAAGAATAGTGGCTTCAGCAAGTGGTTTAATGGAAGGAAAAACTGTGGACATCATTCAATCAGAAAGTAAAACATAACATGCACGACCCCACAAATGTTTTAAGAACCATACATTAAAAATCTCACTGGCTTAGGAAATAATGTAAAACCACTATTTCCATAAAGTGGTTTGTGGAAGGAAGCAACTAAGAGCAAACTCAGATTAGAGTTACTGTATAAATGCAGTCAACAATAGAAATTCAGTAATATAACCTGCAAACCATATTGTCCCGCACGGTATTTATTGTCACCCTCAAGATGTTCAACTGTCACATACTTATCGAAAGAATCATAGACATCCCGACAGCCTTTGACATCAAGCTGGAGGTCTGCAAAGCAATAAGAAGAAACCAGTAGCATGCACTGACATTCATGAAATACTTCCAACTCATAATAAATGAAGATTGTGACAAGAAACGTTACCATAAAATGACTCTTTTCTTTCAGATTTGTAGTGCACATTGATGCAGTCAGTGTAGTTCATGTAATGTCCTTCAAATAACTGCAGTATTGTACCCTCCACAACAGTTCCCTGAACCAACATAACAATTATAAAAATTGTAGGTGAAATGAAAATTAAACTCATGGTCAAAATGAAACATTCCCATACCTTCATTTTATCTTCAAGCTTTTGACTAAGAAATTTATTAAATTCATGGACGTCATGTTTCATAAACAAATAATGTGTATCCCACCCAAAAGACTTGGTCAATTCTTTAGTTGAAACAATGCTGTCACTGTATTGAAGCTTATAGAATAAACGTTTTAGTGTCAAAGGGATGCTTCCTGAAGGCATGTCATTCTCAGTTGTTGGCATATGATGAACAGCCTGGTAAGTAACTCCAAAATTAAGATTTTTCATAAAAAATTCACAAGACAATTCATGTTTGGCTTACAATGACAACAGGATATCATGTAAACTACCTTTCTAAAGTATGGTATATGGTAAAACGTCTGGAGTAGAGAATTCATATAACCACTTTGCCGCTGATTCTCAAGCCCAACATAACCAGTTTCCTTTTTTGAGTCATATGACTGGTAGTTAAGAACCTTACGGACAGTAACTTTCGCTTCAACCACAACTGTATCGCTCACCAGATATCCCCTACTTGGGTCATAAAGATCACCAAGAGGCATGAATGAAGTGAATCCCCAGTCACTTTCTCTTGCATTGAACTGGTGTTGTGTGTCTGCAACATCATACAACAATCAAAATGATTAAAGATTGTTAGTTTTTTGTTAAACGCATTAATTCAAATTATTGTTCTGCAGCATGAAACTTGGGAAGAGACTCTAAGAAAAGACTTGAGTACTTGGATCTAACAGAGGATATGACACAGAACCGAGTGCAATGGCGTTCATATAGCCGACCCCACTTAGTGGGAAAAGGCTTTGTTGTTGTTGTTGTATTGTTCTACAGCATGAGCCACACCAACAAAATAGAATCCATTGCCAGCCCCACTACATTTGGTTCTGGCCTAGAATATTTGTACTTCACAACTCTAATTTTAAAAACGTCGCAAGTCCCACTTCAAGCTCATCACTTAATAAATTGAAACCCTTGATTTAGTATATTCAGCCTTTTCATTACCCAGAATTCAATCTGCCCATTATTTTTTATTGCACGTTTTACCGTTAATTTATTTAACATCTAGATGACTATAGAAGAACAAATCTATTGTATTTGAATTAATTTCTATCATCTGTTAGTACGTTTTACTCCACAATTTTTCTCAATCTTTTTTGTCAAATTTAAAATAAATTCCAAAAAAATGTCACGATGGGCAGATGGGTATGCCATGGTGCGCGTTGCTGCTGTTGGCCAAGATGTTAGAGAGGAAGGGATGGAAGAAGTTTTACTTTATTGTTTTTATTTTTCTGGGAGTAAAATTGGAATTAAAATCTGATAATAAAAGAGATTAGGGTGATTACTTATAGATTGATTGCGTTCAAATGGCATCGCCCAAGAACTACGAAGTTGAAAGCTAGTACGTTCACCCCGAGAATAATAAGTTCTAAATGAAACCCTTAGGTTTAAATGACAATAGGACGACAACCAAGAGAAGCTAGTATTGAAATTAGGAAAAGAAAACGGAAAACGACAACCAAGCAAAAGCACAACTTGAATTCGAAAAAGAAATAAGACTAATAATTAAAGAAATATACCCTTTTCTACTGAGTACTTGGTATCGATCTGATTAACTACAGCCAAGCTAAAGTGCGCAAATCTTCTCCACCCATATGGCAATGTCCCAGAATCTGCTGCATCCAAATACATTGATAACGCGTCCACTTGGTTTCCCTTGGGAAACATTATTATCCGCCTGATCAAACAAAGCAAAGCAATATAAAACCCAATTAGCGAGATACAATTATAAACCAACTAAGGGCGTACGTGCAAAATCGACTTTGACATGTGGTTGACAAGGAAAATACCATTTAAAGCCGCCAACAACGAAGATGTCAGAGTAGTGGTTCTTGTTGTCCAACCTAGTAAAGTTCTCAATTGTCCAAGTGAATTTCATCTTTTGAGGATCCTCAAATGCATTAGTCTGCTCCACTTGAGCTACTCCCACCACATCAAATACCATAAATTTCAAAACAAGATTATCAAAACCCGGAAGAAAATTAAATGACTTGCACACTAATCATGTACACAACATAACACACACAAAAATTAATTCTTTAAGCTCAATTATGCAACATGCAAAGCTTCAAAACCACACTGTAAACGCAAACTTATGAAATTCAAACAACGGATCATCGAAAACCACAAAAAAATACGAAACCTTCCATGCCCCGAGAGCTTCCAGCCAAATTCGAAAGCGGCACATGCATCTCCTCGTCCTCTTGCTGCTGGAAAGATAAACAGAATTAGAGCTCTGATCTACAAAACCGTAACCCTATCCTGCTGAATCATATCCCTAGCAAATCAAAAACTGTAAGCAGGTGACATTTCACAATTAAATCCAGCTGGCAGGAAACCTAGGCGATCAGAAACGAAAAACGTAGCCGAAACTATGTGAAAAAAAATACCAAAGCAAAAAATGTAAAGGAAGAGTCGGTACGTACATCTGACGATGCAGGCGCAAAGATCGTAGTTTCTGTCACGCGATGAGCCGTCCGTTCAAGGAAGCTGAGAGACGAGTGAAAACAGTGCAGGAGAGCAAGAGAGAGTGGAGGCGGAGAGGGGAGAGAGAGAGGATGAAGGATAGAAGCGGGGCTTCCTTTTTTGAATGAAGAGCTTAAGTACCTCTTGCATATTTATAGTTGAAATATTAATTCTTTTTTTTTTTTTACATTTATTTCCCCTCGTCCTCATCGATGTTAACGATATACGTGTTGCGCAAGAGGATTTTCGATTACAGAGCCTTTCGGACAATAAAAGTAAATATTAATGTCTGCAATTTAAATAGTTTCCAAAAAAAAAAATGTCTGCAATTTAAATTTCTTTTTTTTTTTCCTTCTGGGAAAATAAAACATCTGCATCTCTCTATCGCAATGTTTGGGGATAGACATTGTATATTTTTATTCATATTTCTTTTAAGTAATTAAATAGATATTTGTGAGCTTTGTTCAACATCTTATTGTGATTGTTTCGCTAATTAAAAATACATGCATGAGGAATTGAAAGGGCGCCAATAATGTTTTAAAGACTATTCTTTAAAATTTTGTGTGAATACCATGGAATCTGTCAACTTCACTAAAAATAGTGTTGCAGCACGCTATTATCAAATGGACTCATTAAGAGAGAACAACAAAAAATATACTACATTAGACATATGTGCAATATACTCTTTTTTCTCTTTGACTAAAGTTTTATTATATTAAATTATTTTCTAACAAAATTTTAACGAAGTAACATTAAACACGTTCAACATGATATTAATAATCTAAACAAGAGTTATACTCTTTTTTTAGCCTAGATTTTTTTCATAAACTTTTTATGAGACAACTAATTATTTATTCCAATTTTTTAAAAGACGCTAGGCGCTAGTCGGGCGGTAAGCTGGGGCCTAGCACCTAGGTGGTTATGCGGGGTCTAGGCGGGCGCCTAGGGGAACTAGACAAATTTAAGTAAATCTATTATATTTCGTGTAAATAAATATTTTTTTATACTTAAAATATATATTTTTCATCATAAACTACAAAATAGAATAATATATATATATATATATATATAGAGAGAGAGAGAGAGAGAGAGAGAGAGAGAGAGGGTGTGTGGTGTTAAGCCACCCCATTGTCTTATCACTCCACCTACTTTAAATGTAAATTCCAATGACAAATATCTCCTCTTATAAAATGACATTTAAGGACTTAAACAATAACCATTAACATTTTACCACATCAGCATCAGCTGAAATAGCAAACAAGAAAAAAGAAAAAAATAATTTAAAAATCCACCCTATACAAACCCAACCAGTCCACACCCACACGGCGACGTCGATGACAGCTCCTCCCTCTTCAAATTCCATCTATTGTGTATGTAGAACTCGTCGTGCTGTTATCTGAGTCTATTCGGTCGAAGCCATTGACAACGACCATGTGTGAGAAAAAGATTATTCTAATCATTTTGCACCCGTACCTGCAAAACCCTTTTCCTGCCTGATCTCTTGTACAGTAGCCAAACTAACTGTGTCAATGATGTAACATCCCACATCGCCCAGGGGAATGATCCTTAAATGTATATTCTCATCCCTACCTAACACGAGGCCTTTTGGGAGCTCACTGGCTTCGGGTTTTGTAGGAACTTCGAAGTTAAGTGAGAAGGAGGCCAGAGCACTCCCAGGATGGGTGACCCACTGGAAAGTTCTCGTGTGAGTTCCCAGAAACAAAACCGTGAGGGCGTAGTCGGGGCCCAAAGCGGACAATATTGTGCTACGGTGGTGAAGCGGGCCTGGGATGTGGTGGACCCCGGGCCGGGATGTGACAAACGACAACGGAGATTAGTCATGCTTCCTATGAGATCAGGTTTGATTTCTACTGAACTTGCCCTTTCGTCTTCTCTGAAAATTGGTTTCATATCATATTAGTAGCATGAGCCTCTTCCTATGTGTAAGATGGGCTTTTTCTATCCAATAACAAACAGGGGAAATAGCATTAATGTATGGGAGCTGATTTTCACACACCTTTTATAGCTTTTCCCACACCCCTCTTTGGTCCAGGCCATTGGATTGAATAAATCAAATGAAAACAACGGACATGATTAACCAAGGGTGTGTAGAAAGCTATAAAGGGTGTGTGTTTATCATTTCCCTAATGTATTCCTTCTTCAATCATTGTTGCCCCAAGCCAAGGAGCTTGCTATCTCATCCCATGGTTGGATTTTTTTTTTTTTGAGATAAATATTTACATACATATTTATATATACATATTACAGAAAATAAAATTTAAAGAACTTAAAGATATTTAAAATGTTATAATTGGAATCATGGTGGGTGGGAAAAGAGTGATGCTATTATTTACCTTTTTATAGTGGGTGGGAATATAGACTTAGTTCCACTCTATATATATTATGAAGTATTGAAATATACTGAAAATATGGGGAACAATCATATAATATGTGTTCATTTAACTATTCAGCAAGTCTCTTACAATTTATTAAATAAAATAAAATACAAAATGAAAGTTATTATTTTCTGTTTAAGTGAGTTGCAACCTAAATGGGTGCCTAAGCGAGTCTAGGTGGGCTAGGCGGGTGCCTCATCAGGTGTAGGCGCCCTTTCTTAATTTTCAAACACTTAAGCATTAATCAAGGAGGTGGCCAGCCGCCTAGCGCAGCTAGCGCCTAGGCGGCGCTGGACGGGGATTTTTAGAACAGTGATTTATTCCCCAGGGAGTGTTGTAGAGATATCTCTCCTATATCTCCATAGTTTAATACGTTCCTACCTTTTTCGCACAATAGTCCCTCACACTGTAGAAAAACTTCGACATGATATGTAACATTTTTTTTTTCAATAGTTAGGTGGGGTTCTATGGGAGACAAAGAGTAGGTAAGTCTCGAATTTGGGTGAGGAGGATCACAAAGATGTTTGATTTTCACTATGGGACTCCCCTCTTATAAATTCATGTAGTTTGATGATGTTTTAATGAGCTTCCATATAGGCCCTATGTGAAATTGTTCGAAGTCTCAAGGAGAAAGACTAAATTTGTTAAAGCCCAAAATACATTATGAAATTCATTTATCTTAATTGAATAAACTGGATTTTTATAGTCTTGTTCAATAATACAACTGGATTTCTTTGGATTTTGGTAAGCTTTTTATAAATTTTAATTGAATACCTCATACTTTTTAAGATTTGTTTAAAATCCTCTTTAAATACTCTTGAGCTTTATTTTTTCTTATAACTTTGAGATTTTTGAACTCTTTTGAAATCTTTCAAAATATTAATTAAATCCTAATTGGGTCAATCATAATTAGGTAATGAACACGTCAATTATTACTTAAGACTTCTCACTTACAAGCACATGAATACCACTAAACAATAGTGCTAGTGGCCACACTTAATTTCAATTTAATTACAATTAGAACTGATTTCATTCCTCGCTTTGATTGCATTCCCTATCTAGTTTCCACTCCCATTCCATCTAACTCCAACTAGATTATACTATAAATGGTTCTAATCATAAACATGAAATTTTGTGAATCAACAACGAATAGTTTTGAGTAGCTGATATGAGCATATTTATGCGACTTAGTGAGCTTGTTCTTGTGTATTTACGTTGTGTTTTCTTAGTTAAATTAGTCTTTTAAGTTAGTTTCATGTGTTTTCAGGTTATAAGGGCAAAGTATGCAAAATGATGCATTTTGGAGCCTTTTGGAGCAAGATTAAGCCTGGAATGGATATCACATGCTTGGAACGAAAGGAATGGACGAGAATGAAGGAGTCCTAATTGAAGAAGGATTCCTAATCAACGAAGGAGTCCTAATTGAAGAATGATTCCTAATCAACGGAGGAATCCTAGTCAAAGATGGATTCCTAGAAGAATGAGGATTCCTACTCAAACAAGGTTTCCTACTTGGAGTAGGAAAGTTAAACCTAATTGGCCTTGAGTTTCAGCAACAAAGAAGTATTCCAAGTCAAAGAAGGAAAAGGAGTCCAAAAAGAAGAAGGATTGATCAAGACAAGCTTTCCTATTCCTAATGTGCAAGGGTTTCAGCTACAAAGAGGAGTCCTAAACACTTTAGGACACCTTAGCCTTATTCTTATTCTAGAGGAATGCCGCACTTATTACAGCAAGGGAACCCTTTTCCTTGCATGACAAGACATTCTAGAACCCTTTTTCCTTGCCTTGCAAGGCTTTCTAGAAGCTTTATCATCCAGCCGCACCTTGTAGGCCTTTTCCCCTTTTAATTCTGATTTCTAAGCCTTTTTCCTACTGGATTTGGGTTCTAGAAGCCCTAATCTGATTGCCCTAGGGTTTAGGTGCCTATAAATATGTATTTTCAGCCTATGCCGCACACTACCACCTCTCATACACATCATTCACGCCAGAAACATAAAGCCATTCTCTGCCGCAGCTTTCATCACCATTCTTCCATAATTCCTTACCAAAACCACCCCTTGCCGCACCATCCATCCATCCTAAACACTACCATACCATCCCCCATCCATTCTACACCATTCATAACCCCAAGAATCTGTCCCTAAGTCTTGTGCCGCAGCAAAGAGGAATGAGGACAATCCATATGCGTGCTTGCTGTTCAAGATTGGATCGTTGGAGCGTCTAGGTGTTTTCTTTCTTTGGATTTCAATGTCTAAACTTATTTATCTTTGCTTTATGCGTATGAGCAACTAAACCCCCCTTGGCTAAGGGGGGATTCGAAACCATGTTTTATGCTTGCTATATGATTTGATTACTTCTAATTGTGTTTCATGAGTTGTGAATTCAATTTGCTTATCGATATGAATTAAAACTGATTTGTGTATGTTGGTTGAGAGTGCACGCTTAATTTTCATGCATAAATCTAATGCTAGGATATAAGGGAGTTTCACCTAATCGTTATGAACTTATATTCGCAAGTAGTAAAGGTTGTTGATCACAATCATGTTAAGTAAATTCTTGGCATAAGTTTCATGCAATTCATAGTAACAAGTGCCTCGTCAATGCTCATGGTTTTCATAGAACTTAATGATTCTTGCTTGTATCTCTATTATGCAATTCATGTAGGGAACTTGTGGGGAATGCTTTGGGTTGTCGTATGCAATCATCCAATTCATTAACTTTAGGAAAATCTGAGGGTTAATTAGTGCAATTCACAGTTAATCTGGGGCGTGGAGAATTCATAGTTTATTGAAAAGCAATTGGAAATCGTTTTGTATGCAAGTGTGACATGTGTGGAGAAGAACCCCTTAGCTAGCTTTCCATCCATTCACTTTAATCAAATTCGTTTTGAAATCTGTTTTAGTTTACAAAGTTTTTGTTTTGTTTTCAATTTCGTCAAAACCAAATCCCCCTTTATTTTGAAGTGTTAGATTAGTTAGAAATCAATTTAGTTTGTGTTTTGAAGTGCCTTGAGTCAAGTTATAACCTATTTTCATCCAACTTTGTGTTGGTATTCAAAACTGCCCATATTGTGTTTTTAAGGCAGTTTTGAGTGTTTATGTGCTGCTTTGAGTTTTTTAGTTTGTTTTAGTGTTTTAGAGTTTAGTTTTGCATTCTTTAAGTCTAGTTTAGTGTTTTAAACTTTGTTTTTACGTTTTTGAGTCAGTTTTCAAGTGATTTAGCAATCCCTCCTAATCCCCGGCCTAGAACGATCCCTACTTATATTCTTTACTACAATTGATAAAAAGAGGGTTTAATTTGGGTGCTTATATATTTCGCATCAAATTTTTGGCGCCGTTGCCGGGGATTAGCAACTTTGCTAATCCCTTGGATTGTTTTATTTCAGTTTGTTTAAATCGTTCCAGATTCTGACCTTGTTTTTGTTTCTTGTGTTAGGTACTAGTTTATGACTCGGAGTTCTCATCCGGTTCGTGAACATATCTTGGACTTTGACGACGATTTTGAGCGAGAGTTGAGACGAAAGAGGAAGAATCCAGAACCTAGTGAATCAAGTTCAAATTCAGAGGCCAAATCTGAGTTTGAGGACGAGGAACCCACGGCAAGAGTGGGTGAAGTAAAGTAGGACATGGAAGTAAACAACCGAACAATCAAGGAGTTTTCCACTTCGGGATTGGACAATGCCGCACCTCTATGCATCCAATACCATGCGGTTGCTCAAGGAAAGACCGAGGAATTCAAGTTGAAGTCAAGCTCGTTGCACCATATTCCGAAGTACCATGGGTTGTCCATGGAAGATCCCAACAAGCACTTGAAGGAGTTCGAGGTGGTGTGTTCAAGCATGACTCCTATCAACATCGACGGGAGCATATTGAAGATGAAGGCGTTTCCCTTTTCTCTCATGGAAAAGGCGAAAGATTGGTTGTATGAATTAGCTCCCGGAACTGTCACATTTTGCGAGAGCATGAAACGGGCTTTCTTGGAGAAGTTTTTCCCAACTTTTCGAGTCATCCTCCTACGAAAGAGGATAAGTGGAATTCAGCAAGATGAAGGTGAATCTTTTCCTACTTATTATGAACGTTTTAAATCTCTTGTTGCTTCATGTCCACAGCATCAAATGAAGGAGGATCTTCTTCTACAATACTTCTACGAGGGGCTTTTACCAATCGAACGCCAAATGCTAGATGCCTTAGCGGGAAGAGCCTTGGTGGACAAGACCCCCATGGCAGCAAAGACTTTGATTGCTAATCAAGCGTTGAACGCTCAACAATACGAATGTGTTGGGCAAAGAACCACCATACGGCAACACCAAGTGAATGAGGTAAATGCCATATCCGAACTTCAAAATCAAATGGCTAACCTTACTACTTTGCTTTCTCAGGTGGTGGAAGGACCAAAAGTACAAAATGTGGCTGCTTGTGGCGTGTGCTCCATGCAAGGACACCTTACGGACAAGTGCCCACAATTGATAGAAAATGGAGGATAGGAGACCCTCAATGTCGTGGGTTTTGGGCAGCAATACCAACAAAGAAATGATCTCTTTTCTAATACGTACAATCCGGGATGGAGGGATCATCCAAATTTCAAATGGCGAGAACTTCAACAAGGCCAATAACAAAGCACATTTAGGCAACAACCCCTGGGTTTCTATCAAAAGCCGTTTGCACCAACTCAATCCCAAGCACAACCTGCCCAAAACAAATCAGGTTCTTCTATTGATAATGATCAAAATTTTCAATTACTAACTTCTATGGCGTAGGGTATGCAAACTAGGGACAAGAAGGTAGACGAGTTAGAGAAGCAAGTAGGGCAGATTATGGAGTTCATGGGGTAATTCCGAGAGCAAGGTAAGTTGCCTAGCTCAACCGTGGTCAATCCAAAGGGTGGATTCGAATCTGCAAAAGCTATAAGTTTACGAAGTGGGAAGCAAGTCGGATCTTTTACATAATGGTTTGTGATATAAACGGTTATGATCATAAGCACAAAAGACAGTTATTCGAAGACGAAGATTTTTGAGTAAGAGTTCTTACTCTTCCATGAGTAGCCAAACATTGTTCTCTTTTCACCTCTTACACACTACACTTGTGTTTCCATTAAAGTAAATAATCAAAGGAAAATCAATGGTGAATATTAAAAGGGAGTGCAGAAAATGAAACGTAATGTATTGAAATCACTTCCCTTAGCTAAAATGTTTTCAAAACAAATTTATATTTAGCGTTATCATAATTAGTTTTATCCTAATTAATATACAAGATCAAATTCATCTAACGGCCCAAAATTTTTTCTCTTTTTCTCCCACCCTCTTCTTAGAATCCCTTTCAGCTAGGGCTGAGCACGGGCCCAATTTTGAATGGACCGGACCAAACCCGGGTTTAAAAGAGACTTGCCGGGCCGGGCTGGGGACAAAATATTTTAATATAGGAACTGGACCTAACCCGGCCAGGTTGAAATGGGCCAAGTCCATGGGTCCTTCATTTTTTTTTTTTTTTTTTTTGTAGAAAAAAAAACCTAAAATTTGCACAGATTCACTACCAGTGTAGATTTTACAGTTTGCACAAATTCACTCCCTACACAGATTCACATCCAAACATTACAAAGTCCAACATCCAAGTCCATAGATTAACAATTCATCCAAAATAACAACATTACATCGTCTAACATCGTTCGATACATTAAATCCAAGACATTCAAAATAACATTCGAGTGACATCTAAAGATCAAATCAACATACAAAATATCCGAGAGTCCGAGACATCCAAATTCCGAAGTCCAAAATCAAATAATCCAAAATAACATAAACATGATATTCGCAATAAATTCCAAATTAACATCCGAAACCACATCCAACGTCCAAGTTCCAACAACATTTCTCATTGACTTTGTAAAGAAAAATAGAATATAAACATGACATTTTTATCATCCAATATCATATTATCCTCATTGAATCATTTGAATTTAAAGTTTATTAATTTGAGTTTAAAATATTACTGCGATTCCTTTTCCTTTATTCGTTCGAGTTGTTTGAGGAGCTTCAATTTCAGAAACACTTGGTGAGAGGGTTGAACTTGTAGATATAGTATTTGCTTTTCTTATTTTATATTCTACAACAAAGAACAAAAGAAGCACATAATTGTAAATGAATAGAAGACAACAATTAATGTATACCAAACTATACAAAACAAAATAATTACCTTCTTCACACTCTTGATAAAATTCAAGCTCTACCGGACTTGCTTCATACTCAATGTCGCTAATTTGTTCACTTCTTAATTAGTTTTGGAGGCATATCAATAACTCCACTGTTTGAGGAAGGAGAGATGATCTAAAGGGATCAATTACTCTCTTTGCTGCACTAAATGCACTCTCACTAGCAACTGTTGACACTTGAATTGGCAACACATCTTTCGCTATCAAAGCAAGTGTGGGATATGTGCTCCTCCCTTTCAACTTCCACCATTTCAAAACGTCAAATGGTTGACCATGTGGTACTTTCTCTAGAGTGTCAAGGAGATACCTATCAACCTCATGTGCAAGCGTAATATGCTCAGTGTCTTCTAGTTCCTTCTCTCAATCATCCATCATTTGACTTAATATCATTGGATTTTCTGTTGGTACACTAGAAGATGATTGTTTTACCCTTGAACAAGTAGTGTCAACAACTAAATCTTCTTTACCCTTTTGTTGTGTTTGTGAACTAAAAGCTTGTTGAGCATATTCATCACACATCGCCTTCCACAATGTCTTCACTTTATTACTTTTCTGTTGAATCTCTTCTTAAGGAAGTTGTAATTACTTTCTACACAAATGCATGCAGTGCCTTAATTTGAACCTTGGGTCTAAGACAAGGGCAACAACAAATATTTGATTAAGGGACTCCATTGAACCAAAATACTTTCGGTATTTGGCTCACATGCTCATTGCCATATCACATAGCACCAATTGCACAGTTCTTCTAGTTTGCATATATTCAGGCAAAAAAAGCTTTTCAATCTCATTCTCCACAGCAATGACATCATGAACATTTTTATTAGATGTGGGATACTTGCATTAACTTTCAAAGTTGCAAGATAGAAACCTTCAAAAACTCCACAGACGCTTCTGCACCATCGCAATCTTCCTCCTTAGGTGGTCCAACCTTCCCTTTACTCGCCACTTCTCCTCCTTCATCATTAAGCACCTTTTCCCTAAAATAGGTCGAGTATACATTGGCTTCATCATCTTCGGACATCCTTTCAAATGCCTTTTTAAACTTCGAGCAAGATTCTAGCATCATGTATGTGCTATTCCACCTAGTAAGCACATCCATAACAACTAGACCCCTACTATCAAACTTCTCATTCTCCACACATTTCTTGAAATAACCAAACCTTCAAGGACTTGATTTCACAAATCGCACGACATTTCTAAGAGTATCCACACTTGTATATAATCTTTTCAACCCATATTTTACTACCAAGTTGATAATATGAGCTAAGCACCTCACATGCATAAACTTGTCATTCATAATAATTTTACTATTAGGCTATTTCTGCATTTTAAAAACAACATAGTCAGTTGCCATTTTATTAGCCGATGCATTGTCAACTGAGATACACATCACCTTTTTTATCTCCCATTCAACCAAACATTCCTCAATCAGCTTCCCTACTTCTTTGCCTTCATGACTTGAAATCAAACAGAAGTTTAGAATTCTTTTGTGCATATTTCATTCATCATTTACAAAATGAGCGGTTAGCACCATGTAGTTCAAATTTTGCACACTTGTCCATCTCTATGCTTGTGTATCTCCTTTTTTAACTGATCTTTCATGGTATCATACATATTGAATAACTCCCTCACAATAGTTCTCCAAGATGGAACATGCAATCTAGGCTAGACTTTGCATATCATTTGTCTAAACCCCTCACCCTCCACAACACTAAAAGATACCTCGTCGATCACAATATACTCAACAATACATTCCGCACTTTCTTCTTGGCTCCACCCTTTAGCAACAAGCATGTTTTTAACATCCCCAGAAGGTCCAGAATTGTCTAGAACCTTTTGCAACTCATCAGTTGGTTTATACATCTTGCAATGTTTATTGATATGTTTAATGTAAGTACTAGTTCCTCCTCCACTAGTATTACATGCAAAAAGGGTGCTACAATGGTTACACTTAGCCTTCAATGCTTGTACCTCCACCATCTCTTTCTTTCCATCATTTTCTACTTCTTTTAGTTCCAAGACAGTACACTTAGTGACATAATCCCAAACCCAAGATCTCTAAGAACAAGATTTCTCTAGTGAAGCTAATATAGTTGGTTGTTTTGTCTTTGGAATAGTTGGTGCTTTTCTTTTTCTGGAGGAGGAGGGTTTTGGGGGAGGCATTGATGATTTTGACTGTGTGGGTTGTGTTGGTTGTGGAAGACATGATGATGTAGCCATAGGTGATGCTACATTAGTACTAGGGGTACTTTGACTTTAAGACATTATGTAGAAATCTGTAAAAAAATAAATAATGGAAGTATATTCATTAATCAAATAAAGAGAGAAAAATGCACACCAATTTCATGAAATTACCACAAAATAGTAATCATCCAAGAAGGAAACAAAGTAGAAATCTTGAGTGGTCATTTGTTATATCCAACAATCTAAAACCACATTGCTTGCAACAATTCTGACCTTTTAACTAAACAAAAACACCTCTTTGAGAGCTTAAAGGGACAGTACAAAATTCACAGTAAGGAAGGCAAAAATATGTAAGCCATTTAGTCCTAATTGTAGGGTAAATCCTCACTGAGAAAGAAAGAAATGAGAAACAAGCGGAAATGGAAGAATATAAGCCATTTAAATCATGCTGCTAAACAGGTCCATCAAATACAAATAGAGATAGAACAAGTATAGTATTACACATACTGCAAAGGATGGAGAATCACAAAAAAGGAACCTCACCAGTACCCTTCTTGGCTTGCGAAGTGGCGACAACGTCTAAGCACTTCTCAATATCAGGGATCTTTGCCTAATAATCAAAATGATTAAAGTGAGTTGAAAGATAAACGAAACAACCAAGTGTTGGAATATAAGTGTGTGTGCTTTGTTTTCTTAATGTGTCTAAGTTTAAATGTGAACCATTGGATTATAGACCAATTGGACAGCTGAGATGTAATCTTAGTTTTTAGTAGTGTCTATTGCCACTTGTATCTATCTTATAGGATAGATTACATGAAGGGTTGAGATTGAATTGTGAACTCTCTTCTCTACGGATATATCTTTGCACATGTCTTGTGTGCAATGTATGAATGAGAAAACCTTTGTTATTTCTGGTGTGAACATTCTTACTGCATTCATCTGTGTTGGAAGAAATCATTCATCTTCTTCTTGATTCACTTTCAGTAAAACAGGGTTATATTCCTAATTCTAACATGGTATCAGAGCAACTCACTGTGGCATACTCACCACAGCAGAATGGAGTAGCTGAAAGGAAGAACAGAACTATTGTGGAGATGGCTAGATGTATGATGTTTGAAAAGAATATACCACTGGAGTTTTGGGCTGAGGCAGTCAACACTGTAGTGTATGTTCTAAATAGGTGTCCAACTAAGGCATTAGACAAGAAAACTCCATTTGAGGCTTATAGTGGAAGAAAGCCAGGAATCAAACATCTAAAAGTGTTTGGTTCTCTGTGCTATGCACATATTCCAGAGCATCAGAGACAAAAGCTTGATTTGACTAGTACAAAATGTGTGTTTCTGGGATATGGTAGTTGTGAGAAAGGCTACAAGCTTTACAATATTGACTCTGGAAAAGTCATTATTTCCAGAGATGTGGTGTTCAATGAGGAAGCTTGTTAGGACTGGAATGCACAAAAGGAATGCAGTTTTACAATACCAGTTACTGACTCTCTCACTGAGAAAGGAAATGAGACTGAAGAAACAAGGTTGAGTCAAGCTGAGATCTCTGAAAATGATGTTGAAATACCAGAAGAGAGTGAAGAAATACATGTTAGATCTGATTCAGGTCCACAGGATGTTGATCACACACCTCTGAAATATAAAAGTATTGCAGAAGTGTATGAAAGATGTAATCTGTGTATACTTGAACCTGAAACATTTGAAGAAGCTGTCAAGGATGAAGCATGGCAGAAAGAAATGGAAAGTGAAATTGCAATGATAGAAAAGAATAATACCTGGGAGTTAGTTGATAGACCATCTGATAAACCAGTAATTGGTGTCAAATGGGTTTATAAACTTAAGCTGAATCTTGATGGCTCAGTTCAGAAAAACAAAGCAAGACTTGTTGCAAAGGGTTACTCTCAAAAGCCTGGTATAGATTTCAATGAGACCTTTGCACCGGTTGCTAGGCTTGATACAATAAGGACTTTGGTTGCTTTGGCTGCACAGAAAGGGTGGAAACTTTATCAGTTAGATGTGAAGTCAGCATTTTTAAATGGAGTATTGCAGGAAGAGGTTTATGTTGATCAACCCCTTGGGTTTGTGATTAAAAACAAGGAAGATGGGGTGTACAGACTCAAGAAGGCACTTTATGGTCTTAAACAAGCTCCAAGAACTTGGTATGAAGAAATTAATTCATATTTCACTAAGGCAGGTTTTCAAAGGAGTCCTAGTGAAGCAACCTTATATGTGAAGATTACTAAAGGTGGAATACTTATTGTTTCACTATATGTGGATGATATAATCTACACAGGGAATTCTAAAGAATTGTTGATGGAGTTCAAAACTGCAATGATGAGACAATATGAAATGACTGATCTTGGATTGTTGCATCATTTCTTAGGTCTTGGTGTGATACAAACTGATAATTGCATTTTCTTGCATCAGAAGAAATATGCAAAGACACTATTAGACAAGTTTGGTTTCAAAGATTGTAAATCAGTTGCTACTCCTCTGGCTGTGAATGATAAACTGTCTAAAATGGATGGTAGTGAACAAGCTAATGAGAGTCTATACAGGCAGATAGTTGGAAGCCTATTATACTTGACTGCAACAAGGCCAGATATCATGTTTGCAGCAAGTTTGTTAGCAAGATTCATGCATGGTCCTACTCGAAAACATATGGGAACAGCTAAGAGAGTGCTGAGATACATTCAAGGCACACTTGATTATGGTATTGCATATGAGAAGGGAAATGAAGCAATGCTTATTGGCTACTGTAACAGTGATTGGTCAGGTAGTGAGGATGACATGAAAAGTACATCTGGGTATGCACTTAATCTTGGTTCAGGAGTGTTTTCGTGGGCATCAGTTAAGCAGAGTAGTGTTGCATTATCTACTGCAGAAGCTGAATATGTTAGTGCAGCAGAGGCCACAGCACAAGCAATTTGGTTGCGATTTGTTCTCTCGAATTTTGGTGAAGAACAGGTTGAGCCAACTACAATCTTATGTGACAATACATCCGCTATTGCCATAACCAAAAATCTTGTGCATCATCATAAGACAAGACATATAAACAGGAGGTTTCATTTCATTCGTGATGCACTACAAGATGGAGAAATTGACTTATTGTACTGCAAGACAGAGGAGCAGGTTGCAGACATTTTCACTAAGGCTTTGGCCAGAGATCGATTTGAATTTTTGAGACAGAAGCTTGGAGTAATTTCAGCACAACACTTAGAAGGGAGTGTTGGAATATAAGTGTGTGTGCTGTGTTTTCTTAATGTGTCTAAGTTTAAATGTGAACCATTGGATTATAGACCAATTGGACAGCTGAGATGTAATCTTAGTTTTTAGTAGTGTCTATTGCCACTTGTATCTATCTTATAGGATAGATTACATGAAGGGTTGAGATTGAATTGTGAACTCTCTTCTCTACGGATATATCTTTGCACATGTCTTGTGTGCAATGTATGAATGAGAAAACCTTTGTTATTTCTGGTGTGAACATTCTTACTGCATTCATCTGTGTTGGAAGAAATCATTCATCTTCTTCTTGATTCACTTTCAGTAAAACAGGGTTATATTCCTAATTCTAACACCAAGATCAGTTCAAATCAATACATACACAAAACCAGCTAAAGGAGACAACAAGAATCATGTCACCATGGATATATAAATGTTTTGTGTGTGTGTGTGTGTGTGTGTGAGAGTGTGTGTGTGTCTATATATATATATATATGCACAAACTGCTTATGCAAAAATGTCCCACAATTGAACATAGCAGCACAGATTGAAGACAAAAAAAACAACAGCACAGCAGCTGCATAGATATCATAATATCCTCGATATTTATCCATCTAGCAAGAATTAATATTAGATACGATGACATTTTTTTGACACTCCATTCAAAATTTCCATCCAACTTACACCGATATCAATATTTTCTTGATTTCATCAACATTTGCATACTTCTACATAGTAAATATTTGCATCAATATCCATTATTTAAAATAAAAAATAACCATATATAAAAACGTACTTATAAGCAGAATATGGCATTACATTTCCATTTTTTGTCCAATGATAAAAAACCAATGTGATCAAAGATTCTCAAGCCATAGCCAAACTCTATTGAAGCTGTGATTCATAAATCATGTCTTAACACTTCCATTTACTTATGTAAAACTTGGTTTAGTATAGTATTGTATCAAATCATGTCTTAACACTTCCATTTTCAACTTCATGAAACATTTAGTAAACGGTTTGATATACTCAAACCAATTTATGACCAGATACTAATGAAGTGGGATGTGCCATCGAAAATTGCAAATACCATATATAATTTTTGTCAGACATAGAGGCTACCTCTATAAATCCAGCAATACTGCAATAGTCGTTTTATTAGATATTAGAGCTCAGTTTATAGGTGCTATAACAGATCCCTAATCATCATGGAACGTCAAAATTTAGAAACAACCTATAAACTAGCCATTACATACTGACATAATTTTCGGCGCAAAGAGAATAAGCTGCGAACTTAAGGAGACCTTTACAGTTCATATTCACATCCATAAAATTCCATTGGAAGCAGCCCACTTGTCCTATCTGCTGTACAAATTTTTAACCATGGTTGTGGTCCAGTAAACAATGTAAGAGAGGCTCGCCACACCACTAGCAACCCGTAGCTTAGTGGTACCTCTTCCTATTTCTAACAGGAAGTTCTTGAGTTCCAATCCTAATATAGTACATGGTTCAATCTCCAAAGGCAGGACAAGGTTTTAAGTGAGGAGGAAGACAGCAGGACTGAAAATGATCACAGGGAAGGGGGAGAAAGATACTAACTATTGGAATTTGGAAGAGGGGTAACCGATCTCGTAATGCTGATCCATAAGAAAATCTAAAAGCTTAATGCAGACTAAAGCAATTCCATTCGCAAATACCAACATCAACACATATAAGATATTGTTACTCTGTGAAGAATGTGACATAAAGGGTAAGCCAGATGATACGTAGCAGCCAACAAAAGCCATCAATGCTTATATTGAGCAATCCTTTAGTTGTTTCAAGCAACACAATGAAATCACCTCTGTAGTGGAAGTGCTCAAGCGGAGTCTACTATGGTGGAAGGGCTCAAGCAGAGTCCACTGTGGTGGAAGTTCTCGATATTTATCCATCCAGCAATACTGCAATAAAATGCAATTCAAATTTTAAGGAAACCCTAAATGGTGGCAACTGATCAATCATCAATCTACAAATTCTAATTTAAAAACCCTAAAATCCCTACACCAGAAATTCACATTAATAACAAAACCCTAATTCAAAATTACCTAAATTTTAGAGGGATGATGGCTGGTAGCAGTGTCCTTGACGGCGGTGGTGTTGTCGAAGAGGAGATAATCGAGCCGTCATGGTTCTGGGACCTGGGTTCTCTAGGATGTCGTCGAGGAGGATGGTTGGATGGGTGGTGCCATTGTGTTGGTCGCGGCGGTGATGGGCTGGGTTCTCTAGGATGTCGTCGGAGTCGAGGGAGTGACGGATGGTGGAGAGGTGGGAGTGAGACTAAATCTGGAAACCTGGACTCGGGATGACTATGGTAGAAACTAACGGTTGAGATTGGATGATAGGTTATCATTCAATCTCGACCGTTCATTATAATTAGAAACGGGTTGGTCCGAAACCCCTTTTTCTAAGTGTATGAACTCGGCCCGCCCCGTAAATGACACGGGCCCACCCCGCCCCGTTTATTCTCTAAAACATTTGGAACTAGCTCATCCCTGCCCCGAACCTAGACAACCCGCCCCGACTCACAGTTCCTCTACCCGTTTGTCCACCCCTACTCGCAGCCGTATCCCTCCCCCATTCTATTTCTCACTTTTTTCTTCAAGAGAAAGGAACTCCACTCTGCTTCCTTAGAGAAGTAAACAGCGTTCTTCAACCAATTCTCGAATCCAAACCCGCTTCTCTCACTTTCTCACTGGTGTCTCGTTAATTTCAAATGAGCGACGCCGACAACGTTTACTTCCTTGCCCAAACTGCATAAGGCAGCAAGGTAACCCCCTTCCCAACCTGTGATCGATGCTTTAATTTGCTTTAGGATTCTCTTACAGTCCTTTCTTTCACAACGGATCACAAAAGCAATAGTTGCTGCAAAAAGTTTTAGAAAGCACTTTCTGAAGACGCATCTAAAAGCACTACAAACACAATAACAGCAGTGGCTTACATTATCAAAAGCAACAAAGGTAAGCATGTGCACGTTTGGAAACAATCAAGCAAGAGCGCAGTAGATAATGGTAGGTCGTGTACCTATAAAGAGACTCAACAAATTCACCGCAAAGAGCAACACAATCAAAATGGAATTCAAGTCAACCAAAATATTAAGCCATATAACGATTCCAAATCCAAACTAAATAAATAGTAACATTCACCATGTTCAACTATAAACCAGACATAAGAACAAATTTCATCCCGAATTTTCAAGTCTGTGATGCTCGATCTATCAATCCATCAGCTAATAACACCAAGAACCATAAACTGAAAAAAACTAGAGCATGCATTCGCAGGGCAAATGGCATTCACCAACACAGGTAATAAAAGTCCTACATACAGAATGTTGGAAAATTATAGATTTAGGATTTGGGCTCAACCGTTAGAATTAGGTTTTGTTAGAGATTAGGGTTAGTTTATTATAAATAGAGTGCTTTGTTATTCATTAGAGAATAAGTTAGTCGCGATGTAGCCTCTTGTGATTTTGTAGCCGTTTCGGCATTCTTGTTTGTTTAATAATATTCTTATTATTTTATAGTATTAGTTATCGCTTACTCTGATATTCAACTTGGTATCAGAGCAGGTTTGATTCTTTCAGACGTAATATGCTTCTGTTTGTTCGTATCAGTTTGCCTATGTTTTTGTCCGGTTTCGTTTTCTGGTTTGAATTACCCTTTCGTTGTTGTTACAAAAAAAAATATATATATTTGTTAAAGTCAGAAGCTGAAGTTGTGCTGAGCCACCAGCCACTGCCTCTGCTGTCGTCCACCGCTGCGTTTGTTTCTGTTCCCTCCACAACGACAAATCCACCACCATCTCACACCTGTCTTGAACGTCATGACAAACCCAGTTCCATCCCGTCTGGCACCACCATCTGAAAACGCCATTGTCAAGCCGCTTGCATCCATCCCGCATACCTGAAACCCCAGCACTGAAGGAACCTGCAACCCAGATCCCAGCCCGCGCTACTGTTGTCTGACCTATCACGTCATGTTACCAAAATTCGCCCATTGATGTACCAGACCACCAGAGTGAAGAAGTGTAAGAGTGTTTGAGTGTTTCCTCTTGTACTAAGTTTGTGAGTGAATAAAAATTTTGTGTAATACATTGAGTGTTCTTTCTTTCTCTTGTCTATCAATTCCACTGCGTTACATTCTTTTTTGTGAGATAAATATCTCCAAAGTAGTGAAGTCTTTTTAAGCCCTAACAAAGTGGTACCAAAGCTATGGCTAGCAACGTTATGGCAGTCTTCCAAGTTCCAGTGCTCGACAACAACTTCGATAATTAGAGTGTCAAAATGAAGGCCCTTTTGGGAGCACATGATGTATGCGAAGTCGTGGAGAAAGGCTACACTGAGCCAGAAGATGAAGCTACTCTGTACCAACCCCAGAAGGAGAGTTTGAAAGATTCAAGAAAGAGAGACAAGAAGGCTCTCTACCTCATCTACCAAGCATTAGATGAAAATGGCTTTGAGAAAGTCTCGAGTGCAACCTCTGCCAAGCAAGCATGGGAGAAGCTTCAAACCTCTTACAAAGGAGCCGAACAAGTGAAAAAAGGTTCGTCTTCAAGTACTGAGAGGTGAGTTCGAATCTCTACAAATGAAAGGGTCTGAATCAATATCTGATTATTTTTCAAGAGTCTTAGCCGTTTCCAATCAATTAAAAAGAAACGGAGAAAAGTTAAAAGATGTTAGAATTATGGAGAAAATACTACGCTCGTTGGACCCCAAGTTCGAGCACATTGTCGTGACAATTGAAGAAACAAAAAACTTGGAAGAAATTAGTATAGAGCAATTAATGGGTTCGCTACAAGCATATGAAGAGAAACATAAGAAGAGGCAAGGGAATGATGAGCAACTCCTCAAGACGCATGTCCAGCCAAAGAAGAAAGAAGAAAGCTTCGACAACGAGAGAAGCCAGTACAGAAGAAGTCGTGGTCGAGGTCGTGGACGTGGACATGGACGTGGACGTGGTTGGAACTTCAACAACCATAGTAACTACGAAAGAGGAGAAAGCTCAACAAAAGGTCGTGGAAGAGGACGCTCAAACTTGAGGTATGAAAAATCTCAAGTTCAATGCTACAATTGTCAAAAGTTTGGGCATTATGCTTGGGAATGTAGAGCTCCAAGCAACAGGCCTGATGAGAAGGTCAATTATGTGAAAGAAGAGAAAGAAGATAATAGCTGTGGATGCAAATTTCTTCCTCCTCGATCTTGGACGATTTTGTACCTACAAAACAATTAACACCTTAGGTTAAGGCCAAGAGCCTCACGCGCCCACGATGAATGGGGGGGGCTTTGGCCGAAGAACCTCCGATGCCAAAGTTAGAATTTAGAGAGAAAGAATGTTTAGAGAATTTTGGGATTTTTGCCAAAGTGTTGGAATTAGCTTTTTGGTGAGAATGGGAGTATATTTATAGGGATAGGAGGTGGCTAGGGTTTTTAGGTTTAATTTAGGTTTAATTAGCCAATTTATTTGGCTATTAAACATAAGATGAATGTTTTGGTGGTTTTTGAATTTATTGGGTAATAAAAAGGAAGAAATGGTGAAAAAGGTAGAAAAAAGTGATGGATTAGGTTTTGAAATGGGGATAGCCGGCCATGTGGTGTTTTAGGGTTGAATTGGATGTATTTTGTAGTTATTTGGATATAATGGATGGTTTAATTGACAATTAATGGGTTAATTAGGCAATAAACCCATTAATTAGCCAATTAACATAATTTAAAAGGAATGTGTTTGGGAATTACCTTGTAGAAAGGATTTGATGAGATGGACTTTGAATTGTTACCTATTTTGGGCACTTCTGTCTTGGTTGAAAGAGGGTTGCCCGCTGCTTGCGCGTAGGAACCTCGTTGTACTGCAAGGGTATTTTTGTCATTTTTGTCCAAAAATCCATTTGTCGCCCTGTGAATATTTTTGGCTCCACAATAGCGTTGTGCTACTAGCATGCAAGAACAATGATGGAGACCAAGACTATACATGGTACCTTGACACCGGCACCAGCAACCACATGTGCGGAAGAAAAAGCATGTTCGTAGAGCTCAATGAATCGGTGAGTGGCAACGTTTTTTTTTTGGAGACGAATCCAAAATACCCGTCAAAGGAAAAGGTAACATCCTAATTCCCCTAAAAAATGGCGGTCACCAATTAATTTCAAATGTCTACTACATGCCCAATATGAAAAGCAACATTTTGAGTTTGGGACAACTCTTAGAAAAAGGTTATGATATTCACATGAAAAATTATAGCCTTTTTCTTAGAGATGACAAAGGAAGATTAATTGCCAAGGTGAAAATGTCAAAGAATAGGATGTTTCCTATGAATATTCAAAATGATGTTGCAAAGTGTCTCAAGATATGTTACAAAGACGCATCCTGGCTTTGGCATCTTCGTTTTGGGCATCTTAACTTTGGGGGACTGGAGTTATTATCCAAAAAGGAGATGGTGAGAGGCTTACCGTGCATCAGTCACCCTAATCAAGTTTTCGAAGGATGTTTACTTGGGAAACAGTTCAGGAAAAGCTTTCCAAAGGAGTCGACCATAAGAGCCCAGAAGCCACTCGAGCTTATTCACACCGATGTGTGCGGTCCAATAAAACCAAGTTCTTTGGGTAAAAATAATTATTTCCTTCTCTTCATTGATGATTTTTCAAGGAAAACCTGGGTGTATTTCTTGAAGCAGAAATCAGAGGTATTTGGAGCATTTAAGATGTTCAAAGCCGCTGTAGAAAAAGAAAGTGGTTGCAAGATCAAAGCCATGAGATCTGATCGAGGAGGAGAATTCACTTCGAAGGAATTTCAAGAATTTTGTGAAGCCAATGGAATTCGTCGACCTTTGACAGTTCTAAGATCCCCTCAGCAAAATGGTGTGGCGGAAAGAAAAAATCAAACCATCCTCGACATGGCTAGAAGCATGCTCAAAAGTAAGAGATTGCCTAAGGAGTTGTGGGCAGAAGCTGTAGCATGTGCTATCTACCTATCCAATTGGTCTTCAACAAGAAGTGTGTGGGGAAAGACTCCACAAGAAGCATGGAGTGGAAGAAAGTCGGGTATCTCTCATCTAAGAGTTTTTGGAAGCATAACCCATGTACATGTACCAGACGAGAGGAGAACCAAACTTGACGACAAAAGTGAGAAGTTCATCTTCATCGGCTATGACTCAAATTCAAAAGGCTATAAGCTGTATAATCCAAACAATGGGAAGATGATGATCAGTCGAGACGTGACTTTCAATGAAGAAGGAGAATGGGATTTTGGCTCTCATGCAAGTGATCTCAGCTTCTTTCCTCAGTTTGAAGAAGATAATGAACAAGGAATGATGGAGCAAGCAAGAGAGGTTCAACAAGAGTCCACTACTCCACCTGCTTTACCAACATCAACCAATCATGATAATTCACCAGCATCAGCATCATCAAGTGGGAGTCTAAATGAAAGAGAAATACCACGCACAAGAAGTCTACGAGATCTCTATGAGGTAGCTAAAAGACTTGATAATCCTACGCTTTTCTATCTCTTTGCTGGTTGCGAACCAGTCGACTTCGAAGAAGCAGTGCAAGATACTAAGTGGAGGAAAACAATGGATGAAGAAATCGAAGCAATCCAGAAAAATGATACTTGGGAACTCGCTATTCTTCCGAAATGACACAAAGCCATCGGAGTCAAGTAGGTGTATAAGACAAAGAAGAATGCCAACAGAGAGGTCGAAAGATACAAGGCGAGATTAGTGGCGAAAGGTTATTGTCAAAGACCCGGAATCGACTATGATAAGGTATTTGCATCCGTTGCTCGGTTGGAAACTATACGATTACTAATTTCTTTGGCAGCTCAAAACAAATGGAAGATTCAACAAATGGATGTGAAGTCCGCTTTCCTAAATGGAGTCCTTGAAGGAGAAGTCTACATTCAGCAACCATCAGGCTATGAAATCAAAGGGCATGAAGACAAAGTTCTGAAGCTGAAGAAAGCCTTCTATGGGTTAAAACAAGCCCCACGAGTATGGAATAGTCGCATCGACAAGTACTTTCAGGAGAACAACTTCATCAAGTGCCCTCATCAACATGCTCTTTACGTCAAAGTCAAAGATGAAGATATTCTGATTGTGTGCTTATATGTGGATGATCTAGTCTTCACTGGAAGTGATCCAAGCATGTATGAAGAGTTCAAGAGAGTGATGACCAAAGAATTCGAGATGACCGACATCGGGTTGATGCCATACTACCTAGGCATTGAAGTCAAGCAGAACGAAGAAGGTATTTTCATCTCCCAAGAAAGTTACACAAAAGAGATACTGAAAAAGTTCAAAATGGACGACTGCAAGCCCATAAGCACGCTAGTGGAGTGCGGAGTCAAACTAACCAAGCATGACGAAGGAAAAAGTGTAGATCCAACATTTTTCAAAAGTCTAGTTAGAAGCTTGCGTTACTTGACTTGCACAAGACCAGATATTCTCTATGTCGTCGGATTAGTCAGTCGTTACATGGAGAATCCCAAAACTACACATTTGAAGACAGCCAAAAGAATTATTCAATACCTTAAAGGTACTATGAACTTTGGCTTGTTCTATTCAAGTTCTGATAACTACAAACTTGCTGGATATAGCGACAGTGATTGGGCAGGAGATTCCGACGATAGAAAAAGCAATACTGGATTTGTGTTCTTCATGGGAGACACTGCATTCACATGGATGTCGAAGAAGCAACCGATTGTCACTCTTTCTACCTGCGAAGCTGAATACGTAGCTGCTACCGCATGCGTCTGCCATGCAATTTGGCTGAGAAACTTGCTAAAAGAATTAAGCATGCCACAAGAAGAGCCAATAGAGATCTATGTCGACAACAAATCTGCAATAGCTTTAGCAAAGAATCCAATATTTCATGACAGGAGCAAGCATATAGATACCCGTTATCACTACATAAGAGAGTGCATTGCAAGAAAGGATGTGTAAGTGGAATACGTGAAGTCTCAAGACCAAGTCGCCGACATATTCACCAAGCCACTCAAACAAGAAGACTTTATGAGACTGAGGAACTCAATCGGCGTCACAAGACAAGATTAAGGGGGGATGTTGAAATGTAATCTTGTTCTTAGCCCAAGAAGATGATCCAGCCCATAGAAAACTCATGAAATGTGCTAGAAAATGCTAGCAAAAGGTTGTCGGTGAAGTGATATGCTAGAAAACTCTAGCAAAGTGCAGCAATTTGTGGTATAGTCAAGTCCACCGCCTTATGCTTAAGAAAATATAAAATGTTTTTGTTTGTGGTAGAATCTAGAAACATATTGGCTGAAATTGGAAAAGTGTGCATGATCAATGCACTAGAAAATTCTAGTGAATGTATAAGTCGGCAAACATGCCCTATAAATATAGGTATGTGTGTGTGTTGCCAAGCAAGAGAGCAAGAAGTGAGAAAAGAGTGAAGAAGTGTAAGAGTGTTTGAGTGTTTCCTCTTGTACTAAGTTTGTGAGTGAATAAAAATTTTGTGTAATACATTGAGTGTTCTTTCTTTCTCTTGCCTATCAATTCCGCTGCATTACATTCTTTTTTATGAGATAAACATCTCCAAAGTAGTGAAGTCTTTTTAAGCCCTAACACTACGCACTGTCTTCGACCCGTACAAGACTGCTGCTTGCAATCCCAACCCGACCCGCCGATCTGACCAATCCATCACACCACTACTACACTTTTGTCTCGCACTGCTGTTGTATCTGCTACCATCCCTGACTCCAAATGCTTCGTTCCCTGACCTGCTGCTGCACATTTGCCGCTATGTCGACCATGCCCGCCTTGAACTAGAACCCGACTTGCAATCTAACCTCCACAACAGACCTGTCTCTGTCAAGCTGTACCAGATCCTTTGCACCACTATACCTACTGTATGCGCACCTCCATCTAACCACTGCACTCGCAGTTGTTTTGTTTGTTAGAAAACCACTGCCCAGAAAGAGTGGTTGAAAGAAATGAGAAAAGAAAAAACAAAGAGAAGAAAATAAAAAATTAAAAAAGAAAAAAACAAGAAATTATTTTTGGCTATTTGTTTTAGGCCCACATGGGCAAAGAAAATAATATGGTTAAGTTTGTTTTAGGCCCGCATGAATTGTTGGTTGTTTGGAATTGTTTTGTGACCGTCATTCGAGTGCTTGGAATTGTGACCACTCGAGTGATAGTGTATGTGTTTGTTTGTTCGTTGCTACAATTGACATATGAAAATCTCGTCCGTTTAGTGAAAGGTTCTTTCCATACTCTCAACACCAGCTAGTCTGAATCAGAATCAATTTACCAGCCAAATTAGCTTGGCAACAAGAATCAATTTGCCAATCAAGTCAAGTTTGCATGTCTGCCAGTCCGCCTAATGGAGCATGTCCGAGTTGCGGAGCCTGCATGCCTGTCTATCTATGTTGCGGAGCCTGCCAATCTATTTGTCCGTGTTGCGGAGCCTGCCTTTCTGTCTATCCGCGTTACGGAGCCTGCCTGTTTGTCTGTCCACGTTGCAGAGACTGCCTGCCTGTTTGTCTGCGTTGCGAAGCTTGCTTGTCTGTCCAACTAACGAAACTTGCATCCACATCTACTTGTTGGCAAACTCATGTTGTTTACCGCTATGAGTTTGTCGGGGGGTGTTGGAACATAATAGATTTAGGATTTGGGCTCAGCCCGTTAGAATTAGGTTTTCTTAGATATTAGGGTTAGTTTTTATAGATAGAGTGCTTTGTTATTCATTAGAGAATAAGTTAATCGTGATGTAGCATCTTGGGATTTTATAGTCGTTTCGACATTCTTGTTTGTTTAATAATATTCTTATTATTTTATAATCTTGGTTATCTCATACTCTAATATTCAACTAGAAGAGGTATGAAAACCAGCACAGAAGACTGATCAGCGCAACCTTCTGGCTTCCCTCTCATATTCGAGCAAGATAAGGATATCACCCTCCCTGACTGGGCCCTTGACGTTTCTCGTGATGAAACGGTTCTGGTCATCTAAAAACTCGAGTCTCACTTGAGTCATCTGCGCACGAGATCCAGTCTGTCCCATAACTTTGACCAGAATAGCATGTGTTGAGCATGAATCCTACATTAGAAAAATGAGAGACCTTACATATGCTTATAAAAAGTTGGGCTACTTTCCAAATTGCCAATTAGTTTATGGTGGAACCGAACTCCAGCCTTCTTCATGGTATCAGAACCAAGTTGTTTCACGTGTGAAACCCAACGGCAACGCATGCTCCACGTCACCCAATTTGTATTGTCCACGTGCTAGGCTTGAAAATTCGTCACATGTGGGGGGACGTGTTTAGAGTGAATTCTACATCAAGAAAATTGTCAATTAATTTTATGGTAAAACCTCAGCTTTCTTCAGCATGCTTGATCATGTTTTACATTCTTCACCGTTAACAAAATAGAAAGAGAAAGTTTTAGAAAAACACAAAATCGTCAATTTAGTTCAAACCCTACAATCTAATAATCCGAGCTAGCTGAATTGTATGAGGAATATACTGAAATACAACATATATGCAACAAGACAGCGGGTAAAGGAAAGCAACGTACAATGCAAAATTATGCCTCGTTTTCGAACAAAAAATGTGGACGAGAAACAATCGAATCGCCAATTTATACGATGATGAACTAAGATGATGAACGAAACGATGGTTCGGCCTATACACTATACCACCACGAATGTCTTTCTCAACCAAGAGACACCCAAATTGTCCTTCATTTTTCTAACAAAGAACCGAGACTTTTTTACTTCTCCAAATCAAATTCACCAAACACATATATAACGCATCATGTTCAAACAAATGAAGTATAAAACGCATACAGACTACAGAACTGAAAAAAGAAAATGGGATGAATTACTCATCGTTAAATTGGGAAATCAAAAGGAAATACCATTTTACTAAAAGCCATCATTCAATATAGGACAAACATTAAAAACCAATGTGGGACTCTTTTAATTTCGCATCCTCACATGCACGCTTATATGAGTGAATTTTCAAGCCAAACACGTTGACCACACAAATTGGATGATGTGGAGCATGTATGGTCGTTGGGCTTCATACGTGGGTCAACCTGCTCTGATACCACGAAGAAAGTTGAAATTTCACCATAAAACTAATTGGTAATAAGGAGAGTAGCCATTGCAAAATTTTTCCTTTCACTAATGTGTTACTCTTTTACCTTCACGTGCTCCACACGGCTCACATATTGAAGGTATTTTCCATAAACAAAATCATTGAGAAATATCATGAGCCATTAAAATTTCACAGAAGGAACTTAGAATGCTACAGCATACATTTGAAAATTCAATAAAATATTAACTAAAAAAGCCAAATTTATCAGTATTCCACAGTTTTCTCTGTGTTGCTACAATAAAACGGTAAGAAAAAGAGGGGAAGATGAAACCTTAACAGAGAGGGAGACTGGGGGTAAAACGGGTATACCCCAACTTCTTGAAAGGAGCTCTGCAATTTTTGGTCGCTGCAACGATACGATGAGGAGCGAGACGCACACAGAGAAGGGAAAGTTAGAACAGACTCAGAGAGCTAGTTATTTAGGAGGAAATGAATAGAAGGGAAAGTTACCGCAGTGTTGAAAAACAATAATTCATATTCATCTAGGTGTGAGTTGAATTCCCACTTATCCTCCTACCTTAATATATAACAATTTAACTACCAACATTATCGTTGTAAAAAAAATTCTAAATAGATATGGAAATCAAAATATGTTTATTGTAGCTAATTGCTAATTTTTTTTATTAGAAAGGGACGTGATCATCTTTTTGGCACTCCAACTTACCACCCAAGCACTCCTTGTTTTTGAAGTGATTGAACATAAAATAATATATCAATGATTTAGCAACATGAAATTCAGGTTGACCTAAACATCTGGCTGATGATTACATAACCCCCAAACACACGTACATAATTGTAGTTAAGAAAAAAGGGTAATTAGTTACAATAAATATATGACATTTGATTACAAAAATTATTAGTCATCATCACATATGATCTAAAACATATTTTAACAGTTTTGCCTCATATATGTCATCATTGTGACGTCGATATATGTTCAATATGTTGTCCTTACTTATAAATGATCATTTATGCAACCCAAAAGTTAAAAAATAAAAGTGTTTGAAGACAATATTTTACTAACTAAAAACATCTCCAATCACCCAAAACACAACTCATAACTAAGAACTAAGAATTCGATCATCATTAGTAGGGTAAAAATAAAATCTGACAATAAGCGTCAACATAGTGAAATTAACTTGACTTAGTTCTGATTCCAGTAACTTTAACTTGGTGTGACTCGGGATCGTACAAAACAAGCTTAGGTTTTCCACCATCCTGAATCATGTGAACTTTGCCAAGATTTGTTCTAATCCCCAATGGCCAGGCTACAAATCCAGTCCCATCAGGAAAATAAATCCTACGGATCATTTTCCAAGCATCCGCTTTCAGAACCCATATGTCGATATACGAATTCTTCAAAGCGTAACCATGTCTTTTATGGAACAAAGAGAGTGATCTGTCAAACACTCCAATACAAATTTGACATATAAAATCGGATACTAGCACAATCTTTTGAGCAACCTCACTGTGTTTGATATATATAAGGATCGTTAACAATCAAACCCTAAGCCAAAATCTTGACAATTTGACATTAAATGATAACTGCTGCAATTATTACATTATTATGCATGCAGCGATTACAACAAATAATAGGAGTTTACTTACTTGTAGTAGAAAACATTAACAGCAAGTTAATCACTTGTCTTCTCTTTTCTTGGTTACGAAATTGATCCTAGAACACTCAATGGGACTGCTTCTAGCGTGAAGGATCACACTTACCCGAGAAGAGAGACCAAAGTGATATTTATATGTACTGCAACTCATCCCCCCATCAAGGATGCAGTTACAAGCAGTTTATCCATTTAACTGCTAATTAATTCAAACAATTATAACTTAAAGTTTCCCACCTTTGTGGCTCTGAACCTGTACGAGTCACACGAATAAGTCCTAAATGAAATACAACCATTTTGTTCTATATAATTGCACTAAACATGAACTGATGAGGCTCACTTCATTTTAGGATTTCTTACATTTCCCACATGATGAGCAAAATCTGTTCAATAAATTGAATTGCAAATATACATACAAATGTGATCACTTATTGCATTTTCTCAATGACTTAAACAACTATACATTGAAAATTCACCAATTGAGTTTTAGAGCTATTCAACATTGAATACAATGTCAGAACTCTAAAACCACAAACTGATTAACCTACAATATATATATATATATATATATATATATATATATATATGTATATATATATATAAATGTATGTTGTATTCTAGAGAAGAAAATTCTTGGGACATAATTGCATGCAAGTCAAATACTCCCACATTTCTTTGGTCACAAGGTACTGCAGATACCTTGAATACTTGAATAATCATTAAGCATGTTAAAAACATTAACCTTTAGCATTACAACACATGTATTAACATTATGACATTACTGATGGCTTACACAATACATACAGATTTGTGTAGCTTACTCCCACACTTAAAGAACATCAAATGTTGACTACAAACCCATTTTCTGTACATGTTTGTTGAAAACTGTAACATTCAAAGCCTTTGTCATTGGATCTGCAACCATGTCATGTGTGCTAATATGTTGAATGTCAATCACACCCTCTCTAACTTTATCTTGAACTTTCAAATACTTAATATCTATAAGTCTTGATGCATCTGATCTCTTGTTGATTTTAGCAAAGAATATTGCAGCTGTATTATCACAGTAAAGCTTGATTGGTCCTTCAATGCTTCTCACAATCTTCATCTTATAAATTAAGTTTTTCATCCAATTACACTGTTTCATTGCCTCAAAACAACCAATATATTCAGGCTCCATAGTGGATACTGCTCTTGTAGTTTGTTTCTTGCTCCTCCATGAGACAGCACCATCACACATTAGAAAAATATAGCCATTGGTAGACATTCTGTCATCTATACATCCACTTAAGTTTGCATCAATATAACATACCAGTTCCAGATTATCTACATGATGGTAACACAACACATACAACTGAGTCCTTTCCGTGTATCTTAACACCTTTTTGCCTGCATTCCAGTGAGCCAACCTTGGATTTGATTGAAATCTTCCTAAGACACTTTAACATAAAAGCCAAATCAGGTCTGGTACAAACATGTGCATACATCACACTGCCAATTAAGGAAGCATAAGGTTTATCCTTCATTGTATGCACTTCATAGTCAGTTATAGGACACTGAGATAATTAATGACAACTTATCACCTTTGCCAAATGGTAAATCTCTACCACTGCAATTCTCCATAATAAACCTTTTGAGAACCTTATCAATGTAGGCTCTCTGTGACAAGCCTAACCATCGTTTAGACTTATTTCTAGCAATCTCAATGCCTAAAACATAGTGTGCTTCACCCAAATCCTTCATGTCAAAGCTACTGGAAAGCATGCTTTTGGTTTCTTTAAGCAAATGAACATTACAACTGGCAAGTAAAATGTCATCCACATAGAGAACCAAAAAGATAAAAGTGGACTTTACCATTTTGAAGTAAATGCAGTTGTTAATCTTGTTCTCTACAAAACCAAAATCTGTCACAACTTGATCAATTTTTTTATACCGTTGTCTAGAGGCTTGTTTGAGTCCATATATTGATTTGTTAAGTTTACAAACCATATCTTCCTTCCTCTTTTCAATGAATCCAGTTGGTTGTTTCATGTATATCTCATCATCAAGACCACTATTTAAAAAAGTTGTCTTAACATCCATCTGGTGTGGTTCAAGATCAAAGTGAGCAATGAGTGCTATGATCACTCGAAATGAATCTTTGGTTGAAATTGGAGAGAATGTTTCACTATAATCTAGACCCTCCTTCTGTGTAAAACTTTTTGCCACCAACCTTGCTTTATATCTCTCAATCCTTCCCTATGAATCTCTTTTAGTTTTATACACCCATTTACATACAATGGGTTTGACAGTTGCTGCAGGCATAACCAATGTCCAAACACTTTCTTGTACATTGAATCCAATTCATCCTCCATGGCAGCTTGCCATTGTGAAGACTTTGAACTCTCCATTGCTGCTTGGTATATGATAGGATCATCATGATCACCAATGTCAAATTCTACTTCCTGCAAGTAACACAGATAATAATTGGGAATGGCAGACCTCTTAGGCCTACTTGACTTTCTTGTTTGAATTGGTAAAGTCTCTAGCACATGTGTTGAAGTGGATGCAGGTGCAGGTACTTGCTGAGAAGAATTGGGAATTGATACAAAATGGGATTGTTGTAGTATATGATCATGAAAATCGTACTGCAATGGATCTGCAACAACATCTTGCACTCTATGACTTGGTAAAGAAGGCAAATGTGCAATATTCCTTGTTTGTGAACTCACCATTGGCACAGGTATCAAAACATTCCTAGTGGCATTTTTAGTAAACTCACTTTCAGTGATTTGAGGTTCTTCACATTTCTCTTCAAACACATATGAAGTTTTGGAATAAGAATGTACATCACTGCATTCTTCAATGAATTTGACATTGTTACTCTCCACTATCCTAGTTAATGCATTAGGACAGGAGAACCTGAAGCCTTTGGACTTTTTTGCATAGCCTACAAAATAACAACTAGTGGTTCTCATGTCCAATTTTCGTTCAGTTGGATTATAAAGTCTAGCTTCACATGTGCATCCCCTAGTGTGAAAATGAGCTAGACTAGGCTTCCTACCTGTCCATAATTTGAATGGTGTTGATGCCGCTGCTTTTGCTGGAACCCTATTCAAAATATAATTAGTTGTTTTCACTGCTTCTCGCCAAAGAAATTCTGGTAACTGGCAATGAGAAAGCATGTTTCTAACCATTTCCTTCAGTGTTCTATTTCTTCTTTCAGCAACACCATTCTGTGATGGGTCCTAGGAGTTGTATACTGGGTTGCAATTCCTTCTTGTTCTAGAAATATGGTAAATGGACCCTTTTGTTGTCTTTTCTCTGTGTACCTTCCATAATATTCACCTCCACGATCAGACCTCACAATCTTAATTGATTTTTCCAATTGTTTTTCAGCTTCTAATTTGAAATTCTTAAAACAAGTTAAAACTTGGGACTTCTGAGAAATTTAATATATGAAAGTATATCTTGAAAAGTCATCAATGAAGAGAACAAAGTATGAATTTCCACAAATGGTTCTTGTTGGAAATGGTCGACATACATCTGTATGTATGATCTCTAAGAAACCATTGCTTCTTATTGTTGCACACTTGTTTGTTGAGGTGTTAGTTTTGCCTTTGAAACCGTTAATGCATTCCACAGTATCATTAATATCCAACTTTGGCAATATTCCATTCTTGATTAACCTCATTATCCTTTCTCTCGAAATATGTCCAAGTCTTTGATGCCAAAGCATGTAAGACTTATCATTTAGGGACATACGTTTTGAAGCAGAATGCTCAACACTGAGAATTCCTGGTGATAAGAACATTCAACTTGCCAAAGATCACCATTTGGAAATGCATAACCGAGTAGATTGTCAAACTGATTTTGAAAATAAAACTTAATTTGATTAATATCCCCTACAAATGAAAAACCATCTTTTACAAATTGCATAACAGAAAACAAATTCCTTCTCATGGAAGGAACATAAAGTACATTACTTAAAGTTAAAACATAGCCAATTGACAATCTCAGTTTTACAAAACCAACAGATTCAACTGCAACTTTATTCCCATTTCCAACATAAACATTGTAGACCTCCTTACTTGTTCTCTTTTGGTTTTGAAATCCCTGCAAAGAATTTGTTATATGTATAGAACAACTTATGTCAAACCACCAAGAATTCTAATAAATACAAATCATATTTGACTCTACTATCACAAAAACATTTATTGTTGTTTTACCTTTCTTGATCAACCAAGCTTTAAAGCTAGGACAATCCTTCCTTAGGTGATCCTCAGAATGATAGAAATGACATTTTTTAACACTACTGTAATTTGAACTTAAGTCTACTTCAGTTGTTGCTATTGCTGCTTGTTGGTGATTATCTCATATGTCATCATATATGTACGCTAATGCTTTTGTGCCTACTTATGCCCTGGTTAATCCTGTTATTCCAATTAATATTGTTCCTATATGAATTTTACTAAAAAGTGATTTTCTCAAGTGGATAACTGCTTCTTTATTGAGTATATTAAGTGTAACTTCTTTATCAATATAGCTAACTTCATGTTGACTAATGCTACTTACAATTCTACTTCTATTTTCAAATAAACCTAATTGATACAAATTATATTTATTTCTCTGTGTTCTCTTAAATCATCTTCTAATAAATTATTGTGCTTCTTCTTCATTTGAATAAATATCTTCAACTCTAACTACTTTTTTTCCTTTTCTCCTAAATAGTTCCATTTTCTATTGTCAAAATGATTTATCTTCTTCAAGTTAAATTTTCTAACTTTTCTAACAAAGATGGTGGAAGTGATGAAGATGTGTTATGTTAAACTTGATTTATTTATGTTATTTGTTCTTCAACTTGGTCTACTTTTTCGGCTAAACTTAAAACTAATTGGATAGTTAAATTATTTTGTCTAATAGGGATAATACTACTAGCTACTGGTGTTGAAAAATCTGTTAAACATACTGGTTCTTTATCTAACTTACTAATTTCTTTCAAAACTTGGATCTATTTTCTATTAGTTCTAGAATCGGTCATTAAACTAATAATCTATTTATTTTATAATCTAACTTATCTACTTGTTCACTCAACTCTTTTTGCACTAATTGAATTTTTTGAACTTCTAATTTTAATCGCTTAGCTATTTCTAGTGATCTAAGTTCTACTTGCTTAGGTTTACTATCTATAAGGTCAATAACTTCTTTTCTCTCTTTTGCTCGGAAACATTTGAATATTTTTATTATTATCTTCTAACTGAGATGTAATATAATCTAAATTTTGTCTAATTGTTTTTATGGATTTTTTCTGAAAATGTTCTATCAACTGGTTTAATAAATAATTATGCTTATTATTTTTTAATTTTATATTTTCTACTTGACTAATAATAAGATTTACAATACTATTGGCTTGTGAATTTTCTTCACTATGCAAAATATGATTATGCTTTCTTAATGGAAAATAACAAACTAAACTATTTTGGTCTAAAGTTATTTTTCTTTTTTGTGGTTCGCTAATTTCTAAATTTAGGTAATTTATCATAAGCTACAGTCTACATTTATCTAAAGTTATGGCTAACTGGTTTCTTAGAAACTCTTCTTTTCTCATGGTATCTAAAGTTTGATCTGTTGTTTTTATGCTTCTATAACTCTATGATGCACTTCTGTGGTATTATATTTACTAATAAATGAAGAGTGTTCAAGATAACCAAGATAAAACTTCTGCTTCTTCAAAGTTTTGCTATTTCTTTTGGATATATATGTTAATCTTCTCTTTATGCTAGTTATATTTGGATGACTAGGACAATAAATACCTAGTGGTTGTGGTTGACAAGGTCTACAAGGACGATAATATCTATTATTCATACAAAATTAAACAAGTGTGTGATATTAGTTGTGTTAACGATTTCAGTCCTCAAGGTACTTTACTATTATAATTGTACTATTAAAATGCTAAACTTGGTTTTGATACCAAATTCGCAAAGCAAAGGCCCGGTCACATAGTCGGATGTCCATTATAACAACTAGACATAAAACCTTGCACATGGAACTTGACACGTCTCAGCATGACGACCGCTCACAATGTAGGTATAAGACCTTAAAGGTTGAACTCAGAGATATGAAGAACTCAAAGGTAAGGTCCAGTTATTTGTATAGCAAACATTCAATTATAACAGAATGCTCGAACAAAGTATGATTGTCAATTTAGCAGGTTAATAATATAACTACAATAGTGTTTCCCTGTTTTGGACTAGAAGTCTAATTAAACAAACACACTCAAGAAAGAAAACTTACTTAAGACTTGGAGATTGCTTGAATCTGTACACTTGAACTTTTATTGATATATAAAATGTTTACAAAAATAAGTGTTTACAAGGAATGCTAGGAATGCTTTGGGTGCTCTATGCTTGAGGTGTATTGGAGTAGTGTGTATTGAGGTGTTGTGTCCTTAATATGAATGAAACTCCTCCTTATATACACTGAATGAGGATACTATTGTGTCCTTGGGTACTTGTCATTTGTCCATTTGCTTCTACTGTTGTTGAAATTGTCGGCACTGTTTCTAAACGTGGACTAAATTATTTATACTTTGTCTTCTTTTGCTTTTGTTTTGAACAGCATGTGAACTTGTTGAATGAATGTGATCTTTTTGAATGCCTTGCTAAATGCATGTGATCTTTCTGAATGCCTTGTCTCCCTTGTCTTCTTTCCTATGCCCAATTTGGGTATTATCAAATTATTTTGTCTTGATGATTAAAAGATAACTTTTTTGGATGTTTCCATTAGTTTTCCATTTTTTTTAATGACATAAGCCAAGGGGGGGGGAAATAATGAAATTAGCCTCGGCAGTTTCCAATTTATGCGTTGGATTGAACTAGAACATTTGAGGTGCACAATTAAATTTTTAGAGTGCCAACGAGCCACCAAACCAGCTCTCTCTCTCTTTGATTTCTCCTTTCAGTTAGTTTGATTTGATGACGTATGGAAATTGATCAGGTTTCAAGGAACATTACAAGCAGAATGATTTACTATGGCAATCCAATGAGTTAAGAACCTCCTTACACCAATAATGCATCACCTAGATGCGTGGTAAGGACAGTCGCCTCGGAATGCTAAAGGACAGTCGCCCGGCGACTGTTAGCCGTGGATCATTGCAGAGTGCAGAACACGCACATCAACGGCTGATAGTCACAAACTTCAACAGCTGATAGTCACAAACGGTAACGCATACAGTAGAAGGGTTTTGGTAGATTTCACAGCAATGTTGTAAACCATATCAGTGCTTTCATTTAAACAAGATGTTAGTGTGTGTAGTCATATCCCATATCCAGAATCTTTTGTCACCGAATCAAATATTCACGGCAAACAATATACAATATGCAGACATGAAACTTTACATAAACGCGATACCGTATCTTTGGGAAGTCAAAGAGTTCGTTTGCTTGCTTGCATTTAGCCCTGCAGATAATCCCCAATCTCCGTATTAAAACACGAAATCTCAAATCGAAACACCCGTGGGAAATCAACGAGTTCAAAAGACAGACCTGTTGGCTCAGAATCTCCACTGCCACATTAAGATCCCCATCTGCAGCTGCTAGGGCAACTTCTACCTGTGTCTGTAGCCCATTACCAAGACTTCATTAGAAGATGTTCATACCAGAAAGCATGAATTAAAATGCTAATATCATCTAAACCCGTTCCAGATGTGTGGTAACATATTTCATATCTAATCTCCGCATCCACTAACTCTATCGATATGAATCAATGCAGCTAACAGAATGCGTACTATAGGATGGTTAGCTCATTCGATTAAGGAGAAAAACAGGGCGGTTTAACATCTTACCCTCTCAAAACCCATTGATACAAGCCTTTGGATTTCTTCTTCAGATGCAACATAATCCTGCAATCAAAGGACAAGTTAAACAAGAGACTTATATAAACCAGATGGACTGGAAGAACTGTCAAGGCAAACCTAAATGATTAATTAAAAAGACAAACCTGATGGTGTACAGGAATTTCTGCCGCTGCATTATTTAGTGTTGCCTGCCTGAAAATATCAAGAAAAGAGGTAATACCATTTTCCCGCATACTGCTTACTATTTGCTTTGGTTTACCTCATTTGCTAGAAGAATTTTGAGAACATTCTTACTATGAAGTAAACTATTTAGTAAAAAGGCAGCAGATGTAAACATCCAGAGAATAAATAATTCACAGACGGTGAAAGATGCCCAAAACCAGATTTGGGAAGAAATCGCGCTCTTGCCTTCTTGGCAGAAATTTTGCGGTCAATCAAAAGATCTAATGGAACTCTTAGATTAAGAGAACAAAAGAAACGAGAAAAAAAAACCTTCGTAATCATTCTAGTATAAAAAGGCAGCTGTGGTTACACTCCTCTCTTATAAGTTTATAACATAAGAGAGTAATTGCATAGGTAGGAGTGCATGATAACATTTTAACAAGAGTAAAAGAACAATAAAAGCACTATCCATGACCAGAACAAACTCGTTAAGCTATAAGTATGCATTAAGTTTTTATACCTTCCATCAGATAAATTCTGTCCTGTACCAATAACTGCCGCATCTGATGGACGTTCTGAGTTGCTATTGTCCAAGAGTCTAGCCTGTAAGTTTGATTCTGAATCAGCATCAGAAATAGTACCTCGACCAGATCCAAGTGTTCTTCCTCTCCCAGGAAACATGTGACCATCTTGTGCTGACTTCATTATTGCAATAGGAAGTCATCAAATTTAGTAACTTAATTTATATTCACCAAACATTGAGGGAATGGAATTACAAGAAAGTGTGTATTTCAAAGATTGAATTAAGGTACAACACTCTTAACATCCAAGTGACATTTGATGTAGAATATGGATCTTAAAGAGGGTCGGTAAGTAAAGGGTTTTCAACATTTACATCCTCAAAAGGTGAAAAACACAATACCTGTACAGATGTTTCCCTCTGTGGGATCCATGAAGACAAGTTTCTCCAGATACTTCCAGCAGAGAATCCACTGGTAAATAAAATATTCCATTTTACAACTCTTTTAACATTAATAACTGTAGTCCTTCAAGAAATCGAATTACCAAAATTCATCAGTCAAAGGAAAAGTAAAAGGAACAGAAATATTACTTACCTAGAGGGTGTACCTTGGGTTGAATATGTAGGGATGAAGGCAGAAGGATTCCCACCAGTGCACACAATAAATTTAGGCCTCCTCACACAACTTGACTGGAAGCATAAAGTTATAAAATAAAATAAAATAAAAAATAAAAAGATTAGGGATCCGCGCAATAAATGCATAAGTCCAATTAAATAAGACGAACAATAGTATGTTTCCAAATTGATGAATCATCAAAAGCAGTTTACTCACAAACAATGAGGAGGCCTCAATTTTAGAATAGAAGGATGTTCCCGGAATGAGGAAATTTAATAAGCTGTAAGTATCTGTATTGCAAAGCCAACACAAAGCATTATCACCAACTTCCTCGGGTGACACAACAAAAAAGAAACAGGAGATTAGAATGGGAGAAACTTACAAGCAAAGCCAGACAAAATGCCACATAGGTGTCCCAGTAAAGAAACATTTGGCATAACAACTTGGAACACTACCAGCAAGATCCATGCATACCTGAAACAGATTAACGTAATCAATGTCAGATAATTAATAAAATATATGGCGTAATCAATGTCAGATAATTAATAAAATATATGGCGTAATCAATGTCAGATAATTAATAAAATATATGGCAATGTAAAAGAATAAGAATTAAACATGGCATAAGCATGTTACTGCCATTACCATTTAGCAGGTACATTGAAGAGTCCAAACACGCTGCAGGGCAAATAATGTTTGTGTTAGTAGAAGCCAATGCATTCTCCAGGAACAAACGAAAACAGCGAAAACAATTCAAATGTGCATCTATACAGACAACTGCGCACAATTTAGTGCACCCATTGTATGATCACATGAAAAGCTTCTAAATATCTTATTCTTCATTTTATAAAAGATGAATAAAAATTATTCTAGGTAAGAGAAAGACAATACTTGAAATTTTCTCTCTTAAGCTAGACAATAGAAAAGTCAAATAACAACAACAACAAAGCCTTTTCCCACTGAGACAATAGAAAAGTCAAATATGGTTGAAAAATTAAAAGCACTAACCTTCTAGACTGGTGTCCACTCAGACTTGTCTCTATAACAATCATAGAAAACAAGATTCCCGAGAAGCCTATTGCACATTCATCCATGAGGTACTGAGAAGGGTGAATAGGGTTATAGGATACCAAAAGCGCAATCAGAAGATGTAATACTGCATTGCTTATGGCCAATAGAATGATCATGTACAACAAGCGGACAGTTCCCATGATTCTCTCCAACTCAGAACCCAAAGGAACTAATGCCATCATGTTGAACAACACATGCAGCACTGAACCATGGAAGATAATGGAGGTGAAAATCCTGTAGACTGAACAAGAGAACAAAAGGTTGATGACCATTGGATGAAATCAGTTTGCATACAAAAATGGCATATTATTTTTCTATCAGCTGAATAAATCCTACAAATATAACTTTCATAGATTAATTAATTTAAAAGTAGATACTTTTGATAGAGAAACAAAATGTAGTTAAAAATGAGCAGAGATTCTCTATTTGATTTCAAAATGGGCCGGACAAGTGACCCTAAGGTTGTGCTAAAGTCTGACGTTAGGGGGACTAAATTACGGATTGTTAGGTAGGCTTAATATTTAGGTTTACAACAATCATGATCGGAAATACTGTTTTGAAAAGACTACTAAAAGGTTTCTACGTCAGTGTGCAGGGGTCAAATAAGTTAAGCAGCACCGGTGTTAAAGCCACTTGATCAGGAACTATAATTTAAAGTATCCACATTCACGTAACACACTATCTCCAAATGTTAGAAAAATAATGATGATACAAGACCATCAAATAGTTCATCACTGTAAGTATTAAATATAAAGCAATAATCTTGAACAATGTCATTAATATGTTCATTAGTATAAACTATAAAGCCCCAGTGCTTATAAAATCTGTGATCAAATCATATACGAAACTGCACAAAAACTTGAACATAAGTTGGAAGAGTGGACCTAAGGTGTTTTGTGGTGAAGTCAAATTTTAGTTGCATAATAAAAATTGAAGCAATCAGAAAAACAAGAAAACAAAAGACGTTAATTGCAAGGTCCACAAGAGTATCCAGAAGTGAACAATCGAGAATAATAGTTCTAGAATGAGGGACAAGGAAGCGCATGTTTAACCCCGGGAAGGAGGGTGGCAAAGTTCTACTTCTTTCTAATAACTAAAGATTACCACACTGACAATGAAAAAATTTACCTTGGAATCGGGATACAACATCAGAGGGTGAAAAGCACACTTCGTAAAAGGAGTCATATCCAACCAGGAGGCAAACCAAGTAAATAGTCGCGCACACGCCGACCACCGCTGAAGTAAGAAAAGGAATGCTTTCCCACCATTGCCTCAACCTAGTTTGCAGTCCTGCCTATACATACACCCAAACATACAATCAATCTCAAATTCACTATAACCCAAACAAACACACATACAAACCATATTAAACACTAATTTCAGCATAATTCAATTAAACAAAATGTAATTAAAGAAAATTTAGGGTTTCCAAATTTTAAACAGAGTTGATCCAGGTTTCATGATGCTGAAGCTAAACACAACAAACAAAACCGAATCGAAATCAAACATGAAAATATCACTCAGAAAGAAAACTAGAAGTTGAGAAGTTCAAAGCAGCTAAGTTCACTGTTTAACATCTACCTCCTCATTTCGCAGTTAAAAAAAAAAAAAAATCAAAATTCCGGTTTCCATTTCTGCATTTTCTCAGCAACCAAACGGAAGATAGGAGAAACTACTGGAATTTTCTCGGGACAAAAGGGAAAAGAGAGATAGATCGGATATGAGAATTTACCTCGGAAACGATGTTGGGTCTCATTTTTCTTGGTCGCTCTCTCGGTCTTTCTCCGAGTGAGCGTGACTTGGTTTTGAAACAATCGCTTTGTATTTGCGTTGTGCGGGGATCTCGAATTCTCCAATATCCGCGAACCGTCTTTTTCCCCTCGGATCGTTGAATACGGGCGGGTCGGGATCCACAAAACAAATCGGGTTTGAGATTGGGTTTTTTAGGGTAGTGATATTTGTACGCTCATTTTTACTTATTGCATACCTCTTTTAATTATTGGTTTCGGATCAAATGAATTGAAGAAAATAAAAGATAAAAATTAACAAAGGTGTGTAGGAGATAAAAACGAGTGTGTGAATATTACTATTCTTTTTCCTTTTTTTTTTGTGATTGGATTTGCAGTGGTGATTATGAGCTGATACGAAAACCAAACTTTAGAATTTCTCCAACTCACCATAGACAGGTGCAGTATCTATCCAATAATATGATATCATCAAAGTTCTAAAACACGTTAGACACTAGTCTGGTGATGGCATGGGCCTAGTGCTTAGGTGGCTAGGAGGATATCGTATAAATAAGTGTCTACTTATACTTTAAAAATACATAATTTCATTAGGATAAAAAATTGCAAAATAAGATAACATATAAATGATAAAGTAATAGAACATAATGAAAACATGGAAGAACTTGCATATAATATGTGTTCATCTAAGTATTTAACAAGTCTCTTACAATTTATTATAAAAAATAAAACACAAAATGAAAATTATCTACTTTTTGTCTAAGTGAAAGTCGCGACCTAGGCCGAGGTGCTTAGGCAGGAATGAACGGGCAAGGCAGGAGCTTAGGCGGGCGCCAAAGCAGGTCCATGTGTCCATTCTTATTTTTCAAACGCGTAAAGATTAATGGGGGCGGTGACCAGCCACCTAAAGTTTAATCGGAGCCTAAGCGAGGTCTAGACGACATTAGGCGGAGGTTTTTAGAACAGTAGATATCACATGCCCCACTAAAGCACATGATTTAACGTTTAAAAGAAGAAAATACAGAAAAATAATGACTTATTATATTAACACCCCACAAATTGTTAAATAAACCTCACATATTTAATACACTTCATATTTGCTTTTTCAATTAAAAATTATCTTAATACACTCTACATATTTTCCCATAATACCCTCATACCCTACATTCTTAATATACACTTTATATTTTCTACATATTACATTTTCTACATGCATCTCATATTTTTTATACACCCCACATTTCTCAAATCTTATAAAGCTTTTAATTTGGACAAAAAATGCCGACTGGAATTTTGACAAAATATGTTCTTTGGGATTTAAAACATATGTGAGTTGTTTTTAATTCCACCATTAAAATCCATGTCGTCTGTTTTTAATATCTAGTTGTAATTTTAGGTGTTTAATTCTTCATGTAATCTCTGTGATTTCTAAAAAATAAATACGAACATAGAAGCTTGAAAATGAATCAAAAGCAGGATTAAATAATTATCGATGTCGTCAAAATCACTAAAACAATAAAAAAAATATGAAGTCTTACCTCATGTGAAGCTTCCGAAACATCGACATCGTGTTTCATTCGCCAAAAACAAATTTTCTCAATCAACATGTTTGTAGTTTCATTGATTAGGGTTTTGTTAAACAATAGATGGTATGCTGGATTTTGATAGTTGAAGAAGATAAATAATATGTTAAAAGTGATTTGGGGTATATAATGAGATTTTTGGAGTGCTAATAACAGTTCACTTTTTTTTTTAAAGGAAAACTAATGAAAAGAGATTGAAAACTTTGAGTTTTAATGAAAATGATAAAAATGTGTTGTAAGTGAATACTACAAAGATTGAATTCTTAGGATAAAAATATGGTTTTTCGTTAAAATGAATAATATCAGGAGCTTTTCTTTAAAAATCTTTTTTTTAAACCTAGTAAAGTTAAAATTGTCATTGCATAGTATGATAAATAAGTTATTTAATATTAAATTTTAATGTAGAGTGTTAATACAAAAACTAAAATAATTAAAAAATAAACTCGACAACTGTTGCATCTCCGAACCTTTTGCACTGCGCCGTTCTTTTTGCTCAGCGATTCAGCACGCCCCTCCGGCGCCGTTTTCTGGTCATCCGCAAGTTCTCTCACACCCGCCCGAAACTCCAACATCCAGGTCAGTGTTCATCCCTTATCCATCTCTGCAACTTCCCGTCCCTTATAGCTTATCGTTCTCATCACATCTACTACTGACTATCAAATTCAGTTTGTGTGTCACTTCTTAATTCTTCGTTCTGTTATTCTTTTAATAAGAATTAGGATTGAATTTTTTGTTGGGTTTGTGAATTGAAATTTGAAATTTTGAATCACAAAATTTGGTATAAAGGCGATTAATTTACTTCTTTTATTTCTCTTGCTATTTTTTTCTCTCATTTTTGTAAATTTATTTGTAGAAACATATGGGTTTAGTCCCAATACTTACATTAATTTATGTAATATTGGGAAGAAGAAAAATTGAAGTCCTGTCAAATAAAGTTAAATTTTTTTAATCTAATCTGTAGATACAACAACAAGCTTTATTCCACTAGGAGGTGTCGCCTATATGAATTTTACAACGCCACTGCACTTCGTTATGTATCAATATATTTCATCCTCAAAAGGAATTTATGTATGCATTCGTTTTCATCTTCTTGTTCTTCTGTTCTTGTTTTTAATTTTGACGACATATTAGTTTATGTTCGATTTTGAAATCTTTAAATGTTTTTTTTTTTTTCTGTTTCTGTTTGTTCTATTACTTGCCATGTTTTCAGATAAGTTGGAGTTGTAGACTGTGTTTGTCAGAGTAGATCGGCAGATCGTATTTTGATATGATCATATAGATTTGATATGGTATGGGTTCCCAAGTTCTTTTGAGCAATTTTAAAGGAGAAAAAACATAAGAAGTATCTGCATCAACTAGTTGAGAATTTGGATTTAAGCTAGTTAGTTAGAAGTAAATGGAGTCGTTACCGCTCGATAAGGCTTAGGTTGAATTTTGTTTTGCTATCATCTGAACTGGTATATAGTTGAAATGTAACAAGAACTCACATGCAATCGGCTGTTTTGCTGCACCTGGCAATAGTGAAATGGTTTGGTTAGTCTGGGAAAAGTGTCCCATAATATCACAAATCTACTTTTCAACTCTTTTTGGTCACATAATGTTTCTCATAAGGTGTGATTTCATTCTTTTATGACCCAATTTGCAACAATCAGCTCAATATGTTGATAATTGTTACTATTTCAAGCCAAACTGAAACGGAAAACAATTGAAATTTTGAAAAATATCCGGTTTGTATGGAAGAAGGTGAGCCTTGGCGCAACGAAAGGTTACTACTTTGTGACCAAAAGGTCATGGGTTCGAGTCGTGGAAACAGCCTCTTTGCAAAGCAAGGGGTAAGACTGTGGACGAGTGGGAAGCCTTGTTGGCTTGGGGTCACCCTTTTTATCCGGTTTGTATGGAAATTTAATGATGGTCACTTCTAACATTTGTGCTAATCATGTTTATGTACAGATTCCAACATTTGTTCAAGGTATACTCATTAGTGCTTAATGCTTCAATGGAGTATCTTGTAAGTTTCCCCAAACATTTGTTAACTCTAAATGTTTTTGTCATTGCTATCCTCATTTCAGTTTTTGTATGGTTAGTCTGTTATTTCTTCTATTCGTTTAATGTTCTTTTCTTTCAGGGTTCTGAAAAAAGTACTTCTAGCCAGATTGGGGACCGATCAACCAGTGATGTTGTTGTGAGGATACGCACAGAGGATGGGCGGGATGATCGGCTATATTGTCATTCCCAGATCCTCTTGGAAAAGAGCAAGTATTTCGCTGATCGCCTCTCTGAAAATTGGCCAACATGTCAGATTCTTGACTCACGCAACTGCGTTGACGTATACTGCCAAGAATCAGAATTTGACCACCATGTCAGTGTTCTCCGCCTTTTTTACGTCGCAGTAGATGGCTTAGTTGATAACTTGTGGCATGGTGTAAAAAACGCCATTGGAATTCTCCAGGTGGCTGTCAAGCTTGGATGCCCACAAATCATAACTGCTTGTGTGAACTACTTAGAAGCAGTTCCCTGGGAAGAGTCCGAGGAGGAGGAGATTTTAAAGATCGTACCACGCCTGGGATCACAAGTGGAGCCAATTCTTGCCCGTCTTCTTCCAGTCAATCACTCATCAATTATGGGGATATTTTTGTCAACCATCCGATTTGCCACATCGTCCCCTCCTCCAATCATGAATGATCTCAAGTCTTCTGCCCAGGAGCAGCTTGAGTACATGCTTACTGAAGATGATGATGCCCCGCTCTTAACAGCCGATGATGAAGTCAAATCCGAGGTGAAAGAATGTGTGAATAGACTATTTGGAAGATTTAGTAATCTATTAGAAGCTTTGTTATGTGAAGTAGAATTATCTTCTGATGGAGGGAAGATGCAGTCGTTTCAAACGCTTTTATCAGATCTGTCGTGGGCATGTCAGATATTAACTAAGTTGGAAACTATGAGGGAACTTGTCTGCAATTGGATGGATGCATCGGATAAAATAGTTAACGTTGTAAAGCAAGCAAGGCCGACAGCTGAACTAATTGAGACAAAGCTTAGGATTGTTGAGGTTGCAGCAAAGATTCTAGAGGCAATAGGTTACGGCACTGTCATTTTGCCAACTGCAAAACGGCTTCATATGGTTAAGGTGTGGCTTCCTTTTGTGAGGGTTGCGAGACCAGTGATCGATTCTGCCACAACTACCGGTGATGACGCTCCTACGCTAAAGATGGATAGTGAACTGTGGCAATCCTTGGAATCCACATTTGTTTCCATAATTCTTACACTTCCATCCGTCGAGCAGGCGGAGATATTGACTGAATGGTTGGAGAATGAACATATTCAATATCCTGACCTGACTGAGGCATTTGAGGTATGGTGTTACAGATCCAAGGTTTCCAAAAGAAGACTATCATTTATATCGGTGAACCATGAGAAAATCGATACACATTAAGTCGTTAACCTCTTCACTTGATCCTTTTCAACCATTTTCGTAGCTACTGATTTCTCGGACACCCTTTCTTAACCAATGTGTTTTGCAAAAGCTTGGGGAGATTGGGGAAAGACCGCGGGAAGTAGATGGAATATTTGAATTAGTAGCTCGAGGGTATCATATGTCATTTTCGGGTCTCATAACTCCGATGCAATATGAGAGCTTCCGCCAACATCTTTGCAGTATCCATCTGTGACTGGCAGGCAACAAAGTTTGATGCTGAGCAGTTCAAATATTTTTCCATCCAAGTCGTTGCAGCTTGAAGCATTCTCTGTGCGCAAGACTCGCTCAACGATCCTGACCCTGTGCTGTGCAGATTTGAGTTATCAGTATGAAGGAAGAAAGAAATTTTCCCCGGCCAATTGTCACTTACCAGTTTATGGTGACAAGTGACGAGAATGCAGAGTTATTAGTTTGAGGAGGAGAAGCAAGATTTTTCTGATGGTACAAGAAATGAGATTGTTTGAGCGACTTTCTCCAACCACTCCTGACCCTTTAAACGCCAGACTTAATTACTGAATATTTGTTCATAACCATCAGAACACCTACAATGCTATAACTTCACAGCTAGCTTTCTCTGAAACACCATATTCCCAAAGCTAATTAGTCTGAAGCCAACGGAAAAGAGAAATTGAATGAAACTATTTAAATTTTGAGATTCATTGTTTTTACACCGCATGATAGTGAGTGAACTAGATATACAGACTTAGTTTGGTCGTACCAAGCCAACTCAAGGCATAGCATGAGGTAATGAAACTATTTAAATTTCAAGATTCATTGTTTTTACGTTGCATGGTAGTGAGTGAACTAGATATACAGACTTAGTCTGATCGTACCAGGTCAGCTCAAGGCATAGCATAATTTAATGAAACTATTTAAATTTCGAGATTCATTGTTTTTACATAGCATGATAGTGAGTGAATTAGATATACATACTCAATCTGATCGTACTAGGTCAACTCAAAGGCATAGCATAATTGCGTAGGTAAGGCGAGACTTCTTTGAGAGTGACCTTACAGGTTGGCAGTGGTTGAGGAGGGTAATACAAGTCAAGGAGAAGGGCGAGCTCCAAACTCATCAATCAGTGTTGCTTTGTAAGCAATTCAAGCTCAGGGAGGCAGGCACAGGCTGCAAGGCCAAATCAATTAAACCAAACTAACCTAACGGCAATCAAATGGGAGGTGAACATCACCATTAATTAAACCAAACTAACCTAACGGCAATCAAATGGGAGGTGAACATCACCATTACCGTCGGGGTTTAGCAAAGTTGAACTCTTTATACTAGCACTTTGTCAGATAAAAAGGAATACAAAATTGGGATTGAGTTCTGTGCTTTTGAATCTTTATCAGTAGTTCATCAAATCTTTTGTCATAACTTGTTATCATGTAATAGGCAAATTGCACAAATGGTGATTAGGATAAATGATTAGAACCAACATCCTTCATTTAACAGTGGATAGATCAGACCACCAGCAAGTCCACTAGTTTGGACAACAAACTGCTCATCAAAAGAGAAACTAAATATCGACTAAACTACGTACCCCAGAGGAAATGGAATCAGAATCCACACTCCAACGATTTTCAGAACAAGACACCGTCAATGATCTTCAAATCTGTATCTGACAGATTCGGATAATTGGAACCTAAACCCTAATCCACTTCTTTCACAACTCTGTTCAGATGATCCCATTCCAGGTCACCGATTTCTACAGTGACTGAATCCTCATTATTTATGTAAGCCAACAACTTCTCCTGAATACTTTCGGGGAAGCTACACTTCTCTCCGAGTAGTCTTATAAATTCTTCAGATCCTTCCACATCTGCTTTCTGTTTCATGTATGTCATACAGGCAGCCACAACATCCCTGTCTGGCGTCCACCGTGACCCCTCAACAACTGAAAGTGCTTTCCTCATCGACTCAACTGTCTTCTCAGTTTGGTCATGATTGAGATAGCCCTTTGCCAGATAGTACCAAGTCTTCGCATCCGGTTTCCCACCCTTCAGCACTATCCTGTTAATAATGGATTCAGCCTTGTCAACTAGGCCTTTTTTGGTATAAGCACTGATCAAGAAATTTGGGATACGAATGTCTGGAGTTAAATTCTTGGATTCCCATTCGTCATAGATCTTCTCGGCACTTTCAATGTCGCCAACCTTCAAGACTGAGGTTATTATACTTATATAACCCCTATTGTATATTTTCAAGTGCTTCTTGTATAGTTCCCACAGTCTCATAACACTATCTTTCTCCCCTAGTGCTGCATATTGTGTCATAAGGTACTCATATGCTCCCCTCTTTCTTTTAGAACTTGGTATCAGTTTCTCAGCCTTCTCTAGCATTGCCAAAGCCTTTTTCACATTTTGTGTTTTCGTATAACCATTTGCTGCATTGGTATAACTATCCCAATCCATATGAACCTCGGGATTGGATTCCCACTCTGCCATAACCTTGTCAATTCCCTCAAGATCAGAAGCAGCTGCACATACATTGAGCTGGATACAATAAGTGTATTTGTCACGACCAATTCCCCTCTCTTCCATTTCACTCATTAGAACATTGAATTTGTCAGTGTTTCCACTCTGATAATACAAATTGAGCAAAATGTTATAGGACAACGGTGTCCTAGCAAACCCCAAATCCCTCATCGTCTGCATAATTTCCTCAGCCTTTTCCACAAGTTTTGCATGAGCAAAGACGTTCAGTAGAGCACAGTAAACATCCCGACCTTTCAACTGTTTTGGAATGTTGTTAAAATAATCCTCAGCTTGTTTTATTCCATGAACTTTTCCAATCAAATCAAGCCTGATGGCAACATCGGGAATCGTAAGCTCAAAGTACCGTTTGTCAGACACCCACATTGATACCTGCAAATAAATAAACAAAATCAAACTTTCAGAAGTTGGGTTGCTACTTGATAACATACTAGACAAGACAATCACTCTCCAGAAATCCAAGTATCAAGATGATGAAACAGATGAAAGCTTGACCATTTGGGGTGGTCTTATTTTGAATTCTAATCATGGCTCTCAGAGTTAACAGTCTAAATGAATATGAGCTCCTTCTAAGAGGGATCCCCTTCCATTCTTGGAGCGAGATAGGACAGTGCCCTTGTATGGGCTGTCTCTTGACCATGTATTGATCATATAGCAACCATATATAATGGGGCTAAAAAGGGCCAAACACTGAACTTTAAACGGCCACTACATGGTCAATACATGGCCTCGAAATGGTGGATATGAGGGCACAATCCTATCCTGCTCCAATAGCAGGATCCCTCTTATACGGTTCCATTTAGGTCAGAAGGCTTCCATTCAACGGCCATATTTCAATATCCTTCGGGTGACATCATCAACGCAATTTATTCCTTCTTTCGTAAGCATTGACCAAAGCCACTCACTCTGGCACTTAATCATTCCCACGTCCCATTTTTACGTGCTTTTCTTTGACCTTAAGATTTTGATGCCTTACATGAAGTGAGTTTTTCGTTATGTGATGTTTTAATTCAATAATATTATGTCGTACCCAGTGCACAAGGCTCCCGCTTTACGCAGGGTCTGGGAGAGGTGAATGTCGGCTAGCCTTACCCCCATTTATGGAGAGGCTGCTCCCAATTCAATAATATTATGTGAAGTAGAAAAAACACGTGATATGTCATTATTGAAACGAGTTGTCAACGTATTTATTTTATGCAAGATGACTTTTTATTTAGTGTATAAAGGACACGTGTGAACCAGAACGACGCATGACAGTAAACTTGTTCAACGTGAGTTGCTTTCCTCAGTATATATTAATGTGACCATGCTCTTGTTTTAATCTTGACCATCCAGTAAATTCAATGGATCGGATTGTACATGCCAAGCTCTAGATCAAACTGTTTTTTTTTTTTTTTGAACAAACGATATTATCTACACTAAGGGGGAGGGGGTGGGCTTATCCTCACAATGGGCTAGCAATAATGTAGTTCAAATTCGTCTTTGGCGAGAATCGAACCTAAGACCTCTCACTCACAAATGAAGAGGAATACTACTAGACCGTAGTAGTAAGTGACAGATCAAACTGTTGTTTGAAGCTCCAACTTAAACTGTTATTCTGGAAGCTGTGGTTATAAATTTAGGTTTAGTGCCTAATAGAAGCCTTGTTCGAAATTAGAGAGTTGGTAAATTAGTAACGACTCTGATTAGTTTGGTCCATGGTCCATGGAATGTTTAATTTAGTTAAACATAACCAAGATAAGCAAAAAAATCAGAGGCCTAGATAGTTCAGTTTAAGGAAAAATTAAACAGATAATTAACAGATAAACTAAACAAAACACATTTACAAGGACAGAAAACCACAAAATTAATTAATCAGAGCAAAGCTTAATTATTCCTTTGTTTACAAAGCATTAGAAAAAGGATCAAAGTGGAAGAGAAAAGAGAAAAATAATAATAAAGATGGGAATTTGCTGGGGTTTTCTGGGTGATCATCCAACACCACTAGGCTCTTCTGGGTACAAGTATCTATCTCATCATTTTCTATTTTTCATTTTTCAAACTATGCCCTATAGGTCTATATGCAATCAAACGCTGATAGGAAAACAATTAGGCTACCCTATAGCACAACTTCAATCCATTGACAGTTCAGTTTCGCCGAGTTCAACAGAATAGTTGATAAATTAAGTAAAATCCTGAATGAGAACTCTAATTTATTATACCCTATAACACTTTATTGTGGGACCAAAACAGGGCAAAAACAGAGCTATAAACAGTCACTATATGCATTCAAAAGGAGATAGGAAAACAATTAAGCTACTCAATTAGCACAATTTCCATCCATTGACAATTCAATGCCACCGAGTGCAACAGAATATTCATTAATTTAACTAAAAATTTGAATAAGAACCCTAAATTATTTTCATTTCCACATTTTCCAGGCAACCAAACAGAAAATAGAAAATACTAGTACCTCAAGAGCGTGCTTGTGCTTCTTGTACTGCCTGAGCTCCTTGATGATGGTGACGAGGGCATCTTTGTGTGCGGTTCGGCCTTCTTCGACCCATTTGTCGAGAATCGGCGTAATGGGGGCCGCCGGATCTCCGGAGCGAGAAATCCGACGGTAGAGGGTGTTCAGTGTGCCTCTCCAGGACTCTCTGTAAGGACGGGCATACGTCTCCGTCGAGTAGAGCGAAACGCCCGGTACGTTTCGGAAACCGAAACGAGAGTAGAAATTGAACAGCGACGTCAGGCGAGAGCGGTTCATTTCGGAGAGAGAGGGAGTGGCGGGGTTCAAAGCTGGGCAGAATATGATGAACGCGAGGAGAAACGACGTCGTGTCCACATGAACAACAAGATAAAATTGTAGAAATGAATTTCAATTTTAATTCAATTGGAGTAATGATCACTTAATTAAAAATCCATGATCATTCCTTAACTCATCAAAATATGGTTATTTTCATCAACTTTACTAGAATTCCGTCAAAATGAGTTATGTTAGAAGGACCATTACTACAACTGAATTAAAGTTAAATGATTATTGCTACAATTTTTCTTGTTTGGTTTATCATATTTGTTCCTTGATTTAAGCTTACTTGCGTACGTGACTCATTTTGACATAAATTCTAAAAAAATTGACGAAACGAAAAAGATTATAACTACACGTTTTGATGAATTAAAAGACTAATAAACACAAATTTTTAGTTATATAATTATTACTCTAATTAAATTAAAATTTATAAATTATTGCTACAATTTCTCCTCAACAATAAATAAGCCTAAAGTACTTCGCTTTTCCATTTTCCCTGAATTTATTTATTTACCGATATGCCCGTGAACTTTGAAGTACCGGTGGATGTGAAATACGTACAATAAGAAGGGTAAAACAGTAAACCCAACCCAAACCCTAGTCGACTAAACTATATTAACTCTCTTGAGCGATTCTCCACACCCTTAGCAGCGCCGTTCCTTCGTCTTGAGCGATTCAACACACCCTTTTCCGACGCCGTTTTATCGTCTTCTCCAAGCTCCTGCAGTCACTTCTGAAACTCCAACCTCCAGGTCAGTGTTCATAGCTTTTCTCTGTAATTGCATCTGCCATCGCAATGTATATTTTGTCTTAATTCTTCCTTTATGTTATTCTTTTAATTAGAATTAGGTTTGGATTTTTTTTCATCCTTTCAGTATTTTATACTAATTTTTGTTTGTTTGTCGAAATTTTTGTTTAATTGGAGAAAAATATCGTTGGGTTTGGTCCCTTACACTCGATTTTTATTTTGTTTTTTTTTAATATCGCAATAATTAAGGAACTGTCAATAGTGATTATTTAATCTGATTTACTGGCTTTCATATTTCTGTATATCACTTTTTCGGAGGAAGTTCGATCATCTGAAAGTTACATTGCAGCTCAATTGTTAATGGAAGCTACCAAATGCCATTATTTTTTATACCCTATTTTTGTTGCTCCAACGGAAAGACGGGACACAGAACCGAGCGCAATGGCGTTTTAGGATTCATATAGCTGACCCCACTTAGTGGGAAAAGGCTTTGTTGTTGTTGTTGTATTGAGTTTTGTTGCTCTGTTTTGTGGTGGGTCTTGAATCTTAACTTGTGTTATACTTATTATCTGAAATTCGTAATGCTGTGTAAAGCGGTCTGCCCTCGTGATCTCGTGAGGCTGGCGGGATTTCGCTTTCCATTTTACCTCTTTGGTGGTTGTACTTTGGTTTGTTCTGTTTCTTGTTTTACAAACTAAGATAAGAGGCATAATTTTGCATTGTTGGTTTCCTTTACCCGCTAACTTGTTTCATATATGTTGTATTTCAATATATTTCTCATATAACTCAGCTTGCTTGCTGGCTAGATTGTAGGGTTAATTGACGTTCTGCGTTTTCTAAATTTTTCTTTTCTATGTTGTTTTCTGTGAAGAATGGAAAACACGATCAAGCATGCTATTGTGATCAAGGTTATGGGACGAACTGGATCTCGTGGGCAGGTGACTCAAGTGAGAGTTAAGTTTCTGGATGACCAGAACCGTTTCATCATGAGGAACGTCAAGGGACCAGTCAGGGAGGGGGATATCCTTACCCTGCTCGAGTCAGAGAGGGAGGCAAGAAGGTTGCGGTAATCATCTGAGATGGTCTTGTTTGTCGATGCTCCTATGTCTGAGTTTAGGTTCTTTGCAAACAACTGTTATTTTGTGTCACTGAATGACTATGCTTTTACCATTACTGCGTACTACTAGCGTTACAGACTTTATTTTTGTGATGAGATGTTATGGTTGTTGAGCAACAATTTTAGTTCTTAAAAGTTACAATGTTTTGTTGCTTCGTCGGCGTTGAAATTTGGTATCAAATTTATGCTTCGTCTTCCTTTTGAATAGTGAAAAAGGGATTTGGATCCTCTCCTGAGCTAATGGAGAGGATCCTCCTGACCACTAATCATGGGCAGTTGGATTTTTATCTAACGGCTATAATTATTATAACTTTAAAGAGACCTTCCTGTTTGTAGCCGTTGGATAAAAATCCAACGGCCTATGATTAGTGGTCAGGAGGATCCTCTTCATTAGCTCAGGAGAGGATCCAGGAGAGGATCCAAGTCCGTGAAAAAGAACTTAGCATATGTTCTTTCCCTAGCCATTCAGATTTTGCTAATTTTAAAACTTTTTCAAGCTATTTGCAAGAGAATATACGTCATATGATTCTGGTTCTAACACTTGGTGAATGCAAATATCTGGTGAGAAGCGATTCAATCAACAAACAAGAGCCATCGAATCTTGAAGCGTCGGCTGTAACTAAGCATGGTGTTAAGGTTATTGGTAGTATGACGGAGCCTAAGTCGAGTGGGCGAAGGCTTTCTAGTCTCTGCACCACTGTTGGGCGGATTTGATGTGTTATGAGGTCATTAAGCACGCCCTAAATTACTCGGAATAATAGAACACCTACGAACCATGGTTGGAAGCAAATCAGCTACGAACCATGGTTGGAAGCAAATCAGCAACAAAAAGACCCCAAATTTTGATAAAATTCACATGGTCATCCCAATTCTAAAGAGGGTGCTAAGTATCATATTTGCCCCCTAAATTTTTTGGAGTTCTCACATTTTGGTCCTTCAAATAATTTTTTCTTTCCGATTTCGTTACAATCTTTAACAAAACACGTCCGCTGGATTTTCTTGTGTTCGTCGACAAGCGAATGAAGTGCCTATCGATTGGCTCGCTTTGACATTTCTCCGGGTTCGAAAGAGGTTGGTTTGATTAAAGAATGTTACGAGTTTCTAATTTGCTCAAAACCTCAAATTTTACTGCAAAGTTTTCAAATTATATTAATTTACGTTTTTTTGTTTTTGATTATCTAATTTTTATTAAGTTGATAAATTTCTTTTGCCAATTTGGTGCACATGTGGCTTTCGCGTTAATTCATATAGGATTTCACGCATAATATGTCATCAATTTAATAAAAGATTAAACAATTAATCCGATCAATGACATAAAATTAATACAATTTTAATACATGATGTAAATTGAGAAAACTAAATCTTTATCGACCAATTTTTAATTTTTATTTTATATGGAGAATCATGGGTGATGTGAAATAAATTTCATAACGAAGGGTAAAAGAGTAAACCTAACCCAAACCCTAGTTGATTCAGAATCCGAACTATTTCCTTTGTTTCACCTCCTTGCCCTGCGCCGTTCCCTCGTCCCGAGCGATTCAGCACTCCACATCGCGGCGCCATTTTTATTGTCTTCTTCTTCACGCTCTGTCTCTCTCACTCTCTTCTGAAACTCCAACCTCCAGGTCAGTCTTCATCTCTCTCACCCACCACCACTGTAACTTCCCTTCGTCGATTGCTAATGTTTTTTTTTAATTTTTTCTCTTTTACTCTTAACGCTTCGTAGTGTTTCCCATTTATTTAGAATTAAGCTTGCATTTTCAATTTCTGAATTGAAATACGAAATTTAGAATATAAATTTTGGTTTAAGGTGATTAAGCTAGTGATTTATGCCCTTTTTCAATTTTTAATTTTCTTGCGAATTTTATTTATCTGATTTTTTCCACTTGATTTGTATAATTTATGTGTTTAAGAACCCATAATTATTTAATTTGTTCAATATTTGGAACATTTGAGGCAGACAGTGTCCAATAGCGATCAAATTTATGTAATCTCATTTGCTGGGTGAAGGTGTTTTAAATTTAATCAACTAGGGTTTAGAGCTGATTTTCAAACTTTTGTAGCTTGAATTGCTGTTATACAGAAGCCATGGCCACTGCTGATATAGCTGCTCCGGTGCTGGAGCCGACACAGCCGCACTACGACGTGAAGCTCTTCAACCGATGGAGCTTTGATGATGTCCAGGTTTCTGGCTTTTTAATATATGATGAATTTGATAAAGCAAGGCTGAGTTTGGTAAAACTAAGTGCAGCTGGACTTAAGTTCCTGATTGTTTATGTTCAGAGGTACATTAGGTTTCGTGTGGATCATGGTCTAAAATATCCATAATATCTCAATATTTCTATCGAAGTTTCCGTGTTTTTGTACTACCGATATTTCCGATATCATCAATATTTTAGACCTTGCTAAGTCACTCAAGTATATGCATGTATAAAGTGTAAAATATTGTACTAATTCATTATATATAAATGATTATGGTGTGTTTAAACTTCTTTCATTAATTACTACATATTTTCTACACTCACAATGTTTGCCAGCTCGCTATATAATCAACTTAAATCAGTTATATCTATCATGCAATGCATTTCCTTCTAATTTTTTGTGATAAACTAATAGATAATTAAATAAACATCATGCAAAGTTTTAATAAAAATTTCTAAGTTTTTCTTACAATTTCCGTGGTTTTTATTCAATTTTAATCGATATCGATAATATCCCGATATTTCCATCGAAATTTCCGTGTTTTTGGACTATCGATATTTCCGATATCATCGATATTTTATATCTTGGTGTGGATATTAATAATGCTTTAGAGTGGACCTGTAGTGGGTCACCATAGGTTATGTATTCGTTTTGCATTTCCATGTCGGTCGTTGTCTTGGTTTAAAATAAATTTAGATATCTTTATGGCCTACAGTGAAAGTCATAGGCTAAGTTTGTTATTATGATTTTAGCGTGTATTTCTGTAAATTTACAAACAAACAACAACAACAAAGCCTTATCCCACTAAGTGGGGTCGGCTGTATGAATCCTAAAACGTCATTGCGCTCGGTTTAAATATAAACATGTTATACTCTGTGATGTGAAACATTTAGGTCAGTGACATTTGACTTGGTTAATTTGTTTTACTCACATCTACTATTTATACCATGTGATGTGCAACATATAGGTCAGTGACATTTCACTGGCGGATTATGTTGGAGTTGCACCTTCCAAGCATGCGACGTATGTACCTCACACTGCTGGGAGATACTCTGTCAAACGATTCAGGAAAGCTCAGTGCCCTATTGTGGAGAGGCTTACAAACTCACTCATGATGCACGGGAGAAACAATGGAAAGAAACTCATGGCTGTCAGAATTGTTAGGCACGCGATGGAAATTATCCATTTGCTAACAGATCTGAACCCAATCCAAGTTATTGTTGATGCTGTTGTTAACAGGTACCTGGACGGGAATATGTTAATATCTGTCTCATAGTAGTAACATATTTTGCCTTGTAATTACTTGTATTTGTGACACCTTTTTCTAATTCTTCTGTTGTATGTCTTCTTTCTACCGACCAGTGGTCCACGTGAAGATGCAACTCGTATTGGATCTGCTGGAGTTGTTAGGCGTCAGGCTGTGGATATTTCACCTCTGAGACGTGTGAATCAGGCTATCTATCTCCTCACAACCGGCGCTCGTGAGTCTGCTTTCAGGAACGTCAAGACTATTGCAGAGTGTTTGGCCGATGAACTTATTAATGCTGCCAAAGGTTCCTCTAACAGGTACTGACGACTTGTTTCATATGCACGTTGCCTATTACTTGTTATTTTCTCTCCAAACTCTTATTTCTGTGCTTTTTTCATCTGTTTCCCTTGATTCATTGGTTTCTTTCCTGACTATTTGTGCTCCTTTTTGTGCAGTTACGCAATCAAGAAGAAGGATGAGATCGAACGAGTCGCTAAGGCCAACCGTTAAGGAGCTGCCGAAATTTTTTATGACGCGGGAGTTTTGTCTGCGTTTTGTTTATTCGATTGTTGCTTAAGAAGTAGTCGGATTTACCCTTGAGCATGAGAATTGTGTCATTTTTTTTGTTATGAAGATCTCAATTAATCTTGTTGAGTTGAATTTTATTTGAATTATGATACATTTGAATAGTAAATTTTCAAAACCTTAGTAGCTGTTGACAAACAACCCCACTCGGGGTAAGAAGTTGCAAAAACAAGAACATAATTGTATAAAATCTCTTGTGAAAAGTTTAAATTTAAATAATAAAAGTTGGAAAAACACTAAAACCATAGGCTTTTGCAGTATAGAAAGGGAATTTTAACGAAAAGTTTCTGGTACTGTTTACTTAAACGAAAATTCATATTTTTGCACTAAAAAATCAATTCTGGTACTATTCATTTTATCCTTTAATTTGTTATTATCGTTAAAATTCAAAGTTTTCAAGTCTTTTTCATTAGTTTTCCTGTATAAAAAAAAATTAAGTGTGTAAAGAATATGTGTATGGTGTTTTATCATAGTTTGCCGCCATCTCTCTCCTCCCCTTAAAAGTGATTGCTTTCTGTCATTTTGATAAAGCATAATCTGGAAATTAGGATTTTCGATATAGACACTTTAAAAATTTGAAATAAATAAAATAGGCAAATTCACTTTCGGTCCTTACAGTTTAGTTAAAGATCACTTTTGATCTCTATTGTTTCAACTATCTCAATTTTAGTTCATGTAGTTTCTCAAACTATGTAATTGAATGACACATTACATTTTTCATCCAAATTTGAATTTTAATATAAACACTTTAAAAATATAAATAAATAAACTAATAATATAGGCAAAATTTCACTTTCGATCTTTATAGTTTAGTTGAAGTTCACTTTTATTCTCTATGGTTCCAATTGTCTCAATTTTAGTTCATGTAATTTCTCAAACTACGCAATTCAATGAAACGTTACATTTTTTATCCAGTCAATTAACTACTAAACTAGAAAAAGCATGTGTCACTTAGATGCATGGGCATTTTAGTAATTTAATAGCAAATAGATAAAAAAAAAATACAGCGTGTCCTCGAGTTGCATCGTTTGCAAAAGTACAAGGACTAAAATTGATACAATTGAAACCACAGGGACCAAAACCGAAATTCAATAAAAATATAGGGACCAAAAGTGAAATTTGGCCAACAAAATTAGAAGAAAGGTAAACTAGACCCGACCCGAGATCCAAAGCCCTAGCTGATAAAATGACCCTCTTCCTCTCACTCTTAGCCGTTTCCTAGTCTTCAGCGATTCAGCACGCCCTCCCCGGCACCTCTCGCTCACTCGTCTGAAATTCGAACCTCTCGGTCAGTCCTCTTCTCTCTCACCCACCTCCGCCGCTTCCCGTCGTTGATAGCGTAACTTTCGCATAACATCTGTTACTTACTGTGAAACTGGATTTAATTATCATTAGGCTATTCCTTTAATTAGAATTAGATTTGAATTTTTAGTTGGGTATGTTGATTGAAATGCGAAATTAGGGTTCACGGTGCTAAAGTGATTAAGTTAGGGATTTACTGATTTGTATCCTTTTCCCCTTTTATTTTTATTGGAATTTTATTTACATCAGTTTCGTTGCTTGATTAGTAGAAACATATGGGTTAGGGTTCCCATAATTTTTTAAAATTTATTTAAAATTTGAAGCATTTGAGGCACTGTGATTGTTCTGCAATCTCATTTTCTGGTTTTTTGATATTATTGCGAAGTTTGATTATAAGCATATTGCTTTGCAGCTTGGTTTTAATGGCAGCTATTACCAAATATTTTTATAATTTTTTTATTGTACCAACGACTTATCGCGCCAATGCTCAGACTTTCCTAGCTTTAATTGTGTTTATACAGAACCATGGCTGCTGCTGATGTACCTCTTCCTGTAGCCGAACCAACGCAGCCTCACTATGACGTGAAGCTGTTCAACAAGTGGAGCTTTGATGATGTCCAGGTTTCTGGATTTTATTATTTGACTTAGTGAATTATATTTTTCTCTTATCTGTGATGATTTAGATGAAATAAGGTTTCCTTCAACGTGTATGTTTACAGCTACAATAGGCTTAATGTAGGTAGGTTTGAGCTATTATACTCTGTTTTAGAATATACTGATGGTTGGATACTAACTGAGGCAACTTTTATGTTCGTTTTGTTGTTGGGTAGTTGTAAGTAACATGACGGGTTTCTGCCTCAGCCTCAATATATTGATTGGATTTGTTTTTTTAAATGTTTAGAAATGTGTGTGGCCTCCTTGTGGCCGTCTTGTGTTAAATTCACTGTAGGCATCTTTATGTTTGTTTCTTTGTGGGTCGTTGTAAATAACGTGATGGATGTGTGGCTCAAATGTCAATAGATTTATTGGATTTGATCTAGAAATATGCGTGTCCTCCTTGTGGCTGTCATGAGTTAGATTCACTGTATGTCTAACAAAGTAGGCTTAAGTTTATTGCACTTGTTTCGGTGACATGTATGTTGTGTCGTCCTGAATATGCTGATTTTGTTTTTACTGTGATTTTCAAATTTATACTGATAAAGTCAGCATTTATGTATGTTTTGGTTTATTTCATGTGTATCTTACAGCTTGTCCTCGCTATTAAGTGTTTCTATTGATTGATTGGTTTTTTTGCCTCAAGTTGTTTTTTGTTTTGTTTAGACGCTGAAAAGGATTTTGTCGACAAAAGCTTGTTAATTTTATTGTCTTGCATCTTCTAATGTATGGACTAATTTTTTTTATGTGATTCTTCATCACATCTATTTCCCTTATTTATGTGGAATGATAACGTATAATTTTAACATGTAGGTCAGTGACATTTCACTGGCGGATTACATTGGAGTTGCACCTTCCAAGCATGCAACTTATGTACCTCACACTGCTGGGAGATACTCAGTCAAACGATTCAGGAAAGCTCAGTGCCCTATTGTGGAGAGGCTTACAAACTCTCTCATGATGCACGGGAGAAACAATGGAAAGAAACTCATGGCTGTCAGGATTGTTAGGCACGCGATGGAAATTATCCATTTGCTAACTGATCTGAACCCAATCCAAGTTATTGTTGATGCTGTCGTTAACAGGTACGTACGCAAATATGTTAATATCTTTCTCATGGTAATAAGATGTGCTGTGCTTTGTGTAGTCCCTTGTTTGATGCTTGACCAGATGCTCATGTGCCCTTTAGTATAGTTTTTCTGATTACATGTTGATTTTTATATCTGTTTGGATTACAATGGATATGACCATTCTTCTTCTTTGAATTCTGTGTGTTTGTATATCCTTGTTTTATTTCTCATGTTGTATGTCTTCTTTGTGCCAATCAGTGGTCCACGTGAAGATGCAACTCGTATTGGATCTGCTGGAGTGGTTAGGCGTCAGGCTGTGGATATCTCACCTCTGAGACGTGTGAATCAGGCTATCTATCTCCTCACAACTGGTGCTCGTGAGTCTGCTTTCAGGAACGTTAAAACTATTGCTGAATGTTTGGCTGATGAACTTATTAATGCTGCCAAAGGTTCCTCTAACAGGTAGTGCGCTTATTTGCCTATTACACTTTATTTTCTCCAAAGCTCTTTCATCTGAGTTTGCTATTTCCGTTTAAGTTATGTTCTTTCCATTGATTCGTTGTTTCTTCGCTGACGATTAGTGGTGTTTTATCTGCAGTTATGCAATCAAGAAGAAGGATGAGATCGAAAGAGTTGCCAAGGCCAACCGTTAAGGGGCTGCGAAGAAGTTTTATGCACCAAGGAGAATTTTGTATGTGTCTTGTTTAATCACTCATTATGTAGAAGTTATCGGACTAAGCTTCAAATGTGAGACATGTCTCTGTCATTTATGTTATGAAACCAGTCTTGGATTGTGTAATTTTATAGCGTTAGATGCGCATGATTTGAATTTTATTAAGATTATGCTTTTTGAACTTTTGATAATCATTTCGCACTTGTAATGGTGGTTACTTGGAGAGTCACCTGGTTCTTTTGGAAGTGTTGCCATGGTGGAAGTGCACTTACCGCTCGGGGCAGGCGCCCACCATGGTACGATGCCCCCTAGACCTGTAAACAGGTCGGGTTTATCGGGTTTGGGTTGGGTTCAATCCGACCCGTTAAGTTAACGGGTTATCCGAACCTGATCCGTTAACAATTATTATTATTATTATTATTATCAATTCGTTAACAATTATTATTATTATTATTATTATTAGGGTAAAAGACTGTTTACTACCCTCATGTTTCATGGTTTTCAACATTTAGTACATCAAGTTTTTTTCGTCTCAGAATCATACTTAAAGTGTAAATTTTGGGACAGTCTCATACATTCGTTAGTCAAACTGTTAAATGTGCCGTTAATTATGACATGGCGCCTATGTGGACAATGATTGGGCGTCACGTGTCAGCCACGTTTTTTTTTTCTTTCTTTTTCTTTCTTCTCTCTTCTTTCTTCTTCTTCTTCTTCCTCCTCCGACTGCAACTTTTTTTTTTCTTCCTCCTTCTCCTTCTTCCTTCCTCCTTCTTCCTTCCCCTTCTTCTCCTTCTTCCTTCTTCTTCCTCCTTCTTCCTTCTTCTTCCTCCTTCTTCCTTATCCTTCCTACTTCTTCCTTCTTCTTCCTCCGAATCTGCCCAGATTCGGCTTTTTTTTTTCTTCTTTTTCTTTTTTCTTCTTCTTCTTCCTCCGACTGCGACTTTTTTTTTTCTTCTTTCTTCTTCTTCCTCCTTCTTTTTCCTTCTTCCTTCCCCTTCTTCTCCTTCTTCCTTCTTCCTTCTTCCTTCTTCATCTTCCTCAAAAAAAAAAAAAAAAACCTTCATCTTCCCCAGATTCGAAGGAAGAAGAAGGAAGCAGGAGAAGAAGGGGAAGGAAGAAGGAAGAAGGAAGGAGGACGGAAGAAGGAGAAGAAGAAGGAAGAAAAAAAAAAAAAAACCAAATCTGGGCAGATTCGGACGAAGAAGAAGAAGAAGAGGAAGGAAGAAGGAGGAAGGAGAAGGAAGGAGGAAGGAGGAAAGACGAGGAAGAAGGAAAAAAAAAAAAAAAAAACTTCCCCAAATTCGGAGGAAGAAGAAGGAGAAGGAGAAGGGAGAAGGAAGGAGGAGGAAGGAGAAGAAGGGGAAGGAAGAAAAAAGAAAAGAAAAGTTGCTGTCGGAGGAAGAAGAAGAAAGAAGAAAAAAGAAAAAAAAAAAAACGTGGTTGACACGTGGCGCCCAGTCATTGTCCACATGAGCGCCACGTCACAATTAACGGCACATTTAACAGTTTGACTAACGGATGTATGAGACTGTCCCAAAATTTACACTTTAGGTATGACTCTGAGACGAAAAAAATTTGATGTACTAAATGTTGAAAACCACGAAACATGAGGGTAGTAAACAGTCTTTTACCCTTATTATTATTATTATTATTATTTGCATAGAGTTTAATTTTTGTTATTAAGACTTTATTAAAATTACTAAAACATCAACTAACGGGTCTAACGGATTGACCCAAAGTGATCCGTTATTTAACGGGTTCATCCGTTAGCGACCCGACCCATTAAGCATCCACTCAAATACTAATATTAACGGGTCGGGTAGAATTAACGGGTTGGGTCCAAAATGCCAAGTCTACCTACCGCCACCCACCGTCCTTTCAGAGGTTGGTAGCGTCGGCAGTGTTGGCGGTATCAGGGGAGTTTTCCAGCTTTTTTAGGTCATGATTAATTCAACTTGATTTTTACATTGTGTAAAAGATTGAAAATGAATAGACGACACCCCTCGTTGATTGGTACATTTCATCGTGACCTGGCTTCCGGGCAAGCACACAGGATTTCACAGAAAATGCCTTAAGTGTTCGTCCTAGGGTTCAAGTACAAGAAAAGAGAGGTAAAATGAAAAAACAAAACAACTCGACGTGCAGCACCACCATCTCTAGTAGCCTTCTGAAGCAAAGTTGTACTCAACCGGTAAGTTGTCGTCGGATAGCGGATAGAAGGAAGTTATTTGCGTATGCCATTGGCTTGACGTCGGGATGTGGCACTGCTGAGAAAGTAAAAATCTGAGCGCAATCTGGTCCTTCGAAACGAATAAACGCACCCTTGTTACCGAACTGATCACAGTAATTCGGAGCAGAAAAAACTGTGACGAGTCTTTCATCATGCTCAAACTCATATCCCTCGCCCTTCAGTTCGTGAGATCGCACAACTAAACTTAAATCGTTATCCTGCAAAAATCGTCTTGTCACGTCGCCACCAAAAGAAACACCTGAACCTCGCTTGCTTGGGCCTCTTCCGGGTGTAGCTTGTGGATCACTCCACAGCAATTCACACATCAACCCTTCCTGCGGAGGTTCACAAAACCTATTTATCTCTCTAATGTCGCTCAATTTCACTCCATCGACACTGAAAAGACCGCCATGCGTTACAAAAACCTTGTCGTTGATTACATGAGCCAGCGGTAAACAGCAAAACGCTTCAGCAAACAACTCCACAAAATTTTCACCTAACTTCGACCGGACCTCGCCCTCAAAACCGTATATCATGTTCATGTTCTTTGTCTCATGGTTTCCTCTTGCGAGATGTATCGCTGATGGACACATGCACTTCAATGCAAACAACGTTAGGACTACCTCCAAAGAAAAAGATCCCCTGTCGACAAAATCTCCGTTGAACAGATACGGATTCTCCTCCGATGGAAGCCCGTTGAGCTCGAAAATATTTACCAGATCATAGAACTGACCATGCACATCGCCACAGACAGTAATGTGATTGCCAGCAGGAACACTTATATCAACCAGGGAGGGCAGGGCTCGCAACAGTTCTTTCGCCTGTGAGATGATTTGGAAAGCTTCTCGCGGGTGCAATGTCTTCTGGTTCTTGAAATCCTCCATCATCTCCCTCACAAAATCCAGAGTAACAACAATATCCCCAGCTTCACCGGCATATAGGTGGTGGTTATTTACTCGACTTTCGTTGCAACTGCCACCGCGCCACCAACATTCCCCCACAGCCGCCATGACTGCCACACCACTATTGTGGCCAACAACTGCAGTCGCTTCTTGTAACGTCAGCATCGTTTGGACAGATTCTTTCTGTTGGAGAATGATAAAATATTTATTCGACCTTCGTCAAATCGTTTGGGATTATATAGTTCTAATCTCCTACATTAATAAGGAAACAATATCCATGGGGATTTAGATTTACTTGTCGATTTAGGATTTTCTCCTACTTACATGAGGAAGTAATATTTAGGTACAGTCGTTGTACTTGCGGATATAGGATTCATTTTTAGGAAAATTAATAAAAAAGCTTCAAAATTTTGAATTTTAACTAGGGGTGGGTTCAAAAAACCGAAAACCGAAAAAAACCGAAAACCAAACCGAACCGAAACCGAAAAAACCGAATCGAACGAAAAAACCGAACCGAATTGAAAAAACCGAACCGAACCGAATTCTTTTGGTTCGGTTCGGTTTTAGTGATCTAGAAACCGAACCGAATTAATTAAATTAATTTTTTTATTTAATTATTTGTTTTGGGTATTATTTTCTAAACCCAATTTGTAAGTTAAAATGTGCTAACCCAATGTGTTGCCAAACTTTAAGCTCAAAATATTTAAAAAATGCCTATAAAAACTCTAAACCCTAACCTATTATTTCTCCCCCATATAAGGTTACAGAACCAAACCTCTTCCCGAAGTACCTACATCCATCTCCATAGCACTGTCTACTTCTGCGCCAGCTTTCTTTTCCAAATCTACTCTCATATAACATGTAACATAATCCATAAACATTTATTTCGGGTAGATTACTTGGGTAATTTGTGATGGAAAAGAATCCAACACACACTAAATAAATCCACTCACGCATTACCTTTACTAATCAAGTTGTCAACATGCAGTTACAAGCAAACAACACTGATCTTTGAACAACATCATACAATTTAACTTTTCTAAGTCATTTGTACGATTTTTGTGTGATTTTTGTGTTGTGAGGTTGTTAGTTTGGATTTTGAAAGACTTTATTGATGATTTTAGTTCAACTTTAAATGTTTATTTTCATTGTCTTTGATTATAGTTAGAATGTTTATTTTATGATTGTGTTGGATATGTTAAAATTTAAAATTTCAATGTTTTTCATTTTTTGAAAAAAAATAAAAACAAAAAACCGAAACCGAACCGGAAAAAACCGAACCGAAAAAAAACCGAACCGAAAAAACCGAAAAAAAATTGAACTGAACCAAACCGAACCGAAATTTCGGTTTGGTTTCGGTTTTGGCAAAAAACCGAACCCACCCCAAATTTTAACCAAAAACCGATCACTAACCTTATTTAATGGTTAGGACAAACCCAATATAAAACTAGCCCAATAAAATTTGTCCAACCCCTGAGTTTCTAATTTTACCCTGACAGCAAACCTAGCTGTGTTTATTTGTTTCGTTTCACTTCATACGAAGAGAGATATAAGCTTTGTACATTTTCTACAGATATCATATTCCTTTTCTCTATGCAATTTTCCCATTTCATCACCCCAGTCGCCGATCTTCTTTTCCGTTAAATCAATGAGATCCCATCTCACTTGATTCTATGGCTCTCCGATTGAACAGGTAATTTTCCCATTTCAAACTAAATCAAGATCCAACTCTTCATTCGCCATGGAAGGGAAGGCCAAGCTTCGGCCTCTTCCAACGCCTTCTCCTTCATGTCGAAAGGGTGGAGGGAAGTGAAGCACTCAGCCGACGCGGATCTTCTATCGATGAAGCACCGGCCAAACGAGTTCAAGAACCTAGCGACGTCGTTCGACTGCGAGCTCGAGAACCTCTTCAAGTTCAACTTCCTGCCGTCGTCGGCGGGGATTCAATCGTTGGCATTGCAATCGACCGAGATAGCCTTCGTCAAAAAGTTGCAGTCCCAAGTCGAATCTTTCTTCCTATATTTTGTGAAATTTGAGTTCAATTTTGTGTTTTTGGAATACCATTTTGGGGTTTAGGCTGATTGTAAAATGGGTTTGCCAAAGTTGTATCAACGGGGAAAAGATTCGGGGTTTAAGGTTATTAAAAAAGATGTGGTGATGCTAATAGTATGCTTTAGCCACATTTTGTTATGAGCTTAAAAGTTTGAAATGAAGATGAAAGTGAATAATTTGATTATGATGATTTATCAATGTCTTTTGGATATTTTATAGCATTGTTTAGTCTCGAAGGTCATATGCATATCCAGTGTTCTAACGTCTGATTTGAGTCACCTGTGCCTTGTATTTTTATTTTGTGTCATGGGATAGCCTAGTTCCAGGCTTGTAAATCTGAGAATATTATTAAGGAAAACTAATGAAAAGGGTTTGAAAACTTTGAGTTTTAATGATAAGGATAAAATAAAGGGTAAAGTGAATAGTACTAGGATTAACTTTTTAGTGTAAAAATGTGGTTTTTTGTTAAAGTGAACAGTACCGGGTACTTTTCGTTAAAGTTCCCTTATTATTATCATAGATTCGCTTGTCTCGACAACTTTGGATTGTACTAATTTCGAAAGCTTGCAAAAAAGCCCCCATTCGTAATTATGGTATCTTCATTCTTGGCACATTTGGTGTTTTATGAGAGAAATTCCAGATCAAAAAGCCAAAAGAGGCTAGTTGATTACTTATGGAGCTGTTCTATATCCGACATCTATTTGGTGTTTTATGAGAGAAATTCCTGAATTTATGACATTTCTCGAATAATAGTACCACATCTTATGAACCAAAAAACCATAAATCACTCCTCTTAGGTCCTCTGTAATGTAATGCATATTCACATGTTGGTTCAGTTTTAGAAATAATGCTTATCTTTTTGTTTGGATTCATAAATAGTGTCTATATATTGATCCGGTTTTATAAATAGTGTTTACTAATTGGTCCAATTTCATAAACAGTGTTTAGTTTTTGGTCCAGTTTCATAAATAATGCTTAGTTCTTTGTTCAGTTTAATAAATAGTGTTTCTTTCTTGGACTAGGTTCATAAATAATTTCCACCCTTTGGTTTTGTTTTAGAAATGGTGTCTCATTTTTTATTTGGTTTCATAAATAATGTCTCCTTATTGGTCTAGTTTCATAAATAGTGTCTCCTTATTAATCCAATTTCATAAATAGTGTATAGTTCTTGGTCCACTTTCATAAATAATGTCTAATTCCTGGTCCAGTTTTATAAATAGTGACTTAGTTCTTGGTCCACTTTTATAATAGTGGCTTAGTTCTTGATCTAGTTTCATAAATAGTGCCTAGTTCTTGGTCATGTTTCATAATAGTGTATAGCAATTGGTACAGTTTCATAAATCGTATCTCTTTCTTGATCTATTTTCATAAATAGTGTCTAGTTCTTGATCCAGTTTCATAAATAGTGGCTTAGTTCTTGGTCCACGTTCATAATAATGGCTTAGTTCTTGGTCTAGTTTCATAAATAATGCCTAATTCTTGGTCACGTTTCATAAATAGTGTATAGCAATTGGTACAGTTTCATAAATAATCTCTTTCTTGGTCTATTTTCATAAATAGTGTCTTTTTCTTGATCTAGTTTCATAAATAGTTTCCATCTATTGGTTTAGTTTTAGAAATAATGTCTCATTATTGATTTGGTTTCATAAATAGTGTCTACTTATTGGTCCAGTTTCATATATAGTGTCTCCTTATTTTAAGGAGAATTAGAATGACATACTTTGATAAAAAATGTATATATGGTCAATAATGGTACCATTTGACAATTTGACAACATAAGCATCTAGACATCCTATTAGTATACATATACCCCGGATATTACTAAGTTCGTCCTTTTAAATATGGCTAAAATAACAAAGACTTGTAACTCAATTGGTTAAAACATTGCACATTTACTCTCGAAATCTGGAGCTTGTCCCTCAATATCTATAGCAGAAGAAATAATAAAAGATATGGTAAAAGTTAAAATTCATGCATGATTGTGTTTCCTATTTGCTATAATTATACAAGAGTTTATGTCATTGTAATTGTAAGGTGCCGTTAGCTCTGACTCTCGAGATATTTTCCAAAACAGTAGAGTCTTTAAATGACAGAAAACTTGAAGAGGTAATATGGACTTCATCCATGTTAATTTTCACAAACAGACATTTTTCGTTGTTTCAACTGGTTTACCGTTAGGAGCTAATTAATTAATTACATTGGGTGTTGATTCGTATCCTTAAGAAAATGTTTAACTTTATTTTAAGTTTTTATGTGATTTTTAGGCTTTAATGAGGCAATGGAATATTTGTAAATAAATGTAAGTTTAATTCTAAATAATTCTAACAGGTCTAATGAAAGTCAGGGGCATGGCTGGAAAATAAATTTTTATTTTGCACGTGGGGTTTTATTGTTGGGTTGTTTTCTTTTAGTTTTTGTCCTCTTCATTAAAGTTTAAAAAGTTTGGAGAAGCTCTTTTCATTAAAGCTTCCATAAATTAATGCTATTAAAGAAGGTTTGTGATCAGTGGTGGATTCAGAATTTTAAACTCGGGGGCTCCCAATAATAAAGGTCAAAAAATTTATAGACAAAAACAACATTGAAAATTTAAATATAATACATTTCATTCAAAAATCATATGCAAAACAATATTACAAATTATAAAATCATAATTCAAGCGTCCATTACGAGGTTTCATAAGTTACTAGGGAGTATCTAAGTTATTGATTATCTAATATGGACTACTAATTTAAAACACCAGTCAAATAAAACTCTCGCCAAACTCCCACTATCTTTCTAACCAAACACACCATTTTTCTCTTTTACTAGTTTCCAAACATCCACTTTCTCTCTCACTAAGAACACAGCTGCCATACCTCCACCAACCGCCTCCCTCCCCATTCTCCCAAAGCCAGGGCAGCTCCACCCCCAAATTTCACCAACCCATGACAGATCATACCCATCTTACTAACCTTATGTAGGAAATTTCACCCATAAGAAAAATTTCTAAGGTGGTTGAACTAATTTGGGGAAATTTGGACTTATGTACTGCCCCGCCAGACGACAGATGGAGGAGAAGTGGATGGCACCGATGGATGAGACCATGGCAGAAGCAAGGAGGAGAGAGGTTGGAAGGGTCCCTATTTTCTTTCTTCTCCGTGAAGAAGACAGCAACTGTAACCTGCAACATGCAACCTACAACCTGCACAGACCTCATGCTCGAGTACGAGGGGTCCCCGGAAATTTCTAACAACGATTTAGGATCGCCGACGGGTCCTGGGACCTCCCAGGTCACTATGTGGATCCATCCTTGTTTGTGGTGTAGTGTAGGCCACAATGTTTATGAAACTGAAGGAAGAATTAGGCACTATTTCTAAAATTGGACCAATAAGTACACATTGTTTATGAAAACAAACAAAAACGAGAGTTAGGCATTATTTTTGGAACTAGACCAAGAAGTAGGTCACACTGTTTTTGGAACTGCACCTATAAGTAGACACTATTTATGGAACTGGACCAAGAACTAGGTAATATTTATGAAAAATGAACCAAGAACTAGGCACTATTTATGAAACTGAACCAAGAAATAAGCACTATTTATGAAACTGAACCAAAAAATAAGCACTATTTAAGAACTAGGCCACACTATTTATGAAACAGAACGATAATACAACAGTGTTTATGAGACTACAAAAATTTAATGAAGTCATGAAGAAAAGAAAAGACAAAGTTCACGATGTAGTTTTTTCACAGAGAACTAGTAGTTATTTATAGAAACATGTTATTTAAAGAAATGTTTGCCCACTGTATCAATCGCAAACATACAAAAAGTAATAGAAGGGGGTTAAAGTCTTCCCCAATTGTTACAAAAAGAAGTAGCAGTTAACATAACCAATTAATATTACAGATATATACTAATATCACCCACTCACATTTTCAGCAGAGATCATTCTCCTCATCATTGCCACGTTGTATTTTCGTTATCTCAACCTGTGCTCTCTCCATAATCTGCCTCTTCTGTAGTTCCAAGTCCTTGTGGAAATCCACCCTCATCTTCTCTAAAACAAAATTAATCGATTTTGTAGTGTTTTTTTGAAGTAAAATTCATAGATTTATGGAATCACAAACATTCAAATATATACCTCTTCGTCGATGGTGTGCTTGGATGAAAATTTTGGCTTTTGTTCGACTTTTTTTCAGCAATCGATCAGCCATTGATGACTTTTAGAGGTATTCAACTTGATTTTGATCTTCCGATTACTGAATGTTGCTAGATTTTGAGCTTCAAATTTCAAATTTTAGGGTTTTTGGTTGGTTTACAGTAGAAGAATAACCATTTTCAAATTTTAGGTATTTTAAGGGTTGAGTTTGGTGGGAATTGATTGTGTGAATTTAGAGGATGACAATATTGTAAATATATGAAACTTTTAGCTGGTTGTGTAATTTTCCGTTAGGGATATTTTTGTAAATTGACTTTTTAATGTTTTGGGCTTAGAGAATTCAGCTCGTGTTCAAATTTTAGGGTTTGTCCTTATTGTTAATATTTAAGTCCTTTTGATTAAAGAAAATTTTAAGGTGGTTTTTTGTTAAAATAAAATTGGGTCAAATTTTTTTCATTAAAGTTCCCTTTCTTTTTTCTACATACCTCCTTATGTAGAAAAATAAAGAAGGATCGATGTGTGAGAGAGATTATGAGTAAGTTCCTAAATACTTTATTTAACTTTGATACTTGGTTGAACCATTTTGAGTTCGCTTCTTTGTGAGTGTATGAAGCTAAGTTTCTTCCATTTACACCCACCGTCACATCTCGGCCCGAGTCCACCATATCCAGGGCCCGCTTTACTACTGTAGCACGATATTGTCCGTTTTGGGCTTACCATTCTCTCATGGTTTTATTTTTTGGAACTCACGAGCAACTTCCTAGTGGGTCACCCATCCTGGGAGTGCTCTGGCCTCCTTCTCGCTTAACTTCAGAGTTCCTACGGAACCCGAAGCCAGTGAGCTCCCAAAAGACCTTGTGCTAAGTAGGGATGAGAATATACATTCAAGGATCACTTTCTTGGACGATGTGGGATGTTACACTCATAGGTCATGCACCTAACGATGATGATGACTGCTATTTTTTCCTTACTTTTATTTATTTATTTAAACACCGTGATATAGCTATTTGATTTATAGTTTTCATATTTAGTTTTTGATTTCCAGTTTTAACTTTTTTGAAAAACGAAATCTAAAATTTTGTTTGGTAACTATTTTCAGTTTTCATAAAAACGAAAACTAAAAATCTAAAAGTGAAAACTCAAGGAAGTAGTTTCAGATTTTGGTCTTCAGTTTTCAATTTTTTTGAACACTGAAAACCAAAAGAAATTACCAAATAAGATTTTTTTTTCAATATTAAAAAATGTGAAAACTGGAAGCGAAATGGTTATCAAACAACTCCTTAGTTAAATGGAAATTAACATTTGGGACCAAAAGTGCACGTTTGGTTAACATGGATCTCAATTCACAAATTTATAGTTTAGGAACAAAAATTAAACCAGATTGACAGTTTAGTCACCAATATATGAACAAAAATTAAACAGGACACAAAATTTCAAAGAAATGCCTTAAATATTCATCCCAGGGGTTTGAGAAGTACAAGAAAGACAGGTAAAATGAAAAGAACAATGTCTACGGGAAACTAATCACAACAATATACTGCATTTGTCAACATGCACCAACACCTTCTCAGTAGCAGCCTTCTGAAGCAAAGTTGTACTCGACGGGAAAGTTAAGTTGTCAAAAAGCAGAAGCAGCCAGTGGTTCGACGTTGGGAAGTGGCACGCAGCGGCAGATCCATAGAGGGGCCAAATTATCATTGCAAACGATTAGTGGTGGGATATAAAAGTGAAGGAGAGAAATATTTTCTCAAATCAACGGAGAATGTGTCTTCATATCAACTGGAGATTTTGTTTAATGAATGAGCTGTTATATATATTTTATAAAAAATGATAAATATTTTTAAGACTTGAAATACAACAAATACAAACCCCTATACATGTCACTTGCAATTGAGAGGTGAGTTGTTCATTTTTGTATAGGGTCTCAGGGCACTTGTAGGTCAAATTTATATACAATTAAATCATCAAGTTGACACAGAGTATCCGCTGTAGCAATAGTTAAAACAAAGATTACGATTACAGGTTTAAACCCCGGCAGGAAAACTTTATTTTTTTTCTTTCTATTTTATCATAAGCAGTAGTTGAATAAAACCATTGAAAATTTCTATGTTATCGCAAGCAATAGTTAAATAAAGGGAACTTTAACGAAAAACTTTCGGTACTATTCACTTTAATGAAAACCCACATTTTTACACTAAAAAGTCAATCCTGGTAGTATTCACTTTACTCTTTATTTTGTCCTTATCGTTAAAACTCAAAGTTTTCAAGTCATTTTCATTATTTTTCCTTTAAATAAAACCATTGGAAACAAAACGCCAAGTCGGGATGTAGCTCGTTATGCATAGGTACGAGGTTTAATAACCTGCATCTTCATTTTTCATTTTTCCTTTTATTTTTGTTCTTAACAACATGTTATTCATCTGCTTTTTTCAGGTATCTCATTTTCCAAGTTCTGTTTTGCTCTCTCTATAATTCTTCAGTGAAATACGCAAACAACATCCCCTTAAACGTCAAATGCAATTTTTTTTTTTGTAAAGTTGTCTTGAGGCATTTGCAGGTCAATCATTTGTAAACATTTATATATAATTAGTTGCTCAAGTTGTCATAAGCATCTGCTGTAGCAATGGTTAAACCAAAGTTTATAATTCCGGGTACAAATCCTAGCAATGGAAGATTTTTCTTTTCTTTATTTTTTTTTATCTCAAGAAATAGTTAAATAAAACCATTGAAAACAAAATGCCAAGTTGGGGATGTTGCTCGCTATGCAAGCGGAAGGCCCGAGATTCGATAACTTGCATAACCATTTTTCATTCTTCCTATCATTTTGGTTCTTAAATGACATGTCGTCCATCCATTGTTTTTTGTTTGTCTCAGTTTCTAAGTCATCTCCTGATCTATCTCTCTGCTCTCTCTATAATGACATGAAGTACGGGGTTCGATAACTTGCATTTTCCAAGTTCTCTTCTGCTCTCTCTATAATTCGTCAGTGAAATAGGGGAAGGACATCCCCTTAAATGTCAAATGCAATTTTTTTTTTGTAAAGTTGTCTCAAGCAATTTGCAGGTCAAGCATTAATAAACATTTTTATACAATTAACCACTGTTCTAAAAATCTCCGCCTAGCGCCGCCTAGGCGCTAGGTGGTTGTCAACTGTCATGATTAATGCCTAGGAGTTTGAAAATTAAGAAAGGGTGTCTAAACCTGCTGAGGCACCAGTCTAGACCGCCTAGGCACCGGCCTAGCCCTTCTAGACCCGCTTAGGTTGCGTCTCACTTAGACAGAAAATATATAACTTACATTTTTAATTTTAATTTTTTTTCAATAGATTGTAAGAGACTTGTTGAATACTTAAATGAACACACCTTATAGGCTTGTTCCCCATGTTTTCAGTATGTTCTAATACTTCATAATATATATGTTATTCGATTTTGTTGTTTATCATCAAAGTATATATATTTTAAGTATAACATACACTTATTTACACGAAATATAATAGATTTACTTAAATCCACCTAGGTCCTGCCTAACCGCTTAGACGCTAGGCTTCAGTCCACCTTCCGACTAGCCTACCGTCTTTTAGAACCTTGATCATGGATGGTCCTATATGGCAAATACCAACATCTTTTATCATTTTGCTCCTACTCCAACTTTGTAGTGATGCCTCCTCTTGTACAATGGAATATATTCTCTAAATCCTTTTGAAGAAAATATTGGGTTGTGTGTATGAAAACCTAAATACTAGTAGTTAAAATATGTATAACAAATATTGATAGAGGGGGCTGTTATTGACCAAACTTTTATGACATACCAAACTCATGTTTAATGCAATGAAGAAACTACCATCTTACTAAGCAAGAAATCTTAATGATAATCGAAAAATAATAAAATAAATACAAATAAACATAATATTATTTTTATCAGTAAATAAACATAATAGTCTGACATGTTTTAAAGGAAATATACAGTTTTAAAAGATTAATGTTTAGAATAAAATTAATGTCCAATTGTAAGTGAGAGGTCTAAATAGATGAAGATATTTTTTTTTTCCTGAAAACATATATATGATATTATCTACCTTAAGGGTGGGGTGGAGGGGTGGGCTAAATCTCATGATGGACAAGCCATAATAATTTGGAGAGAATCCACCTTTGGTGAGAACCAAACTTAAGACCTCTCACTTACAAGTAAAGAAAAATATCACTAGACCGTAAATTAGTAAATGAATTACTTATTAAGGAAAATATCCATTACAATCTCCACGAAAAATGGTAAGATTAAATGTAACAAGTTTATTTTATTTATAATTTATTTATTCATTCATGTCTTCTTGCCGTCCTAAATTTTAATATTCTCAAAATGAATAATTATTCTCTTCTACTTTTAATATACATTGAATATATAATGAGTGTGTCACTAATACTAAGTGTGATATCTAAATTTGACTCTTATAAATAAAGAATTCGATACCTAATTATGGCTACCCACTAAGCTTATCTTAAATCTTCACCATTGTATACATTAAAAATAGGCCTAATTCGTAAAAATAAAAAATAAAAAATAGGATTTAAGCCTATGTGATGAAGTCTGTTAGGATTACACCCAAAATTGAAATTTTCATCAACTCTCCGTTATTTATTAGCATATGAGCCACACATATGAGGCTAAAACGGAACTCTTCATTAATTGGGAGGCTACTTTATCTTTTTAGCCCCACATGTGAGCCTCATGTGCTTGCAATTAACGGATAATTGACGAAATTTTTAATTTTGGGCCTAAATACTAACAGACTTCACCATAGGGGTCTAAATCCTAATTTTTTGTTATGCCATGGGCTAGCTTCCGACTACCCTATTATCATGGGGACTATTGATCCAACTAAGCCTTAAAAATAACACAAAGACAGTCAATCATGTGGTTTTACCAAGTCAACCATATGACACGAGGGGTTTTGTTACATCCCACATCGTCCAGGGGAGTGGATCATATAAGCCTTATATGTATATTCATATCTCTACCTAGCACCAGGCCTTTTGGGAACTCACTGACTTCGGATTCCATTAGAACTTCGAAGTTAAGCTAGTTTGGACGAGAGCATTCCCATGATGGGTGACCCATTGGGAAGTTCTCGTGTGAGCTTCTAGAAACAAAACCGTGAGGGCGTGGTTGGAGCCCAAAGCGGACAATATCGTGCTACGGCGAAGTCGAGTTCGGGATGTGGTGGGGGCCTGGGTCGGGATGTGACAATTTGGTATCAGAGCCAATCCCTGGCTGAAAGTGTGCCGACAAGGACATCAGGCCCTTAAGGGGGGGGGTGGATTGTTACATCCCATATCGTCTAGGGGAGTGGATCCTCTAAGCCTTATATGTATATTCCCATCTCTACATAGCACGAGGCCTTTTGGGAACTCACTGGCTTCGGATTCCATTGGAACTTCGAAGTTAAGTGAGTTCGGATGAGAGCATTCACATGATGGGTGACTCACTGGGAAGTTCTCGTGTGAGTTCCTAGAAACAAACTGTAAGGGTGTGGTCGGGGCCCAAAGCAAACAATATCGTGTTATGGCGAATCGAGCCCGAGATGAGGTGGGGGCCTGGGCCGGGATGTGACAGGTTTCTTTAGCCAACAAGCTTGGGGTATGAATTGGCTAAAAAATGCCAAGGATCTTAACTTGATTAATTCTTTTCTTGAATAAAATAATATAATTGAATTAAAGAGTAAAATGGTTGGGTTAAATTAATAATAGGCCAACCACAAAAATTTGGTATCGAATTCGACATTAAAATTCTAGCGGAATAAGAATATATATTTTTTTGTTATGGAGATTTTCATCTCTGAACACTCTCACTTTAATTTAAAAGTTTCTTTGGACACCCCATTGAAATTTATAATATTTCAAATTTGACCCTAAATTAAAGCTCACTTATTAATATTAAATGAATATTAAATCAACAAAAAGCGGCGATGAAGCATCCAAGAGGAAAACCTAACAAGCCTGCCGTCCAAATTCTTTGTTCTTCTCATCCAACTACTATTTTGTACAATTGCATTTTCAAATTGCGTTTGTTCTACTCTTCATTTATGGTTACCCTAATATAATCTAGAGGCACTGAAGGAGATTGAGGATAAAAGGGGCATGTTGGCGTTATGTCAGTTTAAAGATGCCTTTGGAAGTCTTAATAGGCATTAGGCTCTTTTAAATGAGTTATTGTTAGTGTTAGGCATGCTACTATTGACTCAGGCCAATAGAAAGATTGTATGATGTTATTGTTAGATCATAAACTTCTGCCACAAGTAAATAGAGCTTCTAATCAAGAGACCGTGTTATAGTGGGGTTAAATCTATGTTAAGTTATTTTCTATGCCTCGTTAAGCCAAAGACTTTAAATATTTTTTTGTGTATGCCAAGTGATAATCACAAACCGGTCGAGTATTGATTTAACTCAGTATGTAATTTTCATATAAATGTAAGAAGATAATGTAGGACAAGTTACATGAAAAGGGAAAGACAGAAAGTAAAGAAAGTTAGACACTTGTTATTTATTCAACAACGAAGTAATAACTTGAACAACAAATTAATAACTTGAAGAAAATGCAAATTACAAACAATCAGACAAAAATTAAATTTATTCGGACAAGTCCAACTGCCAATCGGGCAAGTTTTTAATAATAGTAAAACTAAAAACGAAATCTTTTTATTATTTGCGTAATTATGAAAGCATTAAATATATATAAGAAAGTCATGCATGAATCTAAACAAGCGACAAATTTTGAGTGGGCAGTAGTGCCATTCACGAAAATCCAGTGACAAGCTGAGCCTCACATGAATTTTCTCCGCATGAAGAAACTGTGTCCAGCCTCTACATTTTTATTTTATTGATATAATTGCATTCAAATAAAACATGGCAACTGTGGATGCAAATTTCTTCCTCCTTGATCTTGGACAAAATTGCACCTACAAATTAAATAACACCTTTGGTTATGGCCACAAGCCTCACGCGCCCACGATGAATGGGGGGGCTTTGGCCAAAGAACCTCCGATGCCAAAGTTAGAATTTAGAGAGAAATAGTGTTTAGAGAATTTTGGGATTTTTGCAAGAGTGTTGGAATTGGTTTTTTGGTGAGAATGAGAGTATATTTATAGGGATAGGGGTGGCTAGGGTTTTTTGGGTTTAATTTAGGTTTAATTAGGAGTTACCAAATAATTAAAAAGGGAAAATGGTGGAAAAGGTAGAGAATATGATAGGCTCTTTTTGGATGGGAATGGCCGGCCCTTGGTGTGATTTTTGGGGTATAATGGGTGATTAAATTAGCCTTTAATATATTGATTATATTAATTGGTTGAGGATGTTATGGAATGTTTGAAATAAATGGCTAATTGAATAAGGAAAAAATGAGGTAAAAACATATATGGAATGAAATAGGTTTTGAATTGTTACCCATTTTGGGTACTCCTGACTTGGTTGATGGATGATTCTCCACTGCTCGCGTGTAGGAAACTCGGTATGCCTCGAGGGTATTTTTGTCCTCTTTTGTCCAAAAGTCCACGTGTCGCCTAGTGAATATTTTTGGCTCCACAGCAACCACGGCCACTGACAAGTAGCTGATCAAAGCGACGGAGCGTAGTTAACCATTTTCATATTTAGATTTCAATTTTAGATTAAGGTATAAGTTTTTGGGTTTAAGTGTTTTAACTTGAAGATTAGTGATCCGTACGCCAAAACTGATAAGATTTGGAGAAGAGTTGATGTTGTTGCCAAGAGAAAATAAGATTCACAGTAGCTCAAACATGGAGCTCTGCTTCTCTCTTTTATTCATGGGGGAAGAGAAACGACTACGTAGCCAAAACTCATAGAGCTAAGCTTGGGACAAAATCCCAAGTCAGCTCAAATCCTAACCATCCATTGGCTTTGAATCACACGATGGTGGTTAAGAGGAGGCTGAAATATCTCTGTGTGTCTTCCCTGTCGTGGCGAAGCCACCTGCTGGTCATTTAAAAAAGAAAGAAAGAGAAATTAGGTCAAAAATAAAAGTTTACTAATGCAAAGTCAAATATAAATGAGGACCATCACCTCCACTAGGCGTTAGTTTGGTTAATTTTGGTTAAAATTAAACAACCCAATATTCTTTTGAAGCATATATATATGTAAGTCCTCCCATTTAGTTTACTTACCAAACCACCAATTTTTTTTAACCCATCATCACCTTTGCATTTGGCTCTGTCTCTCTTCTTTTTCTTCTTCATTGGGATGCACGTAGAAATTATGAAGCCATTTTTGTGGGTGGTCCCAATTTTGTTGTTGGTTTCAATCTTACATTATTCTTGTTTTGTTGATGGGGCACCACAAGTTCCATGTTACTTCATATTTGGAGACTCATTATCTGACAGTGGAAACAACAATGGCCTTTTAACGTTGGCTAAAGCAAATTATAAACCCTACGGCATTGATTTTCCAAGAGGTCCAACCGGAAGGTTTTCCAATGGACGTAATTTGGTTGATGTTATTGGTCAGTCGTTTGGTCTTTTTGCACAAAATTTAGTGACATTTCTTTATGTTAAAAGTCCAATAATACTTTGTTAAAAAAAAAAACCAAATACTTAACTTTACATTCAATATATCAAGTGGCTCAGTGGTAATGACGCAGATTGCGACTCCCCAGTAAACAAAAAAATGTGGGAGGTCTTGGGTTCGATACTCCGAGCTGGTGAGTCTACTTGTGGCCACGGGCTGGTGAAACTTCCCCATAGTCACTCCGGTCCCTAAAAGAATGGATAACCGTAACTTACCACCAGTTGTCTTCCTTTTTATTGCCAGAAAAAAAACTTTATATTCAATATCTAATCTAACCATAAATATCGAATACATTTGTTTTTAATTTCGTACTTATGTTTTCTATTTTGCTTATGAAATTCATGTGTTTTATTTTGTTAACAATTTTGGTTATTTTTGGGTAATTTATAAATCGATTTATTGATATGTTTTTTTTTTTTTTTCTTAAGATTGGTACATTTTTTTTTTTGTATTGATACATAGAAAAGGAAAAATGCGAGGGGAAAATGGAAGAGATATGATACACTTTTGGTACATAGATAAGTAATTTATAAGTCGCTTATTTGGTACACTTTTTGGCATAGCAAGTGGTGGACATGACATTCTTTTTTCAATCTATTACCTCTGGAGTTTAAATCTTCCATTTTATTAGTGTAGTAAATAGTATTATCGCTTGTACAAAAAAAAAAAAAAAAAAAAAAAAAAAAAAAAAACTTCTTAGCATGAACTCATTTATAAATCTACATCATCATGCTAATTAGTTTAACATTTCATCATTACAGCTGAATTACTAGGCTTTAGTCATTACATTCCACCTTTTGCTGCTGCAATAGGATGGAAAATACTCCACGGTGTGAATTACGCATCCGGTGCAGCAGGTATTCGTGATGAATCGGGACGGAACCAGGTAACTATATAATTTCACACTCATTAATTTTTCTTTCTAATTATTCACGTACGTTTTTATTTTTATTTATTTTTTATTTTTTTATCTTTATGCTTGATTTTCCCTGCAAAGTTATGTTATTGGAACAACAAATATCTCTATAATACAATATTTAATTTGCAGGGTATGAGAGTAACCTTTAATAAGCAGTTGGTGAATCACCAAAACATAGTAAGACAGATTGTTTCCCTTCAGGGAAATAATAATTCAGCAGCTATCCAGTACCTGGGAAAGTGCATATATACAGTTACAATTGGCAGTAATGACTACATTAACAACTACTTTATGCCAAGGTTATACTCAACTAGCCGCCAATTTACCTCTGAGCAATATGCAGGAGTTCTTATTCAACAGTATTCTGGGCAAATAAAAGTTAGTGGTAAAACTTTGATGTTTCCCGATTCTAGTTTAATTTTCTCTTCCTAGACACGAGCATGCATGTTATGTTATCAAACTGTTAATTTAGAAAACAAATAAGGTGAACTCACTGTTATTCAAACGTTCATTCTAAATTCACAGTATGACGACATACCATGTGTGATACTAGTAAGAGATTAACCTATTCATATTAACTAAAAATATGTTATTTACGTCTACTCGCTGAATAACTTACTGGAATGCTAGACGTTGTACAATTCTGGGGCAAGAAAGATAGCCCTTTTCGGGCTCGGTACAATTGGTTCTATACCCTTTGAAGTGGCTATGTGCAATCGCAGCACAAACAACGTCTCTTTATGCTCAGATAACATGAACAGTGCAGTCCAAGTTTTCAACGCAAGGCTTCAATCACTTGTCGATGACCTTAACAGCAACCTAACCGACGCTAAGTTCACTTATATAGATTTCTACGGGATTGGATTATCCAGTGCCGCTGCATCTCTTGGTACGTAACTATTTTCTTATATACTTTCTTTCGCTTGGTATTTAACATAATTAATCTCAATTAGGGTGGAAAATAAGTGTAGAGCTTTATCAGTTGTTTGGTATTCCAGGTTCTGTGATTTTTGATGCACCATGCTGTGAGGTGGTACGTGAGACCGGGCTATGCGTCCCCTTCAATACCCCATGCCAAAACAGGACTCAGTATTCCTTTTGGGATGCAATCCATCCTAGTGAGAGTTCAAATGTTGTTCTAGGCGGAAGAGCATACAATGCCACGCTTCCTACTGATGCTGTTCCATTTGATATTAATCAGCTAGCTCAAGCGTAACTGCGTGGTAAAAATGAAGAGAATAATAAAGTTTCTGCTACTTACTACTACAGTCTAGTGGTAATATCATTTGTTTCAAAAAATGAAAAGCTTCTTATATTATAACGAAATAAAATACAACCTCCCACTGTCATTGCATCGCAGTTGTAAATAAATATACTACCCTATCAGGGTTTTTTTTTTTTTTTTTTTGTAGGAAAATTTAATAGTATTGAAGAAAGTTGAAGTTTCACGGTAAATCAATTGGTAATATGTGAAGTAGCCCAACTTACTTATAAGCTTATGCAAGGTCTATTCTCTCATCAATATGAGATTCTTTCTCAATAAGTAGAGTTAGTGATCCTGCAAAAATGATCGTGTGGCCCATATATTGACACATCAAAGTTTAGTGCTTAAAATTGGAGCCTTGCAGGACATTTAAAAAAAAAAAAAACAAAAATAGTCTTGTATAACCGCCAGAATTTGTATGCAAGATGAGCCTAGCTACCGGAGTGCCCATCAACCGAGCCGCAAGGTTTGAGAATAAGGTGGGATCCCTGAATGTAGTGGTCGGTGAATCACTGATCAAAAAGCTGATTTTGGAGAGATTATTCATCCATGTAGTGGCTGGTGAATCAAAGAAATTCTAAGGTCTAGAGATAGGATCAGGTCATCCCTACGGACTAAGACACAAAGGGCGTTTGTTGCGTCGGACTATCTCGGACTGGACTAGCTTTAAGGACTAAGCTGGACTAGCTTAGACTAGACTAAGCTGGACTAACTTAGTGAAGTGTTTGGTGCAGTGTTGGACTAAGAAGCTGGATAATAACAAATTCTAATATTATATTATTTAATATATAAATTATTAATATTTTATTATGATCTAGGTGACCGGAGATGACGAGGAGTCTATCAAGAGTGGTTGTTGAGCATGACGAGGACGAGAGGAGATAGTCTTAGCTAGTCCCATGGTTATTGGGGGGTCTCGCTAAGACCTCTTAGTGAAGGGTTTTGTCCATGCTAGTCCCCTTTAGTCTCATTAATGTTAGTCCCAGCATGGAACAAACACCTTATTGGACTAACAGCTAGTCCAGTCCAGTCCAGTCCCACTTAGTGAGGGCAAACAAACGCCCCCTATCCTGTCCTACCGCACTATCATGTTAACCCTGTCTCACTTTTTATGCAATTTCCTCTCACACCACCCCTAATCGGGCAAAGAATCTCTCTTTGCATAAAGGGGCATGACAACCAAAACCAACAAAATCCTTGCATAGATGGACATAATAGTCAATGAACCAATTAAAGATTAAAAAAAAAAATTAAAGTTTCAGATCTTAACCCTGACAAGCCCGTTATTTCTGATTATTTACAGAATTTCAAGAGACAAACTCAAAGCCCTAAAACGAAGCAACGGACATCCCGTTGCTTGAAATGAAAGTGTTATGCAAAAACTAGATAAAATTAATTAAGTACCCCAACAAATTAGTGTGTGTGTGTATTTTATTGAGTATCAACATTATTGCAAATAAATTGAAACAATTCTATAATTGTTGACTCTAAAAATTACCAAGCCTACGTGACGATAAGCCGAGTAACTAAGATCTAACTGCGTCCTTCTTGTAGTTGATGCAAGCGTGCTAACTTGCCACCAAGGTGAGTCGAGCAAGTAAGATTGTGGTTGTGCTGTCAAAGCGCGCTGCTTTCTAGACCGAAAGACTACAGTTGAGAAAGGAACAGTCTCGACCTAGGGTTCTTAAAACATGAAGATAAGGTTACTAATCTCGGTGCGAAGTTCAATAATTGATTCGAATTTCGTTGTGTTGAACAATGAGTAACATGGGAACACCTCACTTTGCCGAAACTGATGAGATGATCTCTTCAGACAAAAAAAATAGAGAATTCCTCGTTTGCCGAGACTTGGATAGACAACTAACAAGGATATGAGAGTGTTGTTTAACCAAACTGAAAGTCTCCTAGGCCATGTAGGTTCTACATCTCCAGTAATGTTTAACCAAGCTAAAGGTGTCGCCGATTGTTGACACAGTGATGTTTAACCAAATTGAATATCGGCCAACGAAGACGCGTTAGTGAGTAGTTAGTATTTTTCTCAGGGTGTGAGAAGGTTTTGTGTAGAGCGTTGATTTTTGTGTTGAGTTGAAGATCATTTTCTCGTTGTGAAGCCCCTTCTATTTATAGGCAAACCATTAAGGATAAGTCGATTTATCGAGGTAGAGTCATGATAGGACTAAGCCTCCTCGACATTTCTCTGAATATTCCAACCCATCCTTCCTTAACCGAAACTTATACCTAATCCATTCGAAACATGACTCTAAACCTAGTTCCTTTTTTAACTTAAATCATTCTTATCTGATTAAGCATGCATTTTGATCCTTTGAATAACCCCAAATTTATCAGAATCGATTGTCAATCCTTAACAGTTATAGTTCATTTAGGACTCGGCCGAACCCTGCTCAAATGTAATTTCTCCACTGTCCTTCAATCATAAGAACTCGGCTGGGATATCATTGTCTTAAACTGCTCAAATGTAATATCTCCACAGTCCTTCAATCATAGAGTAGTTTGTTACTGTTATAAAGTGTCGTAATGCTTTCACTTTCTTATTAATTAGAAACCACTCAGATTCTTGCTTTCGTTGCTCTATCTCCTTCTCTTTCTCTTGTTCTTTCTCCAAATTCATCAAAACTTTCTTTAATCTTTTTCTTCATCAATGGAGATTATCTCAGTACTATTAGTAACCTGATCAACCAATAGCATTCTCCACTCCACAATATAGCACCATTTTTTAGCTTTGGCATTCATGATAGAGCATCTTCAATGGTGTAGGAGCATCTCTAATAGAGAAAATTTGAGATGTAAAAGCTATATATTGCATTTTTCAAGAGGTGTAAATGATGGTTCTACACTTACGAGAGAGATGTAAATTTGAGATTCTATTTATTGTTCGTTCTTTAACTGCCAGGATGACACACCCCGATCCTAGAATCAAGGCGTGCTGGTCGGGGTGTGTCACAGGACCCACCTCCAAAACATGTAAAAAGAGATTATATTTACATTTTTATTTACATCTCCCCGTGAAGATGAATATTCTACATCCTGTCATTAGAATGTTTTACAGCCAACTTAAAATGTAAAATAAAAATTTCAAAACATTTTGTATCTTCCATTAGAAATTCTCTAAGCAATTGAGTAGGCAAATCATGCCTCACATTTCTTCTTATAATAAAATATTTCATGTGAAGAAAGATGACAAAACTATAAAATAAATGTAGATGTAATCTGAATGAAAGAGAATAATAAAATATAATTATGCTTAATTTATTGGAGGGACATACTTTTTTTTATGAAACAATTAAATAAGCTTGGCATTTTGAGCAAAAAATCAGAAACCAAACCATAACGACTTGACTGATGCAGTGTTCAAATGTTCAATTTTAATATATTTTGTATTATTTAATTAGGATATTAGATAAAACTTGTAAAATATTCGTAAAAAAGTGTAACGAGGTAGGGTCGAGGTAAACTTGTCATCAAACATGAGTAAGAAAATATGACAAGCTAGAATAGCAATATCAAAAAAAAAAAAAAAAAAAATCTATGTTGACTTTGTAATAGAGACCTTTAACGAAAAGTTATCGGTATTCATTTTAACGAAAAACCACATTTTTACACAAAAAAGTCAATCATGATACTATTTACTTTACCCTTTATTTTGTCCTTATCGTCAAAACTAAAAGTTTTCAAATCATTTTCATTAGTTTTCTTTTTGTAATATGAAGATAAACATTGAGAAAATACTATTGCGGAATAAAACTGTAGATATATCATTTTCCTTCAGTAAGGTGATAGCATTAGTGAATTAAATAAGGTACTTTGCTAAACGAGAAGAGAATAAATGACAATACATGTATCATTCTTGAATGAAAAGTAGTAGGTATTCAAGAAAGCACTAAATGGTAATGATTTTATTTTAGGATGCTCTAGCTCTTACAATTCATGATTTCTAGATAAAAACCCATATACATATAAACATCTAATAAAAACCCAAATTTAAAATCTGCAGCCACATTAGAACACTATTGACCTACTAATACAATTTATTTACACCTATGCCACTTTTCCAAATCCCTAAATTTATTCCAAATTAAAAGTTGTAGAAAAAGTGAAATAAAATATATAAAATGTTGTATTGCATTAATTGTATCCATATCATACCAAAAATTTACCTTTTATATTGCTTTAATTGGGAAGTAAATTAATTTATTCCAATTATTAAAAAAATTATACTAAATCCATATTATATATTTTGAATCACATAACACTTCTCTAACTTGTAGGTAAATTAATTTTCATGTATTGTTACATATATTAGGCACGTTTTATTATTGTATAAATATAGGTATGACATAATATTTTTCAATATAATACATCAAATTACATTTCTTCTTGTTATGGGTAAATTATTCTCCATATATTAGTGAAAAAAAAAGATATTATATTACACACGGGTTATAATTTTTTCATAGGTAAATTATTGGAAATTAATTTGTGGGTAGGTAAATTAATTTGTTCCAATTATATAAAAATATATATATAATACACCTTGATTATATATATATATATATATATATTTTTTTTTTTTTTTTTTTTTTTTTGAGAAAACCTAGATTATATATTTTGAATCAAATAACATTTTTGTATACATGGTAGGTAAATTATTTTTCATGTATTATTACATATATTAGCCTATTATTGACGTTTTTTGGTAAAAATATATAAAGTAATATGTATATGATTGTTTGTAGGTAAAAAGATACAATCAAAAGCATGATCCAATTCCTAAGTTTATGCAATATTTTTGTTGTTGGTATACAATATTTTGCATCATTGGAAATGAACATTTCAAATAGTAGGTAGGCAAATTAATAGGGAGTTTCAACGAAAAGCCCGTGGTACTGTTCATTTTAACGAAAAACCATATTTTTACACTAAAAAATCAAACATGGTACTATTCATTTTATTCTTTATTTTGTCCTTATAGTTAAAACTCAAAGTTTTCAAGCACCTTTCATTAGTTTTCCTAAATTAATATGGTCTAATTATAAATGAACTTATTAATGCTGCCAAAGGTTCCTCTAACAGGTAGTGCGCTTATTTGCCTATTACACTTTATTTTCTCCAAAGCTCTTTCATCTGAGTTTGCTATTTCCGTTTAAGTTATGTTCTTTCCATTGATTCGTTGTTTCTTCGCTGACGATTAGTGGTGTTTTATCTGCAGTTATGCAATCAAGAAGAAGGATGAGATCGAAAGAGTTGCCAAGGCCAACCGTTAAGGGGCTGCGAAGAAGTTTTATGCACCAAGGAGAATTTTGTATGTGTCTTGTTTAATCACTCATTATGTAGAAGTTATCGGACTAAGCTTCAAATGTGAGACATGTCTCTGTCATTTATGTTATGAAACCAGTCTTGGATTGTGTAATTTTATAGCGTTAGATGCGCATGATTTGAATTTTATTAAGATTATGCTTTTTGAACTTTTGATAATCATTTCGCACTTGTAATGGTGGTTACTTGGAGAGTCACCTGGTTCTTTTGGAAGTGTTGCCATGGTGGAAGTGCACTTACCGCTCGGGGCAGGCGCCCACCATGGTACGATGCCCCCTAGACCTGTAAACAGGTCGGGTTTATCGGGTTTGGGTTGGGTTCAATCCGACCCGTTAAGTTAACGGGTTATCCGAACCTGATCCGTTAACAATTATTATTATTATTATCAATTCGTTAACAATTATTATTATTATTATTATTATTAGGGTAAAAGACTGTTTACTACCCTCATGTTTCATGGTTTTCAACATTTAGTACATCAAGTTTTTTTCGTCTCAGAATCATACTTAAAGTGTAAATTTTGGGACAGTCTCATACATTCGTTAGTCAAACTGTTAAATGTGCCGTTAATTATGACATGGCGCCTATGTGGACAATGATTGGGCGTCACGTGTCAGCCACGTTTTTTTTTTCTTTCTTTTTCTTTCTTCTCTCTTCTTTCTTCTTCTTCTTCTTCCTCCTCCGACTGCAACTTTTTTTTTTCTTCCTCCTTCTCCTTCTTCCTTCCTCCTTCTTCCTTCCCCTTCTTCTCCTTCTTCCTTCTTCTTCCTCCTTCTTCCTTCTTCTTCCTCCTTCTTCCTTATCCTTCCTACTTCTTCCTTCTTCTTCCTCCGAATCTGCCCAGATTCGGCTTTTTTTTTTCTTCTTTTTCTTTTTTCTTCTTCTTCTTCCTCCGACTGCGACTTTTTTTTTTCTTCTTTCTTCTTCTTCCTCCTTCTTTTTCCTTCTTCCTTCCCCTTCTTCTCCTTCTTCCTTCTTCCTTCTTCCTTCTTCATCTTCCTCAAAAAAAAAAAAAAAAAAACCTTCATCTTCCCCAGATTCGAAGGAAGAAGAAGGAAGCAGGAGAAGAAGGGGAAGGAAGAAGGAAGAAGGAAGGAGGACGGAAGAAGGAGAAGAAGAAGGAAGAAAAAAAAAAAAAAACCAAATCTGGGCAGATTCGGACGAAGAAGAAGAAGAAGAGGAAGGAAGAAGGAGGAAGGAGAAGGAAGGAGGAAGGAGGAAAGACGAGGAAGAAGGAAAAAAAAAAAAAAAAAACTTCCCCAAATTCAGAGGAAGAAGAAGGAGAAGGAGAAGGGAGAAGGAAGGAGGAGGAAGGAGAAGAAGGGGAAGGAAGAAAAAAGAAAAGAAAAGTTGCTGTCGGAGGAAGAAGAAGAAAGAAGAAAAAAGAAAAAAAAAAAAACGTGGTTGACACGTGGCGCCCAGTCATTGTCCACATGAGCGCCACGTCACAATTAACGGCACATTTAACAGTTTGACTAACGGATGTATGAGACTGTCCCAAAATTTACACTTTAGGTATGACTCTGAGACGAAAAAAATTTGATGTACTAAATGTTGAAAACCACGAAACATGAGGGTAGTAAACAGTCTTTTACCCTTATTATTATTATTATTATTATTTGCATAGAGTTTAATTTTTGTTATTAAGACTTTATTAAAATTACTAAAACATCAACTAACGGGTCTAACGGATTGACCCAAAGTGATCCGTTATTTAACGGGTTCATCCGTTAGCGACCCGACCCATTAAGCATCCACTCAAATACTAATATTAACGGGTCGGGTAGAATTAACGGGTTGGGTCCAAAATGCCAAGTCTACCTACCGCCACCCACCGTCCTTTCAGAGGTTAGTAGCGTCGGCAGTGTTGGCGGTATCAGGGGAGTTTTCCAGCTTTTTTAGGTCATGATTAATTCAACTTGATTTTTACATTGTGTAAAAGATTGAAAATGAATAGACGACACCCCTCGTTGATTGGTACATTTCATCGTGACCTGGCTTCCGGGCAAGCACACAGGATTTCACAGAAAATGCCTTAAGTGTTCGTCCTAGGGTTCAAGTACAAGAAAAGAGAGGTAAAATGAAAAAACAAAACAACTCGACGTGCAGCACCACCATCTCTAGTAGCCTTCTGAAGCAAAGTTGTACTCAACCGGTAAGTTGTCGTCGGATAGCGGATAGAAGGAAGTTATTTGCGTATGCCATTGGCTTGACGTCGGGATGTGGCACTGCTGAGAAAGTAAAAATCTGAGCGCAATCTGGTCCTTCGAAACGAATAAACGCACCCTTGTTACCGAACTGATCACAGTAATTCGGAGCAGAAAAAACTGTGACGAGTCTTTCATCATGCTCAAACTCATATCCCTCGCCCTTCAGTTCGTGAGATCGCACAACTAAACTTAAATCGTTATCCTGCAAAAATCGTCTTGTCACGTCGCCACCAAAAGAAACACCTGAACCTCGCTTGCTTGGGCCTCTTCCGGGTGTAGCTTGTGGATCACTCCACAGCAATTCACACATCAACCCTTCCTGCGGAGGTTCACAAAACCTATTTATCTCTCTAATGTCGCTCAATTTCACTCCATCGACACTGAAAAGACCGCCATGCGTTACAAAAACCTTGTCGTTGATTACATGAGCCAGCGGTAAACAGCAAAACGCTTCAGCAAACAACTCCACAAAATTTTCACCTAACTTCGACCGGACCTCGCCCTCAAAACCGTATATCATGTTCATGTTCTTTGTCTCATGGTTTCCTCTTGCGAGATGTATCGCTGATGGACACATGCACTTCAATGCAAACAACGTTAGGACTACCTCCAAAGAAAAAGATCCCCTGTCGACAAAATCTCCGTTGAACAGATACGGATTCTCCTCCGATGGAAGCCCGTTGAGCTCGAAAATATTTACCAGATCATAGAACTGACCATGCACATCGCCACAGACAGTAATGTGATTGCCAGCAGGAACACTTATATCAACCAGGGAGGGCAGGGCTCGCAACAGTTCTTTCGCCTGTGAGATGATTTGGAAAGCTTCTCGCGGGTGCAATGTCTTCTGGTTCTTGAAATCCTCCATCATCTCCCTCACAAAATCCAGAGTAACAACAATATCCCCAGCTTCACCGGCATATAGGTGGTGGTTATTTACTCGACTTTCGTTGCAACTGCCACCGCGCCACCAACATTCCCCCACAGCCGCCATGACTGCCACACCACTATTGTGGCCAACAACTGCAGTCGCTTCTTGTAACGTCAGCATCGTTTGGACAGATTCTTTCTGTTGGAGAATGATAAAATATTTATTCGACCTTCGTCAAATCGTTTGGGATTATATAGTTCTAATCTCCTACATTAATAAGGAAACAATATCCATGGGGATTTAGATTTACTTGTCGATTTAGGATTTTCTCCTACTTACATGAGGAAGTAATATTTAGGTACAGTCGTTGTACTTGCGGATATAGGATTCATTTTTAGGAAAATTAATAAAAAAGCTTCAAAATTTTGAATTTTAACTAGGGGTGGGTTCAAAAAACCGAAAACCGAAAAAAACCGAAAACCAAACCGAACCGAAACCGAAAAAACCGAATCGAACGAAAAAACCGAACCGAATTGAAAAAACCGAACCGAACCGAATTCTTTTGGTTCGGTTCGGTTTTAGTGATCTAGAAACCGAACCGAATTAATTAAATTAATTTTTTTATTTAATTATTTGTTTTGGGTATTATTTTCTAAACCCAATTTGTAAGTTAAAATGTGCTAACCCAATGTGTTGCCAAACTTTAAGCTCAAAATATTTAAAAAATGCCTATAAAAACTCTAAACCCTAACCTATTATTTCTCCCCCATATAAGGTTACAGAACCAAACCTCTTCCCGAAGTACCTACATCCATCTCCATAGCACTGTCTACTTCTGCGCCAGCTTTCTTTTCCAAATCTACTCTCATATAACATGTAACATAATCCATAAACATTTATTTCGGGTAGATTACTTGGGTAATTTGTGATGGAAAAGAATCCAACACACACTAAATAAATCCACTCACGCATTACCTTTACTAATCAAGTTGTCAACATGCAGTTACAAGCAAACAACACTGATCTTTGAACAACATCATACAATTTAACTTTTCTAAGTCATTTGTACGATTTTTGTGTGATTTTTGTGTTGTGAGGTTGTTAGTTTGGATTTTGAAAGACTTTATTGATGATTTTAGTTCAACTTTAAATGTTTATTTTCATTGTCTTTGATTATAGTTAGAATGTTTATTTTATGATTGTGTTGGATATGTTAAAATTTAAAATTTCAATGTTTTTCATTTTTTGAAAAAAAATAAAAACAAAAAACCGAAACCGAACCGGAAAAAACCGAACCGAAAAAAAACCGAACCGAAAAAACCGAAAAAAAATTGAACTGAACCAAACCGAACCGAAATTTCGGTTTGGTTTCGGTTTTGGCAAAAAACCGAACCCACCCCAAATTTTAACCAAAAACCGATCACTAACCTTATTTAATGGTTAGGACAAACCCAATATAAAACTAGCCCAATAAAATTTGTCCAACCCCTGAGTTTCTAATTTTACCCTGACAGCAAACCTAGCTGTGTTTATTTGTTTCGTTTCACTTCATACGAAGAGAGATATAAGCTTTGTACATTTTCTACAGATATCATATTCCTTTTCTCTATGCAATTTTCCCATTTCATCACCCCAGTCGCCGATCTTCTTTTCCGTTAAATCAATGAGATCCCATCTCACTTGATTCTATGGCTCTCCGATTGAACAGGTAATTTTCCCATTTCAAACTAAATCAAGATCCAACTCTTCATTCGCCATGGAAGGGAAGGCCAAGCTTCGGCCTCTTCCAACGCCTTCTCCTTCATGTCGAAAGGGTGGAGGGAAGTGAAGCACTCAGCCGACGCGGATCTTCTATCGATGAAGCACCGGCCAAACGAGTTCAAGAACCTAGCGACGTCGTTCGACTGCGAGCTCGAGAACCTCTTCAAGTTCAACTTCCTGCCGTCGTCGGCGGGGATTCAATCGTTGGCATTGCAATCGACCGAGATAGCCTTCGTCAAAAAGTTGCAGTCCCAAGTCGAATCTTTCTTCCTATATTTTGTGAAATTTGAGTTCAATTTTGTGTTTTTGGAATACCATTTTGGGGTTTAGGCTGATTGTAAAATGGGTTTGCCAAAGTTGTATCAACGGGGAAAAGATTCGGGGTTTAAGGTTATTAAAAAAGATGTGGTGATGCTAATAGTATGCTTTAGCCACATTTTGTTATGAGCTTAAAAGTTTGAAATGAAGATGAAAGTGAATAATTTGATTATGATGATTTATCAATGTCTTTTGGATATTTTATAGCATTGTTTAGTCTCGAAGGTCATATGCATATCCAGTGTTCTAACGTCTGATTTGAGTCACCTGTGCCTTGTATTTTTATTTTGTGTCATGGGATAGCCTAGTTCCAGGCTTGTAAATCTGAGAATATTATTAAGGAAAACTAATGAAAAGGGTTTGAAAACTTTGAGTTTTAATGATAAGGATAAAATAAAGGGTAAAGTGAATAGTACTAGGATTAACTTTTTAGTGTAAAAATGTGGTTTTTTGTTAAAGTGAACAGTACCGGGTACTTTTCGTTAAAGTTCCCTTATTATTATCATAGATTCGCTTGTCTCGACAACTTTGGATTGTACTAATTTCGAAAGCTTGCAAAAAAGCCCCCATTCGTAATTATGGTATCTTCATTCTTGGCACATTTGGTGTTTTATGAGAGAAATTCCAGATCAAAAAGCCAAAAGAGGCTAGTTGATTACTTATGGAGCTGTTCTATATCCGACATCTATTTGGTGTTTTATGAGAGAAATTCCTGAATTTATGACATTTCTCGAATAATAGTACCACATCTTATGAACCAAAAAACCATAAATCACTCCTCTTAGGTCCTCTGTAATGTAATGCATATTCACATGTTGGTTCAGTTTTAGAAATAATGCTTATCTTTTTGTTTGGATTCATAAATAGTGTTTATATATTGATCCGGTTTTATAAATAGTGTTTACTAATTGGTCCAATTTCATAAACAGTGTTTAGTTTTTGGTCCAGTTTCATAAATAATGCTTAGTTCTTTGTTCAGTTTAATAAATAGTGTTTCTTTCTTGGACTAGGTTCATAAATAATTTCCACCCTTTGGTTTTGTTTTAGAAATGGTGTCTCATTTTTTATTTGGTTTCATAAATAATGTCTCCTTATTGGTCTAGTTTCATAAATAGTGTCTCCTTATTAATCCAATTTCATAAATAGTGTATAGTTCTTGGTCCACTTTCATAAATAATGTCTAATTCCTGGTCCAGTTTTATAAATAGTGACTTAGTTCTTGGTCCACTTTTATAATAGTGGCTTAGTTCTTGATCTAGTTTCATAAATAGTGCCTAGTTCTTGGTCATGTTTCATAATAGTGTATAGCAATTGGTACAGTTTCATAAATCGTATCTCTTTCTTGATCTATTTTCATAAATAGTGTCTAGTTCTTGATCCAGTTTCATAAATAGTGGCTTAGTTCTTGGTCCACGTTCATAATAATGGCTTAGTTCTTGGTCTAGTTTCATAAATAATGCCTAATTCTTGGTCACGTTTCATAAATAGTGTATAGCAATTGGTACAGTTTCATAAATAATCTCTTTCTTGGTCTATTTTCATAAATAGTGTCTTTTTCTTGATCTAGTTTCATAAATAGTTTCCATCTATTGGTTTAGTTTTAGAAATAATGTCTCATTATTGATTTGGTTTCATAAATAGTGTCTACTTATTGGTCCAGTTTCATATATAGTGTCTCCTTATTTTAAGGAGAATTAGAATGACATACTCTGATAAAAAATGTATATATGGTCAATAATGGTACCATTTGACAATTTGACAACATAAGCATCTAGACATCCTATTAGTATACATATACCCCGGATATTACTAAGTTCGTCCTTTTAAATATGGCTAAAATAACAAAGACTTGTAACTCAATTGGTTAAAACATTGCACATTTACTCTCGAAATCTGGAGCTTGTCCCTCAATATCTATAGCAGAAGAAATAATAAAAGATATGGTAAAAGTTAAAATTCATGCATGATTGTGTTTCCTATTTGCTATAATTATACAAGAGTTTATGTCATTGTAATTGTAAGGTGCCGTTAGCTCTGACTCTCGAGATATTTTCCAAAACAGCAGAGTCTTTAAATGACAGAAAACTTGAAGAGGTAATATGGACTTCATCCATGTTAATTTTCACAAACAGACATTTTTCGTTGTTTCAACTGGTTTACCGTTAGGAGCTAATTAATTAATTACATTGGGTGTTGATTCGTATCCTTAAGAAAATGTTTAACTTTATTTTAAGTTTTTATGTGATTTTTAGGCTTTAATGAGGCAATGGAATATTTGTAAATAAATGTAAGTTTAATTCTAAATAATTCTAACAGGTCTAATGAAAGTCAGGGGCATGGCTGGAAAATAAATTTTTATTTTGCACGTGGGGTTTTATTGTTGGGTTGTTTTCTTTTAGTTTTTGTCCTCTTCATTAAAGTTTAAAAAGTTTGGAGAAGCTCTTTTCATTAAAGCTTCCATAAATTAATGCTATTAAAGAAGGTTTGTGATCAGTGGTGGATTCAGAATTTTAAACTCGGGGGCTCCCAATAATAAAGGTCAAAAAATTTATAGACAAAAACAACATTGAAAATTTAAATATAATACATTTCATTCAAAAATCATATGCAAAACAATATTACAAATTATAAAATCATAATTCAAGCGTCCATTACGAGGTTTCATAAGTTACTAGGGAGTATCTAAGTTATTGATTATCTAATATGGACTACTAATTTAAAACACCAGTCAAATAAAACTCTCGCCAAACTCCCACTATCTTTCTAACCAAACACACCATTTTTCTCTTTTACTAGTTTCCAAACATCCACTTTCTCTCTCACTAAGAACACAGCTGCCATACCTCCACCAACCGCCTCCCTCCCCATTCTCCCAAAGCCAGGGCAGCTCCACCCCCAAATTTCACCAACCCATGACAGATCATACCCATCTTACTAACCTTATGTAGGAAATTTCACCCATAAGAAAAATTTCTAAGGTGGTTGAACTAATTTGGGGAAATTTGGACTTATGTACTGCCCCGCCAGACGACAGATGGAGGAGAAGTGGATGGCACCGATGGATGAGACCATGGCAGAAGCAAGGAGGAGAGAGGTTGGAAGGGTCCCTATTTTCTTTCTTCTCCGTGAAGAAGACAGCAACTGTAACCTGCAACATGCAACCTACAACCTGCACAGACCTCATGCTCGAGTACGAGGGGTCCCCGGAAATTTCTAACAACGATTTAGGATCGCCGACGGGTCCTGGGACCTCCCAGGTCACTATGTGGATCCATCCTTGTTTGTGGTGTAGTGTAGGCCACAATGTTTATGAAACTGAAGGAAGAATTAGGCACTATTTCTAAAATTGGACCAATAAGTACACATTGTTTATGAAAACAAACAAAAACGAGAGTTAGGCATTATTTTTGGAACTAGACCAAGAAGTAGGTCACACTGTTTTTGGAACTGCACCTATAAGTAGACACTATTTATGGAACTGGACCAAGAACTAGGTAATATTTATGAAAAATGAACCAAGAACTAGGCACTATTTATGAAACTGAACCAAGAAATAAGCACTATTTATGAAACTGAACCAAAAAATAAGCACTATTTAAGAACTAGGCCACACTATTTATGAAACAGAACGATAATACAACAGTGTTTATGAGACTACAAAAATTTAATGAAGTCATGAAGAAAAGAAAAGACAAAGTTCACGATGTAGTTTTTTCACAGAGAACTAGTAGTTATTTATAGAAACATGTTATTTAAAGAAATGTTTGCCCACTGTATCAATCGCAAACATACAAAAAGTAATAGAAGGGGGTTAAAGTCTTCCCCAATTGTTACAAAAAGAAGTAGCAGTTAACATAACCAATTAATATTACAGATATATACTAATATCACCCACTCACATTTTCAGCAGAGATCATTCTCCTCATCATTGCCACGTTGTATTTTCGTTATCTCAACCTGTGCTCTCTCCATAATCTGCCTCTTCTGTAGTTCCAAGTCCTTGTGGAAATCCACCCTCATCTTCTCTAAAACAAAATTAATCGATTTTGTAGTGTTTTTTTGAAGTAAAATTCATAGATTTATGGAATCACAAACATTCAAATATATACCTCTTCGTCGATGGTGTGCTTGGATGAAAATTTTGGCTTTTGTTCGACTTTTTTTCAGCAATCGATCAGCCATTGATGACTTTTAGAGGTATTCAACTTGATTTTGATCTTCCGATTACTGAATGTTGCTAGATTTTGAGCTTCAAATTTCAAATTTTAGGGTTTTTGGTTGGTTTACAGTAGAAGAATAACCATTTTCAAATTTTAGGTATTTTAAGGGTTGAGTTTGGTGGGAATTGATTGTGTGAATTTAGAGGATGACAATATTGTAAATATATGAAACTTTTAGCTGGTTGTGTAATTTTCCGTTAGGGATATTTTTGTAAATTGACTTTTTAATGTTTTGGGCTTAGAGAATTCAGCTCGTGTTCAAATTTTAGGGTTTGTCCTTATTGTTAATATTTAAGTCCTTTTGATTAAAGAAAATTTTAAGGTGGTTTTTTGTTAAAATAAAATTGGGTCAAATTTTTTTCATTAAAGTTCCCTTTCTTTTTTCTACATACCTCCTTATGTAGAAAAATAAAGAAGGATCGATGTGTGAGAGAGATTATGAGTAAGTTCCTAAATACTTTATTTAACTTTGATACTTGGTTGAACCATTTTGAGTTCGCTTCTTTGTGAGTGTATGAAGCTAAGTTTCTTCCATTTACACCCACCGTCACATCTCGGCCCGAGTCCACCATATCCAGGGCCCGCTTTACTACTGTAGCACGATATTGTCCGTTTTGGGCTTACCATTCTCTCATGGTTTTATTTTTTGGAACTCACGAGCAACTTCCTAGTGGGTCACCCATCCTGGGAGTGCTCTGGCCTCCTTCTCGCTTAACTTCAGAGTTCCTACGGAACCCGAAGCCAGTGAGCTCCCAAAAGACCTTGTGCTAAGTAGGGATGAGAATATACATTCAAGGATCACTTCCTTGGACGATGTGGGATGTTACACTCATAGGTCATGCACCTAACGATGATGATGACTGCTATTTTTTCCTTACTTTTATTTATTTATTTAAACACCGTGATATAGCTATTTGATTTATAGTTTTCATATTTAGTTTTTGATTTCCAGTTTTAACTTTTTTGAAAAACGAAATCTAAAATTTTGTTTGGTAACTATTTTCAGTTTTCATAAAAACGAAAACTAAAAATCTAAAAGTGAAAACTCAAGGAAGTAGTTTCAGATTTTGGTCTTCAGTTTTCAATTTTTTTTGAACTCTGAAAACCAAAAGAAATTACCAAATAAGATTTTTTTTTCAATATTAAAAAATGTGAAAACTGGAAGCGAAATGGTTATCAAACAACTCCTTAGTTAAATGGAAATTAACATTTGGGACCAAAAGTGCACGTTTGGTTAACATGGATCTCAATTCACAAATTTATAGTTTAGGAACAAAAATTAAACCAGATTGACAGTTTAGTCACCAATATATGAACAAAAATTAAACAGGACACAAAATTTCAAAGAAATGCCTTAAATATTCATCCCAGGGGTTTGAGAAGTACAAGAAAGACAGGTAAAATGAAAAGAACAATGTCTACGGGAAACTAATCACAACAATATACTGCATTTGTCAACATGCACCAACACCTTCTCAGTAGCAGCCTTCTGAAGCAAAGTTGTACTCGACGGGAAAGTTAAGTTGTCAAAAAGCAGAAGCAGCCAGTGGTTCGACGTTGGGAAGTGGCACGCAGCGGCAGATCCATAGAGGGGCCAAATTATCATTGCAAACGATTAGTGGTGGGATATAAAAGTGAAGGAGAGAAATATTTTCTCAAATCAACGGAGAATGTGTCTTCATATCAACTGGAGATTTTGTTTAATGAATGAGCTGTTATATATATTTTATAAAAAATGATAAATATTTTTAAGACTTGAAATACAACAAATACAAACCCCTATACATGTCACTTGCAATTGAGAGGTGAGTTGTTCATTTTTGTATAGGGTCTCAGGGCACTTGTAGGTCAAATTTATATACAATTAAATCATCAAGTTGACACAGAGTATCCGCTGTAGCAATAGTTAAAACAAAGATTACGATTACAGGTTTAAACCCCGGCAGGAAAACTTTATTTTTTTTCTTTCTATTTTATCATAAGCAGTAGTTGAATAAAACCATTGAAAATTTCTATGTTATCGCAAGCAATAGTTAAATAAAGAGAACTTTAACGAAAAACTTTCGGTACTATTCACTTTAATGAAAACCCACATTTTTACACTAAAAAGTCAATCCTGGTAGTATTCACTTTACTCTTTATTTTGTCCTTATCGTTAAAACTCAAAGTTTTCAAGCCATTTTCATTATTTTTCCTTTAAATAAAACCATTGGAAACAAAACGCCAAGTCGGGATGTAGCTCGTTATGCATAGGTACGAGGTTTAATAACCTGCATCTTCATTTTTCATTTTTCCTTTTATTTTTGTTCTTAACAACATGTTATTCATCTGCTTTTTTCAGGTATCTCATTTTCCAAGTTCTGTTTTGCTCTCTCTATAATTCTTCAGTGAAATACGCAAACAACATCCCCTTAAACGTCAAATGCAATTTTTTTTTTTGTAAAGTTGTCTTGAGGCATTTGCAGGTCAATCATTTGTAAACATTTATATATAATTAGTTGCTCAAGTTGTCATAAGCATCTGCTGTAGCAATGGTTAAACCAAAGTTTATAATTCCGGGTACAAATCCTAGCAATGGAAGATTTTTCTTTTCTTTATTTTTTTTTTATCTCAAGAAATAGTTAAATAAAACCATTGAAAACAAAATGCCAAGTTGGGGATGTTGCTCGCTATGCAAGCGGAAGGCCCGAGATTCGATAACTTGCATAACCATTTTTCATTCTTCCTATCATTTTGGTTCTTAAATGACATGTCGTCCATCCATTGTTTTTTGTTTGTCTCAGTTTCTAAGTCATCTCCTGATCTATCTCTCTGCTCTCTCTATAATGACATGAAGTACGGGGTTCGATAACTTGCATTTTCCAAGTTCTCTTCTGCTCTCTCTATAATTCGTCAGTGAAATAGGGGAAGGACATCCCCTTAAATGTCAAATGCAATTTTTTTTTTGTAAAGTTGTCTCAAGCAATTTGCAGGTCAAGCATTAATAAACATTTTTATACAATTAACCACTGTTCTAAAAATCTCCGCCTAGCGCCGCCTAGGCGCTAGGTGGTTGTCAACTGTCATGATTAATGCCTAGGAGTTTGAAAATTAAGAAAGGGTGTCTAAACCTGCTGAGGCACCAGTCTAGACCGCCTAGGCACCGGCCTAGCCCTTCTAGACCCGCTTAGGTTGCGTCTCACTTAGACAGAAAATATATAACTTACATTTTTAATTTTAATTTTTTTTCAATAGATTGTAAGAGACTTGTTGAATACTTAAATGAACACACCTTATAGGCTTGTTCCCCATGTTTTCAGTATGTTCTAATACTTCATAATATATATGTTATTCGATTTTGTTGTTTATCATCAAAGTATATATATTTTAAGTATAACATACACTTATTTACACGAAATATAATAGATTTACTTAAATCCACCTAGGTCCTGCCTAACCGCTTAGACGCTAGGCTTCAGTCCGCCTTCCGACTAGCCTACCGTCTTTTAGAACCTTGATCATGGATGGTCCTATATGGCAAATACCAACATCTTTTATCATTTTGCTCCTACTCCAACTTTGTAGTGATGCCTCCTCTTGTACAATGGAATATATTCTCTAAATCCTTTTGAAGAAAATATTGGGTTGTGTGTATGAAAACCTAAATACTAGTAGTTAAAATATGTATAACAAATATTGATAGAGGGGGCTGTTATTGACCAAACTTTTATGACATACCAAACTCATGTTTAATGCAATGAAGAAACTACCATCTTACTAAGCAAGAAATCTTAATGATAATCGAAAAATAATAAAATAAATACAAATAAACATAATATTATTTTTATCAGTAAATAAACATAATAGTCTGACATGTTTTAAAGGAAATATACAGTTTTAAAAGATTAATGTTTAGAATAAAATTAATGTCCAATTGTAAGTGAGAGGTCTAAATAGATGAAGATATTTTTTTTTTCCTGAAAACATATATATGATATTATCTACCTTAAGGGTGGGGTGGAGGGGTGGGCTAAATCTCATGATGGACAAGCCATAATAATTTGGAGAGAATCCACCTTTGGTGAGAACCAAACTTAAGACCTCTCACTTACAAGTAAAGAAAAATATCACTAGACCGTAAATTAGTAAATGAATTACTTATTAAGGAAAATATCCATTACAATCTCCACGAAAAATGGTAAGATTAAATGTAACAAGTTTATTTTATTTATAATTTATTTATTCATTCATGTCTTCTTGCCGTCCTAAATTTTAATATTCTCAAAATGAATAATTATTCTCTTCTACTTTTAATATACATTGAATATATAATGAGTGTGTCACTAATACTAAGTGTGATATCTAAATTTGACTCTTATAAATAAAGAATTCGATACCTAATTATGGCTACCCACTAAGCTTATCTTAAATCTTCACCATTGTATACATTAAAAATAGGCCTAATTCGTAAAAATAAAAAATAAAAAATAGGATTTAAGCCTATGTGATGAAGTCTGTTAGGATTACACCCAAAATTGAAATTTTCATCAACTCTCCGTTATTTATTAGCATATGAGCCACACATATGAGGCTAAAACGGAACTCTTCATTAATTGGGAGGCTACTTTATCTTTTTAGCCCCACATGTGAGCCTCATGTGCTTGCAATTAACGGATAATTGACGAAATTTTTAATTTTGGGCCTAAATACTAACAGACTTCACCATAGGGGTCTAAATCCTAATTTTTTGTTATGCCATGGGCTAGCTTCCGACTACCCTATTATCATGGGGACTATTGATCCAACTAAGCCTTAAAAATAACACAAAGACAGTCAATCATGTGGTTTTACCAACTCAACCATATGACACGAGGGGTTTTGTTACATCCCACATCGTCCAGGGGAGTGGATCATATAAGCCTTATATGTATATTCATATCTCTACCTAGCACCAGGCCTTTTGGGAACTCACTGACTTCGGATTCCATTAGAACTTCGAAGTTAAGCTAGTTTGGACGAGAGCATTCCCATGATGGGTGACCCATTGGGAAGTTCTCGTGTGAGCTTCTAGAAACAAAACCGTGAGGGCGTGGTTGGAGCCCAAAGCGGACAATATCGTGCTACGGCGAAGTCGAGTTCGAGATGTGGTGGGGGCCTGGGTCGGGATGTGACAATTTGGTATCAGAGCCAATCCCTGGCTGAAAGTGTGCCGACAAGGACATCAGGCCCTTAAGGGGGGGGGGTGGATTGTTACATCCCATATCGTCTAGGGGAGTGGATCCTCTAAGCCTTATATGTATATTCCCATCTCTACATAGCACGAGGCCTTTTGGGAACTCACTGGCTTCGGATTCCATTGGAACTTCGAAGTTAAGTGAGTTCGGATGAGAGCATTCACATGATGGGTGACTCACTGGGAAGTTCTCGTGTGAGTTCCTAGAAACAAACTGTAAGGGTGTGGTCGGGGCCCAAAGCAAACAATATCGTGTTATGGCGAATCGAGCCCGAGATGAGGTGGGGGCCTGGGCCGGGATGTGACAGGTTTCTTTAGCCAACAAGCTTGGGGTATGAATTGGCTAAAAAATGCCAAGGATCTTAACTTGATTAATTCTTTTCTTGAATAAAATAATATAATTGAATTAAAGAGTAAAATGGTTGGGTTAAATTAATAATAGGCCAACCACAAAAATTTGGTATCGAATTCGACATTAAAATTCTAGCGGAATAAGAATATATATTTTTTTGTTATGGAGATTTTCATCTCTGAACACTCTCACTTTAATTTAAAAGTTTCTTTGGACACCCCATTGAAATTTATAATATTTCAAATTTGACCCTAAATTAAAGCTCACTTATTAATATTAAATGAATATTAAATCAACAAAAAGCGGCGATGAAGCATCCAAGAGGAAAACCTAACAAGCCTGCCGTCCAAATTCTTTGTTCTTCTCATCCAACTACTATTTTGTACAATTGCATTTTCAAATTGCGTTTGTTCTACTCTTCATTTATGGTTACCCTAATATAATCTAGAGGCACTGAAGGAGATTGAGGATAAAAGGGGCATGTTGGCGTTATGTCAGTTTAAAGATGCCTTTGGAAGTCTTAATAGGCATTAGGCTCTTTTAAATGAGTTATTGTTAGTGTTAGGCATGCTACTATTGACTCAGGCCAATAGAAAGATTGTATGATGTTATTGTTAGATCATAAACTTCTGCCACAAGTAAATAGAGCTTCTAATCAAGAGACCGTGTTATAGTGGGGTTAAATCTATGTTAAGTTATTTTCTATGCCTCGTTAAGCCAAAGACTTTAAATATTTTTTTGTGTATGCCAAGTGATAATCACAAACCGGTCGAGTATTGATTTAACTCAGTATGTAATTTTCATATAAATGTAAGAAGATAATGTAGGACAAGTTACATGAAAAGGGAAAGACAGAAGGTAAAGAAAGTTAGACACTTGTTATTTATTCAACAACGAAGTAATAACTTGAACAACAAATTAATAACTTGAAGAAAATGCAAATTACAAACAATCAGACAAAAATTAAATTTATTCGGACAAGTCCAACTGCCAATCGGGCAAGTTTTTAATAATAGTAAAACTAAAAACGAAATCTTTTTATTATTTGCGTAATTATGAAAGCATTAAATATATATAAGAAAGTCATGCATGAATCTAAACAAGCGACAAATTTTGAGTGGGCAGTAGTGCCATTCACGAAAATCCAGTGACAAGCTGAGCCTCACATGAATTTTCTCCGCATGAAGAAACTGTGTCCAGCCTCTACATTTTTATTTTATTGATATAATTGCATTCAAATAAAACATGGCAACTGTGGATGCAAATTTCTTCCTCCTTGATCTTGGACAAAATTGCACCTACAAATTAAATAACACATTTGGTTATGGCCACAAGCCTCACGCGCCCACGATGAATGGGGGGGCTTTGGCCAAAGAACCTCCGATGCCAAAGTTAGAATTTAGAGAGAAATAGTGTTTAGAGAATTTTGGGATTTTTGCAAGAGTGTTGGAATTGGTTTTTTGGTGAGAATGAGAGTATATTTATAGGGATAGGGGTGGCTAGGGTTTTTTGGGTTTAATTTAGGTTTAATTAGGAGTTACCAAATAATTAAAAAGGGAAAATGGTGGAAAAGGTAGAGAATATGATAGGCTCTTTTTGGATGGGAATGGCCGGCCCTTGGTGTGATTTTTGGGGTATAATGGGTGATTAAATTAGCCTTTAATATATTGATTATATTAATTGGTTGAGGATGTTATGGAATGTTTGAAATAAATGGCTAATTGAATAAGGAAAAAATGAGGTAAAAACATATATGGAATGAAATAGGTTTTGAATTGTTACCCATTTTGGGTACTCCTGACTTGGTTGATGGATGATTCTCCACTGCTCGCGTGTAGGAAACTCGGTATGCCTCGAGGGTATTTTTGTCCTCTTTTGTCCAAAAGTCCACGTGTCGCCTAGTGAATATTTTTGGCTCCACAGCAACCACGGCCACTGACAAGTAGCTGATCAAAGCGACGGAGCGTAGTTAACCATTTTCATATTTAGATTTCAATTTTAGATTAAGGTATAAGTTTTTGGGTTTAAGTGTTTTAACTTGAAGATTAGTGATCCGTACGCCAAAACTGATAAGATTTGGAGAAGAGTTGATGTTGTTGCCAAGAGAAAATAAGATTCACAGTAGCTCAAACATGGAGCTCTGCTTCTCTCTTTTATTCATGGGGGAAGAGAAACGACTACGTAGCCAAAACTCATAGAGCTAAGCTTGGGACAAAATCCCAAGTCAGCTCAAATCCTAACCATCCATTGGCTTTGAATCACACGATGGTGGTTAAGAGGAGGCTGAAATATCTCTGTGTGTCTTCCCTGTCGTGGCGAAGCCACCTGCTGGTCATTTAAAAAAGAAAGAAAGAGAAATTAGGTCAAAAATAAAAGTTTACTAATGCAAAGTCAAATATAAATGAGGACCATCACCTCCACTAGGCGTTAGTTTGGTTAATTTTGGTTAAAATTAAACAACCCAATATTCTTTTGAAGCATATATATATGTAAGTCCTCCCATTTAGTTTACTTACCAAACCACCAATTTTTTTTAACCCATCATCACCTTTGCATTTGGCTCTGTCTCTCTTCTTTTTCTTCTTCATTGGGATGCACGTAGAAATTATGAAGCCATTTTTGTGGGTGGTCCCAATTTTGTTGTTGGTTTCAATCTTACATTATTCTTGTTTTGTTGATGGGGCACCACAAGTTCCATGTTACTTCATATTTGGAGACTCATTATCTGACAGTGGAAACAACAATGGCCTTTTAACGTTGGCTAAAGCAAATTATAAACCCTACGGCATTGATTTTCCAAGAGGTCCAACCGGAAGGTTTTCCAATGGACGTAATTTGGTTGATGTTATTGGTCAGTCGTTTGGTCTTTTTGCACAAAATTTAGTGACATTTCTTTATGTTAAAAGTCCAATAATACTTTGTTAAAAAAAAAAACCAAATACTTAACTTTACATTCAATATATCAAGTGGCTCAGTGGTAATGACGCAGATTGCGACTCCCCAGTAAACAAAAAAATGTGGGAGGTCTTGGGTTCGATACTCCGAGCTGGTGAGTCTACTTGTGGCCACGGGCTGGTGAAACTTCCCCATAGTCACTCCGGTCCCTAAAAGAATGGATAACCGTAACTTACCACCAGTTGTCTTCCTTTTTATTGCCAGAAAAAAAACTTTATATTCAATATCTAATCTAACCATAAATATCGAATACATTTGTTTTTAATTTCGTACTTATGTTTTCTATTTTGCTTATGAAATTCATGTGTTTTATTTTGTTAACAATTTTGGTTATTTTTGGGTAATTTATAAATCGATTTATTGATATGTTTTTTTTTTTTTTTCTTAAGATTGGTACATTTTTTTTTTGTATTGATACATAGAAAAGGAAAAATGCGAGGGGAAAATGGAAGAGATATGATACACTTTTGGTACATAGATAAGTAATTTATAAGTCGCTTATTTGGTACACTTTTTGGCATAGCAAGTGGTGGACATGACATTCTTTTTTCAATCTATTACCTCTGGAGTTTAAATCTTCCATTTTATTAGTGTAGTAAATAGTATTATCGCTTGTACAAAAAAAAAAAAAAAAAAAAAAAAAAAAAAAAACTTCTTAGCATGAACTCATTTATAAATCTACATCATCATGCTAATTAGTTTAACATTTCATCATTACAGCTGAATTACTAGGCTTTAGTCATTACATTCCACCTTTTGCTGCTGCAATAGGATGGAAAATACTCCACGGTGTGAATTACGCATCCGGTGCAGCAGGTATTCGTGATGAATCGGGACGGAACCAGGTAACTATATAATTTCACACTCATTAATTTTTCTTTCTAATTATTCACGTACGTTTTTATTTTTATTTATTTTTTATTTTTTTATCTTTATGCTTGATTTTCCCTGCAAAGTTATGTTATTGGAACAACAAATATCTCTATAATACAATATTTAATTTGCAGGGTATGAGAGTAACCTTTAATAAGCAGTTGGTGAATCACCAAAACATAGTAAGACAGATTGTTTCCCTTCAGGGAAATAATAATTCAGCAGCTATCCAGTACCTGGGAAAGTGCATATATACAGTTACAATTGGCAGTAATGACTACATTAACAACTACTTTATGCCAAGGTTATACTCAACTAGCCGCCAATTTACCTCTGAGCAATATGCAGGAGTTCTTATTCAACAGTATTCTGGGCAAATAAAAGTTAGTGGTAAAACTTTGATGTTTCCCGATTCTAGTTTAATTTTCTCTTCCTAGACACGAGCATGCATGTTATGTTATCAAACTGTTAATTTAGAAAACAAATAAGGTGAACTCACTGTTATTCAAACGTTCATTCTAAATTCACAGTATGACGACATACCATGTGTGATACTAGTAAGAGATTAACCTATTCATATTAACTAAAAATATGTTATTTACGTCTACTCGCTGAATAACTTACTGGAATGCTAGACGTTGTACAATTCTGGGGCAAGAAAGATAGCCCTTTTCGGGCTCGGTACAATTGGTTCTATACCCTTTGAAGTGGCTATGTGCAATCGCAGCACAAACAACGTCTCTTTATGCTCAGATAACATGAACAGTGCAGTCCAAGTTTTCAACGCAAGGCTTCAATCACTTGTCGATGACCTTAACAGCAACCTAACCGACGCTAAGTTCACTTATATAGATTTCTACGGGATTGGATTATCCAGTGCCGCTGCATCTCTTGGTACGTAACTATTTTCTTATATACTTTCTTTCGCTTGGTATTTAACATAATTAATCTCAATTAGGGTGGAAAATAAGTGTAGAGCTTTATCAGTTGTTTGGTATTCCAGGTTCTGTGATTTTTGATGCACCATGCTGTGAGGTGGTACGTGAGACCGGGCTATGCGTCCCCTTCAATACCCCATGCCAAAACAGGACTCAGTATTCCTTTTGGGATGCAATCCATCCTAGTGAGAGTTCAAATGTTGTTCTAGGCGGAAGAGCATACAATGCCACGCTTCCTACTGATGCTGTTCCATTTGATATTAATCAGCTAGCTCAAGCGTAACTGCGTGGTAAAAATGAAGAGAATAATAAAGTTTCTGCTACTTACTACTACAGTCTAGTGGTAATATCATTTGTTTCAAAAAATGAAAAGCTTCTTATATTATAACGAAATAAAATACAACCTCCCACTGTCATTGCATCGCAGTTGTAAATAAATATACTACCCTATCAGGGTTTTTTTTTTTTTTTTTTGTAGGAAAATTTAATAGTATTGAAGAAAGTTGAAGTTTCACGGTAAATCAATTGGTAATATGTGAAGTAGCCCAACTTACTTATAAGCTTATGCAAGGTCTATTCTCTCATCAATATGAGATTCTTTCTCAATAAGTAGAGTTAGTGATCCTGCAAAAATGATCGTGTGGCCCATATATTGACACATCAAAGTTTAGTGCTTAAAATTGGAGCCTTACAGGACATTTAAAAAAAAAAAAAAAACAAAAATAGTCTTGTATAACCGCCAGAATTTGTATGCAAGATGAGCCTAGCTACCGGAGTGCCCATCAACCGAGCCGCAAGGTTTGAGAATAAGGTGGGATCCCTGAATGTAGTGGTCGGTGAATCACTGATCAAAAAGCTGATTTTGGAGAGATTATTCATCCATGTAGTGGCTGGTGAATCAAAGAAATTCTAAGGTCTAGAGATAGGATCAGGTCATCCCTACGGACTAAGACACAAAGGCGTTTGTTGCGTCGGACTATCTCGGACTGGACTAGCTTTAAGGATTAAGCTGGACTAGCTTAGACTAGACTAAGCTGGACTAACTTAGTGAAGTGTTTGGTGCAGTGTTGGACTAAGAAGCTGGATAATAACAAATTCTAATATTATATTATTTAATATATAAATTATTAATATTTTATTATGATCTAGGTGACCGGAGATGACGAGGAGTCTATCAAGAGTGGTTGTTGAGCATGACGAGGACGAGAGGAGATAGTCTTAGCTAGTCCCATGGTTATTGGGGGGTCTCGCTAAGACCTCTTAGTGAAGGGTTTTGTCCATGCTAGTCCCCTTTAGTCTCATTAATGTTAGTCCCAGCATGGAACAAACACCTTATTGGACTAACAGCTAGTCCAGTCCAGTCCAGTCCCACTTAGTGAGGGCAAACAAACGCCCCCGATCCTGTCCTACCGCACTATCATGTTAACCCTGTCTCACTTTTTATGCAATTTCCTCTCACACCACCCCTAATCGGGCAAAGAATCTCTCTTTGCATAAAGGGGCATGACAACCAAAACCAACAAAATCCTTGCATAGATGGACATAATAGTCAATGAACCAATTAAAGATTAAAAAAAAAAAATTAAAGTTTCAGATCTTAACCCTGACAAGCCCGTTATTTCTGATTATTTACAGAATTTCAAGAGACAAACTCAAAGCCCTAAAACGAAGCAACGGACATCCCGTTGCTTGAAATGAAAGTGTTATGCAAAAACTAGATAAAATTAATTAAGTACCCCAACAAATTAGTGTGTGTGTGTATTTTATTGAGTATCAACATTATTGCAAATAAATTGAAACAATTCTATAATTGTTGACTCTAAAAATTACCAAGCCTACGTGACGATAAGCCGAGTAACTAAGATCTAACTGCGTCCTTCTTGTAGTTGATGCAAGCGTGCTAACTTGCCACCAAGGTGAGTCGAGCAAGTAAGATTGTGGTTGTGCTGTCAAAGCGCGCTGCTTTCTAGACCGAAAGACTACAGTTGAGAAAGGAACAGTCTCGACCTAGGGTTCTTAAAACATGAAGATAAGGTTACTAATCTCGGTGCGAAGTTCAATAATTGATTCGAATTTCGTTGTGTTGAACAATGAGTAACATGGGAACACCTCACTTTGCCGAAACTGATGAGATGATCTCTTCAGACAAAAAAAATAGAGAATTCCTCGTTTGCCGAGACTTGGATAGACAACTAACAAGGATATGAGAGTGTTGTTTAACCAAACTGAAAGTCTCCTAGGCCATGTAGGTTCTACATCTCCAGTAATGTTTAACCAAGCTAAAGGTGTCGCCGATTGTTGACACAGTGATGTTTAACCAAATTGAATATCGGCCAACGAAGACGCGTTAGTGAGTAGTTAGTATTTTTCTCAGGGTGTGAGAAGGTTTTGTGTAGAGCGTTGATTTTTGTGTTGAGTTGAAGATCATTTTCTCGTTGTGAAGCCCCTTCTATTTATAGGCAAACCATTAAGGATAAGTCGATTTATCGAGGTAGAGTCATGATAGGACTAAGCCTCCTCGACATTTCTCTGAATATTCCAACCCATCCTTCCTTAACCGAAACTTATACCTAATCCATTCGAAACATGACTCTAAACCTAGTTCCCTTTTTAACTTAAATCATTCTTATCTGATTAAGCATGCATTTTGATCCTTTGAATAACCCCAAATTTATCAGAATCGATTGTCAATCCTTAACAGTTATAGTTCATTTAGGACTCGGCCGAACCCTGCTCAAATGTAATTTCTCCACTGTCCTTCAATCATAAGAACTCGGCTGGGATATCATTGTCTTAAACTGCTCAAATGTAATATCTCCACAGTCCTTCAATCATAGAGTAGTTTGTTACTGTTATAAAGTGTCGTAATGCTTTCACTTTCTTATTAATTAGAAACCACTCAGATTCTTGCTTTCGTTGCTCTATCTCCTTCTCTTTCTCTTGTTCTTTCTCCAAATTCATCAAAACTTTCTTTAATCTTTTTCTTCATCAATGGAGATTATCTCAGTACTATTAGTAACCTGATCAACCAATAGCATTCTCCACTCCACAATATAGCACCATTTTTTAGCTTTGGCATTCATGATAGAGCATCTTCAATGGTGTAGGAGCATCTCTAATAGAGAAAATTTGAGATGTAAAAGCTATATATTGCATTTTTCAAGAGGTGTAAATGATGGTTCTACACTTACGAGAGAGATGTAAATTTGAGATTCTATTTATTGTTCGTTCTTTAACTGCCAGGATGACACACCCCGATCCTAGAATCAAGGCGTGCTGGTCGGGGTGTGTCACAGGACCCACCTCCAAAACATGTAAAAAGAGATTATATTTACATTTTTATTTACATCTCCCCGTGAAGATGAATATTCTACATCCTGTCATTAGAATGTTTTACAGCCAACTTAAAATGTAAAATAAAAATTTCAAAACATTTTGTATCTTCCATTAGAAATTCTCTAAGCAATTGAGTAGGCAAATCATGCCTCACATTTCTTCTTATAATAAAATATTTCATGTGAAGAAAGATGACAAAACTATAAAATAAATGTAGATGTAATCTGAATGAAAGAGAATAATAAAATATAATTATGCTTAATTTATTGGAGGGACATACTTTTTTTTATGAAACAATTAAATAAGCTTGGCATTTTGAGCAAAAAATCAGAAACCAAACCATAACGACTTGACTGATGCAGTGTTCAAATGTTCAATTTTAATATATTTTGTATTATTTAATTAGGATATTAGATAAAACTTGTAAAATATTCGTAAAAAAGTGTAACGAGGTAGGGTCGAGGTAAACTTGTCATCAAACATGAGTAAGAAAATATGACAAGCTAGAATAGCAATATCAAAAAAAAAAAAAAAAAATCTATGTTGACTTTGTAATAGAGACCTTTAACGAAAAGTTATCGGTATTCATTTTAACGAAAAACCACATTTTTACACAAAAAAGTCAATCATGATACTATTTACTTTACCCTTTATTTTGTCCTTATCGTCAAAACTAAAAGTTTTCAAATCATTTTCATTAGTTTTCTTTTTGTAATATGAAGATAAACATTGAGAAAATACTATTGCGGAATAAAACTGTAGATATATCATTTTCCTTCAGTAAGGTGATAGCATTAGTGAATTAAATAAGGTACTTTGCTAAACGAGAAGAGAATAAATGACAATACATGTATCATTCTTGAATGAAAAGTAGTAGGTATTCAAGAAAGCACTAAATGGTAATGATTTTATTTTAGGATGCTCTAGCTCTTACAATTCATGATTTCTAGATAAAAACCCATATACATATAAACATCTAATAAAAACCCAAATTTAAAATCTGCAGCCACATTAGAACACTATTGACCTACTAATACAATTTATTTACACCTATGCCACTTTTCCAAATCCCTAAATTTATTCCAAATTAAAAGTTGTAGAAAAAGTGAAATAAAATATATAAAATGTTGTATTGCATTAATTGTATCCATATCATACCAAAAATTTACCTTTTATATTGCTTTAATTGGGAAGTAAATTAATTTATTCCAATTATTAAAAAAATTATACTAAATCCATATTATATATTTTGAATCACATAACACTTCTCTAACTTGTAGGTAAATTAATTTTCATGTATTGTTACATATATTAGGCACGTTTTATTATTGTATAAATATAGGTATGACATAATATTTTTCAATATAATACATCAAATTACATTTCTTCTTGTTATGGGTAAATTATTCTCCATATATTAGTGAAAAAAAAAGATATTATATTACACACGGGTTATAATTTTTTCATAGGTAAATTATTGGAAATTAATTTGTGGGTAGGTAAATTAATTTGTTCCAATTATATAAAAATATATATATAATACACCTTGATTATATATATATATATATATATATATATATTTTTTTTTTTTTTTTTGAGAAAACCTAGATTATATATTTTGAATCAAATAACATTTTTGTATACATGGTAGGTAAATTATTTTTCATGTATTATTACATATATTAGCCTATTATTGACGTTTTTTGGTAAAAATATATAAAGTAATATGTATATGATTGTTTGTAGGTAAAAAGATACAATCAAAAGCATGATCCAATTCCTAAGTTTATGCAATATTTTTGTTGTTGGTATACAATATTTTGCATCATTGGAAATGAACATTTCAAATAGTAGGTAGGCAAATTAATAGGGAGTTTCAACGAAAAGCCCGTGGTACTGTTCATTTTAACGAAAAACCATATTTTTACACTAAAAAATCAAACATGGTACTATTCATTTTATTCTTTATTTTGTCCTTATAGTTAAAACTCAAAGTTTTCAAGCACCTTTCATTAGTTTTCCTAAATTAATATGGTCTAATTATATATGAACACATAATGCCAGATACATAGAATTAAGCAAACAATTCTCATATTTGATATTAATATGCGATGAATTTTTTTATCATTAATGTCTTATTTTTCTTATTTTTCTTTTTGCAAAATCATTAACTCTCTCCTTATAATCTGCATATAGAATTAACTGTGCACATCAAATATGCAATACGGGTATTTTAGGCATCTAAAAATGTAAAATGTGTAAATTAATATGTAATTAATGAATTCACTTAGGTAGATCCTAATCACTGGGTTTTTTTTTTGAGTAAAAAAATTATGTCGGTTTTATATGAAAAAAAATTAAATTTGAGGGATTAAAGTCATATTTTCAGTTTATTTATTCTCCATCAGTTGTTGAACCCTAGCTCAACACTTGTACTCACAAAAACAAGAAGTATAGAAAGGAGCTCCAACGCTATAACAGTATCCACTTCCTTCTTGAGGTCCAGGATATTTGGAAGCACACTGTGAGTTACAATCACTCTCTGAGCAGTTCTCACCCCATATTCCCAAGCTGATTTTGCACTTTTTCGAGTATGGCGGCGGCGATGGAGGTCCACAGTCGTAGAAGCATCTGCAAACCGGGTTGTTGTTGTTCAAATCACAACCGGCCTTAGCCCCAGGATGTGCAGATGTGCACCTTGAACTGCAGTCAGGATCGCATGCACCCATATCTTCGGTGCAAACGTCACCTTTCACCATGGGCATGAGTGTCCCTAATGAAACCATTTACCATCATCATAGATTAAAACAAAATATTAGTGTAAATTATGAATAAAGCAATTACTTCAAGGAAAAAGAGAATAAAACAAAGTATACCTACAGCGAATATAAGAAGCAAGACAAGGACGGTGGAAAAAGCTCCAGATAGAGTAGCCATTGTCATGAAATCCAATATCTTCAGGTCTTGTGTGATTCTAATGCTTGGTCTTTAGCTATTTATAACGAAGAAAAAAATCTTAGGCTTTACCTTCTGTGAGGAGATTATCATGATTAGTTAAGGAGTATTTTTCCAAAAAAAATTAATAGGAAATAGAAGCTAGAGATCCTGATTTAATTGAGAATCCAAGAAGTTAACCTTTTTTGTATGGTGGTATGGATGCCGCATAATATCTATGGTAACATTTCATGCCAATTAGCTATCATAGATGGATTTATTACCATTATAAAACGCTAGTTACTTTCTTTGATTAATTATAAATATAAATTTTCATTTAATTTTATACAACTATCCAAAATGAGAAGTTACCTTTTTCTTGTCAAATGATAGATTTTAGGCTTATTATATTAGCACCCTATATATTGTTGAATAAACTCCACAAACTTAATACACCCCCACATTTATTTTTTTTAATTAAAAATTATTTTAATACACCTCACATACTTCTTCATAATACCCTTAGACTCCACATTATCAACATACATCTTATATTTTCCACAGCACTTACATCCCATATTTTCTATACATCCCACATCTTCAAATCTTATAGTACTCATTTTTAATTTTATAAATTAAATTGACTTAGGAGTAAAACCCTCTCTGAGAATCATACACCTCAAATATTTGCTAAGAATCATACATGTGGAGCCTAGAATAATCCCAAAAATTCTAGAGGCGACACGTGGACTTTTGCTCAAGAAAGACAAGATTGCACTCATTAAATGAGAAGGCTCCTCAAATACTCCCACGCGCAGCTCACACCCCTGAATGTACATGCAGTTGAATATGACTGCTAGACCTGACATTCGTGTCGTTTTTTCTGTGTTCGTGTCGTTTTCGTGTCATACCCGATATCTTAATGGGTCGTGTCGTGTAACACCTGTTAAAATAAACGGGTAAAATGATCCGACCGGAAATCGACCCGATAGTATTAACAGGTAATATGACCCAACCCGTTACCCGTTAAAGAAAATATATTTTAAACCAATAAATAATCAAATGAAAAACGTAATACTGAATAAGTATATACATACCATATTGTCACATCCAAAACATAAAAACGCAATTTTCTTTTAAGTATATTTTCACTTACCTAAAGTCTTTAATAATTTTTTAATTAATGTAGAAGTGTAAAAATATGTAGAAAAAATATATAAATACTCGTAATGACAAGTTTTACAACTTTCATAAAGAGCTTAACTTCGAAATTTGCCACTATAATCATATAAATCATAGATCAAAATTTAACCATTGATTGTTGTTTACATTTACACTTCATTGTTCTCATTAAATTTTGTTTTTTCAGATTTTGTTTTTTTGAAAACTTGATCTATTAGAGGATGCATGAAGATGAACAGTTTGGATCATTGATATTATATTCAGAGTTTTACGATTAGTGAAAATATTGCTTAATGTTTATTAAGTTTCTACAAACTATATGACATCGACTCATATTTCAGTTAACTGTAAATATCAAAACGTGATATCAAAGATCTGAACCATTCATCTTCTTACATCTGCCAGATGATCATGTTATCAAAAAAGAAAATTTAAAAAATGAAATTCAGTAAGAAGAATAAAGTGTAAATGGCAATTGACGGTTAAATATAAATTTAAGGTTTATGAATTATAGTGTTGGATTTCGAAGCTGACCCCTTCATGAAAGTTGTGAAGTTTGTCACTATAAGTGATTGTATATTTTTTTTTTACATTTTTTACACTTCTACAATAATTATTATTAATTTTATTAATTTTGCCCTCAAATAAAAAACATTATTCATGAAGGTTTGGAGGATTTTAAAAATCTAAACAATAATGTAAATATAACCATTATCTACTCGTAGAGGAATAATGATGAATCACCAATGTTTATATATTCTTTCACATTTTTCATACTTGTATGTATGTCTTCTTAGTTCTTGCCTATACACATATTATATTAGTTTATTTTAATTTTGGACAACAACATGTTAAGTAAAATTTATCCTAGTAATGATAATAAGGAACCCTCATAATAAAAATAAATAATGACTAAAACTTTTTTTTTTAAACTTATATAGAATAATAATACAAAACTATATATTTAATATAGAATATATTGTATATATTAATATGGCTATTGTATTTTATAATAAATCTTTTAGTAATTAAACTTTAAAATTATCAAAATAATTTTTTTTCTTAACGGGTCGAAACGGGTTACCCACGTGTTTCCCACGTGTATACCCGTTAAGAACCCGTTATTAACGGGTTCTTAATGGGTCACCCAATAATAACCCGATAAGTTATCGTGTTGACCCGAAACCCATTATTTTCGTGTCGTGTCAGAAACTGCCAGGTCTAACGACTGCCCAAAACTCACCTGCCATTGGCAAGGAAAAGTCAAAGCATTAAAGATAAGGAATAATACTCAAATCCTATCTTTAATACATTCCCAATTAAAGATTGACTCCATTCAAGTAAGTAATCCCTATTTAAATCAATTAGGAATATTTACTCTATTATCTCAAGATATTATTTCTTATTTAATATCTTAAAAAAATTTCATCATAAACCTTGGCCAATAGTATACCTGGCAATTTCTTACACGACATGTTAACACAACACGTAAATAACACGAAAAATTGCGGGTTTCGGTTTAACACGATAACTAATCGGGTCACATGATAAGAACCCGTTAATAATGTGTCCATAACAGGTTTGCATGAAGGTGACACGTGGGTAATCCGTTTCAATACGTTAGGAAAAAAGTTATTTTGATGATTTTAATTTTTTTAAACTACTAAAAATCTTACTATAAAATACAGTAACCATAGTTTACATGTATATCTTGTATATTAAATATGTATTATTGTATTATTATTCTATATAAATTTAATAAGTTTAAGTTTTATTTAGTTATTTATTTTTATAGTAGTATACTATAGGCAAGAGTGAGATTAAAAAATTATAAAACACATTCAAAATAAAAATATCAAGTAATTTAAAAATACTAAACACACTAAAAAAATTATAATAATTAATTTACAAGTGTGAAAAAGTGTGAAAAAATGTGAAAAAATATGCAAAGGCTCGTGATTGATGCTACGCTTTGAGTATGGGTATATCGTATTTTTAAAACCATACAAACCCTCATGAATAGTATTTTTAAGGGAGTTCAAAATAAATAAAATTCATAATTATTAATGTAGAAGTCTGAAAAATGTGAAATCATATATCACTAGTACAAAAAAGACTTTGCGTGACGCAGGTCCTTCGTCGAGCAAAGTAAAAAACAGGTCGCGCAAAAATTAGCCCAACGAACCTTCATCGCGCATCCACTGACACACCCCGTCCCGAAGGAGGGCATGCTGGCCGTCACGTGAGAGTGACGTAACCATTTACACAGTTCGGAAGCTTTAAAAAAAATACAATTACTAAGATGAAACACCCGAGGGTGAGTCCTACTTTTGTGAATTCTGTCAGAACACCGTTGGATTCCTCGTGGCCACCAAAGCTCTGCTATCTAGAACCTGGAGGGACGCAAAACAAAGTTGAGTGGGTCAGTAAAACAAAATTTTTCGAAAACATTTCAATTAACACATTTCTAACCTCTCGCTGTAAAACCTGTATACTTTCCCAGAAATTAACATATATATACCATATATAATCTCAAACTCAAATCTCAAGTCTTTAACACTTTTCAAGAAAATATGCCATGCAATGCATCAAAACATAATAAAGATGCATCAATATAACGGGTGAAATAAGGAATCAACCGGAGACCCTGCAGTTGGTCCTGTACGGTTAATTCTATAGCTCAATATCTAATCCAGTCGGAGTCACCACGGTGACCTGTACGGCACTGCCGGAGTCACCAACTGTAACCTGTACGGCACTACACTGCACATAAGTCGGAACTACCTGAAGTAGTCTGTACGACAAGAATGGTGAAATAATACGCTCTGGTGCTTCTCTCATCAATCATCTGCGCGCATAATCTAAGGTCACCTACTAGTCGGAACCACCTCTAGTGATCTGTACGACTAGCATGTCGGAACCCTCTCATGGTCTGTACGACATGCACCTACTTGGATCCAAGGTGAGAGTGTGGTGCGGTGAATACTATAAGCACTATGATAAGCTCATATTTATATATATTTTACATCAAATTCACTTGTCTTTTCTTAGTTAGTTCCTTATATTTTTGAGCTATTTACTTTGTTTTTGTGTTTTGTGGGATTTGTCAAGCAAATAAAAGAAAAATAGCACAAGTAGGATTTTTAGTAACAAATTCGTCAAAACTGCCTGTGCAGATCAGCTGACTTTGGAAGCAAGTTGCGAACCGTTCAGAATGAATTAGAGAATGATCCTTATATACTTGGAAAGCTACGGATGTCTATTTTCTATAACATTTCGCGGATTGTTAATATCATTTTTCTAGAAGAAGTTATGGCTGTTTTAACACTGAAAGGTTTCCAAGACGCTGAGCAGTTTGTAACTGCATTGAAGGCAATAAATCCAATAAAACTAGCAGCCAAAACTGATGCAGCCAAGAACAAATCAGCTGACACCTCTTCAAATATCAGATGAAATGGAATTAAAAATGAGGATTAAGAGAGAGTAATTGGCATAAAGGCTACCTAAAGTGTTACAATTGTTTTACCACATTTCCTCTCACTTATTGTCATCACTAAATGGCTATTAGTGGGTGAGTTAAGGAGAAGAAAATGATGCAGCAAGAATGGGTTTAAAAGCATCATTGGGGAAGGAAGTAAGGGGGGAGGAAGCCTCGGTCGATTTCTTTCGGTTCTATCTTCTCAAACTCATGTCTATCTTTTGTTTTAACTTAAGGATTGTGTGTAACTAAATTTTTAGTAGTTAGGGGCTGTTTTGAAGCCTCGAATATGATTGCAATTTTGTTATGACATTTCGTTGAATTACTTTTATGAATGGATGAAAATTGGTTCATTACTTGTCTCATTGATGAATTCTTTATTTGTTTTCTATGGATGCATACGTAGTAAGCATATCTAGGATTCTAATGCTATGAATATGTGTGTGCCTGCCCTTGTTGAATGAGGACCTACATATGTTCTAGAGTAGTACTTGTTAATTGCGATTAACATGTGAACTAATTTCTAGGATAAGTAAGACAACGCCAGTACTTACGATGCCTTGTGATGACTCAAACTCTTTTCGTTCTTAATGATTCCTACTTGTTAAATATATGAACACGCCATTCTAGATTGCATGCTAGGGACTAAGTTAAGTTGAAAACGTCATTCTCTTAACATACTACATAAGAAAGAGTAATAGGTTGTGTTCTAACATTGAGCCAACTTGAGCATCTTCATCCGGAAATAAAAGAAATTTGAATGAAACATAACATGTTTGCATGATTATTTGGTGGTGGATAGCAATACCCCTAACTCGTTTTTCTTAATTTGTGAACTACTTAAAATTTGTTTCTATCCTGTTTTTGTTCGATTTAATTTAAATATCAAATCAACTCCAAAAATCCCAACATTTGTGTGAGTGTAGCTTTGTGTGTCTAGTATCTACATATAAAATTTCGTAGACTTTAGATATGTATAAGTCAGTCTAATAATTATTTTTCGGTGGCTGGTCAGTAGGGACAGCAACCCAGTTTTTGTGACATTTTAGGTAGTTAGATAAAACAATCTTCTGCGGGAAAGACCCTTATTTTCATATGCTACAATTGACAAATCTTAGTGTTAATAAGGAAAATAAATATGACATTTGTGTGCTACTTTGTGGTGTGCTTTTAATCCTATCACACTAACACCAGGGGTGCATGTTATGAGCTCTCAACACAAATCACATCATCATTAATTCGTATAAACCATATAAACTCACCTGATACTCACCTGTGCGTCCACAGCACCAATTCACACATATATATACATCAATTATCAATTCATATATTTCATAATGTGCACGCATAGCATTTTAAATCATACTTTCATTTAAATTCAATTTCTGGGAAAAATCAATAGTATATAGGTAAATACAGAAAATACTGCCCACTCACCTGGAGTTCGCCCTACAACTCCCTAGCACAATACATCAAGGCGTCATCACGATCGGCGCCTAGAACAATAATCAAATCCAACCTCAGAAATCATATCGATAGAATATAACTTATATAAAACACGTCACTACGCAGTTCAATCCGAAAGATCTGCAACTCAGATTTCCAATCCATAACTCCAGAGGTCCAAAATATACCTCTAGGACAACATCCTAAAATTTCATTACCAACCAACGGTCTGATCTCCGTCAATTTCCAAAACCAAGTGACGGTTAACATTCTATTTTATGAACTTACAACTCAAATTCCAGAAGATCCGTAAATCGGATTCCCGATCTGTAAGTTCCTATAATCCTCAAATATTACATACTACGATGTATCAAAGTTTGGTGACGATCCAACGGTCGGATCGTAAATTCACATTTTCACCTAACCACGAATCGTAACGAACTTAGGTTCAATTACTCAATTTACGTCCATCAATTATCAAAACTGAACCTAGAGCATTAAACACATGCTAAGAATGAAATTGGCGGGCCACTGGCCATGCGCCGCCACACGGGCCGCACGGGCCGTAGCGGGTGGCGGTTGGCCACCCCGGCTCGCCGGAAAATCCAACTATTTCAAAAAATTCTCAAAAAATACAGAATTGAAGATCTCAATGAGTAGAGCAAACTTTATACCTGAGGCCAAGGCCAATTTGGCCTGGAAACACTTCAATTTCACCAAAATCCGTGTGGAACCCTAGAATTGGGTGAGTTCCAATTCGTCTTCAAATAAACTCCGTCGTCCCAATCAATGCTTGGGCTTTGTTCTAGGCCTCAAGAGGAAGCTATGGGTGGTGGAAATTGAAAGAATTTGCTTCGGGATTGGGTGATTCGAAGCCAAAGTCGCCGCACCCCTTCTTGCGGTTTTCTCCATTTTCAAGGCCAAATGTCTCCAAATTTGAGATGGAATGGATAGAGGAGAGGTCATGGAGAAGTTTCCAAGTGATTTCTTGAAGAAATTCGCAGGAAAAATGGTGGAATTTCGACGGAAATGTGTAGAAAATCCGATGGGTCGCGCGCGGGTCGAATTGGGTCCGGCCGATCCCCTCCTTTTCCTTCTCCCTTCTTTCCTCCTTTCGTTGATTCTGATTGGTCCTTCCCTTCTCTCACTGTTCCGATTGGTCCATCTCCTCCTTCCTTGGTTGGGCAGCCAATCCCCCTTCTTCTTTCTTTTATTTCTGATAGGGCAGTCCACCTCTCTCCCCTCTCTAACTGGGCAGCGCCCAACCTTTAATTCCCCTTCTTAAAACTGAAATTCTACCACAAATAATTGAATTACTAAAATGTCTCAAACTTTAAACGTTAATATCTTCTTCGATATAACTCCAAATCACGAACCGCTTGCGCCCACGTGTCTGTAGCGACGAGTACTACGAGGATATGCCAAGAAAACAAATCTTAGATGGCACGACACAACGATTAACCTCGACCAATGCGTGTGCCTCAAAGGGCTTTTTTTTTTGTAAAATCCTTTATTAAAACTTTAGAAACTCTTAAAATCAGGGACGGGCTGTCACATCCACTGTCGCGCCAAGGCAATGACAGTAGGGTTTGTGCGATGAATAATTGACCTACGTCGCGCAAACCCTTTTTTTTTTTTGCAAAATTTTTTTAATTTAATTTTTAATAAATATTGTAATTAAATTCTAAACAATAATTAATAAACCAATAAAAATTATTTAATTATAAAATATATGAAAATGTACATACAAGATGTCCGAACAAAAAAGAAAAAACTACAAGTCTTCTAGGTTCAGTACATCATGCTATTGGGTATTGGCTGGGCGAAGTGGCTTGGAAGTCGAAGGTGGAGTAAGATCAGATGCTGGCATTAGGATTTGGAGGCCGGACATCGCTAAGGCCTGTACTATCACACTCATCTTCTCATCTTGGGCCCTAATGTGCTCTGGAGGACGAGGAAGAGTGATCAGAAGGCGCCGGCTCCAACAAACAATTCATTCGAGAGACATCACAATGATCAACCAGGGCAGTGCTTACATTGTTGCGTAATGCTCAACCAGAATATGCCCTGCACCTAGAGCTGCCTCACGTACAGACTCATTTTCATCAGCAAGACCTGTAAGAGTAGAAGCTCCCATTAAGTTTAAATAGTGCACCAAAGTCCTATAGTGATACATGATACCATATTTTACAGCACAAACTGTACTTACCATCTAAAATACCATATTTCACTAAATACCTTGAAAGTAAAATGGGTCGAGAATCATTTAATTGACCGATAAAAAAAGCATACGATGGATGAAATAAATGGTCTAAAAACTTATGACATTATAATTCACAGCATAAATAATTGGCTTGTAATTATTAACATTATCAATGAAAGCTGATCTAAACTTAGTGGGAATGGAGTGAAAGGAAATCAATGTATATTTAAGTTACCAAGTAATGCAAAAGAAAACTCTTATTTTCAATATACAAAAAATACATTTAAGTTACCAGATATGACCATGTTCCCAGCTTTTCAAGCATGCAATTCAATTTCAGTTTAAAAAATTAATAATTAATATGAGATGCAATAGAAGTTTAAAAGTGCTCAGACAAAAAAAAAAAAAAAAAATTCTTATTTTAAAGAGTAAAACTGACCTCGCTCAACCCTTGAGCTGCTCCAGAGCGCTCAACATTACTATTATCAGATTTAAGTGTATCAAACTAACACCATAGCACACCATGTTGCAACTGTATACTACTTTGGGAACCAACACGGCTGCACCCACCCAAATTCGAAACCCACACGTGTTCGCGTCTTCACGTTAAGAGGCGCTTAGACTATCGATGATAATATTCATAATCAATCGCAGTCAGCCAACAAACAAATTCAAATTACCTCAAGTTGGGCTGAAAGGAATCTTGGCACAGCCAAACAATCTTGCTGTCATGCCCCCTAACAAACTTCAGTCGTTGAAAGCTTGTTTCTAGCTTTCTCTGACCTTCCCGGGTCAATCGATCCCCATTCTTGGGATCATATAATGAGCTGGGGTTGCTATATAAACACCGGCCAATGCCACTGTATCGACGTCCATCAAACAAAAAATCTTCTAGAGAAAAATATTGCAATTTTCCTTAGCTTCCAAAATGAATAGTAAGATGTCTGATGTTCCCGCCACTGAAATCCCCAAATGCTTAAGAAGCAGAAAGCCTCTTCCTAAGAGGGGGCAGATCAAATCAAAAATAGCTGCAAATGCTATCCATTTCATAGTCTCCGTGCTCTCCAAAGCCTCTTCAGATTGCAAACGTCGCTGCAGCAAAACCCATATTTAGTGAGAGATAGAGCAGTAGAAATAGTCATATCATGGTCAGTTGATCACTACCTTCTCAATGTATTTATCTTTTCCTATATATCATTTTGTTTCTGTTCACTTGGAAAAAAGAGAAAAATAGAACTTGGAACAACAACAAGAAGATGTCAAGGAAATGGCTACATCTTACTTTGATCACTGTCACACATAATTCAACAGAAAATGTAAGCCGGTCGTACAAACCAAACCCAACCCCACCACACCCATCAGGACGTTCTTCTTGAAGTTGAATTTGCTTTTCCATTTCCAATTCTGAATTGTTAGCATTAATTTTTAGCCATTTTACTGTTGTAGCAAGTGTTATTTTCATCTCTTTCTCTTTCCTTGGGGATCAGTCTATTCAACCATGCGATGCAACACCAAATCCAAATATACAAATAACAGAACAAGATAGCTTCACCTGTAGGTAGCAACATGGCGGGTTTGACATTTCCAAGGTCTCCCTAAAAACAAGGGCATTCATTAGAAAAAAAATATCAATACATATACACAAATGGATTATGTTCTGCTCCCCGCTACCCGCACAACTTGCATTAAAAGTAATATAATCATCTATTAACATTGTCAAAAAAATAATAAGAAGTCACCAAATCCTCGCCATTGTTTTAGAATATGTGTTCTCCCCTGGTCCTTTCAGCCAATCTGGTAAAGAAAACCAGGGACCAGAACCGAGGTCCACCTTGGAGCTTGTAGACAACCCGCACGTATACGTGTTAGGACAAACTTGAACCAATCATTAGCATTAAACTATGTATAATACTTTTAATTAGCCACCAAATCATCACACAAATTCAAATGTCTCAAGTTGGGCTGAAATGAATCTTGTACAGCAAGACATTCTAGCTGGCATGCATGCCCCCTAACAATCACCGGTCTCTGAAACCAACACGGCTGCACCCACCCTAATTCGAAACCCACATAACCTCAAATCCTCACAAATCTGAAATCCTATCAAATCAGAACCAACATCCAATTTTATCTGGAGATTTTGACAAAGTACTCATAAATCAACATGCAATTTGACCCTAAACCCTAAATAACAAAAACCCATCGAAAATCAGAAACTTTTGGGACTTGATTCGAAAATTAGAAACCCTCATAAATCAACGCATTGTGCGAAACTAGTTTCAACGATCCAACCGTCAAACCTATTTGTATATGCTTCGAGCTTGCATACGCCAAAAATCAAACAAACATGCAGAGATCAAGTAACGGGATAAAACTTTTCGACGGTTATAAACGAAAAAGCACGATTTAACAGTAGTTTTAACTCTGATTTTGATGATTTTTTACAGCTACACTCCTAGATCCTATATGAATACAATGAACTAATTCGATCGCCAATTTAAAATATTTACACAAGTGGATACCACAAAATCTTATGTTATACTTAATGAAAGTATAAATAAACTCAAAGTGTTAGTGAATCTATTGTTTTGATGGGAAACGCATTGTATGAAACTAGTTTTAACTATCCAACCATCAAACTTGTTTGTATATGCTTCGAGATTGCATACGCCAAAAATTGCAAAAAACAAACATTCAGAGATTATGTAACGGGACAAGCCTTTTCGATGGTTATAAACTAAAAATCACCATTTAACAGTAGTTTTAACTCTGATTTTGATGATTTTTGACACACCTCGACCTAAATTGAGGCATGCTGGCCGTCACGTGAGGGTGACGTAGCCATGTGCGATGTGTGGAAGTAAAGGTGATAAGATAATATGGGTAAATAAAAAATCAAACTAACTTACACTAGACTAGTATATAAGTACGAGTGAAAGTGTTAGAGTGTAGATACACATAATTAGAGCGTAGGTACCAAAGTGCAGTCTAGCAGGCTAAATACTAATTATACAGGATATGAAAGAAAACCCTACATTGATGGATGTCTGTCAGAACCGCTGTAGAGTCATCGTGAGCCACCAACACGAACTTCTAACTAGAACTTGGAGGGGTGCAAAAACAGAAAACATGAGTGAGCAAAAACAAAGCTTTGCAAAACCATTTCTCTTTTCAAAAGTAATAACCCCTCACTGTAAAACCTGTATAGTTTCCCAGAAAATAATAATACATATGTATATAAAGATCACGCTCGAGAGTAGTGAAAATCAAATATATATATATATATATATGCCATGTCAAGTGTCTCAGCATGGAAATAAGTAAGCCAGGTGAAATAAATCAATGTAAAATGATGTCAGTCGGAGTCACCTAATGTGACATGTACGGCTGAACCTATAGCTCATCAGGTATGCCTGCACACGAGTCGGAACCACCTATTGTGGTATGTACGACAGGGCTGGGTGTAAATAAGTACGCTCAAGTGCTACGATCACGTGAAAGCTGTGCGAATAATCGCGAGTCACCTACGAGTCGGAACTACCTAATGTGGTCTGTACGACAAGGATGTGCACCAAATTTGGATCCAAGGTGAGCGTGCAGTGTGGGAGGTGAACATTACGTGAAGGATTGTGCCCTGGCCACCGGCGGGAGCACTAGCACCGGGGTGCAGGATAATGAGCTCTAAATACATCTATGTATAACCACAAACAATGCATCCATTATCATTGATATATACTCACATGAAGCTTACCTGGGCGTCCGCAGCATCAAGCAACAATATGCTTATCTATACTAATGCTTACTCTAAAGCATAATGCAATTGACATGGCATTTAAAATCGTAAATCCATTTAAAAAAAAATTCTGGGAAAACGCAAAGCATATATATATATATATATATATATATATATATATATATATATATATATATATATATATATACGTATATATAGAAAACCAAAAGCCCACTCACCGGTATGCAGCTGGATCATAACCCCCAAGTCTCGCTTGGTTGTGCTCGTCCTCCGAAAACGTCATACCTATATGTGAAACCACTATTTTAACGTTAATTTTAAGTACATAACCAAAACTGTGTAATAATTTCTCATACTTTGCTCAATTGGGGTGTTTGAATAAACCATCGTGCCATGCTCAACACCACGAGCATCCCCAAATTTTTAGAATAATTTTCTAAGGTCCCACGCGCTCTTATGCGCCGGCCAAGGCACGGCCACACGCGCCGACCACACGCAGACACGTCCATGGCACACTGATGGAACCTTTAATGCCGTTAGAGAATATTTTGTTAAATAGTAGCATATACCGTTAAATTTACACTGATGAAATCCGGTGCCGGTCGCCGCTGCGTCGCCGTTTCTGGAAAAATTTAAAACTTGAATTTCTACTTCGTTTCAATACCAAACTTCACAAATTTTATATAGATTTGAAGCTCTCAACAAGGGGAACAAATCCTTACCTCTTAAAGGTCCTAAAACTGACGGGAAATAGTTGGAAAATAGCTCGACACAACCGGCCAAACTTGAAACTCGACAAACTCGAGTATTCATTAGTAGAAAAACATGTTTGCCCGACAGAATCTTGCTCGACGCAGCAAATTTCGTCACGCAAAGTATGTTTACGCGACCTTAAACACAAAACATCGTGCAAAGGACTAGTCGTCTGTCTGCCGTTTTTTGTTTGTCTCAGTTTCTAAGTCATCTCCAGATCTCTCTCTCTCTCTCTCTCTCTCTCTCTCTCTCTCACTTTTTTTAGGCAACTCTCTCTCATTAACTCTTCAGTTAAATAGGTCTACAACAACGCCTTATATGTCACTTGCAATTGAGGGGAGGGTTTTTCTTTTAATGTATAGGGGTCTCGGGGCATTTGCAAGCCAATCATTTGTAAACGTTTATATACACTTAAATCAACAAGTTCTCACAAAGCATCCGTTGTAGCAATGGTTAAATCAAAGTTTATGATTCCGGGTTCGAACCCTGGCAGCGGAAGAACTTTTTTTTTTCCTCATTTGTCACAAGGAATAGTTAAATAAAACCATTGAAAACAAAATGCCAAGTTTGCTATGTTGCTCTCTACGCACGCGAGATGTACAGGGTTCGATAACTTGCATTTCCATTTTTTATTTTTCCTTTTATTTTTCTTCTTAAACGGCTTGTTGTTAATCTGCTGTTTTCAGGTATCTCATTTTCCAAGTTCTCTCCTGCTCTCTCTATAATTCTTCAGGGAAATAGATGAAGAACAACCCCTTAAATGTCAAATAATTTTTTTTTTTGTAATATTGTCTCGAGACATTTGAAAGTCAAGCATTTATAAACATTTTTATACAATTAAATCCTCAAGTTGTCATAAAGCATCCACTGTAGCAATGGTTAAATCAGCATTTATGATTTCGGGTTCAAACGTCGACAGTGGAAAGTTTTGTCTTTCTTTTTTCTTTTTTATCACAAGCAATAGTTAAATAAAACCATTGAAAACACAATGCCAGGTTGGGGATGTTGCTCGCTATGCAAGCGGGAGGACCAAGATTTGATAACCTGCATAAGCAGTTTCATTCTTCCTATTATTTTTGTTCTAAATTGACATCTCGTTCATCCGCTGGCTTTCGTTTGTCTCAGTTTCTATGTCATCTCCTGATTTCTCTCTCTCTCTCTCTCTCTCTCTCTCTCTCTCTCTCTCACATTTTTTGAGGTAAATCTCTCTCATTTACTCTTCCGTTAAATCGGTCTACAACAGCCCCTTATATGTGACTGGCAATTGAGGGGTGGAATTTTCTTTTTATGTATAGGGGTCTCAGGGGATTTGCAAGCCAATCATTGGTAAACATTTATATACAGTTAAATCATCAAGTTCTCACAAAACATCCGTTGTAGCAATGGTTAAATCAAAGTTTCTGATTCTGGCTTCATATCCGGGCAGCGGGAGAACTTTTTTTTTTCATCATTTATCACAAGGAATAGTTAATTAAAACCATTGAAAGTAAAATGCCAAGTTGGGGATGTACCTCGGTGCGCATGCGAGAAGTACAGGTTTCGATAACCCGCATCTCCATTTTTCATTTTTCCTTTTATTTTTGTTCTTAAACTACTTGTTGTTCATCTGCTCTTTTTAGGTATCTTATTTTCCAAGTTCTCTCAGGCTCTCTCTATAATTCTTACGTGAAATAGGGGAACAACATCCACTTAGAAGCCAAATGCAATTTTTTCTTTTTTTGTAAAGTTACCTCAAGGCATTTGCAGCAAAAGCATTATAAACATTTTTATACAATTAACTCCTCAAGTTGTCACAAAGCATCCGCTGCAGCAAAGGTTAAATCAACGTTTATGATTCCAGGTTTGAACGCAAGCAGCAGAAAGTTTTGTATTTCTTTTTTCTTGCAAGCAATAGTAAAATAAAACCATTGAAAACAAAATGCCAGGTTGGGGATGTTGCTCGATATGAAAGTGGGAAGCCCGAGATTAGTAAACCTGCATCACCATTTTTCATTTTTCCTATTATTTTGGTTCTTCAATGACATGTCGTGGATTCGCTGTTTTTCGTTTATCTCAGTTTCTAAGTCATCTCCTGATATCTCTCTCTCTCTCTCTCTCTCTCTCTCTCTCTCTCTCTCTCTTTCTCTCACTTTTTTGTGGTAACTCTCTCTCTCTCTCTCATTACCTCTTCCGTTAAATAGGCCAACAACAGTCCTTTATACGTCACTTGCAATTGAGGGGAGAGCTTTTCTTTTAATGTATAGGGGTCTCAAGGCATTTCCAAGCCAATCATTTGTAAACATTTATATACATTTAAATCATCAAGTTCTCGCAAAGCATCTGTTGTAGCAATGGTTAAATCAAAATTTATGATTCTGGATTCAAACCCCGGCAACAGAAGAACCTTTTTTTTCCTCATTTGTCACATGGAATAGTTAATTAAAACCATTGAAAATAAAATGCCAAGTTGGGGATGTACCTCGCTGCGCACGTGAGAAGTACGGGGTTCAATAACCTGCATCTCCGTTTTTCATTTTTCCTTTTATTTCTGTTAATGTTTTCAAGTATCTTGTTTTCCAAGGTCTCTTATGCTCTCTCTATAATTCTTCTGTGAAATAGGGGAACAACATCCACTTCAATGTCAAACGCAATTTTTTTTTTTTTTTGTAAAGTTGTCTCAAGGCATTTGCAGCAAAAGCATTATAAACATTTTTATACAATTAACACCTCAAGTTGTCACAAAGCATCTGTTGTAGCAAAAGTTAAATCAACGTTTATCATTCAAGGTTTAAACCCAGGCAACGGAAAGTTTTGTATTTCTTTTTTTCTTTTTTCTCGCAAGCAATTGTTAAATAAAACCATCGAAAACAAAATGCCAGGTTGGGGATGTTCCTCGCTATGCAAGCGTGAGGCCTGACATTCGTAAACCTGCATCACCATTTTTCATTCTTCCTATTATTTTGTTTCTTAAATGACATGTCGTCCATCCGCTGTTTTTCGTTTGTCTCAGTTTTTAAGTCATCTCCTGATCTCTCTCTCTCAATTTTTTGAGGTAACTCTCTCTCATTAACTCTTCAGTTAAATAGGCCTATGACAGTGCCTTATATGTCACTTGCAATTGAGGGGAGGGTTTTTCTTTTAATGTATACGGGTCTCGGGGCATTTGTAGGCCAATCATTTGTAAACGTTTATATACATTTAAATGATCAAGTGCTCTCAAAGCATCCGCTGTAGCAATGGTTAAATCAAACTTTATGATTCCAGGTTCGAACCTCGGCAACAGAAGAACTTTTTGTTTTTCCTCATTTGTCACATGGAATAGTTAATTAAAGGGAGACTTTAGATGCAATCCTTAGTTATGAATATTCTTTGATTGAAACCTTGTTGGTTTTTAATATTTGATCAAGGTCCCTGAAATTAATGTGATAATTTATTTTTATGTACGTTACTATATTTTTTAAATTAAAATTTTGAAATTTTAGTTGTTTATATAAATGAGATTTTAAATAATAAAAAACCATAATTTGTGATATTATTCATTTGTCACATGGAATAGTTAATTAAAGGGAGACTTTAGATGCAATCCTTCGTTATGAATATTCTTTGATTGAAACCTTGTTGGTTTTTAATATTTGATCAAGGTCCCTGAAATTAATGTGATAATTTATTTCTATGTACGTTACTATATTTTTTAAATTAAAAATTTGAAATTTTAGTTGTTTATATAAATGAGATTTTAAATAATAAAAAACCATAATTTGTGATATTAAAAATATTAAAATATAAATATATACTATTGTGTGTGTGTGTGTGTGTATATATAAACATGTGTACATTCATCAAAATTAACCAAAAAATTTATTGTATCAAAACATGGGTACATTCTTCAAAATCACAAAAAAACAAAAAGATATTAGGCTTAATAACATTAATAAATTTCTTCGATTAAACTTGACATGGATACATTTTAAAATCAAAGAAAACAAATTGTACCCATATAAGTTTAAAAATGGATTAGAAAAAAATTGAATAGATGTTATATAAAAAAAAGGTACATTTTACATATAACAAATTGGTATATTTAAGAATGAGTAAATTTTAAGATTAAAAAGTTTTACATGAATGGGTACATATAATTAGCATGGGTACATTTATCAAAATAAAAAATACAAATACAAAAAAGTATATGGGTACAAATACAAATAAACTTTAAAAAATATGGGCACAAAAAGAAATTAATATATGGGTACAAATTAAAACTGAAAAGAAAATTGGTACAAGTTAAAAAAGAATCACAAATTAAAAATGGGTACAAACTAAAACTAAAAATATATGATAAAAAATTTAGTCATAAATATAAATATACTAATTGTAACATTTTTAACATTAAATGAATATATTTAGAAATAAAAAAATATTTTATTATTGAAATAATTAATGATGTTATTAATACCTAAGGACCTTGATCAAAAATTGAAAATGAATAAGATTTTAATCAATGGAGTAGCAAAAGGAAGGATGAGAACCTAATTTCTCCTTAATTAAAACCATTGAAAAAAAAATGCGAAGTTGGGGATGTACCTTGTAGCGCACACGAGAAGTACGAGGTTCGATAACCTGCATCTCCATTTTCATTTTTCCTTTTATTTTTGTTATTAAACAACACGTTGTTCATCTGCTGTTTTCAGGTATCTTCTTTTCCAAGTTCTCTCCTACTCTCTCTATAATTCTTTTCCAAGTTCTCTCCTACTGTCTCTCATTAACTCTTCAGTTAAATAGGCATACAACAACCCCTTATATGTCACTTGCAATTGAGGGGAGGGTTTTTCTTTTAATGTATAGGGGTCTCGGGGCATTTGCAAGCCAATCATTTGTAAGCGTTTATATACATTTAAATGATCAAGTTCTCTCAAAGCATCCGCTGTAGCAATGGTTAAATCAAAATTTATGATTCCGGGTTTGAACCCCGGCAGCGGAAGAACTTTTTTTTTTCCTTATTTGTCACAAGAATATTTAAATAAAACCATTGAAAACAAAATGCCAAGTTTGGTATGTTGCTCTCTCTCTCTCTCTCTCTCTCTCATTTTTTGAGGTAACTCTCTCTCATTAACTCTTCCGTTAAATAGGTCTACAACAACCCCTTATATGTTACTTGCAATTGAGGGGTGGGATTTTCTTTTTATATATAGGGGTCTTGGGGGATTTGCAAGCCAATCATTTGTAAACATTTATATACAGTTAAATCATCAAGTTCTCACAAAACATCTTGTTTATACCATATTTAGGGCCTCGTATATTTGGGCCTTGTATTTGGGCCTCACACTAAAGCCCATACTTTGTAAAAGAGGAGGAGCCCCTTATTCTATAAAAGGGGACTCCTCCCCTCATTCTGGGGGAGGCTCATTCTCACCCTCAGAGGCCATTTCTGAAGCCTCTCACCCCCTCTCAAAGCTCCTCACATCCCCTAAGCTCTCTCTCCCTCTTCAACAGAGAAATATAATACAATCAGTGTGGACGTAGCCCAAACCTTGGGGTGAACCACGATAAATCTTGTGTCATTTACATTACTTGCAGATTCATGGTCGGATTTACGTTGTACCAAGACCATCCGGTTTTGTGCATCAACATTTGGCGCCGTCTGTGGGAATCGATACAAAAAGTTGTGTCGGTTCTTTTTCATTTTTTCACCTTCATCGTGAATCTGCAAAACCCGCATAGAAACACAAACTTTACACACTGTGTTATTTACTCTGCACGCCCATTCGATATCTTCACCGACAAGATCATCCACGCCGTCCTTGACCACCTAGGCGACGACTCATTTACCATAAAGTTTTTCCCTCTCATCAGAGTCCGAGCGCATGGAAGCAGTTGCCCTAAAGTCTCATCCGCCGGAGTCTACCATCTCCGTCGAGATAGCTGGAAATTTACCGGAGCTCACTGACGAGCCTTTGCTGGAGTTTCCCATTAAAGAATAGTTGATTGAGGAGGTCACGCAAGAGCCCTACACGGAGATAACAACTACTTCTGATTGCTGCGCCAAATCATCTTCACCGGCAGCGACATTTCCAACAACCTCCCAAAACCCGTTTTCCTCTTCGCCAAAGCCTCCCAACTTGACCCAGTCAACTCAACGATTCTCACCGAACTCGCAGCTCAAAACTCATTGTCCTCCCATTTCACCTGATTTGGCTCCCTAGCCAACCTCTGCTGCTCCTTCGACTCCTCCATCGAAACCCACCAACAAGATATCGCCGACAAGAACTTCGCCAACTGCTCCTCCCAACCCAGTGGTGTTGACTCGTTCAACGACTACTCGAAAAAGTAGAACTCGCCTCGCGACTCGTTCAACTTCGGATTCACATCCTACGACTCGAACGCCAATGACCACCGTCTCTCATTCATTGGGTACGACCACGACATCAACTCGGGCTCTGAATCTTTCACCAACTCGGGTTTCACAGGTTACAGAGAGTCCGGGAACGGCCAAAACGATTCGTTTACAGGGTATGGGAAATCTGGTAATAACCCACATAACAATTTCAAGAGCTACGGCGCCGGCGGGAATGCCGAGCTCGATGGGTTCTCCAATTACCAGAGTTGGGCGAATGTCGGCAACGATACATTTCAGTCGTACGCGAGAAATTCAAATTCCGGGAAGTGAGATTCACGAATTACGGGAAATCGTTCAACCCCGGAAACGACTCGTTCAAAGAGTATGGAGCCGGGTCGAAGGGTCGGACTGGCGCTAGAAGGAGGGTCGGAGTTTCAAAACGTACGGTTTGGGTCGGAGTTTCAAAGAGTATGCCAACAATGGCGTCACTTTTGCAGAGTATAACGATTTGAGCTGCGTTTGGTGAAAGACCAGGAAGGGCAGTGAATGCGATCCTCTGTCACGTCTTTTCTTTGTCACGCTCACCGCCATTTCTGATTCCTCTGTCACATCTGTAACTTCCGTGAACACTGTTGCATCAGCAGAGATCATAGTGGAAGAATGGAAGGGCTCATCTTCCACCAAACTCTCCAGAACCGCCACCATCACTGCGTCTCATTCCCTCTCCATCCAAAGATCTGGTAGCCTTTTCCACCATGTTTGGAGGCGAATTCTCGAAGCAGTTGTACCAGAGGGATTTCCCAGCAGTGTAACTCCAGATTTTGTCCCTTTCCAAGTCTGGGATTTACTCCAGGCACATGCTTCTTAAGGTCATTATCCTCGGTGACAGCGGGATGGGGAAGACATTGCTGATGAATCATTTGAGGATAGGTTATTCATGCTACAGCTTATGATACTTGGATAGCAATCCGATCGTGACCCACCTCAGAAGATGAAGGGGAAAAGCCACCGGTTCACGATCGGGCTCGTTACCGCCTGGTACTCGTCCAACATTGGGGTTTTGCTGCTGAACAAGTACTTGTTAAGCAATTATGCTTCAAATACCCGATCTTCCTCACCATGTGCCACATGTCGGCTTGCTCTCTGCTCAGCTACATCGCAATTGCTTGGATGAAGATTCGATCCCGGGTTCAATTCTTGAAGATCGCGGCGCTCAGCCTGGTGTTTGGTGTCTCCGTCGTGTTTTGGAACATTTCGCTGCAGAGTCATCATTGCAAGTAGGTCTATGCAGTGCACAGAGACAGAAAAAGAGACGCAAAAGAAAAAGAAAAGAAAAAAGAGGAAAAGAAAAAAGCAGTGGGAGACAGCAAAAGCAAAGCAAAATAGAAAAAGGAAAAGACAGAGACAGAGATAATGGATGGGCACGACCAAAGCAAGTGGGTTTGGCAAAAGATACCTTACAAATCAAGGTGGACAGAAAAGGAGCGGGGAGATCAAGAAAAGCATCAGGAAAAGAGAAAAAGAAAAGAGCAAAAGCAAAAACAGAAAAGAAGATGCAAGAAACAAAGCGAAAGCAAAAAAAAAAAAAAAACAGAAAGCATGGCTACCCACTAATGCACAGCAACCCAAGCTCGATTAAGGGAATCAACTTGGCACGATGACAATGCAGAAGATGCCCACCAACTTTCATCATGCAGGTTCCCACTCTTCACAGACGACACCATGATGTTAAAGTGAAAAGAAAAGTCAAAAGAGAAAGCAAAAGCAGAAAACAAAAGCAAGGAATAAACATCCCACCAAAATGATGTAATTTATTTTCCTATCTTTTGGAAACATCTGTATAAACCCCATCAGAGGGTAATATGTATAAACCCCATCAGAGGGTAAAAAAAAAAAAAAAAAAAAAAAACAACAACAACAAAGGGCAAAGCCCAAAATAAATGGGCTGGCATGTTGTGGAGGGCAAAGGCTCATAAGCCCAAAATAGCTCCAACCAGTCGATCAAAAGTACGCCCAGTACTCCAAATTATACATAAGCATTACTCATGTCATTCATACATAAACATTCATGAGCATTACTCATGTCATTCATACATAAACACTCATGACCATCATTCATGTTAACATTCATGAGCATCACTCATGTTAACATTCATGAGCATCACTCATGACAACATCCATGAGCATCACTCATGACAACATCCATGAGCATCACTCATGTCAATCAGCTTCAAAAGCTTCATTTACAAAGCTCTAGCTTCAAAAGCTTCATTTACAGAGCTCCAACTTCAAAAGCTTCATTTACAAAAGCTCTAGCTTCAAAAGCTTCATTTACAGAGCTCTAGCTACAAAGCTTCATTTACAGAGCTCCAACTTCAAAAGCTTCATTTACAAAAGCTCTAGCTTCAAAAGCTTCATTTACAGAGCTCTAGCTTCAAAGCTTCACTTGCAAAGCTTCACCTACAAAGCTTCACCTACAAAGCTTCAGTGCAGGGTATACAAATACCGCCTCCGAACAACCGCCACTTCGGCCCATACATGGATTCAATTTGAAGTCTCCAGCCAACAGACTCTATTGACCGAAGACTTGGGGGACTACATTATGTACCATATATTGGGCCTCAACTGGGCCTCATGAAAAATACTTGGGGGACTCTAGCCCATTATTTATGTATTAAGGAGCGAACCCTTATTCTATAAAAGGGACTCCCTCACTTTCATTGAAAGATCACCCATGATTTATGTATTGAGGAGCGAGCCCTTATTCTATAAAAGGGACTCCCTCACCACCATTAGAGAGCATCGCCGCCTACTGAGCAACCATCTCGCCGCGAGCATCAACTCTAGTCCATCACTTATGTATTGAGGAACGAACCCTTATTCTATAAAAAGGACCCCCTCACCTTCAAACACCACAAGCCGAGCCAACCAGGGCAACATAAGCTACAAGCAGAGCGGCCTCGCAACATGTGCTACTTCTAGTTGAGCATCATTTCAGATTGGGCACCGCCTCATATCGAGCATCAGTTACTTCGGCCCACACATGGACTGAATTTCAAGTCTCCAGCCAAAAGACTCTCTTGACTGAAGACTTGGGGGACTACTGTTTATACCATATTTAGGGCCTCGTATATTTGGGCCTTGGGCCTTGTATTTGGGCCTCACACTAAAGCCCATACTTTGTAAAAGAGGAGGAGCCCCTTATTCTATAAAAGGGGACTCCTCCCCTCATTCTGGGGGAGGCTCATTCTCACCCTCAGAGGCCATTTCTGAAGCCTCTCACCCCCTCTCAAAGCTCCTCACATCCCCTAAGCTCTCTCTCCCTCTTCAACAGAGAAATATAATACAATCAGTGTGGACGTAGCCCAAACCTTGGGGTGAACCACGATAAATCTTGTGTCATTTACATTACTTGCAGATTCATGGTCGGATTTACGTTGTACCAAGACCATCCGGTTTTGTGCATCAACACATCTGTTGTAGCAATGGTTAAATCAAAGTTTCTGATTCTGGGTTCGAATCCTTGCATCTCCATTTTATATTTTTCCTTTTATATTTTTCTTTTATTTTTGTTCTTAAATGACACGTTGTTCATCTTCCGTTTTCAGGTATCTTATTTTCCAAGTTACCTCTTGCTCTCTCTATAATTCTTCTTCAGTGAAATAGGGGAACAATATCCACTTAAACGTCACATGCAATTTTTTTTTTTTTTTGGTAAAGTTGTCTCGAGGCATTTGCAGCAAAAGCATTATAAACATTTTTATACAATTAACTCCTCAAGTTGTCAGAAAGCATCCATTGTAGCAAAGGTTAAATCATTGTTTATGATTCCAGGTTCAAACCTAAGCAGCGAAAAGTTTTTTATTTCTTTTTTCTTTTTTCTTGGAAGCAAAAGTTAAATAAAACCATTGAAAACAAAATGCCAAGTTAGGGATGTTGCTCGATATGCAAGCGGGAGGCCCGAGATTCGATAACTTGCATCACCAGTTTTATTCTTCCTATTATTTTGGTTCTTAAATGACATGGCATCCATCCACTGTTTTTGTTTGTCTCAGTTTCTAAGTCATCTCCTTATCTCTCTCTCTCTTTCATTTTTTTTGAGGTAATTCTCTCTCAGCAGCTCTTCAGTTAATTAGGCTTACAACAACCCCTTTTATGTCACATGCAATTGAGGGGTCGATTTATTTATTTATTTATTGGGGTCTCGGGGAATTTTCAAGCCAATCATTTGTAAACATTTATATGCAGTTAAATCATTTGTAAACATTTATATACAGTTAAATCATCAAGTCCCCACAAAGCCTCCGTTGTAGCAATGGTTAAATCAAAGTTTCTGATTACGGGTTCGAATCCCGACAGCGGAAGAACTTTTTTTTCCCTCATATATCACAAGGACTAGTTAAATAAAACCATTGAAAACAAATGTCAAGTTGGCGATGTAGCTCGCTAGGCATGCGAGAAGTGCGGGGTTCGATAAACTGCATCTCCATTTTTAATTTTATCCTTTTATTATTGTTCTTAAATGACATATTGTTCATATGTTGTTGTCAGGTATCTTATTTTCCAAGTTCTCTCCGGCTCTCTCTATAATTCTTCAGTGAAAAAGAGGAACACATCCCTTTAATTGGCAAATGCAATTTGTTTTTTTTTTTTGTAAAGTTGTCTCGAGGCATTTGCAGGTCAAACATTATAAACATTTTTACACAATTAACTCCTCAAGTTATAGCAAGCAATAGTTAATTAAAACCGTTGAAAACAAAATGCCAGGTTAGGGATGTTGCTCGCCATGCAAGCGGGAGGTCCGAGATTCGATAACTTGCATCATCATTTTCATTCTTCCGATTATTTTTCTTCTTAAATGACATGTCGTCCATCCATTGTTTTTCGTTAGTCTCAGTTTTTAAGTCATCTCTGATCTCTCTATCTCTCTCTCATTTTCTTGAGGTAACTCTCTTGCCTTAACTATTCAGTTAAATATGCCTACAACAGCCCCTTATATGTCACTTGCAATTGAGGGTGGGTTTTTCTTTTATTGTATAGGTGTCTCGGAGCATTTGCAAGCCAATCATTTGTAAATATTTATCTACATATAAATCATCAAGTTCTCACAAAGCATCCGTTGTAGCAATGGTTAAATCAAAGTTTATGATTCCGGGTTTGAACCCCTGCAGCGGAAGAACTTTTTTTTCCTCATTTATCACAAGGAATAGTTAAATAAAACCATTGAAAACAAAATATCAAGTTTGGGATGTAGTTCTCTACACACGCGAGAAGTACAGGGTTCAATAACCTACATCTCCATTTTTTATTTTTCCTTTTATTTTTCTTCTTAAACGGCATGTTGTTAATCTGTTGTTTTCAGGTATCTCATTTTCCAAGTTCTCACCTACTCCCTCTATAATTCTTCATTGAAATAGGGGAAGAACAACCCCTTAAATGTCAAATGCAATTTTTTTTGGATAGTTGTCTTGAGGCATTTGAAAGTCAAGCATTTATGAACTTAACTCCTAAAGTTGTCACAATGTATTCGCTGTAGCAATGGTTAAATTAGCGTTTATGATTTTGGGTTCAAACCCCGGCAGCGGAAAGTTTTGTATTTCTACCTTGTTTTTTATCGCAAGCAATAGTTAAGTAAAACCATTGAAAATAAACTACCAGGTTGGGGATGTTGCTCGCTATGCAAGCGAGAGGCCCGAGATTTGATAACCTGCATCACCATTCACATTCTTCCTATTATTTTGATTTTTAAAGGACATGTCGTCCATCCGTTGTTTTTCATTTGTCTCAGTTTCTAAGTCATCTCATGATCTCTCTCTCTCTCTCTCTCTCTCTCTCTCTCTCTCTCTTCAGTTAAATAGTTCTACAACAGCCCCTTATATGTCACTTGCAATTGAGGGGTGGGTTTTTCATTTTATGTGTAGGGGTCTCGGGGGATTTGCAAGCCAATCATTTGTAACCACTTATATACAATTAAATCATCAAGTTCTCACAAAGCCTCTGTTGTAGCAATGGTTAAATCAAAGTTTCTGATTCTGGGTTTGAATCCCAGCAGCGGAAGAACTTTTTTTTCCTCATTTATCATAAGGAATAGTTAATTAAAACCATTGAAAATAAAATGCTACACACCCGAGAAGTACAGGGTTTGATAACCTGCATCTCCATTTTTCATTTTTCCTTTTATTTTTGTTTTTAAACGACATGTTGTTCATATGTTGTTTTCAAGTATCTCATTCTCCAAGTTCTCTCCGGCTTTCTCTATAATTCTTCAGTGAAATAAGGGAACAACAACCCCTTAAATGTCAAATGCAATTTGTTTTTCTGTAAAGTTGTCTTGAGGCATTTGCAGGTCAAATATTATCAACATTTTTAAACAATTAACTCCTCAAGTTGTAATAAAGCATCCGCTGTAACAATGGTTAAATCAATGTTTATGATTCCGAGTTCGAACCAGGGCAATGGAAGATTTTCTACTTCTTTTTTCCTTTTTATCGCAAGCAATAGTTAAATAAAACCATTGAAAACAAACTGGCATGTTGGGGATGTTGCCCGATAGGCAAGCAGAAGGCCCGAGATTCGATGACTTGCATCACCACTTTCATGCTTCCTATTATTTTGGTTCTTAAATGACATGTCATCCATCCGTTGTTTTTCATTTGTCTCAGTTTCTAAGTCATCTCCTAATCTCTCTCTCTCTCTCTCTCTCTCTCTCTCTCTCTCTCTTTCTCTTTCTCTCTCTCTCTCACATTTTTTTGAGGTAACTCTTTCTCAATAACTCTTCAGTTAAATTGGCCTACAACAGCCCCTTATATGTCACTTGCAATTGAGGGGTGGGTTTTTCTTTTTATGTATAGGGGTCTAGGGGGATTTGCAAGCCAATCATTTGTAAACATTTATAGAAAGTTAAATCATCAAGTTCTCAAAAAGCAACCGTTGTAGCAATGGTTAAATCAAAGTTTCTTATTCCTGATTCAAATCCCGACAGCAGAAGAACTGTTTTTTTCCTCATATATCTCAAGGAATAGTTAAATAAAACCATTGAAAACAAAATGCCAAGTTGGCGATGTAGTTCGCTAGGCACGTGAGAAGTACATGGTTCAATAGCCTGCATCTCCATTTTTCATTTTTCCTTTTATTTTTGTCTGTTGTTTTCATGTATCTCATTTTCCAAGTTCTCTCATGCTCTCTCTATAATTCTTCAATTAAATAGGGGAACAGCATCCACATAAATGTCAAATGCAATTTTTTTCGTTTGTCTCAGTTTCTAAGTCATTTCCTGATCTCTCTCTCTCTCTCTCTCTCTCTCTCTCTCTCTCTCACACACACACACACATTTTTTTTGAGGTAACTCTTCAGTTAAATAGGCCTACAACAACCCCTTATATGTCACTTGCAATTCAGGTTAGGGTTTTTCCTGTTATGTATAGGGGTCTCGGGGGATTTGCAAGCCAATCATTTGTAAACACTTATAGACAGTTAAATCATCAAGTTATCCATTGTAGCAATGGTTAAATGAAAGTTTCTAATTCCGGGTTCGAATCCCGGCAACAGAAGAACTATTTTTTTCCTCATATATCACAACGAATAGTTAAATAAAACCATTGAAAACAAAATGGCAAGTTGGCGATGTAGTTCGCTAGGCACGCGAGAAGTATGGGATTCGATAACCTGCATCTCCATTTTTCATTTTTCCTTTTATTTTTGTTCTTAAACGACATGTTGTTCATCTGTTGTTTTCAGGCATCTCATTTTCCAAGTTCTCTCTTACTCTCTCTATAATTTTTCAGTTAACTTGGGGAACAACATCCGTTTAAATGTCAAATCTAATTTTTTTTTTTTAATGTTGTCTCGAGGCATTTGAAGGTCAAACATTATAAACATTTTTATACAATTAACTTATCAAGTTTTCATAAAGAATCCGTTGAAGTAATGGTTAAATCAACGTTTATGATTTTGAGATTCGATAACCTGCATCATTATTTTCATTCTTCCAATTATTTTGGTTCTTAATTGACGTCCATCCGCTGGTTTTCGTTTGTCTCAGTGCCTAAGTCATCTCCTAATCTCTCTCTCACTCACTCTCTCTCTCTCTCTCTCTCTCTCTCTGTCTCTCTCATTTTTTTGGGGTAACTCTCTCTCATTAACTCTTCAATTAAATAGGTCTACAACAGCCCCTTATATGTCACTCGCAATTGAGGGGAGGATTTATCTTTTTATGTATAGGGGTCTCGAGGGATTTGCTAGCCAATCATTTGTAAACATTTTTTTCCTCAGTTATTACAAGGAATAGTTAATTAAAACCATTGAAAATAAAATGCCAAGGTTGGGATGTAGCTCGCTACTCACGCGTGAAGTACAAGGTTCGATAACCTGCATCTCCATTTTTCATTTTTTTCCTTTTATTTTTGTTCCTAAACAACATGTTGTTCATCTGCTGTTTTCAGCTATCCCATTTTCCAAGTTCTCTCCTACTCTTTCTATAATTCTTCAGTGAAATAGGGGAACAACATCCACTTAAATGTCAAATGCAAATTTTTTTTTTTTTTTGGTAAAGTTGTCTCGAGGCATTTGTAGGTCAGGCATTGTAAATATTTTTATACAATTAACTCCTCAAGTTATCACAAAGCATCCGCTATAGCAAAGGTTAAATCAACGTTTATGATTCTAGGTTCGAAACCCGTCAGCGGAAAGTTTTGAATTTCTTTTTTCTTTTTATCGCAAGCAATAGTTAAATATTACCATTGAAAACAAAATGTCAGGTTGGGGATGTTGCTCGCTATGCAAGCGGGAGGCCCGAGTTTCGATAACTTGCATCATCATCTTCAATCTTCCTATTATTTTTGTTCTTAAATGACATGTCGTCCATCTGCTGTTTTTCATTTATCTCAGTTTCTAAGTCATCTCCTAATCTCTCTCTCCCTCTTTCATTTTTGTGAGGTAACTCTCTCTCTCAGTAACTCTTCAATTAAATAGGCCTACAACAATCCCTTATATGTCACTTGCAATTGACGGATGGCCTTTTCTTTATGTATAGGGGTTTCAGGGCATTTGCAAGCCAATCATTTGTAAACATTTATATACAGTTAAATCATCAAGTTCTCACAAAGCATCCGTTGTAGCAATGGTTAAATCAAAGTTTCTAATTTTGGGTTTGAATCCCAGTAGCGAAAGAACTGTTTTTTTTTCCACATATATCAGAAGGACTAGTTAAATAAAACCATTAAAAACAAAAGGCACGCAAGAAGCATCGGGTTCGATAACCTACCTCTCCATTTTTTATTTTTCCTTTTATTTTTGTTCTTAAACGACATGTTGTTCATCTTCTGTTTTCAGGTATCTCATTTTCCAAGTTCTCTCCGGCTCTCTCTATAATTCTTTAGTGAAATAAGGGAACACATCCCCTTAAATGTCAAATGCAATTTGTTTTTTTTGTAAAGTTGTCTCGAGGCATTTGCAGTTCAGACATTATAAACACTTTTATAGAATTAACTCCTAAAGTTGTTGCAAAGTATCCGTTGTAGCAATGGTTAAATAAGCGCTGATGATTCTAGGTTCAAACCTCAGCAACGAAAAGTTTTGTATTCCTTTTTTCTTTTTTATCACAAGCAATAGTTAAATAAAACCATTGAAACAAACTGCCAGGTTGGGGATGTTGTTTGCTATGCAAGCGGGAGGCCCGAGATTCGATAACCTGCATCACCATTTTCATTCTTCCTATTATTTTGGTTCTTAAATGACATGTGGTCCATCCGCTATTTTTCGTTTGTCTCAGTTTCGAAGTCATCTCCTGATCTCTCTCTCTCTCTCTCATTTCTCTCTCTCTCTCTCTCATTTTTTTGAGGTAACTCTCTCTCATTAACTCTTCAGTTAAATGAGTCTACAACAGCCTTATATGTCACCTGCAATTGAGGGGTGGGTTTTTCTTTTTATGTATAGGGGGTCTCGGGGGATTTGTAAGCCAATCATTTGTAAACATTTATATATTGTTAAATCATCAAGCTCTCACAAACATTTGCTGTAGCAATGGTTATATCAAAGTTTCTGATTCCGAGTTTGAATCACGGCAGGGGAAGAACTTTTTTTTTCCCTCATTTATCACAAGGAATAGTTAATTAAAACCTTTGAAAATAAAATGCCAAGTTGGGGATGTAGCTCGCTACGCACGCGAGAAGTATGGTGTTTGATGTCACATCCTGGCCCGAGCCCCTACCACATTCCAAGCTCGACTCCGTTGTAGCACGATATTGTCCGTTTTTTGCCCCGACCAAGCCCTCACGGTTTTGTTTATGTGAACTCACATGAGAACTTCCCAGTAGGTCACCCATCTTGGGATTTCTCTTGCGCGAACTCACTTAACTTCGGAGTTCCGATGGAATCCGAAGCCAATGAGCTCCCAAAAGGCCTCGTGCTAGGTAGAGATGGGAATATACATACAAGGCTTACAAGATCCACTCTCCTGGGCGATGTGGGATGTAATAATCTACCCTCTTTAAGGGCCCGACGTCCTCGCCGGCACACCTCCAGCCAAGGATTGGCTCTGATACCAAATTGTCACAGCCCGGCCTGGGTCCCCACCACATCCCGGGCTCGACTACGCCGTAGCACGATATTGTCCGTTTTTTGCCCCGACCAAGCCCTCACAATTTTGTTTCTGGGAACTCACATGAGAACTTCCCAGTGGGTCACCCATCCTGGGATTTCTGTTGCGCGAACTCGCTTAACTTCGGAGTTCCGATGGAATCCGAAGCCAATGAGCTCCCAAAAGGCCTCGTGCTAGGTAGAGATGGGAATATACATACAAGGCTTACAAGATCCACTCTCCTGAGCAATGTGGGATGTAATAATCCACCCTCTTTAAGGGCCCGACATCCTCGTCGGCACACCTCCAGCCAAAGATTGGCTCTGATACCAAATTGTCACATCCCGGCCTGGGCCCCCACCACATCCCGGGCTCGACTACGCCGTAGCACGATATTGTCCACTTTGGGCCCCGACCAAGCCCTCACAATTTTGTTTCTGGGAACTCACACGAGAACTTCCCAGTGGGTCACCCATCCTAAGATTGCTCTCACCCGAATTCGTTTAACTTCATAGTTCTGATGGAACCCGAAGCCAGTGAGCTCCCAAAAGACCTCATGCTAGGTAGATATGAGAATATACATATAAGGCTTACAAGATCCACTCCCCTGGGCGATGTGGGATGTAACATTTGATAACCAGAATCTTCATTTTTTATTTATCCTTTTATTTTTCTTCTTAAACGACATGTTCATATGCTCTTTTCAGGTATCTCATTTTCCAAGTTCTCTCTCCTGCTCTCTCTATAATTCTTCAGCCAAATAGGCGAACAACATACTATTAATTGTCTAATACAATTTTTTTGTAAAGTTGTCTCGAGTCATTTGCAGGTCAAGCATTTGTAAACATTTATATATAATTAACTCCTCAAGTTGTCACAAAGCATCTGTTGTAGCAATGGTTAAATCAATGTTAATATTCCAGGTTCGAACCCATACAGTGAATTTTTCCGCTCCAACAAAGATCGTTTTTTTTTCTTTTTATTGCAAGGAATAGTTAAATAAACCGTTGAAAACAAAATGCCAGGTTGGGGATGTTGCTCCCTATGCAAGCGGGAGGTGCGGGATTTGATAATCTACATCACCATTTTTCATTCTTGCTATTATTTTGGTTCTTAAATGACATGTCGTTCATCCGTTGTTTTTCTTTTGTCTCAGTTTCTAAGTCCTCTTATGATCTCTCTCTCTCTTTTTTTTATTTTTTATTTTTAGGTAACTCTTTCTCATTAACTCTTCAGTTAAATAGGCCTACAACAATCCCTTATATGTTAAATGCAATTTTTTTCGTAAAGTTGTCTCGAGGTATACACAGGTCAAGAATTTGTAAACATTTATATATAATTAACTCCTCAAGTTGTCACAAACCGTCCACTGTAGTAATGGTTAAATCAAAGCTTACGATTTGTGGTTCGAACTCTTGCAGCGGAAGACATTTGTTCAGTTTTTTTTTTTTTTTTTTTTTTTTTTTATCGCAAGGAATTCCTAAATAAAACCGTTGAAAACAAAATGCCAGTTTGGGGATTTAGCTCGCTATGCATGCGAGACGTTCGGGTTTCAATAACATGCATCTCCATAATTCTTAAGTGAAATAGGCGAACAACATCCCCTTAAATGTCAAATGCAACTGAGGGGTGGATTTTTCATTTTTTGTAAAGTGGTATAGGGGCATTTGCAGGTCAAGCATTTGTAAACATTTATATACAATTAAATCCTTAGTAGTTATGAAGCATCTGTAATGGTTAAATCAAAGTTTATGATGCCAGGTTTGAACCTCGACAGCGGAAGGTCTTTTTTTTTCTTCTTTTTTTATCGCAAGGAATTTTTAAATAAAATCATTGAAAACAAAATGCCACGCTCGTGATGTAGCTCACTATGCATGCGAGAATTACGGGTTTCGATAACCTGCATCTCCATTTTTCATTTTTCCTTTTATTTTTGTTCTTAAACGATATGTTCATATGATGTTTTCAAGTATCTCATTTTCCGAGTAGTCTCCTGCTCTCTCTATAATTCTTTAGTGAAATTGGAGAACAACATCCCTTCAAATGTCAAATGCAATTGAGGGGTGGGTTTTTCTTTTTTTGAAAAGTGGTCTCGGGGCATTTGCAGGTCAAGCATTTGTAAACATTTATATACAAATAAATCCTCAAGTTGTCATAAAGCATCCGTTGTAGCAATGGTTAAATCAAAGTTTATGATTTCGGGTTCGAACCCCTCTAGCAGATCTTTTTTTTTTTTTATCGCAAGGAATTAAATAATACCATTGAAAACAAAATGCCAAGTTCGGGATTCGATAACCTGCCTCACCATTTTTCATTCTTCATTTTATTTTGGTTCTTAAACGACATGTCGTTCATCCGTTGTTTTTCGTGTGTCTCGGTTTCCAAGTCCTCTCTCTCTCTCTCTCTCTTCTCTCTCTCTCTCTCTCTCTCTCTCTCTCTCTCTCTCTCTCTCTCTCTCTCTCTCTATCTCTCTTTTCAGTTAAATAAGTGTTCAACAACCCCTTATATGTCTCTTGCAATTGAGGGGTGGGTTTTTTTGTATAGGTGTCTCAGGGCATTTGCGGGCAGTGGCGAAGCTACGTGAGGGCGAAGAGTGGCGGCCGCTCCTCCCTTCGCCGGAAAACATGCCTAGGAGCGCTAGTTCAGCCCCTCTGCTCTCGTCGAAATCGAGGGTCAGATGTTGGTTCGGTCGGGATTTGCAGACGAAGGCGTCGGATTTTCAAAGGAAGGGCGAGGAGGGAGAAGGTTGGGTGGAAGGAACGAGGGTGGATTCGACAGAGGAGGGAGGTTGGAGGAGAAGGCTGCGATTGATGTGAGAATTACTTGACACACAAATTAAACCCTCTTTTTGACAATTGTAGTATAGATGTAAGTAGGGTATCGTTCTAGGCCGGGGATTAGGAGGGCTTGCTAATAATCTCTTACTTGACTCAAAAATATAAGAACAAAGTTAAAAACGTTAGAATAGACTCAATGACACAAAACTATACCTTACAATACCTCACTAGACTCAAAACACTTTAAGGCACAAACTAAACAAACTTAAACACACTTTGATACAAGAAAGTAAATGGGGGGTATTGGTTTGGATGAGATTGAGATAACAAAAAGTAAAACTAAATAGATGGTTGATGGATTAGCTAGAGATCCATTCTTCACACATGACACACTTGTACATGAATTGATTTCCAATTGCTTTTCAATAGATTATGAAACTCAACACCCCAGATTAACCGTGATGCACTAATTAATCCTCAGATTTTCCTTGATTTATTGAATTGGATGAATGCATACGACAATCCAAATTATTCTCCAAAAGTCCTCTACATGAATGCATAATAGAGATACAATCAAAGATCATTACGTTCTATGAAAATCATAAGTGTTAACGAGGCATTCGTAACTATGAATGCATGATACGTTTGCCAAGAATTCAATTAACGCGATTGTGACTAGCAACCTTCACTACCAATGAATATAAACTTGTAACGATTAGGTGAAACTCATTTATATCCTAGCATCAAATTCATGCATGAAAACTAAGTATGCATCCTTAATCAACATACAAGAATTAGTTTTGAAGAAAGTAGTTAATTGAATTGCATTCACAACTTATTAAATCACAATTGGAAGAAATCAATTCATATCTCAAGCATGTTCATGGCTTCGAACTTCACCCTAGCTAAGTAAGGGTTTAGTTCCTCATACTTGCAATTAAACAAAAATAATTGATATTAAACATAGAAAAACAAAGTAGAATACACCTAGAATGCTCCAACAACTCCAATGGAATGGCTAGCACAACTCCAAGCACTCCTCCTTCTTTGCAAGCCTTGGAACTAATGTAAATGTGTATGAATTTCTGTGTGTCTTCCTTGAAGGTTGAATGGTGCTTAAATAGAGGTTGGAAATGAAAAGAATTGCAAGGCAATGGACATGACAACTCACGGCAAAGAAGAAAGGATGCTGCCAGCTTTGTTTTTGCATGTGTGTGTGCTGTTTTTGTGCTCTTTCCACCTAGAAACAATCATTCCAAAGCCACCCAAAGTTATAAGTGGAAGACCAACCAGAAATCCACCTCATAGTGGTCCAATTTCTGCCATTCCTTGCTGTCCATTCACTACCAAAGTTGTAGAAATCTGCCAACTCCATTCCATTGCCGTGTGTGTGTGTTTGTGTTGTCATCATCACTTCCCACTCTTCCATTCTTTAATTTCTGATTCCTTGCTGCCCATGTGGTGTGTGTGTTGCTGTTTTCTTTCCTTCTTGCTGCCCATGTGGTGTTTATACTTGCACATGCATGTTCTTCATCCATTTAGCTAGCAATAAACACATTTTCTGCCATCACATGGCAGCTATGATGTTTGAAGTTGTAGGCCAACACTTTGCACACACACATGCAGATTTCTAGCCCTTTGAATCATCAAATTCGTCCATCCTCATGTCTCCATGTTTGCACCATCCAATCTTGGCCCAAAAATGCTCCAAAGTGCTCCAAAATGCACCTTCTTGCATCCTTGGCCCAAAGAACCTACAAACACACAAAAATGGCTTAAACTACTAACATAACTAAGAACTAAGAACATAAATACACGAAAACAAACATACTAAGTCGCATAAATATGCTCCTATCAGCGATGAGATCGATGAAGGGCTTCTGAGTTTGCAGATTTGCCATGGCAAGGGTAATGATAGGAGAAATGAGGTGTTTGGTTATGAAGGCCCAGTATACTGACATTGTTATGTGGTCTAATTACATATAGCCACGTGTAATTTACTAAAGCCTTGAAACCTATAACCAAACAAGGAACTATAACCTTGCACCTATAACCAAACAGCCAATTTCTCCTTTAAGCCCAAGTCGCAGAGCTCATCCCGTCCCTCTCACTTCCGTCAAACTTTGCTCCGTCAATCACATACTCATTCCTTCTTCCTACCTCCCACAACGTCAAATCCAACCCAGATTTTCCCTTCAATCTCTCTCCTCCGTCGACCTCATCCCAATCTCTCCAAAGTGCTTGGAGAAACTTTAAAGGACATGTGTTGTAAAATGGTTTCTCCACATATGAAGTCAGTGAAATTGGGTACTCATTGTTGATTACCCAAATATTATCCTGGGAAAATATTAAATAGATAGGTGTTATAATGTTATTAGGGCACTTGTCATAGTGAGTAAATTGAGTACTGATTAATCAGTATTCAAGTATTTTCCTTTTTTTTTTCCTTATGACCCCACCTTTTTTTTGTGATTTGTTAACCCATTTCTCTCTTCTTCTTTTTTTATTTTTTATTTTTTATAATTATTCTTGTATGTATTTTTTCCCTCTTTTAAGATCCCAGCGTATTTATTTTAAACTCTCACATTATCTATAAATATTGTATAATGCTTATTTTACGATAAAAGAAATTTATTTAAATCCATCTAGGCTCCTACCTAAATCTCGCCTAGGCGCCTAGCTACTAGGCCCCAGTTCGATGCCTGACTAGAGCCTAACGTTTTTTAGAATCTAATCCTATCCAATTTAAGCTTCTTACATGGCTTTGATATTACCGCTTACGACGCTTTTGGTAAAGAGACTGTTTTCTGTTATGAATATTGACTCAAAACTTTGTACTCTTTAATGTGAAGGCAACCGTTTCAATGAACATTGCACTCTTTTGAATTTCGCCCCTCCCCTCAGGAAATCCTGGCTTCGCCACTATGCGCGAGGTCGGGGTTCGATACCTTTCATCTCTATTTTTCATTTTTTTCTTTTATTTTTATTATTAAACGACATGTCGTTCATCCATTATTTGGCACCTCCAAATCAAGCTAGAGATCCCAATTATTTTCCCATTCCATTCTTGGTTTTTTTAAAACCATCTCCAAATGAGATGTCAAATCTGCCAAATAGGATTAAAAGACACTTAAGTGTTCTCCAATGGATATGCCATATATGATGTGGCATGTGAGTCATTTGACTCTTTGCTTTCTAGCCAAGGTCTAAAATATCGATGATATCGGAAATATCGGTAGTCCAAAAACACGGAAATTTCAATGGAAATATCGGGATATTATCGATATCGATAAAAATTGAATAAAAACCACGGAAATTGTAAGAAAAAACTTGGAAATTTTTATTGAAACTTTGCAGGATGTTTATTTAGTCAATTATCTATTAGTTTATCACAAAAAATTGGAAGGAAATGCATTGCATGATGGATTTAACTGATTTAAGTTGATTATATACCGAGCTGGCAAACATTGTGAGTGTAGAAAATATGTAGTAATTAACGAAAGAAATTTAAACATACCATAATCATTTATATATAATGAATTAGTACAATATTTTACACTTTATACATTGTATGGTAAGATATATGAGTGACTTAGTAGTACCACATAGAGTACCTATGAGGTTCAAAATTTTCACTATCTTCATCATCTCTATGTGTAGAGTAAGTGTAAAATGGGAGGGGTTCGAATCTCCTTGGTGTTTTTTTAAATATAGAAATTTATCCTAGATTAGGTAACCAACGAGATTTGAATCCACATCGTAGTGCAAAGGCAACACATCTATCTACCATTGTGATAGCCAATTATATTGAGGTTTTGGAGGGTATCAATTAGCGAGGGTGAGAGGTATTAAATTGGTGGAGTCGGATTAGTTTATCCGGTGTGTAATACAGCAAGTCAAATTGAAACATGCATCCTATCTCTCAGAAACTCTCTCAGGAGCACGTGAGACTAACACCCCAAACCCCCGAATCCCCTCTCTATGCGCGAAATTGAAACATGAAATTCATGGATAAGATAATAAAAGAATGATAAAATGCAATAAAAATAAGGTTCTAAAAGACGCTAGGCGCTAGTCCGGCGGTGGACTGGAGCCTAGCGCCTAGGTGCCTAGGCGGACTAAGTGGATTTAAGAAATTTTAATTATATATTATATAAGTTAATTAAATTTACTATGTAAAATATAAGAAAGACATGAAAAATATGTTATTTTTTTTACAAAAAAATAGTATATGTGACGTTAGATTTTCAAGTATATAGCATGATCTGATCTTCAAAGAGACTTTTAAGGTCTCAAAGATGGATTTCCCAAATAAAACAATTTAATTTAAAAAAATAAAATAATAAATATAAGATATTTTGAATGAAATTAGTGTTTAACATTTTCTTTAAACCACATAGTGACCCCTCCACCTCACCTCCCTCACATAACCCAAGGTCCCAAATTGAGACTCCCAATCCTATGTCAGACATAAAATAGTGTAAAATTTTCAAAATCAACACACACCAACACATTTGACGCATTGGAAAACGGAAAGTTTTTATTTGGGGTTTCTTTTTTGTATGCTCTTCCTCCTCTCTCACTTATTCTTCCTCTACTTTATTTTTTTCTTTTTCGTATCCCATAAGTCTCTCTCTCTCTCTCTCTCTCTTATTTCCTATCAGCCTGTGAAACACAAAATCCCAGAAATCTCTCTCCCTCCCTCTCTCTCTCTCTCTCTCTCTCTCTCCCTCCCTCTCTCTCGTTCTTTTTCCAAAAACCTCTAGCAAAGCAACCATGGGTATTTTCAAATGCGGACGCAGATGGGAGTTTTGATGCAGATGCGGGAATTAAAGTTGCAGATCCAATGAGAGTTCGAGACATCAATAGTTGCAGAGCCTTCAATGCTGGCAAGAATTTCAAACCGCCTTGAGCACCACCTAGCACCGCCTTGAGTGCCTAAAGCTCCTAGCGAGTGCCTAGGTGGCCGCCTAGATACCCACCGACTTTTGTAACGATTTCCCCCAAATCGGATCGGGAGACCACCGCCGAACCACAGCATCTCCAAGTGGATTCCCTGCCTTCAAGTATTTTTGGGTTTCATCTCGCGATATTATCGATATTATCGCGATATATTGCCTAAATAATGTATTAAAATGCTGAAAATATCGTCTCCGATACTATCACGATAATATCGACAAAAATATCGATATATTGATGATAATTAAGTGGATAAGTGTGAAAATATCGTCCTCTAAAAAAACGATATTATCGGCGAAATATCGCCGATAATATCGATATTTAAGACCATGTTTCTAGCTGCCTTTTATTACAACAAACAAAGAATGAGTCAAATATATTTAATTTAATTTTTAATGCATGGGTCCCATTAACAACCAATAGAATAAAAACTAAAACTAATTTTGATTATTTTTTAATAGTTAATGTAACTCTAGGCCCATTAAAATAATAAAATAAATATTTGACACATCCGTTGGAAAAAGAAGGAGAATTTAGCACTAGTATTCAATTTGCCACATCAGCCATCAAATAAAATTTTGACATACTATATTTAACATCTCCTTTGGAGATGCTCTAACAAGCCAGATTCACCTTGAATTCTTTATTTGGACTTCAAACTAGTTAACAACTTTATTTAGGCTTCAAAACAGACAACCAACCTTTATTTGGACTTCAAGACAGGCCACCAAACTTCTTTCCACATTTGACTAAGGGTCAGCTCCAAAAATGGTATGTTTTCACTTCTTTTGCCTTCAAATTTATCCTAAAATACACGTAACTGCACATTAACACAAAATTGAGTAAAACGCAAAAAATTTAACTCAAAAACATCACAAAGAGACTACAAATGGATGGTATAGATGTATGAAATATATGAGTTATCAACGTCCTCTCCTGTTTTCTCTATAATTTTTCAGTTAAATAGGCCCACAACAACCCCTTATATGTCACTTGCAATTTAGGGGGGATATTTTCATTTTTGTTGTATAGGTCTCGGGGCATTTACAGGGGAAGAATTTGTAAACGTATATATACAATTAAATCCTCAAGTTGTCACAAAGTAACCTTTGTAGCAATGGTTAAACCAAAGATTTTGATTCCTGGTTCGAACCACAAGCAATAGTTAAATAAAACCATTGGAAAAAAAAATGCCAATTTGGGGATGTAGCCTTCTTTGCATGCGAGAGGTACGGGGTTCGATATCTTGCATATCCATTTGTTCTTAAATGACATGTCATTCATTCGTTATTTTTTGTGTATCTATGTCCTCTTCTACTTTTTCTATAATTTTTCAGTTAAATAGACATACATCAGCCCCTTATATGTTACTTGCAATTGATGAGGAGTCTTTCTTTTTTTGTGTAGGGGTCTTGGGGGATTTGCAGGTTGAGCATTTGTGCATATTTATATGCCATTAGTACTCAAGGTTTCACATAGCATCCGCTGTAGCAATGGTTAAATCAAAGATTATGATTCCGGGTTCGAACCCCGGCAGCAGAATACTTCTTTTTTTTTATTTTTTATATTACAATTAACAGTTAAGTAAAATCATTGAAAACAAAAAGCCACGTTGTGGGGATTAAATAATACCATTGAAAACAAAATGTCAAGTTGGGCATGATGATTGCTATGCAAGTGAGATGCACGGGATTCGATAACATGCCTCATCATTTTTCATTCTTCCTTTCATTTTGGTTCTTAAATGACGTTCATCCGCTGTTTTTCGTGTGTCTAGTTGGGGATGTTGCTTGCTATGCAAGTGAGAGGCACGGAATTCGATAACCTGCCTCATCATTTTTCATTTTTTCTTTTATTTTGGTTCTTAAACAACATGTCGTTCATCCGTTTTTTTTCGTGTGTCTCAGTTTCCAACTCTCTCTCTCTCTCTCTCTCTCTCTCTCCAATTCTTCAACAATGGTTAAATCGAAGTTTATGATTGGTAGAGGTACGAGGTTCGATAACTTGCATCTTCATTTTTCATTTTTCCTTTTATTTTTGTTCTTGAACGACATGTCGCTCATCTACTGTTTTTCAAGTATCTCATTCTCCTAGTCCACTCTTGCTCTCTCTATAATCCTTCAGTGAAATAGGCGAACAACACGCCTTATATGTCACTTGCAATTGAGGGGTGGATTTTTCTTTTTTCTATAGTGGTCTCTGACTCTCTTGCATTTGCAGGTCAAGCGTTTGTAAACATTTCTATACAATTAAATCCTTAAGTTGTCAAAAAGCATCTGCTATAGCACTAGTTAAGTCAAAGTTTATGATTCCAGGCTCAAACCCTAGCAACGGAAGATATTTTTTTCCTTCTATTTAATCGCAAGCAATAGTTAAATAAAACCGTTGAAAATAAAATTCCTTGTCCAACATGTATTTCTCTTTGCATGCGAGAGGTACAGGTTTGATACCCCACATCTCCATTTTTCATTTTCTCCTTTATTTTTGTTCTTACACGATATGTCATTCCATTTTTCATTTTCCCATTTATTTTTGTTCTTAAACGATATGTCATTCATATGCTGTTTTTCGCGTGTCTCAGTTTCCAAGTCCTCTTCTACTCTATCTCTCTCACTCTATAATTGTTTAGTTAAATAGGCCTACAACAACCCTTGCAAGTCAGGCATTTGTAAACATTTCTATACAATTGAATCCTCAAGCTATCACAAACCATCTACTGTAGTAATGGTTAAATCAAAGATTATGATTCCGGGTCGGTTTGCATGCGCGAGGTCGGGTTTCGATACCCTTCATCTCCATTTTTCATTTTTTTCTTTTATTTTTATTCTCTAATTTTGATTATTTTTTAATAGTTAATGTAACTCTAGGCCCAATAAAATAATAAAATAAAATTTTGACACATCCATTAGAAAAAAAAAAAGAAAAAAATTTAGCACTAGTATTCAATTTGCCACATCAGCCATCAACTAAAGTTTTGACATACTGTATTTGACATCTCCTTTGGAGATGCTCTAACAAGCCAGATTCGCCTTGAATTCTTTATTTGGACTTCAAATTAGTTAACAACTTTATTTAGGCTTCAAAACAGGCAACCAACCTTTATTTAGACTTCAAGACAGGCCATCAAACTTCTTTCCACATTTGACTAAGGGTCAGCTCCAAAAATGGTATGTTTTCACTTCTTTTGCCTTCAAATTTATCCTAAAGTACACGTAACTGCACATTAACACAATTGAGTAAAACGTAACAAGTTTAACTCAAAAACATCACAAAGAGACTACAAATAGATGGTATAGATGTATGAAATATATGAGTTATCAACGTCCTCTCCTGTTTTCTCTATAATTTTTCAGTTAAATAGGCCCACAACAACCCCTTATATTTCACTTGCAATTGAGGGGGGAGATTTTCGTTTTTTCTGTATAGGTCTCGGGGCAATTACAGGTGAAGCATTTGTAAACATTTATATACAATTAAATCCTCAAGTTTTCACAAAGTAACCTTTGTAGCAATGGTTAAACCAAAGATTTTGATTCCTGGTTCGAACCACAAGCAATAGTTAAATAAAACCGTTGGAAAAAAAAAGATACCAATTTGGGGATGTAGTTCTCTTTGCATGCGAGAGGTACGGAGTTCGATATCTTGCATCTTCATTTGTTCTTAAATGACATGTCATTCATCCGTTATTTTTTATGTATCTAAGTCCTCTTCTACTTTTTCTATAATTTTTCAGTTAAATAAGCATACATCAGCCCCTTATATGTTACTTGCAATTGATGAGGAGTCTGTCCTTTTTTGTGTAGGGGTCTTGGGGGATTTGCAGGTTGAGCATTTGTGCATATTTATATGCCTTTAGTACTCAAGGTTTCACATAGCATCCGCTGTAGCAATGGTTAAATCAAAGATTATGATTCCGGGTTCGAACCCCGGCAGCGGAAACTTCTTTTTTTTTTGAATTTATCACAATTAACAGTTAAGTAAAATTATTGAAAACAAAAAGCCACGTTGGGGGGATCCTATCCTGCTCTCTCTCTCCTCTCTCTTTTCTCTCTCTCTCTCTCCCCAGACATGGAGCTTTCTTCTCTGCGGTTCCCAGCTATAACACCTCACTGCAGCACCTCATCCTCTTTGCCTCCAATTTCTGTTCGGCCCACCACTACAAAATCGGTTGCTTTTCTCTCAAGCTGCAGGACAAAGTTGTACTCAATTGGGGTGTCCAGAAGCAGCTCCAAATCCTTGCTTAACTGCCAAAAGAGGCGAAATTCCATCTGGGTATGCTGCATTTCTCCACTCTTAAGTTTTAATTTCTCCAATTGGGCTGTCTCTCTTGGCAGTGGCTGTTAAACAATTCCAATCTCAAAATTCACAACAAAGATTTGATCTTTTGTTTTTTTTCAGATGGTTTTATTTAGTTTTACTCCAGTTAGTGAGAGAGAGAGATATAGTTATATATAGTTATATATTTGGAAGTTTAATCCATGTAAATGTAGTTGTGGGTGTTAGAAGAACTGGAAGTTTTGACTTGTTTGTTAATCCATGTTGAACACGGATGTGGGTTAGTGGTTTGAATAGAGTATCGCATTGTCAAAGAGAAAAAAGTCTTAATACTGAACATGTCAAAGCAGCAAAAACTGGTTAGAAGTTTGGGATAGTTGATGAACCTATTTTTTTTACTCTAGAAAATGCAAGTAGAAGAAAAGGAAATTTGGTGATTGGTTTGGTTCCATATGCACGGTTGCATTCAAATTTTGTACACTATAGACTATAGTCTATCAGTTTATGAGACTCGAGCGTCTTCTTATGGCATTAAAGTGAAAGTGAATGCTGGCCAGGCCTGCAGTCAAGTTGGAGCTGCTGAATCTGATCCAGTATTGACCAAAGTTTCAGATTTTAAAGATGCTTGTTGGAGATTCTTGAGGCCCCATACCATACGTGGGACAGTTCTGGGGTCTACGTAAGTAAATTACCACAGAGAACACTGGCTAGTAAACTAGTTTAAGTTCCAACTCAGTGCTGCTGTAGTTGACCGAGTTTCTTTTTTGTTTTGTCCACAGTGCTTTGGTGGCAAGAGCATTGATTGAGAACTCCAATCTGATAAAGTGGTCTCTGCTGTTTAAGGCATTCTCTGGTCTTTTTGCTCTACTATGTGGGAATGGTTATATAGTTGGCATCAATCAGATTTACGATATCAAAATTGACAAGTACGCCGCACACATTTATACAACCTTAACTTGAAATATTAGTTCCAAACAACCACAAAAGGGTTAATGGTCATTATTATTTTTTTAAATATCCTGCACAAGTTGGCCCTTATCAGAATGTTATCGATGCCTTGAATCGTCATAGACTTAAAGTGGATGCATATAATCATCGGACTTAGAGACTCTTGTTAAGAATGTGTTGTTTACTCTTTGAAGAGCCAGATGATCTTGACCTTTTGCTAAACTGTCAACTAATCTGTTCTCCTGCTGTGTGACATATTCATCAAAGTTATTTCATGTCAGTTTCTTTGAACTTATTCTGCCTCTTTTACATTGCGTTTCAGGGTAAACAAACCTTATTTACCTATCGCTGCTGGGGATCTTTCAGTTAAATCAGCATGGCTCTTGGTGGTATTTTTTGCGGTGACTGGCTTGTTGATCGTTGGACTGAACTTTGGGCCATTCATTACTTCTCTCTACTGTCTTGGTCTTTTCCTTGGCACCATATATTCTGTTCCTCCGCTTAGAATGAAAAGATTTCCTGTTGCTGCTTTTCTTATAATTGCCACGGTATTGCTAATTTTCACCCCTTCTCCAATTCTAACAATACAATGATGTGCTCTTTTTGGATGTTTTGGCTCCATTCTAAAGTTAGTGCAACTCAGAATTCAATCGTTTGATATTGTATTATGTGGAATTTGAAATTCATGGGCTATCCTTAAAGCCTCCAAATAAAGATTAAAGCTAATATTGAGTTTTTATTTTTAATTTGTGGAAAAAGAGGGGAGGGTAGCAGGCCCGTGGTAAGTGACAGATAAGGGAGTAATTTATTTTAGAAGCCAAGTGAAACAAAACAATTTTCCAAGTGTGAAAATTATGCTCAAAACAGTAGTTTGACATTATTATATTGCTGAAGCATCTAATGCTACTATAGTGTAACACCCTCTCTTACTGAATTAGTATAGGTTTAACTAATATGACTGTCTGAAAATTAATGTGTCTGAATTAAACAACTTACTAGCACGGAGCCTGAAAAGTAAAGAGTTTTAAAAGGGTTAGGATCTCTGTGGTTGCTTTTATGGTGTTGTGGAAATAGCTACCGTGATCTCTTGTATAAATATGTGAAATGAATATTATCTTTTCATATGTTTCTCCAGCAGTGGGGATGTCACAAGAGATTAACAAAATAACTATTGCAGGTACGGGGTTTCCTTCTCAATTTCGGTGTATATTATGCCACTAGAGCTGCCCTTGGGCTTCAATTTGAGTGGAGGTGTGTTACTTGCCCTTTTTTTGTTGTGTCATGTAGATACAGATAAAACCATAGCATAGTGTATGACCAATGGTGTGATTCCAAAATTAGATTGGACTAGTACACGATTGAAAAGGAGTTGTTGAAGTTAGACCCATGAGTATGGACTTATGACAGATAACAGAAAGCGATCTTTCTCTAACAACTGAAGATTTTTACTTATAATCTTGCATTTTCTTGTGAATCTCGCTATATACTTCAGATATTTTAGCTGTGTACATACTAATGCTGAAATTCAAATTCTATCTGCAGCTCGGCCGTTGCTTTTATCACTACCTTTGTAACATTGTTTGCTTTGGTTATTGCGATAACAAAAGATCTTCCGGATGTAGAGGGGGACCGCAAGTGAGTTGTAGGGCTAATTACTTTGTGGCTGCTGATCTCTCATTTGATACTTGCTCCTCGTAAATTTTTTATCTATACAAGTTACTTTTGAAAGGTTAAAAACAGTTCCAAGCTTTGCTATTAGTTTTAATGTTACTCCTGTTTCCTTTTGTTTTTTCTCGTCTGACTAATTTTACACACGAACCACACATCATAACTTGGACCCTCTACCCCATACTGGCATAGTTGCTCTTAGTCACTGAATTAGTGAATTCTCAATTTTCTTAATATGCTTGACTAATATTGTTACTTTTCTTGCTTAAATACGCCAATATTTTCTGTTTGAAGCCTAATATTACAGATGTCATCAGATACTCATTTGAATTACGATGATTGCAGGTTTGAAATATCAACGTTTGCAACAAAACTTGGAGTTAGAAACATTGCGTTCCTTGGTTCTGGGCTTCTGCTGCTAAATTATGTTGGTTCCATATTGATAGCAAGTTTAATGCCGGAGGTGAGTATGCATCCCTTTGAAGTTTACATTTAGATGATTGCGCAGTCCTTGCACTTGGACAGATAGCCATTCAAGTCCTTCGACCCAAAAATTTTCAAGTCCTTGAGTTACTTGTGGTGCAGGCATTCAGACGTAGCTTAATGATACCCATGCATGCAATCTTGGCACTGAGTTTAGTTTTCCAGGTTCGTATCTTGGGTTTCATACCTCTCTTTCATGGATAAATAAATGTTGAATGAACTTATGGCTAATGTTAAACTCTTACTACTTTATTCTTATGTCCTTTCAGACTTGGGTGCTCGAGAAAGCGAATTACACCAAGGTAAATGGTCTAATGAAATCAAGTACTACAAATTGGAATACGGAAAGTCAGCACGACTATTTTGCGATGTTTAATATTCCGATAACGTGACAGAGAATGTTTAGTTCATCATCTGATTGTACAAGTTTGAATGCATATTCTGCAGGAAGCAATTGCCAACTACTACAGATTTATTTGGAATCTCTTCTATGCCGAGTACATCCTTTTCCCCTTCATCTAGCAACGTCGGTCAGTATTTTCTGAATCTGTATCTTGTCAAATTGTAAATATCGGCATAAGAAACTAGAATATGTCCTAAATCCATATGCGATAAAGTTTTCTTGTATCAAATTCTTATCTCTTTGGTAAGGAAAAGTAACAAATAAATTGTTTTGAGCTGTGAGAATTCTGCTGCTAAACATGGATTTTTGGAATAATTTACACTTGAACTATATGAAAGCATTATTTATGTAGACATCACTGAGCAACTATCGAAACCAATAAAGCCATTAATCCACCATCTACTAGTCAGAATGACTACTCAGAAGTAAACCCTAATTAATATCGGTTCGTACCTGCAGAAGAACTCATTCATGCTTCGATCTTCTATTAACTTGAGAAAGAGGCCAAAGACGTGCATCCGTTGCTAATATTTGTCTAAGTACTTGCATATCAAAACACACACTAAATATAGTTTGGTCTTACTCACATTAGGAGTAAAACTCTTACACTATAGACTCATAGAACCTACAAGTTTTTTTGTTTCCGTTTAATATTGTACTATTTGACATGCCGAAATTTGGTAATGGGCGTATAGCTATGCATGGCCAGGCATACTTACATCACTATAGTTTTGAATACATATTATCACATTTTTGAATGAGTTAAAATATAGAATTGGTGCACCGAACCATATTCTCGGATGTCCTCGAGGTGACGGACACCGAACCAATTAGAGACGCCCCAGGATTTAGGGCATTTGTTGAGCTTTGTGGTTTTTGGTCTTCCACGTGAGCTGAACTAAAAGATTGCTTTCTGGGCAATCAACAACATTAATTGTAATCACTAAACTGGCCAACTCCTTGTGCAAGGCAATGCATTAACTTCAGATAACTTATGTGCAGAATGGATACAACAAAGCCTGATCTCATTATATTGGGTTGGCTATATGAATTCTAGAACGTCATTGTACTAGGCTTTGTGCTATGTTCTCCGTTATGTGCAGAATGAATATATGAAATAAAAAAGTTGTAGGAGGTGCAACAAAGAACATATTGCTGAAGCAGCTAAGAGTACTTAATTCTGAACTTGTAGATTGTTTGCATTAGAAAAGACAAAACCACTTCGTAGTATTGTCTAGTGTTATTTTTTTTCACTTGTTAGTGGAATATTTTAAGTTTGAATTTTGTGGATTGCGAGTTTGATTAAAAAAAAAAATTATTATGGCTGATTCTTCGTGCGGTTTAGTCCGAATCTATCACCCTTTAGTGTAAAATTTTACTGACAATCAAATGGCTAGAAGAGAAGACCATTAATCATGTCATATGTGTACTCAGATGCTGATTAATCAACTTAACCAGTTTACAAGTTTCCCCTTGATATTTCGAAGTCCATATTTTTTCTTCTTTGATTTGTGAGTGTGATTCCAATGCTACATATCAGTCAATGGTATGAATGTTTGAGCCGTTAGGTTTAATTTTCATAACTATTTAAACTGTTTACCTTAATCGTAACTATTCATTTTCATATCATTCAATGTTATATATATTAAAATAATTTCGTTAATTGGTTTATCAAATGCTACGCATATACGAGTGTGTGAGTTGTTACGTCGGTGCTTTACAAAGGACAAGGATTGTCTGCCCTCCACTTCAGGTGCTCTCCTCGTGCCCTCTTGTTTGTGTGGTCACGGTTAAACAACGTCAACATTTTATATTACTATTTATTTTTGTCTTATTATATTTATAAAAAAATAATATAAAATGTTGACGTGGCTTAACCGTGACAACACAAAACAGGAGAGCACGGGGAGGGCACAGGAAGTGGAGGGCAGACAATCCTTGTCCCTTTACAAAAACAATCGCATTGGACAAAAAAAACACACGTTCGAGACACCTTGGTCATTCGCTTCGGTCAGAATAAAAAAAGTGCTTTTGCAGAAAGCTACAACTACAGCTAGTGTTGTTGGTCGTAGAGTCGAATCTAATCTTAATCCAAACAAGGACTTGGATTGTCTATCCCCCATTTCATACTCTTCCCATGCTCTCCTATTTTTGTAGTCATGGTTAAGTCACGTCAACATATTATATTCTCATTTTTTTGTCTTATTATTTCTATACAAAAAAAATTAATATAAAATATTAACGTGACTTAACCGTGACCACAAAATATAGGAGGGCATGGGAAGGGTATGAGATGGGGAGGGTAGACAATCCAAGTCCCCATCTCATAGGACTTGGATTGTCTGCCATTCCCATTTCATACCCTCCCCATGCCCTCCTATTGATGTGGTCACGGTTAAGTCACGTCAACATTTTATATTCCCATTACTTTTTGTCTTATTATTTCTATAAAAAATTAATATAAAATGTTAACGTGGCTTAACCGTGATCACAGAATATAAGAGGGCATGAGAAGGGTATGAGACGGGGAGAGTAGACAATCCAAATCCCCATCTCATATGACTTGGATTGTCTGCCCTCCCCATTCCATACCCTCCCTGTACCCTCCTATTTCTGTGGTCACGTCAACATTTTATATTCCCATTACTTTTTGTCTTATTATTTCTATAAAAAAAATTAATATAAAATATTGACGTGACTTAACCGTGACAACATAATATAGGAGGGCATGGGAATGGTATGAGATGGGGAGGGTAGACAATCCAAGTCCCCATCTCATAGGAGTTGGATTGTCTGCCTTCCCCATTCCATACCCTCTCCATGCCCTCCTATTTCTGTAGTCACGGTTATGTCATGTCCACATTTTATATTCCTATTACTTTTCGTCTTATTATTTCTATAAAAAAAATTAATATAAAATGTTGACGTGACTTAACCGTGACCACAGAATATAAGAGGGCATGAGAAAGGTATGAGACGAGGAGGGTAGACAATCCAAGTCCCCATCTCATAGGACTTGGTTGTCTGCCCTCCCCATTTCATACCCTCCTATTTCTGTGGTCACGTCAACATTTTATATTCCTATTACTTTTTGTCTTATTATTTCTATAAAAAAATTAATATAAAATGTTGACGTGGTTTAACCGTGACCACAGAATATAGAAGGGCATGGGAAGGGTATGAGATGGGGAGGGTAGACAATCCAAGTCCCCATCTCATAAGACTTGGATTGTTTGTCTTCCCCATTCCATACCCTCCCCATGCCCTCCTATTTATGTGGTCATGGTTAAGTCATGTCAACATTTTATATTCCCATTACTTTTCGTCTTATTATTTCTATATAAAAAAAATTAATATAAAATGTTGACGTAGCTTAACCGTGATTACAAAATATAAGTGGGCATGGAAAAGGTATGAGATGGAGAGGTAGACAATCCAAGTCCCCATCTTATACCCTTCTCATGCCCTCCTATATTTTGTGGTCACGATTAAGCCACGTCAACATTTTATATTAATTTTTTTGTAGAAATATTAAGACAAAAAGTAATGGGAATATAAAATGTTGACGTAACTTAACCGTGAGCACAAAAATAGGAGGGCATGGAGAGGGTATGGAATAGGGAGAGCAGAAAATCCAAGTCCATAAGATGGGGAGGGTAGACAATCCAAGTCCTCCAAACAAATCCTATTGGTCTGGTAGGCTGTACAGTGATGGTCCACAGCTGTACTCTTTGCTTGAAACCATAGTCTAAAATATCCATAATATCCTGATATTTCCATTGAAATTTCCGTATTTTTGGACTACCGATATTTTTTTGGACTACCGATATTTCCAATATCATCGATATTTTAGACTTTGCTAAGTCACTTATGTATCATGCAATGTATAAAGTGTAAAAATATTGTACTAATTCATTATATATAAATGATTATGATGTGTTTAAACTTCTTTCATTAATTACTACATATTTTCTACACTCACAATGTTTGCCAGCTCGCTATATAATCAACTTAAATCAGTTATATCTATCATGCAATGCATTTCCTTCCAATTTTTTATGATAAACTAATAGATAATTGACTAAATAAACATCCTGCAAAGTTTCAATAAAAATTTCCAAGTTTTTCTTACAATTTCCGTGGTTTTTATTCAATTTTTATCAATATCAATAATATCCCAATATTTCCATCGAAATTTCCGTGTTTTTGATCTACCGATATTTCCGATATCATCGATATTTTATACCTTACTTGAAACACATTCGAGAGTCTATTTCTTGTCGCAACGCAAACAAGCGAAAAATTATAAAACATTGACGGAGGAGATTAATTTATATGAAATATGTTTGCCGTCACGTTTCAGACTAGTAATATATTTATTAATGCAAGAAAATTAACACATAAAAATATATTATTAGTTAAAAATGTCACGTAACAGTAAACCTATTTTATATAAGTCTTTCTCTTCAAAATAAAGTTTATATGGATTAGATTTAGATTATATTATAATTTTTTTTTTAATTTTATAAATGTGAGATTAGATTATGTAGTTATAAGGGGCACAAAAGCAGTTAAGAGCCTAAATCATGGAAATAGTGGTGAGACTTCTCGGAGCTAGAATAGTGAACAAGAATAAACTTGCAAAGTGATGAGACAACTTAATTGACACAGCTACACACAAAAATTTAGCCATGTTTATTCGTATCATGTAAATCTTTTTCTACATTTAAGAAGTTAGGAAAAAAGAGTCGTATTTTATTGCTTAAACATAACTTTTGGTGGAAAATTCATTGCCTTACACGTTAATGGGTTCTTCCGCAGCCCTCCTTTTAATGACAGTGTGAGAAATATAACAAAGTTTCACATGTTGGATCAACCACAACCAAATGTTGAATCAAATGACCTATATTTAGGTGCCCACGTTAAAGGAGTGAATGGTTTTTTTCTTTTGCCACTCTAATCATAATTATTAGCTAATGTCAATCATGTACGAATGAGTGGTATTCGCATGGTGGAAAATATTTCTTAAGTTATGATGACAGGAAATTGACTTTTTAACTCCTTCATTCTAACTTATTTTGTAATTGTATTCACTATGTACAGAGATTTTCTCATATCACTATTTTACTGTGTTAGTTGTTCATACAACAACGCACTTTTGACACGTGCAATATGTGTCATTGTGCGCATAAGGACTCTAAAATATGATCTCATGGATACATATACAAGAACCTAATAAAACTAAAAATCTCAAAGCTGGCCCTAACAGAGTAGAGGTGATTTTTGTAGCTTATTATTCTACCAAAGAAGTTTCCATGCAGCTTTACAAAAATAGAAAGAAGTTTCCATGCATGACGTACGTAGATAATAATTAAATTAATGAAATTCATTAATATGACAGAATATTTTCCCATGAACTATACCAAAAAAACAAAACAAAAACAAAAGAAAAAAAAAACAAAAACAAAAACAACAATGGTACATTTGAGAATTCAGAAATGGGCCACGTCAATAATCTCACCCACCCGAACTTTGTGAGAAGAGAAAAAGATGCGACAAAGGTTAACTTGGACGGCCAATATCAAACTCATCACTCATCAATCCCAAACATCTATAAATTAACAACTCAAAAGGAATTGAATTTGCGTGATTGACAATATTTTTTATATTACAGTGGTAGGGAATTGAATTCTTGATCTTTAATTCTAATTTATCTAATCATTCATACTTATTATTTGAAGAGATTCTCTCATATCACTATTTCACTAAGTGTCAATTGTTCATAACAGCTCACTTTTATCACATGTCAATCGTTTATAAGACAGCGCACATTTTAAACACTATTTATAATATCTATTATTTCTACAAAATTAAAGAAATTAAGTTAAAAAAGAATCTATTAGTCAATTCAACAGATCATTTTAGAAAGTGGGAGCTGCTTTGTATATCGATAGGATACTATTTGTTGAGTCAAACATCTCATATTCCAGGCTCAGATCCAGCAGAGACTTTTGTGGAATAACTAGGAAGTACCACAGAGAAGCTTCCCTCCAACAAAAAGTGACCCCCAATACTCAGACAAATAAACTTCGTTTTATATTTTTCAAAATCAAAAGTAGTTGTGACTAATGTTACGATTTATTGATATTTTTTTTAGCTTCAATCGAGATATAAAATCAAAGAAACCTAGATGAAACTCAAAGAAAAGATATGTGGAAAATTTTAACATCCACAACTAATAGTTAAAGTGAGATTAGTTAGCTTTTATGAAGCGTGTAGGTTTTGGTAAACGATAACTCATGTCATAACCGAATTTAGTTTGAATCATAAGTTACAAACCCTAAACTCCAAGACAGGGTACTTAATAATTATCCTCTAAAACTTGTGGTGTGTGCACCTTTTCGTTTTAGGAAAGAAACACAAGCTTATTTTCCGTCACAACAAAATAAAGTAAATTGTAGCTATGGTACATTAACTTTAACTCAATTGAAACAATGATCATTTAACTAAAAATTCATTACCATTGGTCCCTCAACTCATCAAAACGTGCAGCTATGGTCCCTTAATTAAAAATCCTTTACCATTGGTCCCTCAACTTTAATTCAACTGGAGAAATAGTTCCTTAACTTTAATCTAATCGTAGCAATGGTCCTTCCAACATAACTCGTTTTGACAAAATTTTTGACGTGGTTGACAAAAATGACCATAATTACACACTTTGATGAGTTGAAGGACTCTAATTATATAAATGGTTATTCCAACATAACTTATTTTGACAAAATTGATGAAAATGACTATAGCTACACGTTTTGACAAGTTGAGGGATCAATGGTAATGGATTTTTAGTTGAGGGACCATTGCTCCAATTTCATTAAAGTTGAGAGACTATTGCTACAATTTACTCCAACAAAATAAGATATATTTGTTTGTGGTGTTTATATTAGAAAATTTTGAGTGGAAGGTCTTCCCGGAATATCTTTCATTTTACACAATATCCACATAGAAATCTATAATTAATAGTGGTGAAGTATATTCACTTAGCACTACGTCTAATAATATTTTCTCTATTTGTAAGATATCTTGAGCTCAACACCTGGGAATGGAGCATTTGACAGATAATTATTATGACTAACCAATTAGGTCGTCGAACCCAAGTCTCCGTGTTAGAACCCTACTCTACATCTTCCACAATTGCACAGAGAGAGAGTAACAGAAGAACAATACAAACAATACAATTTCATTAACTGCCTTCTTCTCTTACAAATCACTATCTTATAGCTAACTCCCAATCCTAAGTTCCCAACTAACTAATAACAGCCTCTTGTACACTTGTCACCACCATATTGTGCCATCTGGTATGGTATCCTAACACTCCGACCCTTTAGTATAAATATATTGTTGTAATAAAAAAATATAGTCATTAAGGTGTATGAATCCCTTGTTGATAAATTGAAAATCAAATAATACTTATATTAAGCTATTCTACTTCTAGTTACAAGTTACAACAAGACCCGTACTGCCCGTCACTTGTGGGGACACTATTGATGTGAATAGTAACAGACCGTTGGTCGTCACTCTGAAATCTTGATACTAATCACATTAAAGTATGGAGAATAGGATTTGTACGTGCACCGAACCCATGGGGTGCACCACCTTGTTCAGTCCTTGCTATTAACGCTTCTTTTTTTTATATAGAATTTCATAATTGAAAATCATTCATTTTCTTAATCATCATTTAAAGGCCACTATAAAATTAATCAAATAAAAGATCGTTTAATCATCTATAAGCATTTAATAGATAGACAGTTCATCATAACTATGTTACTTGTATTAACATTGTCTATTTGTTTGACACATGTAAATGACTATGTTAGATTGCACTATTTTCCTCAAATATATTATAAGTAGGTGAACTTCCTTATGTGGTCAATACCACATGTGTGGAGAACATACTCCAATTATGACTGACTCCCTCTCTCTCTCTCTAACTCCAAGCTTTCTATATATAAATGTTGCATTGCAAGAATAGCATATAGCCAACGTATAGGTGCTGTGTTAAGCCAGAAACAGAAGGAAACGAAGGTATATTAAGCTCGAAGCTTAACAAAATAGAACCCCATTCAACTTTCAACTTTCAACTTCCCACATTTCCCGCTCTCTCTCTCATCATTACCTGCCATTTGCATGTCCATTTCTTCTCTCTCTCTCCCTCTCACTCTCCTCCATCTTTCTCTCTCTACCCTTCTTTTCTTCTCTCTCCTCAATCTTTGTCTTAAACCAGTGCCATCTCTCGTTTTGACTCTGTCTCTGATTAAGGTAAACGCTTATTGTTTACCCTTCATTAATGAGTACGTAATTCTTAATTTGTTTTTTGAAAAATTGCAATGGGAGTTGCATAATATGGAATTGGTCGTTTGATGGATTTAAAGCCTCCTTTTGCTATTTGCACGGAGGTTGTAAACATGGCTTTTGAGGTACCATGTTTGGATTTCTTGTAGAAAAGCAGGAATAAGGAGGAGATGGATGTCTCCATCAATGTATAGAACGGTAGAACTCCATTCCTGAATGTTTAAACACGGGCTCGTCTGGTGCTTAGGATTGGATGTTGAACGAAAAATAATTTATCCAACTTGAAGGTAGAGAATAAATTACTCAGTGAAGAAAACTTACGTCTTCTAATCGCTACAAAATAGCATGATCATAAGCGATATGTTTTGTTTATGTCTAATCCCCTCAAAATGGAAATCATTTGCCTCTGCCTTTACTATACCTTGAATTTTATGAGTTATCCAATCCAATCCTGGGAATGAAATGAGCCATAATATTACTACGTATGCCGTAACGTTTTCATAACTAATTCTGTACATTTAATTCATTTTTTGCAGGTATAGAGACCCCATAGATCTTGTTGATACAGGTCTTGGTTATTTGTAGCATAATTTATATATCTATAAACTCCTTGGTGGTCAATGGGGTTTCCAATATCCTGCCCACTTGCAGATTTTGATGATTTGGATAGTCATTGTGGAGCTGTTCATGTAAGTCCAGTTAGTCTTACGAAAGAAGAAAGGAAGCCGTTGCAGTCATTGAGCTCCAACACCTGCTGTGATTTGGAACCAACGACAACCATGAAATCACCTGGTTCAGTAAAGATGAACTTTGAAGAACCACTTAGCTTGAAAGATATGGAATTAGACACCATTTCAGCGAACTCACCTGCCGGGGATATGGAAAACAATGTGTCTGCTAGAGTAGAAAGCGGTATTGGAGAGAAACAGCAGACATCCGAGAACTCATTAAAGGAGCCCAAATACCAGGCTGCATTGAAGCTGCAGAAAGTTTATAAGAGTTTTCGCACCAGAAGACAGCTTGCGGATTGTGCAATTCTTGTGGAGCAGAGATGGTATGCTTTGATTCATGTCTACTTGCAACTTGAAGAGCTGTGACATCCATTTTTTCGGCATGAAAGGAAATGGAATTTTTTTATGCCTAGATTTATATTTTTGTGGTTCGATTTGTAGGTGGAAGGTGCTCGATTTTGCTGAACTAAGGCGGAGCTCTATATCATTTTTCGACATTCAGAAACCCGAGACAGCTGTTTCTCGCTGGTCTCGGGCAAGAACTAAAGCTGCCAAGGTAAGTATTAAAGCTATGTGACCTTGTATTGTGTACTGCTAAACTACGGTTCTAATTTTTGTTGCTGCAACTCTTTTGAAGGTGGGAAAAGGATTGTCGAAGGATAAAAGGGCGCGTAAACTTGCGTTGCAGCATTGGCTTGAGGCAGTAAGTTCCATAGCTTAGAATCACTCTACTAGATTTCATTACGGATATTCTCACTCCCATTCCTTCCTCCTAACAGATTGATCCAAGACATCGCTATGGCCATAATCTTCACTTTTACTACGCACGATGGCTCCATTGCGAAAGTAAACAGCCATTCTTCTATTGGTAAGTAAATAATCTGGGGAATCATTTAATGATCACAACCAAGAACATTGTATAGCACCTATTTCGTAGTTATGAAAGTTTGTTTCTTAAAAATGCAGGCTTGATATAGGAGATGGAAGAGAATTAAACCATGAAACATGCCCTAGGTCGAAGCTTCAAGCGCAATGTATCAAGTATCTTGGCCCGGTGAGCATTATCATCAGTCAAGATTTTCCGTTTTAAGTTCTCTGTGTAGGAATTTGAAACAGTCCATACTTATTCACCAAGGTTTCAATCTAATAGTAACCTTCAAAGAGAACCGAATTACTGACAAAGATTTCTTTCATTTTGCAGACCGAAAGGGAGGCTTATGAAGTTGTAGTGCAGGATGGGAAGTTCATGTACAAGCAGAGTGAAAACTTTCTTGATACATCAGAACCTAAGGATACAAAATGGATATTTGTGCTTAGCACATCCAAGACCTTGTATGTTGGACAGAAGAGCAAGGGGACGTTTCAACATTCAAGTTTCTTGGCAGGCGGAGCCACTCTTTCTGCCGGAAGATTAGTAGTGGAACAAGGAATCCTGAAGGTAACGATCGAATCCTTTATACTGCCAATGAGATTATGTTTAACACAATATTAATCATCTCGTTTTTCTTTCTCGGTTTATGTCAACAGTCAGTTTGGCCTCACAGTGGGCATTATCTCCCCACGGAAGAAAACTTCCAGGAATTTATAATGTTCCTTATGGAACACAACGTAGATCTCACAAATGTTAATGTATGTGTACACCCAGCAAACTTCGATTGTTTTAGTTCGAGAAATTATCTTCTACAATTTCAGAAGATGAGTTTATGTAGTAGCATAGGGCATTCACTAAAGAAGTATTCTCCTTCAATTTGCAGAGAAGTCCAGCTGACGACGAAGAAGGAGGCTTTACAAAGAAGAGCAGCAACATCAGAAACAGCCCGCGAAAACCAAAAGAAACCACAACAACAAAAGACGAAGGCACAGAGCAAGATAACACTGACTCAAGAAATGAGGAGTCTAACTCAGCAGAAAATCCCAATCCTATTCTGTCAAGATTACCTGAAAGATTCTGCTCAAAGATAGCCAAACTCGAAATACCACAAAGGAACGATGCCTTCGACATTTTGAAGGACGGAATACCAATAACCTGTCGCGAATACTTTCCAGACTCTGCCTCGGATGATGGTTACGAAACAGCTGAAGAATCAGTCCTGACAGAGGAAGACTTCATGGTCCCTAAACTGAACTTGTTCGAAGAAGATCAATTCGAAGAAGATGAAAAGCCAGTGCCAAAGGAAACGATCATGCAGAGGATTGATTCACACAAGGGAATGAAGTCATACCAGTTGGCTCAGCATTTAACCAGCAGGTGGACAACGGGAGCTGGACCGCGAATAGGTTGCATGAGGGATTATCCTTCAGAGCTTCAGTTCCGGGTTCTAGAGCAAGCCAACTTGTCTCCGAGAAGGATAGGAAGAAGCCCCCGACTCTTGATTCCGTCTCCTTTGAGTAAAGAGGAAACCTCCGCAAAAAGTCTCCTTGGCCTCCGCTCGAGGAGCAAGCGACACAACACCATAGGCTGAAGTACGTACCTTGTAGATGAAAGGATCATCTTCAACGATTTACATGTTGAGATAGGGAAGATGCTAATATTATAGGAATTGTTTTGCATTCTTATTAGAACCTTTTTTTGTAGAGTTTGGACTCAACAGCTCTTCAGAAAGAGATCCTTCCCAACGCTAAAAGTGCTTCTACTTACACCGGTTGCTTTGCTTGGCTTACAGAACCCCCTACTAAATCTACGTACTTTTCAATACTAACTTGCTTCTTATAATTGTTAATACTTCCCACAATTCTGCAAATCTCAGCCTCTGATGTCCTAAAGGTAGAGTTGCTTGAGGTTTACTTTTCAAAGGTTTTAAAAGCGCCCTCATCCTAGCCACTGCGTATTACGGTCTAGTGGTATTTCTTTTTATTTATACCTGAGAGGTCTCAGGTTTGATTTTCGTTAAACGTAAATTTGAACCAAATTAATATGGCTAGCTCATTGTGAGGTTTAGCCTACTTCCCTAACATCAAATGTATTAAAAACTAAAGAATAAAACCCTCACCCTTCAAGCAACAAACAAAAGAATAAAGAAAAATGAAGAGTAATCAATAATACACGTAGGGCGCTCTGTTATTGCCTCGTATTCTTGAGGGTGTGATCAGGGTTGTGGGGTGATACTTGCAATAAACTATTCGCGCTCTTTTGGGCGTCTTCTTTTTTTTTGGGGGGGGGGGAGTGGGGAGGGGGGCTTCATACTCACGGGAGAAATATTGAGAGCACTGATCTAGTGTATGAGTTCAATACTCATGAAAAGCCAGGTTTGAAATGATCCTTGTTGCAAAACCAAGATAACTCATCTTACTAATTAAAGAAAAAAAAACGGTTAGGAGTCTCCAACCGTTAAGAATGAATCCCACCTTGATAAGAGAAGAGACATTGCATGTGCCTTCTTTCGCTCTTTCTTTGGCAAAAAGAACTTGCTGGAGAGTATTGAAAGTAGCCGTTTTGCATTTCCTACATCAACATTATTCTCAACATTTTCTCGTGCGTTTATCATTTGGGCACAAGGTTCAAATCTGTGAATAAAATCTTAACCCTAAATCCTAAACTGAGAATCGTTAAGAATGGCCAGATAGTGCACCGTTGATTAAACCAATCTCTGAGACAGGCCAGATAGTGCACCATTGATTAAACCAATCTCTCGTCTCAGAAGCCACAATTTTATCAGTTCATTTCGCTTCCTAAAATTTTCCATGCAGACCCGCTTAAGAGCCTTTGAGAAGCCTCACATCACATCACATTCCTCACGAAATCTTTGGATATGTCTTTGTAGAACCATCAAACAGAAACAAGGGCCCTTACAAACGAGCTGGCTTTCCATGGCACAGGTGCATCACCACCATGGCATCCCGTGCCAATGATACGATACCATGTGTGAGTTTCAGAGAGCGAGAGAGAGAGAGAGAGAGAGGCAAATGTATGCGAGTAACAGAAATACTTATGTCCACAATAACCAGCTTAGAACAGGCTTTCTGCCATGTATTTGAATTTATCAACAAATAACATGCAACTCAAATTTTTAGTAAGGCATCAAGACTCGATAAGGCCTGAACAAAAGAGTTTGCCGGATCCAAAAACTACTATTTATTGACTACCACCTCGTAGTGCAAGCACAAGATGAAGGACAGAGCCCCCCTCAATGTTGTACTCTTTAGCTGTCTTGTCGTCCCCGAGCTGCTTGCCAGCATAGATAAGCCTACAAAAATTTATAAAATTAATTAGGTCTTTGAAGCAAATAAGTGGAACTACAACTGACAGACACTGGCCACTGAAAAAAATTGGCCAGTACTCAATGTGAAAGAAATTAAGAACTTGAAAACGACCAAAGTATCAAAAAAACGTGTTAACATGAAAAACATTTCCTGAAATGTTTAGTAAGTACACCACTCAACCTGTGCTGAAACAATGTCAACGGGAGAGCAATGAACAGAACTGTTAACTAACGCAATAATGCGACGGATACTGCTTAAGAAGATTATTCCCATTAGCTAAGAGCGATACAAGACTTCATAATAGGAAAGCAATGCAATTTCAATTTCAAATCCAAATTTTCTTTTGAAATTTTCAGACGTATATATACAGAATAATAATCATGGGGTATTATCTGTTGTCAAAACACAAATTGGCAGCAGCAGCAGCTAAAATATCCCAAACAGGAATAGAAACAAAAGTCAACTGTAACATGGGCATCCTGTCAATCTGAACAATCTCACCAGATGATCAAATGTAAGTGCTGTGGAACGCCAAAAACATGAATGAGAGCATTTCAAAGTAAACAGTGAACAAGCACAACTTCCAGCATTATTACAGGACAAAAAGGAGGCTAGAACAGTCATTACTCGCTGCCCAATATGAGAGCAAGAGCACATAGATAGAATAATTCAGTACATCAATTTTTTATCCATCATACAGTAGAAATTCGACAAGAATGAAAACCAAAATGTTATTATATTTATGAGAAACAAAGAATTCAAATGATTAACATATGATACTACTGAACTGATGCAGATATAAATAATCAATCAGAAGTGATTTGAATTAAAATAACATATTACTTTAATTACATTGAATTTTATAACAAAAATAAAATATACCTTTGTTGCACTGGAGGAATTCCCTCTTTCTCCTCAACCCTTTCCTTGATCCGGTCAATGGTATCAGTTGGTTCAATATCAATCTCAATTTCTTTCCCAGTAAGAGTCTTCACCTTAATCATGGTTCCTCCTCTCAGCCTCAAGACAAGGTGAAGCGTTGACTCCTTCTGGATGTTATAATCTGCAAGAGTTCGACCATCTTCCAATTGCTTACCGGCAAAAATCAATCTCTGTTGATCAGGAGGGATGCCTTCCTTATCCTGAAAACAAACATATACAAGTTACCATGCAATCCCATAACAACAAATGGAACTCTCTTTAATGCGCACAAAGGAAAAATATTAAGGACAGAAACATCATGACTCTAACATGTTATTCGCCTTCAAAATTGACACTGATCTCTCTATGACACTAATGTTTTTTCCACAATTCCGTGAAAACAAATAATTAATAGTCTAAAAATTGCCAATGTTGTCATGATGAAAACTTGTTCTTTGGTAGATAAAAATATCGTCTTTTTCATAAACAAACTCACAAAGGCAACAATTCGGCTTAAATTTCTCTGAGAGACGAAATTAAAACAAAAGCAACAAAAAGAAGCCTCATGATGGAAAACTGAAAGGGGAAAGACGAAGCACAAATATATAAGAACTCCTCAACCCACTGGGTGGAATTGATTGCCAGTCTGCCGCACAAATTAGTTCACACAGTTATTTCTCAAAAGGGCCGGCATGGTGAAATTCGATTGTCCCTTTCCCTTCCAAGAAGGATAAAACTAGAAAAACAGAGGCAAGAGCAATAACTTTTAACCCCCAAAAACCGAGTGCATCAATAGCTGAAATCAGAAACACTAACCCTAGCTACAAATTGTTCCAACATAGAATAACACACATATATACGTATACAATCACAAATACTGATACAAAATACTAATTGAAGCAATTCACAAAATCGTAATAAATAAAAAACCCCAATCAACCAGAAATCGGAACCCTAAATTACGGAGCGAATAAATAAACAAGAAGAAAACAGAAATTAGAGAGAGAAAGTACCTGGATCTTGGCCTTGACATTGTCGATGGTGTCGCTGCTCTCAACCTCGAGAGTGATGGTCTTCCCGGTTAGGGTTTTCACGAAAATCTGCATGTTTTCGATTTCGCTTCAGAGACAGAGAAGAGAGAGCTGACTTTTTATATCATAAACAGCAAAATAAGAGGTATTTATGTATTTTTATTCTTCTTTTTTGGTGGAAAATAAATCGGATCTATGAAAAGAAAAAGGAATATTAAAAGATTTCTCTTTTGGTGAATAATTCGGAAATTGATTTTTTTTTTTTTTTTTTTTTTTATTCTCCAGTTCCGAAATTTACTTTTCAACGGAAGAAGTGATTGGAAATATGAGAAAGTGTGGCCCCACGTTTGAGATTCCCCAACATGTATCGAATCTCTGTTAATTAATGAATTCCTTTTTGTTAATAAAAAAATAGTGAAAGTGTAACTTAATCTTCTATTATACAAAAGAAATAATAGGCAATAATATAATTTTACAGGTCTAAATTTTATTATTTTTAATTGAAACTTCATCTACAGATGATATTAAAATATCTCTAATATTTAAAATTAAAACAAAAAAAAATAACAAAAAACAAAAGCCCCTCACTCTCCCCATGTTCTCTCTCTCTTTCTCATTTTCTAAAAAAATGTGTTCATACACACAAATGTATAGGCAAATGCTAGTATCAATTAAACAAAAAATATCACCATGGGATGGCCAGTGATCGAGGACGAATTTCAGGCCCGTTTCCACACAGCATGTCTTAGATTCGATTCATGCTGCTAGTGAATTACACGATGGTGATCAGGAGGAGGCTGAAATGCTTCTGTGAGTCTTCTTGATCCTCGAAAAGGTGGACTGCTATTGCGAAACCACTGGTTGATTCCTTTTTAAAAAAGAAAATAATTATAAATAAAAAAAGTTGGATATCAAATTCTTGTAAAAAAAAAAGTATTTTTACTGACCACCCTATTTATTACTTCTAAACCGATGAGTATTACCACCACTTGAAGATAGTGAGAAAAAAAAAAACAACCCTAAAAAAGTTGGATATCAATACATTAGTTGCAATCCTAGGTTAGGCAAGTTGTTTGTGGATATTTCTAATTCACATTAACTACAAATCTCCAATGTTCTATTTGTTCGGCGGATTGTCATGGACTAAGTATTATTAGATGGAGCTCATATATTATGTGTACGTAAATATAAAAAAGAGTAATATCAGGGAGATCATCTATTTAAATTATAATTTGTAAATCATATGATGTGATTGTTAATGAAAAAGGGTAACGTTAAAAAGACTATCTATTTAAACTATATTTTATAAATCATATGATGTAGTTGTTAATGCTTGAATTATTACTTAATTGTTGATTAACGTGTTTATAAAAATTGATGACACATCGCATGAATACAAATTTAGTCTAAAAAGTTAGTTTATGTAACATTACTTTGTAAAAAATCTAAAATGAAAAACTATAATATGAAAGAGAAGTTGGAGTAAAATGCGTGAGTAAAAACGTGGGGCTTTTTAGCTTTTGAAAATGAGGGACATACTTTGATGACATGCAAGCAAGGTTCTAAAAAACGCTAGGCGCTAGTCGGGCGGCAGGCTAGCGCCTAGCGCCTAGGTGGCTAGGCGGGTTCTAGGCGGCCGAGGCGGATTTAGGTTAATTTCTTATATATTGTATGAATTAATTAAATTTACTATATCAAATGTAAATAATTATTGACTAATATGTTATTTCTTATAGAAGAACATACATATGTGAATGTTTTATGTACATATATGATATGCTTGCCTAGGAAAAAAAAAACAAAATATTATCTAAATAATTTATAATTTATATAAGATTTATATATATACACACACACACACACACAATATATATATCCCAAAATTTTAAAAATATAAAAAGCCCATAATGGGTGGCTTAAAACCATCAAACCGTCTGCCTTCTTTCACATCACCCGTCAACCTTCTTTCACATAGTGGGTGGTTTTCATGATTAAAACCATCACAGTCCATGGTTTTCAATTTTAAAACCATCAAAATGTCCACCTCACCTCTGTTCTTTCACGTTACCCAAGCTTTTGAGTCCTCAACTTGCACCACCACCACATATTGAAATGTTTAAGTCTCTTTCTCTTCGCACTCTCTCTTCTCTACTCTCATCTTCACACTTCAGAGCAAGTCCACCCATGGACATTGCTCGGGGGACAGGGGAAAGGAAAGGGCCTGAGGCCCTGTGAACTTGCTCCAGCGTTGAAGGAGCTCGAGCGAAGGTGAGGCCCGAGCTTCGGGCCTGTGAAGAGCTGACAGCCCTAGAGCCTAAGTGGGTGTGATGCCAGGCTGACGCCAGCCCCGGCGTCTGACCCTTTTTTTTATTTTTTCTGTCAAGCACGTGCACCCCACTCGCATGTGGGGGCGCGTCACCCGACCATTTTTCAGAAAAGCCAGACGACTTTTCAGACAGAAAAGTTACCGTTGGAAGCCACGTGGCTTCCCACAATCCCTTCGATCTCAACGGCTCTTTAATTTGGACCGTTGGATCTCAACGGTAAAAAAAAATAAAAATAAATCTTATTTAATATCAACCATTCGATCTGAGATCAACGGTCGATATTAATATACTTTATAAATAAAAAAATAGTTTTAAAATTAAGAAAAGTTACCGTTGTGACATGTGGCACAATCTGGAGTGTTGGAATTCAATTTTTTTAAAATCCAACGACAGATATTAATTATTTGAATAAAAAAAATTTAAAAATTGTAAAAAATCCAAAAAAAATATCTGAAAATTTAAAAAAAAAATGTTTCTACTTTTCTATAAATACCTTCTCATTATCATCTACTTTACTCCACAATTTCATATTTTCTCAACTACTTTCAATCACATTCCTATCTTTCTCTCAAAGTTTCAGTCCAATTTTTTTTAACAAAATGACTATTGATGCAGGTACGAATTGAACGCTTCTTGAAGATGTTGCATTATGTACTAGCTGAGTTGAAGTTACTCATAGTTCGCGTACAGGTAATGAAATGCAGTTGCGAGAAATGTAGAGTCTTATTCATACCAATTATCTTGAAAAAAATGGGTGGGAGTAGAACCAAAGAATCGATGTCTAATCGTTGGAAATTACTTAGCCAATCATTTAGTATTTGGAGAGACGCCTTGGCACAAGCTAGTAGTAATCTTCGAAGTGGGGAAAATTACACGGATCAGGTAACAATATATTATTTATTTGTTTGTACTATAACCAAATTTACGTTGTAATTATTTGTTTGTATTATTTATTTGTTACATACTTTAATTATAATTATTTGTTTGTATTATTTATTTGTTACATACTTTGATTATAATTTTTTGTTTGTATTATTTATTTGTTTCCTACTTTAATTATAATTATTTGTTTGTATTATTTATTTGTTACCTACTTTAATTATAATTATTTGTTTGTATTATTTATTTGTTACATGCTTTGATTATAATTTTTTGTTTGTATTATTTATTTGTTACCTACTTTAATTATATTTATTTGTTTGTATTATTTATTTGTTACCAACTTTGATTATAATTATTTCTTCTCCCCCATTGTGTAGCTAATTCAAGTACAAGCTTGGTATGGTGCCAAAACCAAAAGCAAAAATAAATCATTCAACCAGTGGGAATGTTGGAATATTGTCAAAGATTGTCCTAAATTCAGAGTTGTGCCTGTCGGTCCAGAAATTGTCATGAACAGCACCCCGCTATACTCTACACTTGATAATGGCTCGCATGAAGATGCAGAAGAAGTGCCTGAAACGCCCATCCCTGAACAAGCGTCGGGTTCGACCCGTTATCCAATTAGGCCTCAAGGTAAGAAGGCTTCAAAGAGAAAAGGAAGTGCTTCCAAGCATGATTATGCAAAGTACATGGAAGAACTTACTCGCCATAGTGAATTGACTTTGGCGCGGGAAATGGCGAAATTTGAGGCTAATAAGGCTAGAGAGGAGGTAAAAGTTGCAGGTGTGGAGAGAGAAAGAGAGCTAATCAGAGAGAAAGAGAGCTACTTAGTCAGGAAAGGGAACTGGTTAGAGAAGAAAGAATGGCTCAACGAGATCGTGAGATTATGAACACGCCTTTAGAAAGGAAGTCTCCAAATTCTAAATATTTTTGGAAGTCAGAGAAAGAGGATATGGTGCGTAGGAGGCGTGCAAGAGAAGCGAGAGCAAGAGGAGATGGTCCTAGCAGCACAAATTGGTTAAGTGATGATGAATAGAGTATTTTTTGTAATCGGAGCCCATTGTTTTCCAATCATCTTGGGTTGTAATTTATTATTTATTTAATTGAGTATTTTATGTTGTTTCCAATTTATTGAATTTAGTACTTTATTTAAAGTGAGAGTAAATTTATTTAATATGGTAATATATTTATACTATAAGAGAATCTTTATTCAAATGACATAAACACACCAAATAAAAAACTCACGAAATGAACACCAAATAAAACGTACCAAATAAAATTACATAAACACACCAAATAATAAAAACCTCACTAAATGAACTAAAATAAAACACACCAAATAAAATTACATAAACATACCAAATAATAAAAACACACCAAATGAACTTAATTATCTTCAGCTTGTTTCAATGCCCACTAGTGCTCTATCAAGTCATTTTGCCTGGCATTGTGCATGTCTGGCCTTTGAAATGCAGTATATCGTTGAATGACCCTTTCATTGTAACGTTCATCCCTTTCTAATGGCTCATGTTGCATGGACTCATCGGTGGCGTCATGAGCACAATATATACGTGTTCTTGAATTGTTCATCGTGTCTGGCTCATATTCATCAATGGCTTCATAATCATACTCATCTTCCACAATCATGTTGTGAAGAATGATGCATGTCATCATGATGGATTGAAGCGACTCTACATCAAACAATCTGGCAGCACTCCTGATGATCGCCCAGCAAGCTTGGAGGATACCGACACAACACTCCACATCCTTCCTGCACCCCTCTTGACATCTTGCAAAGTGTTTTTCCTTTGCACTTCGCGGATGTGGCACTGTTTTGACAAATGTTGACCACCTTGGATAAATGCCGTCAGCTAGGTAGTATGGCCCGTCGTATATACGTCCGTTGATTTCATACGTGACTTTTAGTGCCTTTCCTTGCAAGACATCATTGAACACTGGGGATTGGGCAAGGAAGTTGAGGTCATTTTGAGCTCCCGGAACCCCGAAAAAGGCATGCCAAATCCATGTATCAAAAGATGCCACTGCCTCCAAAATGATACTTTTTGCTCATTTTCTGTCTCCATAAGTGCCTTGCCATGCACTTGGACAGTTTTCCACGTCTAATGCATACAATCAATGCTCCCAATCATCCCAGGAAAACCTCGCATCTCGGCCTTCTTCAAAAGCCTTTCCAAGTCCATGTGAGTAGGTTTCCGGAGGTACTCTGCAGTGTAGATAAATTCGATTGCTCTGCAAAACCTTATCAGGGACTCAAGAATGGTTGATTTTCCCATCCTCGCTATCTCATCCACTTGGTCTGCAGCTGCTCCATACGCAAGCATCCGCAACGCAGCAGTAATTTTTTGCTCGAGAAGGAGACCCATAGCACCACAAGCATCCTTCTTTTGCGCAAAGTAAGAATCGTGGTTGCAAACAGCAATCATGATTTTGTTGAACAAATGTCGTTCCATTCTAAAACGATGTCTGAAGTACGTATCAGGAAATGCACTATTATGGACAAAATAATCGTCCAATAGCTCCTCACCTCGTTGTTGCCTGCTTCTATCAAGGTTTTTGGAACGGGTGGGCCTGCATATATGAGCCACAACTTGGATGACTCGACGAGAATGTGAGTCTCTGGCCATTCTTGCTTCGTCATCTCTCCTTCTTCGCTCCTCATCTTCTTCCTTCTCATTTTGGGCTATATGGAGATTGAACATTCCTTCAGATTGGTTAAACAATTCTTCCTCTTCTTGATCGGAAATTAGTGAAAAATAGATAACAAAAAAAATTAAATAGAGAAAATTAAGAATGCTTTCGTGAGCACGACAAAGGCATATGAGAAGTCATAAATAAAAAGAGAACAAACTTGCAACCCAAGTAATAAACTTTCTTACCAATTCTTACCAAGGTGCAAAAAAAAAAGCTGTCAATTATTCGAAAAAAACAAAAGAAACAAAAAAAAAACACTCCGATCAAAGTGCGTTATATATAAAAAGCCAATTCAACCAAAAACTGCGAATCCTCTGCATCTTCCACATTCTACCGTTAATTTCAACCCTCCTCGCCACCATTTTCTCTCTCTAAGCGGTTAAAAAAATAAAAAAACAAAACCATTTCACTCTATCCAACTTCTCATCTGCTACCGAATCTCAATCTCTCTTCCTCCACTGTAAGACAGATTCCAATTCTCTCTCTCTGTTTATATGCATGTGATTTAATTTGTTCCTTGTTTTCGCGAATCATATATCGAAACCCTGCACTCTGTTTATTCTGTTCACGGGTTTTGTTAATGTTACGTATTTCGGATTCATGCATGCAACGTGTTATAAGGTTTCGAAAATTTTAGATTCATTATTTTGGATTCTCATGAATTGGTTGCTTGTAATGAACAGGAGGGTGATTTTTCAACCCGTTTCGGCGTAAACCAAACAGATTCTTGTGTTGTGATCTTCTCCCGAGACAGAATGGCATCGAAATTCTGGAATCCGGTATTTTTTTTGTTCATAATTCCTGGATTCTACATTTTGATGAAATCTTAGAAGCATATGATAATGTGCTAATTAGTTTCTTGAATTTTTTGTTTAAATTAATTTTTCATGTGTTGTTTTAGACTGGAAGCGATTCGGAGGATGATAGTGATTACGATTCGGAGGCTGAAGTTGCAGGCGGTGATCCTGCCACCAAGCAAACCGATAACAAATACCTTAAGGACATTAACGATAGTGATAGCGATGATTCTGATGGACATAAGCGTGTTGTTAGATCCGTGAGAGACAAACGCTTTGATGAGATGAATGCCACGGTTGACAAGATAAAGAATGCAAAGAACATAAATGATTGGGTGAGCTTGCAGGACTGTTTTGACAAGATCAATAAACAGCTTGAGAAGGTGATGCGCGTGACCGAGTCTGAAAAGGTGCCTTCTCCTTACATCAAAGCGCTTGTGTTGTTCGAGGATTTTTTGGCCCAAGCGCTGGCAAACAAGGATGCTAAGAAGAAGATGAGCAGTAGCAATGCCAAGGCGTTGAACGCGATGAAGCAGAGGCTGAAGAAGAACAATAAGCAGTACGAGGAGTTGATTAAAAAGTATAGGGAGAATCCCGAGCAGAGCGAGGAGGAAGGGGGAGAAGAATCGCCGGACGAAGAGGAGGAAGAAACAGATTCTGAAATTGATCCAACTGAAATTCCAATTTCGGGTAGTGAAGGGGAGGAGGATGGTAATAACGAGAATGGTTGGGAGAAGAAATTGAGCAAGAAGGATAAGCTCATGGACAAGCAATTCATGAGAGATCCTAGCGAAATCTCGTGGGATATGATCAACAAGAAATTCAAGGAGGTTGTGGCTGTGCGGGGAAGGAAGGGGACAGGGAGGTTTGAGCAGGTGGAGCAGCTGACGTTCTTGACAAAAGTTGCTAAGACGCCTGCGCAGAAGCTCGAGATTCTTTTCAGCCTTGTGTCTGCTCAGTTTGATGTCAACCCAGGACTCAGCGGGCACATGCCTATAAATGTGTGGAAGAAGTGTGTGCAAAACATGCTTGTTATACTTGATATTCTTGTGCAGTATCCAAATATTTCGGTGGATGACATGGTTGAGCCTGATGAGAATGAATCCCAGAAAGGATCGGATTATGATGGCACGATCAGAGTGTGGGGAAACTTAGTGGCTTTCGTAGAAAGGATTGATACTGAGTTTTTCAAGAGCTTGCAATGCATTGACCCTCACACGCGTGAGTACATTGAAAGACTTAGAGACGAGCATATGTTTTTTATTCTTGCTCAAAATGTTCAAGAGTACTTGGAAAAAGTTGGGAATTTTAAAGCTGCTGCAAAGGTAGCGCTAAGGCGGGTTGAACTTGTGTATTATAAACCGCAAGAAGTTTATGATGCCATGAGAAAATTGGCTGAGCAGACACAGGATGACGCTGATGCTGGCAGTGAAGGCCAGCAGGGGGCTAAAGCAGCAGAGGAAACTCACGGCCCACCTGCATTTGTTGAAACTCCTGAGCTCGTTCCTCGGAAACCAACTTTTACTGAGAGTAGTAGGGCCTTGATGGATCTTTTGGTTTCCTTGATATACAAGTATGGCGATGATCGGACTAAAGCCCGCGCAATGCTTTGTGACATTTACCATCATGCTCTCCTAGATGAGTTTTCTATTGCGCGGGACTTGCTGCTAATGAGTCACCTGCAAGAAAGTATTCAACAAATGGACATTTCAACACAGATTCTGTTTAATAGGGCCATGGCACAACTTGGTTTGTGTGCATTTCGGATTGGATTGATCCCCGAAGGACATAGCTGCCTTTCTGAACTGTATTCGGGTGGAAGAGTAAAAGAGTTGCTAGCCCAAGGTGTCTCCCAAAGTAGATATCATGAGAAAACTCCAGAGCAGGTACCAGTGCTTTTCTTTTTGTTATTGTTTATATAATCTATCATGTATCATATTACTTTGTGTATGATCTGAATCATTATGCGTGCTGATTGTTCGTATAGATGTGTAATCAAAACTCAACAAGCAGATTCTAAGCGGAATAGGCCACAACCAGATAATTTGGTTTTTGTAGAACTAACTGGAGATCATGTGTTGTCAAATTGCTTTTTTAACAACTGCATGAAATTTCCACGATATCTGACTTGTACCAAATAGAGGAATAACATGAATTATGTTACAAAATTTCAGGAAAGGCTGGAGAGGAGGAGGCAGATGCCTTACCATATGCACATAAACCCGGAGCTCCTGGAGGCGGTGCATTTGGTATGTGCCATGCTGCTGGAAGTGCCTAATATGGCAGCTAACGCCCATGATACAAAGCGCAGAGTGATAAGCAAGACATTCAGGAGGTTGCTCGAAATGAATGAGAAGCAAACGTTCACAGGACCCCCAGAAAATGTCAGGGATCATGTAGTGGCAGCTACAAGAGCCCTCAGCAAAGGCGACTTCCAAAAGGCCTTCAATGTTGTCAACTCCCTTCATGTCTGGAAGCTCCTCAGGAAACGTGAAAGCATTATCGAGATGCTCAAGGCTAAGATCAAGGAGGAGGCTCTGAGGACCTACCTTTTGACCTACTCGCGGTCATACAAGACTCTAAGCTTGGAACAGCTCGCGAAGATGTTCGATCTCTCAGAGGCACATGCGCATTGCATTGTCAGCAAGATGATGATCCATGATGATTTGCGCGCGAGTTGGGATCAGCCCACGCGCTGCATTGTGTTCAATGACATCGAGCACACTAGACTGCAAGCTCTGGCTTTCCAATTGACTGAGAAGTTGTCTATCCTTGCAGAAAGTAACGAAAGGGCAACAGAGTTGAAGATAGGCGGCGGTGCAGTAGACCTGCCTATGAGGCGTAGAGACAGCCAGGACTATGGTACCGGGACACCTGCTCTGAGTGGAAGGTGGCAAGAGAACTTTTCTTTCGCTCAAGGAAGGCAGGGTGGTGGCTCCTCCGGGCGTTCAGGATATAGAACATTGGGATATGGCCAAACTGGCGGAGGAAGTGGTTATTCCAGGGACCGAACGGGGACTGGGCAGTATCGAGGGACGGGTCAGAACACAAGGTATCAAGGATCAGGGAGGAGTTCATCTGCGAGGGGGTCTCAGATGGATACTTCGACTCGTTTGGTCAATCTAAACAGAGGACTTCGTGCTCAACACTGAAATTTTTTTGCTTACTAAGAAGCTATTGATTTTGATCGTTCGAATTTGTTTCTTGAGGCTTAAGTTTTGGACCTTTAGAAAATGTGGAAATTTGTGTTTTTTTATTGTGGCCATGTAAGTCTTGGATCTTAATAAGTGCTCATTTGCATACCTTCGTTAAGTTTGTTGGCTAGAATAATAAACTCGCTCTTTTTCCACCTAAGTTTGAATCTCATTCTCAATGGATGACATGAGAGTTTTATCTATCTTGCGAAAAAAAAGTTGCCTCTTTAGTTTTTTGACAGAGTTGCAACAATATTTGCCATATGAAGACGTATGGCAAATGTGGAGATGGCCACCACCGTTAAGCTGTCCGACAAGAACTTTAGGCTCGAGAGGATGGAAGTGGTGGCTATCGGAAAAAGTGGTAGCAAAACATTTCATTCAATTTAACTACTAACTATCTATCTGCTTTCTTAATTCTTCCACTCCCACTCCCACTTCACTTGGTATGTTCTAATTTTGTCTACGTACTCGATCGTTGCTTGTTTGTGTTGTGCTAGGATAGCACCAAACCTTATGGAACCAACTCAAGGTAACCCACAGGAAATTTATCAAATGAAAATGCAAGAACAAAATATAAAAGACACCAAGATTTAACGAGGTTCCTCAACAGTCAGTGTAACTGGAGTACATCCTCGGAGCAGTAGGAGCTCACCCAATAATCCACTATTAACCAAATGGGAGTTTACAAAGTGTTGGCAATCTCACAACCCAAATAACCCAATACACTCAATAGCTCTCACATACCAAAGAAACAAATAGAGTAGAAAATATAATGAATAATTTCCTCTCTATACATGTAGCTTAAAGCTATTACAACAACTACTTTGGTGGATAATTACTAACCAAAGAGATGAGCACTTTTTTTCTCTGAGGAGCTACGGCACCCTTTCTCTGTTGCTCTGCTGCTCTCTGCTCTCTTCTCTCTGCACTCAGAATGGGTTTTTCACTCTCTTTTCAAAACCGAACATCCATCCACACAAGAACCAACAACTATTCTTATCACCAAAGAATAATGCTCCATCCGAGGCTAGCCTTTTAAAATTCCACAAAACAATAAGAAACATAATTATAATGTCTCCCCACTTTTTATTTTTTTATTAGCCAAAAGATATATAATAATTTGGCCCTTTTTTCTTTTGCTTTGTTTAATAGCTAAAAGGTGATGTTGAGTTGGCCACTTGGCCACAATTCAACAATCTCCACCTTGGCCAAGTTCCGAAAACGCCATGATAAACCAACCAACACAATTGATTCAAAAAATCACTCCCAAACACTAGCAAGAGAACAACTCATGCCGAGTCAAATGCTCCAAAAAAAACTCCTACTGCTCAACGCCTTCTTTATATAAGCATAATGTGAGCCAAATTCAAACAGTGAACAAACTTGGCTACACCAACAACCTTAGTCAACATATCAGCGGGGTTGTCTTTAGTTGGAATCTTCTGGATAATGATTTCCCCTTCACCAACAATTTCATGAACAAAGTGATAACGCACATTTATGTGCTTGGTCTTCGCATGATGAACCTGATACTTAGCCAAATAAATGGCATTCTGACTATCACAATGTACCTCCACCTGCTTCTGATCAACCCCCAAATCTCTAATCAGCCCATGTATCCAAATGGCCTTCTTTATAGCTTCAGCAACTGCCATATATTCAACCTCTGTAGTAGACAAGGCAACAGACGACTGCAAAATGGACCTCCAACTAACTGATCCTTTAGCCATAGTAAACACATAGTCTGTAGTAGACTTCCTTCCATCCATATCACTTGCATAATCTGTATCAACATAACCAACTGCAAAATGACCAATACCAGAGTCATCCTTTTCAAAGCATAAACCAACATCTCGAGTACCATGGAGATATCTCAATATCCACTTAGCTACTTGCCAATGCTCTTTACCTGGATTATGCATATATCGACTCACCATGCCAACTGCATGAGCAATATCCGGTCTAGAGCATACCATTGCATACATCAAACTACCAACCAAATTTGCATATGGTATATTTTTCATTTGCAGCTTCTCTTTATCAGTTTTAGGACATTGTAGAGAACTCAATTTAAAATGAAGAGCCAAAGGGGTACTAACCGGTTTGGTTGAATCATGAACTCCAAACTTTTGGATCAACTTCTCAAGGTATTGTCTTTGATTCAAACTGACCAAACCCTTCTTTCTATCTCTAGTGATCTCCATGCCAGGGATCTTCTTTACTTCACCAAGATCCTTCATCTCGAACTCGTTCTTCATTTGTTTCTTCAATTTCTCAATCTCTTCAACATTCTTTGAGGCAATCAACATATCATCAACATATATCAACAAATAAATGAAAGACCCATTTGCAACTTCTTGAAGTACACACAATGATCATATTGACTTCTAGAATAATTTTGGCCTCTCATAAATTTATCAAACCTCAAATACCATTGCCTTGGAGATTACTTCAAACCATAAAGTGATTTCTTCAATTTGCAAAACAAATTCTCCTTCCCTTTCACTATATACCCATCTGATTGACACATATAAATCTCTTCATTCAAAGCACCATGTAGGAAAGCTGTCTTCACATCAAGTTGCACAAGCTCAAGATCATACTGTTCAATAAGAGCTAACATAATGCGAATTGAGAAGTGCTTCACAACCGGAGAAAAGATTTCATTGTAGTCAATGCCCTCCTTTTGTGCATACCCTTTAGCAACTAATCTTGCTTTGAATCTCACATTACTTTTCTCATCAGCATCTTCCTTCTTGGCATACACCCATTTGCAACCGATAGCTTTCTTGCCCTTAGGCAATTTAGCTAACTCCCAAGTCTTGTTCTTCAAGAGAGAATTCATCTTTTCACCCATGGCATTGCACCACCTCTCATTTTCTTCACTCTCAATAGCTTCCTCAAAATTGGATGGAATCTCATCAGTGATAATAGGAAGAGCAAAAGAAACATAGTCACTATACCGAGCTGGCTTGGTAATTTGCCTCTTTCCTCTGTTCTTGGCAATAGACTCTTGATGTGAAACTTGTTCTTCAACTTGAATAGAATCTTCAAGTTCAAATTCTTCAACATCCTCATGGTCTCCAACTTCTTCACTTGTAGTGGCTTCGACATCAGCGGAAATAGGATTTGAAGTACCAGAGGCAACTTTATCAAGCTCCACATGTTGGACATCTTTCACATTCTTCTCAGAGTCTTTGTACATACTTTCTTCATCAAATGTCACATCTCTGCTGATTACAAGTTTTTTCATCTCTGGGCACCACAATCTGTAACCTTTGACACCACTACTAAAACCAAGAAAGATAGGCTTTTTGGCTCTAGGATTAAGTTTATTTTCAGTCACATGAAAATAAACAGATGAACCAAAAATACGGATATAGTCATAATCAGAAGAAACTTTTCCAGTCCATACCTCCATTGGTGTCTTACCCTGAATAGCAGTTGAGGGTAATTAGTTAATGATGTGACATGCATAAGTAACTGCTTCTGCCCAAAACGACTTGCTCAAACCCGACTGAGACAACATGCATCTAACATTTTCAAGCAAGGTTCGATTCAATCTTTCTGCAACTCCATTTTGTTGTGGAGTTCCCTTGACACTGAAATGTCTTATAATCCCTTCTTCTTTGCAAACTTTTAAGAAAGGGTCGGATGTGTATTCACCACCATTATCCGATCTCAAAATCTTAATCTTTCTCCCAGTCTGGTTCTCAACCATTTTCTTCCAACCCAAGAAAATGCTTAATACCTCACTCTTGTGCTTCATAGTGTAGACCCAAGACCTTCTTGAATAATCATCAACAAAGGTCACGAACCAATGTCTACCACTCAAAGAGGGAGTCTTTGTAGGACCCCAAACATCCGAATGCACATAATCAAGAATGCCATTCGTCTGATGTACAGCAGTACCAAACTTCACTCTAGTTTACTTCCCCAAGACACAATGCTCGTAGAAATCAAGCTTACAAGTCGTGGCACCTTTTAGAAGACCTTGTTTCACAAGCCCTTGTAAAGCTTTCTCACCGGCATGGCCTAATCTCATATGTCATAATCTAATAGTATCTGAATCAGATGTGCCCATATTTTCAGAGACTACAGATGCTTCACCTGTCACAGTGCTTCCCTGCAATAAATACAAATGGCTACATCGAGGAGCTTTCATCACAACAAGTGCACCATAAGTAACTTTCAATGTCTGCCCATCTGAATGAAACCTGAAACCCTTGGATTCTAAAGTGCCCAAAGAAATAAGATTTTTCTTCAAATTCGGTACATACCGAACACCTGTCAACTCTTTAACCATACCATCATGCAACTTCAAACAAACTGTACCAATCCCTTTTGTTGTGCAAGGATTGTCATCTCCCATGAACACAACGCCACCATCAAACTCTTTCAAGCTTGAAAACCAATCCTTGTGAGGAGTCATATGATGAGTACAACCCGTATCCAACACCCACTTAGTGGCACAATCAAATGATGAAGAAGTGGTTAAAGCAAAATCAGAAAAATCTGTTTCAACTTCAGCAACATTAGTTTCAGAACTTTCTTTGCCTTTGATCTTCAATTTAGGACAATCTTTCTTCCAATGGCCCTTATTACGACAAAAGGCACATTCATCCATTTCCAAAGGTTTTCTACCTTTAGAGTTTCCTCTAGGTCGAGACTGTGATTTTTTCTTACTAGAAGATGATCTTCTCTCCGATGATCTACCTCTAATAAATAAAGCTTCAGAGGTACTATCATGATTTTTATCTCTATGCCTCATTTCATAATTCATCAAGGCATTTGACACATCTTCAAATTTCACAGTTTCTTTACCATGCATAATAGTGGTAACAAAATGCTCATAAGAGTCCGGCAAGGAATTCAACAATATTAAGGCCTTATCTTCATCCTTAATATCATCATCTAAATTTAACAAGTCGGCAATCAACTTATTAAAAGCATCAAGGTGTCTAATCATTTTTGTACCTTCTTTGTATTGAAAACAGTAGAGCTTTTTCTTCAAATGTAGCATGTTCTCTGCACTCTTCGTCATATACTTGTCTTCCAATTTTTGCCACAACACACTTGCTACCGTCTCCCGCATCACAAAATACTTCTGAGTTTTTGCAAGGCACAACTGAATTGAAGAGCAAGCCCACAAATTTAATTTCTCCCATTCCGGCTTCGACATAGCTTACGGCTTCTCTCCCAAAGCGACAAGTAGATCTTGTTGAGCTAACACATCTTTGACCTTACATTGCCACATCCCGAAGTTGTTTGTACCATCAAACTTTTCCACTTCGAACTTTGCATTTTGCACCGTAGTTCTTGCAAACCCGGAGCTGCTTCCAAAAGGATTTTCATCTTGCTCGTCTGACATCTTTGGCAACTAGACAGTACCCAAGAGCAACCAGTGCTCTGATACCAATTGTTGTGCTAGGATAGCACCAAACCTTATGGAACCAACTCAAGCTAACCCACATGAAATTTATCAAATGAAAATGCAAGAACAAAATATAAAAGACGCCAAGATTTAACGAGGTTCCTCAACAGTCAGTGTAACTGGAGTACGTCCTCGGAGCAGTAGGAGCTCACCCAATAATCCACTATCAGCCAAATGGGAGTTTACAAAGTGTTGGCAATCTCACAACCCAAATAACCCAATACACTCAATAACTCTCACACACCAAAGAAACAAATAAAGTAGGAAATATAATGAATAATTTTCTCTCTATACATGTAGCTTAAAGCTATTACAACAACTACTTTGGTGGATAATTACTAACCAAAGAAATGAGCACTTTCTTTTCTCTGAGGAGCTACGACACCCTTTCTCTGTTGCTCTGCTGCTCTCTGCTCTCTTCTCTCTGCACTCAGAATGGGTTTTTCACTCTCTTTTCAAAACCGAACATCCATCCACACAAGAACCAACAACTATTCTTATCACCAAAGAATAATACTCCATCCGAGGCTAGCCTTTTAAAATTCCACAAAACAATAAGAAACATAATTATAATGTCTCCCCACTTTTTATTTTTTTATTAGCCAAAAGATATATAATAATTTGGCCCTTTTTTCTTTTGCTTTGTTTAATAGCTAAAAGGTGATGTTGAGTTGGCCACTTGGCCACAATTCAACAGTTTGTTGTTCATTGTTTTAGTCATTGCTAACGTATTTGACATCGTGATCCATTCTGACCGAACAAACGTTCCAATTGAGTTTATCCCACAACAAATTTTTGACAACTTTTGTAATTGTCATCACTGTTGTTCTCATTTAACACCAATTTAAAGTTTAGAAACCAACTTCGTTTAGATCGGAATATGAATTCGAGGACCAAAGTGAAACAACCACTACAAGAGAGACCAACTTAGTTTAGATTGAAAAAGTTTGAGGACTAAAGTGGAACAATCACTACAAGTAAAGGGTCATTTTATAATTAACTTTAAAAAAAGAAGAAGAACCAAAACCCGCCCCCCCTTCCTCCCCTTCCTCCCTTTCTGCTTCGCACTCTCACCCTCGTCGACTTCCACATTTCATCTTTCTCAGAGCTCCACTGCAAATCCACGAGTGAAGGGTAATGTCACTCCCCGACTGTTTGAGTTTTGTAGTTGTTTTCTCAGTTAAATGTTTATTTTCCAAATGTTACAATTATCTTCTTCTTCTTTTCTTTTTTTTTTTTTTTTTTTTCTCTTTCAGCTCCTTCTTCTATCTATCAATTCCCAAATTCAATTCGGCTTGCCCAATTTAGGGTTTTTGAGTTCAGGTAATTTCAACGCTCTCTCACTTTACATTTGAATTGTTATGAATTTCTGATTTTATTTTTATGAATTTCTGATTTTATTTTGGGAACCGATTTACAATGGCTTATGTTAATGTCACTGTATATAATCAGAAGTTGCAAATTTTCACATTCAACCAACAAAATCTTTGAGGTGGGTTTTGATTTTTGGTTTGGTAGAGTGCATTTGATTGTGGTTTGGGATTTGTTTGAGTGGTGGGAGTGCAGATGGTGTGGGAATTTGGGTTCTGTCAAAACGAAGCTGCGGGTTTGTGGTTCAGTGTTTGTTGTCATAAGAACGAATTGCGTGGCTGCGTGTTCGTTGTAGGTGTAGGTGTCGTGATGTGGGGGAGACTGGGTTTCCATGTGCATACTTGGGTGATTTATTAATGATTTGATTTAAGCCATTTGGGTTATTTGGGTTTGAATTTATGAGCTTCTCTTGAGGTTGTTGGTTTGGTTTTGTGTGTATTTTGTGTTCTTTGACATGGGGGTGGTCAGAGAGCGGACAAGGGAGACTGTGAGAGAGAAGAGGAGGAGGAGGAGAAGGAGGGGGTGGTTGCGGGCAGGGATCAGTGTAGGTTATGGAGTAAGACACAACAGAGAGGGAGGGAAAGAAAAGAGGAGTTCAACAGAGAATGAGTTTGTTTATCTCTCATTTCAGTCCTATTTCTTTTCATCCTTGTTCCTTTTTCATTTTATTTTCAATGGACGACACGACGGTCTAACAGACGGGGAAACTTTTATATTGCCGAAACATTAGGTTGCAATGTGAAAAAATTTTAAATGAAATGGCCCATTTTTGAAAAACACCACAAATCTCAGGATAGTATTTATTTTAATTTTAATTTGCTATAAAAAGAAAATTCTTGTTTCCAACGTGAACTTATTGTTTTCTTTTCAACTTGGTTGACTTAGGTTTGGCCAGAAGGTTCTTGCTATGGCTACATCGACGTATCCACCACCACCCCCATATTATAGGCTCTACAAAGATTACTTGCAAGACCCCAAATCAGCCCCGGAGCCTCCCCCTCCAATTGAAGGGCCATTCCTTTGCTACGGTGCTAATCACACTGTGAGCTTTTCTCATCCCTTGTTTTCTTCCTGTCAAAATATATGTATGTATGTATGTATGCGAGAATCTTGGTGTAAGTTAAATCTTTTTGAATTTATTTTTGAAGAATGCAATCTCATGTTTATAGCAGTCGCTTAAGCCGGGAATGTAATATTATATAGATTGATGAGATACTTCCAAGCTTGGAAGAACAGGGAGTGCGTCAACTCTACCCAAAAGGCCCAAATATTGGTATGTCTAACTCAGTTCTAATTTTAGGATTTAGGAATTAATGTGAACATTTTCTTGCGCAAGCATTGTCCAATCATCAATTTCACAGTTTCTTCTTCGCATTGGTTGAATTAAGAATTTTGTTTTTCGTTAACTAGTTAATGATGATTTTCTTTGGTAAGTTAGAACACAGTTACGAGGCTGATAAATATTCTCTTGATTACAGTTGTCCACAACTTTCTTGTGCAAGAACTAATTTACGCAATGCATTCAGAAGCAAAAGAAGTAGCAAATGTTGAGAAATGTTACTCCACATTTCTGATTGATTGCATAGTTTTCTAGGCTTTGGCATATATCCTTACTGGGAAAAAATTGCATGCCCTATTTAGGGCAATACATATGTCCTCTCCAGATTGGAGAGGAATTTTACGTTCAAGCTTTTGTATGGTTTGGTTTGCAGAGTATTATTTGATATAATTCTCAACAAGACATATGTGCGAACTGCCTGTTCATGCTTCTTCTGCATGTGCACACATTTGATTGTTTGTTTGTTTTCCTTGTAAAGTGTTTTATGCTTCTCTGACATAAACGTCGGTCCTTTTTAGACTTTAAAAAGGAATTAAGGTCACTTAACAGAGAATTGCAGCTGCACATTTTGGAGCTGGCTGATATTCTTGTAGAGAGACCATCACAATACGCAAGGAGAGTGGAAGAGATATCTCTCATCTTCAAGAACTTACATCATCTTCTCAACTCATTGCGGCCCCATCAGGTGAGTTTTTTTTTTTTTTGTGTGTTAGAATGTGATTTGTTGTTTTGTCTTTTGAAGAACTACTTTGTTTTGTAATGTCCTTTATCATACAGGCTAGAGCAACGCTAATTCACATTCTAGAACTTCAGATACAACGTCGTAAACAAGCTGTGGAGGATATAAAGAGGTATGCTTTGAACAATTACTGAAAAGCTACAGACATTTGATGCTTTCTTCTTGTTTTTCTTTTTTATTTTACTTGCTGTGGGTTTTGTGATCAACACCTTTCGTCATCGTTCTTTTTTATGCTTTCCGCTATCAATCCCCTACTCACCCTGACTTCCCTTGAGCCAAGTGTCGAAGATAAAAGAACGCTGATTTATTTTATTCCCAACCTTAGTTTTATAATTTGCATGGTGTCATTAGTAGTGTGAATAACCAACTGCCCCACGGGATTGGATGCTACGTAATTGCTTGTGATAATTTGCTCAACTTTCTTGTTTAGGAGGAGAGAAGAAGCACAGGGACTTCTCAAGGAGTCTATTGGAACGTTGGAGGACAACGGTGCATCTTTTGCTCTAAAGTAAGGATTGTGCTGGTACTCGTTATTCTACCACCAATTAAAGCCTCTTCGACAGTTGCATCTAATCCCGTCATGCTTTTATTTATTAGAAAATTCACCTTGTACTATGCTTAATTCCGGTCTCGAGCGTGTTCTAGAACGAAGGCGTGATTCAGTTCTCTTCTCGTCAAAAGAAAATGAGAAAAGAACGATTCAGTTATCGTTGTAAACAGAGTAAAAACTATTGAATGGTGGTGGTGCATGAATGGTATTCTCGCTGCTCTACTGCTCTGCAATCTATATCTGTATATTACCAAACATGGAAACATAATTTTGACAAATTCAAGAGCTCATCTACAAGAGCAAAGTCCGATTATTGCGTACGGATATGTTTAAGAAGTGGATATGTGGACTGGGTAGTAATCATGAAGACGAAAACGATGCACCGCCAGTCCGCCACCACTAACTTGTTCTCCGGCTATGGAACGCTGCCACTAGTTGTCCGGCTATGGAACAGAACTATCGACATGTGATCAATAGTAGAGCGCTAGTTGTCCAATACAAAGAAAGAAAATTGGATAACACTTGTTTGGCATGAAATGTCACAATTTTTCCAAACACTACAAAATGGGTAGTGCGATCCATACAACTATTTTTACTTCTCACACAATTTTTTCAATTTCTCGCTGTCAGATCAAATGAATTGAAAATCAATGAATAAACATAATGGAATGGTTTCCATAGTTTTTCTTTTCTATTACCAAACACAATGACAGATAGAGACTTCCAAGAAAAATTATCAATTTCTTTTATTTTTAAGGCAAAAAACTACATTAAACAACAAAATCTTGAGAGCAACTGATACAAATAAAGCCTAAAAGAATGGCATCACGAGCATTAGTGATTTTAAAATTGTACCGCTAATAATAAGAAGTAGTGATTCGGGCACACATTTTTTACCTATCTAACTCTGCATTCAATACTGAATATTTTGTGAACTCTTATGCACTCATCATGCGAAGCACGCAATTACATATCAAGCGACAATAATTAGGTATCAAACTATATATTTACCTCTAGCTAACAAATGAATTATCTTCTAAAAACCAAATGAATTATAAAATCATTTGAAAAAGAATTAGTTGATTAATTAATTAATTAACTCTCTCCTTCAGTCTCCGGAGACACCCGGGGCGTTTGCATACCATGACATACTCCTGACTTCAAGTTGTGGGACAACCAGAGAGGGTTGAGTTTTCCCGAGAAGCAAACAGAAACCCTAGCTTTTGAAAATTCCTCATAGCCTTCGCCATCATTCATCAATGGCTGTCTCAGAGGAAGAGTGTTCCTTATGCCCTCTTTGAAATCACGGTTTTTACCAGTCCCTATTAATCAGCTTGTTCAACTCCTCGAGCGGGTTCATTATGCCCTAAATTGTTCATTTTCTTTTGATTGCGAGGTGGAAGTTGGCTTTCAAGCCTCCACCTGAGGAAGCTAACGGGCGGGTGGCGACCGTGCACATTCGAATGACCTTGTTGCAAGATCTCAATGCGCAACTGCTGATACCACAGAGCTAACGATATGAAGCGTAAAATCTTGGATTCACATTTTTTCAGGTAACTCAGTGAGCAGGGAAACAGCTGCCCTTGAAATGCAAGTGTGGAACATGGATGAAACTGCCTTTTGCCCTATGTAACAGATTCTGCAATTTTCTTTGTGCAGTACACGTATTTATACTACGTTATCATTTGGTATGCAGACGGGACGGGACGGGACAGGATGGGACGGAACGGAGAGGGAGCAAAGATGCCCTCGGATGGAAACAAGGAGGAAGAAGGAGACAGAGAGGTTATAATTTTGTGTTCTACGGATGTGGAACAAGTTGTTCCAGGGGGTGAGGCAAAACGAAAATTCACCTAAAATTCGTTCCGTGGAACAGCCCGTTCCACCTGTTTTAGGCACATCAAACGTGGGACGGAACGCTTCGTCCTACTCTGTTCCGTCCCGTCCCACGTACCAAACGGTACCGTAGAGAACAAGAAGTGAGAATTCATTCTGTATATGGGTAGATGTGCCTGTTCGTTTGGGCTGCAGGGTAAATAAAATCTTGGGTAAATTTCATTCTTTTCCGGAAGCACTGCCTTATGAAATTCTTTGCTTTCCTTTGAAGGTACCAAAAGTTATTGAGCTTCATGCAATTTCTTTCTGTGCATTATGCATCGGCTTCAAAAAAGACGACGGCGTTAACTCACAGTCACAGGTTTGCTACAATGAACACAAAAATGACAAGGTTTGTTATAGTGACTTTCATGAGGTTTTAATATATAAGACAACCCTAATTAGGGTTTCACAAGTATTGTAATTAATTGTAAGTAATCCTAATCCTTGGACTTAAGAGTTTTGTTGGATGTATGAAGTTAACATATATCAACGAATTCAATTTAATTTAATTATTTGAATTTCCAAAGCCACCCTTTAAAATCCCTCTTTTAACCTTCTACAGATTTGCAGTAAGTAATCGCTACCAGCTTTCTCTTTGCATTCCATCGTCAAAATCTTGTATATCAGGTACGCTTTAATTGTTGGATATCTAATTAACTAGTTTTTTTTTTCAGTATGTTTAATCACAATATACCCGAAGGAATCTTGTTTGATATCCTTGCAAGATTGCCAGTGAGATCTCTTTTGCGGTTTAGATGCGTTTGTAAATCTTGGAAAAGTTTAATTGGCAGCTCTAGTTTCAAAAGTGCCCATCTCGAAAGGAACGTCGTGCAAAGTTCTTGTGATTTTCTCCTTATCCAAACAGATGACAAGAAAAATTGTTTGTCACTGTTTGATGCTGAAACATCGTCCAAGTGTTTGGATGTAGAGCCTCCTGCGGATAAATTAGTCTCAGATTCTTTGTTCATGGTTCGTCCAAAGGATTGGTTTGTATCTCTTTTTATAATTTCTTTAGTTTGAATAATCCTATATATCTATGGAATCCATCAATCAGAAAGCTCAAGAGGCTTCCTATAATGGCCTCGCTCAGCACACAAGCCATTTTGTTAATGGTTTCCGGTTTCATAGTGGGGAAAACGACTATAAGGTTGTGAGGCTTATTAGGGTTTTGCTTCCACACGAGAGTGTCGTCCTTGAAGTTGAGGTTTACAGCCTTAGATCAGATGCTTGGAGAAGAATAACTGTGATGCCTTATTTTTCAAATACTGTCATTTCTTGGCAATCAAGATGTACCTTCTTTGATGGAGTTGTGTATTGGATTATAACGGAGCATTCTCACACTTCCATCCTTGCTTTCGATTTGGGCAGTGAGGTTTTTCGAAAGATTGTGATACCACCCGAATTTATAGGTCATATTTTTATTCTAGTGTTTGAGAAATCACTCTCTTTGTTCCATACAAGACCTGGTCATGCATATGGGTTCTGGAAGCGGATGCTTAATTGGAAAGTTATCCGGACGATTTGTCTTCCTGATGGTACTAGATTTGTAGCCTGGCCATTGGGAATTAGAAAAAATCTTGGCAAAGTTCACATGATTCAGGATGGAAGAAAACCAAAGCTTGTTTTGTATGATCCCGAGTCACACCAAGTTAAAGATACTGGAATCAGAACGGAGTCCAGTTACTTTCACGATGTTGATGCTTATTGTCAGGGCCTATTTTTACTCGACTGGTAATCGATCGAAGTCTAAGTTCTGAGTCGTGTTTTGTGTGATAATCGATCGAATTCTAATTAAGGAATTTCATGTTGCTGATACACTGATATATGATTTTATGTTCAATCACTTCAAAAACAAGAGGCGTGCTGGTGTGGAAAGATGGAGTGCCAAAATGATCACCTCCCTTTCTTGTAAGAAAACTTAAAGATCACCTACCACGTTTTTTGTAAATTCTCAATTTTGTTTATCTGGAAGCGCTTTCGGCCAAACCAAATAAGTCCAATGGACCATGAACGTTCTCAAACTGATCATAACTTAAGCTTTACCACATCAGGATCTGAAACCCTAATGCATTGTTTTGGGGGCTGTTGATCCTAATTATGACCCATTTTAGAACTCCGAATGCTTAATTAACTTTGGGGCACGCAACATCATCATAAGCCCTGAACTCTGTGTTGGCCTACCTGTTACCGTGCGCAACAAAGTTATTAGTGGGATGTGATTTTCAATTTTTTTAGCTTCTCACACACCATGGTTGTCGGATAAAATAAATCAACTGGAAACATAAGACAAGATCAAACAAGAGTGTGTGAGAAGCTAAAAAGACTGTTTATCATTTCCCTTAGGGAAATTTTATTTGAGCCCGTATAACATCTTTCTACACCTAACTTAAACTTTAATTTTAATTGTCTTTTTTACTTTATTGCATAATTACCTTCAAGTACAAAATGAAATTAACAATAAACTAAAACTTATCAATAAACCCACTCTATAATTAAACTCTACCATCACCCCTTATTTCATCCAAATAATCCATGTAATGGTTTCGTCCAGCCTTCTAGTGCATGCATGGTTCTTTCATTTGATTAAATCACTACAGTACCAAGGGTGAGACATGATTCATTCAAGCCATGAAACTAGCTACCACTGAAACTTCATGCACTTCTGGTATGGATAGATCAAGCCATTTCAGATGTGAAAGAGTAACAATATACCTAATTAACTAGTACAAAAACATGCTTGCACGACGAAAACTTGCGCGACGCATAAAATTACGTCGCGCAAAGCCGTTTTGCGCGACGTAGGTGTACGTACGTCGCGCAAAATGGCTTTGCGCGACGTTAGTTTGCGCGACGAAGGACTACGTCGCTCAAAGCCGTTTTGAGCGACGTACGTACACCTACGTCGCGCAAAACGGCTTTGCGCGACGTAGTCCTTCGTCGCGCAAACTTTTGGCGCCAAACCCTAAGAAATTACCGCTTTTTCCCACCTTTGCGCGACGTAGGTTTACGTACGTCGCGCAAAACGGCTTTGCACGACGTAGTCGTTCGTCGCGCAAACTTTTGGCGCCAAACCCTACGAATTTACCGCTTTTTCCCACCTTTGCGCGACGTAGGTTTACGTATATCGCGCAAAACGGTTTTGCGCGACGTAGGTGGGCATGCGTCGCGCAAAGTCACCAACTTTTTTTTATAAGATTGTTCCTACCAAGCTCTTCATTTTGCCCTTCACCCTCACTAGTTTTAAATGCAGGCACCCCGTCATTGCCAAAAGTGTCATCCCTTGAAGGATCAACCTGACTGGTCTGAAAGAATAAATCCAAGCTAATGCTTGGAAATTGATCAGTACCTCTCCAGAAAGATCTTTTGGGAGATAAATTTTCGTTCTGGGTGGCACAGAACATTGCAGCTAAACAACCTCATCACGAAAAGGTACTTTTTCCTGAAAATGATCTTTTTGCCTTCCGATTTAAATTATGTTTAATTTTACTCATGTTCGTGATTAAACTTAGTTAGTTTTATGTTAACTTCAAGTTCGTAGATTTTTACTTTCGGAGTTAGTCTTCAAATTCGTATTGCTGAAAATTCTGGTTGATGTAGGATCTGATGAAGGATTATATGCTTGGGTTGTTGCAAACCAATGCAGACAACTGGGATAATTGAACTTGGTGGAGCTTCTGCTCAGGTATGAGGCTATGAGCTGCAGAGTGCAGAGGTAGCACTATAGTTTTATTAACATGTTATTTTTACATGAATTTCATCTACTTTTTTTCATAAATTAACATTGTCATATCGTTTTCACATTAATTGAGTATCTAAAATTTGGGATTCGTTTTAGCGCTTGTAGTACTGTTGCTTCTATTTATGCTGCATGAGATATGAACTCAATAAAATCTTGAATTATATTAAATTAAAAACTAATTAAGATGATAAAAGCTAAGTATTAAATAAATGTAAACCAAAGTTTGCATATCTTAACATGCTGTAGTGCTGCAAATTTGATTAGAAACTAAGAACGTAACGTTCTAGAATAATAACAAACAAACACTCTGAAGTCTCTCTTAAGTAGTCTTAGATATAAGTAATTAAACAACTCATAAAGATTAACTTTGAACTTAAATTAAATGAAAGCAAAGTTCCCCACCAGCCCAACAGACCCCATATTAGTGTGGGGTGGCTCCCCCAGTAGCTGCAAAACGAGGCAATTTATGAATTAGAGATGAAATTTAAGTTATGAATATGTACCATTTTTGTACGTGCTCATTTTACCATCTACAACATCTGGTACATAGTCGATATGTGGTCAAATACAACCAAATAATGGAAATATGATTAGGTATCTCTTCATCCACAAGCACTAAAAAGTTTAGGTCTTTTCACTTAATAGTCCTTGATAATAGTACATTTTAGAGAAAAACGCTTCAAGTACAATGCTTTTAGAGGAAAATTCGGCTGACGAGAATGGGTGAATAACAACAAAGGAATTTTGCAAGTAAGAATTAGTTAGAAAATGAAAAGTGGCTAGCTGAGTTATTTTTTAACTCTAGTTAAACTCTTGAGGTGTTTTTTCTAACTTACTGAAAAAAATAACAGAGAAAAGAGTTGGGAGAGTTGTGCATGGTTCAAGCAGTTAGCAATTTGAAGTTTTTAATTTTTGGTTGTCTGATAATGTTCAGTGCAATTTTATTTTAGGTGACATTTGTTTCAAGTGAGCCGGTGCCTCCCGAGTTCTCTCGTGCTGTTAAATTTGGAAATGTCACTTACAATCTCTACAGTCACAGCTTTCTTCATTTCAGCCAGGTATTTATTTAATTCTATTAACTCTGTTTAAAGTTGCCAGCCAAATGGAAGCTTGAAACTTTAATTTTCCTTAAGGCATTACTTTGGTTTGAAGTATAGAAGTAATTTGGTTTTGCAGAATGTTGCGTATGATTCATTGAAAGAGGGTATTGTTTCAGGAGACTTCGACTCAGGTAAAGATACAAGCTTTGCTTTCTTCACTGATTATATGATGCCTTGAACCTAGGAAACGATTTGATTAGGACTTTGTAATTTGTTCTGTTTGTTCTTATGGTATTAGTTTGTTTCTTTTCACTTGTTACTGCCTTTTGTAATCAACTTTTTCACTGTCATTATTTACTCTGATTGGTGATGACAGAGGCATGGCTATTGTATCTCATATAAGAGGAGAACTTATAAAGGAGAACTAAGGAGAACTAAGGAGAACTAAGGACTAAATTAAGAGATAGATGCGTAAAGTGAAATAAATGGTGCATAAATCACTTTATATTAAAATGAAGTCTAAGAGAAATTTAACTACATTTGAGATGTCACAGTGTACATAAATCACTTTATTTTCTTCGCTAAATTAATTTTTATTAATTTTATCTATTTTATTTAGTTTTAGTAATTATTGTGATTTAGTTTATTTGTATGCACATATTTTTGTACATCACCTACAAAATTGTTTTGTGTTGTACGAAGTTAATACTACTTAACTTCGTACCCTTTTCTCAGGAAAAGCTTAGTTTCCCGTTTGAGAATTAGTTGGATTTCGTGCATGGATGCAAAAGCATGACTGCGGTCCAATTAATTCTTGAATTGTCCCATTTTTTGGACAGTTTGGGAATGCCCTAGTTATGTGTTGTAGTTTGCGGTCCACGGATTAGGTTTCGATAGTGGAAATTTTGGTAACATTTCCTAATGTTCTTTGAGTACACGGTGGATATTATGTATCTACGATGTGCACTTGAAGAACTGTAAGGAGATGCTGCCAAAATTAGCCCACGTCGAAATTTAATCCATTGGAATCGTAAATTACGGCACATAAATGTGCATTCTTGAATGGGATAGGGCCCTGACCGGAGGAATAAGGTGACAAGACGATAGTTTTCATGTCCTAATCTGTCTCATAATTTGCTTAAATTGTACTTAATTCCAATTTTTGAATAAAATGAATGAATGCCAGCAACGGTGTAGATTTTCAATGGCATCCAATTCCATATAGTTTAATTAGTTATATCTCCATTTACCTATATACCTATTCATTCCAATTTTATATGATCGCTGGATGCAAAACTTTTCTAGATATTATTAGTTGCAGCAGTTGCATCTTTTAAAGATCTATACAACTTTTTCTCACTGGTTCACAGTGGATTTTGCAGTTACTTCTCGAGCGTGGGGAAGCACGAAGGGTTATTCCTTGGTAACACATTTATAAGGATTCCGTTGTAGACGTTGGTGTAATTCTTGTACTTTTATTCGGATTGCAGACAAAATGGACAAACAATGGATACATAATCATAATAGATGTGCTGTTGAGTACTTGGATGGAATACATGCGTTCATTGAATTCGCAACTAGACACAACCTAGGTTCAACTCATATCCGATGTCCATGCAGGAGGTGTAACAACTCAACGTGGGAGACATTCGAGAATGTTCGATTTCATTTAGTAAGAAATGGGATGTTGGAGACCTATACTACTTGGTATCATCATGGAGAACGATTAGACCAAGCTTCGTCTTCATACGTGACACGAGTGGAAACTGTTGAATCTAATGTAGATCCTAATGAACAAGTTATGAATATTCTAAATGACGTTTATCCATACGCCTTGAGCAACACCAATCAGGAAGGGGGAGAAGGGGGAGATGACGGCCGTCCAACCATGGACAGTGAGGCATTCAAAAACTACGAAAAACTATTGAAAAATGCCAAGCAAGAATTATATCCGGGTTGCGAGAACTTTTCAGTGCTCACAGCAATTGTGGAGTTGATGCATGGCAAGATCAAGTTTCGTTTATCAAACAAGTGTTTTGATTACTTTTTGGGAGTTATCAAGAGGATGCTTCCAAAGGAGAATTGTTTACCTGAAGATCATAAAAGTGCCCAAAAAGTGTTGAAGGGTCTAGGATTGGGGTATGAAAAAATTCACGCATGTGTAAATAATTGTATATTGTTCTATAAGGAGAACAAAGCGTTGGATAAATGCCCTGTCTGCAATGAGTCGAGGTTTAAAATGACATCACAGAATAGAAACACCAAGATTCCACAAAAAGTAATGCGCTATCTTCCATTGAAGCCTAGATTGCAGCGATTGTACATGTCGATGCATACCGCAACCGACATGAGATGGCATAAAGAAGGACGGGTAAATGACGATGTTATGAGGCATCCTGCAGATGGAGAGGCATGGAAAGAATTCGATCGGATGTACCCTGATTTTGCAGCTGACCCGCGCAACGTCAGATTGGGACTTGCCACCGATGGATTTAATCCGTTCGGGGTGTTAAACCAAAAGCACAGCACTTGGCCGGTCGTCGTGTTTCCTTATAATTTGCCACCTTGGAAGTGCATGAAAAAAGAATACATGATGTTGACTCTATTAATTAACGAAGATCCAGGAAAGTCCATTGATGTTTATTTGCGGCCGTTGGTTGATGAGCTAAAAGATTTATGGGAAAACGGTGTTCGTACATACGATAAATATACTGGGCAGATGTTCACCATGCGAGCGGCAGTGATGTGGACAATAAACGATTTTCCTGCATATGCAATGGTTTCTGGGTGGATGACTAAGGGTTATTTGGCATGTCCAATATGCAAGGAGAACGTAACATCATCTTGGCATGCAAGAAAAGTTTGTTATCTTGGTCATCGTAGATGGCTCCCTTGGGACAACGAGTGGCGTCAGAACGATAAAGCCTTCGACGGCACAAAAGAGACTCGGCTAAGACCAAGAGAATGGTCCGGAGATGAGATTTTGGATCAGTTAAACCGTTTGGAATTTGGTCATTTCGGCAAAGGGGTCAGTAACCCCAGACCAACTACACATCTGAACTGGACGCACAAGAGTATGTTATTTGAGCTTCCGTACTGGTCAAAGTTAAAATTGAGACACAACCTCGATGTTATGCATATTGAGAAAAATGTGTTTGACACTTTGGTCGGGACAATTCTAGACATTGAAAGAAAAACAAAAGACACGATCGAAGCTCGCCTCGATTTGGAACAAATGGGCGTTAGGTCATCTTTGTGGATGAAGAATGTCGGTGGTACGTTGAAGAAATGCCATCCTTTTTTTACAGTTAAGCCGAATGGGAAGAAAGAGTTTTTCAACTTTATTTCTTCTGTAAAGTTTCCAGATGGTTATGCTTCCAATATCTCGCGTTGTGTGAACGTGAATGGGTGTAAATTTCAAAACATGAAGAGTCATGACTGTCATGTGATACTCCAACGCCTTCTTCCAGTTGGTATTCGACACTTATTGCCTCTTGATGTGGTGAAACCAATCGTGTTGTTGTCGAGATTTTTTTCGCAGTTGACTGCAAGGTGTTTGCGGAAGTCAGATGTTAAACAATTGCAGGACGACATTGTGAACGTCTTATGCAAGTTCGAACAGATATTTCCCCCATCTTTTTTTACAAGTATGATTCACGTGATGATTCACTTGCCAGATGAGGCATTGCTTGCCGGACCAGTGAACTGTCGATGGATGTATCCAATAGAAAGGTACTTAATTAAGCGTCTATATATATATATATATATATATATATATATATATATATATATATATATATATATATATAACATATTCATGATCAACGAACGCTTTGAATAATTTGTAGCATACCTTTTATTTGTGCAGATATCTTGGTGAGTTGAAAAAGTCTGTTCGAAACAAGGCAAAGCCCGAAGGATCACTTGTGGAGGCATGGGTCGCATATGAGTCACTTACTTTTTGTGCAATGTATCTTGAAGATGTTGACACAGCTTTCAATCGTTCTCAACGCAATAATGACGGTGGTGTCAGAAAAGAGAAACTGTCTGTTTTTGCCCAAATTGCGCGACCATTCGGCGATCCTGTAAAAGACGAATCATTTACCAAAAAGGACATGGAGGTAGCGCATTGGTTCATACTCAACAATTGTGACGAGGCTTTGCCATACCTTGAAGAGCATGAACAATTGATGAAGCGGGAACATCCTTCACATTTATATGCCAAGAAGCACCGTGACTTGTTTCCTTCGTGGTTTCACGCACATGTAAGTTGTATGTGGTTTGAATTGAGCATATTTTCCAACTTGTTCATGCCCGTCTTTAAATTTGGTTATACTAACAAGTTAACTTTTTGTATATGTTATATTAGATGAACAAATTGAAGGAATTGAATTCACCCTCTTACGATGGAGAATTATATAGCTTGGCGAGAGGACCGCTTCACGTTGAATTGTTCTCAGGTTGTCATGTCAACAGGATCAAGTTCTTGGGGGCAACACGTGATGACAAGTTGTCTACTCAAAATAGTGGTGTCCATGTCCCGGGTGCGGGTGACAGTGAAGACATTGATTTTTATGGCAAACTAACTAGTGTAGTACAATTGCTTTACAAAGACAGGTGTCAAGTGATACTGTTTAAGTGTCTTTGGTTTGATACAAACCCACATAACCGAACGAGTGTCAAGCGAGACCATGGTTTACTATCAGTAAACACTATGAGACATTGGTACGATGAAGACCCATACATTTTGGCAACAATGGCGAAACAAATATTCTATCTAGACGACCCTAAAGCTGGCAATGGTTGGAAAGTTGTTCAAAAGATTGATCGAAAAGGGCTATATGATATTCCAGAACAAGATCATGATGACAATTACGATAACGTCGCTGACCAACAGTTATCATCTTCGATAGAAATTGGTGAAGAAACACTCCGGGATACTAATATTGTCCAAGAACCATTTGACGTAGTTGGATTTCCTGAATTCGAAATATCAATTGACCTTGGTGATCTACCTCAATACAATGCACCAGAAGAGGCAAACGAAGATGAAGACGAATGGGAATCCGGAAATGATAGTAGTGAGGATAGCGAGAGTTATTATTGTAGTTCGGATGATGATTAATATAAACTTGTAAAGAAAAATCGTGCTTTTTCGTTTATAACCGTCAAAAAGTTTTGTCCCGTTACATAATCTCTGAATGTTTGTTTTTTGCAATTTTTGGCGTTTGCGATCTCAAAGCATATACAAACAAGTTTGACGGTTGGATAGTTGAAATTAGTTTCGTACAATACGTTTCCCATCAAGTTCAATGGTATATATATTTACTAAGTTGATTTTAATTTATTTATTTTGTACTTATAACACTTAAGAAATTTAATGATATATATGTAAAAAAAAAATTATATATTTACTAAGTTGATTTTAATTTATTTATTTTGTACTTATAACACTTAAAAAATTATTGTGAGTTTTTGTTAGAAAAATATATTATTGTGGGGTTTATGTAAAATAAATTTGAATTTGAAAGAAGTAAAGTCACATTTTTAGTAATTTTTATAATATTAAAAAAAAAAAACCTTGCGCGACGTTTTAATGTAGTCGACGCGCAAAACTACTTTGCGCGACCTCAATTTGTATACCTACGTCGTGCCTGATGTGATAATTTTGGCGCTCCAATAGTGAAAAATAGGCGTATCTCAATAAAACGTTTCGTACAATGCGTATCTCAATAAAACGTTAGATTCCCTAACACTTCGATTTTATTTATACTTTCATCAAGTATAACATAAGATTTTGTGGTATCCACTTGTGTAAATATTTTAAATTGACAATCGAATTAGTTCCTTGCATTCATATAGGATCCAGGAGTGTAGCTGTAAAAAATCATCAAAATCGGAGTTAAAATAACCGTTAAATTGTGATTTTTTCGTTTATAACCGTCGAAAAATTTTGTCCCGTTACATGATCTCTGAAGGTTTGTTTTTTACGATTTTTTGCGTATGCGATCTCGATGCATATACAAACAAGTTTGACGGTTGGATCGGTGAAACTAGTTTCGTACAATGCGTATCTCAATAAAACGTTAGATTCCCTAACACTTCGATTTTATTTATACTTTCATCAAGTATAACATAAGATTTTGTGGTATCCACTTGTGTAAATATTTTAAATTGACAATCGAATTAGTTCCTTGTATTCATATAGGATCCAGGAGTGTAGCTGTAAAAAATCATCAAAATCAGAGTTAAAATAACCATTAAATTGTGATTTTTTCGTTTATAACCGTCGAAAAGTTTTGTCCTGTTACATGATCTCTGAAGGTTTGTTTTTTGCGATTTTTTTCGTATGCGATCTCGATGCATATACAAACAAGTTTGACGGTTGGATCGGTGAAACTAGTTTCGTACAATGCGTATCTCAATAAAACGTTAGATTCCCTAACACTTCGATTTTATTTATATTTTCATCAAGTATAACATAAGATTTTGTGGTATCCACTTGTGTAAATATTTTAAATTGACAATCGAATTAGTTCCTTGTATTCATATAGGATCCAGGAGTGTAGCTGTAAAAAATCATCAAAATCGGAGTTAAAATAACCGTTAAATTGTGATTTTTTCGTTTATAACCGTCGAAAAGTTTTGTCCCGTTACATTATCTCTGAAGGTTTGTTTTTTGCGATTTTTTGCGTATGCGATCTCGATGCATATACAAACAAGTTTGACGGTTGGATCGTTGAAACTAGTTTCGTACAATGCGTATCTCAATAAAACGTTAGATTCCATAACACTTCGATTTTATTCATACTTTCATTAAGTATAACATAAGATTTTGTGGTATCCACTTGTGTAAATATTTTAAATTGACAATCGAATTAGTTCCTTGTATTCATATAGGATCCAGGAGTGTAGCTGTAAAAAATCATCAAAATCGGAGTTAAAATAACCGTTAAATTGTGATTTTTTCGTTTATAACCGTCGAAAAGTTTTGTCCCGTTACATTATCTCTGAAGGTTTGTTTTTTGCGATTTTTTTCGTATGCGATCTCGATGCATATACAAACAAGTTTGACGGTTGGATCGTTGAAACTAGTTTTGTACAATGCGTATCTCAATAAAACATTAGATTCCATAACACTTCGATTTTATTTATACTTTCATCAAGTATAACATAAGATTTTGTGGTATCCACTTGTGTAAATATTTTAAATTGACAATCGAATTAGTTCCTTGTATTCATATAGGATCCAGGAGTGTAGCTGTAAAAAATCATCAAAATCGGAGTTAAAATAACCGTTAAATTGTGATTTTTTCGTTTATAACCGTCGAAAAGTTTTGTCCTGTTACATGATCTCTGAAGGTTTATTTTTTGCGATTTTTTTCGTATGCGATCTCGATGCATATACAAACAAGTTTGACGGTTGGATCGGTGAAACTAGTTTCGTACAATGCGTATCTCAATAAAACGTTAGATTCCCTAACACTTCGATTTTATTTATACTTTCATCAAGTATAACATAAGATTTTGTGGTATCCACTTGTGTAAATATTTTAAATTGACAATCGAATTAGTTCCTTGTATTCATATAGGATCCAGGAGTGTAGCTGTAAAAAATCATCAAAATCGGAGTTAAAATAACCGTTAAATTGTGATTTTTTCGTTTATAACCGTCGAAATGTTTTGTCCCGTTACATGATCTCTGAAGGTTTGTTTTTTGCGATTTTTTGCGTATGCGATCTCGATGCATATACAAACAAGTTTGACGGTTGGATCGTTGAAACTAGTTTCGTACAATGTGTATCTCAATAAAACGTTAGATTCCCTAACACTTCGATTTTATTTATACTTTCATCAAGTATAACATAAGATTTTGTGGTATCCACTTGTGTAAATATTTTAAATTGACAATCGAATTAGTTCCTTGTATTCATATAGGACCCAGGAGTGTAGCTGTAAAAAATCATCAAAATCGGAGTTAAAATAACCGTTAAATTGTGATTTTTTCGTTTATAACCGTCGAAAAGTTTTGTCCCGTTACATGATCTCTAAAGGTTTGTTTTTTGCGATTTTTTGCGTATGCGATCTCGATGCATATACAAACAAGTTTGACGGTTGGATCGTTGATACTAGTTTCGTACAATGCGTATCTCAATAAAACGTTCGATTCCCTAACACTTCGATTTTATTTATACTTTCATCAAGTATAACATAAGATTTTGTGATATCCACTTGTGTGAAATATTTTAAATTGACGATCGAATCAATTCGTTGTATTCATGTAGGATCAAGGGGTGTAACTGTAAAAAATCATCAAAATCGGAGTTTAAACTACCGTTAAATCGTGATTTTTCGTTTATAACCGTCGAAAAGTTTTGTCCCATTACTTGATCTCTGAACCCTTTTTTTTTTCGATTTTTTGTATATATTATCTCGAAGCATATACAAACAAGTTTGACGGTTGGATCGTTGAAATTAGTTTCGTACAATGTGTATCGCATCAAGTTAAATGGTATATATATTTATTAAGTAAATTTAAATTTAATTTTTTTTTACGTACAACACTTAAGAAATTAAATGATATGTATATTTATTAAGTAGCTACCAATTTATTAGTCAGGTTTTTATTAGAAAAATATATTATTGTGAGTTTTATGTAAAAAATAAATAAATTTAAAATGAGTAAAGCCACATTTTCAGTAATTTTTATAATTATTTTTTTAAATTAAAAATACCTTGCGCGACGTGAATTGTATACCTTCGTCGCGCAAGTTTTGATAATTTTGGCGCAAGTATTAAAAATAAGCGCCAGTTTTGATAATTTTTGACTAAATATTCCCACGCCCTCCTCTTCCCATACCCCTTCTCTCTCTCTCTCTCACTCGGTCTCTCTCTTCCGTAGCCTTCCTCCCCTTCCCAGACCCCTTTTCTCACTCTATAATTTCCCTCAAATCTGCTTTCTTTGCTAAAAAGGTAGCTAATCTGCTTTCTTTGTTGAAAGGGTAGCTATCGTATTGTTCTGCACCGTCGCCTGCACCACCGTCTCAGAAAAGTGAGCCAAAATCTCGCGAGAATCAGGCTGCACACGAGCGGATCCAAAGGCTAAACCTCCGATCTTGAAGTCGACACACCCAGAGGTAAAAATTTCTCATCCTCTCTCTTCGATTTCAGAATACTGTTATAGTTGGAGCCCCGACCTCATTTTGATATTAATCACTGAGATTTGATGAAAAAAGGAATATTAATTCATACGTATAAGTAGTTGAAAATTTTACATATTTGGTGGTTGAAATGAGGAAAGGGGATCGTATAACTTGTAAGGATTGCAAAGTTATACCAGGAGAGAGCGTGACTAATCAACATCGCTTGTTGGTGATGGATGTACATATCAAAAGAGTGAGAAAAAAGAACAAGACTTGGAAGTGCCCAAGGACTAGATGGTGGAATCTAAAAGAAGAAAAACAAGCCATTTTCAAAGAGAAAGTAATCACCCAGTGTGTGTGGGATAGAGAGGAGGAAGCTAACCAAATGTGGGATTCCATGGCTAGTTGTATCCGAAAAGTAGCAAAAGAGGTATTAGGAGAGTCCAAGGGCTTTGCCCCACACCAAAAGGAATCTTGGTGGTGGAATGAGGAGGTACAAGCAAAGGTGAAGGCTAAGAAGGAATGTTGTAAAGCCTTATACAAGGATAGGACCGATGAAAATGGTGAAAGGTATAGAAAAGCGAAGCAAGAGGCGAAGAAAGTTGTGAGAGAAGCTAAGTTAGCGGCTTATGACGATATGTATAAGCGACTAGATACCAAAGAAGGAGAGTTGGATATCTATAAACTAGCTAGAGCAAGGGAAAAGAAGACAAATGACCTAAACCAAGTGAGGTGCATCAAGGATGAGGATGGAAAGGTTCTTGCTACAGAGAACGCGGTTAAAGACAGATGGAAAGGTTATTTTCATAATCTTTTCAATGAAGGACATGAAAGGAGTGTTTCTTTAGGGGAGTTGAGTAACTCAGAAGAGTGTAGAAACTACTCTTTTTATCGTAGAATCCGCAAGGAAGAAGTGGGTGTAGCTTTGAAGAAGATGAAGCATAGAAAAGCAGTAGGCCCAGACGATATACCAATCGAAGTGTGGAAAGTTTTGGGAGAGACAGGTATAACATGGCTCACTGACCTTTTCAATAGGATTTTGAAAACGAAGAAGATGCCGAATGAGTGGCGAATGAGCACTTTGGTGCCTATCTACAAGAATAAGGGCGATGTACAAAATTGCATGAACTATAGGGGAATTAAGCTAATGAGTCATACAATGAAGCTCTGAGAGAGAGTCATTGAGCATAGATTGAGGCAAGAGACACGGGTTTCGGACAACCAATTCGGGTTCATGCCAGGGCGCTCAACCATGGAGGCAATCTATCTCTTACGAAGATTGATGGAAAGATATAGAGATGGGAAAAAGGATTTACACATGGTCTTTATAGATTTGGAAAAAGCGTATGATAGGGTCCCAAGAGACATTCTTTGGAGGATTTTAGAGAAGAAATGAGTACGAGTAGCATATATCCAAGCTATACAGGATATGTATGAAGGAGCAAAGACTGCTGTAAGAACTCATGAAGAACAAACCGAAAGTTTTCCTATAACTGTAGGATTACATCAAGGCTCATCCTTAAGTCCTTACCTTTTTGCGTTGGTAATGGATGAGTTAACAGGACATATTCAAGGTGATATTCCTTGGTGTATGCTTTTTGCAGACGATATAGTGTTGATAGATGAAACTCAGGAAGGGGTAAATGCAAAGCTTAACCTTTGGAGAGAAGTGTTGGAATCTAAAGGTCTTCGCCTAAGCCGATCAAAGACAGAATATATGGAGTGCAAGTTCAGTGCAAATGGAGGCCAAAACGAGTTAGGGGTGAGGATCGGAGATCAAGAAATACCAAAGAGCGACCGTTTTCGTTACCTAGGATCTATCTTGCAAAAGAACGGAGAATTAGATGGAGATCTCAACCATAGAATACAAGCTGGATGGATGAAGTGGAAGAGTGCATCCGGCGTGTTGTGTGACCGCCGTATGCCACTGAAGCTCAAGGGAAAATTTTATAGGACGGCAATAAGGCCGGTGATGCTGTATGGCACAGAATGTTGGGCGGTGAAGCATCAACACGTACACAAAATGGGTGTAGCGGAGATGAGGATGCTTCGTTGGATGTGTGGGCACACGAGAAAGGATAAGATTATGAATGAGGATATCCGGGGTAAAGTAGGAGTAGCCGAAATTGAAGGAAAGATGAGAGAAAATCGGTTACGGTGGTTTGGACATGTGCAAAGAAGGCCTACTGACGCTCCGATTAGAAGATGCGACTATGGGACAGAGGTTCAGGGCCGAAGGGGCAGAGGAAGACCTAGGAAAACTTTGGAAGAGACCCTAAGAAAAGACTTAGAGTACTTGGATCTAACGGAGGACATGACACAGGACAGAACACAATGGCGTTCTAAGATTCATATAGCCGATCCCACTCAGTGACTTGGATTTTCCAAGTCTCCAACCGAGAAGTTTTCCTCACTCGGGAAATTAAGGGAACACTACCTCAACCTATATGCTTCACTCACAAAGCTTCAACATACAAGCTTCAACAAAAGAAAATTCAAAGAACTTAGCGAAGAAGGCTTTGGTGTATTTAACACAATACGTTGAAATGAAGGAAAGCTTATTTATTGATATCCCCGATAAGTTACAAATATGTACATATACTTGAGTCAAAATAAACAAACAAGAGGGAGCCTTCACAAAGGTTGCTTAGGAGAAGTCTCAGCAGTCGGTAGAGCCCCAGAAAGAGAAGGCACCGGAGGGGGATCATTCGGAGCCTCAGTACTGGACAAAACCCTAGAAGGAGGAGGCATCAGAGATTGACCATTTGGAGCTTCATTACGCGGTACAGCCCCAGAAGACGAAGGCAATAAATGCCTTTGGAACAAACCCACAAATCTCTGATGATCAAGTAAAACCTGACCATCAGATTCCTTCATCTGGTCAAGCTTCCTCTTCATGTTTGTAGCATAGTCATGTGCGAGCCGGTGCAACTGTTTATTCTCATGCTTGAGCCCTCTAATCTCCTGTTTGAGACTCATCACTTCAGCCGCCAATGATTCAATTTGGCGGGTTTGAGCAAATAGGCGTTGGGCCATATTAGACACAGAACCTGCACACTGAACACTGAGAGCCAGAGAATCCTTAACAGATAACTCATCAGACCGTTTGGAAAGTAGTCTGTTATCTTTGGGAGTGAGAAGGTTCCTGGCCACTACCGCAGCGGTCATATCATTCTTCATCACGGAATCCCCAACGGTAAGAGGACCAGTAGGGGAGACGAAGGATGGGCGCCATATGTTGTCTGGAGAAGGCGGGGCTGCCTCTTCAACAAGGTTCAAGTCAAAACGACGGTCGGAGGGGCCAGACATTTTCAAATGTGTTGAAGAGAGAAGAGGTCGGACAAATCAAGATCTTAGAAGTGCAAGAATGGAGCTTCTACTGGTGGATATTCAAGTGTGCTTTGGAACTTAATGTCAGCCCCTATAAAAATCTGCACTCGACGAAGCTTCAGAAATCGAAGAGGCGCCTGCTCAGAAATCGAAGAGGCGTTTGCTTTCTCAAAAGCAAGGCTGCTCAGAGACCACGAGGGTCGATCTCAGAAATCGAAGAGGTGTTTGCTTTCTCAAAAGCTGGGCTGCTCAAAGACCACAAAGGCCGATCTCAGAAATCGAAGAGGCTTGCTTTCTCAAAAGCTGGGCTGCTCAGAGACCACGAGGGCCGATTTCAGAAATCGAAGAGGCACCTACTTTTCCAGCCTTGTCAGCACCTGTCACACGCACACTCAGCTTTGCGGAAATTATGGGCATTCTGTCGAAGATTTCTGGCGAAGTAGAAAGCACATGAATCGTACTGTTCAATCACCCACTTCCCACACGCAACAGTAGCTCATGGGTACCAAAGAATTGTAAAGAAACAACACTAACAAAGTTTAGACACATAAATTTTGAAGGTCTAGCTACCATATTATTACCCACAAGGGTAAAGGAACAGTACCACTGCTGGATAATTGGAAAGTCCCGGTGTGTCAACCTCTGTGCTTCGTGGCAAGGTAGACTAGCAAACATGCCCAACCTTTACTCACATTCGAGAAAACACTCCTAACAAGATTGCTTGCTCCAAAATCGAAGAGGCACCGCCCTCCGAATCTTGAGAGCCAGACTCCTAACATGATTACTTTCTCAAAAATCGAAGAGAGGGTAAAGGAACAGTACCACTGCTGGATAATTGGAAAGTCCATGTGTGTCAACCTTTGTGCTTCGTGGCAAGGTAGACTAGCAAACATGCCCAACCTTTACTCACATTCGAGAAAACACTCCCAACAAGATTGCTTGCTCCAAAATCGAAGAGGCACCGCCCTCCGAATCTCGAGAGCCAGACTCTCAACATGATTACTTTCTCAAAATCGAAGAGAGGGTAAAGGAACAGTACCACTGCTGGATAATTGGAAAGTCCCTGTGTGTCAACCTCTGTGCTTCGTGGCAAGGTAGACTAGCAAACATGCCCAACCTTTACTCACATTCGAGAAAACACTCCCAACAAGATTGCTTGCTCCAAAATCGAAGAGGCACGGCCCTCCGAATCTCGAAAGCCAGACTCCCAACATGATTACTTTCTCAAAAATCGAAGAGACACCGCTCTCCGAATCTCGAGAGCCAGACCCCCAGCAGGATTGCTTTCTCAAAAATCGAAGAGGCATCGTTCTCCGAATCTCGAGAGCCAGACCCCCGACAGGTCTGTAATATTCACACGCAACATCAGCTTTCCAGATACCACAAACCACTTTTTCAAAGTGCTCTGACAGAGTTAAAACATGTGAAGCTGGCAGCCCCCACTACCGTGCTATAACCAAGCAGGGTAAAGGAATAGCATTATTACTTGATGTTGGAGACTCCTATATATGTCGACTTCCATCCCTAACGGACAGGCAGACCTGCAAAAATGCTCAACCCTTTCTCTTATCTGAGAGGGCACTCCCAACAAAGCCTTTCGAAATATTCAGCTTTCTTTCCCCCCGATAATACCTCTGTAAACAAGCTATACTAGAGCAAGAATATCTCATATCATCAGGGTTAAAAGCAAGAGTATCCCATATCATGCTTTTTCCCTGTCTTTTCCTTTGGCCTTGTTCTTACCTGCAAGACAAGGAGAAAGAGAGCAATCAGTCAGCACTTGGAATCAAGCTTCCAGCCAGGAACTGACTGCCTGGAACCCCTTACCTGATTACTTACCTGGCATTGCTCTCGAGTACTCATCTTCAACATCTTATGCTTCCAGGAAAGATACCGCATCTGCCTGAGGAACAGATAGGGCAAGTGAGAAGGATACAAGGAAGTATGTGGAGACAAGCGTAACAGCACACGTGCCGATACATCCACTACTCTATCAAAAGCAAAAGTATCACATATCAGCAGGGTCGAACGTACTCTAGATTTGATGGACTTGTTTTGACCCTCAAATTCTTCAGTCGGCCTTATACTCTGGAGGAAAGAAAACCCTCCAGCCCAGTTCAAGAATAAGCCTGTGGAAAGTTACTTCTTCAAAAGCAAAAGTATCCCATATCATCTCTCCTCATTTTTCTTCTCTTTATCCTTCATGCTGCCTGCAAGATAGGGAGACTGTGAACAATCAGCCGGAGCTCTGATTGCTTACCTTGTCTGTCACCTCTTTCAGCAGATCCCCCAGCTCGGCGACTTGGGGGACTCCTACTACATGGTTTGTATCTCGCTTGACCAAGCATGAAACTACAAGTAAGCTTCAAGTGAAATTGATACATTACCTTGTGCATCTCCACCAGTTACAGATACCACCCCTGGATGGAGGAAGAGTACTTCCAGAGAAGATGCCACATCTACCTATGAGACAGATAAGGCAAGTCAAGACGATACCACACTCCGGTACTTAGAAGTTTCGTGGCTACGAGATCATTCTCCCACAATATCTCCTAATGTCATTTGTACTAAATCATTCACTTGTACTCACTAAAGGAGAGCTTGAACCTATGTACTTGTGTAAACCCTTCACAATTAATGAGAACTCCTTTATTCCGTGGACGTAGCCAATCTGGGTGAACCACGTACATCTTGTGTTTGATTTCCTATCTCTATCCATTTATATACTTATCCACACTAATGACCGGAGCAATCTAGCGAAGATCACAAAAAGTGACCGTTTTCGCTACCTAGGATCTATCTTGCAAGAGAACGGAGAATTAGATGGAGATCTCAACCATAGAATACAAGCTGGATGGATGAAGTGTAAGAGTGCATCCGGCGTGTTGTGTGACCGTCGTAGGCCACTGAAGCTCAAGGGAAAATTTTATAGGACGGCAATAAGGCCAGCGATGTTGTATGGCACAGAATGTTGGGCGGTGAAGCATCAACGTACACAAAATGGGTGTAGCAGAGATGAGGATGCTTCGTGGGATGTATGGGCACACGAGAAAGGATAAGATTGGGAATTAGGATATCCGAGGTAAAGTAGGAGTAGCCAAAATTGAAGGAAATATGAGAGAAAATCGGTTCCGGTGGTTTGGACATGTGCAAAGAAGGCCTACTGACGCTCCGGTTCGAAAATGTGACTACGGGACAGAGGTTCGGGGCCGAAGGAGTAGAGGAAGACCTAGGAAAACTTTGGAAGAGACCCTAAGAAAAGACTTGAGTACTTGGATCTAACGGAGGACATGACACAAATGAGCGCAATGGCGTTCTAGGATTCATATAGCCGACCCCACTTAGTGGGAAAAGGCTTTGTTGTTGTTGTTGGTGGTGGTGGTTGAAATGATAAAAATGATCGATTGTGGTGTTCAGTTATGTCATTTTTAGTAGCAAAGTTTTGGACTTCTGAATGCAATAATGTTACTTGTTTCTCAAAATAGAATCACTGAGATTAGATGAAAAGGTGGTTTAGTTAGAAGAGTTGGATTATAGAAGCGAATCTGCTTTCTTTGCTGAAAGGGTAGCTATCGTATTGTTCTGCACTCAAAATTTTGCATAAAGGATTCAAAATTTTGTATCCGAAGTTTGTTTAGTTTTTGTTAGTCTTATTATTGCAGGCACTATTATGTTCTTGCCTAACTATTGAATTTTAGTATTCAAAGTGGAGCAGTTGGTTCATTATGCCTCTTCCATGTCATTCTTGGATCCTAAATCTTCCAATTTGTTGCAGCGTCCTTCTACCAGAATAGTTTTCCCGGTGTTCTCAATTACTGACCTTTTTTTGGCTTTGCAGGATCATATCATATGGACGCCTGGCTTTTGGTTGGTCTTGATCCTAACTTTCTTTGGCAAGCTAGGAGTAACTTTTTCCTTTTTTTTTTCCTATTCCGTTTTCAATGACCCTAATTTTTGCCTACTTTGCTTAAAGAAGACTATACAATTGTTTGTCCTAAATCCTGAAAGGTCGCTAAAATTTAAATACCCGTCTACATTTCTTAAAACATGATTTAATGGATGGAAGGTTAGAGGTGGTAAAAGGTGCAAAATAGTAGTTTTAATTCATTCTTGTGTTTCCAGATTGCAGCAATCTCCTAATCTATTGGCTTTCGGTTCGCTGGTAATGTGATGTTGTCTCTGTCTTGGCTTGAAGCATCTCACTCATATGTATTCAATCTGAAAAGGTAATCCTAACTCTTGTTATTGTTTTCAACAACCCAACTTTTGCCAATTTTTGCTTTAGAGTGCTGTTTCTGTATTGTATTGGTATTAAGCTGTTAAAGTTTATTTATTTGAACTGAGGTATTCTATTTTGTTCTTTGAACCTCCATTATTTACTGAAGGATTATGCATCTTTTTTTGCTTTCTTGTTTAGTACATACACTTGCTCATAAGTTGTTTTTTCTCTATTCTGAATTTATCTCCTCCATGCATCTCTTCTTTCATTGCATTTGCATGGGTGGTGACCTTTAAGTACCTTTTCGTATGCATTTAGTAATAAAAAGGAATTGGGTTTTTTTAGTTTATGGGATTGTGTAGGTACATTCTTGGACTTTAGAATTGGTTTTAGTGAATTGGGTTTTATTTGGTTTTGTGCAGGGAGAGCTTGTGCGTGCTTTAGGAGGAGCTGTGGCATCCACATCTCTTCTTGGAGTTCCTCTTGGACATAACTCCTCGTTTCTTCAAGGGCCGACCTTTGCACCTCCAAGGATTAGAGAGGCTATCTGGTGTGGGAGCACCAACTCAACAACTGAAGAAGGTATCTAATTATCTCAATTAGTAGCAAACTTTTGCTTCTCAAAACATTCAGTTTCGAGAAGATTGGCTGCCCTGCTCGTGTTCTCATTAGAATAACTTTTATGTTATAGTTATATATAGATGTTGAATGTTTTGCTCTTTTTTATCAATTTCGAGAAGATTGGATGCCCTACTCGTGTTCTAATTAGAATAACCCACATATCCCATGTAAAGTTTATTCTAAACCTTTCATGAGGTGGAACAAATCAGTGAAAAAATCTATCATTTTTGCTCACAAAATACACATACTGCCACGGTTTAACTAATTTGATCCTTCTATAGTGATTCTCTTTTAAGGTTTGTTCAGATGCAAGAAAGGATTAGTTTAAATATTCTTGTATTGATATTATTGCTCTAATTACTTATATTACTTTGGTTGCTATTTTATTAGTTTCAAATGCAAGAAAGGGTTAGTTTCTAATGTTATATTTTTATGGTTCATAAAGTGTATAGATGTCGCAGTTGATCACTCGTCGTCGGAGTGTGTCCAATGCAGCTCCTGCATTATCAGCATTTAGTGCTCCAGGCGTGAGTGCTCCATTGATTGGGGAGCCTACACCCCTTACGGAGGCTACTCCTACGACGTCCCAGGTGCCCGTATCATCAACGTCATCAGTGTCAGTTGAGCCCCTCAGTGCACGGCGGCCTCACCGGCGCCGCCGCGAGCCGGAGCCTTCTGATCACACTTCCTCGTCCTCCAGAGTCGAGGATGGGGCCTCCCAACCAGGTAGTTTTTTTTCTAATTCTCACTACGTTGCATTTTCTTTTCATTTCAAAACTATTACTTTTATGATTGTGAAAATGTGTTGCGGGTTGTGAATTACTGTTTTAAGGTACTTTTATGATTAGGGGAGGTTTTGCCGAATTTTCTGTACAAATTTAAGCTTAGGGTTTTTACCATTTAAGTTTTTTTGGGCAGCTAAAAAAAACACCAGGGGGCCCAATCGAATGTTGAAGGAGCTACAGCTTGTACGTATGTCTGCCTCCTTGATCAAGATTGCGTATGATGAGCGACATCGTGGAGCGGTTACCTCACAGCAGCATAACAGCGTCGTTAATTGCTGTGGTTTTATTATTAGGAATTTTTGTCCTATGCGGTGGGAGAGTTGGGCAAAAATTCCCGAGGAGACAAGGACCCTGGTGCGAGACAATTTGGAGGTTAGTATATTAATTTTTAGCAAAGTCAACATCTTTCTCTGCTTAAACTAGTGCAGGGCCATCATCTTGATTAGTTAAGTCAAGATCTTTCTCTCAATTTCTGTTTGGTTGCTAAGAAAATGTAGGGGGGGGAAAGAAAATGTAGAGCATGTCCTTAGTAACAGTTATTTGGAAGCCAATGTGATTAACTGACTGTTAAAGTGGGATATGAAATGCTTGTATGCAATAGGTTACCTTTATGGAATTGCATTAAATTGTACATGCATGACTTTTTTTTTCTTTTTAGGTAAAGTATATATAATAGTAGTTGGCTTACATCCTAACAAATCATTTAACATGCTACTGGAATAGTTGATCTTGAGTTACAGTCAGTGCAGTTACAACCTTTCTATAAAATGTTGAATTTCCACCTTTGGTCTCTGTACCGGTGGAAAGAGGCTCGCATGGGAGATCAGAACCCCACTCTTGAGATCTTTCAGAATATAAACATTATGTTTGCTTCCTAACAAATTAAGATTCTAGTTATTATTGTAAACCGACAAACTTTATCAATATCTTATAAACTAGTTGTCAATTATTCTGATACATGATCATTTTGTTTGTCATTTTGTTTTTCATATTTGTAGGTTGTTTTTGAAATGGAGGACATATCCCCTGAGGTCAGTGCCTACTTAGAGGAGACCTTAGCAAGCCGGTACAAAGATTGGAAGACGCTCTTCACAAGCATTATCAGCTATGGTAATCTCCGGAGATTGCTCGCCTACAGGGTTGCCCACTCGAGTATAAGGAACGGCGAGAGGATTGGGAGTGGCTCTGCACACATTTTACGGATCCAAAATTTTTGGTATGTACATAATACTTTAATAATAATTTATTGTTTTTGTTATTTTATTTAAGCTTTTTTTAATAATTTCTTTCAAATAGTCGCACTAACATATATATTGTATGTTTAACAGAAGAAATCTGCTGCTGGCAAGAAAGCTCGGGACTCAAAGACACTTCTCCACCATTCTGGTTCGAAGCCCTTTTCGTATAGGGTTGAGGCATGACGTGAGGTAAAAGTATATTAATTTTGAAATTTTATACAATTTATTTTTTATTATTGATTAATAAATTTTTCTTAATGTTTTTTTTTTCTTTAGGAGGGTTCTAAGTTCCCACAGATTGACCTGTTCAAGCAGGTTTACGTTCATCCCAACAATGAGAACAGTGACCAGCTTTATGTAAGTATATGTAATTGTTATTTTTCTTATTTTTATGAATCGTTCAAATATTATTTATATTTTGTTATTAAACATTATATGTTTTTTCTTTATTATTACAGGGTGATATGGTGGAAAAGAGCACTGTTATTCTCCAAGAAGCAACATCGCAGCTTCCCTCGGAGACCCCGATTGAGGACATCATTGTACCCAAGGATGCAGATGTTCAGATCGTGACTGAGGTCCTGGATCAGAAGTTCGGTCGTCGTCATGGTAAGGTTGTTCGGTGTACGGGGAAGGCGAGGGTTCGTGAAACGGGTGCCTCTTCTTCCAGATTGTCCACAGGAGAGGTCAATTCCTTGAAGGAGGAAGTGACAACCCTAAGAGGTCAGGTTGCGGCCCAGGGCGAGAGGATGAATATGATTCTTCAGGCCTTAGGGATGTCCGGCCTCCAAATCCCGACGATGCCAGCACCTAATGTTGCTCCACCTTCGACTTCCCAGCCATTTCGCCCAGACGATACCGAGTAGCATGATGTATTAAACTTAGAAGACTTGTAGTTTTTTATTTTTTTTGTTCGGACAAACGTACATTTTCATATATTCTGTAATTAATTACTTTTTCTTGGTTTATTAATTATTGTTTAGCATTTAATTATAATATTCAATAATTTAATTATAATATTTATTAAAAATTAAATAAAAAAATATAAATGACACAAAAAAAAAAAAAAAAACTTTGCGCGACGCAGGACCTCCCTACGTCGCGCAAACCCTTCCTTCACTGCCTTCGCGCGACGGTTCTTGCGCGACGAAGGTTTGTTTCGCTAATTTTTGGGCGACGTATTTTTTACTTTGCGCGACGAAGGTCCTACGTCGCGCAAAGTCTTTTTTGTACTAGTGATTGACTGATAATAAACGAATGGGAGAGAGAGAGAGAGAGAGAGAGAGAGAGAGAGAGAGAGAGAGAGAGAGAGCCGCGACGAAGGTCCTACGTCGCGCAAAGTCTTTTTTGTACTAGTGTATAATTGACTGATAATAAACGAATGAGAGAGAGAGAGAGAGAGAGAGAGAGAGAGAGAGAGAGAGAGAGAGCTAGAGAATGAGAGAGATTTTAAACCATGGAGAAAAGGGCCATGCTTCAGTAGGTGGTTTGATTTCAACTTTGATGAGCTCTCTCCAAAAAAAAACTCAGTGCATGGTTTCTATAGTTTCACAATTTAGTTTAGTGAAACAAAAAAAGAAATATTATTGATTGGTAACCCTATTATAAAATAATTGCAAGGACAATTATATTGCGTAGATTATGAATTTGTCAATTTTTTCGTAGTCCTAACTTGAAATGAACTTTTGTTTGCAAATTTAGGATTTGTATTTTCTAAATGGGTGTAGAGAAAAATTAATAAATTGAATTAAGTTTGTGAGGATAGTTTAGGTAGTTAATTTGGGTTTAAAAAGATATTGGTAGTTTAATTAAAAGTAATATGGGTGAAAAAAGTAAATTGGATGTAAAAAGAGGTTACATAGGTTCAAATAAAACTTGGGCATTCATTTGGGCATTCCCTTTTTGTTACAATACCATTAATACAAGTGTTTTTTTCTTCTTTCATATTACTTTGATATAGCTGATGCTAAGAACAAAAGGTTATACCCCAAAAGAGCAACATATGTATTTCAAAGTCGATTAACCATTGGATCCCAAAAATTTCAGCTATTTGATGATCTTTTCACTTGGATGGTTTAAATAAATTTTGGTTTTGACTATGTAAACTAAGGAGGTAAAGTTGTACTGTTCGCACTTAGGTGTTATAACTTTAGGATCCAATCACTTATACTTTTTTTGGTTTTTTTGACAAACTATAAGTTTATTAGGTTAAATTGTTAGTTATTAGAAAGGAGGGAGATCGGTGGGATCGAACTAGCACTGTGGTGCATAGCGCCCTCTGCAATCCAACGAGATTTTGATTATAAGAAGAATGTGAGGATCAATATACCTATCAACTTTAAAGTAGGTCAAGATCTCATATTTGGGTCAGTGGCCTGCAACTGATCACGCTGATATTGTTCCAACTTAATCGCATGCATAGTAGTAATTTACCATATTCAAAATAGTAATATGTTTTGTCAAGTTTTTGATGTAGGATTGCATTTTTTGCAACATTCTCCCTCACGTCGAACCATGTCTTTAATGGGTCACACGTGTAACCAATTTCATATAGGTAACTTTTTTTGCAGAAGATTTGTCGTCAAGGTCAAGGTCTTGTTCACAATCAGAATGGTTGAGGTCATGGGAATACTCTCTGATACTATGTCAAGACCTCATAGTTGAGTCAGATGTCCACAACTAATCAAATCGATATAATCTCATTTCCAAAAGTAATCACACCAACACTATCTCAACTTAACCAAATGCAAAACCTAACAAATTTTAAATTTTATCATAAAATGCCTCGCTATTATTAATTTTGAAACCATTCATCTATAAGTAGTAATATATCATGTCACGTTTTTAATTGTAGAATTACATTATTCAACAAAAAATGTATAATTTACCTACTCCTATACTTATGCCGTTACTCATCAAACAATGTCAAATATATCATATATGGGTATGAAAGATGAAGATGGTAGATGTTTCTTTCTTGCACCTAAGCTATTAAATGGGGACATATATAAATTGTAGAACAGCCTCTTGCATGATTGCATCTTATCCAATCGACACAAACGAAACTAAATTATATTCATCATTTAATTCAAAAAGCAGAGAAATTTTTGGGGTGTCAGGAATACGATACGGTACACTAAATGTAATAATACAATTAATTGAAAACTTTAAAAAAAAAATTCCAATCAACAATCAATTGTATCATTACACTTAATGTACCGAAACGTGTACTCGGCACACTACAAAATCTCTCCAAAAAGCGTATACAAACACAACAACCACAACAACTTTATGGACGGCAAATTTGTTGAAATGCATTTAAGCAAGCTTTTATTTTGTCCATAAGAATTGAGATATCCAACTGCATCGATGTCGTGCCCTGCAACAACTCACACCTTATAATTTACAAATTTAATATATTATATTATCATTACGCATGAAATCCAAATCCAAACTCGAGCAGAAAGCTTATATTCAGTTTAATTGTAAATTTTCTATACATTTACGTACGTAGATATATATTTTTTCACACATGCATGCAGCTTGAGCATCATGAGAAGAAGATGGACGAACGTAAGCACAAAACATTTCAGCAGTTTTTTCATACAAGTTGAAGGGAACTTTCAATATATATTACGTACACATCTTTTTCCCATAACTGCAAATATATGCTAATAAGTCCACGAGCTCTCTCTCTCTAAGAATTACCACATCGCATATAAAATCTATTGATAAGCATGCATAAATTTGAATATATAAGCATTTATGTTTTCATATTGGTTGCAGTTGCACCACAAAATCTTATATTAAAAATTAATATAAGGCGTCAAAAAAGTTGGAAGGGAGGTAATATTGCTAATATTGAAACATATACTTACGGAATTAAAATGTGACACATATCTTGATTATCTTATTAAGTACACTAATTTGAAGAGAAATAACTTTTGCACATTTTTTCTTTCTTCATTTGCAATCTTGTTTATTTTTGGCATTTTTTTGGTTTTATTTTCGATTCAAAGACTAGAAATACACATATATTTGCATGAGAAAAAAAAACATGTGATATCATTTCCGGACCTATATAGAGCTCGTTTGGATGTGCTTTTAAAATTATTGAAAGCGCTTTTGGTGAAAATATTTTTTGAAACAATCCTTAATAAAAATTCTAGTAAATCCTTGAAAAGCACTTAAAGTGCTTATTGGAAGAAGCACATAACTAGTGCTTCTTGTAGAAAGCACTTAAAGTGCTTTTGGAACCCAAAAATATTTTATCTAAAAGCGCTTTCAGTCATTTTAAAAGCACATCCAAACGAACCAATATTTATGCAAACAATATCCAAAACCCAAATAAATCAAAGTTATAGAAATGTCATCATAATATCTTATAGTTTGTAAACATATATATACAATCCCTTCACTCACTATTGCATTTCTAGTTATAAAGATGGAAGCCCTGTGCCATGGAGGAGGCATTGTCCAAGCCCTAAACACTAGTGTACGGAAATGAAACTCAGACGTTGGTTCTTGCTCATGGGTTTCGTGCAGACCAGACAATTTGGCACTTCCTCATCCCATTTCTTGCATGCTACTTCAAGGTTGTGGTTTTTGACTGGGTTTAATCTCCAAATGTTGATCCCAAACTCTATGATCCCAAAACGTACTCGAACTTCAGTGCTTACGCAGAAGACCTGGTGTGCCTTCTTGATCATCTCAATGTTAAAAAAGGACTGTATATTTGGGTCACTCCATGACTGCCATGGTTGGATGCATCGCTTCTGTTCAAAGACCACAACTCTTCCAGCACCTTATCCTACTAAGTGGCTCTCCCAGGTCATCTCTCTCTCTCTCTCTCTCTCTCTCTCTCTCTCTCCACACATAAAAAGGATCAGTTACTAGTACGGATTCCGTTTTACTGTAGAAAAAATGATAGGAATAGGACCATGTATTCACCATATAGACCTCTTATATGTTTTATTGTTCCTCCTTTTTTGCTCCCGAGTACATTAAATTCACATCGTCCCATTTCTATTACAATGAAATGAAATCCCTGCTAAGAAGGGGCTCGCACATGTACACAATGATTGTAAACTACCGATGATTAAGTTTATTCTTACATGAATATAAATGCACAGTTCATATTCACAATTTCACAATCATAAGTATACAATAATGCAGTAAGTAGACAAAAAAAAAAACATTATACCATTACTTATACATATACGATCATCATTATTTTCTTGCCATTGTCTTTTGGACAGTTGAGTTCCTTTTGTACGCCGGACTGTACCAACCATGTACTAATCTCTCATAGTATATTGTCCCCGTCATATGTTATTCTAGTTACTTCAACATATATCTTTTTCCTTTTTTCAGTTAAATTCCTTGTATTAACCATATTATACACAAATAAGTCTCGCGTAATATGTGACTAGTAAACATGTTACAGGTAAACAATACCACATTGTGTCGACACCGGACACTTAGTTTTACGTTTATTTTGCTTTTAGGTACCTCAACACCACAGCATACACCGGAGGCTTCACCAGACCACAACTGGATGCGCTCTTCAACGAAATAGGGAACAACTTCACAAGTTGGGTTCCAAGTTTTGCCCCAACACCAATAGGTGTAAACGACACACGTGCGATCACCGAGTTCGAAAACAGTTTGGGAAGAATGAGCCCTAGGATTGCTGTAAGGGTAGCTAGAGTTGTGTTTCTGAGCGACCTCAGAAGAATTCTGCCACAAATTATTGTTCCTAGTAGCATAATCCAGTCCAGAAAAGATTTTATCGTTCCGAAATCGGTTGCATTTTACATGAAGAAGAAGCTTGGTGGTCCTGCAAAAGTCAAGATCATAAACACAGAAGGCCATTTTCCTCAGTTGACAGCTTACCTTCTGCTCTTAAAAGTTCTCAAAAAACTTGTTCACATCAAATAGATATGCATATATATTATGTATTTGGTTAAAAGCTTTGGCACTGCCTTAAAGCAAATTATTTTTTGGTTTTATGCGGGAGTACATTTTTTGTTGTAATTTGTTGCTTCACTAGAAATATACCATATTGTTTTTCTCTTTTACTACTGAAGTTGTAGGATAATGTTATTCATATACTCATTTTTACCTCTCACATACCTTTATTAATTTTGGTCATTGATCTTCTTCAATCCATTTGATGCGACGGTTGTAAATTAAAAGGAATGTGTGAGAAGTAAAAATGAGTGTGTAGATTGTAAATAGCCCATAAATCATAAAACCTAGTGCTAAAACATTGTTCATGCAGTGGAATAATGATTTTGCCCCCGATTTACTTTTCTTTTTTTCCTTTTTTTTTCAGCTCGCACAGTAAAATAACGGATTTGCCTATGTGGAACACGTGTGGTCATATGGTATAGCTAAAATAGGAGAAGATTGTGGTCCCATGTAGGTATACATATCATCACCACTACCAAATAATTCCTACTAATTATTTCCCTAACATGTAAGGAGGAGGAATTCAAACTCTAGTGCAAAAAGAGAAGAAGTACACTGCCCTGATCGATTAGCCCAACCCGTATCTGCCAAACCTACTTTTGATGAGTGAAGATACACAAAGCTACTTCGACTTTATTCTCTCAAGAATTAAGGGCTCATTTGGAACCGCTTTTAATGACTGAAGCATTTTTGCATAAATTGTTTTTGAATTCTAAAAGTACTAGAAGTGCTTCTTGTAAGCTGCAAGCAGCACTTTTGCATAAATTATTTTCACCAAAAGCGATTTCAGTCATTTTAAAAGCACATCCAAACGAGCTCATGTGCTTCTTGTAGGAAGCACTCAAGTGCTTCACTTGCATTTTAGTGAAAATGGCTTAGGGATCAAGCGCTTCACTTGCATTTTTACTATGAATTGACCCCCAAGACATTTTCACTAAAAGCACTTTCAGCCATTTTAAAGACACCTTCCAAACGAGACTTAAAACTCTCTATTATCCATTATTTTAGAAAAATTCCTCTCCGTTATTATAAAATAGCACTTCTACAGTCTACTTGTAAGCGTTTGCGAGAAACAGTTCTTACAAATTGCTACTGGATATTAGTTTCCGTGAACTTTCGAAAACCTCATCAGTTTTGTGAAAGATTCAACAAGGGAAATTTATTGCCTATTTAGTTTTCTCATTGAACCAAGGTTTTGAAAAAGATATGCATTTTATTATTAGAGTTACATCATCAACTTAGCAATTATCAATACAACAATAACAACAAAACCTTCTCTCACTAAATGAGTCAGTTATATGAAATCTCGAAAACTACTTAACCGAAGAATTCTATTAGTATTAACTTGGTAGTTAGCATTGCAAAAGATAATTGTCGGATATTGAATCTTCTCACCAAAAACAAAGGGGTGAAAACAAAAACACGGAAAAATTCACTAGAAAACTACTCAACCGAAGAATTCTATTAACTTGCAATTCTCGAAGGGTTACAATTGAGATCAAAACTCCGCCGCCCGTAGAAAAAATGATAAGTTTCAGTTTCAACAAAAAAAAAAAGAGCGCCAATATCTTTCCGACGGAAATCTTACGTAGTTGTCAGTTATTTCTTACAACCTTGGGACAATTGGTCTTCAAATTTCTAAATGCTTCATCCATGGTAGCCTTCTACATCCTGCCATGTAGCCTCCTCATTGAGCTGAAACGACATTGCAACAATGACGATAAATTGGCCATCCCCCATCTCTCGTATAAGCGGCCAACAGCAAATTTGGTTGACAATCTGAAGATTATGAACCAGGAAACTTTGTTCCTTCGTAGTAAGAGGAACAATTGATATCAAGCTACTGTATTCTCCACATACTCCATTGCCTTCCGTTTCACATACTCGATCTTTTCTTCATCGCCGCGTGACTTCTCGTACGCCAGATACTTTTTAAATAAGAACTGCAAATCCAGAAATGAAGCACCCGTATAAGCTCTAACAGGAGACAAAGGCAAAACATTCTCAGTTAAAGGGGCATATAATTGTACACACCTTCATCTTTTTTGCTGGGAGACTCAAACTAGTTGCCCTCTCAAATAGTGCATGAATCAGATCGCTATTTCCAAGTCGAATTTCCTGCCACAGTGGTACAAAAGAGCGTAAATTACTGCCTTGAATTTGACACAACAAATGAAATACTGAAATGCTAGAAAACGGGCATTTACTTGATCAAGGTAGACGCTCCACAAGTCTGTTCTCTTAGGGTTATTCCGCAAAATATTCTCAAACATGGATCGTCCTCTCTCGGGTTCTCCACATTTAAACTCAAGGATAGCTGTCTGGGAATTGAATTTGATAAGCTTATGCTTAGGAAGGACTTTCTCAGCACGACTGAGAACATCCTGAATCCCATCCTGCTGTCGCGTTAAGAGCAGCTTTACCCGCCTTAGCCAAACCTACAAGTCCATTCAGAATCAATATACTGTTTATACATCAAAAGAGCCTTCGAACCTTTACACACACGCGTATACCCAGATAGGAGAACAAAAATGTAGGAAATCACTACCTTGCAGGAAGTCTTGAACTTCTTTGTCATTTTATCAAGTAGCTCATCAGCCAACCTGTGTTGCTCAGTCCTTTCATACAGTCCTAAAAGTGCTAAATGAACCGTTTTGGAATCATTACACTGTACTGCTCTTTGAAAGACTTTCTTTACAGCTTCCTGAAGAAGAAAAAAAAAGCAGGTTAAAGGGCTTCATGTCCACATAAGAAAAACGAGGATTGCTTTTACTATTTTATTACCTCTGGAGGACTTGCGTATTTGTTTTCCAAATTGAAATAAGCCACCCAAACATTGAGCTTCTCCTTCTCAGTCTCTTTGTCCAACTTTATTGTTGCCAGAGCCCTTCACAGAGAAAAGAGAATCATTCAAGCTTAATTATGTAAACACGGATTATTATAAGCAGCACACATATATACACGCAGAGTGTCGCAGACACACACATTAAAGAACTAAGAGCAAAAGTTATAAGCACCAAATATACCAGGAGCTTTTGGTTCAGTTATAAGCAATGTATTAAAAGCGTGAGGCGTGGGCGAGGCGTCCGAGGGATAGCCCAGCCTAGGCATGAGGCATGAGGCAAAGCCTCACGGGACCTAAATTTTTTAATATATACACTGAGCATACACATATATTATATTTTAAAAATATAAAAATATAAAAAAAGATTATTAATCAATAATCACCCTAAGCGCACACATAAATATATATACACACATATATTATATTATATATATATATATATATATTAAATAGAGGATGAAAAGCACAATGAGCACACATAACAACGCACGCAGACAGCACACACATCCATTATATAAAATAAAAAAAATCAGAAAAAAAAAGGCAGAGAGACGATAGTGCAAGGAAGGGGTATGAGGCAGTTAAAACCCTAGCCAAATTTTGGGTTTGGGAGTAAAATATAAAAAATATAAAAATAAAAAAAAGCAGCCAAACAGAGATGCCTGGACGCCTTCCGCCCACTCCCTCAAAACAGAGGCGGCAACCCTCACGCCCAGCCTCAGAGGCTGCCTAGGCGCTCCTAGAGGCGAGCATTTTAAAACATTGTGCCTACAATAGTTCGTTCAAACAAGTTTAGCATCTATGACAATCTTATTTTACATAACTTCTTTTAAGCATACCAGAAACCTCTTGTTCCGTACCCGAAACACAGGTTTTCAAACCCTATAGCAAACTACATAACTAGATTAATTAACCAAATATCAGGTCAAGGAGCCTGCAATATTTATATGATTATTCCAGAAGCATGACCGTCCCATTTGCATATAAGCAATGCGTGTTTTTTGCTAAAGAGTACCTTTCAGCAATTGAGCGTGCCTTCTCAACATTAGATGCAGAGAGCACAAATTCCATATATTTTATCCAGACAAAACTGCTATTTGGAGAAGTTCTAACTAGTTTCTCATATTCCTCATCGGTTCTGGGTATATCATTTGCCAATAGTCTTTCCTCGGCAGACCTTATTTCGCGCTCCCTGAAAAAAATTGTTTCCAATTAGAACCAGAAGGGTAAGTGAGGAGTGTGTTGACAGCCTTAGAAAATAAGGAAAAGGGAAACACACAAATAAAAACCCAACCTCTCTTCCTTAGCTTTTTTCTTTGTCGGCTGCATTTTCTTTTCGTTGACAGTGTCTACATCAAGATGCTCTTTATCTTCACCGTCGAATTGGTCTATGTCATCAAGAGTGACGTCAAGCGGAGGAACAAAAGCTCTAGATTCTGCTTGTGCAAGAAACTGGGATTCTGCATTTTTACTATCGACGTCCATGTCCTGGGTAAAAAATGAATTGCTTTCGGGACATATGTCTGACATAGTAACATCCGTAAGAACATTCTCCACAATGGTTTCATCAGGATCTTGTTCTGAAGGCGTCTCAAGGTCATCATTGTCCATAATATAAACATCCTTCATCCCGAGAGAAACTCGGTGCCTTTCCTTGTCCACCTGATCAAAGAAGTTGAATAATTAACACTACAGTTGTCATGAATGCATAACACAGCCATAACATTATAGTTATTGAAATGTGTAAACAGAACAATTATTTATGACAACACACTTTTCTTCTGGGGAGCAAAACAATTTTTTATTTAAGGTAATGTGTAAACAGAAACACTGAACCAAAAACACAATGTGAAATTACCTCAGATAGAGGTAAAAGTATTTTCATATAAATGTTCTCAAAAGTTCAGTGTTATGCAGTTAATAAGATAAAAAAACAACTGTCCAAGAGTAGGAATTTTCACAACCATAATAGATAAACAATACCTTCAATACTTTTGCTGTCACCCTCTCTCCTGTTTTGTATTTAGTTTCAATATTGTCAAGTTTATCTTCTGAAAGCTCCGACACATGGCATAGTCCAACCTAAGCACAAAAGAAAAAAAACATGAAATCCTTTCAATGAAAAGAGGTACATGAATTATAAATGCATTCCCACATGTATAACAAAAGAGAGGAATTTATTACAAAGAACTTTGCTTTCTATTTTTAAATTTGCCAGTGTACACTGCTCATCAAAGGATGCTTAAACAGAAAATGGAATGATATCAAAATTCATATATGTAGTCATCGAGGAAAAACATTGGGTAAATGTTGCCAAACATAGAGACATATAAATAGATATAAAAAGTGAACTTTGCTTGATGTGACTCATCCATTACCAAGTTTGTGTTGTCAATCGTGATGAATAAACCATATGACTCCATCCTTTTTACCCTGCCAGAGATTATATCTCCAACACGCAAGCTATCCAAATTATCACTTCCAAATTGTGGCACACTGCTTGTGTTCAATGTCTTCAAGGTGACTTCAACTCGCTTTGATAATGGCTCCACAGATGAAACCCTGCACCATAGCTTCTTAGTAACCAGTGCACCACTGCATTGAATTCTACCAATAAGTGTTACTCTTTTTCAACATGGGAAAAAAAAAATTACTTGCCTGCCAGTTACAAGTTTTCCAACTGGGAATTCCTTTTCGAGATCTTGAACATATCCATCAGATAAATTGGAGACGAGAATTTTCGCATCAAGCTTCCGCGAAAGTAAAATAAAACACCCCTTTGGTATTACATTTTTAACATAACCCTATCATTCAAGAATAATCATGAGCCACATAAGACACTACGATATCCTAATTAAATCAGAGTACATAAAATAAAAATAAAAAACTTGCAAGTAAAGCTTTGAAAGAGAGAAAATCTTGAACACCTGAACCACCATGTTAGGATTAAGATCTTCGATCGTTTCCACACGTTTGGTTTGAGAATGCCTGAACAGAAAAAATATTACTGTTCAGTAGCAAAACAAAGCAAGAGCCAAAGCAAGCAACAAACAGTGAAAACCGAAGAAAGCCAATCTTAATTGCAAAATTTTTAACAGTGACAATGCAAAAGTAAAAGTATGTTAAGCATATCAAAGTAAAATGTTATTCACATTCCCAGTTTGTCATTCTGAACTCATCTGTGTATGTGTTGAAATAATTAAATATAGATTTTGTAGTGCAAGATGACAAACTAGAAGTGTGAACAGCAGCTGTCAAACAAAAACTAATAGAACATGTCGCGATTTTGTAGTACATGATAACTCATCGTGACTGAAATAATTTCCAAGATGCTTCAAAGAACGCCATCAGTGTGGCACATGTAAACTCACACTGTACCCTATTCATTATGTGCATTACATTGTTTACACGCATATCCTTCATCAAGAGAACGTACAGCAATAAAATTCTAGACTGCAAGCATACGAGAACATAAGGTTAAAAATAAGTATTTTGGACAATTCATGCTCCTGAGATGAATTAAATATGCAACTTATTAACACAATGAGCAACAACAGTTTTAATAAAAGTCCATTGCTTCTATGTTACTTTGGCGATGAAGGCCATGACTTACGTGTCATCCTGGGGTTCCACAAAATCTGGACGGAGCCCGCCAACTAAAGAAGCGCGCAAAGACAAATCAATGTGGAAAGTTCCCTTCACAGAGCGGATAAGTTCAAGGACCTTGCATTTGACAAATTGCCCTTCATGATATCCAGACAATGGGTCAGACTCCCATGAGTCGTAAAGTTCAGTATAATGGACCCTGCCATAAAGATGGGGTCCAATTTGCACAGTCATTCCACTAACACCTGGAAGTTTTTTAATTATTCTCCCACCTATAACACGTCCCTCGCGAATATGAGCAGTAACATTCTCATTCATAATGTTAATGTGTGAATCATCCATCTTTGGAACCCCATGATCAACAGTTTTATCAGAGATGGGAGAAAAAGGATGCAGAACCAGGCGCAATAGCTTTTTCTCCCTGTTAACACTTAAGACATAACCAGATACAGCATTTCCCAGGTGAAAGCGTTTCTGAAATTCTTTAAGTTCACTAGGCTCACAAGCACTGTCGAGAATAAAAAGCTGAGCCCTAACACTTCGAGATATTGTCAACCAGACCCATTCACCATCCACTTTATAAACATAACCAGAGACACATTGCCCGGTTGAGAAATCAAGATCTTCAGTTATAATCTTTTCCCCTATTTCACAGGAACCTGAAATGAAATTGCAAATTCAAAATAAGACAAATAACGATTGAGGAAGAAGTAGGTAAGATAAATGAAACAAGACTTAGCCAGAACACCATTAATTAAATAATTAAGAGTAGTCAAGCAATCTGAATGGACATAGAATTTCCAGAAGATAAAATGTCATGACCTAGAAGCTTCAACCAGATAAAAAGAACAAACCTATATAAAAATTTTAACCATTTCTTTTCAATTGATTGAATCTAACAAGTTTTGACATCACAGTTGCATTATGCTATCAAGTAATATCCATGAGATGATGACTACTAAACTTCAGCACAGCCAATTATGCTCATGGTGCTGTACATCACATAATGAAGGTATCCCAGGAATAAGTACAGCTAGAGCAGCTGAATATAATTGACAGTATCATAGAAGCTGAGGAAATTCCTCAAAACAAGAGTTGCTTAGGCTATGACCCAAGATTTTATACTCCACATTTAAGATACACATTTTCTTGTTTACTAAGAAGAGAATATAAACGTCCGTTAAAGAGGATGCTTGGAGTAGCATTGGTAAATTTAACAAACAATCAGATAGTGCAAGAAATCACAATCTAAAGAAACAGACCAGTGTCACAAAAAATTATTAGATGCAAGTTACCCGTTAGCATTGTAGATTTCAAGGAAAGATCCCACTGGTAGCTCTTTTTGTTGTTATCTGAATAATTAGTCTTGGCAACGATCTTTGCAGCCACTGTTTGCCCAATTCTGAAGTTATTAAATGGGTCTTCCAGAAACTCATCATTTAGCTGCACAAATGCGGATCAGGGAAGTAGTTGTATCAGACAACAATTAGGAACACTGAAATAACATGCATATGATGGGTGAATGCATACAAAATTACAAATTAAAATTAAAAAGGCTTAAATCAAAGAATTCATAAGATGTACCTCTGTAATGTGAACCCGCCCATGCAAGCCAATTCCAAATTTCAATCTTAGTTCAAGAGGCTTTATTTCTGTAATCTGGATGGTGACAGCAGGTGATGAGAGCAATAAATGAGTACACAATAGTCAAAAAGATATTGTGTGTTTATTTATAAATATGTAACAAATAAAAAAAACACCAGAGCTCATGATAACTCAATACAATTGAAGAACAGCAGCAAGTTGTAAACAAAATCATCAGAAACGGATATTACCTCTGCCTCAACCATAGATCCCACTTTATAGCTGGACTTCTTCTTTGCCCGTTTTGAACTGGATGTCTCGGACTCACTTATAGATTTAAGTAGTAAAAGCAACCTACCTGTTGTTGTAGGGCTTGGAAGAGCCATAACAGTGGCATCAACACTGCATTAAGAGAAACTATTATACATATTGCTGGCCTATTTCTTTAAGACAACAAGACCACAATCTTTCAAAGCCGTATGCGACAACAAACAGATTGAATATAGAACCGGAAAAAAAAAATGTCAGATAATCAAGACCATGATCACCTTTGTCCATTCAAAAACTGTTTCTGAGGAACTTTTTGAGTATTGTAGTCGGAGATTGATGCATATCCTACAGCATAATTATACTTGGGGATTGAAAGAACCTGTGATAAAGAATATAAAAATCATATAAATAAGAGGTTGAGAACATGTGTGCCAATCAAAATATAAGGTACAACTTATATTAACTACAAAACTTACCAGGTAATTCTCTTTCACAATCTCAACAATTGCATTTACTGTCTGATGTACCTCCAGGTCATCCAATGCTTCACTTTTTCGTTTCTGAAATCAATATTTAAAAAAAGTAGAGCATAACAAGAAAGCTAGAAGTTACAACAACGTAAAACGCAACAGAGAATGATGAAAATCTTCACTAGTGAGAAATAAGTTTTTTAAGAAAGACTACTCTCAGATTCACTACTAAGTCGCACATCAAAATAGAAAATTCAAAGATATACAAGGAATGCATTTAACCTTCTTATGACTTTTCTTGTCAGAACTTTCTTTGAATTTATTAGTGAACTCTTGTTTCATCGATAAATCAACAAGGTGCTCCGCCTTGGCAACGTCAAGTACAACTGCATGAACGCTGGAGCCTGTTTCTACAACGGTCCCACCTACTGCAGAGATTACAATGGAAAAAAAAAAGGAATTTTATTACTGTCTGAAAGAAATTAAGAAAACAAATAATTGACCAAACCATCAGTGAAATAACTTACATTGGTAGTGTGTGATGAAACCAAAGACGTCATTATATTTCTCAAAGTTGACAACAACTCCAACATCCTTTACCTCCTGTACTTTACCCTCAACAACACTGCCAATTGTAAATCCTTCTGACCAATTTGACTTGGATTCTTTTGAGTTTAACAGTTGCAGCGTAGCAATCTGCACCAAAAGGAGCACTTTCAAGGGTTAGAACTATAATAAAACAATATAGACAGAAAATCTTAATAGAGCACTCTGCAATGTAATTTAACAATTACGTACTATGGAATACATATAAAACAACATATAAAAATTAACATAGGAATATAATCAATTAAAGAAGATAACTCGAGAACAAACAGCAATTAAACCAACTCAAGACAACTCAATTTAGAACGGTGCCGATGTTCATTACCTTCTCCTCCAACATAAAGTACTCCTGAATAAAGGACACATCTGTTGAAGAGCAAGATGACTGCTTCAACGACAGTGTTATTCGACCTGATTCGCTACTGACCTGGGGAGGAAATAAGTAGTTAAAGGATCTGATTGCCACTTACTAGTCTCATAGCAAATATAAATTTAAAAAATTTGTCTTAAACAGTTCACCAACATTTAGTATATTACTGCGAACAGATTGTCCAATGAAATAGGTTTCTGAAAGATCAACTTTAGGGTCATCCATTGCCTACAAAATGAAGAGAAAAAAAATTATTGGATTCAGATGTAACAGAGGTAGAGGGGGAAGAATATGGAAAACTTGAAGGGGAAGAAATGAACCTTATGCCTGGGGGAGAAACCAGTCAAACGCCCAAGAAAGCGAACAAAACACCCAGTTTCAATTAAGTTACAAATGTAGCCCTAGTTCAATCAAACAGCAAAAATTGTCACTTGTAAGTACTAAGCAATCATTTTAACTAATAAACAACCATATATAACTTGAATAAAGTGTTCCCACAAAAGAATAGCATTCCATACACATCGAAAACTTCAGGGTGCTTACATGTACTAGCGAGTTAGGATGAACTTGACTGAGTTCTGAGGGAAGCTGCTGAAGTGAATTAATCAAAGAATATTTTGCAGAAAGGATCAAATTGTTCCCTTCAATGTCTACATCAATCCAAGACAAAATTTCAAGATTAAAAGTTATCAAAGATGATACAGATTTCATCCAACTGTAAGAAATTTAAAATTGCATTGAGAATACCAAATTGAAATAGCCAAAGAGAAAATTGTCAAAACCAATAAGAGACCGCAGAATAATAAATGAATACAATTTTAAATTAGACACTCCAAGATCAGATATGTAAGAAAGAAAAGAACTATAGGAAAAGATATGATGCTGGAGATAAAGGATCCCCAATCAATTGGAACATGAAAAAGGTTACGAACTAATTAATAATACAAAAAAAAGATTTCATACAGAGAACAAATGCGTCAAACATAAAAACTTCTAAGAAAATTCGACCTCTATTTAACATTTCCCATAGATTCTTCCATTAAATCCAATATGTCCTTTTTAAGTCCACATGGATCCACCCTTTTCACTGTTCTCTTACTATTGTTTTGTTTGTCCATGAAATATTTTAGGGAAAGGTAAAAGAACAAATTTCAAAATACTTTCTCTAATTGTCGGTTTAATAAGTAAAAAAATAAAAACAAAGAGAGAGAGAGAGAGAGAGAGAGAGAGAGAGAGATCAATAGTCAATAGGGGTGATGAAGTTCTCATACCTAGCACCAGCAATTGATCAAATTCATATCCAGGCTTCAAAACTGACCTCATCAAAGCAGCAAGCCCTGCATAGCAAGAGATAGAATGAGAGCACCAAACAAGAGACCAAAATAATCAACATCAATGCAAATAAATATATACCGTGGTGATCTGACAAGTGATCAGTAAAAATTGTTCCCATCGAGTAACCTTTTCCATTAACATAAACAGCACTGGGGGTTACTCGATCAACAACTCCAGAAACAAGGCAACCCAACTTGGCTACATCATCCTCAGAAACCCTGTCAATTCAAATCCAATCATATCAGCAGAACAAATATTCAGGCTTGTCTTCTTCTTCCTTGGTAATTGAAACTCAAACTTAATGCCCTGGTATTAAAAATTTGAAAACATAACCCACTATATAAATCTAAATCATTAAAGCCATCAGGGATCTAACTACAGCATACAGCTTAATGGAAATACTTTTAACATTTCAGAGGCATGGATACATTGAAGCATTTTAGTTTTTAACATTTTTCTGAAAATGGACAATACATTAGGGCATTTGTGTTCACTCCCAAAAGTAAAACCAAGCAAAAGTCACAAATAAGTGCATAAAGTTGAAAAATAAAGTCATAGCATAAGGAAACAAACCTTGCAGGCCTTATTACGAAGCTAAGTTTGATCCGCCTTGATGTAGGATTGGAATTGATAACTCTACATTTGACAACTTGCCCAACATGATACATTGAACTTGGGTCAGATCCTGGTTCCAATCCGAGTTCAGATCTGGTTTCAAATAAGAACAAGTAATCAATAACAAACAAATGTGAGTACAATTAAAAATAAAAATAAAAACAAAACATACCACACAAACAAAAACCAAATAGTTAATGTTCTGCATAAATAAACAGACAATTTTAATGAATTGGTGTATTTAACAATGTGTCACTTCCAAGACTTCTAAGAACATTAATTGAATAAATAGAAACGGAGAATAAAGATATGCATACTGCACCTTACTTTGACATCTTCGTGTCAAATAAATGATATCTTACTTCCAATCAATAGCCAAGAGGAAAATCCCCTTACTTTGGCTATGTCCATATTTAAACTGAAGGAAAAACTTACAACAATTGGAAGACATTCATTTAGAATGTTCATATATGAACTAGAAACCTTTCCATAGATTGTATATATGCAATACATTCATCTCCATTGTCAAACAAATATGAGTAATTCTGATCACTGATCATACAGTCTCTTCTGTAGACTAAAGATACAAGAAATACAACTTTCTTTTACTTAGCCTTTCCCTGTATTAAGGTGCATATGCCTTCAGGTACAGTTTAAATGCTCAATTAAATCATGTCGAGCAAGTGCCTGAACTTCAACACCAAAGAAAAATACTAGCCTTCCATTGGTTGAGCCTTAAATTTAAGCTGGTCTTAGCAACGAGTACATTGCCAACAAACATATACAACGAAACATCTATGCTGAGGAAATGAATCATCTATAGTAAGAAATCCACCAACAAGACGGGAAAACAACACATGCAAGTAAGATTAACACTGCAAAATTAAGAAGACGTATTCCATATACCAAAATATAGAGTATAGAATAACATTCATTATGATCATCATTCAAGTAAAGAGATTATTTAGATTGCAAGCTAAGTGGTCACTGGTCAGGGCCTTACCTTGGAGCAAATCCTTGGACTCCATTGTAAAAATGGACAAAGCATCCATGTTCTTCAATCTTTCTTATCCACCCATGGGTGATTAATCCGTCAGCAGCCTCAGCATATGAACTAACAATCCCATGTTTCGATTTCACCTGTAAATCAGCCAGATGAATACTATTTGTAGAAGATTGAAAGATAATATGCCAACCAAAGGAAAATTATAGAACAATCAAAACTTAAAACAAAAATATTACATACAAGTGTTTTCTTGTGTGTAACAGTTATTCTCTTGGACTTGCAACCAAGCACACGGAACAGAAGTTCAGCTCCAATCTGCAGAGTGACATGGGAAATGGAATGAAAAGATTCAAAATTAAATTCCAGACGACGATTATCACTATAATATCATTGACGTGTAAAAATAGAATCCATAGGAGAGTCCAGTGAACATATATCATGGCCGAAAAGAGTACACGTATAAGATACCTTAAATTTTTTTCCAGGCTTTGCAATTTCAAATTCAGACATATGAGTAAGAGGGCAAAGTGCCTTCACACCACCAGAAAATTGCACGATAGCACCAAAGCTGTCCACAGCTATGATTTTACCTCTCACCACCATCCCAGGCTTGACATCAGAATGAGTAAAGACTGTCCCTTCCATAGCGCTGGCCTGCTTCACAGAAATCCAATTAGACATACTTGTAAATCAGTAAGGGCAACACCTAAACATGGAATAACCAGCATCGTCTTAATGGGAGAGAGTAAATCCTGAATTTTTCTAGACGGTGAAACATAAGTTCCAAGGAAGGTATAAATCAAGCTAGGGTATGAAATGATACAGAAAGAGAGCTATCTGCATATGTTCAGTTAGAAAAAGGCCCGATTTGGTTGCTTCAGAAGACACAAGGATATCCACAATATATAGCTCAAAAAAATTTGCACAACACAGAACACAAAGAACCTTAACATAACAATAAAAGGCTCCATCAGTGAACAAGAACAGGAACAGGGTTACCACCACCAGTGACATTTACAATTAAAATACAGAAAAAATTTCTAGCATCTAAGAAAATATTTATTAACTGTGGAAATGGAAGAATACAATTTCTAGTTTTGTGGAGGTGCAAACAAAATGAGGTAAACTAGATAACTGGTTCATCAAATCTGACTCAAACAAACAAGATGAGGCTCTAACTCAACCTAATATTCCAACCAAATCAGAAATATTCTAATTGCAACACTACTTGGTAAATACAAGATACTGAAAATAAGAAATTACTCAGTTCAGTTGTTCTTTCCTGAATAATCCACTTTTATATGTTAAACTTGAAGAGAAGTTGGCACATAAGAAACTAGCTGACAATTATATTAACCACTTGTCCCTGGGATCCTAAGCATTGCACAAGGCTGTAGAGATTGTTCCTATTTGGTCTATCAATCCAAAAAGTCATCCTTGGATCGATGGTGGACAACTCAAATATGTTTATCAAGATAAGTTTATTTGAAAGTGAGATGACACCGTCCTCTCATGCAGATCCGTCTTTAGTTGCCCATACAACTCGAGATCAATCTTCAGATTGGGCTAATATCATCATATGGCTAAATGAGTTCTAGATTCAACATTTTATGGAATAGCATACCAAAGTTTGCAAAACATGTTTTTGATACATGTTAGATGCCACTTAGGCTCAGGCTTCTTCAGCACAATAGCCTAAACTTCAAAGTTCATGTCAAAGTCGTTTAGTAAATGATCATTCCAAGAGAGGGTAATATGGGCATTTAGGCAAAAGCTTTGCAGCTCCCTTTCTACAGTACACTACGCCACAAGGTGTAATATCAAACAAGTGTATGTCACCAGAAGCAAGGTTGAACATATAAACATCACCTTCAAAGTCCCTGTCGCAAGCCCTTCCAGGTGTCTAAAACCAAGAATTCTGACACGAACACGACTACCTAGCTTGAACTTTTTTTCAAGCTTTCGAGCATCCTCTTCAGCCACATCAGATATCTATAATTAAGACAATAAATAAAAAAAAAGATTCATCATCTATATGATAACAAATATGTAAGCAAAAGTAGCCTCACAATTAAAGCCACAGAATGAACGTACACTAACGTATGCCGGAGTTGAAACCGGGGTAGATGGTATTTCAAGCAGAAGGCCCAATCCTTTGTCGACCCTAACCACTTTTGAGTCATCACATATGTCTCCGATTTTAACAAGCTACACATTAAAGCAAATGATGTTAGTCTCAAGAAGGGTGGTTGTTGTTCTCTTTCCCAATGGCCTTCTGGACTAGTTTTTGACAAAAAAGCCTCCACAAGCAGTTATAAGATGGGCACAATAGTGGCAGAGAAAAAAGAGAGAGCATGGGAGAGGAGGTGAAGAGAATAAAAGGAGAATGTCTGAATATTCTAAACACTTGTTAAATTTAATCTTCTTATTCTCTCAACACTGTGTGTACCAAAGAAAAAAAAAACTATGGATGTTTTCCAGGAAAAAATTCCATGCAGTGGTGATACTTCTCTGTTTTGATTGCAGTCCACAATGTTGATAGTTGCTCAACAAAAGCTCCATAGATTGAAGGAAAAAAATTAATAGTAAATTAGAAGAACATAATCCAATTGATTCTTAGTTGAGAAATTGCCTTGGTGTCCTCCCATTGCATTGCAAAGTAAGAAGGGTGTTTTCCTAAAGTATTTGAGTTTGAAGTATTTTTCTCTAGACGTAATCTCATCAAGGGCATAAATGTGAAAAGCCCAAAGTTTAAATTCATATGGGATGACCAAAGATATCTCCATGGCTATTTTTAAACGAAAAACAAAGCATAATAACAGTTGTTCTATAACAATCCTAATTTTGATAATGAACAACGACTGGAGCATCAATTTATGGAAGAAACAAATCATTCTACAAACAGACTAAAAGGGACCCCAGCTGAGCATCTGCTTGCAACAACACAAGTGAAACCCTAAACATGTGCCCACATATGGTAATATGGACCAGGAATGACTCATCAATCCTAAATTTAAGTATACAGAGTCAAATCTTGCTCACAAATAGGTTATAGGACTACAGACTACAGCTGCACAACACACAATAATACAAAATTAAAAAGGAAAGATAAAACTTCTGAGTCCAAAATTTTATCTCAGAGCATAAAGTGCAAGACATTAGAGATTTATGAATGCAAAATAACTTACTGAAGGAGGAGCCTTGTTACGGACAAGATGTGGATTCAGTGTCAAACCAACAGCTCTAGTTGAAGGATCAATAAACAATATTCGAGCATTAACCTAAAACAAAATAGTATAAACACATTTACAAATAATTAGAAACACGCAACTCAAAGGAAATGAAGTAACAAACGAGACCCCAGAGTACTCAATCAAACCAAAATTAATTGGATAAGAGGAGTCGTTAAATAACTTACTAAAAACCACTAGATCAACAATATTTAGAACATTATGCGTGCAAAAAAAATAACCATAAGATGTAAAATCATCACACAGTACTCAGATCTACATCCTTTTTTATAAAACTTAATCAAGGAGGAAAAAATTAGACGGATGACTTACAGAAATATTGTAACATAGAGATGAAAGAAATAATACAAGGAGAGGACACACAGTTGACTAGAGGGCTAACACACTAATCCAACAAGATCATGATCTAGAACTTGCAACAGACATGAACATTGTGATATTTCCTTTTTGCGGTTTTAATGTTGTACTATAGCCAAACCAGATAAGACCAATGAAAAACAGAAGGCAGCTTCGTTTTTTGGGCGAACCGAAATCAAGCACCATGCTAAGGAGTTGTCACAGACCATGCATCAGATGTAAATAAATAAATAAATATACATATGCTGTCCACTGTTAATACACATACAAATTATATTCATGTTTCCATTTGCCATTACACCATTGGCGGCACTAAGTAAGAATTATTCAGATGAATTGACTGTGCATTTTAACACTTGCCTTCTTGTGTTGATTGTACTCCTCCTTCCAGTTTATGGTAGGGCAACTATTTTGCAGATGGAATAAATCAACCTGCAAATTTGAAATGAAGAAATATATATATAAACAACAACAACAACAACAAAGCCTTTTCCCACTAAGTGGGGTCGGCTATATGAATCCTAGAACGCCATTGCGCTCGGTTTTGTGTCATGCCCTCCGTTAGATCCAAGTACTCTAAGTCTTTTCTTAGAGTCTCTTCCAAAGTTTTCCTAGGTCTTCCTCTACCCCTTCGGCCCTGAACCTCTGTCCCGTAGTCACATCTTCGAACCGGAGCGTCAGTCGGCCTTCTTTGCACATGTCCAAATCACCAGAGCCGATTTTCTCTCATCTTTCCTACAATTTCGGCTACTCCTACTTTACCTCGGATATCCTCATTCCCAATCTTATCCTTTCTCGTGTGCCCACACATCCCACGAAGCATCCTCATCTCCGCTACACCCATTTTGTGTACGTGTTGATGCTTCACCTCCCAACATTCTCTGCCATACAACATCGCTGGCCTTATTGCCGTCCTATAAAATTTTTCCTTGAGCTTCAGTGGCCTACGACGGTCACACAACACGCCGGATGCACTCTTTCCATCCAGCTCGTATTCTATGGTTGAGATCTCCATCTAATTCTCCGTTCTCTTGCAAGATAGATCCTAGGTAACGAAAACGGTCGCTTTTTGTGATCTTCACTAGATTGCTCCGGTCATTAGTGTGGATAAATATATAAATGGATAGAGATAGGAAAGCAAACACAAGATGTACGTGGTTCACCCAGATTGGCTACGTCCACGGAATAGAAGAGTTCTCATTAATTGTGAAGGGTTTACACAAGTACATAGGTTCAAGCTCTCCTTTAGTGAGTACGAGTGAATGATTTAGTACAAATGACATTAGGAAATATTGTGGGAGAATGATCTCGTAATCACGAAACTTCTAAGTATCGGAGTGTGGTGTCGTCTTGACTTGCCTTATCTGTCTCATAGGTAGATGTGGCATCTTCTCTGGAAGTACTCTTCCTCCATCCAGGGGTGATATCTTTAACTGGTGGAGATGCACAAGGTAATGTATCAATTTCACTTGAAGCTTACTTGTAGTTTCAGGCTTGGTCAAGCGCGATACAAACCATGTAGTAGGAGTCCCCCAAGTCGCCGAGCTAGGGGGTCTGCTGAAAGAGGTGACAGACAAGGTAAGCAATCAGAGCTCCGACTGATTGTTCACCTTCTCCCCATCTTGCAGCAGCATGAAGGATAAAGAGAAGAAAAATGAGAAGAGATGATATGAGATACTTTTGCTTTTGAAGAAGTAACTTTCCACAGGCTTATTCTTGAACTGAGCTGGAGGGTTTTCTGGTTTCCTCCAGAGTATAAGGCCGACTGAAGAATTTGAGGGTCAAAACAAGTCCATCAAATCTAGAGTACGTTCCACCCTGCTGATATGAGATACTTTTGCTTTTGACAGAGTAATGGATGTATCGGCACGTGTGCTGTTACGCTTGTCTCCACATGCTTCCTTGTATCCTTCGCACTTGCCCTATCTGTTCCTCAAGCAGATGCGGAATCTTCCCTGGAAACATAAGATGATGAAGATGAGTACTCGAGAGCAATGCCAGGTAAGTAATCAGGTAAGGGGTTCCAGGCAGTCAGTTCCTGGCTGGAAGCTTGATTCCAAGTGCTGACTGATTGCTCTCTTTCTCCTTGTCTTGCAGGTAAAAACAAGGCCAAAAGAAAAAACAGGGAAAAAGCATGATATGGGATACTCTTGCTTTTAACCCTGATGATATGAGATATTCTTGCTCTAGTATAGCTTGTTTGCAGAGGTATTATCGGGGGGAAAGAAAGCTGAATATTTCGAAAGGCTTTGTTGGGAGTGCCCTCTCAGATATGATGAAGGGTTGAGCATTTTTGCAGGTCTGCCTGTCCGTTGGGGATGGAGGTCGACATATATAGGAGTCTCCCTAACAACAAGTAGTAATGCTATTCCTTTACCCTGCTTGGTCATAGCACGGTAGTGGGAGCTGCCAGTTTCACATGTTTTAACTCTGTCAGAGCACTTTGAAAAAGTGGTCTGTGGTGTCTGGCTCTCGAGATTCGGAGAACGATGCCTCTTCGATTTTTGAGAAAGCAATCATGCTGGGGGTCTGACTCTCGAGATTCGGAGAGCAGTGTCTCTTCGATTTTTGAGAAAGTAATCATGTTGGGAGTCTGGCTCTCGAGATTCGGAAGGCGGTGCCTCTTCGATTTTGGAGCAAGCAATCTTGTTGGGAGTGTTGTCTCGAATGTGAGTAAAGGTTGGACATGTTTGCTAGTCTACCTTGCCACGAAGCACAAAGGTTGACACACAGGGACTTTCCAATTATCCAGCAATGGTACTGTTCCTTTACCCTCTCTTCGATTTTGAGAAAGTAGTCATGTTGGGAGTCTGGCTCTCGAGATTCGGAGGACGGTGCCTCTTCGATTTTGGAGCAAGCAATCTTGTTGGGACTGTTTTCTCGAATGTGAGTAAAGGTTGGGCATGTTTGCTAGTCTACCTTGCCACGAAGCACAGAGGTTGACACACAGGGACTTTCCAATTATCCAGCAGTGGTACTGTTCCTTTACCCTTGTGGGTAATAATATGGTAGCTAGACCTTCAAAATTTATGTGTCTAAACTTTGTTAGTGCTGTTTCTTTGCTATTCTTTTACCTTTCTTGGTCAGAGCGATGTAGTGGGAGCTGCAAGCTTCACGTGCTCAACTTTGGCAGAGAACTTTGGCAAAGTGATCTGTGGTACCCATGAGTTATTGTTGCGTGTGGGAAGTGGGTGATTGAACAGTAAGATTCATGTGCTTTCTACTTCACCAGAAGTCTTCGACAGAATGCCCATAATTTCTGCAAAGCTGAGTGTGCGTGTGACAGGTGCTGACAAGGCTAGAAAAGTAGATGCCTCTTCGATTTCTGAGATCGGCCCTCGTGGTCTCTGAGCAGCCCAGCTTTTGAGAAAGCGAGCGCCTCTTCGATTGATTCGGAGAACGGTGCCTCACCGATTTTTGAGAAAGCAATCATGCTGGGGGTCTGGCTCTCGAGATTCGGGGAGCAGTGTCTCTTCGATTTTTGAGAAAGTAATCATGTTGGGAGAGTGGCTCTCGAGATTCGGAAGGCGGTGCCTCTTCGATTTTGGAGCAAGCAATCTTGTTGGGAGTGTTTTCTCGAATGTGAGTAAAGGTTGGGCATGTTTGCTAGTCTACCTTGCCACGAAGCACAGAGGTTGACACACAGGGACTTTCCAATTATCCAGCAATGGTACTGTTCCTTTACCCTCTCTTCGATTTTTAAGAAAGTAGTTATGTTGGGAGTCTGGCTCTTTAGATTCGGAGGACGGTGCCTCTTCGATTTTGGAGCAAGCAATCTTATTGGGAGTGTTTTCTCGAATGTGAGTAAAGGTTGGGCATGTTTGCTAGTCTACCTTGCCACGAAGCACAGAGGTTGACATACATGGACTTTCCAATTATCCAGCAGTGGTACTGTTCCTTTACCCTTGTGGGTAATAATATGGTAGCTAGACCTTCAAAATTTATGGGTCTAAACTTTGTTAGTGCTGTTTCTTTGCTATTCTTTTACCCTTCTTGGTCAGAGCGATGTAGTGGGAGCTGCAAGCTTCATGTGCTCAACTTTGGCAGAGAACTTTGGCAAAGTTATCTGTGGTACCCATGAGCTATTGTTGCGTGTGGGAAGTGGGTGATTGAACAGTAAGATTCATGTGTTTTCTACTTCCCCAGAAGTCTTTGACAGAATGCCCATAATTTCCGCAAAGCTGAGTGTGCGTGTGACAGGTGCTGACAAGGCTGGAAAAGTAGGTGCCTCTTCGATTTCTGAGATCGGCCCTCGTGGTCTCTAGGGAGCCCAGCTTTTGAGAAAGCGAGCGCCTCTTCGATTTCTGAGATCGGCCTTCGTGGTCTTTGAGCAGCCCAACTTTTGAGAAAGCAAACGGCTCTTCGATTTCTGAGATCAACCCTCGTGATCTCTAAGCAGCCCAACTTTTGAGAAAGCAAACGCCTCTTCGATTTCTGAGCAGGCGCCTCTTTGATTTCTGAAGCTCCGTCGAGTGCAGATTTTTATAGAGGCTGGCATTAAGTTCCAAAGCACACTTGAATCTCCACCAGTAGAAGCTTCATTCTTGCACTTCTAAGATCTTGATTTGTCCGACCTCTTCTCTCTTCAACACCTTTGAAAATGTCTGGCCCCTCCGACCGTCGTTTTGACTTGAACCTTGTTGAAGAGGCAGCCCCGCCTTCTCCAGACAACATATGGCGCCCATCCTTCGTCTCCCCAACTGGTCCTCTTACCGTTGGGGATTCCGTGATGAAGAATGATATGACCGCTGCGGTGGTGGCCAGGAACCTTCTCACTCCCAAAGATAACAGACTACTTTCCAAACGGTCTGATGAGTTAGCTGTTAAGGATTCGCTGGCTCTCAGTGTTCAGTGTGCAGGTTCTGTGTCTAATATGGCCCAACGCCTATTTGCTCGAACCCGACAAGTTGAATCATTGGCGGCTGAAGTGATGAGTCTCAAACAGGAGATTAGAGGGCTCAAGCATGAGAATAAACAATTGCACCGGCTCGCACATGACTATGCTACAAACATGAAGAGGAAGCTTGACCAGATGAAGGAAACTGATGGTCAGGTTTTACTTGATCATCAGAGATTTGTGGGTTTGTTCCAAAGGCATTTATTGCCTTCGTCTTCTGGGGCTGTACCGCGTAATGAAGCTCCAAATGATCAACCTCTGATGCCTCCTCCTTCTAGGGTTCTGTCCAGTACTGAGGCTCCAAATGATCCCCCTCCGGTGCCTTCTCTTTCTGGGGCTCTACCGACTGCTGAGACTTCTCCTAAGCAACCTTTGTGAAGGCTCCCTCTTGTGTGTTTATTTTGACTCATGTATATGTACATATTTGTAGCTTATCGGGGATATCAATAAATAAGCTTTCCTTCATTTCAACGTATTGTGTTAAATACACCAAAGCCTTCTTCGCTAAGTTCTTTGAATTTTCTTTTGTTGAAGCTTGTATGTTGAAGCTTTCTGAGTGGAGCATGTAGGTTGGGGTAGTGTTCCCTTAATTTCCCGAGTGAGGAAAACTTCTTGGTTGGAGACTTGGAAAATCCAAGTCACTGACTTAAAATTTGTACACATAGTGACATAGCCTGCTGTCATCTTTTGCTCATATGATTCGTGTAAGCAACTCGTATAAAAGGAATACACAGATGAGAACTTACAGTTCCAGTAAAGTAAGTTAGAAATGATAACATAACCCCATTTTCAAGGGTCGATAGCACACGAGCATTAACCATCATGCCTGGAACGAGTAGATCAATTGAAATTCCCTTGAGATCCTTGGTCTGTATATGATTTCAGAAAGAAAGAACAAACATAAATAAGAAGGGAAAATGTGAAAATGAAACATAAAACACATGAGAGCATGGGGGGCATACCACACATTTTGACACAGTTTCTGGGTCAGAACTCAAATACACAACCTTGCGGATTTTATCAACACTTTTAACAGCACCTTGAAGTAGTTGCCCAGCTTTCAGTTGAATCTCCTTGGTGTCTGAAAAGACAACATAATGAAAAGCTAATAAATTTCTTATATTAAATCAATGTATTAAAAGCGTGAGGCATGAGCGAGGCATCTGAGGGATAGCCCAGCCTAGGCATGAGGTGAAGCCTCATGGGACCTAAATTTTTTAATATATACACTGAGCGTACACATATATTATATTAAAAAAAAAGATTAATCAATAATCACCCTAAGCACACACACATATTATAAATACATATATACACACATATATATACATATATTATATTATATATATAAAATAGAGGATGAAAAGCACAATAAGCACACATATAACAATGCACGCAAATGGCATACACATCCATTATTTGGGTTTGGGAGTTAAAACCCTACCCAAAATTTGGGTTTGGGAGTTTAAAAATAAATAAATAAATAAAAAATCGACTGAGGCGCGCCCTGAGGCGAGCCTTTTAATTAAATAGAAAAATCAGAAATTACACCTGCAGCATATGGCCAGTCAGAATTTATCCCCAAACAAGTGAGAACAAAGAAATGAAATTTATAATAATAATAGGTAAATAGAACAAACCACATAAAACCTCAACTGTGAATTTCAGACATGAAACAAATACAGATTCTTGCAATTATATTCTGTGTGGAGTATTACAAGATAACCATTTAATTATTTATCCAAGATCCTCTAAGAAACCGAAAAATTAGGAACACAGAAACAAGCAAATGTAACCTCATGTATTGTCAATTCAATTAGCCATCATGTGACCCTCAAAAAATACTTCAGAATCTTATGCTAAAGTTTAGGATGTTGCATGTGAAAGTTCACTCCATTTACTCTTCACTGGTACAGAAGACCAAGAGTTATGACATAACATTTTACAAACATCAGAATATGGTATACTACAGCAATAACAGAAGAGCCGTGTCCCACCCACCTATTCCTCAGAAATATTACATTTAACTTCCATGTTTTTCCTAATGACCTCTGTCCATCTTATTTTTGTTTTCTTGTTTATATAATCACCCTAACTATTCTATTCATCTTCACTTCTTTTTCTTTTTCAACAAGAAGAAAATATTTTTATTGATTAGAGTAGAATCCCACACAGAATAATGAAAGCATTATATTAATGATAAAAAGATTTTGAGCCTCTGCACCCATTGCCTATTGATTTTGGGCTGAACCTCCTTTCGGTAGTTATGAACTGTTATGCACTTAATCAGCACCCACAAGCAGCCTATACTTGTTTATGTTTACTCTTGCTACAAAAGTGCTCTTAACTTCTAATCAATTACATGACATTTCAAAAAGTAAATAATCATACAACATAAAAGTAAATATTTATATTTCTACAACTAATTCGATAGTTATGAACTGTCATGTACTTAATCAGCACCCATAAGCAGCCTAGACTTGCTTATTTTTACTCTTACCACAAGGTGTTCTTAACTTCTAAAGTTCTAATCAATTACATGACATTTGCAAAATGTCAATAATCATACCACATAAACGTAAATATTATATTTCTACAAATACAGGTCCTCACATAGATGTTTCTCAACCTTTAGATCAAATACGGACAGCTTAGGCGCACCATCGTAACTGATCTAATAGCAGGAAATATGATCTCACTTCAGGATCTTATTTAAGGACCTTCTGAGAGAATAATGAGTAGGTTTAAATTTATATAGGGCTAGAAAGAGTAAAGAAGAAGGTACTAAAAGTAATTGGTACACATAAACGGGTAAACCTATACATGTGGACTTACCAGATTCACTCTTTTTTGGCAAAAATCCCGTAAATGAAGATAAACCAAAATGGAGAATATAACCATGGTCTTCAATGCTTTTAACATATGCAGTAAGGACCTGAAATTAAAAAATAACAAAGAAAAAATTTAACATGGTACAGAATAAAATAAATAAATAATTAGAAAAGATCAGGTCTGCTTTATCAGCCAAACAGAGAGATTAGCAGCATTCAACTTTAAAAGCAGTGATGCCTTCCAAAGGCACAGCTGAACTGGCCTCATTTCAAATAAACAAATGGAACAGTCACCATAATAGATTGCTAGTCTGGGTTCATGTGGTTGCCCTTGCTGCATATTTCTACAATGCTTCATGTTGAAAACTGATATCTAATATAACCAATAATGTCTTTCTTTCTACTAGAGATGTATCAGCTATCTTCGTTATCTTATTACATCATATCAAACTATGAAATTCATATTATGATTCAGAAGCTTTCAAACTATTTATCAAAAGCAAAAGCTGGATGTAAGAAGAAATGAAAATGAAAAACTAGGTATGAAAATGAAAAACTATGTGATCAGATTATCTTACCATGCCTTCTTGAACAGACTCCAAAGTGAAGCCCTTGTACAACGAAGATAGGCGCAAAGAAAGCCAGATCTTCCTTTTCCCTTTCTCTTTCTTATCCTCATCTAACTTCAATACAATGCAAGATACCAGCTGCCCAGTATGGAATACGCTAGGAAGGAGACTATCTGCTACAGCCTGGTAAATATTACAATGCAAAGATTGCTCAGAAAAAAATAAAAATATTTTCAAATAAAAAGTGGGATATAACATGATAACAACGATGAGATTACAGGAAACAAATACTTATTATTACCTTATTTTCATCATCCAAAATAGGATCAAAAGCTTCAGAAGCTCGAACTAATCCACGCAATCCCCCTGGAAGACTAATTACGAGGTCCTTTTCATTTACTTCAGAGACAACTCCCCAGACCTTCATTCCAGCAGAAATATTCTGGACAGACATAAAGGAATAGTACATCAACAACTTTTAACCAAAAATAATACTGAGAATACCATATGATGCATTGACTCGAAAAAATATACAATGTACTTTATATAATCTTTTTGGAGGGCTCTTAAGTATTCTTCGGGGATAACAAAAAGCTTCACTTCACAGAGCCTAATAACATCATTTATCTTACCTGAGGTATCTAACACATACATATATACACACATTCGAAAATTTAACAAAAATTAACGTAGATTCTTCATTCTTCCAAAAATTACAATGCTTTATGTTTTCAGGCTACCTTCATAGTGATCTTGTTTGCATATTTAGGTAGCTTTCCAGAAATACCGTCACCGAAAAGCGACCCCAAATCGTCCTCCTTCGTTGCGACACTATTCTTCTGCATCCCTTTCTTCTTCCTCTTCTTCAGCTCCCGCTCCTCTGCCTCAAATTCAGCATCGACTTCGGCCCGAATTTCATCCCGCTCTTGTCGATTCAAAGCACTTCCTCCCCCTTCAATAAAAAAAAAAAAAACTTACAAACCATTTAATTCCCAATATAATTTAAATACCAAAACACAAAATTGAACAAAAATAAATAAATTATAGAAGTTCAAACCTCTGGGGAAGTCGGGGACGTCGTCTTCGAGCTGCAAAGCGACGGCTTCAGACCTGACGTCGTCGTTTTGGTCCTTGTTTGGTTTGAACGGTTTTTTGGAGGACTTGTTGAACTTTGGAGCATCTCCGGCCTTCTTCTTGGCCTCAGGTTTCTTGAAAGGCGGTGCCATTTTCACAGAACGACAGCAGTGGTCGTATGCGACGAGAGATGAGCGTGTATATATATATATACGTGTGTGCGTATATATGCGTCTGGGTTTTTCTCTAGGATTGGGGTTCTAGAGGTTTAAGGAGAAAGGGGACAGAGAGCGGGGACTGCAACTCGGCGAGGGTTTAGGGCGAGTGGGGGTTGAGGAGGGGGATCAAGTCAAACGGCGTCGTGGGGGGTTAGGGCTTTACGTTATGAACGCTGTCGTTTTGGGAGTTTTTTGTTTACACTAATGGCACGTTTAGGGTAATCGAAATCCGAAATTGAATTCCGCGATACTCAAATGTTTACCAAGTATTGGGAAATCAAACATTTGTTGGGACCCATGCAAATTTTGGAATCCGACTTGGATTTCCTACAATTTGGTGGTATTTGAATTTCATATTGTCAGGGGTAATCGGAATAGACATTTCCTCCCTATTATGCCCTTATTTATTTTTAAGATTTTAAAATTATCCCTCATATTAACCCATCGAAACACTAAGGACGATATCTTTTTTGAAACCAAGATCAGCTGGTGGTTTCGTCACGACGGTCCTTCCTTTCTAGGGCCAAGAAGACTCAAAAGCATTTCAACATTCCCCTAACCAATATTGTGTAATTCACCAGTGTCAGGATGTGCAAAAAGTACCTTATCAAGGTTAGTCACAATTATGCTTTTTAAATTCCTAAAGTATCATTTTTCAACTTTTTGAAACTAAACTCAAGACCAATTGGAATGTTCACTAATTGGGGACTTGGCCAAGACTTTCAACCATGGAAACCTAGAAATTCCAATTGGATATGTCTCAGAAGAGTCGTTTCTAGCTGATCATATTGTAAAGTGAAATGAATTCATATATTAAGTGGTTAAAAGTATTTATCTTTGTATCGAATCGAGTGTTGTCGGCGTTTCATTCATAATTTAGAGAAGTGTCCTCAACAACAAGCCGGGCACAAGTCCAATCAAACATGGAGACAAAAAGGGTGAGAGCTTTGTATCCAGACCGCACCACGAGGCATTGTCAGCAAGTCGGGTTGTTTGGGAATGCAGCTCCAATCAAGCGGCAAAAGTATTTATCTTTGCTTCTGATTATGAGGTATTATGTTTGAAATTATGAGGTATTATGTTTGAATTTGATTCCGAGGAATTATGGTGGAATATCGCCTCCTTCGATCACTTGTACCTAAAAACGAAAAAAGATCCTTTGACAAAAAAATAAAATAAAATAAAAACCAAAAAAGATCATATTGTGGATTATGATTTCGGAGTTTTAATGAAAAGTCCGCGATACTGTTCACTTTAACTAAAAACCATATTTTTACACTAAAAAGTCAAACCTGATATTATTCATTTTACCCTTTATTTTGTTCTTATCGTTAAAACTCAAAGTTTTCAAACCTTTTCATTAGTTTTCCTTTAGGAAAAATTAGTATTCGGTCCTTAGTTACTAATGTTCTTTGATTGAAACCTTATTAGTTTTCAGATTTTGATCAAGGTCCCTAGTATTAATACAATAATGAATTTACATGTCAGTTACATAATTTTTAAAATAAAAATTAATAATTGATTTAGGATTTTAATACTCACACCTTTATTAAATTCCTAAATAATTTTCAATTCAAAATATTTCCAAAATAAATAAAAAATTAGAATAAGTTTGTACCCCTTAATTTTTTTATAAAAAGGTTTCCAATTTTTTAATCTTATATGTACTCATTCATGTAATTTTTAAATTTTTAATCTTAAAATATACCCATTCTTAAATATATCAATTTGTTGTAGTAAAATTTACCCTTTTTTTATATAAAATCTATTCAATTTTTTTCTAATTCATTTTTAAACTTATATGGGTACATTCTTTTTTTTTTATTTGAGAATGTATCCATGTCAAATTTAATCAAAGAAATTTACTAATATTATTAAGCCTAATATCTATTATTTTTTGTGTGGTTTTGAAGAATGTACCCATATTTTGGTACAATAATTTTTTTGTTAATTTTAATGAATGTACCCATTTTATATACATACATACATATATATACACACACGCACACACAATATATTGGAGAGTATAATTTATATTTTAATAATTTTAATCCACAAAGTATGGGTTTTTTTATTTAAAATCTCATTAATACAAACAACTATAAATTTCAATTTTTAATTTAAAAAATATAGTAACCTATATAGAAATACATTATCACATTAATTTCAGGGACTTCAATCAAAAATTGAAAACCAACAAGATTTCAGTCAAAGAATATTGATAGTTATGGACCGTATCCAAAGTGTCCCTTTCCTTTATGATTTTGCATTTGGGTGTTGGCCCATCTTTAACCCGAATCTCGAATAAGGATACGAATATTGACAGCCATCTGCATCTTCTAATATGAATAATTTCCCATTTTCTATACCTCTCATTACGTGACCCCAAAGAAGTTATAACAATATTTACAGCTGCATTTTGAACGAAACATTTTCCTCTATCTTTCATAATTTACACACAAGAGAAACAACTATGCTGGCATGTGCTAACATACCAAAAATGTGTAAACTTTTTTAGGATGTTGTTGTTATCACTCCAAAAATTTCATTGTGCACTTCTCATAAATGTATTTTTTTTTCTTCTAAATATAGAAAGTTTGGAATGCCGAGACTTATGGAGTGATAAGAGCATCTCCAAATGAGATGTCAAAATGTCCAAATCATTATTAACAGTAAAAAAAAAAAAAAGGCAGCAACATTGTTTTCCAACTGAAAAGCCAAATCTGATGTGGCATGACATGGAATGGCAACTTTCACCCTTGCTATCAAAATTGACAGCAGCTTCAAATTTTTGTTAATTAATTATTAAATGCTTTTTATTAATTTTATTATAGTTTGAAAACATTTATCTTCCTCCCACACCCTGTCCAACTTTGAAAATATCAATCTGAACACTACAAAACCAGCTTCTTGGTTCAGAGAAAACCCAACTCTGCCACAAATCATTGAAGCTTGGCGTTCTCTCCAGCCAGTCATTCTTCATTTTCTTCTTGATAGGCCTATGGAGCTTTTTCGCAAATGGTTTTAGGATTTGGTGTGTATTTGAGTATTGAATATTTGACCATTGAATCTTGCAATGCATTTGAATCAAAGGGAAGAGGCTAAATGAAATTGTATCGATTCAATTTGTTTTGAATTCAATTTAAAAGAAAAGAAGAAAAACAAACGGCTTGAAGTTATATAGGTATGAAACTTATATTGAGATGATTTAAATTACTTTGCAGCTCAGAAGCCTCAGTTTTTTATGTCTTGGGTATCAATTCAGATGCCCCATTCTGGTATACATGCTATCTGGGAAATTATGAAAATAAAATAACAAAAAGAAAATAATGTAATCAAATGTGTAATTATAAAATAGAAATAATATAATAATATTTTAATTAGACATATCGAATGAAGAGTAAAACTTAGAAAGATGTCAAAGTGCCACATAGGCCGTCAAATTTAAATTTTATGTTTAAAATTTGAAATCTCCTTTGGAGATGGTTTAAACATTACAATCATGATATGCTAGAAGTTTATAGAAGTTGTAAAAGTGCATCACTACCAAAAAGAAAATGAAAACAAAAAAAACAAGGAACAAAAAGGGGAGCAATGTTTCCAAGTAGCAGGTATTCTTCACATGTCATAATACAAGTGGAGAAAATAATATATTTTTTTTGTGTCCCTCTATTTATTTTAGGATATTGTTATTCACACACTAATTTTCTCCTCCTACGCACCTTGTTAATTTTTAGTCTTAATCGTCTTCAATTCATTCGATCTAACAGCCGAAAATTGAAAAATAGTGTAAAAAATAAAGATAAATGTGTAACACTATCTCTTATTTTCCAATAGGTAAAGTACATGCTTGAATATTCGATACTGATATTTAGAAAAACTTTTTCCGAAAGTAGTAAAGCCTAATATTAGAATGAGGCTCCTCTTTGTGAGGATTTTAGGGATCCTCCAATTATATATTTTCATCGTACATCGTGCGGTCAGCTTTCGTCAGGTATTGTTTATATTTAATTTTAAATAAAAAGATTTACAATGATTTCTGACCACACGATGTACAATGAACGAATATGATTTGAAGTGTCACAGCCCGTCCAAAAATTTCATTTATCGTTGATGTGAATTGACAGAATTGCCCTTAAAGGTTGTTAAGGTATGTGTGACTTATTTATTTGAATAAAACATACCTTCACAGCCCGTCCAAAAATTTCATTTATCGTTGATGTGAATTGACAGAATTGCCCTTAAAGGTTGCTAAGGTATGTGTGACTTATTTATTTGAATAAAACATACCTTCCTAAGTTTTTGGAAAGTTAAGTTGGATTAAAAATTATGTGCATTTTCTGTGGTTAGGGTCTTAGGAGGATCACACATCACCTAAAGTACTTCTCTCTCTTCCGTGGACTTCCTATCTCTCTCCCCTCTTGGTTTCTTCTTCCCATGCACTGTGCACGTACGGACAAAGGTGGAACTTGCTCATTTCTTCTCAGATCAAGACTGAAAAGGTAAGTTTTAGAATCCTTGCAAGCTTGTGAGTTTGTTGGTACCATTTTTGAAACTTAGAACCTTCGAAATCATTGTGAAACCTTAACCCCGAAAATGTGCACTGTTCATGCACACGTTATATTGAACGTTTCAAGAGGTTACAAGCTTGTAGGAAGCTTTGAGACACTCCTATGAAGCTCGGAGAAGAAGAATCGAAGGATTTAGACGTAAGGATCCCTAGTTTTTCTAATCCCCGAATTGGTCATTATTCACGAACTTTTAAACCCTTAAGTTTTTGTGAATTTTAGGACCATAGCAAGCTCTAGGAGGTTCTCACAAAGCTCAGAGTGCTTCGTTGGACATGTTTTGACGTCGGGATCACATGGTTCGAAGGTGGCCGGTTTTGGTAGAAATTTCCCGACGAGTTTTCGAAATATTTGGAAGTTTTAAAAGGTATAGCCTTCTTCCTCTCGTGATTTGTGACATTTTGGTGAAAATTTCGTGGAAAATGGTGCAAAATTGAGCGAGAAAATGGCATTTACAGGTTTGCCCAGTTTCCGACGCTGGCGAGATTTTCCGACGTCTGGAGGTAGGGGATGACGCGCGTAGGGGCGCATAGCACTGTGCCTCTCCCGGCGTGTGGGGGCGTGTGCGGCGTTGAAAAATTATTCTAAAAATATCTCGACGTCCGTGACGTCGAGTAGGTTACTATGGTATATTCATATACCCAAATTGAGCATCGTATGAGAAGTTATTACGTATTGTTGGTTATGTGCTTTAAAATAACGTTTTTATAGTTGTTTTCGCATATAGATGAAATCTATCACGAGGACGAGCACATTCAAGGGCGTCACGGGGGTTACGACCCTTCGACTTACCAGTGAGTGGACAGTTATTTTCTGTATATACCGATATACTACGGACTTTTCCCATAAATTGAATTTAAATAATAGTATGTTTCAAAATGCCATGCATGCATATTATATGAAATATATGAACTAGTATTTGATGCATATATGTTAAATGGTGATGTGGACGCACAGGTGAGTATCAGGTGAGTTTTATGTTGTTCATGTGATTTATTGTTTGATGTGATTTATGTTGAGAGCTCATAACCTGCAACCCCCGGTGTTAGTGCTTATATTATTCACCTCGCACCACACGCTCACCTTAGATCCAAGTAGGTGCATATCGTACAGACCACTAGAGGTGGTTCCGACATGTTGTACAGACCATTAGAGGTGGTTCCGACTTGTAGGTGACTTTAGATTATTATACAGCTGTTGATGAGAGGAGCATTAGAGCGTATTCTTACACTATTCTTGTCATACAAACTACTTCAGATAGTTCCGACTTGTGTGTGCAGAGTAGTGTCGTACAGGTCACAGTTGGTGACTCCAACTGGATAGGGTATTGAGCCATAGAATTAGCCGTACAGGACAGTTGCAGGGTCTCCGGTTGATTGCTTATTTCACTTGTTATATTGATGCATCCTTATTATGTTTTGAAGCATAGCATGACATATTTTCTTGAAAAGTGTTAAAGACTTGTGATTTGAGTTATTTGATGTTATATATGGTTATATGTATACTATTTTCTGGGAAAGTATACAGGTTTTACAGCGAGGGGTTAGAAGTGTTATTAAATGAAATATTTTCGAAAAGCTTTGTTTTACTAACCCATTCAATCTTGTTTTGCGCCCCTCCAGGTTCTAGTTAGCAGTGTTGGTGGCTCACGAGGATTTCCACGGCGTTCTGACAGACTACTTAAATGTAGGACTCACCTTCGGGTGTTTTAATTTAGTAATTGTCCTACTTGACTGCACCTAGTACTTATGCTCTGATTATGTGTGTGTCACACTTAAACTCACTTTAGCATGTTAGTTGGATATTACTGCTAGTAATTGGTTTTTATCCCTTCGTATTTATTTTACCTTTTTACTTCCGTGTCGCACTTTTGGTTACGTCACGCCCACGTGACGGCCATCACGGCCTGATTTTAGGGTCGGGGTGTGTCATGAAGATTCCTAGGACCCTCACAAAAATGATTTAGAGAGGAACATCTCAATGAGCACATATTGGCCGTTGGTTGCTTTAATGCCGTTCAAAGTCGAAACAGTGGCGGGGCCATAACATTCGAAGTATTTTTTTGTCACGCTATCTAGAATTCGGCGCAACTTTCTGTTTTCCACTCGCAAGTCACGATGCAAGTGAAGTGATGGACTCTTCTTTCTCTCTTTATTGCGGGCATTGGAAGAGAGAAAGAGGGGCAATGGTGAAAGACAACTCAGAGGTATGAGATATTTTACTTGTACACTTATATTATAAGCACTTTCAAAGATTGTTTTGTACTCAACTTTTAAATTCACACCGTGGTTAAAAAGTGATCAAAATTACTGTGACGGAACTTGTAACTCAAGTAACTAAACTCATCACTTAAAGTTCGCACTCATGTTCTCTGTGTCATATCGTTTGTAAGTTCATGTTTAGCTACATTAGTTAGATTTGCTTTTGTAGTGCACATAAATATGAACTCTCTATTGTTTATCTTGGACACATTTAGATCCACATGACGGTGCAGGTTGTGAAAAGTCTTAAGAGAGATCAAGAAGCCCAAGGCCTAAAGGACTTAAAATAGGATACCCTCGAGCGCTAAAGCCAACCGCTTTCGAGTTCAGTCTGATTAGGACATGTAAAGAGCTTCCTGACTGCCAGAGGCATGTAGGCAGACTAAGAACTTTATGGCACAAGTGTTCAGGAGCAGGTCTACCTATATGTCAATCAGGTCATGTGATGGACCATAGCATGTTGCAGAGACCTTAGATGTGACGTAATGGTGCTCGAAAAGTGCTTGGGTTCCGCTCGGCTAGCATCACTACGACAGAATGCACCATCTCGACTAACCACATCTCACTTCATCATAGAATGTTTTGTTGATAGGTGAAAATATATTAGTGTGCGACTCCATATAAATGTCAGTTGTGAAAACTCAAGGCTGGGGTTAGTTGATGGCCTATATAAAATGATGGGAACCTCCTGTATTGTATTGAGGTTAGATAACTGAAAAGAGTGATCATATGTTAGCTAAGCCCATTAGTAGTCTTAAAATCATTATAATCCGACAAACAAACTTTGAGTCCATTTTATTTCTGTTCATATCCCATGCCCACCATAAATTTAGTATTTTAATTTGTTAACATCTATAAAATAAAAAATGTAATTTTGTAAGCAAAATTTTAGTGCTATTAAGATATCATAATATTATTTATTAAAATTAAGCAGAAGATTATACACCTCAAACCTATGATATTTTTGCACTATTCAATCCGACAAAAAGCAAAAGCTGCTTACAACTTTACTCAAGCACTCTTATACTTTCTTAAAAACAAAAAAAAAAACAAAATTGAAACCTCATTTCTTTTTCAGAATTTGAAAATTTTTAAAAAATTATTTCAAATTTCCACGTAGCACCCGGACTGCACGAAACCATAGAACCCCTCGGGCGTTTCCATTTTCATCAATTTACCATTCTGCCCTTCGACCAAAAATTCCTCCTGCGACGCGCCCTGGTAAGCCGACCCGGCTAGGAAGGTCCATTTCCCCAACCCGAGCGCGCAAGGCCCGACCCGAACTCTCGGGTCGCAATCACCCCAACAGAAGAACTTCCCGTCTTTCCCAACCCCGACGCACGACCTCGGGCACTGACCAGCACGCCACGCGTCCTCCTCCAGCCTCCACCGACCGGGCCCTGTTTCATAGACCTCCGCGCTCCCCACGAACCTCCCTTGCATGTCCGTCGCGTACCCGCTTACGACCCAAAACTCCGACCCGGATACGAACCCTTCGCACTCGTCTCGCCCCCGACTCATCTCAGGCAACTCGCTCCACTCGTTCTCCCTCACGTCGTACACCCTCGCTGACTTCATCGCGTTCTTGTTCTCGTCGTGGCCGCCGGCGATGTACACCCGCCCGTCGAGCTCCCCGGCGGCGAAAAACGACCGGGTCTCCGGCATGTCCTTCCCCCGAGCCCACCGCTGCGTCGTGAACTCGTACACGAAGACGTCTCGCACCGGCTGGTAATTCGCCGGGTCCCACCCGCCCATCACCACCAGCTTGCCCTCCGAGCTCGTCACCTGACAGAACATCGGAAGCCCGTGCGGGTACTTCGGAACCGGGTCAATCCGGTCCCAATTCCCACTCACGGAGTCAAAAATTGAGACCCCGTAACCGGGCGGTTTTGCCGGTTTGACCTCGTCCGATCCTGACGGAACCGGAAGCGCCTGAACCAAACAAGCCGCCTTGTGGGTCAGCCCTGATTCCTTCCGGTGGTTGTAAAATTCCCGGCTTTGGAGAAGGTCCTGCCAGCGGCGGCAGACTCGGGAGGCGACTCGGTGAGTCGAGTAGTGCAGACGGGTGAGGCACTCGTAGCCGAGTTCCTCCGGCAGACCGGGTATTAACTCGGTTAGTAACTCGGCCATTTGCTTATGGCAATTTGGAAATTTATATTTTAATTGGGGACAAAATTGGAATGAAAGAAGTAATTGTGTAGAAGAAAACGGAAGAGATCGGGTAGGATAGTGGTGTGCGTGGGGATTCAGTTGGAGTTGGGTATTTATAAGCAAACACCACACTCATAAATGGAGGCTGGTCCTGGCGCGGCGGTTGTAATCAACGGCTGCCACGCGCCGCACATAGATTGGAAATTACCATATTTTGTAGGGTTTTACAGTTTACCCCATTTTATATAAATAAATAAATAATCTAACAAATCTTGAACCAAATTATAGAATTTGTTGTCGCTTTGTACTGCGGTCTGAGTGATATTCTCTTCTCTGGTTAGTGAAAAATCTTAGGTTTTATTCTAGTCAAGAAAGAATTTAAACCACATTGTTATGGCTAACCCATTGTGAAGCTTAGCCAACTTCCCTACACCTTAGTGTATATAATATCGTGTATTGGGATAAACAAAAACAAAATTTGCTTACCATAAGGTAGGGGAACTAATTAGTAAAAGGTGTTATATCGACACAACCCTATTTACTTATTACACACGCTTCTAATGTTCAATCACCGAATCAAATAAATTGAAGAAAATTAAAGACAGAAATTAACAAGAGTGTGTGAGAAGTAAAAATAAGTACGTGGATAACACACTCCAATAGTGAATAGGAAGTAAAAGACGTCTTAAGACCAAGTGGTGTAACACGTAATTGTGAAAGGAAAAGAGGACTCTAGTTTACTAGTTTTAATAAAATGTGATTTATGCTTTGCTTATATGTAATATAATTACAATTGCAATCTTTACATTAAACATAACATTTACGATTGGAATATAATTACAAACCAAATCGAACTATAGTATTGGAAATGTCAAATTTAAAATGGCAACGCAAATTGTTTTTTCTTTTAGTGGAAGAAAAAAAACTTAATCTGGTACCGTATGATTTAAATTTCATAGTCAAACCCAAATTTGAATATTAAGAACAAAAATTGCAATCTTAATTAAGAAAATACTTTTTTTTTGTCAAAATAGTTTATGAGATTGACATAACTCATTACTTTGGTCCTTAAGATTTGAAATCAATCCAAGTGGTTAAGCTTGTCCACCGTCAATCATTTAGATCATTCTGCGAAAAACCTCTATTAAACAAGGACAAATGACATAAACATTCTCTACTTTTGTCAAATCATTTTGACTAATTATATTAAAATGAAAGCATTTTTGTCATTTTGATACATATTTAATAACAAAAATCACATAATAATGAACTTACGCATGTGATGCGTGAAACAATATACGTAAGCCGCACAAGTTGCGATTTGACATAGTTATCTATAAGCATTATTGTTAATTAAATAAACCATAATAATAATTAAGATAAAACCAAATGGGTCGATGAAATCGAGTTGGGAAATGTAAGGTTTTGCTGGCAGTTAAATTAAAAAATGGTAAAATAATTGAGGACGAGGATTGAGGTACGTTGAGAAGAGGTTACGACTGGTTGTTTTAAAAGACAGGGATGTCCTGCCAATAAGGATAAGGGTTGACTACGTGTGGAAACAAGGGCAAGGGTTCGTGTCCCTGGGTCCCACATTGTCCTGTTTTGCACCGAAAAAGTAAACAAAATGTTCTAGAAGAAATTCCAACGTGGGAGGATCGATATATGGATAAATTTGAGAATTGGGTTGGGAATATCGATCAAACTTTTTGCCAAATTACCATATTAACCGTAAGATATTAAATTTGAGTAAAAAAATTTCCCTTGTATATAGTTGTATACAAAATGGGCTAGAGATAGTAATTTAGAATCAAACTTATTATTTACGAGTTAAATTTAAAATCATTTACTTGCAAGTTTCAAATAAAGAAATATACTATTAAACTAAAGCATATTTAAACGATGACATTTTACCTTATTGGAGTATGCACCTTAGTGCAAATAAGATCTTTGCTGGTTCACTCTTCTTAATAATTAAAATTTAACATACTAACAGTATCATTTGTGAAAAAAAAAAGAGTAGAGTCTGTTAAGTGTCGAATTTGAATTCTCTTAAATGTTGTTTAAAATTAATTTAAAGTATAAAATTATTATATATTTTTGCCAAGTATTGTTTATTTCTTTTTGGATAACGATTCAATATCCAACGTTTATGAGAAGTATTTGAAAAATAAAAGGTAGAAAGGGCCCCCATTGGATTTACAAGTACAAACTGCGTGTCATTGGTTTTTGAATGAAGGTCCAGTAACCTATCAATGTGAATATTTTAAAATGAATATGGGTCCTCTTTGTGAGGATTTCGAGAATTCGTGAATCGTGTCTATTCATTATACGTCGTGTAGTCATAAATTATTTTAAATATTTTTATTTAAAATTAAACACAAACAATACTTGATAAAAACTAACCGTATGATGCACGATTCATGAATACCCAGGATCCTCACCAAAAGAATTCGAAGAGGATCCTATTGGTTTTAAAACATTTAAGTTGTTGGCCTTGGTGAGGTGGATGCACCAGCAATTGACATGTAAATTAGTTTTGCCACATGGTCTTGGACCTTAAGCTCAATGGGTCATTGGATGAATGAGGGAGTAGGGACAAACTTAGAAGAGTAATTTCATGTACACGACATGTGGTTAGCAGTTGGAACTCGTGGTTAGCGGCTGGAATTCCATCTTCCAAGTTAGGCCTATCAATTTTTTACATTACCTCTTAACCTGACACAAAACGATACAAAAATTAGAGGTTTTAAATCAATGTATTAACAAGTTCTTCATTATCAAGTAACTCGTTAAGAACCCGTCAACGTGTCAGGCCTATTGAATCCCACATCGACTAGAGAGAAAGGAGAAAAATAATTTAAATAGAATTACTCCACTCTAACTAACACTGAGACATTTTGTAATAAAACCCCACACCTGACGGATTGTGTAGGTGGTAATTACCAAATTGGGGACAATATCAATGTTGTTGGAAGTGGGCCAATGGCCTGTTTATCTGATAATTCTACATGGTATCAGAGCCAGGGAGCGGGCCCATACTACCACGTGATGGGTGGGTCCCCTTGGCCTCGGGTGATGATGGTGGGTCATTGGCCTCGCATGTAGGATGAGTCACCTTGGCTACACATGGTTGCCGATGTGTGGATTTCCACATGTGACCCATAAAAATCGGGTCTCACGTGTGGGGGCGTGTTGAATCCCACATCGGCTAGAGGGAAAGGAGAAAAACAATTTAAATAGAATTACTCCACTTTAACTAACACTGAGGTCTTTTGTAATAAAACCCCACACTTGACGAATTGTGTATGTGGTAATTACCAAGTTTGGGACAATATCGGTGTTGTCGGAAGTGGGGCAATGACCCGTCTATCTGATAATTCTACATGGTATCAGAGCCAGAGAGTGGGCACGTATTTCCACGTGATGGGTGGGTCCCCTTGGCCTCGGGCGATGATGGTGGGTCATTGGCCCCGCATGTAGGGTGAGTCACCTTGGCTCCACGTGGTTGTCGATGTGTGGATTTTCGCATGTGACCCACAAAAATGGGGTCTCACGTGTGGGGGCGTGTTGAATCCCACATCAGCTAGAGGGAAAGGAGAAAAACAATTTAAATAGAATTACTTCACTCTAACTAACACCGAGACCTTTTGTGATAAAACATCACACCTGATGGATTGTACATGTGGTAATTACCAAGTTGGGGACATTATCGGTGTTGTTGGAAGTGGACCAAGGGCTCGTCTCTCTGATAATTCTACAAGGCCATTATCAAGTCACTCGTTAAGAACCCGATAAGACATCGTTTGCCAGATTTAGACGTTAGACATGACAATTTCTTACATGACCCGTTAACCCCACACGAAATCACACAACCCACTAACAAATTGTGTTGTTATTGGGTCACTTGTTAAGAACCCGTTAAAATAACTGGTGTGACGCGACACAACCCACAAACATAACGGGTATAACATAAACACGACTCGTTTGTTAAGCCTATTCCAAGTGTTGTAATTCAAATATGTAGCGAGGCTTGCAAAATAATTAATGGAATACCAATAAGATAATCAGATTGTCATTTAGTACTACGTTTTAGTAGTATTCCTCTTCACTTGTAAATAAGAAGTCCTACATTCGATTATTGTCAAAGAACAATAAACCAAATTCGAACCAAATTATTGTGGTTATCCCATAAATAGACTTTGCCTACTACTCCACTCATAGTGAAGTTGGGTGCCAATATTGAAGTCGAACTCTTCGAAATTAGATTGGAACCATAAAATTGAAGTTTTGAACTATAGCATTGTCCAAACTAATCGAAGATAATTTTCACGTGTTATATCGTTTCATACTTCTAATTTCTACACATATCAATTATTAAAAATCAATCACATCAAAACATTATAAATCACATTCTAATAATCATATCAATGACTATAATTTATTATGAATCTAAATTTTTTTATCCAGTTCACATCAATTTTGATAACATCCTTTATTATTATTTGGATTAAGATTAGAAAACTTACTTAAAGTTTACAAATTAGGAATTATTAACGAAGATATGACTTCTCCTTTAAATATAATACAATATATGGTTTAGCATCTTAAGTTTCCTTGTAGTCGAAGGAATCTTTATGTAAGGGCTCTATATGAACATGGTGGAATTATTAGGGAAGACGACAGCAATCATCTGGTATCTCTCACATGCCTTCAAAACTACAGGAAAAACCAATGGATATGTTAAAGCTTTCGGCAAACTTCAAATTTCACACGTCGTTTTTTAATGACCCAAAACAAATAACGCACTTTTTTTTTCTTTTCTCTTTTCACATTTCTTTATTTATTGAGAATTTTAATAAAAAAACTCCAGATACTGTTCACTTTAACGAAAAACCATATTTTTACACTAAAAAGTCAATCATGGTACTATTCACTTTACCCTTTATTTTGTTTTTATCGTTAAAACTAAAAGTTTTCAAACAATTTTCATTAGTTTTCCCTTATTTATTTCCATATTACTCACGTTGGTTTAGAGTTTAACAACACCCCGTTGACATTTGTAAATTGTCAAGCTTGATCTAATTCACGTTTGTTAATATATATTTCTGTTTGTAAAAAATAATATATATCTTTGTTGGTTAATTTTAGAGCAGGATTCTCTCCTCCTTTTAATTTTATTTCCTTCCCAATTCCCTCCTCCTGCACTTTCCTCTGTCTTTTTCTCTCTATAAAGTAGGTTTCTCTCTTCTTCTATTCGTTTGAACGCAATTACGCCATCATAAAAAAACTTTAGCATTTTATATTTTCTTTATTTGTAATTTCTATTTTCAAAAATTTTAATAAGCACATACATAGCACACATAATTGCGAATTAGTATTTAAATAAATCATCGTTAAATAACCAAAACGGTCGATGGATTTGAGTTGGGAACTGTAGGGTTTAGCTGGCAGTTTAAGTAATTTACTCAATAAAAATGGCAAAAAATAAATTTAGGATGAGGCGCGTTGAGAAGAGGTTATGATTGGTGTAAAAAACAGAGATATCCATTCCTGCCAATACAGGTAAGGGTTGACTACGTGTAGAAATCACGGCAAGCGTTCGTGTCCCTGGGTCCCATATTGTCGGGTTTCGGAACAAAATGTTCTAGAAGAAATCCGACGTGGAAGGATGGACATATGGATAAATTTGAGACTTTGGTTGGGATTATTAAGTCATACAATCCATTTCTTTTGGTTATCTTGATAGAGATCAACTTAGAGAGAGAGGATCCGGCGAGAATCCTCTCTTTGTGAAGATTTTGAATATCCTTCAATCATATTCGTTAATCATATATCGTGTGGTCAGTTTTAGTCGAGTACTATTTATATTCAATTTTAAATAAAAAACTTTACAATGATTTATGACCGTATGATGCATGATGAATAATTATGATTTAAGAATTCACAAAATCCTCACAAAGAGGATCCAACTAGAAGCCTCACTCATCAACTTAAAATGGATTTATCACTGTTATATTATTTTGATTCAATAGTCCGTCATTTGTTAATTTTTTTTACCTATATATTATTGTTGGTTGATTTGATATTATAAACCAGAATTTATAAAATTTAGTCTAACCTTTAATTTCAAAAATGTCAACTTTAATTAGAACTTTTAAATATATTCAAAATTATATTTAAATAGGTACAAATATATTTGATTTCTATGAATAACCTGTTGAATAAAAGAGTTTTGTGCTATGATCAAGTGTTGCTCTTGCTAATACTACCTCCTTTTTTTTCTATTATTTTCCAAACTAATAATTTAGAACCAAACTTGTTACTTATGTGTTAAATTTAAAACCGTATACTTACAAGTTAAATAAAGAAATATACTACTAAACTAAAGTATGTTAAAGCAGATGATGCTTTATCGTATTGATGGAAAGCAATTATGTACATGCAAACTAATGAGCGTTCGATTTCATCAATTTCTTTCTTTCTTAACAACTAACCATTTAACACATTAATTCTATTATTTATAATAAAAAATTACTAAAGTCCGTTAAGTGCCAAATTTGAATTCTCTTTAAAACTGTTGAAAATTAGTTTCAACAACAATATTATTATATATTTTCACCAAATTTGTTTCTTTGTGTAAGTTGCTCTATATTTCAATGTCCATCGTTCATAAAAAGTAATTGAAGAAAAAAAAGGTAGAAAGGCCCCATTGACATTTATAATTAATTGTCAAGCTTGATTTAATTCACGTCTATTAGTATATATTTCTGTTTGTAAAAAATAATATATATCTTTGTTGATTAATTTTAGTGCAGGATTCCCACCTTCTTTTACTTTTCTTTCCTTCCCAATTCCCTCCTCCTGCACTTTCATGTGTCTTTTTCTCTTTATAAAGTAGGTTTCTCTCTCTTTTTATTCGATTGAACGCCGTTACACTATCATAAAAAAAACTTTCGCATTTTATATTTTCTTTATTTGTAAGTTCTATTTTCAAAATTTTTAATAAGCACATACATAGCATGTATAATTGCAAATTAGTATTTAAATAAATCATCGTTAAATAACCAAAACAGTCGATGGGTTTGAGTTGGGAACTGTAGGGTTTAGCTGGCAGTTTAATTAATTTGTTCAATAAAAATGGCAAAAAATAAATTTAGGACGAGGAATGTTGAGAAGGAGAGATTCATTGTGATCGATATATGAGGTGGTATATCACGTGTCATTATACAAATAGTGTGATATGTGTGCTAAAAAGTTAATAACTTAATAAATAAAAATTTTCATCATTTTTATTAAAACACGTGATGTACTTCCCGTCATAATTAAAAAAATTTCGATGAAAAGAGGTTATGACTGGTGGAAAAAAAAGAGATATCCATTCCTGCCAATAAGGGCAAGGGTTGACTACGTGTAGAAATCACGGCCATTCCTGCCAATAAGGGCAAGGGTTGACTACGTGTAGAAATCACGGCTAGCGATCGTGTCCCTGGGTCCCATATTGTCGGGTTTCGGAGCAAAATGTTCTGGAAGAAATCCGACGTGGAAGGATGGATGTATGGATAAATTTGAGACTTTGGTTGGGATTATTAATTCATAGAATCCGTTTCTTTTGGTTATCTTGATAGAGATAAACTTAGAGAGAGAGAGATAGAGGATCCTCGCCGGATCCTCTTTGTAAAGATTCTGAAGACCCTCCAGTCATATTCATTAATAATACATTGTGCGGCCAGTTTTAGTCGAGTATTATTTATATTCAATTTTAAATAAAAAACTTTTCAATAATTTATGACCATATGATGCATGATGAACGATTGTAATTTAAGAATTTCTAAAATCCTCACAAAGAGGATCCGGCGAGCAGCCTCACTCATCAACTTATAATGGATTTATCACCGTTATATTATTTTGATTCAATAGTCCGTCATTTGTTAATTTTTTTACATATATTATTGTTTTATTGAAACGAGACGTGATGGTGGCGGCGGATAAATGAATGGTTGATTTGATATTATAAACCAGAATTTATCAAATTTAGCCTAACTTTTAATTTCAAATGTGCTATGATCAAGTGTTGCTCTCGTTAATATTATCTCCTTTTTTCTATTCTTTTCCTAACTAATAATTTAGAACCGAGCTTTTTACTTATGTGTTAAATTAAAATTGTATACTTACATGTTACAACTAAAGAAATATACTACTAAACTAAAGTATGTTAAAGCAGGTGATGCTTTATCGTATTGATGGAAAACAATCAAGCATATGCAAACTGATGAGCGTTCGATTTCATCAATTTCTTTCTTTCTTAACAACTAACAATTTAACACATTAATACTATTATTTATAATTAAAAATTACTAAAGTCCGTTAAGTGCCAAATTCGATTTCTCTTTAAAACTGTTGAAAATTAGTTTCAACAACAATATTATTATATATTTTCACCAAATTTGTTTCTTTGTGTAAGTTACTCTATATTTCAATGTCCATCGTTTATCAAAAGTAATTGAAGAAAAAAAAGGTAGAAAGGCCCCATTGCATTGACAAAGTACAAATTGTGTGTCATTGGTTTTCAAATGAAGGGAAAGAGATTTTCTTCGGATATCTTCCATCAAAGCCTACAAATCAATAAATTCAGACTCTTAAAATTTGATTCAACGGCTAAAAACAGGGGGCCCCTTTAAAAGTTATAATAACTTTAGCGGTTGGGTCAAATTTCAAGAGCTCGGATTTGTTGATTGGTAGGATTTGGTGGAAGGAATAAGGAGGGGAAGGGATAAGGAGAGGATACCTTTCCCAAATGAAGGTCCAGTAATCTGACATTTTGATGGCCTTGCTCAGGTGGATGTACCAGCGAACGACATGTTATTCTATATTGCCACATGGTGCCACCTGGTCGCGTTTAATTGGACGCTTAGCTAGGAGGATCCTCTTTGTGAGGATTCTGAGGATCTTCAAATCGTGTACGTTCATCGTATATTGTGCTGTCAGTTTTCGTCAAGTAATATTCATATTTAATTTAAAATAAAAGAATTTAAAATGATTTCTGACTTTACGATGTACGATGAACGGACATGATTTGAAGATCCCCAAGATCCACATTCGACGCTAAGCTCAATTGGTAATTGGAAGTGGAAGTGGATCTGGGATGAGGATCTTTCTGAATCTTCTTTGTGGGAATCATAGGATTCTCACATCGTGGCCATTCATTGTATATCGTGTGGTCAGTTTTTGTTAGATACTATTTGTATTTAATTTTAAATAAATAAATTCAAAATTATTTCTAATAACACAATGTATAACAAATAGTTAGAATGTGAGAATTTCTAAAATCCCCACAACTTAAATTCGGATGAGATACAAATCTGTGAATATGGATGATATGACTGAGGGAGTAAGGACTGCCTGAGAAGAATATATTTCATGATTACACAACTTGGTTAGCGGGTCTGCATTTTTGATGTGTCCCCAATTTGGATAAGGAACACTTTTGAGAGGATATTTTGATATATCTTATAAGATAATCAGACCGCCATTTAATGGTATCTACTCAATCCACTCCAACCTTTTCCCGGAAAGGAAGGAATAGAGAAAAGTTTATGTCATGTATCAATGAATCCCAAGTAGAGATATTGATAGCACACATAAAGATTACGGATCAAAATTGTATTTTCATTCCTTTGTAAATAAGATGTTTTATAGACAAAGAACGAGGGAGTGAATTATAATATTATGGCTAACTGATAATGTGGTTTAGCCTACTTTTTTACTTCTTAATGTAGATGATATATGTGTAAAAAAAAGAAGAAGATCTTTAGTCGACAAAAATAACCATTTTGTAAATAATATGCATAAATTCAAACTTTGAGTACAAGGTAGTGGCAGAGCCAAAAATCTAGACCAGGATGGACATTTAAGCTAATGAAAGAAATTAGAATTTTTTTAGTAATATTATAGAATATGTTAATCAAACAAGAGTGGTGGAGCTCTAAAATTTGTATGAAAAAAATTAGTATTGAGATAAGTCATAATAAATAGAACCTGTGTTGACATCTTAATCAACATTAATAATAACGTTATAACTAACTCAAACTATTATAATGAGATTTTTCTTTTAATAATATTGAATCTTCCTCTCGAATGTATATACCTTATTTTATACGAACTAACAAAAAAAAAAAAAGGTTTAAAAGAAATTAGAATGTTGGCAAAAGGGTAGTTATATATGGTAACTTTATTTTAGGTGTGGGTTTAAAAAACCAAAAGGTAGTTTCTATCAGTTGTCAACCCTAGGACTTGATGATAGCTCCAAAAACTGATTCACTAATACACCACATAATCATTATTTCAAAAATCAGTAGACAATAAATATAAGTTTAAATTCCAGAATGAGCACTGGACTACCTTATTCTCCATGTGGCTCACCACTGGTACATCAAGTTATGGAAATGATCAAGACCATTTCTAAATAGTATGTGTTATATTGACTTGTGTTTCAAATACATTAAAAACTTTCTCTTAATCTAAATTTTCACTTAAAAATGGCACCTATCAAATTCCTCGGTAATTAGAAAGGAGCTAAAAAAAAAAAAATCGTTTTGAGTTATATGTATTAGGCGTTACCTAGTAAGTTGTTAGTGGTTTAAGTTAAATTGTTTATGAAATAACTCCTACCTTGCATATAGGGATTGCAAAACTTGTCATATTTAACGAGAGACAAAAGCAAAATTTATATTACTTAGAATTTCAGTACTTTTCAATCCCTGCATGAAAAGACAAAAAAACACAACACACTAATCCCATTCAAAAAACAAAGAAACCAACTTAAAAAAAATTTCATCTTGTACCCTTAACTGATCCACTAGTTAACAAACCTCAGCCTACACAACTTCAACAAAATTACACACCTATCATCAACACAACCTGTCACCGACAATCTTTGCAGAAGTAGTTCAACTACATATAAAATCAGTTTTGTATACTTTTAAAAAATACCTTGTGAAAATAACAACGTAATTATATGTACTATTAGTTTTGTATATTTTATTAATAGAATCAATTAGTATATTTTTTTGAAAATTATTTGTGAAAAGAGACAGCTTAACTATACAAAGAATCTAAGTGTTTAACTATCCGAATAAATTATGTCCCTCTTTGAAATAAAAAAAAAGTACGATCTCTCAACGAAATATGACAGATAATTTAACTCGACGTGTATTTTTTTTTTTTGGGTAAAAACTCGACGTGTATATATGCCTAAATATACAGTACATATTGTGTAGCGTCTTAAGTTTGCTTGTACGTGAACATGGTGGAATCTGGTATCTCTCACATGGGATAAAACTTCAAGAAAAGCCCATCTCCATGGAAATGTTAAAAGCTTTCGGCAGACATCAAATTTCACACGTCGTTTCTGCCGAACCAAAACAAATAACGCACATGTATTATTTTTTTTGTTTTTTTTTCTCTTTTTACGTTTCTTTACTTACTTACATATGAGTAAATTGTAGTAATGGTCCATCAACTTTAATCAAATTGGAGCAATGGTCCTTCAATTAAAAATCCATTACCATTGGTCCCTCAACTTATCAAAATGTGTAGTTATAGTTATTTTCATCAATTTCGTCAAAATTTTGTCAAAATAAGTTGTGTTGGAATAACCATTTATATAATTAGGGTCCGTCAACTTATCAAGGTGTGTAATTATGGTCATTTTCGTCAACTATGTCAAAATTTTTGTCAAAACGAGTTATGTTGGAATGACCATTGTTACAATTGGGTTAAAGTTAAGGGACCATTTCTCTAGTTGAATTAAAGTTGAGGGATCAATGTTAATTGATTTTTAGTTGATGGACCATTGCTCCAATTGAGTTAAAATTAAGGGACTCTAGCTACAATTAACTCTTTATATATTGCCCACATTGGTTTAGAGTTGAATGCTTTGACAACACCACCCATTGACATTTGTAAATTGTCACATCGGTTTTTATATTTGTAAATTGACAATTACCACGGGATAGAAGTCACCACCTTGATCTTCTCTTCTGTAGCTGAACCTTCATCCACCAGCTGTTGAATATAAGCCGAAGTACTGAATTGTTTCACCTTGAAACACCTCACTCGATTGGCTTGCATCTCAGCCCGCTGATGCTGATCCCTCAGAGCCTTCAAGTTCTCAAAGTAGGAAAAGAAAGACTCATACTGAACTTTGTATAGTTGATCAGCTTTGAACATATAAGTAATAGCCTTTTCTACATCGTGGAGAGCCTTGAGGCTGAAAGAGGCTGAGAAGTCCTTCCTAGACCACTTTTGGAAGATTTGGCATTGATCGTGAAAGCCTTGGGGCTTAGAGTGATGCCTTGAAGATCTTAGCTTTGTCTTGAGTTGCCTGAACTCTTTGAAAAGCTTGGGCAGAGATGCTGTCACAGAAATGGGTGCAGGGAATGAGGGCATTGCTTCAGCTCATTCAGAAGGTGCAATAGTGGAAGCAGTTTCTATAGAGGGAGGAGCCCGAGAGGTAGGGGAAGCGGTAGTCTTGGCTTTCTTCTTAGGCCTAGGGATAAGGATCCTTATGGCCCTAGAAGCTAGAAGAAGCTGGGGAAGATCTGTCTTACGCACCAAAGGCGGGGGAGATTCGCCCGAGCCCTCTCTAGATCCCTGCTACAAACCAAGAAAAAATAAAGTCAAGAATAAAGCCTTCACATAAAGTTAGAGAAAGCTAGAGAAAGCTAGAGAAGGAAGTTGGTATACCTGAATTGAGCCGGAAGCCTTGGAAGGAGGTGGAGGAGGAGTTGTTTCCCTTAATGGTTGATGAGGAATAGTCTTACTCATTGGAGAAGGAGGAGGAATGACGCCCGAGCCCTCACCAAATGATTGTAGACATCAAGAAAAAAAGGAAGCTATTAGTGAACTAACTTAGGCAATAAAGAGATAGAAGTATAAACACTTCCATACCTGAGTAGAACTCTGAATAGAATGAGAAGGCATCGTTGTAGAGGCTGTTGCATGAGAAGAAGCAGGTGGATTGGCTTGAATGGCAGCCTGAGGAGCCCACGGGCTAGTCACATCTAAGACCACAGAGATCTCAGGGACTATGGGCTCCCCGAATGCAGTTGCTGCTGGTTGACGTGACTCATGTGCTGGGAAAACTGGAAAAAAAGCAAAAGAAAATGAGTATAAAAGAAGAGGGAACTTTAAACATAAAAATGTTAAGATAAGAATACTCACCGAGTTACTATTGTCCTCCACAAAATGCAGCATTTCCCCAGTACTTTGATTGAATTGGGAGGTTGGATTCACCACCAATGTAAGATGAGGAATAGAAGACAGGGGAGTTGAGCCTTGCCCGATCGGAGATGCAGATTCCCCAACCTTGGCCTACAGAGGAGTGGAAGTCAGTAATTAGCTTCCAAAGTAATAAAGTTGCAAGCTTAAAGCCAAGAGTAAGAAAAAGTATACCTTGGAAGATTAAGCCCGAGAAGGAGAAGCATGTACCGTTCGGGCTGGAGGTGAAGAGGCATCGGGCTGAGAGATCATTTCTTCCCTTATGCCCTGTTCTAGGCAATTGGGCAAATAATTAATAAAAATGGAAGAAAAGAGAAAACTTTGAAGGAGTAACTTGAGATGCAGGCCATACCTCTAGCTTTTCAAGGGTGGTATCAAGAAGATCCTTGGCCTTCTGGTATATCTCTGCACCCAATGGTTCCTCCCTTGAGACAAAAGTAGGCTTCTTGGTTGCTTGAGGCCCTAGTTACGAGGAAGAAAAAGTTATTAACTCATGGAGTGAATATTGCAGTTAAGAAAAATTAAAATAGAGTTAACTTACTGGATGAGTTCTGCTTCTTTATGCCTGTTTCAACTTGAGGAGCAGTGGAAGATTTGGATGCTTTGGAAGTTTGGGATGTAGTTTTTTTTTTGTAGGAGTTGCCCGTGGACCCGGAATGGACAAAGGAGGCTGAGACTGCTCTTCGAGCTTAGATTAAGAGGATTCCACCACTGACACCCTTGTCCGCCGTGTTGATCGAATCTCTGTTATTGGTTCAACTTCACCCCCAAAATCTCCAAACAACTATGAGAGGTCCTCAGCAGCGCCTGCATCATGGCTAGACCCAACTCAATGTCTCTCTACCTTGGTTGCAGCCTCTTGAAGAACAAATGCATTTGCAGCTTCCTCATCTGGCTTGACATCCACTATTTCAATGTTACATTGAGCTGCAAGTTTAGGATAAAGCAAGTGAGGGATCGGTGGAAGGTAGATCATAAAACATCATAAAATAAAGGTTAGGAAAATAGGGGATACCTATCAAAAGAAGCTGGTTTTTCTGGTGAATCATCTTCTTCCAATTCTCGAGCTCGCCCGAGTTAGGATAAGACTTGATTGAAAGTTGACCAAAGAGGCGATCGTGAGATTCCCGCAAATCCCCTCCATACTTGCAAATCCACTCAAAATTAAGAGATATGGGCTTTCGAGCGATCTTACTCATAACTTCAAAATTGCGTCAGCAGCTCGAAATGTGACTTTTTGTGGGGAGCGAAACCGGTAGGAGGTGTTGCAGTGCACATAGTAAAAAAAAAGGCACTATAATAGCTTGTTTAAACCCCAACTGTCTAACACAGAAGTTGGGGTGGTAAACCTCCAGGCTGCGCTCATAACGGTCGCTACGGACTCTCCATGTTAGATCCCTTGACTAGATGCAACTGATGAATTTCTCCTTACAAAATGGGCTAGCATCCTCCCCGAATGCATCATGGAAGGCTAGGTCGGAGAACCAAAGATACCTCCTAAGTACTGAAGCTCCCTACTCCAAATCTGCCCGAGTGATAAGTGCATATTTATGTGACTTTGTTATCTTATTTCTTTGTATTTACTTAGTTAATTTCCATTTATTTTGGTAGTTTAAGTTATTTTCGTATTATTGTAGGTCCAATTGGTAAAGATAACTATAAATAGCCAAATGGAGCAGTTTTGGACTTAGATTGGATAACATGCGTGGATAGCATATGAGCTGGACGTTTTTGGTGTTTAAATGGTGCTAGATATGTTCTAAAATCTGGAGAAATTAAAGTTGAGGCTTGGAAGACAAGGAATTACACAAGAAAGAGGAATCCTAGTTGGAGAGGAACATTATCTTATCCTATCTAATCTTATCTTATCTTATCCTATCTTATCCAACATTATCTTATCGTATCTCCAGCTGCAAGGAGGAATTCTAATCACATTCCAACACTCTCTACTGGATTTTTAGAGTCCTAAAATACTTCAAAATGCCAAAACCTTTTCCTCCTTGGATTCAGCCATTCCCTCCCTATATATGTGAAATTCCTTCACGTTTTAGGGGGTACCACGCCTACCATTCATCCATTGAAGCTACTGAAATTTTCAGAGTTCTTTCTATCTTTATTTTAAGTTTCGATGTTTATTTTACATTGGTTTTCAGTTATGATGAACATGTGTAACTAAGTTTCTTTTTAGCTATAGGTGATTTCGAAGCCATGATCATATGTTTTATATAAATTGATTACATCCAATTATTGTTTCATAAAATATGAATGCGATTATCTGCTTTATAGAGAACTTATTCATGTATGTTTATTAAGGATGCATACTTAGATTGCATGCAGGGATTTGATGCTAGAATATATGGGAATTTCACTTAATCATTATGAGCTTATATTTGTAAGTAGTAAAAGTCACTAGTTATGATTGAGTTAAGTAAATTCTTGGAAGGAGTATCATGCTTTTCATAGTTACGAATGCTTTGTCAATGCTTATGATTTTCACAAAACTTAATGATCTTTGAGATGTATCTCTATCATGCTTTTCATAGTTAGGGAACTTGAGAAGAATAATTTGGTTGCGTCGCTGAGTCCAATTCAATGAACATAGGAAAATCTGAGAGTTAATTAGTGTTGTTCACGGTTAATTTGGGGCATTATCATTCATGGTTGATAGGAAGAATAACTAGAAATCGATTTGTATGCATATGTTTCATGTGTGGAGAAGAATCCTTTAGCTATCATTTCATCCATATTTCATTCACAACTTAATTTACTTGCGGCCATTTACTTTTGTTTTAATTAAATTCGTCCTAAATCCTCCCAGTTATTGTTTTGTTGTTCGTTTAACCTAGTTTTTAGTTTATTAAGTTTAATTTGTGTTGATTAGTATCATTTCTTATCCCCGGAATAAAACGATCCCTACTTACTCGTACTGCAATTGCGCAATTTATAGGGTTCAATTTGTATGTTAGTTTCTACCACATCACCGAGTGCGACAAGATCTGAAGGAGTACATGCAGAAGTGTTAGAAATGAGCCATAAAGCCAATCATATGATGATACTCCATGGACATTTCATGTCACATCTCGGCCCGGGCCCCCCACCACATCCCAAACTCGACTCTAACGTAGCACAATATTGTTCGTTTTGGGACCTGACCACGCCCTCATGGTTTTGTTTCTGGAAACTCACACGAGAACTTCTCAGTAGGTCACCCATTATGGGATTGCTCTTGCGCGAACTCGCTTAACTTCGGAGTTCCGATGGAACTCGAAGCCAGTGAGCTCCCAAAAGGCCTCGTGATAGGTAGAGATGTGAATATACATATAAGGCTTACAAGATCCACTCCTCTGGGCGATATGAGATGTTATTCTTAAAAGGTCTCGTGCTAGGTAGAGATGTGAATATACATATAAGGCTTACAAGATCCACTCATCTGGGCGATATGAGATGTTATTCTTAAAAGGTCTCGTGCTAGGTAGAGATGGGAATATACATATAAGGCTTACAAGATCCATTCCCTTGGGCGATGTGGGATGTTACAATCCACCCCTCTTAGGGGCTCGATGTCATCGTTGGTACACATCCGGCCATGGATTGGCTTTGATACCAAATTGTCACATCCCAGCCCGGGCCCCCCACCTCATCCCAGGCTCGACTCCACCGTAGCACGATATTGTCCGCTTTAGGCCCTGATCACGCCCTCACGGTTTTGTTTATGGGAACTCACACGAGAACTTCCCAGTGGGTCACCCATCATAGGATTGCTCTCGCGCGAACTGGTTTAACTTCGGAGTTCCGATGAAACCCGAAGCTAGTGAGCTCCCAAAAGGCCTCGTGCTAGGTAGAGATGAGAATATACATATAAGGCTTACATGATCCACTCCCTTGGGCGATGTGGGATGTTACATTTCACATGTTAAACTAATCTAGTTTAATATAAAGGGCAAACATTATTGTTTGAAGCCGTCTGATATAAATGTTATATGCTTAAACGATAAGTCCAAGGAATATGTAATTGGGAGAATGTGATTTAAAGAAGTTAGATTCATGAGACTATTCTCGTACATATCCTAAACGTTCCTGATCATAGGATTGCCAATTGGGCATTGACAGTCCGTTAATATCAGTACGTGCTATGTCTTCTCTTAGGGAGAGTGACTGGTCTCGAATCATTGGTGTGATTGACATCAAGAGAAGCATGTAGGTGCTCAATAGAGAATGAGTCAACTGAACACGATCAACGATGAGTTCTCATACTCATGTCATATGAGAACTCATGGTTGGGATAACACAAAGTAGTCCTTTGACCTGAAGTATCATAGTTGTCTTGTGGTTAGGTCTTTGATCTTAGATTGTGTCAAAGTCACACCGTCAAAGGGTGTCCACTGCATAGTTGGAGTTAAGTCACTTAGCCATGGAGGCAAATGAAAGCGCAACAAAGGATCTCTAACCTTCAAACCATTTGAGGGAGAATACTCTATGATATGATTAAGAATCTCTGGCCAAAGTATGAATAATATTTAGGAAGTCGTTCCAAATCACATTAAAGGTAATCATATAAGTAAATGAATCATATTGGATAGCAGACATGAATAAACTATCAAACCAAACAATATGGTTAAGAGTATTGTATTAGAGAAAGATCGTATTACATTGTAATCCTAAGCTAAATAGGTTATCCACATTTTCTAATTAGCTTGCGTAGCCATGACATATTGTTAGGTGTCACTTATGGTTTGTGGAAGCCCTAAAGATGTATAATCACTAAATGGAGATTTGAAAGTATGTTTATATTCACAATCGATTTAAAGAGCTCTAATCGCCCACTGCCTCGCTAAAAGGAACCTAATGGATCGTACACCCCGTAAGGTAAAGATTGAAAAAACAACGGAGATGAGTAAGAATAATTAAATGGTTTAATTATTTATGGTTAGGATTAATTAATATGTTAATTAATTAAACGAATAAGTTCGTTATAAACCTTGGGTTAGTTTTGGGCTGCAAGGCCTAATAAGATTTGAATGTCAAGTCCAATAACTTAAGTTGTATGACGACTTGAAACACAAAAGGCATCAAAGATCAAAGAACCCAATATGGCCGGCCATAAGAGTGAGAGGTAGTGAACTTGGCTTAATTGCAAGTTTGCCACTCCATTGTGAGGTGGTATAAAGACAACTTTATAGCAATTTCATCCTTAAGGTTTTTCTTTAGAGAAAATATGAGAACACAAAGTTCTCTTGACTCTCTAGGAGGCCGACCACCTTGGAAGAGATTACTAGCATCTATCTCTTCCTAGGTCACTCATCTCTTCATCAATGCTCTCTTGGTGTGGAGACTTAGAGGTTCCCTATTTTTGGAACTTGGAGAATCCATTCATCCATCCTCCTCCAAGAAATCTATGGAGCTAGAGGTAAGGGATGAAGACCCTATCTCTTAGGTGATTAGCCTTTACTTATGCAAAGAGGAATTAACAAAGGTAAAATATTTCTCAACTCACTTTGTTCTTAAGTTGAGTCTTGGTTCACCACTCACTAGACCTTGAATTTCATAGGTAAAGTTTTGTTTTTGAGTGCATACAAGCATGATTACACCTCTTAATTGTTAATTGCATGCATAGAAACAACCCTTCAAATTGATTGAAACTTACCCAATAATATCACTGTCAAAATCACCATCATTTCCTTCTTTAAAGAAAGATTTTCCAGAAAACATAAATTCGTCATACCTGTTTAAGCAGACCAAAACACCATCTTCTGTAGCTCAAATCGAACAGCCATCTTCATGAAAGTTGTTACTTAACTCCTGAAATACAACATATCCAAATTGGAGATCCATCGGAGCAGTACAACTCCAGAAACGCAGGTATGATCATTGACTGCTCATCGCTCCTCTGTCAACCATTCAGGCCTGTTGTGAGCCTCGAAACTCCATTTTATTTTGCTCAAATCGACATACTTTCTTCATCAAAGTTGTTTCTCCTCATCTCTTCCATAACATATCAAAAATCCAGAACGAACCATCAATTAGATCTTTCCAGATCTTCAGAACACTATGACAGCCTTGAAATCCACAGAAAATCCGACCGGCATGTTTGAAGCTTCAAAACTCCAACTTCCTTTGCTCAGATGGAAACACTTCTTCATTGAACGTTGTTCCTCTGCCCAGTATCTATAACATACCAAAATTTTAGAAAGAGACAACGGTGCAATTGTCCTAGATGCGTGAAAAACCAACCCAGCCTCCATTTTCCATGGCTCAGATCGAGAAAGATCCTTCACGAAAGTTGTTCTTCTAATTGAGAACTATAACATGTCCAAAGTTCAGCTCCATTAGAGAAGAGAAGAGGTAGCAGAAATTTGATAGAAGAAGGGAGACGGAAGAGGGAGAGAGAGTGAGTTGTGAGAGTTAGGGCTGGTTTGATATTGCTGTGCTTTGAAAAAAAACTGCTGTGAGAATAAGCGGCTGTGTTGTGAAAATAAGCGGCTGTGAAATAAATCAGCAGAGTGTTTGGTAAATTTTTTTGTAAAAGTGCTTTTGGAAAAAAAAGCAGTCTGATGGTGGGTCTTTTCATTAAAGTAGCACTGTAGCTCCGTGTGCTTTGAAAAAAACCAGTTTTCCAAAGCTACAAATAGCAGCTTCAGCTTTTTCCTTTGATTTCAGCTTATTCTCACAGCAGCTTCCAAAATAAGCATTTTTTTTTCAGTTTACCAAACACCTAAAACCCTCACAGCTTTTTTTCATGGGTGCTTTTTTTTTAAGCACCTCACTCCCAAACCACTCCTTAGAGAGAGACGGGAGAATAAAAAAAAATAATGAGAGATGTAATTGTGGAGCCAAAAATAATCATAACGCAACGCGTGGATTTTTGGTAAAAATGACAAAGTTACCCCTGAGACACACCGGTTGTTCTACGCTCGAGCAGTGGACAATCATTCTTTAATCAAGCTAAGAGTGTCCAAAAAAGGTAACCAATTCCAAATTATCTCATCCATCCTCATCTTAAGTAATTACTTCATAACGTACAAATTATTCCATATAAATGGAGATTAATTGGCTAATTAATGGATTAATTCCTAATTAATCCATTAATCACCAATTAAATCACCCATCTCACACAAAAATACCTCTAAAGGCCGGCCACCTCCATGCTCTATATATATCACCCCATTTTCTCTAAAAACCTAAGTTCTACACTTTTGCAAAACTCCCAAAAACTCTCAAAATACTTTTCTATCTAAATTCTAACTTTGGCATCGGAGGTTCTTTGGCCAAAGCTCCCCCCCCATTCATCATGGGCGCATGAGGCTCTTGGCCTTGACCTAAGGTGTTAATTGTTTTGTAGGTGCAATTTTGTCCAAGAAGAAGAAGGCAGAACTTTGCATCCACAAATTGGTGCTTTCATTGAGAGTTGAGTCCCACACTTGTAGAAGACTCTCGCATCCAAGGTTTTCTATTTTCTTGTCTATTTGTAGATTTTCCGTACGTTCTTATTATTTAGAATTTTTTATTTGCAAAAATTCTTTGATAAAACGTAAAAGAGAAGTACAATGGCTAGAAATTTAGAAAATTCAACAAATGAAAATTTTAACATTCAAGAGATGGGACCACAATGATCCATGAGGCTAAATGTGACAATAGGTGGAGCGGCACCACCACCACGAGTTTTCACCACAGGAACCCCCGCAGTGGCTACCACGGTAGCCACCCGCGGCAAGGTCTATGGTGTCACCACCACAGCCTAAGCCGTGCCATCCAAGGCAGCTCACGACACTAAGGCTACGACCCAAGCCATATCACTCCGTGCTCAACGCGAGCCCAATGCGTTGCCAAGCCGAGCCCAAGCCTCACACCCGCGTGCATCATACGCCGAGCAGCCTACTCTCGTGGCCCAGCCTATTTTCAAGGCCCAACCTGCTCCCGCGGCTCAACCTGCTATCCCTGCTCAGCCTGCTCCCGTGGCATTCCAAGCAGCCCAGATCGACCCAAGACTATCTTAACCATTCAGACTAACCATCGAGCCGGGGGCATTTTCACCATGTTTCTCTGCGGATTTGACATTTCCTAATTCAAATCTTGTGCCCAAAGCTTACCACACTTCCACTGCTCAAGGGGACATATTCTTTCCAAGCTATTCTAATCCAAATGGCGAACAACACTTGTCTTGACAAGTCATAGAGTTGACGAGCGCCCTTGCACAATAGACAACCTTGGTGAATCAACTCTTGCAACGCACCGGGATCCAACGTGCGCCGGACGAGGTGTCCCGAAGAAGGACAAGGGCAGACGAACCTCTCCATCAGCGTCCCGGTAAGCAGCCACTTGACCAGTCATGAACTGAGCGTTCTAATGGAGTACACTTGGACCCCGAGATAGCGTATACTCCCATCTTAGCATGTGGAGGAGCATGCACTCTCAGTTAGGCTCACGGATAAACATACATTCACGGTTAGGGCCACACTCCGATAATCAACATGAGAAACCTTCGAGGCGAAATGTTCATTCGCGGCAAGGCACGTAAGGAGCATCGTCCACCTTGCATCGGAGTAGGTAGCATAGCGAACGAAGATAAGCAATCACTCAATTCGGCTCAAGTTTAACCAGTAGCCTGCAAGTTACTCGCTCACATGGTAGAAACATACCACACTGACCGCAACCACTGCATAGACGAGCCGAACACATAGAAGAGCAGCCTAGACCAGTAGGTCACGATCGGGGGCAGCCGAGGGCTCTGCCACTTCAATAAAGGCAAATTCAGGAAGAAGTAGAAATACTCATGACCGAGCGATTGCGCGATTTCCCGCGTAACGAAGCTATTGATAAGACACTTCGATGAAACATGACCAACATAAACGAGTCATCTTTCAATGACAATATTGAGCAGACGGGACTACCCCACATAAATTGCCAGATATAAAGACATTTTCTGTTTTGACAAATGCAGCAGCTCAGCCTAATGGCACGCCGGGGGCAGACGAGTACCAGAAGGACACACCAGCCCGACTACCAAGAACTAGGGGCATACCTTGTTCTTAACACTCCAGATAATTCCTCCTGCTGCGCATAACCTGGCCCAAACCAGCCCCATCTTTGATTTCACAACCACACATGTATGCTCCATGGTTCCCGACAACCATTGATCTATCACCATGGCTCATAACTGTGCTAATCTTGCACCATGGTTCCCAGCCATGCCGATTTTTCCATGTTGCTCGTGCCAACCAAGCCTCAAAAAGGCACATGATGAAACACTTAATGTGTTGGAAATGTGCCCTAAAGCCAATCATATGATGATACTTTACAGACATTTCACATGTTAAACTAATCTAAGTTTAATATCAAGGGCAAAGATTATTGTTTGAGCCGTCTCATATAAATGTTATATGCTTAAACGATAAAGTCCAAGGAATATGTGATTGGGAGAATACGATCTAAAGAAGTTGGATTCATGAGACCATTCTTTCGTAGACGCATCCTAAATGTTCCTGATTATAGGATTGCCAATTGGGCATTGACAGTCCGTTAAGATCAGTACGTGCTGTGTCTTCTCTCAGGGAGAGTGACTAGTCTCGAGTCATTAGTGTGTGTGACATCAAGACAAGTACGTAGGTGCTCAATAGAGAATGAGTTCACTGAACACGATCAATGAAGAGTTCTCATATTCATGTCACATGAGAACTCATGGTTGGGATAATGCAAAGTAGTCCTTTGACCTGAGGCATCGTCGTTGTCTTGTGGTTAAGTCCTTGATATTTGATTATGTCAAACGTCATTCCATTGGAGTGTCCACGACATCGTTGGGGTTAAGCCACTTAGCCATTGAGGCAAGTGAATGCGCAACAAGGGATCTCTAACCTTCAAACTGTTTGAGGGAGAATACTCTATGATATGATTTAGAATCTCTGGCCAGAGTATGAATGAGATTTAGGAATGCGTTCCAAATCACATTCAAGGAAATCATATAAGCACACGAATCACATTGGATAGTAGACATGAATAAATAAACTATCAAACCAAACAATGTGGTCAAGAGTATTAGATTAGAGAAATACCGTATTGCATTTGTAATCCCAAACTGAATAGGTTCTTCACCTCTTCTGATTAGCTTGCGTAACCATGATATACTGCTAGGTGTCACTCATGGTTTGTGGAAGCCCTAAACGTGTGTAATCACTAAAGGGAGAATTGAAAGTAAGTTTCAATTCACAATCGATTTGAAAGAGTTCTAATCGCCCACTGCCTCGCTAAAAGGAACCTAATGGATCGTACACCGTGTAAGGTGGAGATTGAAGAAACAATGGAGATGAGTAAGAATAATTAAATGGTTTAATTATTTATGGCAAGGATTAATTAATATGTTAATTAATCAAACGAATAAAGTTCGTTAAAGACCTCAGGCTAGTTTTGGGCCTCAAGGCCCAATGGGCTTCGAACGTCAAGTCCATTGACTTAAGTTGTATGACAACTTAATTCACAAAGGCCCAAAAGCCCAAACAAAACCCCATGGCCGGCCATTTAGAGGAAGGGTAGTGAACTTGCTTTAATAACAAGTTTGCCACTCAAATGAATAAAGGTATAAATATGACTTTATAGCCAAAATTCATTAAGGGTTTGTTTTGGAGAAAATTGGAGAGAACATGTCTCTCCATTTCTCTCTAAAGAGGCCGGCCCCTTGGAGGGTGCATCTAGCAATCCCACTACTCCAAGGTCACTCATTTCTTCTCCAATCTAACCTTGGTGAAGATACTTAGAGGTTCTCTATTTTGGGAACTTGGAGAATCCTATTCTTCCATCCAAATCCATAGATTTAATATGCAAGGAATGAAGGCCCTCTCTTTGGGTGATTAGCCTTTGCTTATGCAAAGAGGAATCTACAAAGGTATATTTCTCAACTCACTTTGATTTGAGTTGAGTTTTGGTTCACCAATCTACTAGGCTTTGAATTTCATGGTTAATGTTTTGTTTTTAAGTGCATGCAAGCATGATTCCGCCTTTAATTGTTAATTGCATGCTTATTGATGTTGCTTAAATGAACATGTTTTCACAAAATTATCCTTCATAATGATGGCACAATAATTCTGGGAGCAGCTTATTGAGCTTACACCCTTACGCGAGGTCCACAAGCAGTTTGAGGTCTCAAGCAGATCGCTAAACATGACCTCGCAGACTAAGGATTATTTCGGTTGTCCCAGCAGTCCAGTTTTCCTCAACTGCACTCACGACAACGACTTCCATGCTTTCTAGTGCAAGAGTGTAAACCAATTCCCCGACACCCATATGGGTCTGCTCTCCAGTGCAAGAGGATAAACTAATTGCTCTCCAGTGCGAGTGGGTAAACCAATTTCCTAACACCCGTATGGGTCTGCTCTCCAGTACGAGAGGATAAACTAATTACTCTTCAGTGCGAAAGGGTAAACCAATTCCCCGACACCCATATGGGTTTATTCTCGAGTGCGAGATGATAAATTAATTGCTCTCAAATGCGAGAGGGTAAACTAATTGATCTCTAGTGTGATAGGGTAAACTAATTCCCTGACACCCATATGAGTAAGCTCTTTAGTGCGAGAAAGCCACATAGTTCAAAAGATCGAATGCTTGAAGATTAATTAACCAACAAATGGTTAGGGGGCAGCAACCACTTTTACACTTAACAGTTCACTCATCCGACACTTCATCTTCAACAACTTTGATCTTGGCAGCTTCATCCTTGACTGCTCCATCTATGGCAGTTGAAAAATCAAACTCAAGCAGTTTCCTCATTTTGAGCAGGCAGCCCAAACAATTGCCTATTCCACGCCACTTCCTCAACCCATGCCGAACCAATCCTTGACTTCAATCAAGCCAAGCTGCTCAAGCAATGACCCTTGCCACATCACCTCCTTGGCCCATGCCAAGACGACTTCTGGCCCCTGCCAGCCAACGTGTCGCACCACCCTGATGACTGCCCCGTGGCAGCACCACCCAAGAAAAAGACAAGAAGAAATTAAGTTTTTATTACATTGGTGTGGCACGGAGAAGACGAAGAAAGCAACAAAAAACGGTCTTTTGCACGGGCAAGATGTAGAAGATTGCTAGAGGAGGGGGAACAAATATCCTCTAAGCTCTCTCTCTTGTAGGGTAGAATAAATCTCTCCAAAGTTGATTTAATAACCCACTTAAGGTGGACTGAAATAGGATTTGAGAGAAATTTATTTTCTTTTCCTAGAAGGATCTAATTTCATATTAAAGAGAGAATCTACATCAAAACAGGAAGCAGTCCTAAGTTTCCTAGACCAAGAAGATCTCTACATCTGCTGCCCTTTCTTATGAGCAGCCCAGCAGGTGTGGGGGCATTTGTGGAGCAAAAAATAATCACAGGGCGACACGTGGATTTTTGGTAAAAAGGACAAAGTTACCCCTGAGACACACCGGTTGACTTACGCGTGAGCAGTGGACAATCATTCTTTAATCAAGCCAAGAGTGTCCAAAAAAGGTAACCAATTCCAAATTATCTCATCCATCCTCATCTTAGGTAATTACTTCATAACGTACAAATTATTCCATATAAATGGAGATTAATTCCTAATTAATCCATTAATCATCAATTAAATCACCCATCTCACACAAAAATACCTCTAAGGGCCGGCCACCTCCATGCTCTATATATATCACCCCATTTTCTCTAAAAACCTAAGTTCCACACTCTTGCAAAACTCCCAAAAACTCTCAAAATACTTTTCTCTCTAAATTCTAACTTTGGCATCGGAGGTTCTTTGGCCAAAGCCCTCCCATTCATCATGAGCGCGTGAGGCTTTTGGCCTTGACCTAAGGTGTTAATTGTTTTGTAGGTGCAATTTTGTCTAAGAAGAAGAAGGCGGAAATTTGTATCCACATTAATCATGCAAGTGATTTGGAAGGCATGGGAGATGAGAATGAGTAGGGTGTGGACTCCACTTGGCATACAACCAAAAGTCATAAAAGACGGAAAGTGGTCCTGTTCGGATCTATTCCATCAAATCCACCAAATCAAATTATATTAACATCCGACAAATTGTTAAATACACTTCACATAATTAATACACCTCATATTTGCTTTTTCAATTAAAAATTATCTTAATACACCTCATATACTTACCCATAATACCCTCACACCCCCCATTCATAATATACACCTTACATTTTCTATATACACCCCATATTCTCTATACATCCCACATTTCTCAAATCTTATAAAGCTTTTAATTTGGACAAATAATGCCGACTGAAATTTTGACAAAAGAAGCCGTCTGAGATTTATAGCATATGTGAGTTGTTTTCAATTCCACCATTAAAACCCATGTCATCTGTTTTTAATATTTTGTGGTAATTTTAGGTGTTTAATTTTTCATGTAATCCCTATGATCCCTAAAATATGAATATAAACATAGAAACTTGAATAACACATCAAAAACAAGATTCAATAATTATCGATGTCATCAAAATCACTAAAACAATAAATAGTATGAAGTTTTACCTCATGTGAAGCTTCCGAAACATCGATTTCATGTTTCATTCGTTAAAAATATTTTTTCTCAATCAACATGTTTGTAGTTTCATTGGTTAAGGTTTTGTTAAACAATTGAGGGTTAAAGGGGTTTTGATAGTTGAAGAAGATGAATAATATGTTAAAAGTGATTTGGGGTGTATATATAATTTTTTAATTTTTTTAACCTTATAAGGTCAAAATTGCCACTACATAGTAGGATAAATAAATTATTTAATATTAAATTTTAATGTAGGGTGCATTCAACATTTTGTGGGATGCTAATATAAAAAGCCATCAAATAATCTGGACTCTTAAAATTTGATCTAACGGCTAAAATTATTATAACTTTTAAAGTGGACCTTTGTTTGTAGTCATTGGATCAAATTTCAAGGGTTCGGATTGTTTGATTTGATGGAAATCACCCAAATCGCCCTTCACGCTGAGAAATTCATAAAATTTTCGTTGTATCTCCGAATTCGATTCTGCTTGCGCTGACACGTTCGTACCGTCGAGTACCTTGAATATGCAGTAAAATAATAGCTCATACGCTCACAAAATGATGGTCAATGAAAGTCAACAATCTTGCCTAAAGGGGCATTTTCGTTAATTCACTCTTTTAAAATTAATAAAAACGTAAAATTAGGGACATGTTGTCACACTTGGCCTCCTGAACTCGCTAATCATTCTCTCTAGTTGGTTATAATCCTATCAAATTTAAATTGAATTTGGATTCAATTTTATCGAATTTAGTTGAATTTTTTTCCAATTGGGATTGTGGAATGCGAGAAAAATGTCAGCGCGAAATACTCGTCCATTGGTTAACTCTTAAAAAAATAGTTTTTTTTATAGTTAATCCACATGGAGCCATATGATTGGATTAGTGGGACCACATCAACACACAAACAAAAAATATTGATGAAATTTTAATGGAATTATTAAATTGTTGGGCGTTAGGGACCAAATTTATCGATTTTTGAAACTCAAGGACCAAAATGAGGAGTTGGATCAATGTCAGAGACCATTTGTGATAAAAAAAAACTTATTTTGTGTAATCCACGTGTCACCATTTCATTAGATTTGTGGTTCCACATATAAACTAATAGGATAGTTGACGGACAGAAGGACCAAATTGATGTGAGGTAATGGATATCAGGGACGACATTTATTGATTTTGAATGTGAATGACCAAAATGATAAGTTTGATCAATCTCAATGACCATTTATGATAAAAACTCTTCTTTTTCTTATGCCAAACCACAAAACACAACACTCATAACTCTCTTTCTTTCCTTTACAGCTGCCCAACTTACACACAATGCTCTTTTCTTTCTCCTCTCTCTCTCTCTCTTCCTTCCTCTTCCGTTTCCCTTCTTCCATCTAATTTCTTCAACCCTTTTTCTTCTTCAATGGAGCTGAATTTTGGACATCTTATAGTTCTCGATCAGACGAACAACTTTCATGAAGGATCTTTCTCGATCTGAGCGACGGAAAATGGGGTTTTGGCACTCATAACATGACTGTCTAGTTTCCTGCGGAAATGGAGGCTGGGCTGGTTTTTCAAGCACCGTTGGATATTTTTGAAATTTGGATATGTTATAGGTACTGGGCAGATGAACAGCGTTCAAGAAGGAATTATTTCTGTTTGAGCGCAGAAAGTTGGAGGTCTGAAGCTCCAAACATGACAGTCGGATTTTCTGCGGATTTCAAGGCTGTAATAGTGTTTCAAATATCTGGAATGATTTCACCGTTGGATCGTTCTGAGTTTTTTATATATTATGGAAGAGACAATGAAAAGCAACTTCTATGAATAAAATATATCAATCTGAGCAAGAGAAAATAGAGTTTCGAAGCTCACAACAGGCCTGAATGGTTGACAGACAAGTGATGAACAGTCACTGATCACACCTGCGTTTCTGAAGTTATACTGCTCAGAAGGACCTCAAATTTGGATATGTTGTAGTTAACAAGTTAATGAACAACTCTCATGAAGATGTCTTTTCGATTTGAGCTACACAAGTTGGTGTTTTGGTCTGCTAAACAGGTATGACGAATTTCTGTTTTCTGGAAAATCTTTCTTTAAAGGAGGAAATGATGGTGATTTTGGTTGAAATATTATTGGGTGAGCTTGAACATATTTTCTGGATTGTTTCTTTCACAGGTTCTCATGGGAGAGAAAGGATTAACAAATGGATTTTGCTTGCTTTCCATGGCGTAGGTGATGATCTCCAAATGTAAATGCATAAACAACACAAGAATTTAAGTGGTTCACCATAATTGGCTACATCAACTGGGTTTTGTATCTTGTATATCTATTTCAATTTGTGTATGTACAGATTACAAGAAGGTGGCTTAAGAGCTTTAACAAAATATGTAAAGAGGGAGAGTTATCTGATGAGAGGAAGATTGGCTTCCAATGGTGTATCTTTTACTCATAGCCTCTGCCATTTTTTTTATAGGGAGAAGAATGAAGAAGACTCGGAAATTCCCAAACTCCCAAATTCTCAAACACTCAAGAAGACTTGGAAAATTCTCTGCGTTTTTCGTCAAACCCTTGAAGAACCACCAAGCACCCCTACACGTGCCGGTTCTTCAAATGCCACAAGCTGAAACCTTGAGACGTTCGTTCATTCGAGATCAAGTCATGGCAACTCTCGGATCAACAACTTTCGGAGATCGAATCAGATGATTCAAGTTATTTGTAAGTTTGTAACCCTAAACATTTACATTAATACAATGTTCTTTGTACACGTGTTCTCGTTTGATTTGTCATAGGATTTTCGTGTTTACACTTGTAAATATTGAACTCTTAGTGAAAGTTCTAAAGTGAAATACGAAATCCACATTTGAAATCAATTATCAAATACTGTATGCCAACATAAACACCAAGTAGAAAAATTGATGGTTATATAAGTCAGAAATGTAACTCGCCAATCACTTTACTAATTAGATTCTTATATTCTCATCATACGTGATTTATAGTTTTATAACTACTCATCCAATCAAGAAAATCTAATCCCATCTTACGTACTATAAGAACCAAAACGTAATGATTCTGAAATCATAAGAAAGAAATGTAAAATTAAAGCCTATTTGACAAACATGGTAATCACCATAGAGTGTCTAATCCTTAAGCTCCAATACCACTTTGTCCTGCCTTGACCTATGAATAAGGAGTATTCATGAGATAGGATGTGTGGAAGCATATTTAATAGAAATAAGTTCTATAACCAAGACATGATGGGGAAAAAATTAAAATAAATCTTATTTGTAACTAATACACGCTACACCGTAAAGCACTTGCTAATAATATTTACATAATATATACTTGAATTTACTACATAAAATTTATCGAATATGCATCAAAATAAAAACACTAATTATTAGTTTACAAATTAGTTCACTAAGGAAATAGGCATCTACCAAATAATAATTAAAATGTAGCAAGTCTTGCAAATACATAAAATATATGCAAATGAAATGCATGAATGTCACTCCCTTCTAATCCCACCAACACATGCCTAAGGCACCCAAGCCAGCACGTTCCATACCATACTTATACCACTTGGCTCTGAATACCTTAGAATACGAGTTAACTCCTGTGCATTTCTTAAGACCAACTTTTGTAATTTAAATTATCAATTTCCACTTTATTATATAGGCATTTCGCCCAAAGCCCAATTGTATACTTAAGCCTTTCCTCCGATACATGACATATTCAAGGTTTCAGAATATATATCCAAGGCATTCTCCAACCCTTGAATATCTTCACAACTCAAACACTTTACACAACTAAGCACTTGATATAGCACAACACTGTTTTTCTTGCTTTATGCATTTATATGTAATATGCAACATTGACTTCAAGAATCACATGCTATATTGCTATATGATAATTTTATAACCAAACCAAACAAATGAAACACACAAATAAATTATATAAATAATAGTAAGGGAGATTGGTGAGAGTTGATGATTAGAGTATACTAGAAATATTGCCCGCGCGTTGCTGCGAGATTAAAAACTGCATGAAAAAATATGTTTCAGAAGGATAAAAGATTGTTACAAATGATTAATGTTATCTACACTGAAAGATGTTTCAACTTTTTGAAAAAAGTTTTACATGAAAAGTATAAATTGAGTGAATCAAGCTCTTGAAGCTCTTTGAACCACTTTATGAGCCTAATTGGTACAATTGAAAATGAAGAGTTTAATAAAACTTTATGAACATAATTGAAACAAATTAATACCTTGACTGACTAAATGAACCGCAAATGAAAACATCTAAAATCCTATTCATTAAGTACAATTACCAAAGGAAGCTGAATAAAACGTCAAAAGTGATACACTGAGATAAGGTTGGTGGCGTCAAAATCACTAATAAAATATGCATCAAAATCACTAAAACTTGACTTCACTTGCTTGTTAAAATATAAAAAATTCAAATAATATTGTTTCCAAAAACTTGTCTAAAGAAAAGAACACCATTCACCTCTAAGGCTCTAACCATTTTTTGGTGGGTGGGATGGACGCGCTTCCTCTTCCACATTTAAAGACCAATGTTGGGGGTAGACCAAGAGTAAGTGCAACCCGACTGCAGCAAAAAAAAACGCAATTGACTTTCACACTACAGAAATAAATGTTAAAAAACACATACTTGCACCCAATGCTTTTTTTTTTTTTTGGGTGCAGTATAAGAATAAAAAAGGATAACATTCCCCCGAAACCCAAATTCATCCCCCAATTTCTTGCAACAAAATTTTAGTAATTACAAACGTCCCAAACTTACTAAAAGGTTTTCAATAACCTTCTTGCATTGCAGGGTCCAAGAAGAACCAAACCATTTCAGGAACTCACATCGCAAACATAATAGAACTAATTCAAATATGAAAATCCACAAATCATAATGCTTCTCTCTAGTGAATCATCTTCATGGACCGCAACTTCTAAAATCCTAAAAGGCTTCTTTCTTTCTCCACTATCTGAATGTTCCATTTATTTTCTACTATTGAACTAAATTTTCACTTAATTAAATCTCAAACACTTCCAACTAAATCTTAAATCAAACAGAGCTGTTCAATTATATTAAACTACACATAGGGAGAGGGAAAGAGAAGAGAGACCTGGAATTTCCAGGATCCTCAGTACTGAGAGGGGCATAATTCCGATTGGGATTCAAAAGCAAAGTATACACCAAATGCCATATCAGTGTTGTCGGATGCTGAAAAGTAACTGTAATCCAGGGAACAATTTCGTTTATAAGCAAAATACAAAATAATTAGAAAGATTCCGGGAAAATTTGTGATGGTGGAAAACATAAAAGCCAAACTAAAACTATAAGCCTGTATTAGAGGTTTATTAAATCCAATGTTGAAACCTATTTAATAGGATTGTTCAAAACCTAAAGAAGGATTGAATAGTCTTGATAGAGTAGAGGGAAAAGAAGAAGCAAGCCACTATAAAATTACAAACATCGTCCAACTGAGAACAATATGTAAAAAAGTTGGCTACTTATTTGTAAGATGGAGAATAAATGAAGGCATGCTCATGGATATGGAGGCTAATGAACATGGTTAGATACTGGGTATGCATATCATTCATTTAGTAGATATTGAGGGCAGGAAATGTAGTTTCATAATTGGAGAAGACCACTTAGGAAGAAAAATACAACATAAATGTGAATTGCAAATATAAATCCAATTTTCAAACTAAATTCACTAATATAAATCTGAAACTTGAATTATTTATGTTTTCTATTAAAAGTTCCAGTGCTTATCTTCTAGCCATCATACGTCTAAAACAATACTTTTTCATCCAAATTTTTGAAACCATTCATACTCATACCAATCAACTCTATCGTGCTCAAATCAATTCCGTCTAATACGTAACAAAAAATTTGTATTTACATGTTTACTATACCATGTCTCCTTTTCATGTCCATTAGTGAAGTCAATATCGTCGCACCAACTGACCATTATTTTGCAACTGTGAAAGAGAGATCTAGTTAAAACCTACCCCACGGGATCTTGCCACTGGAGGAGCAGCTTCCGCCACCGTAAAAAGCATCGCTTCCTCAAGAGAATGTCTCCTTGTTTCCTTTGGAGCTCCACATGTGGCTCCATCCTTTACCAAACTATTGGAACTGATGCTCATATCTACTGGTTTAGGAACTGGTTGTTTTGCATTCTTCGCAACCCAGTCTTCCCTCATACCTGAAAGTTCCCAAGAAAGTTAAGAGCAGAAGGAAATAATAACTGACGCATTCTCCATGTTCCACATAAAGCTCATAATTCATTTTAGAAAACAACTTACTTGGCACGAATAGCTTTCTCAGTCCCAAAATTTGGTGGCAATTCTTTTCCCAATAACTATTTCCCTTTTCATTCACTTGTCTACACAAAAGTACATAGAGAATTAACTAACAGGATAATGAATCAGAACGTAGTAGGTTAGAAAAGATTAAAAAACACAGAGAGCAAGAATGTGAACACTGAACTTCCGTTTTCTAACAAATCAAAGCACCCTAATAACAAAACTCACAAACCTGGAAGGTCCTCTTGCGCTTATCAACCACGACTCTGAGCTGATTGAGCAGCTGCTGCACCATCTCTAGCCAATTCAAGAGCAAGCACACCATTAAAAATCTCGAAACAAACCGATGCTTCTTGTTCCCCCAGCTCAGGTCCTGAAACATGCACTCCTTGAGTACTCTCTGCTCAGAATCACCTCGTGGAATTGCCTCGTGTGCATAAGGAAGCAACTGCAACTCAATAAGACAGATTACTGTAAAGTAAATCATGGTTCCCAATCCAAATACATATGCTAAGCAAAGCACAAATAAAGACATGAAATCATTGTAAATTTTGAATAAAATCTCTCTCTCTCTCTCTCTCTCACACACACACACACAAAATAGGAGAAGCAGATTTGCAGAGACATAAAAGGGTAAAAAATGAAGAGGCAACAAACGGTAGGAAGAGTATAAGGAATGTTTAAAACCTTCTTAGAATTAACCACATTTGGATTTGTTCAAAAAATTACAGAAAAGAATTACCAACTACATTACACTAACATTGTTGTCCCACTAAAAAAAAACTCACCAAAAATAGTCTCCGTGGTTAAAGAGGGATTCTGTCTGATTCCAAAACATATATCTCTCACTGTCAATCAAATATGTACTAAATCAGTGTAATGCACTATATCATGTTCCGAACCACAATGCATTCAAAGCAATAATCAATTGAGCACACTAAATAAGTGGAAACATTTATACCTCATTCCAATTTGTGCCTCCTCATGTTTGCTTGTAGTTACAGACTTTGATAGGGTTTCCATTTTCTTCCAACTGAAGAAAGGAATTGGCATCTAGTTATGTTTCAATAGTTATGTGTTCAATGCGAGGGAGAGCCAAATCCAAGCAGTAGGTTTCCGTTAACTTCCCACCAAGGAAAGTAAAATCAATTGCAACGATAAAGAAAAAGCACAAACTTATAAAATATGATACAAAACCATAAAAAGCAGGAAACGGTATTCTCAAAATGCACAAAAATATAAAAACAGATAGATCCCTACGTATTCAACCTTCAGAGCACACAAAAAGTTAAAATTTTCTTCAATAAAAAAGTCAAAGGGAAAATCTGAAATTATATAGCCCAAGCACAAACAGCTTGGAAGCCTGCACACAAAAGCCCCAAAAAACTACAGCCACACTCAAAATCCGAACGCAGGAACAAAACTCCAAAAATGAAAAAAAATAAAATATTTACAGAAAACGGATCTGCAAATGGAACAGAACCCCAAAATATTTAAATTTTGTTCAACAAAAGATATAATATGAAAAACAGAAATTATATACCTTGATAAGAAAGGGCTTCCAATCTTGTATGCAAAAACCCCATAATTCGAACCCCAGCCTTTCCTGAAAGCAAAAACCAAATCAAATCAGGCAACCACACACAAATCCCAAAAAAAAAGTAAAAATCAAGCACACTGAGAAAGACGAAAAACTCACCAGGAAACGCTAGGTTATGTGAGCAAGAAATTGGATTCCGACCGAATTCAAAAAAGGCAGAAACTTGTAAGGGTTGAGGGTTTTCAAACAAAAGAATTTTGCAAGAGCGCAAAAGTTTCTGACCAAGAACCGGCGTCGATAATTGGCGAGAGAAATATGCAAACGGCAGATAGAAAAGAAAGGAAGACTGATTTGCAGAGCTTGTGTGAAGGGGATGAATTTTCAAATCGCTGAAATCTCTCTCTCTCTCTCTCTGTCTCATCTCCCTCTCTAAGAAAATCCCTAAAATCCCTCCACAAATCCTCCCATATCTCTCTCTCACACACACTCTCTATCTCAGGGGCGGTCCATCCCCCGAAATCCTCATCGAATGACAACGAAGCCACCTACCCCACAATTCGCTCAAAACATTAGAGGACCAAATTGCCCTTCCAAACACATCATCCCTACCGTCGAATTTTAAGCTTTGATGGGCAGAACTGTCATCAAACGACAGAGGGTCCAACTGAGGGCCGGGCTTTTACCGAAAACTAACGAAGCCCATGAAAAAAATTGAGGCAGCCCAAACCCCAACCCAGCCACAGATTTGGTGGCAGCAGTGTGTAAATAAGGCAAAATCAAGGGACAAAATTTTGACTGTAGCTAAGCTACAGTCAAATCCTTCCTCAATTTTAGAATAGATAATATCTTACCATCGTTTTCTCTTTTCTCATCAAGCAAGCTGTTACAATTTTTTTTATTTATTTTTCCTTATTTTTGAACCCTTCCTTTTACTTTTACATCCTTTTGAATCCACCACTCATCACTTCCACCGTTCCACCAACAGAATACTTCACACTCAACTTTATGTTTGTGCCATCCCATAACTTTTGCTGCCTTTCATACAGGGTTCCCCACAAAACACCCCACTTCTTGCTCATCATCTCACACTTTGTCAACTCCACAGTCAAGGGTTTGGTGATGGACACGTTGGCTGGAACGGAGCAGTTCTCTTGGACGGTGAGCGACTTAATAGTTTATATGATCTTAGTCACAACGTCGTCGTTGTCCTCCGTGCCCCGGCTTTCACTGCTTAGTGTGACTAGCCAAAGCCAACGATGGTGCTTCTCGCTAAACTAATAAGGTTTTAGCTTCCAATTCACGACCACACTTGGGCGAGCCATAATTTGTCTTAAGTATTCATTCTTTAGCCATTGATTCAACTGAGATATTTCTTAAGACACGCTAATTCTTTCGAGACATCTCGAGACTTGATATTGGAAACGAACCAGGGGAACTGGGAGTATCCACTGAGGCCCAAATCCAACTCGATCAAAATATCCCCCACACAAAGCAAGTGGAGAAGAAGAAAAAGAAGAGTGCGAGGGAGAGTTTTTGAGCCAGAGAAAGAGGTTAGTACTTTTATAATTACGGGTTCGTTTGGATGTACTTTTAAAATGATTGAAAACGCTTTTAGAGAAAATATTTTTTGGTTCCAAAAGCACTTAAAATGCTTTATGCAAGAAGCACTAATTATGTGCTTCTTTCAGGAAGCACTTTAAGTGCTTTTTTCAGAATATACTTGCATTTTTACTAAGAATTAGTTCCAAAAATATTTTCAACAAAAGCGCTTTTAGTCATTTTAAAAGCACATCCAAACGAGCTCTACATCACTTCTAGGTTTCTAGCTATATAGTTCTTGAGCTAATTTTTAGTCTTAGGCTATTTCCACTGTCAATTTATTTATTTATTTAATTTTTTTTTTTTTTACAAACGATATTATTTAAACTAAGGGGAGGAGGTGGACTTAACCTCATAATGGGCTAACAATAATGCGGTCCAAACTCGCATTTGTGGAGAATCGAACCTAAGAGACCTCTCACTTACAAATGAAAAGGAATACCACTACACCGTAGTACTAAGTGGCATTTCCACTGTCAATGTTGTGTTGTCATCAGTCATCAGTCCTTCTCAATGAACAACGACCTGGACGACAAATTGGAAACTGAGAATTCAGTTGCTGTTGGACAATGCTGCATTAAGAATTTTCCCTTGTAAGTTACACCACATCAGATCGAGGAGGCTGTGAAATTAATGTTTGTGAAAACCATTGATGATAGTCTTATTAAGCCAACATTCTGATAATATAATTAGGGTCAATTCTCAATGCTTGCTAGCGTGCCGTAGCGAATTCATCGTTGTTGCTCTTCTCCTCCTCCTCTCTTGTATCTGTATCTTATCTTTGAGCATTTAGCTGCACTAGAATTAATATTGCTTTCTTCAATTGTATATGGTATATATTGTATGCTAATTTAATTAATTTCTTGAAATTCTAGCAACATATATCTCAAGTCCTTTTCTTTTCACCGGGTTCTTCATCACTTAATACGTTTTAGCATCTAACTGATTTTTAATAAATTTGTATAACTTTTTTCTCAGCATTTGATGTACTGAAGATATGCATGCAGCTGCTTGAATTTGGTTGATTATTGTTATTAGAGCCATAATCAAGAGTATCTAGATCCAAATTATCATAAGCTATATAGTCAATAAAAAAATAAAATAAAGAGATTATCATCAGTCATCTATGCACAACTCGTGCCAGCAAACGCTGTCTAGGTTGATGCGGACTCAGGTCTTTTGCACTGGCAGTAATAATTGAGTCTAGAGAAGGAAGCTACGAACCTGTTGTTGTGGCTTGGGTAATTCCATCTCCTCCATCCCCGCACATAACTGCATTTCGCTAGGATAAAAAAAAGGGTCTTCTGTCTTTATGTACAAAGTAAGAGTCCACATGCTCAATCCAGGAATCTTTTTCTGTATCACACTGGCATATGAAGCAGTTTCAGCTTTCTTCTGCTTTCTAAGTCATAGCGAAAGATCAGCCTTCGAGTGCCAAAGAACAGCACATGAGAATTTGGACTTATTGTAAAGGGTACCAGAGTATCATGGTGTTGATTGTACTTGACATCCGAAGCGAAAAGCACTTTCATTCTTAACGTCATGCCACCCACACTATATCTGAGAGTCCATCTATCACCAGATTCACATCCTGGTCGATCATCATAAGACCAAAAATAAAAATTATCTGAAGCATCACGGTTTACATAACAGACAAGGTCCATTGACACCCCAAGACATCCCATCATTGTTTTATCATCATCGTCATGGTCCTTCTCCTCATGGACAGGACAAGGAGGGAGTTGAAAGGCACGAGCTTCAACAGTATTGAGATCAATACACAAAAGTTTCCCTGAGGTAGCTAAGCTGTATAACACCCCACGCAAGTAGAAAAATTTCCTGCAAAGTTTGAACCTTTTGAAGCCCTCAACAAAATTGGGGTCAAGTCGCAACCCATGTCGAACCCAGTGTCTAGAATGCGACGAGAAAATGTCCATTGGGGTGGTTGTGGTTATGGAGGTTGGTTGTTGCTGGGAATGGAAATAATCAATTCGAACAACTCTGTAGTGATCTGACTCGACAGGGTCATAAGCCAAGGCAGCACAGAAATCGGCCTCCTCGGCTTCGACTACAGGAAGAGGGATGGAGGCGTGTTGCTTAGTGATGGGGTTGCTCACACAAAACTGGTAAGTTGTTGGGTTGAACAACAGAAGTAACCCATTACAAGAGTCCCTGAGATTGTCAGAGAAGTCACGTCTCTGCCACCGACACAGTTCACCGCCCAAATCCACAAGCGGTGACGACGATTCGGGGGACTTGAAGAAGGGATAATCATATAAATAGACCAGGGAGAGTAACTGATACATACCGCAAGAGTGGATCGTACGGTAGAAAAGACCCACGGTAGGAGACCGCGGCCAAAACATCCGCAGCCACACACGGGAGATTATTCGGTGCCATTGCCAGGACTTGGACACCATCTTGCACTTAACCAAATCCCTTTGTGATAATCTACACAAAACATCAAACAACGAATCCTCGCACCAACATAATAATAATGATAATAAATTGCTCCTCCTCGTAACTCCTGAATCTGAAACTGAATTTGAATCTGAATCGTTAAGATTAACACTCAGATTCAGGTCAACGGCAGCCTCTGCCGGAGCCGGAGAGGAAACCATTGATGACGACGACTACCCCTAGTGGCGGAGCCAGAATTCTGAACCAAGGGGTGCCTTCACAAATATGTATATATATATATATGTATGTATGTATGTATGCATGTATGTATGTATGTAAAAAGTTGAATTCATAACATGTTAACATATGTAATTTGTTTAATTCTCACAAAACTGAAAAAATTCCCTTAAATTCAATACTAAGAAGAAAAAAATGTAAAAATCCAGACAAAGTAAGAGGTAGGTTGTGGAAGGCTAAAGAAAATACAAAGAAGTAGAAAAAGAAGGAAAATGGGGAGAGGTCTGCAAATAAAGAAGGTGGGTTGCTTTAGAAAATTATAGGGTGTATATTACTGTTAGGTGAGAGAATCGAACCAGAAGTGGGGTTGCTTTTTCCATTTAAAATTGCACATCTCTTTTAAAACTCCCTGGCCAAACTTATGATTTCATTAGACATCCGAAAAGATTTAAAATTAAAACAGCTTAACAACGTCGTTTGCTTCATCTTCTTCCATGAGGTTCACACCTCAGATGAAGTCAGGATGGGCCAGGAACTACCCTAGTCGCTTGGTGGCTCCGCCCCTGACCTCTACCCCTACCCTAGAATGAATGAATTCTGAAACTAAGCAATTAACAGAACAGAAACGTTGTCAATGTATTTCTTTCACGAGTAACGTATTCGTAATGTTTTGTGAGAAGCTGTAAAGGGAAGTAGATCGTCGATCGATATAGTCTCTAGATATAGCCCTAAACTCTTTTTCAGTTTGCAGAGCCTCCGGATGAGTTTGTTAGCCGTTCGGTCCTGTTTCTCCCTACCTCATTCGCCAAATAAAGGGTAACCCGCGTGCTTTTATTTTTAGTTTTTTGAGGCCTCGCGCACAAATTTTTTTTTAAATTTTTAGTTTTCAAGTTGAACAATTAAGTAAAAAAAAAAATTAAATTAAATAGGAGTATGTGATTGTGATAAGTTGAAAGAGTGTGTTTCTCTTTAATTTTAGTCTTCAGATTAAATAAATAAAAATAACATTACAAATTAAATAAGTCTATTTGTTAAAAAAATTTGTGTTTATCATCTTTTTATTTATCCCTTCTCTCTATTCCACTTTGGATTTACATAGGGAATTTATGGGGTGTATTTAATCGAGAATTTAAGAGACTTTAATGAATTTATAAATTTATGGATTTATATGAAGTTTAATTGATTTGTAGAGATTCCATACAAAATTTTGATTCAATTCTCTCGAAATCTCATGAGGAGATGTGAGATTTGTGAATACTTAAAATACATTACGAAATTTCTCAAATTTCCTCTAATTCATCAACTTTCTGAAATTCTTTAAAATCAATTTCTAATTGAATACACCTGAAATGTTATAAACTTCTTTAAAATCATAATTGAATGCACCCGAATTTCTAAGGATTTTAATTAACTATCTTAAAATTCTAATTGAATACACCTTAAATTTTAGAGAATCACTTAAAATCCTAATTGAATACCCTTAAATTCATTAAAAGAATTAAAATCTCTCAAAATCTCAATTGAATAGCCCCTTACTTTCCTTGTTTTGGTGTGACTAGGAATAGGAAACTCATGATTCTCTTCGTCTCTTTTCCCCTTTGGGTTTGGGGAATTTATTAATTGTAAGTTGTAACACTTGTGTGAGTGATTAAACAAAGAATCCAAATCCAAATAGTTTATTTCATAGACCAAAAAACAAAAAATCGCTTATTTCACAAAGAGTATAGCATTCAAAGAAAAAGTTAAAAAAAAAAAAATCAAAATTTGGTAAATCAAAACAGATGTACAGTCGGGCAGACCTAATAAATATTAGATGCATAATGGGCTCAGTGTATAAAATATGTGTGCTGGATGGCCCTCAAAAAGCACGCATAGGAACCTATAAAATCATAAGAAAAATAACGAAAAAGGTTTGAAAACTTTGAGTTTTAATAATAAGGATAAAATAAAAGGTAAAGTAAATAGTAACAGGGTTGACTTTTTAGTATAAAAATATGGTTTTTCATTAAAGTGAACAGTACTGAGTGCTTTTCGTTAAAAGTTCCCTAAAATCATACCTTAGGGGGCATTTGTTTGCCCTCACTAAGTGGGATTGGATTGGACTAGACTAAAACTCAGAGCAATACCGTGTTTATTATGCAGCAGGACAACCTTTCGTGGGACTGGGACTCGCCTCGACAAAGGACGTCGCTAGACAGTCTTAGCGAGTCCCATCGAAAGGCATCGGATTGCTAAGACCTTCGCTGCTTCACTCCATCTGCTTCTCTTCGTCCGCTTCTCTCCCTTGCTCTGCTTCATCTGCTTCTCTCTCCCTTACCCATCTATCTGCTTCTCTCTTTCCCAAATCTGAAACCGCACCTAGTGCCTAAATCTCAACACCAAAATTTAAAAAAAAAAAAATCAAAGCAAAAACAACAACAATCCCCATATAAAAATTCTTCCTTATTCCCAATAATTCCCAAAAAAATCCCAAAAAAAAAAAAAAATTCCCAGAAAATTCCCGAGAAATGGATAGAGAAAGGAAGAGAGTAGCTTTGGTACAAAGAAAAATGGAGAGATGGAGGAGAGAGTAGCTTTAGGGACGATTTTGCAGGAAAAATCGCTTTGAAGGATATTGTTTTGCAGGAAAAAATGAGTGATGGGGAATGGCACTAACGAGGAAGAAAAGAATGAACTCCCAAGGAGAAGATAGTGTTCCAGACACAAACACAATGAAAAAGCTTGAATAAAAAGTAAAATATTATTGAGTTAATAAAAAAAATATTATTAAGTGTTATTTAATGATATAAAATTATAGTTGTTAACTATTTTTTTTTTTTTAGTTCGGCACTTTACCAAACGTTTCATTAAATTAGTCCAACTTAGTCTACTCTAAGCCAATCCAGCTTAGTCCATAAAGATAATCCAGTTCGAATTAGTCTAGTGCAACAAACGCACCTTAGAAGTACATAAATTATTTTTGTTTTTCTTTTCGGAGTGGTGAGGTTTGCCTACTCCTTGAAATGAACTTGTTTACGTGCATTCAATGTATTTGTAACTTGAGAGCAGTGTTCGAAACCATTGCCAGACCATTCAAAATCAACGGCGTTCCTTTGAGACGTGTGAATCAGTCCTATGTGATTTTGCCACCTCCACCAAGGTTGACATTTCAGGGGTGAATATATGTAGAAAAGTTTGATGAAAAATATTTTGCAAAGGTGTTGGGGCCAAAAATCTCACATGCAAGCACAATTATACTTCGAAGCTCGAGTACCGAGAAAGTGCCATGAGCTGAGCTTAAATCCATGCGAAGATACTGAATTAAGGGTACGTAACTAAATTTACGATCACGTCATGCTAATAAAATATTAATTTATAACTTGAACGTTAGTATAATCATGCCAAGCCTATGCAAATCCATGCAAATTTATCATGGCAAAGTCATGTTATGACGTTCACATCGTAGACAAATCGTGCCAACCACGTTATATGCTAAAATGAGCCTAAGCCACATGTAGGGGCTTGCCAAGTGGATCGTGGTGTGGATAGCTATGAAAGTTTATTGGGCCTACGTGAAACTAAGGTTGTGGAAGACTTTGGGCTTATGTCTTATAAATTCTAGTCTTGTAATCCCACCTTAATCTTAGCTGTCCAATTCAAACTAGAAACATTTCTAATTAAATATGAAATAATACTAGCTAGTTTTGTAGAAAAAGATCTTACGTTGAGACTAGTTTACATATCAAAAGTATGAGTTCTTATATAAACATAGTGTAATAAAGAAACCCAAAGAAAATAATTTATACTTGAAATAAAAATAATTACCACATACTTGTGTATAATTTGTTTTTAAAATACGGAGTATTACAATCAACCCCCCTTAAAATAAATTTCGTCCTCAAAATTTGTAAAACCTTAATCGTTTTGTAAATAAGGTAAACAAATATAAAAGATGTAGAAAAATATATCACAAAAATATAGTAACGGTTGAAGAACATTAGTAAAGTATTTAGTTATAGTGGGTGCATGGAGACTACCCTTGCATATAAAATGGATTGCAATTCTCCAATTACTATGTCTCCCCAACTCTAGCATATAAATAGTGATAGAAGTATTGCAGGTTCACAAACTAATCATGAACATCACCTACATCAGATTACTACTGGTAGCTAGTTAGTATTGTTAGAGTTAGTTTTATGAACAGTTGTTGCTAAGTTAAAGTGCTGAGTCAGCACACATTTGATGTTTATAGGGGTGTGATATCCACACACCCCAAATTACTTCTCACACATCCCTTGTTAATTTTTGTCCGTTGATCTTCTTCAATTCATCCAATCCGACAGCCGAAAATTAGAAGGGTGTGTGGATATCACACCCCATGTACAAATACTCTCTCGATGTATGATTTTGATTCATTAAAATGAAAGATTCAGTTTTTTTTTTTTTCACTTTCTCTCATGATATCCCTCTCTGGTGTCTAACGGCGCGTCAATCCTACGCTTCCCCTTTCTCATACTTTCTTGTATTTTCTCACATTTTCTCGTCTCCCAAATAGATCTCTGCTTCTCCAATTCTTCAATTTATGCCGCAATTCGTCTGATTCCTCTCATGACGACAACTCTGAACTCTCCTAATTCCTCTTCTTCGGGAAATCCTTCTTGTATGGAGCAACTTGTGCAGCCACAAAATCCATCACATTCTCCTTTGAAATTCGACTTCCGTGCTTCCTCACCACAAATGCCACTAGTCTATATCTTCCCACTTTCTTCATCCACCACACCTGCCACTACAACATCAAGTATCTCAGAACTGTTAATCAACACTTTCTAAATCTGCCAGCGCAATCTGAAACCCCTTATATTTGATCACGTCTTTAAGCCGGTCCTGTAGGTTTAAGTATCCATCTTCATCAAAGTACACAACGTCCCCTTTTTGCAGCCAACCCTCTTCATCAATTGTCGGCATTGTTTAAGTATGCATTCATGGTAGGCCCGCGTAGCCACAACTCACCGTTACTTGTTGGAGGCAGAGAGGATCCTGTTTTCCAATCCACCACTCTGGCCTGCGTGTTTGGAGCTAAAAGCCCTATTGAAGAAGGTTTTTTAAGGCTTTCGGTGTTGAAACAGCGAGTTCCTACTGCCGTGGTCTCAGTCATTCTATAACCCCGAATCAAATCGACATGAGGAAGAAACCTGAACAAACCTGCTTCAAACTCTTGAGGCTTTGTTCGGCCAAACCATCTTTAACTTTTATTGTCAATGCTGTTAAAATTGGTGGAACGACCGGAAAGTGTGTAACTTTGTACTCATCAATTGCGTTCACCACCTTATTGACATCAGATTTCTTCATCACAACAATTCTTGATCCTAAAGACAACAACCCCATCACGAAAAGGGACAACCCATAAATATGAAACAACATAAGAACATCCAAATATACATTTCTCAAACTCGAACCCTCATTGCAAAGCCTCAAACTGCACGAAAAGCTCCAATGCAGCTATGAAATTCCTGCGTGTGATCATAACACCTTTGCTCGCAACAGCAGTCCCCGAAGAATACATTATAACCGTGGTGTCTTGCTCCTAATCATCAGCCTCGGAGCCAAATCAATATTACCATAAACAAGCTTATAAAAAACCAAAAAAAACATCATTCTTGGAATCCAAAACTGCATTTTCGGGCACAATAACACCCAATGCATATAGCTTACTAACATATTCAAGTCCAGTAAACACACGACACACTTTCAAATCATCAACCTGTTTCTTGATTTCCATGACACTGCTGAGAGGATTCATCGTCGTGACGATTGCACCAGCGTGCAAAACTCCCCAGAAAGCAATGGAATAGTAAATGGAATTCAGCAAAAAGATCATAACAACGTTACCTTGTGAAACCCCCATTTTTCGGAGGCCAGAGGCAAATGCTTTGACAAAAGAGTAAAGCTGGGAGTAAGAAAGTGAGGACCCAGATGAGGAATCAATGAGGGCAGGTGAAAGCGAAACCCCATTGTACTGGTGTGAAAAATGGAGGAGACAACATCTAGAAAAGGGTCCGTGAGGAGGGTAATTTCAGGGTTTACTACGGTAAATTCCTGTTTCTGGTCAAGGTAGTTGTGATTCTGAGTGCTCTGTTTCCGTGAGGGACTAGGATTCTCTCCCATCCTCTTTCCATCCCCTTCCATCCCCTCCTCTCACATTCTCTATTTAGTATTTCTCTTTCTATAAAAAATTAATATAAGATGTTGACGTGGCTTAACAGTGACCGTTCAAATAGAAGAGGAGGGAAATAGAGGGAAAAAAAGAAGGGAGAGAATTCTGTAAGATATGGTAATTGAAGTTGTTGGTTAAGGTAGTTATGGTCATTGGAGAGAGAGAGAGAGAGAGAGAGAGAGAGAGGTTTATGTGTTATTGGTGTGTATTTTCCAGGGGAGTTCTAATGGTGGCCACAAAAATTCATGGTCAAGAGTGACTAAGAAGAGATTAGAAATTCATAAGTGTTTTGCTATTTCCCCTCCTCATAATCTTGCTATGGTTAGTATTCATCTTTTTTCTTCTATTTTATAATTGAAGTTGACTTATACTTAGCCAAGTTATATTAGTGCAGTGTTTCCCTAATGTGCCTAAGTTTGAATCTCTTTTCTTAAATTAGCCACTGATGAGGTTTGAACCTATAAAGGCTCAACCCATTTTCACCACTGTGGTAAAGAGCCTATTGCCTTTGACTAGTTTAAATTAATACATTGTGGAATTTTCTAGTATAAAATATAAAAACATTTGCAAGTGGTTTGTAGCTCAGTTAGTTAAAAGCATTCGCACTTGCACCCAAGATCCGATATTCAAATCCCCTCCTGTAGTTTTAGTATAGATTATCCTATTGTTTGTCAAAACAAAAATATAAATAATTTGAAGTTAGTGTATTTCTTTTTGAGTAATTACAATTGAAATGGTGTGTTACTTGGTTGGAAAGGAAGGCTAAATAATCAAAAGGTTAACTGAGGAAGGTGTCAATTCATTGTAATTAATATGTAATTAAATTGTTAGCCGAACATGTGGTCGGCCCTAACGTAGATTCACATCCCATAATTTTTTATACATGGTTTTATATGTTTGCGTGATAAATTTGAACACGAATTTTGTTATCCACGAATCTTCAAGTTTTTTTAACTAACACATAGAATATAAAATTTAAGAGCTATGAAAAACAAGTTTAGCTATAAACTTATAGCATCGAGTGCTATGTAGCATTGAAGCCACACACTCGTTTATCTGATCATAAGACAACCCTCATGGCATATATCGTCATCATCATGTACATGAATCCACATGTAGGGGTGGGTTGGAAAAACCGAAAAAAAAAAACCGGACCGAAAACCGAACTGATGCTGAAAAAATCAAACTGAAAAAAAAAACCGAACCGAATCTGTTGAACCGAACCAAACCGAAATTCTTCAAAACGACGTCGTTTTTTAATTCTTTTATTAATTAATAATCTTTATTCTAAACGGCAATGTTTTAGTGTTTTACCCAGCTTTAACCCTAAGGTTCTCCTGTATTCCTCTCGTGACTCTACGTCTCTCCCATTTCCCAGTTCGACTTCGTGCGCCTCCTCTCTCTCTCTCTCTCTATCGGTCTTCAAAGTTGAATCACTCTCTCTAAAGCTCTCTGTCTCTCATTCCCAGCGGCGACCCACGACCCTTCTCACTCTCAATCTCTCACACCTCGCCGTCAGCTTCTTCTGCCGTTTCAAGTCTCAACAGCAAAAGGTTAGTCTCACACTCTCACTTCTCTGTGTTTTATTTTCTACTCTATTTATCTATTCAAATTGTTCTGATCGGACAAAGATTAGAGAATGATTCATACTGTGGCCTTTACAGATTTTCAATTATTAATTTACATTTTCTGTCGATAAAGATTACAGGGATTCATACTTTGCATTTTCTGGATTTATATATACAAGTTGGTGTGCTTGATGCTTAATTATTCCCTTATTGCCTCACTTACAATGATTAGGACTTGTTATCCTGAATGGGATACTAAATGATTTACCTGGTGGCCGAAAATGTTTCAAAAACTGTATCTTCTGTTCTATGGACACTTAAATATCTCCCTTGTTCGAATTTAAAGGGAAGGATCTTCCTATTTGCGTGTTTGTACTAAACAATTAAGACCTTATTTGTAGCAACTGTTTAGGTGACAATATGTTCAAATTTGAAGGGAAAGATCTTTCCTGTTTCCGTTTTTGTAATCAACAAATAAGACCTTATTTGTCACGGAGGATTATAGAGTGTAAGCTTAGTGTTGCTTTTGAAACTGGTGTTGCTTTAGACTAGTTCTATCATAAAATATGTTAATAGCATTATAAACTGGTGTTTCTTTTGAAACTAGTTCTATTGAAAAGTATGTCTTAATTCTTGGCACTAAGCAAACTTTCGTTTGTTTATTTTTACTCATTGCTAGGCTTTCGTTAATAGCATTATAAACTGCATTTCTTCATTAGTTTGATTTAGGTTGATTAGGTGAGGACGTTGCAAATAAGATAGTGACTGTTAAGGTTTTGTTTATGACTTAAATTTAATAATGTGCTTGATAGCTAAGGTGATTTACCATTAAGGTTTTGCTGCATGATTTCACTCTGCATATTTCATATGCTTACTAGTTTTCTACTGCTACTGACAGTGAATGTTATAGTTTTGATTAACATTTACTTTTGTATAAGTTTTTAGTACTAACTACTATCCTCTTATTAATTTGTGCGAATTAGATGAAGTCAAATGCGTCAAAGGTTTCAAGGGCCTCAAGCTCAAGTTCAAACTCAATGAGATCAAAATCAAATAGCCTTCATGATCAAACGAACTCATCTTCAAGTATACCATCGGAAGTAAGTAGTCATATATTTTTATTACTTTAGCCCTTATGTTTAATAATTAATTCATTAATTGTGATGATTCTCTTACTTGAATAATTAATTGTATGATTCTCTTATTTTAGATGGACATTGTTGGTGAATCAACTCCGCCTCAAAACACCGTGGTGGCCCCTTGACAAACTCCTACTTCTCTTGGTGGATCTGGAAATCCCTCTTATGCAACTCCAAAAGAAGGTGACGCAAGTGACCAAGTAAAGAAGAAGCTCTTTTGGAATCATTAAAAAGTCATGAACAGTCTACAGTTTGGGAGCACTTTGAAAGAAAAATTAAGGGTGGTTGAGTTAAGGGGTTGTGCAAGTATTACGCCCAATCATATATGGCCGACCCGGATAAAAATGGTACAACTAATTTGAGAAACCATATAGCAAGATATAGAAGCTACGGTCCTAATAAGGAAATATTTGCCGCAAATAGGCAAAAGATCTTAACCTTTGCCGGGACGAAAGATAAGTTGGAAGTTATAGGTTTTTCTCAAGAGGAAGTAACTAAGGCTTGTGTTGAGATGATAATTATAGATGAGTTGCCTTTTATTTTTGTTGAAGGAGAAGGTTTTCGCCGTTTTTGCATGCAAGCATGTTCTATGTGGAGAGTGACTAGTCGTAAGACAATTGCTAAGGATGTACTTAGCTTGTTTTATTCTGAAAATGATAAATTGAAGAGCTAATTGAAGACATTTAGGGTGTGTCTAACATTGGATACATAGACTTATATTCAACAAACCAATTACATGGTTCTTACAGCCCATTTTATTGATGATGATTGGATGTTACATAAAAAGATTTTGAATTTTTGTGTCATTCCAAATCATAAAAGAGAATCCATTGCTCAACTTTTGGAGGAATGTTTAGTGAAGTGGGGTATAGAGAATGTGTTAACTATTACGGTTGACAATGCTTCCGCAAATGATTCTTGTTTAAGGGACTTGGTGCACCGAATAAGTGGGTGGGGGATTCCTAATGCATTCTTGCATGATGGAAAATATTTGCATATGAGGTGTATTGCTCATATTCTCAATTTGGTTGTGAATGATGGGATAAAATTGTTGAATACGGCTATACAAAGCATTTGTAATGCGGTTAGGTATGTAAGATCTTCCATTCAAAGGTTGGAAAACTTTAAAAGGTGTGTTGAGAAAGTGAGAATAGAGAGCAAAGGGCTTGTGAGTTTGGATGTCCCTACTAGGTGGAATTCCACATTTTTAATGTTGGAATCGGCTTTAAAGTTCAAGATGGTTTTTTATAGATTAAAAGTAGATGATGGTCATTACCTTCTGTACTTTGTTAAAGACAATCATGATAATATGAGGGAGGGGCCACCTTCGATGGATGATTGGAGTGAGGCGAGGATATTTGCAATCTTTTTTAGACCTTTTTATGAAGTCACTTTAAAAGTATGTTGTTCTAATACTCCAACCGTTCATACTACTTTTGGTGATTTGTTTAAAATCAAAAGTCTCTTGCATGAAAACAAAGATGATGAACTTTTGTCTATGATCTCCATGTTGATGCAAGAAAAATACGACAAGTATTGAAGTTCAATTGAGGACATGAATCAATATCTTTTTATTGCACTTGTGCTTGATTCTCGCCACAAATTGGAGAAAGTTGTTGATTATTTTGAGATACACTTTGGTGAGGATGAAGAAAAAGTTGAAAGTGCCACAAATGGGGTGAATGACTTGTTGATTGATCTTTACAAGATTAATGAAGATTTGTCTTTTAGTACTCAACAAAGTATAAGTAGTGGTGGTAGTTCTCAAACAACAAGTGGAGACTCTTCATCAAGCATGACCAAAATAGAAAGAAAGTTGAAAGAAAAAAGTGAAATGAGAAAAGCAAAGAGAGCCCGGGTTGTGCATAATGATGTTGACAAGTATCTTTCCGATCCTAATGAAGGAGAAGAAGAGGAGAACTTTGATATATTGAATTGGTGGAAGAATGGGGTTTCTAAGTACCCTATTTTGGCACGTGTTGCAAGAGAGATCTTAGCTATTCCCATATCACACTACTACAATATTAGCTTTAGGTGGTGGATGATGGTGGCAGATATTAGAAACATTATGTCGGATAAATTATATCCGACACATCATTTAATTAGTGGCGTATATTAGAAAAATAATGTCGGTTATATCCGACATAAAATCATGGCGGATATTTAGTGGCGGATATCAAAAAAATCATATCGGTTATAACCGACAGTATTTTTGAATTTAAAAAAAATATATTTTTGACATATTATGACGGTTTTTAAGTTAATGATAGTGGTTATAACCGACAAAAATTGACTATTTTATTATTTTACTTTCTGGCGGTTATTATTTTAGTATAACCAACAGAAATGAAAATTTTATTATTTAACTTTGTTGATGCACAAAATCGGAGGTCTTAGAACAACGTAAATTCGACCGTGAATCTGCAAGAAATGTAAATGACACAAGATGTATCGTGGTTCACCCAAAGGTTTGGGTTACGTCCACACTGATTATATATTTATCTGAGGGAGAGAGAGCTTTGAGAGTGAGAGCTTTGAGAGGGGGTGAGAGGGCCTAGGAATTGGCCTCAGAAATGGCCTCCTCTAATTATGAGGGTAAGGAGTCTTTTTATAGAATAAGAGCTCCTCACTTATTACATATTTGTCTATTCCTTTATTACATAATTACATTTGAGTCCCCCAAGTATTTATACGAGATCTAAATACGAAGGCCCTAAATATGGTATAAACAGTAATCCCCCAAGTCTTCAGTCAAGAGAGTCTTTTGGCTGGAGACTTGAAATTCAGTCCATATGTGGGCCGAAGTAACTAGATGTCGTCTTGAACTGGCACTTGATATGAGGCGGTGCTCAAAGTGAAATGATGCTCAACTATAAGTAGCACATGTTGCGAGGCTGCTCGGCTTGTGGCTTATGTTGCCTTGGTTGGCTCGGCTTGCGGCGCTTGAAGGTGAGAGAGTCCATTTTATAGAATAAGGGTTCGTTCCTCAATACATAAATGATGGGCTAGAGTTTGATGCTCGCGGCGAGGCGGTTGCTCAGTAGGCGACGATGATCTCTAATGGTGGTGAGAGTCCCTTTTATAGAATAAGGGCTCGCTCCTCAATACATAAGTGATGAGTTAAGAGTGATGCTCGCAGGGAGGCGGTTGCTCAGCTGGCAGCGTTGCTCTCTAATGAAGATGATGGAGTCCCTTTTATAGAATAAGGGCTCGCTCCTCAATACATAAGTGATAGGCTAAGAGTGATGCTTGCGGCGAGGCGGTTGCTCAGCTGGCGGCGTTGCTCTCTAATGAAGGTGAGGGAGTCCCTTTTATAAAATAAAGGCTCGCTCCTTAGTACATGAATAATGGGTGCTCTCTAATGAAAGTGAGAGAGTCCATTTTATAGAATAAGGGCTCGCTCCTTAATACATAAATAATGGGCTAAGTCCCCCAAGTATTTTTCATGAGGCCCAGTTGAGGCCCAATATATGGTACATAATGTAGTCCCCCAAGTCTTCGGTCAATAGAGTCTATTGGCTGGAGACTTCAAATTGAATCCATGTATGGGTCGAAGTGGCGGTTGTTCGGAGGCGGTATTTGTATACCCTGCACTGAAGCTTTGTAGGTGAAGCTTTGTAAGTGAAGCTTTGAAGCTAGAGCTCTGTAAATGAAGCTTTCGAAGCTAGAGCTTTTGTAAATGAAGCTTTTGAAGCTAGAGCTCTGTAAATGAAGCTTTTGAACTAGAGCTCTGTAAATGAAGCTTTTGAAGCTGTTTGACATGAGTGATGCTCATGAATGTTTATGTTGATTGACATGAGTGATGCTCATGGATGTTGTCATGAGTGATGCTCATGAATGTTAACATGAGTGATGCTCATGAATGTTGACATGAATGATGGTCATGAATGTTTATGTATGATTGTCATAAGTGATGCTCATGAATGTTTATGTATGAACGACATGAGTAATGCTCATGTATAATTTGGAGTACTGGGCGTACTTTTGATCACCTGGTTGGTGGCATGAAGGAGAGTACGGGTTGTACATTTCATCACCTGGTTGGTGGCATGAATTGTTAGTTGCCAAATGATATTAGAGTACGGGTTGTACATTTTATCACCTGGTTAGTGGTAATAGCGGCAGGTTGCTGAATAATTTTGGAGTACTGGACGTACTTTTGGTTACCTGGTTGGTGCTATTTTGGGCTTATGGGCCTTCGCCCTCCACACAACATTCCAGCCCATTTATTTTGGGCTTTGCCTTTTTTTTTTTTAATTATCTCTGATGGGGTTTATACAGATGTTACCGAAAGATAAGGAAAATAAATTACATCATTCGGGTGGGATGTTTATTCCTTGGTTTTGCAGTGTTTTTCTAATGCATTCTCTCTGTCTCTTCATTTGGCAGACATAAGGAATCATAATAATAGGAAGATCTTTTGCTTTTCTTCTTTTCTCTTTTCCTTTTATGCTTTTCTCCTGCTTTGCTTTTGCTTTCTCTTTTTACTTTCTCAGAAAATGATTCCACATAGCAGCGACAATCCAGAAGGAACTGGACAAATTCGTTGCAGTCGCAACTCATCCTGGACACCCCTTGTTCTGCATAGCGGACCCACGGGATAAGATCGTCATCATTCATATCCCAGTACACTATCTGTGGCACCACATCCCTGTAATGGGCTTCTTCAACGCCGTTGTATTCCTTGTACGATTCGTGCGGGAACACCTTCCTCGCGATGCTCTCGCAGATCAGAGTGGCCTGATCGAACGAGGAGTCGATCGAAGGGTTCGCCAGTTGCGGGTTTGGGCTCGCATTTGGGTTCGGGTTGAGACGGTGGGGTGGTCTGTGCAGGTTTACTGAACTTCTAGAGGGCCGAGAAGAGTCGGGGGATTTGATCGTACGGCTTGTGATAATTGGGCATAGAGAACAGCGTGGAAAATGAGGAGTTGGACTGGGTGTGGTGAAGGACACCGCACAAGCATGGACCGCCGACCACGTGGAGAGCCACCACTGCATCTATGCATGATTTCTGTTTCTTTCTATTTCTCTTCCTTATTCTTCAAGGGATTTGAGTAAAAGTTTTGAACTTTCAAATGGGTTTTCTGAAATCTGAAATGGGTTCTGCTTAAAATCGAAGAGAAATGATTGGAGTAGGAGTGAGAGATGTGGTGGCTCCGTGGGTTTTATGGGAAAGCTTTGGGTTGTTGGGTTTTTGCAGATTCACGGTGGAGGTGAAAAAATGAAATAGAATCGACACAACTTTTCGTATCGTTTCCCACAGACGGCGCCAAATGTTGATGTACAAAACCGGAGGTCTTGGAACAACATAAATCTGACCGTGAATCTGCAAGAAATGTAAATGAGACAAGATGTATCGTGGTTCACCCCAAGGTTTGGGCTACGTCCATACTGATTATGTATTTATCTGAGGGATAGAGAGCTCTGAGAGTGAGAGCTTTGAGAAAGAGTGAAAGGGCCTAGGAATTGGCCTCAGAAATGACCTCCTCTAATTGTGAGGGTAAGGAGTTATTTTATAGAATAAGAGTTCCTCACTTATTACATATTTGCCCCTTCCTTTATTACATAATTACATTTGAGTCTCCCGAGTATTTATACGAGATCTAAATACAGAAACCCTAAATATGATATAAACAAACTTTATGTTCATCCATAAGAAGATTGGCAGTCTTAAGATCCTTGTGGATTATATTATTTTGGTGCAAATAGTTCATTCCCTTGGAGACGTCAATTGCTACTTTGAGTAGAGTTGGAAGCTTAAACACACCCTTGTGCTTATGCAGAAAATCGTATACACTTCCTTTGGACATAAATTCTGATAAGCAGGAACATGAGCATCAAAAGGTGGTCATCAGTGAATTCAAATCGCATTAAATTAAAATTCGTAAGTGTTGACAATCAATATATCACTATTCTCTTCAGTTGTAACCAATTAGACGTTGTATAACAAAGATGAAAGTACGACACCCATCCATAGCAATCATGAATACTCAAGAAATAAGATACTTGTGCAGACTTGGATTGTCTGCCCTCCCATTTAGGTGCCCTCCTCGTGCCCTCCTGTTTTGTATGGTCACGGTTAAGCCACGTCAATATTTTATATTATTTTTTATAAAAATAATAAAACAAAAAGAAATAATAATATAAAATGTTGACGTGGCTTAACCGTGACCACAAAAACAGGAAGGCACGAGGAAAGCACAGAAATTGGAGGGCAGAGAATCCAAGTCCTACTTGTGCACATGAGAATCATTAATATATATATATATATATATATATATATATATATATATATATATATATATATATATATATATATATATATATATATTCTCTAAGATAAACCTGTCACAATGCATAGGTTTGGAGGTCGTGTACATGCTTCTATAAATTGCACAACATTCTTGTGCCGAATCTTCCTGCCAAATGTCATGATATCATGAAGTTTACAAAGCTGCATGGTAAATGACAACTGCCATCAACAAGTATAAGTAGGTATATGGATGCACCTCAATATATAAACTTCCTGTGAAAAATCCCTGAGCAGCTCTGCATTGACACGCTCAGAATGCGTATCGTAAAATGCGTATCGCATCAAAACATTTCGTATATTAGATCGTTGAAAAACGTTTCGTAGAATATGTATCGTTGAAAAACGGTAGATTAAACTAACACTTAGAGTTAATGTTATACTTCCCATCAAGTATAAAATAAGATTTTGTGGTATTCAATAGTGGAAATATTTTAAATTAAAGATCGAATTTGTTCAATGCATTCTTATAGAGTCGAGGAGTGTGGCTGTAAAAAATCATCAAAATTGGAGCTAAATTAACCGTTAAATTGTGATTTTTCGTTTATAACTGTCGAAAACTTTTGTTACCTAATCTCTAAATATTTGTTTTTTGTGATTTTTTACGTATGTGATCTCGGAATGTGTACAAACAAGTTTGACGGTTAGATCATTGAAAAAAGTTTCATAGAATGTGTATTGCATCATAACGGTAGATTAAATAAACACTTAAGAGTTAATGTTACACTTCCATTAAGTATAAAATAAGATTTTTGTGGTATCCACTAGTGTAAATATTTTAAATTGAAGATCGAATTTGTTTAATGCATTCTTATAGGGTCGAGGAGTGTAAATGTAAAAAATCATCAAAATCGGAGCTAAAATAACTATTAAATTGTGATTTTTCGTTTACAATCGTTGAAAACTTTTGTTCCGTTACCTAAACTCTGAATGTTTGTTTTTTGTGATTTTTTACGTATGTGATCTCGGAGTGTGTACAAATAAGTTTGATAGTTGGATCGTTGAAAAAAGTTTCGTAGAATGCATATTGCGTCAAAACGGTAGATTAAACAAACACTTAGAGTTAATATTTACTTCCATCAAGTATAAAATAAGATTTTGTGGTATCCACTAGTGTAAATATTTTAAATTGAAGATTGAATTCGTTCATTGCATTATTATAGGATCGATGAGTGTAGCTGTAAAAAAATCATCAAAATTGAAGCTAAAATAACCGTTAAATTGTGATTTTTCGTTTATAACCGTCGAAAACTTTTGTTTCGTTACCTAATCTTTGAATTTTTTTTTTTGCGATTTTTTACGTATGCGATCTTGTAGTATCTACAAACAAGTTTGACGGTTAGATCATTGAAACTAGTTTCATAGAATGAATATCTCTGTTAAATTTGCCTAAATTTTGAAGTGTGAAAAGTAATTTGTGTTAAATTTTTATTTATGTTATTCAAGTATTGATTAGACAATATTTAGTTTATGCGATGATATTTTCATTGTACAATTATCTTTTTGTTTCTTTATTGCATATTTTACATGAGTTATTATCTATTAAACCAAACAATTATTTATTTAATTTTTAAGAACGTATGCTATTTAAATTCTTATTATTTATTTATTTATTATACCAAACAATTATTATTTTATTTTTTAAAATCGTAACAAAATTTTGTGGGGGAATTTAAAATTTTGGGAGGGAATTTTGGAGGGGTTTTTGCCGCCATTTTTTTTTTGTCGATTATAACCAACATAAATAAAAAATTTCTGTCGATTTATATTTAAAAAAAATGTTTCTGTTGGTTTTAACCGACAATAATGAAAAATTTCGAACATAATACCCCCTCCATCTCTTCTTGCGCCGGTGCCTTCTCCCTTCCCCCATATTACCCCTTTTCTCCTCCCTGCATTTCCTTCTCTTCCCTTCTGTGCTCATTTCCTTCTCCCTTCCCACTTCCTTCCCCCTTTTCTCCCCTCCCTTTCTTCTACCAGGTTCAACACTTGCAGTTTATTGGGTTACAACCATGAAATCGTTAGATACAGATGCAGCAACATACAGTTTGGAGCATAAGATGTTGGACCAAGGAGTGCAGGTACAAATTTCACTTTTTAACATTTTAAGAGATTATTTTGGACGTCTTCTTTTGCAGTCTAGTTGTTGTCTTTGTTCTACGTAGTTATTTTTATTAGGAGTAATTAGGTTTTCATCCTTATTTTTACTACTCTATTGATTAAAACCTTATTACTTTTCAATTTTTGATCAAGGTCCTTTGTATTAATAATATCATTAATTATTTCAATAATAAAATATTTTTTATTTATAAATATATTCATTTAATATTAAAAATGTTACAATTAGTATATTTATATTTATGGCTAAATTTTTTATCATATTTTTTTATTTTTAGTTTGTACCCATTTTTAATTTGCAACCCTTTTTTAATTTGTACCAATTTTCCTTTCAATTTTAATTTGTACCCATATATTAATTTCTTTTTGTGCCCATATTTTTTAAAGTTTTATTTGTATTGTACCCATATTTTTTTATTTATTTGTACCCATTTTTATGTTTGCTAAATGTACCCATTTTGAAGAATGTACCCATGTTTTGATACAATAATTTTTTGGTTATTTTTTATGAATGTACCCATGTTTACACACACACACACAATAGTATATTTATATTTTAATATTTTTAATCCCACAAATTATGTTTTTTATTTAAAATCTCATTAATATAAACAACTATAAATTTTAATTTTTAATTTAAAAAATATAGTAACGTACATAGAAATAAATTATCAATTAATTTTAGGGACTTGGATCAAAAATTGAAAACCAACAAAGTTTCAGTCAAAGATTGTTCATAACTAGGGACCGCATCCAAAGTCTCCCTTTTTATTATCTCAATATTTCATGATTTGGAAGCATTTTGTTGTCCAACCGTACTATATTGGCCACTTGCTAAGGAAACTATGCTAAGTAAATCTAACTTCCTATCTGATTTGATCTATACTATGGCCTTGTCTGGCTTGGTCTTCTCTGTGTGTCATTTCCTATTTCTGATAGGTTAGATTTCTCTGTAACTTCTCCATGTTTCTAATACTGCTTCTATACATCTACAGGTCCTCTCTGAAAATGGCCAAGAAACTTTAAATACAGCTCTCAAAGCTGATTTGGTTGTATTGAACATCGCAGTTTCTGGGAAATGGTTGGAGGTTGTTCTTCGGGAAAATGTTCCCCGTGTTCTCCCAAAAGTGTTGTGGTGGATTCATGAAATGTGTGGCCATTACTTCAAATTGGATTATGTTAAGCACCTCCCACTTGTTGCAGGTTCTATGATAGATCTCCATTATCATAGATCTCATCAAATGCAGTGAATGCAGGAGATATGGAAAATGCAAAAAGTGCAGTGAATATGGAAAATGCAGAAAGTGGTTGTTTATTTTTTATTTATTATTAATATCTTTTCTGTCAGTTTTATCGGACAAGAATGATTTTATTTATTTTTATTAATACATTTTCTGTCGGTTAAATTCGACAGAAGTCTTGTTGGTTTTAGCCGACAGAAATACTGTTATTTATTCATTATTAATATATTCTCTGTCGGTTATATCCGACACAATTTCTGTCCGTTTTAGAGTATTTTTTGTCGAAAAATTCATTTCTTGACATTGGCAATTCTGTCGCTTATTATATCCGTCATTGCATCCATTTTTTGTCGGATTTTGCTTAAAATCCGACAGTAATATATGTTTTTTTATCGGTTTTTGGACCGCCAATTATAGATAATTTTGTAGTAGTGTCAACCATTGCTTCGGAATCCTCCTTTAGTACAAGTGGATGGATAATTGATCCATATCATAGTTCTTTAAGTCCAAAAATAGTGGAGGCTTTGATATGTACTCAAAATTGGCTTAACTCTATTCATGTTGCATTACATCATGAGCCAACCATTGAGGAGATGAAGTTTTGTGAAGAAGTTGAGAAATGTAATTTTATTTATAGCATTTGATTTTGTTAGATTATTTTAAATAACATTTTAATTAGTATCATTTCTTTTATTATTTGTATGTAGAAATGGCAAGTGGAAGTTAAAAAAAAAGTGCTATGTTGCCCCTTAGGCCGTCCAAGCATTACCAAGCAAATTGTCATTCAAACTTAAAAAAGTAGGTAGATCGCACGTTTAAAGTATGTATTCCATCACCAATTTCAACCATGTCTTGTTCATTCCAAAATCGCTCTCATACAATTCTTCTACTTGGACAATTTGATTTCTATGCATTTGTACTTCATCAAGAATGTCGTGTGATTATCAAGATGTGGTGATTCATGTACTTAAAAAAGGCATAAAAATTGCCTAGAAATCCCAAATTGCATTTAACATTTGCTAAATAAGTAGGACGACCATGATATTTGAATTTGGATTGGTTTGGCGAATTGCTATCAAGGTGTGGAACAGATGCCCAATCATTTTGCTCAGTAGGAAACATGTTATAGTTTTGCTCAGTAGCAATTTGATAGAAAATGTTTTGGCATCCTAGTACATGGATTCTAGGTTCCATTTCCAATGGTCGAACATGAGATCTAAGCGGTTTGTGGGGACCTCTCTACTTATCTACATAGAAACTTTGCTCAATTGGTCGTCTAATTAGTAGAAAAAACTTGACATAACTGCTATTTCATCATGTTCATGCATGCATTTTACACTTGATCTTGAGGTTGATCTTGTTGGATGAAGTTCGACCCTTTAAAGCATTAGGACACCCTCACTAACACAACTTACAAGTCGGGTTTTTTTCTTTTCATGACTCTGACACAGGTTGAAGTGAATAATTTTGAGGCTTTGATTCATTATGGTGCAGGTGCTGAGGTAGTTGTGTGCATTACGAAATCAGGGGAAGTTCTAAATTACCAGGCATTCACGAATGATATTTTAGATGTGGAAGACTTGAACTTTGGAATGTTTATTTTAGGTGTGGAAGACTTGAACTTTGATATTTATTTTAAGTTTGGACTTTTGAAAGATTTGAACTTTGATGTTTATTTAACTTTGGACTTTGAAAGACTTGATTATAATTGAACTTTGAATTGAATGTTTATTTTTGTTTGTACCATACTTGACCAATCCCGAAACTACCGAGCACCGGCCAACGCTATACTGTCAAGGACCCAGAAGAGTTCCCCTCCGACCAGGAGGCCAATCACTACTCGACACGTGTCAAGATTAGAAGCCAATCAGAGCGCAGCACGTGTCAACATCAAGAACCAATCATAACATGACACATGTCAATGTGACAAAGCTACAAGTTTTTCTATAAATAGGGGTCATTCCCCCACAATATTGCCTAATGCCATTTGTGTTAAATCATTCACAAGAACTCACTAAATTGAGAGCTTGATCCTTTGTACTTGTGTAAGCCCTTCACTACTAATAAGAACTCCTCTACTCCGTGGACGTAGCCAATCTGGGTGAACCACGTACATCCTGTGTTTGCTTCTCTGTCTCTATTCATTTACGTACTTATCCTCACTAGTGACCGAAGCAACCAAGCGAAGGTCATAAAACCTGACACTTTCTGTTGTACCAAAGTCCTCGCTGATTTTGTGCATCAACATTTGGCGCCGTCTGTGGGAAACGACACTTATTCCTACTCTCTTCAGCTGTGTCAAGCTGGTTTCTATCATTCGTACACTTTCTTTTGATCAGGCATCCCTCTCCAACATGGGAAGCGAAGGAAGCCACAGCACACAGAATGACACCCCCCTTGCACATAGTGCGAAACAACGAAAGAAGGAAGGAAACCGAGTTCTTCTTCAAGCTAAAGTCGATGAGTTGGAAGCTCAGAACAACAAGATAGCAATGAGGAATGAGGTCCTCCAGGAGCAATATGAGAAGCTCTTCGAGACACTCCACGAAGCTAGGCAAGCTCAGACACGCGAGATTGTTGCCCCCGTGGAAGTCAACCATCAACTGGGTGCCCTCCAACATGGAGGGTCACATGCATTCGACATAGATATCCCTGATAGGGAACAGATTACCCCTCGACTTGATAATCAACATGAGGCTTCTCTTAACCCAGTTGCTTCGACCTGAACCATGAGAAGTGGAGGGAGACACCTCTTTGCTGAAGGGGCAGAAGGATCGAAAGCCGTCTTTCGCGATTGTCGGGATTTCCTGAAGCAACGTCGAGAGAATTCCATCCATATAAGCTCAAAGATTAATGACCCAAGGATTTCTGAGAGACTCGGTCCCCTGCCACGGCCCAAGCCGGCCACCAATTTGGGGAAGGGGCAACAAGTCCCAGAGAGACATGAGGGTACAGGGGACTCAGAGGTGTTCCGACAGACATACCCTGGAAGCCAGTACAGCGAGTCCAGGGAAAAATCACATGCCCTTGATCAAACCTTCCTAACTCCAATAAGAGATGGAGATTTACGAAAGAAAGCTCCAGTGACACATAACTCCGCTCAGGACCCCCTTGTCCTACAAATTCTTGAGGAAGTAAACAAGTTGAAGGCTGAACGTCAGGCTGAAATACCTGACTGGAACCAACCCAGGCCTGGCCCTCTTACAAGGAGGATCCTCAACACCCCCCTTCAAGCAAAGACAAAGCAAAAGCTTGGCTTGCAACTTTATACTGGAAAAGATGACCCGATTGAGCACCTTAACCTCTTTGAATCCACCATGGCATACCGGATGCACACCGACGAAGAACGATGTCTTCTCTTCCCCTCCACCCTCTCTAGTGGAGCTCTAAATTGGTATTGTCGTCTTACACCTGAGACGGTAGACTCATTTGAGGAATTGAGGAAACTATTTGTTTCCCAACACATTTTCCAAACCGATCGCTTGCACTCTGCAGATGACTTGTACACTATCCGCCAGAAGCCAGACGAGTCATTACGTATGTATGCTGGCCGCTTCAGCCATGAATACTCCCGGTGTGCCGAGGCAGACGACAAGACTGCCCTCAAAGCCTTCACGGCAGGCCTACGTGATTGTTTCTTTAAATACATGATCAATGCCAATACTTGGAAGACTTACTCTGAGGTGATGGCGCAGGCTTATAACCATGCCTCCGCCGAGGCAAAGACATATCAAGAGAAACCCCCTACAACCATCCTTTATCAACAAGTGGGAGGTGGAAGCCAAACTCACCTAAATGAGAAGACCTCGACTTTCCAAACAGCAGTGGCACCTCCCCGTGCCTTGCATAATGCTTCACCGAATCAACAGACATATCAATTTCAAGGCAAGAGGAAGGATTTCCATCCTCACCACTCTCCTTTCAGTAAAAAGAGTAAGGGACACTATCCCGATAACCAAGGGTATCGCCATAATAACGCTCGCCCCCAGGCAGTCAATGCAGTGGGTCAAACCCGCGTCAAGATACCCCCTACCCCAAGGTATGAGACATACACGCCCTTGAATGCCACATGCGCGGCCATTTACCCCAGCATAGCTCACCTGATACCAAAACCAAAGCCGAGGCACCCAGATTACACGCCCCCGAATAACGCGGGCACGTTTTGTTGCTACCATGAGCATAACGGCCATGATAGCGAGAAATGTATCATCCTCCGTGATCGTATTGAAGCTTTGGCACGAGAAGGAAAAATTGATCAATTCCTTCTTCACCCTCAAAGGGATAACCGTAACCAACGCCAGGTGAATGTCATATATTCCATAAGCGGCGGCACACCCATATCTGAATCTTCCAATAGGGCCATGAAAAACAGTGAACGAAGTCTGAGGCCTGGTCACCAAGTGTTTCACGTGGAAGACATCAGGGGAGGGAAGTATCAAAAACCTAACTGGGATCCGATATGTTTCTACCCTGAGGAAGAAAGAGGCATCATCTACCCTCATAACGACCCATTGATCGTGGAGGCTCACATAGCCAACTTTGATGTTCGACGAATCCTCGTAGACACAGGGGCTTCGGTCAATATCATGTTTGCCGAAGCTTTCAGGGCGCTCAGTGTAGCTGAACACTTGCTCGATCGCTCAATTTCTCCTCTGATAAGCTTCTCCGGTGATATCGTGCAACCCTTAGGGAGCATACATTTTCCCTTTACTATTGGTACAGGCCCTTACACGGCTACCATTACCACTAACTTCCTAGTGGTTGACTGCCCAACGGCATACAATGTCATCTTTGGGCGCACAGGCATCAATGATCTCAAGGCTATGGTATCCACGCATATGCTGTTGATGAAATTTCCAACCCCCCATGGCAACGGCTACATCAGAGGAGATCAGCTTAGTGCACGATCATGTTACAACACTTCAGTTAAGCAACAACACTTGCCCGGACCCAAGGAAACCTTGTCTGTACATGACCAAGTCACAAAGACCAGCCTAGATGAAGCGAACTTGGATCTTCCTGATAGCAACAATCAACCCGATGATCCTCGAGATGACTCTTTCACCCAGCAAGCCCAACCTGCTGAAGAGTTGGAGAAGGTACCTATCTCAAGAGATTATCCAGATCGCATGGTGAAGATTGGCACCACATTGTCACCACCCCTTCGGTTAGCATTGATATCTTTTTTGAAAGAGAACACTGAAGTCTTCGCCTGGTCATACGAGGACATGCCAGACATCTCTCCCAATGTCATCTGTCATCGTTTGAGTATTGACCCCAAGATCAAGCCGGTGAGACAGAAGCGAAGATCTTATGACGCTGAACGATACGAGGCAATGAAAGCAGAAGTTGAAAAACTCAAAGGCATAGGCTTTGTCCGCGAAGTCAATTACCCGACATGGGTAGCAAATGTGGTCCTTGTTAAGAAAAATCCGACCAAAGAAAGTCTTTTGCTTCAAAAGGTCTTGTGGAGAATGTGTGTTGACTACACCGACCTAAACAAAGGGTGTCCGAAAGATAGCTTCCCTCTTCCTCTTATTGACATACTTATAGACTCTACGGCCGGGTGTGAACTCCTGAGCTTCATGGATGCTTACTCAGGATACAACCAAATCCTCATGAACCCTTCGGATCAAGAACACACAGCCTTCACTACCGACAGAGGACTATACTGCTATAAAGTCATGCCTTTCGGCCTAAAGAATGCAGGAGCGACTTATCAGAGACTAGTCAACTCAATGTTCGCCGAGCAGATTGGGAAGAGCATGGAAGTTTACGTTGATGATATGTTAGTCAAGAGCAAACATGCTGACCAACACATCACCAACCTATCTGAAACTTTCACTATTTTGAAGAGGTATCGAATGAGGTTAAACCCCAACAAATGTGCCTTCGGCGTAGGCTCTGGCAAATTCTTAGGTTTCATGATTAGCCAACGAGGCATTGAAGCTAATCCCGAGAAGATCAAAGCAATCCTCGACATGAAGGAACCGGTAACTTCAAAGGACATCCAGAGCCTTACTGGCAAGGTGGCAGCCTTAACCAGGTTCATTTTTAAGGCCACAGACAAATGTGCTCCATTTTTTAAAGCACTTAAGGGAAGTAGGAAATACATTACATGGACTGATGAATGTGCCGAGGCATTCAAAAACCTCAAGGAGTACATGAGTAAAGCCCCTCTACTCTCCAAGCCCGAGGTAGGAGACATTCTAATTATCTACCTATCGGTATCAGCTTCAGCCGTAAGTTCCGTTCTCATTCGAAAGGATGAGAATATTGAGCGTCCTGTCTACTACGCTAGCAAAGCCTTACAAGATGCGGAGACACGGTACTCTAACATTGAGAAATTGGCTCTGACATTGGTCATGTCTGCTCGAAAACTCCGCCCTTACTTCCAAGCGCACTCCATCATCGTGCTTACCAATTATCCTCTTCGACAGATACTCCAAAGTCCTGACACTTCAGGGCGAATGATCAAATGGGCAATAGCGTTGGGTGAGTTTGACATATCCTACCAACCAAAGCCAGCTGAGAAGGGCCAAGCAGTGGCAGACTTCATTGCCGACTTCACATATCCGGTTGACATTGCTTCTACACCTGAAGCAGTGGCTTCATTACCCCCGGAAGCTCAGAAGATAGAACCAACAACCCCAGCATGGAGTCTGTATGTTGATGGCTCATCCAACCAACAGGGCTGTGGAGCGGGATTAGTCTTGACTACACCCGACAAAGTAGCAATGGAGTATGCTCTTCGTTTCAAATTCAAGGCATCAAATAATGAGGCCGAGTATGAAGCCCTTCTAGCAGGATTACGTTTGGCCAAACACCTCGGGGTTAAACAAATTGATATTTTCAGTGACTCCCAATTGGTGGTCAACCAGGTTACCAACAACTTTGATGCTAAGGACAGCTCCATGGCAGCATATCTTGCGCAAACACAACTTTTGCTCAAGCACTTCCACTACCAGATCACCCAAGTTCCTCGAGCGGCAAACAGTCATGCAGACGCCCTGGCTCGCCTCGCCTCGGCTGTGGAAGACAAGATTGGAAGAAAAATTCATGTCGAACTGTTGGCAACACCAAGCACCATGGCCGCAGAAGTATGCAACTTACAACAGGGGGATAGTTGGATCACCCCGATCTATAATTTCCTTGCTCATGGCACCCTCCCAAATGATAAAGTCCAGGCTAAGCAAATTTGATACAAGTCTACCCGCTACCTGATCATCAATGATCAACTCTATAAGCGAGGTTTTAGCCTGCCATACTTAAGGTGTCTTACGCCTGCCGAGGCGGAAATCGTCATTCGGGAAATACATGAGGGAGTCTGTGGAGATCATGCTGGATCTCGGTCCCTAGCACACAAGACTTTTCGCCAAGGATATTACTGGCCAACACTCCACCAGGATGCCATCAAAGTATCCCGCTCATGTGACAAATGTCAACGATATGCAACTATTCCTCATTCCCCTCCAGAGCCTCTTACTCCTATGATCAGCCCTTGGCCCTTCGCCCAGTGGGGACTTGATTTGATCGGCCCAATGCCGGCAGGGAAGGGCAAAGTCTGTTACGCAGTCGTTGCAGTGGACTACTTCACAAAGTGGGCCGAAGTAGAACCCTTGGCAACCATTACTGAGGCAAAGATAGAAGACTTCGTGTGGAAAAACATCCTTTGTAGATTCGGCATTCCCAATGCGATAGTCACTGACAATGGGCGACAGTTTGACAACAAGAAGTTCAGGTTGTTCTGCTCTAAGTTCAACATCAACTTATGCTTTGCCTCTCCAGCTCATCCCCAGTCTAATGGACAAGTTGAGGCCATCAACAAAATAATCAAGCGCACTTTGAAAACCAGCTTGGACAAAGCTAAAGGCTGTTGGCCAGAATTTGTACCCCAAGTTCTTTGGTCATATCGCACTTCATATCGGACTTCAACAGGAGAAACTCCATTCTCACTTGCCTTTGGCACAGAGGCGGTTGTCCCTATTGAGCTCGAGCAAGCAACATTCCGAGTCCAGAACTACATTCAAAGTGAAAATGACAAACAACTCACCCTCAACTTGGATTTAGTCGAGGAACACAGAAACCAAGCTCACTTGAGGAATGTCGCCTACAAGCAGCGCATCTCCAACTATTATGACTCTAGGGTCAAGCCTCGTTCTTTCAAAATAGGAGACTGGGTCTTAAAGAAAAGATTACTCTGCGACAGAGTCCCGAGTGAAGGCACACTTAGTCCAAACTGGGATGGACCGTATGAAGTCATTGGCATCAGTCGCCCTGGCTCTTACACACTTAGAAGCTCCGATGGCAAGACCCTTGGCCATCCATGGAACGCTGATCACTTGAAGTACTACTACAAATAGACTCACGATGTACAAGTGTTGAGCTATAGCCGTTCGGCATCCTATGTAATGAAGGCCATTTGGCAATGAATTCAATAAAGAGGTAATTTAGCCAACTCAGCCCTCACTCTTTTACATTCATAGCAAGCGATGCCAGAACCCTTCTCAATCAGAAAGCAATCCGTCTTCCACAGTCACTACAAAACAAGCAAATGAAGACCGTGTCAAGCGCCAAAAAAAAAAAAAAAAAAAAAAAAAAAAAAAAAAAAAAAAAAAAAAACAGCTTCATCCAAAAAGCTTCACCCGAAAAGCTTCACCTCCAAAGCTTCACCCAAAAAGCTTCACCTCCAAAGCTTCACCCACAAAGCTTCACCTCCAAAGCTTCACCCAAAAAGCTTCACCTCCAAAGCTTCACCCACAAAGCTTCACCTAAAAAGCTTCACCCACAAAGCTTCACCCAAAAAAAAAAACTTCACCCGAAAAGCTTCACTTAAAAAAGCTTCACCTACAAAGCTTCACCTAAAAAATCTTCACCTAGAAAGCTTCATCTACAAAGCTTCATCTACAAAGCTTCACCCAAAAAAAAACTTCACCTCCAAAAAGCTTCACCCAAACAGCTTCACCTAAACAAGCTTCACCCACAAAGCTTCACCTAAAAAGTTTCACCCACAAAGCTTCACCCAAAAAAAAAACTTCACCCGAAAAGCTTCCCTTAAAAAAGCTTCACCTACAAAGCTTCACCTAAAAAACAGCTTCACCTCCAAAGCTTCACCTACAAAGCTTCAACACAAAACCTTGCTCCAAATAAACAAATTTTGTTCACAAAACCCAAGATGCCCTTGAACTTGTACAAAAACACTTGGGTCAACATAAACATTTTTTGTTTTACACCCACAAGGGCCCAAAATTTTCCTTCTTATTTATTCACTTATATATGTTCCCAAACATATTATGATAGATCAAATAATAATTCAAAGTCCAAAATTTAGTTATGGACAAAAATACAAGCAATTCACCAGTACTGAAGTTGCTACAAAAACTGGAATCTTCCCCAGCCTAGAAATCCAACAAAGCTTCGCCTCCTTTTCTCTATCAAATTTTTGCAGCTGCTGCTTTTCTCCAATGGAGCTGAATTTTGGACACCCTCTAGTTCTTGAGCAGATGAACAACTTTCAAGAAGGAACCATTTCTGTTTGAGCCACGGAAATTAAAGTGTTGAAGCTCCAAGCATGACAGTCGGATTCTTGCAGATTTCGAAGCTGCTGTGATGTTTCGAAGATCTGGAAATATTTAACCATTAGTTCATTCTGAATTTTTGATATGTTATGAAAGAGACGATGAGGAACAACTTCAATGAATAAAGCATGCTGATCTGAACAATAGAAAATGGAGTTTCGAAGCTCACAACAAATCTGACGGGTTGACAGAAAAATAATAACCAGTCATTCATCATACCTGAATTTCTTGAGTTATACAGCTCCGAGGGATCTCAATTTTGGATATGTTGTAGTTCACAAGCTGAGGAACAACTTCAATGAAGAACGTATGTTGATCTAAGCAAGAGAAAATGGAGTTTTTGAAGCTCACAACAGGTCTGACGTGTTGACAGACAAATGATGAACAATCACTCGTCGTACCTGAATTTCTCGAGTTGTACTGATCTGATGGCTCTCAAATTTGGATATGTTGTCGTTAAGGAATTAAAGAACAACTTTCATGAAGACAACTTTGTGATTCGAGCTACAGATGATGGTCTTATATTGAAAACCAATTCAGGGTGTTAAGGGAAATGAAAAACAATTCCACCAAAGAAACATCATTATGATGTTTCATCATTATGGTGTTTTCATCATTATGATGCTTTCATCATTGTGATGCTTCCATCATTGTGATGCTTCCATTATGATTGTAATGCACCAACGGTTACACCCTCTATCATAGCAGTATGTGTGTGTATCTCCCTATAGTCATCATGTGCAAGACTATCATAGTCAGATGGCTTTCCATAAAACAGCTACCAACCGTTACACCTTCTGCAATTCCACTTATTCGGGCCTAGCAACCTTCATAAACAAAATATATGAAGAAAAAGTCCGGGGCTACCACTTAGAAAACAACAGAATGAAGTTTTGGTACTTATGACATGGACTATTAGCAAGACACCTCATTCGTCAACTCCCTCGACTAGAGACTTGGGGGACTCCCACCATATGCTACTACGCCTTGGTACTCAAAAGTTCGTGACTACTCAGTGACTTGGATTTTTCAAGTCTCCAACCGAGAAGTTTTCCTCACTCGGGAAATTAAGGGAACACTACCTCAAACTACATGCTTCACTCACAAAGCTTCAACAATACAGGTTTCAACAAAAGCAAAAATTCAAAGAACTTTATGAAGAAGGCTTTGGTGTATTTAACACAATATGTTGAAATGAAGCAAAGCTTATTTATTAATATTTTCGATAAGCCACAAATATGTACATATACATGAGTCAAAATAAACAAACAAAAGGGAGCCTTCACAAAGGTTGCTTAGGGGAAGTCTCAGCAGTCGGTAGAGCCCCAGAAAGAGAAAGCACCGGAGGGTGGTTATCCGGAGCCTCAGTACTTGACAAAACCCCAGAAGGAGGAGGCATTGGAGGTTCATCATTTGAAGCTTCATTACCAGGTACAGCCCCAGAGGACGAAGGCAATAAATGCCTTTGGAACAAACCCACAAACCGCTGATGATCAAGTAAAACCTTACCATCAGATTCCTTCATCTGGTCAAGCTTCCTCTTCATGTTTGTAGCATAGTCATGGGCGAGCCGGTGCAACTGCTTATTCTCATGCTTGAGCCATCTAATCTCCTGTTTGAGACTCATTACTTCAGCAGCCAATGATTCAACTTGGCGGGTTCTAGCAAATAGACGTTGGGCCATATTAGACACAGAACCTGCACACTGAACACTAAGAGCCAGAGAGTCCTTAACAGCCAACTCATCAGACCGTTTGGAAAGTAGTCTGTTATCTTTGGGAGTGAGAAGGTTCCTGGCCACCACTGCAGCGGTCATATCATTCTTCATCACAGAATCCCCAACGGTAAGAGGACCAGTAGGGGATAGGAAGGATGGGCGCCATATGTTGTCTGGAGAAGGCGTGGCTGTCTCTTCTCCAAGGTTCAAGTCAAAACGACGGTCGGAGGGTCCAGACATTTTCAAATGTGTTGAAGAAGGAAGAGGTCAGACAAATCAAGATCTTAGAAGTGCAAGAAATGAGCTTCTACTGGTAGAGATTCAAGTGTGCTGTGGAACTTAATGCCAGCCTCTATAAAAATCTGCACTCGACGGAGTTTCAGAAATCGAAGAGGCGTTTGCTTTCTCAAAAGCTGGGCTGCTCAGAGACCACGAGGGCCGATCTCAGAAATCGAAGAGGCGTTTGCTTTCTCAAAAGCTGGGCTGCTCAGAGACCACGAGGGCCGATCTCAGAAATCGAAGAAGCACCTGCTTTTGCAGCCTCGTCAGCACCTGTCACATGCACAATCAGCTTTGCGGAAATTACGGGCAATCTGTCGAAGATTTCTGGTGAAGTAGAAAGCACGTGAATCTTACTGTTCAATCACCGCTCTCCATATGCACCATCAACTCCTCGGGTACCACATATAACTTTGTCAAAGATCTCTGACAAAATTTAGGCACGAGAATTTCGAAGTTCCAGCTACCCTACTATTACCCATAAGGGTAAAGGAACAGCACCACTGCTTGACAACTGGAAAGTCCCTATGTGTGTCGACCTCCGTGTTTTGCGGCAAGACAGGTTGGCAAGAACGTCCAACCTTTACTCACATTCGAGAAAAGACTCCCAACATAATTACTTTCTAAAAAACCGGAGTAGCACCGCTTTCCGAATCTCGAGAGTCAGATCCTCGACGGGATTGCTTGTTCGAAAACCGAAGAGGCACAACTCTCAGAACTTCGAGAGCCAGATTTCCTTAGATAAAGCTTGTCTGTAATCTTCACACGTAACATCAGCTTTCCAGATACCACATACCACTTTTTCAAAGTGCTCTGACAAAATTAAAACACGTGAAGCTGGCAGCTCCCACTACATTGCTGTGACCAAGAAGGGTAAAGGAATAGCATTACTACTTGTTATTGGGAAATCCCTATATACATTGACCTCCCTCCTCAACGGACAGGCAAACCTGCAAAAATGCTCAACCCTTTCTCGCATTCGAAAAGGCACCCTCAACATAACCTCTCGAAATACTCAGCTTTATTTCTCCCCGATAATACCTCAGCAAATAAGCCACACCAAGAACAAGAGTATCTCATATCATCAGGGTCGAAAGCAAGAGTATCCCATATCATGCTTTCTCCCTATCTTTGTCTTTGTCCTTGTCCACACCTGCAGGACAAGGAGAAAGAGAGCAGTCAGTCGGAACCTGAAATCAAACCTCCAATTTGGAACTGACTGCCTGGAGCCTTTGCCTGGTTGCTTACTTAGCATTGCTCTCGAGTACTCATCCTCAACTGCTGTCAAGGTCACGAATTCCACCGGCAAATACCTCATGACAGTTGATCAGATATTGGCTCTTTACACTGAAGCTGCCAAGCGTGGATGAGTCACTATGAAGGAATGTTCTGAAGGACCATTTAAATGCAAAGGTTGCACACCACTTCTGCCATGCAAAAGATTGAAGCAGAAGGTTCAACGGTGAGCTGAAACAGATCACTACAGCACGACACCTTTCCATACCACATTCATTATTCCGTCAACAGCAAAAGTATCCCATATCATCAAGGTCGAACGTACTCTAGATTTGATGGACTTGTTTTGACCCTCAAATTTTTGAGTCGGCCTTATACTCTGAAGGGCACCAGAAAACCCTCCAGCACAGTTCAAGAATAAGCCTGTGGAAAGTTACTTCTTCAAAAGCAAAAGTATCTCATATCATCTCTTATCCATTTGCTTCTCCTTATCCTGGCAGTTGAATGAGAGACAAGGAGAATGAGAACAATCAACCGGAAGCCGAAGTCAAACCTCTGATCCTGGGTTGCTTACTTGGAAGTTTGACTGCTTACCTTGTCTGTCACCTCTTTCGGCAGATCTCCTAGCTCGGCGACTTGGGGGACTCCTACTATAGGGTTTGTATCACACTTGACTAAGCCCGAAACTACAACTAAGCTTCAAGTGAAATTGATACATTACCTTGTGCGTCAACATCAGCTAAATACACCATTCCCGGATGGAGGAAAAGTACTTCCAGAGAAGGGCAGATGAAGATCAGACCACACTTCGGTACTTAGAAGTTTCGTGATTACTCAAGGGATTGGATCTTGCAAGTCCCCAACCGAGGAGTTTCCCTCACTCGGGAACTTAGGGGAGCACTGTTTGTACCATACTTGACCAATCCCGAAACTACCGAGCACCGGCCAACGCTATACTGTCAAGGACCCAGAAGAGTTCCCCTCCGACCAGGAGGCCAATCACTACTCGACACGTGTCAAGATTAGAAGCCAATCAGAGCGCAGCACGTGTCAACATCAAGAACCAATCATAACATGACACATGTCAATGTGACAAAGCTACAAGTTTTTCTATAAATAGGGGTCATTCCCCCACAATATTGCCTAATGCCATTTGTGTTAAATCATTCACAAGAACTCACTAAATTGAGAGTTTGATCCTTTGTACTTGTGTAAGCCCTTCACTACTAATAAGAACTCCTCTACTCCGTGGACGTAGCCAATCTGGGTGAACCACGTACATCCTGTGTTTGCTTCTCTGTCTCTATTCATTTACGTACTTATCCTCACTAGTGACCGAAGCAACCAAGCGAAGGTCATAAAACCTGACACTTTCTGTTGTACCAAAGTCCTCGCTGATTTTGTGCATCAACAATTTTCATTGTTTTTTATGATTATTTTAGAAATTTGGAATGCTTATTTTGACGATTATGTTGAAATGGGACTTTGATTTTATTTATACTCCTTTCGAAAATGTATTACAAAATGGTTGCAAATTGTTTTCATAGAAATTTTTTTACCTACAAAAAAAAAAAAATCGAATCAAGAAAAACCGAACCGAACGGAACCGAACCCACCCCTATCCACGGAACCGAACCCACCCCTATCCACATGGGAGTATTTTGAATCTTTAATCATGAAGGCGAGACATGCATAACTTGATCTAATAAAACACCCACTTATATCATTATTTAAATTGACCTTTAAAAGTATGAATTACACCAGTTGGTGAGGGCATAAATTAGTTTAAATATGGTAAAAATGAAAATTAGGCGGAATTAACGTCAAAGATGACATTGATGTGCAACATGAGAAAATGGAGATGCAATTGATCCACCTTAGAAAATAAGAAAAACTAATGAAAAGAGCTTGAAAACTTTGAGTTTTAACGAAAAAGACAAAATAAAGGGTAAAGTGAATAGTACCAGGATTGACTTTTTAGTGTAAAATGTAATTTTTTATTAAAGTGAATAGTACCGGCGGTTTTTCGTTAAAATTCCTTAGAAAATAAGAAAGAAAACGACAACATAAGAAACAACAATGAGGCTCGTAATTTCTCGTTGTGATCCATACAGCAACCCATCTTATAAGCCCACATGAATTACAAGTGTGGTATGGGCGGACCATAAAAGCCCAGCAACATATAATATGGCTTTAAAGTCGCGTCGTGCGTTGCTTGAGCGACCTGGCTAATCTCTCCATCATTTTCAAGTCAAAGTCTTTGGCAAAGGCATTAAAAACAGAGCGATGGAGAGTTTTGACGCATCTTTTAACGATTCGGGTTTCAGGAGGTTAAGTGACGTAATTTGAGTTGCAAGAGCAAGACTCGAATTGAGTTTCAAGATGCGTAAGTCTAACTGAAACAATTTATATAGAAATCGAACCATGTGATGACACATACATTCACTCTCAAACGCAATATACAATGTCGAAGAGAGAAAAAAAATGAATAAATCACTAAACCAAGAACTAGCTGGCACAAACTCTCATCTCGACGGTTTTAATCCTCACTTAAACACGTGTACACTATATGGAATAATATCCACCCAGATATATACATTCGAACAATACTTGAGTAGAAACTCCTACTCAAAGATGAGTAGAAACTCATACTCAAAACTCTTAGTGTTTTAATCACAGAGTTTTGTGTTTATGATCAGAACAGTTCATACTATGAATCACATTGTAAAGATCATCTCTGCAAAAAATAAATTAAAACTAAGGTCGTTTAGTCAATCTATTGTAGCAAATACATAGACGGTTCGTAATGCTTTTAACAAATCCATTCATTTGTTTTTAAACAGTTTGATGATTAAACAACCTTAGTTTTAATTGATTTTTTGCAGAGATGATCTTTATAGGGTGATTTATAATATGAATGTTTCTGATTATAAACACGAAGTTCTATAAATTGACAATGAACAATTTAAAAAAAAATTGAAGTAAGAGTTCTTACTCATATTTGAATAGTCAAGTATTGTTTTATCTATTCATAGCTCTGCCAAAACTTGCCGACACAATTACGGACTACCAGAAGCACCAAGAAGGAGTAAGAGGGAGGAGGGAACAGGAGTTTCCCAATTTGCACCAAACCATCAGATATGCCATAATTGCAAATAGGCCATGATTTGGACACGTTACCTTCGAATTTCGTTGCCTCCCTTGGAAGCTCCTCCTCCGCAGGAGAAATGTATTTTGGTAGTGAAAAGAAAGTCTCACGCGCAGAGGGCATGCAAATGCTCCATCATATGTTATATTTTTGAAGCCTCCACCAACATTATAATATAAGGGGCAAGAGTGGTTCGGACGGAAGAAGCAATATCACTCGACCATGATCAAATCGATCGCAATCTTATTCTGTCACCTTTTTAGGTTCGACTCAGTAGCACATGTGAATGCTATGTGCTTGCTCATAGTCATAGGTAACATCATGATGCATCGATATGAAAGATAATAGCGGGTTGATCGTTACCAAAAGGGTTGTATATCGTATTGTGTCTATGGATTCTTCAGTTGTTTGGATTTGGACTGAATCAACTTAGGTCATCTCCAACCGAAAGGGCTACGTTTAGCCCTCGTCCATATTGTAATCCTGTAAGAAATTATTTTTTAATGAATAGTGTCAAGCCATATCTATATACAATCTCCAACCGAAGGGGGCTCTTTTCTATCCCCCTAAATAATTTATTATTTTAAGTTTGTTTTTTTTTAATTTTATCTGTTAATTGAATTAAACTACTATATTAAAATAAGGTTTTCGAACATTTTTTTAGAGCCACTTATCGCTAAATGTTGTTTTAAGTTTCATGTTATTAAATATTTTAATTTTACTTGCATGTTAACAACTTAGACATTAAAATAATGTAAGATAGTATAGAAGGGTGAAAGGGATGTGAGAGATGGTGTAGAAATAACTTAGGTATTTATAGGAAAAAATTAGAATAAATTTTTTTTTTAGTGTCATCTTAAAAAAAAAAAGGTTACATGATGTGAGCTAACAGCATAGCTGGACCCAACTTTCAGGGCTGGTTGACTAACTATGTCTACCCAGCCCTCTTGCCATTTGGCTATATTTTGGCCTAGTGGGTCCTAAATTTTTTTGACTCAGTCTTCCATTGGAGATGAATTTTGTATCAAAACGGGCTATATTTTGGCTTATAGCCATTTGGCCAGCTCGGTTGGAGATGGTCTTATGTTAGGATGGTTAGGTTTTTTCCATGATAGGTTGAAAACCTAATCTAACACCTATATAAATAAGATCCCCTCACCAGCAACGAGTTTAAATATTCTGCAGCTACTTTGTGTGTGGTTTCTATTATTGATTGATATGTGCTAAGTTTATGATAACAAAATTAAGGAGGGTTAAGTTTATTAATACGTATCAATTAATTATAGATGTCACAAAGAGACCACACACAAAATAGATGCAAAATATTTGAACTCTCTTGCAACTGCCAACCGCACTACATTTTTGTTATCCCAATATTGTAGCGTGCAAATACTAAATTAACTGGTTTACTGCATATTGGCTGCAAGGGCGGAGCCGGGATTTTTTTCTTGGATGGGCTAGTTGAAAATAGTACCATAAAATCATATGTTTATTTTTTTGCTTATATAAAATATATAATAATCAATATAAAAGAACAACAATATAATATAAACTATTCTCAAAATCATAACCCTAACCGATAAATTCAAGGACCATATAAATAATTAACCTACTAATTAAATCAAGAATAAGTAAATAAAGAGATTAAGAACGTACCAAATGTGACATTCATTGAAAAAGTGCAACGGAAAGTCAGGAATTGCAGAGATAGGGATTTAATTGTGTATTTAAAGAACTTATTAATCTTTTCTTGAGTAAGAAGCACATAAGCTAAACTACATAGGGTAAATGGTCTTTTTATTTAAAGAATAGAATAAAGGGGGACTAGAGATAGAACTAATTTATAATTTTTAGCATAAAACTATTATTTACTACCTCTCCTCTACTAAATATACATTAAATAATAATATGTATTGAAATTGAGTAGGCTATTAGCATGAGTTTACAAAAGAATAGATCTATTCACAAACCCATTTTTACTTCCAACACAGCCTTATTAATATTTTGTCAGTGATCATTTTCAATTCATTCGTTCCGAACAACCGACAATTAAGAAAAGTGTGTAAGAAGTAAAAATGAGTGCATGGATAACACTACCCTTACAAAAAAACCTTCCTGGGCTATAGCCCATCTTAGCCTTGTAGGTGGCTACGCCATTGATTGGCTGTGGCGTCTTTGCCTGCTGGTGTCTTATGTTGGGTACTGTCAATCTTAAAGAATTAAAACACTGTGACGAGATATAATCATCACACATTCCTTAATGAAGTTTATAATGTCAATCCAATTAAAGTATGCATATTAGTACTGTTAAGTGCATGTGCCTAGGCTTTTCATTTGAGCATAATTTTGCAAGTTAATGGCAAAAAGCTGTTAATCTCAATAAGTTGGCCGCATCATTGAAAGTGCTTTTAAAGTAAGCTAAAAAATACTTTTGTGAAAAGTGATTGTAGAGGGTAACATCATGGTTCCACTTAAAAGGATTCAAGTACAACAGTACGTCATAAAGGTATAGTAGCTCGTGGCTGGTGGCCCTCTTTAGATAAAATTGTCATTTACTTCCTACTCATTCTTCTTAGCTTTTTCCTGCAAACGCATATTTTTCACTAATTTAGGATTAGAAAAGGGGTATGATATCTACACATAATTTTTTACTTCTATACACCTTTCTAATTTTTGGCCGTCAGATTGGATGAATTGAAGAAAATCAACGGACAGAAATTAACAAAGAATGTGTGAGAAGTAAAAAGAGGTGTGTGGATAGCACAAAAGAGATGTGTGGATAGTTCACCCCTTAGAAAAATGTTGGGGAGTTGCTAAAATCTCACTTGTGTTGGAAAATCTGACATGGATTGGATCAAAACATATAGAATTATAATCCTTTTAAATTACGAGTAAACTATAGTTTCATTCCCCAACTATCACTTCTTTTAAAATAAACCATCAAGACAAAGTTTCGCCAAATTGAGTCATGTAACTTGCATGTGACTCATTTGTTAAGATAATGTCATCTTTGCATTGTGCATCTTGGATAAATTAGCTTGATTCTTGGATAGATATGCTATCGGGTCTTGGGGCGTTAGGGTCTCGGGTTTGTGTATCAATGCCGAAGTCTCTAGTTTGTGTCTTGGGTTTTGGTGTCTTCGTCTCTTCGGCATCCGCAACTCTCGAAGTTGAATCTCTAGCGTTAGGGTCCGCACTCTCGGTTATCATATTTTTCAGGTCAAGTTCAAGGCTTCGTGATACCATTCGAGTCTCCAACTCGTGAGTCCCTAGATTGAGTCTCGAGTGCCAGGCCTTTCGTCCAGGGTCACAAGGAAGTCGAGGCTTGGGAGCAAGCAATAATTTTGTATTAAAATATCATTTACAAGAGTCGAACTTAAAAACTCTCATTTATTATAAGAAAGAAAGAATGTCACTAAATCATATCTTTATTTACTTTTGCAGATCAAACATAAATTAAATTAAATTGTAAATTATTCTACGCACCAAAAGAGACCTAAAACAATACCAACAGTGTTTGAAGTAGACTGGTAGCACGCACCAAAAACGGCGAGTGGAAAATGCAAATACAAAACTGCCCTCTCTTTTTATAAGCACTTGTTTCGATTAACTTCTATCCCTCATTTCATTATGCTCTGCTTCAACCAAACATAAGCTTCCTTTTGCTTCTCTCCAAAAGCAGAGCAAACCAAAAACAGGGGAACCACACAGCCATTGAAGAAGCTCAGAGGTTCATAACACACAGATGGGCCGGCTCGCACCGCTGTCGGAAGAGCCGATCATCAACGGAGAAGGCGCCGCGAACCGGTCGAGCAAAGGCATTCTGCGGAGCACTCAGCCGTGGCGGAACTGGATCAAGACCCACCTTTCTCCCCTCGTGCTCTTCCACAAGAGGTCCGACTTCAAAGTGCTTCTCGGTGTTCTGGGTTGCCCTCTCTTCCCTGTCTCTGCTCTCCCCAAACTACCCCTCAATGAGGTACTCATCCCTTCATTCTTAGTGATTGGTGGTCATGATTTGATTGATCATGAGTTCATAATGTGTTTGGATCATCTGGTACCTTGGTATGCAGAGCAGAGTACCTAATTTCTCTTTTGGTACTTTTTAATACAAAGGAGAAGGAGAAATCAAGTACGTAACTTCAGGTGTTTAAATAATCGTTCTTAACCATCTAAGTTAAAAGTCGGATTAGCTTATTTACATTGTTGATTAAACATAATTTATCACTTCTCAATTACGAATGGGTCCCACACATAAGGACAAAAGTGGTTATCAGTGTGATTAATATAACTAATATCAAAGAGGATGTAATCAAATGCATAATCGATCACAAGTAGAACAGTCCATAATCACTTAAGCTTGGATGTGTTTTTCTTTTAACATGATTTTTTTTTTTTAGGAAAACTAATTAAAAGTCCAAAAAACTTTAATCTTAATGAAAAATGACAAATAAGATGTAGTGAATAGTATCAGAAAAGGTAAAAATGAACAATACCGATTGTATTTCATTAAATTTTTTTTTTTTTTTGGGTTTAAAAGTTTTATTGGGTTTACTTTTGATGAGGGAGAGTGGGTTCCCATGCATGTGAGAAAATAACGACTGGCTATTGGCTAAAGAGAGAGCAAAGTGGTGGTGTTATGGGTCTTCTTTTGGTTTGTGTTTTTGCTCAGCTTTTTTGGCAAGTTGCTTCCGACACTTGTCTCCCACCATGAAAAAAGGAAGCACCTTTAATTTTGGATGAAATTTAATATTTTTTTAGTACAACGATGTATTTTACATTAAAAGAAAGAAGAGATTTGGTTAAGTCACACAATGACAACCCAATTTAGTATCGAATTCGTTAGTCGATATTCGAAGCTAAGATCTCTCACTTACAAATGAAGAAAAATACTACCAGACCGTAGTACTGAATAATGGTATGAAATTTAATTGTTAAAAATAATTAACATGTACTTAAAAAAGAGGAAAAATTAGGTTCACATCCTTGTTTTTGCTACTCCATTGATTAAAATCCTATTCATTTTCAATTTTTTATCAAGGTCCTTGTTATTAATAACATCATTAATTATTTGAATAATAAAATATTTTTATTTTTGAATATATTCCTTTAGTGTTAAAAATGTTACAATTAGTATATTTATATTTATGGCTAACTTTTTCATCATATATTTTTATTTTTAGTTTGTACCTATTTTTAATTTGTACCCATATATTAGTTTCTTTTTGTGCCCATATTTTTTAAAGTTTTATTTGTTTTTGTATCCATGTGTATAACATTACGTGAGATTGTATATTTATGTTTTATGCCTAAACTTTGTATCATATATTTATATTTTTAGTTTGTACCCACTTTTAATTTGCAACATTTTTTTTTAATTTGTAGTATTTTCTTTTTAGTTTTATTTTTTACCCATGTATTAATTTCTTTTAGTGCCTATATTTTTTAAAATTTCATTTGTACTCATAATTTTTTAATCTTTTATCTATATCCTAATTTATTTATAATGTACCCATTCTTCTTTATTAATGTATCACTCTGTTATATGTGAAATGTACCAATTTTTTTTTAACACTATGGATACATTTTTTTGTCATTTATTATTTATTATTTGTACATAGTTTTTATCCATTTATTCAATCAAACTGTTTGAATTTTTTTATTGTAACCGTTTCTAATAGTATTATAATGAGGGATTTTAAATTTTAAGGATTATAAATCTCATAGAATATCAAACAATTAATGTCAAAACTATAAAACTATAAATATTAATTGTAATATAATGAGGTGTACAAAGTCAAGGGACTTTGATCAAACTTTGAATACCATTAATCTTTTAGTCAAAGAATGTTAAGAATTAGGGACTGCATCCAAAGTATCCCAAAAAAAATATATCTTAAACAATAAACAAATTCATGAAGTTTTTATTATCCTCTGATTATTTATTTATTTTTTAATGGTTTTCCTAAGCAGGTGTCTTCTACTGCACAATACATAATACAACACTTCACAGCTGCCACTGGTTGTCGCAAGCTAGAAGGCAAAGTGAAGAACATATTCGCAACCGGGAAAGTGATCATGGCAATGGTGAATGATCCCGGCCCCAGTGGCAGCTCAGCTGCCGGAGCCACCACAGTTTCGGAAAAAGGATGCTTTGTGATGTGGCAGATGGTTCCTAATAAGTGGCTCATTGAGCTAGTTCTAGGTGGTCACAAGGTGGCAGCTGGTAGCGACGGCATTGTCGCTTGGCGCCACACGCCCTGGCTAGGCGCCCACGCTGCCAAAGGTGGTGTTCGTCCCCTCCGGCGAGCTCTTCAGGCAAGTCCTACTTAACTAAATATTTTTTGAATTAGAATTAATTCATCTAAATGTCGTGGTTTGGTCCCAAAGAAAAATGCACTGGGAAAATGTGTCTGAGGGGACCAGGGGCAAATAAATACAGTGTTGCTTGTTAGGTAGGGTAGTGTGAAAATAATGAACTTATTGTACCAGAACTGCCATCTGCATTTGTCACTTTAATTGAGAGAGGCGTCACCAAAATTATAGAAGTTGCCAGATATTAAACGGTTAGACTGTGAATTTGAACTATTGATCCAATTGATTATAATTAAAATGTAGTTTCGAATTACAATTTCACAATATACACATTAGTCTGACAACGTACATTTGACAAGAAACTATTAAGTGCATCTACATTTGAACTATACGAGAAAAGAAAATGAAATTGTTTGTAACACTCTACAAAGTCATCCTACGCTCTAGATGCACTCTTCCCTAGTGTAAAAGATACATACAGAAGGGTGAAGCAAAACGATTCTTTTGGAGTGCATATAACAGCTCCTAAAGAAATAAGCTCATAAAAACGTTATTTTGTCAAAATTTTTGTAGTCAAGCTAGAGTTGGCTAGTACGTAGTAGAGCAATGTACTCTCGAAAGATTGTGAATCTAGACCATTGACGTCAGCATTTGTCATAATGTGTAATAATGTAGTTTAAATTCGTCTTTAGCGAGAATCGAATCTAAAACATCTCATAATGTGTAATTTAACCATACAGTTTGACAATATTAACATTATGTGTATTTTACGATTCAAGCGTACTCAAAATAGAAAAGCACATGAAAAGCAGAAGAAAGCAACACACACCAGCAAAGCACTCGTCTCGTAATTAGAAGATTCCTCAAACACCATAATTGGTAGCCTTGACCTGTTCCCTTTACGTTTGCGTCTTCTTCTACATATCTAACAGATTTGTAGGGAAAATTATAAGGAAAGATCTGCAACGACCCCAAAGAAAACAGAAAGGTCTCAGACCCACGATACCAATAAGCTGAAATGTGCTTTTCAGGAAAAATAATGTTAGGTAAATTAATTTTTTAAATAAAATCTGTAAACTATGTGATGTGTTATTAATAGAAAATTAGTATGTGAATCAACACTTAATAATCTAATCATCAACAATCACGTTATAATTGTTTACAAAATATGATTTACATAAAGGATCTTCCTAGCATTATTGAGTCAGCAATTGTACAATATGCATGTTATTAGAGTAGGTATTATTTATCTACTTATTTTTTATATTTATTGTTTCATAGTATGTTTTTGGTGGAGTTGGATATCTAAATTACCTAATAATATGGGAAAGAACTATTCACACACTTATCTTTACTTCTCATACATTTTTGTTAATTTTTTACCATTGTTCTCCTTCAATTCATTCAATCCGACAGCAGAAAATGAAAATGATGTGTAAGAAATAAATATAGTTGTGCGGATAACTCTAGTTTAAAAAAATATACCATCTTTGTTAATCAAAAGAGCGTGAAAAGACAATTTGGTCGTCTATCAAAATAAAATCATTGACAATAATCTAATTTAAAACAAAATAAAAAAATTCACCTTCTCTCTCTCTCTCTCTCTTTTCTATATATTTTGTTGTTTTAATAGAGAGTGAAAAGACAATTTGGTTGTCTATCAAAATAAAATCATTGACAATAATCTAATTTAAAACAAAATAAAAAAATTTACCCTCTCTCTCTCTCTCTCTCTCTCTCTCTCTCTCTCTCTCTCTCTCTATATATATATATATATATATTTTTTTTTTTTTTTTTGTTCTTTTAATAATTTATTTATATTTACACACGTATAATATGTGGGCTTCACATGCATGTTAGGAATTTTTCTTTCTTTTACTTGCATTCATTGAGATTCATGATAAACACCAAACCATTGGATGCGTTCACAGTCAACGAATGCAATGGTTGTTTTTTGTTAACATGAGTAACCGGATATGTATTATCTCTTTTATGATATGAGTGCGAGCTCACCTGCATTCATTTCGATTTATGACGAACACAAAGATTATTGAATGTCTTATTTAACCTCGGTTAAACATATCCAATGGTCTTTGTGCTCGTCAAAAGATTATCACAAGTAAACAGACTACGTATAATATAAGACGTTATATCAGTGTTGAAATGTTTTTCTTTTTTGGTTAGTAGGGATTAGATCCAATGGCAATATCAGCTGTGTTTGCCCCAGCACAGTACATGGGAGAAAAGCAAATCACAGGCGTCGATTGCTTCGTGTTGAAGTTGTCAGCCGATCAAACGGATCTGGCTGAACGAAGCGATAGCACAGCAGAGATGATCAAGCATGTAATATTTGGCTACTTCAGCCAAAGAAATGGGCTGCTGGTGTACTTAGAGGACTCATACTTAACCAGGATCCACTCACCTGGCGCCTACCCTACCTACTGGGAGACCACAATGTCGACGAAAATCGAGGACTATCGGACGGTGGAGGGTGTGATGATCGCGCACGCCGGTCAGACGAGCGTGATCATCACACGGTTTGGGGACAACCTAAAGACGGGATCCGCGATCACGCGGCTGGAAGAAACATGGACCATTGATGATGTTGCATTCAACGTCCCCGGCTTGTCCATGGATTGCTTCATTCCTCCTAAAGAAGTACAGAAAGATTACCCCAAGAAAGATTTTGATTGGAGATCACCGTTGGATTGATGATGAGATGATGGTGATGATCTTGATCAAGATTAGTTGATAACAAAGGGATTTGATTATATGTTTTGATCCATGCCTTGTGTGAACAGTTGAATATTTTTGTCTCTTCATATACAAAGTGTAGATACAGTTATTTTCATACATGCTTATGTACATCTTTGTTTTTTTTCAAGAATTATTTAAGAGTTTGTTTGATAACTATTTTTGTTCACTATAGAAAGTAGTAGATGGTCTATTTCCTTCAACGTTTCGATAAAATGCTTGCTCCACAAATCTCGACAACATTGACGTCAGCATTTGTTTACGCTCAACAAACTCACTAGGAAGCTATCGGAAGCAAATTCTAACAAAGTACCAAATATCAACGTCGTAGGTGAAAACTAAAACAAACAATCTCAAATTGACACAAGAGATTTACGTGGTTCAGCGTAAAGCCTACTCCTCGGGCGAAGCACGGCGAGGAATTTCACTAAACAAACGGAGATTACAAAAAAGTGTTTAAACTCTCACAACCCAAATCCCACAAATTACAAACCCTAAACCAAACAAGTAGAGAACTCAAACCTAACGGAGAAGATTCTCCCAAATTGCTCTCTAACTCACAAATTGACTCTTACCAAATTGTCACACGAATGAGCCACACTAAATACACTAACCCTAAGGTCCTATTTATAGTGCATAGGACTTAGGTTACAATATGAATCATAATAGGAAATAAATCTAAATCCTAATCAAATAGGTAATTAACAAAATCTCTCCACCAAGGAAACTAACTAAGAAGTTAAAACCAAACCCAAATAGGACACCAAAACCAAATAGGTAACACAAACCTAATTTATTGCATCATCCTAATTTTGAGCCAAAAACCCAACACATTGACGTTAGCATTTGTTTACGCTCAACAAACTCACTTGGAAGCTATCGGCGTCTATTAACAATTTTTTTTTTTTTTTTGTGATGCTAAAAGTTGTTTATGTTGAAAAATAAAAACACGTTTCGATAATTTTACCTTGGAACTCTAGATATTAGAATTCTAGATCTGTTCGTTGCTTAAGAAGAATTGAACTCAAGACCTTAAATATACGAGTAGATGTTTAGATGTAGGAAACAATTGGTTTATTTAATGAACACTACTTGACTATTACTACGAATATGCAAATCACCGTTTAATGTATATGCAGAAAATCACCGTTTGATGTATATGTAATTAACTGGAAAAGCTTTTGTACGGGTAGATATAGCACAAGCTTTGAAAGTTTGCGAGTGAAAAATGGGACTGGTCCGTTATAGCCGTTGGGCTTCGCGCCTCAAAACATTGAATTCCCAATACAAGCCTTTCCTCTCCGCCACCTCCTTCTTTTCCTCCGGCACCACAGCCGGGAATGAGAACCCAGGTCGACCCGGACCGCCTCCGATTCAAGTCGCGCTCACAGAGTCATCCGGGCGCGGCGTCTTCGCCACCCGGAAAATCGAGAACGGCGAGCTCATACACACAGCCAAGCCCGTCCTGTCTCACCCTTCCCTCTCCACCGTCCACCGGGTCTGTTATTTTTGCCTCAGAAAGCTCAGAAACACGGACACCTCCCAACCACAACGTGTTTCGTTTTGCAGCGACGATTGCAAAAAGCAAGCTAAGGTTGGCAGTTCGAATTTTGGGTTATGAGCACCCAGTGTTCGAGCTTTTGTCTCTGAAAGAACTTGCTTAATTTGGGTTGTATTGCTGTTTTTTTTAGGGTTTTTATGATGTTGAGATGAGAGCAGATTGGTCAGTTTATGATGACTATTGCAGGTATGCTTGTTTTGCAGACAATGGAACAATATAGTTTATACTACAGAAGTTACTCATGCTACACACTGTATTTGCAGAATTTTGTTATTTCTTTATCATGTATGTATTGTAGGAAAACCATCAAGATTTCATCTTAAAGCGGTTTGTGATCTAACGGAAGTCATTAGAGAGTTTCCTTGCTTCTTTCCGGTGTCATTGGTTCTTAAGTCGACATTTTTGCCCCATTAACAGGGCTTGACAAAAACAAGAACAGCAACTGCTAGTACAAATACTTTTTTAGTTGATGAGCGTCAATATTATCTTTGTTTTAAGTATTTCACATGAAAGGGAAATAACAATTTTGCACAAATTTGTTTTATATATTTAGTTATGCTGGGTTTTTACACCTGGTCTGACAAGTCAGAAATGCTTCTAGCTACGTATTAATTTGGTTACTTGTAATTGTCTCTTACTAAAGGTCCCATGGTTTGAAATACCCACTTCTTGTAAAGCGGTTGGCTTGTATGGTCGTGTCGGGAGCTGCACCTGCCAATCTTCTTGACATACTCCAACCTGCTAGCTTATTCGCAGAGATGATTTCAGAGGTCAGTACATTGGCTTTATTCTATGTTGATGACGCTAGAGTTTGAACGTTGAAATGGTATCATGACTTTATTTTCTTTATATACGTTCCACCAAGTAGAAGGAGCTTCGAATTCTATTCCCGCTTCCCTAGTGCACAAAATTCACTTACTTGTACCTGGCGTGTTTGTCATGCTTTCAGAACAATTATAGCCCTTATGTCTTTCCCCTTAAAAGTAATTTTCTTGGGTTCTTTGTCTTAAGAAGAGTATCAAATATGTTAAAAATTAGGGACGCATAGCTTATTCTGGTTCCTTCTTCGGGTGGCTGAAAAGCTTGAAAACTTGACAGTTTGTATTTCTTTTGATCATCAAAGTTCCCTGCCTTTTCTCTTTCTTGCTACAACTTTGTAGTAGGCATTACCAGAATAAATTAGGGAACTTTAACGAAAAGCACCCGGTACTGTTCACTTTAACGAAAAACCACATTTTTACACTAAAAAGTCAATCATGGTACTATTCACTTTACCCTTTATTTTGTCCTTATCATTAAAACTCAAAGTTTTCAAGCCCTTTTCATTAGTTTTCCTAATAAATTAATGATTATTTATGCATCAAGGTGACAATTTTCAGATGGAAGCGGGGTTTGGCTTGCTAAGGAGTACCTTCAGAAACTCAAATATCACGGATGAACAGATGTCATGTATCCTTCAACTGACTGAAAATTAATATTTATTTCCATCTTAGTTTTCAGATCATGTGTACTTGGCATCAGCATTTGGGAGAATAATTTTCTTTGACATTAGAAGTTTTAACTAAGCAATGGTATATTGGCATACTGGCACGCATTCGCATTAATGCATTTCGAATTGAGTTGGTTGGGGGACTGTATGATGATCTCCTGTCATCAGCAGCAGCATCTATAGATGCTGAAGCTGCTGTTGGGAATGCTGTTTATATCCTTCCATCGTTCTATAATCATGATTGTGGTAAGCTCTTCTTGTCTTCTGCTTCTGCACTATTTTGGTAAAACTTTTCTCCCTCCTTTATTTTAATTATTTGAAATTGCAATTTTTCTCGGGAGAGGAAATATGGAAATTAAGAACTATACCATAAGTGTTTTGGGCATATTCTGCTTAGGCTTAGCACATGGAGTTATCACAAAAGTAATGAAAGTTCTAGGTCCAGTTAGTATCTTCCAGATGTTAATCTAATTTAGTCAAGATGTTAAATGAAATTTAATTTAACATGATATAAGACATTGAATAAAGTAGTTCGCACGGTAGGAGAAGCTGATAATTGTGCATATGTTCCCGTAGACACCTGTACGGCTCTATCATCCACCTCGTGTCTGCTTTGAGAAATTTGAATCAGCTGACATTTGTTTTTTTACTTCAGATCCAAATGCCCACATTATATGGATAGAGAACACAGATGCAAGATTGAAGGCCCTACGCGATGTGGACGCAGGTATGTGTATTGTGCAATAGTTTCTCTTTTGATAATGCTAAAGAACTACTTGCATTAATAGAAAACCAAATGCTAAAGAACTACTTGTAACAAATGAGCCGAGACTCTTTGATCCGGAGGTCGTAAGGGGGATCATGGGCCAGCTAGGTACTGGGAGTTGTCTAGTTGTTTGTTGATCAAGTCCCTTTGTTAGAAGGATTGATTTGGATAAAGATGAATCCTTAAACCCCCAGGAGTGTTAAAGCTAAAGGCACTAAGGAACACGGAAAGAATCTAGCTCGTTGTGGAGATGTGTTCAAAGTCCTAATTAAAGTAGGATTGGCCGAGTCTTAGTTAGATCAGGATGAGGAGTCCTAGTCCAGGTAAGGTTTTAACTCGGCCGGAAGTAGGTTCGCTACTATAAATACAGAGGATGAACACACATTCAAGTCCCTCCAATTCAACACACAAACTGCCCTGCGCAAACCCTCGCTCTACACGAAACCTTTCAACAACCTTGAGATTTTTATTTTCTTTTTCACCAACACATCTTCAGTTTGGATAAACAACAATGTGAAGGCAACCAGTGAACATCTTCAGTTTAGATAAACAGCACTGTTGCCGTAGAATCAGCCGACCGCGAAACACCTTCAATTTGGATAAACAGCACTGCGTCAAGGCCGACTGGTTATTTATCCAAGTCTCGGTCGAGAAGGGTTTTCGAATCCTTATTGGTAGAGGTCATCTCACGAGCCTTCTCGACGAAGTGACGTGTTACGAATCACTAGACTCGGCGCATTGAACGCCGAGTGGTTTTATGATTGGATACTCACAAGTTAGGTTTAGAGTTCGGCATTCTAACGGCTGAACCACATTTACGATTAAGACGTACATTTGCTTTGAATATTTGTGTCCATATAGTCTGGTGTTGATTCGGCATGCTTATACTCTTACGAATATAATCACCGTGACCAAATCTGACACTGACGATTTGTGAACTTCGTAGAACTAGCAGCCTTGTCTTTAGGCTCTAGAACCCAAAGGCCGAGACGTGTTCTTTCCTCGACCGCAATCGCAAGATCGAGAAGTCAGCAACGCATCCGACGCAACATCAACATATTTTACTCCTCGACCGAGCTCGGCTGACGAGTTGGCATGCCTGCATACAACCGAAGGACGTAGTTAGCTCATTAGTTACTCGGCCTACGCGCCACGTAGGCTTGGTAGTTTTTAGGGTCAACAATATTGTATAGTTGTAAGTTGTAGCCGTTCTCAATGAAATAATGTAAAAACAATTCTATTCTCCACAAACCAAGTTCTCTCTTCTTTCTATAGGTCCAAGGGCACCAGTCTTTTCATAATTAGTCTTTACATCCCCACATTCATTATCTTCATCATATGCAATACCTGTTCCGCTATCTTAAATTCTTAATGTTATCAATGTTGGCTATTAATTTAGGGTCCCGTCTTTTGGTGAATAGTGTTTGCATCTGGCAGACACTTGTTAATAAAATACCTCTCCCCGTCCCACAATCTTAATGCTAACAGCATATGCATGTAATGCTAAGAGTCAAGCCAATGGAAAGTAATGTATCGAAGCTGTTGCTTCAAAAACACTTCTTTTGTGATAACCATATAACATTGGAAATTGATTGAGCTACACGGGAAGTGTAGTCTATTAGCGTACCATATATGAGTTTGGGGCTAGGTAGATATGGTAAAGACGTGCTTATGCAAAATACTACACGGGGTCAGTAAAAAGTAAGTTATTGGGTGTTTTGCGTTTTCAGGTGAAGAGCTCCGGATCTGCTACATCGATGCAAGCATGGATCATGATGCCCGGCAGAGTATACTGTCCCAGGGGTTTGGTTTTCAGTGCAGTTGCCTTCGGTGTCTGTCCGGTGATTAATGGTATTTCTTTCGTATAAAAGCTGGGTATCATTTTCGTTTTTTTGGTGAATTTAGTCATTTTCGCCAAACGTCCAACTGAACATTTTACAGTATGAGTCAGCTGCAACATGAATTTTTGTTAATTAAGGTATGTCTAAATTTTAGGTCATTTGTTTATGTTTGATAAATGATTATTTCCATTATATACAAGCGACACGAAGGTACTATAATCTAGTTATTGCTTGTAAAACTAAAATTTCGTTGACTCGTGGAGAACCTTAATGATAAATTAAATTTTTTTGTAAAATTCCGCTAATATGAACAAACGTATGATTAATTCGCTTCAAGATGGTTTGTTGATTGGGTTCATATTTTGTTTTTGGTTTCAAAGCCATATTTTTGGGCCAACCTTTTTATAACCCCCCATGTTGGATGCCCTGAAAAATTTAATGGTCTAATAAGTTTGGGATGCAATGGCAACATGATAATTAATAGGGCAAAAGACTGTTTACTACCCTCATGTTTCGTGGTTTTCAACATTTAGTACATTAATTTTTTTTCATCACAGAGTCATACCTAAAATGTTAATTTTGAGACAGTTTCATACATCCGTTAGTCAAACTGTTAGTTCTCCCGTTAAGTGATGACGTGGCGCCCATGTGGACAATGACTGGGCGCCATGTGTCATTGAAAATTATTAAAATAATTAATTAAATTAAAAAAAAAAAACCGAACTCGAGGAAGAAGAAGGAAGAAGAACCCAGAAGAAGGAGGAAGAAGAAGAAGAACCCGAAGAGAAAGAAATGACCCGATTTCCACCTCCATCTCCTCCTTCTTCTTCTTCCTCCTCTTCGCTATTGATTCCGATCAACAAATCCCTAACCCTAATTCCTGGCCTCCCAAACGACGTCGTTGCACTGATCCTCTCTTTCATCCCCTTCTCCCACCAGGCCCGTCTTCGACCCACCTGCAAATGATGGAGGCTCTTCCTCTCCTCCAAAACCCTAATCGCCCTCCGCCAGACCTACCACCGCAGCAACCTCTCCCACCTCCTCTGCATCTTCCCCCAGGACCCCTCCATTGCCGCCCCTTACCTCTTCAATCCTCGAACCCTAACCTGGTGCCCCTTCCCACCCATGCCCTGCAATCCCCACGTTTACGACCTCTGCAACTTCACCTCCCTCTCAATTGGGCCCCATCTCTACGTCATCGGCGACTCGCTCTTCGACACTCGTTCGTTTCCGATCGACCGCCCCTCGTCGTCCTTCACGGTCTTCCGATTTGACTTCAGCACTTCCTCGTGGGACTTCCTTGCTCCAATGCTCACCTCGCGCGGAAGCTTCGCCTGCGCCGCGGTTCCAAATTCGGGAGGGATTCTCGTCGCTGGCGACGGATCTGCCACACTCTGTTCAGCGCGGCTGGAAGCCGAATGAGCTTAGTCGAGTGGTATGACATTGGTAGAAATGAATGGGTTGCAATGGACAGGTTGCCAAGTTTTCGGGCTGGGTGCGCGGGGTTCTTTGTTGAGGATGGCGAGGAGAGGGAGTTCTGGGTTATGGGTGGGTACGGCGAGTCCAGAACAATTTTAGGGGTTTTTCCGGTGGACGAGCATTACAGAGACGTCGTGGTAATGGAATTGAAGAATGGGAATGGTGGTTGCAGGTGGAGAGAGGTTGGAGATATGTGGGAAGCATGGGAGAGGATAAGACTAGGCAAAACTGTTGTCGTGGAAGATGGCGATGAACTGGGTTTGGGCAGATTTGGTTTTTTTTTTTTTCTTCTCCTTCTCCCTCCTCTTCTTCTTCTTCTGCAGATTCGTTAATTTTTTTTTCTTCTCCTCCTTCTTCTTCCTCCTCCTTCTTCTTCTTCTTCTGGGTTCTTCTTCCTTCTTCTTCTTCGAGTTTTTTGTTTTTCCTTCTTCTGATGAGTTGCAATTCGGGTTTTTTTTTTTTTTTTTTAAATTTAATTAATTATTTTAATATTTTTAATGACACGTGGCGCCCAGTCATTGTCCGCATGGGCGCCACGTCATCACTTAACGGGAGAACTAACAGTTTGACTAACAGATGTATGGAACTGTCCCAAAATTAACATTTTAGGTATGACTCTGAGATGAAAAAAAATTGATGTACTAAATGTTGAAAACCACGAAACATGAGGGTAGTAAACAATCTTTTGCCCTAATTAATAATTCAGTACTTTATTTTAGGATTTACATGTAATGGATTTACCGTCATCGTGACATTATGTTCAAATAACACATGACATGTATAAGTTTCTCAACGCATGACATTGTATTATTGATCACAACGCCACTTGACGATAAATCTGTTTCATATAAGGCTTTTGTTTTAGATGCCTAATCCAACATTAACATGCTTGAAAGCGCTATGTACCGAGTGTTATTGCAAGTTGCATGTGGTTAGAGAAGCATTTAAAAGTTTGTGTGTTTTTGTGCTCTTCATACTTGAAAGTGGATTTTGAGCAACCAAAGTTTAGCAATCAAAACTCCACTAAAACCCTTGTTGTTCACATTGAGTTGTAATGCCGAATCAGTCGCTCAATATCCTTGGCCTCTACCTTCTCAAATAAATTGTGACACTCTTTACGCAGGTTGTCTTGTAAGGTATTGGTCCTATAACGAGAATTCTCCTAAAGAGAAAAAACAAACAAACAAAAAAGTGGTTTTTGAACAACCTGAGTTTAGCAATGAAAACTCCACTAAAACCTTTGTCGTTAACATGAGTTGTTATGCTGAATCAGTTGCTCAAAATGAATAAATCCTACAATGAGAATTCTCCTAAAAAGAAAAAACAAACAAACAAAACGGAAAAGAAAAAATGATCATTATGATATGCATCACGTACAAAAGTTCATGTTGGTTGTGTGAGGATTATTTTGGATATGCAAGATTATTTTTTTTGTATAAACAATATTCTCTACACTAAGGGGGTGGGGGAGTAAAGAAAAATAATGCGAAAACTAAAGAAGAAAAAAATAAATAGTGTAATAATTGCGTTTGCCGGGAGTCGAACCCGGGTCTATTGCTTGGAAGGCAATTATCCTAACCGTTGGACTACAAACGCTTGAGATAATAATCTAGCACATTATCGGATTATAAATAAATCATACTTTTTTTGTTGTTGGATTTCATGGCTAACTAGTTACATAGTATATTATGGAAAAGAAAATTTGACATACAACGCGGATAGAGCACGACGATCATTTAGTCTTGGTAAAATTTAGTCTTTATTTTGCTTTGTATGCTATTTTGAATTAAAAGTTTTCAGATAAATAATATATAATGTTGATTGAGATTTATAGGCTTTGTTCACCAAAATTCAGAGACGACTAACTTAAGAAAAATTTTTAAAGTTCGGTCGTCAATCCAAGTGGTTTTTGGCAATAAAAACACTAATTGTGTCTCTCTAATAGGTAATTATCAACTTATATACTCATAGTTAGAGAACAATCACACACAATATACGGCTGGCCTACTTCTCATTGTTCCATCCACACCCTTCTTGACCCTAGATTATTTTGGGGGTTAAAATCAGAAATGGTCATAAAAACCCCACCCCACCCAAAGAACCGCTAATCAAAAACATAGTGGGGGAGATGCCAAGAGAGTTCCCGCCAACTTTGCCGTTGGTAAAAAAAATGTGTGAAAGGGTGGCATAAAAAGAGTCCCCCCTCTTGTGCCAAAATCTTCCCTATTAAAACAACCAACTCCATTTCCACACATTCACCTAACTCCCATCTCACTCCTCCCTCCACCCTTCCTTTCTCTCTCTAGAATATCAAGTTTACAAAAACCAAATCCAAACTACCAATCTTTTTACCTCATAAAAACCTTATGTAGTTTACTTGCTTCTTTTTCTCTTTTGGGATAGGAAGTGTTTAGCTAGGGTTTCAACCCAACCATGCATTTTTTACTTCAACAACTTTGGTTTGTTATCCTTCTCTTTTTTCCCCTCTTTTATTTGATTAATTTTTGTTTTTCTTTCTTTTTTCAGTTTTCCTGGCAGTGATGGGAGTTGTGTTCCTCAACTCTTTCTCACTGCCGTCAGCAGTTGCACCGGATAGTCTTGAGAGTGTGTGATGATCATAAGAGGAATTGGTGCTTGTTGAGGAGAAAAAGGAGTGTGGTTTTGTGTCAGGGGTCAAGTAGTGGCAATGTTGTAAAGACTGGCGGGTTTTCTTCCGTAGCTGTGATGGATGCCGGAAGCCTGGTTTTGACTCCGAATGACCAGAGGAGCCCGAAAGAGAGTAACATCGCGGTGAAGGATTTGGTGCCTTTTGGTGGATCATCATCAACTCCATCCACCTCTTTGGTTGACATGCATGACGACATTGGAATTCTAAAATTTCTTAGAGGAAAGGGGTTTTTCATAACTGGTGCAACCGGGTTTCTAGCAAAAGGTAAAAATATTTACTACTTTACAAACTGAAATGTGTCTTTGATCATTCTTTTGATCGTCAAGTAATTTCGATGAAAACTGCATGAATATAGCAAAGACCCTTTTGATGTGTGGCATAAGTTTTTGTTCTTTTTGTTAAAAACATCCAGTTCTTATCGAGAAGATATTGAGGACAGCGCCGGATGTGGGGAAGATATTTCTCTTGATCAAGGCAAAAAACAAGGAAGCTGCAATGGAGAGATTAAAAACTGAAGTATGTGTTCTCTATTGAGAGACCTAAACCAGTCACAATTTAGTTACAACAGTAAATAGTTAGTTGTGGTATTTGTGTAATTAGTTGTAGAAGATAAGGTCACTTATGTAAATAGTCTTTGTGACTATATATATCTCTGTGTACTGTCAATTAAGATATGAATGAGAAATATCTTCTTCAACATTTTCTACATGGTTTCATCGCCAAAAGCCTTCCGGCATTCGATCCTCCATTTCTTCCGCTCTACTTCTCTGATTTCTGTTCAAATTGATCAGATTTCTTCGTTGATTTGGTATTCTGATCACTGTTCTTGATCTGTCATGGTGTTTTTTTGTCTACAATTTCTTTCAATTTTGAGTTGGTGATACATCTGAGTTTTCTTCCAATTTCGTTGATTTGGGGATTTTTTGATCGATTTCTCTCTTTCTCGATCGATTTCTTGATTGATTTCGTGATCGATCTTGTGTTTTCTGTCTTTGATTCTTCCTTCTCTCTCGCATCTTGCGCTTGTATATCATGGCATCCCCCTCTGACTCTTCGTCTCCGTCGCTAAACCCTAATTTCTCTGAAAATCCTCAGAACTCGTATATGTCTCTTACGATCCAAAATATTGGTAGCATGGTGCCAATCAAGCTCAAACGCACTAATTACCTTCCATGGCGTGCGTTATTTGCTCCGATCTTGCGCCGATACAAACTTCTTGGCCTCGTCGACGGTACTGAGCCATGTCCGGCTCCCCTTCTCCCTGATCGCTCCCTGAATCCAGCATTTGAGCAGTGGTTTGAAAAAGATCAAAACCTCTTGATTTGGCTCAACTCGACTTTATCCGAAGATCTCATTCCCTTCACGGTAGGGGTGTCCACATCTCGAGAACTTTGGCAAAAGCTTGAACAACGCTTTGGTGGCGTCTCTGAAGCTCACATTCACCAGCTTCGTTCTCGTATTCAATCGATTCAAAAAGGCTCTCAATCGATCTCGGAATATCTACAGCAAATCAAGGAAATTTCGGATTCTCTCAATGCTGCTGGCGCCACTGTATCTGATCGTGATCTCATTGCTGCAACGCTTCACGGTCTTCCTGATGAATTCGAGTCCTTTATTGACTTCATCATGTTGCGATTGTCTTCTACTTCTCTTGATGAATTGCATGGTCTGTTGCTGACCAAAGAGCTTTCCTTGGCTCGTCGAAAGCACACTCTGTCCACCACTGCTACGGAGCCCTTTCAAGCATTCTCTGTTCAGTCTCAAGCACCTTTGCTCCCAACGCCTTCTTCACAGGCATTTGCTGCATATAGTCAGCCTCTTCAATCTTCTTCTCGGTACAATTCTAATAGAGGCCGGAACAATCGCAATTTTTTCAGAGGCAATCGAAATGTCAGTAATTCACGTGGCAACTCCACTGGTACTTATCGTACAAGTCAACCTCGTGCCTTTCATCAAGGCTCTCGATCTCACAACCAAGGTTCTTCATCAAATCACAAGACCACCTGTCAAATATGTGGTTCCACCAGCCACGAGGCAATTGATTGCTTTGACAGGATGAACCCTGAGATCTTTGGACGGGTGCCACCAGCCAAACTTGCAGCTCTTTGTGCTCACTACTCATCCAAACCATCCCCATCTTGGCTATTGGATTCTGGAGCCACCTCACATATCACGAATGACATTGCAAATCTCTCTGTTGCCTCTCCTTACACTGGTGAAGACAAGGTCTATATAGGAGATGGTAAAGGTCTGCCTATTCACAATATTGGTATCTCTTCTTTAGATACATCTCATACTTCCTTTAAGTTGCGTAATGTCTTACATGTACCTGCTATGAAACACAACTTATTATCTGCCTATCAATTTTTAAAAGATAATAATTGTGCCTTGACTCTTGACCCTGATGGATCCACTGTAAAGGATCGAGTTTCGGGGAAGACGCTTTTGCGGGGACGAGTTGAAGATGGCTTCTATCCTCTTCAAGGCTCTAGTCATCCCACCTCCTCATCACCCTCGGCTTTAATAAGTGTCAAAGCTCCTGTACAGATTTGGCACCGAAGATTGGGTCATCCATCTTCTTCTATTTTTCGCAAGGTTCTTTCAGGAAATAAGCTTGTCGTGCAAGGCAAACCTGCTGGTGATCTTTTCTGCTCAGATTGTGCTTTAGCTAAAAGTCACAAGCTTCCTTTTGGTTCTGCCAGTTCTACAAGTACTCACAGTCTTCAACTACTACACTGTGATATTTGGGGTCCTGCCTCCATCACTTCTCCTAGTGGCTTTAAGTACTACTTGTTGCTTGTAGATGATTACAGTAGATATAGTTGGTTATTTCCATTAAAGGCAAAATCTGATGCCTATTCTACTTTTGTTGTATTCAAACAATATGTAGAAAATCTACTTGGAAATAAAATCAAAGTTGTGCAGTCCGATTCAGAGGGTGAATTCATTGGTGCTAAGTTTGAGTCTTTTCTTCACGCTCATGGTATTCTTCATCGATTAACATGTCCTCACACTCCTGAACAAAATGGCTGTGCTGAAAGAAAACACCGCCATATTGTGGAAACTGCCCGTACATTACTTGTTGCTTCGAATGTTCCACATCTTTATTGGGTGGAAGCTTTTTCCACGGCTGTGTATCTTATTAACAGGTTGCCAATCTCTGGCCTTTCTACATCTCCTTGGGAATTACTCTTCTTCAAGCCACCAGATTACTCCAGACTCAAAGTCTTTGGCTGTCGATGTTTCCCGTGGCTCAAACCTTACACTCATTCCAAGCTGGACGCTAAGAGCAAAAGCTGTGTGTTTCTCGGGTACAGTTTACAGCACAAAGGATATAGATGCCTTGATCCAGTCACTAATCGTCTCTATATTTCCAGACATGTGCAGTTTTATGAAGCAACATATCCTTTTCAGTCTTCTCCTACCATCCCTGTTCTGTCTTCAGACTCTGTTACCGCTCCCATGGATCTCCAGCTTTCCGTTCCTCAGCATACTGGTGTTCCTCCTGGACACGTTGGCCATACTCAAGAGTCCATTCCTCCTACTGCTGCTCCCAGTACAGATTCTCTGACTAATGCATCTGTATCTTCCCCTGCAACAACTATGTCACTGCCCCCTTCCAATACTCACCCTATGATCACTCGCTCCAAAGCTGGTATCTTCAAGCCCAAAGTTTATGCAGCCACCAAACATCCTCTTCCATATGATTTTGATTTTATTCCAACTACATATCTGCAAGCCTCTAAACATGCTCATTGGAGATCTGCCATGCAAGATGAGTTTAATGCATTACAATCCACAGGCACCTGGACCCTTGTTCCTCCATCTTCCTCCTACAATATGGTTGGCTGCAAGTGGGTGTTCCAAATCAAGAAGAAACCTGATGGTACTGTTGAGCGCTTTAAAGCTCTTTTAGTTGCAAAGGGGTATCATCAGCAGGAAGGTATCGATTTTCAAGAGACCTTCAGTCTTGTGGCTAAACCAGTCACAATTAGAATCCTTTAGTCCCTTGATGTGCAGTTCAATTGGTTTCTAAATCAGTTAGACATCAGTAATGCCTTTCTTCATGGTGATTTGAAGGAAGATGTGTACATGCAGCAGCCTTCCAGTTTTTCTGATCCTACTATGCCGCATCATGTCTGCAAATTAAGGAAATCCCTTTATGGTCTCAAACAAGCCCCTCGGGCTTGGTTTGACAAACTGTTTCAAGCTCTTCTTCAGCTTGGTTTTCAGCAATCTTCCTCCGATGCTTAATTATTTGTTCTCCCTGGTCCTACTCCTGTCATGGTGCTTGTGTATATCGATGATATCTTAGTCACTGGACCTGACTCTTCCTTATGCAGTCTCTTCATTCAAAATCTCAGTGATATTTTTCCAGTCAAGGATTTGGGTCCACTGCACTACTTCCTGGGTTTAGAGATTCAACGATCTTCCACAGGTCTCTTCCTCCATCAAACAAAGTATTTACTTGATCTTCTCCGGAAAACTAATATGGCTGGTGCGAAGCCTTGCTGCACTCCCCTTGGCTCTAACAAATTGGATCACAGTGGTCCTCTTTTCTCTAATCCAACTGAGTATCGATCCATTGTTGGTGGTTTACAGTATTTGACATGGACACGTCCCGATATTTCGTTTGCTGTGAATCAAATCTGTCAGTTCATGCATGCTCCTCGAGACCAACACATGCAAGCTGCCAAACGAATTCTTCGTTATCTCAAGGGTACTGTATCTGAAGGTCTATGGTTTCGAAAGGGTGCCACTAATCTCACAGCCTTCTCCGATGCAGACTGGGCTGGCTGTCTATTTGATCGCCGTTCTACTAGTGGTTACAATGTCTTTCTCGGATCCAATCTTATCAGTTGGAGTGCCAAGAAACAGGCTACTGTGGCACGGTCATCCACAGAGGCGGAATACAGATCTCTAGCCCACACTGCAGCTGAACTGACTTGGATCTGTAAAAATTTTCGTGACCTTGGTTTTCCTCTCTCTCAAGCTCCCACTCTCTGGTGTGATAACATTTCAGCCATCTCTCTTGCTTCTAATCCGGTCTTTCATGCCCGAACTAAACACGTGGAGATTGACTATCATTATATTCGCGAGTTGGTCTTAGCTAATCTCATCAAGGTTCACTTTGTTTGTAGTCAGGATCAGCTCGCTAACATATACACCAAGTCTCTGTCCAAAGGTCGATTTGCTGCTCTAAAATCCAAGCTTCCTCTTGGTTCTTCCATTGATCCCAAGCTCAGCTTGAGGGGGTGTATTGAGAGACCTAAACCAGTCACAATTTAGTTACAACAGTAAATAGTTAGTTGTGGTATTTGTGTAATTAGTTGTAGAAGATAAGGTCACTTATGTAAAGAGTCTTTGTGACTATATATATCTATGTGTACTGTCAATTAAGATATGAATGAGAAATATCTTCTTCAACATTTTCTACATTCTCTAATCTATTCATATTTCTTCTATTTCCTGGCTCTTGCCTTCAATTCTGATGTGTGTGCGGTTATCATTGCGCAGATCATAAATGCAGAGCTGTTCAAGTGTCTAAGACCAACTTATGGAAAATCTTATCAATCCTTCATGTTGAGCAAGCTGGTTCATGTGGTTGGAAATGTGTGTGAATCAGATCTCGGCATTGAAGATGATATAGCCGGTTTGATTTCGAAAGAAGTTGATGTAATTGTAAATTTTGCAGCCAACACAACATTTCATGAAAGGTTAGACGGCTTTTTACCTCCGGAAGTTTCTCATTCTTCACTACATGTATATGAATTTCTCCGAATTTTTTTCTTTTGATTATGATGGATTTCCGTACCGTTCTGCTTTGCAGATATGATGTAGCTATAGATATAAACACAAAAGGACCTTGTCACCTTATGGCCTTCGCAAAGAAGTGCAAGAAACTTAAGCTTTTCCTGCAAGTTTCGACCGGTAAGTAACAGAAAGCTATGATGTGCTTCTACGAAACTGCTTTTTCCAACTCTAATTTTACTTAAAAACTGATGCTTTTGTCCTCTCATTTTCAGCTTATGTTAATGGACAAAGGCAAGGGAGAATTATGGAGAAGCCATTTTGTATTGGCGAAAGCATAGCGGCCGAAAAACACATATCTGAAACCCCACCAGGATTTTATCCCCTTGACATCGAAAATGAAATAAATTTGGCTTTAAATTCCAAGGGGCTTATGAAAACAATGAGGTTGCTCAAAAGATGAAAGAGTTGGGTTTAGAAAGGTAATAGCTTCACCTTTTTACCATGACAAAACTAGGATCTGAATCACATTGATTATTGTTTTAACACGACGAAACAATCATCTTATCAGGGCACGAAAATACGGATGGCAAGATACGTACGTGTCATCGAAAGCACTTGCAAAGAGCCATTTCCTGGTTGGATGGAAGGAAATAGGTACATCTTAAGTGTGTATTTACCTTGAAACATAAATTTCATCTCCATTTTTCAGATTCACATCAGCCTTGAAAATAAACCTTTACTGTCCCAATTTTCGCAGGATGATGGATTCGATTGTTTTGCACTATGGAAAAGGGCAGCTCACATGTTTTCTAGTTGATCCAAACGGAGTACTCGATGTGGTAATTACTCGCCTTTATTTCTTCCATTTGGCTCTTCGGCATCGTTATGTTGGCTTTATGACATTGACATGGAAAAACATGTAGCAGAAAAGTATGCAGCACCTATATATACACGTGTATATGTATATACGTGTATCACACGTTCATTCACTGAATCGTAGCTGCACTATTGGCATGACTGCTATGTTGGAAATGTGCCCTAAAACCAATCATATGATGATACTTTACGGACATTTCACAAGTTAAACTAACGTAGTTTAAATATAAAGGGCAAAGGTTATTGTTTGAGCCGTCTCATATAAATGTTATATGCTTAAACGATAAGTCCAAGGAATATGTGATTGGGAGAATGCAATCTAAAGAAGTTAGATTCATGAGACCATTCTTTCGTAGACACATCCTAAACGTTCCTGATCATAGGATTGCCAATTGGGCATTGACAGTCCGTTAAGATCAGTACATGCTATGTCTTCTCTCAGGGAGAGTGATTAGTCTCGAGTCATTGGTGTGTGTGACATCAAGACAAGTACGTAGGTGCTCAATAGAGAATGAGTTCACTGAACACGATCAACGAAGAGTTCTCATATTCATGTCACATGAGAACTCATGGTTGGGATAATGCAAAGTAGTCCTTTGACCTGAGGCATCACAGTTGTCTTGTGGTTAAGTTCTTGATCTTTGATTATGTCAAAGTCACCCCATCCGCGGGTGTCCACGGCATCGTTGGGGTTAAGCCACTTAGCCATGGAGGCAAGTGAATGCGCAACAAGGGATCTCTAACCTTCAAATCGTTTGAGGGAGAATACTCTATGATATGATTGAAAATCTCTGATCAGAGTATGAATGAGATTTAGGAAGGTGTTCCAAATCACATTCAAGGTAATCATATAAGCACACGAATCACATTGGATATTGGACATGAATAAACTATCAAACCAAACAATGTGGTCAAGAGTATTGTATTAGAGAAAGACTGTATTGCATTTGTAATCCTAAACTGAATAGGTTCTCCACCTCTTCTGATTAGCTTGGGTAACCATGATATGCTGCTAGGTGTCACTCATGGTTTGTGGAAGCCCTAAACGTGTATAATCACTAAAGGGAGAATTGAAAGTAAGTTTCAATTCACAATCGATTTGAAATGGTTTTAATCGCCCACTGCCTCGCTAAAAGGAACCTAATGGATCGTACACCGTGTAAGGTGGAGATTGAAGAAACAATGGAGATGAGTAATAATAATTAAATGGTTTAATTATTTAATAATTTATGGCAATGATTAATTAATATGTTAATTAATCAAACGAATAAAGTTCGTTAAAAGACCAAGGGTTGGTTTTGGGCCTCAAGGCCCAATGGACTTCGAACGTCAAGCCCATTGACTTAAGTTGTATGACAACTTAATTCACAAAGGCCCAAAAGCCCAATAAAACCCTTATGGCCGGCCATGTTAGAGAGAATGACTTTTGGGTTATTTAGGTCACTTATTTGAAGGGACTATATAAAAGACTTTATAACCTAAATTCATTAAAGGTTTCTTTTGGAGAAAATTGGAGATAACATGTCTCTCCCTTTCTCTCTAAAGAGGCCGGCCCCCTTGGAGGGATTAGCTAGCAATACTACTCCTCCAAGGTCACTCATTTCTTCTCCAATCTAACCTTGGTGAAGATACTTAGAGGTTCTCTATTTTGGGAACTTGGAGAAACTTATTCTTCCATCCAAATCCATAGATTTAAGAAGTAAGGAATGAAGGCCCTCTCTTTGGGTGATTAGCCTTTGCTTATGCAAAGAGGAATCTACAAAGGTATAAATTTCAACTCACTTTGTTTTGAGTTGAGTATTGGTTCACCAATCTACTAGGCTTTGAATTTCATGGGTAATGTTTTGTTTTTTAGTGCATGCAAGCATGATTCCACCTTTAATTATTAATTGCATGCTAATAGATGTTGCTCAAATGAACATGTTTTCATAAAATTTTCCTTCATGCTAGCAGGTTCCGGCAGACATGGTTGCCAGCGCAATGTTGGCGGCAATTGCAAATCATGGAATGGCTCAGAAACAAGACATCAACATCTACCAAATAACTTCATCAGTTGCAAACCCTTTAGATTTCTAAGAACTGAGTGAACTACTCGATGAGCATTACAATTCCTCGCCATGCCTGGACGCGAAAGGCAGGCCAATCCAAGTTCCATCGATGAAGCTCTTCAGCTCCATGGAAGATTTCTCTGCCCACATTTGGAGAGACGCCCTCCAACAAAGCGGGTTGACAGCGTTGTCTTCGTCAAACGGGAAGCTGTCTCAGAAGCTGGAAATGATCTGCAGAAAATCAGTTGAGCAAGCAAAGTACTTGGCTGGCATTTATGAGCCGTATACTTTCTATGGTGGAAGGTATGGTATTGCATTGCACTGTGGAACATAGCATTGTGGCTCTCCATTTAAATATTTTGAAATAAGCAATAGTCGAAACTACTCTTATTTATGAAGCGGGATCAAACTCGGGTGCAAGAGGGGCACATTCTAAGCGGCCCAACCCACTTCTACACGTCTTTCATTTAAATTTAAGATCAAATAGACCTGGACTAATTCAAGTTGGCTAGAGCAATATGCTCTGGCCGTTTCATCCTAATTTGAAATTTCCATAATTTAGGTTAGATTAAAATACCGTCCGAATAAAGGAAAAACATGTGAATTTGAATTCATTGATTGGTGCAGGTTTGACAACAGCAACACTGAGAGACTGATGGAGAGGATGTCAGAAGAAGAAAAGAGGAAGTTTGGGTTTGATGTTGGAAGCATAGATTGGAAGGACTATATTACAAATGTTCATATTCCTGGACTTAAGAGGCATGTCTTGAAGGGCAGAGGGGGTTTGTAGTTGAAACAAAATGCTTCCTACCCCTGTGGTCCTAATTAAATTATCTCAAGTCATGCAACTAATTTGTAATAAGCCAAATATTATTTTCCATTTTTCATTTAACTTCTATAAAGCACGAAAGAAATATAAATGTGCAATCACAATTTTTGGTCTGATTGTCTCATTGCCAGCGATATTATACATACTATTAGTGTTGCGTTAAATATTTAAGGTCTTGAATTTATACATGCAGATTGATGCTGCATTAAATATTTAAGGTTTTAAATTTATACACACAAACAATCATCAATATAATTTTTACAATGTAACGTATTTGAATTTATACACACAGACGATCGTCAATATGATATTTGAATTCACAACCTTCCTGCAATGAGCGGAGACCAAATGATTATTGATCGGAATGATTAAATTATTGCAACTGCAATCTTCCAAATTAAGTTATAATTCCAGTTTTTGGGGCCTCTAGCTCATGAGTTAGGAGGAATATTGTTCAGAACATAAAATTGTTGGTCCACACTAATAATTTTAGGTTTTGGAAACAATGGTAAGCCAACAACATTTTCACACCATTTTTAATGGATAATACTTGCATCCTTTTGGGGGAAAGTACATATTTCACGAGTTGTGAATAACGTATTTTTATTGCAAATAGTCCTTAAGATTGACTTAAGTCATCAAAACGATCTCTCACTTTCAAAATCAATAAATGTGGCGTCAAATGATTGGCTGTGCAGACTTCAAGTATGCCATATCAACAAATTAAAAAAAAAAATAACAGATTTTATCGGCAATGACTACATTAATGTGTAATACATAATCTCAAGAACAACACTAATTGATTGTGTAAGTGAGGGACCATTTTGATAACTTAAGTCAATCTTACGGTCCATTTGTAATAAAAACCCTTTCTTTATTGATCTTGCAATATTTGGTTTTGGAAAGTGGTCTGTTCTTTACTGAGAGGCAGACATTTCTCCGGCAGTCAAAATCCAACGACAACTGTCCAACGAATAAACCAGGCAGACAAATAAGACTTTATATTATTAAACGTTATTTATTATTTATTGTTTTAATATTGAACATCGTAACCACACATTGACGTCAAACTAATCTTTTTTATGTTGCTTTGAATCAAATGGGCCGTGTTTTTCAACAAATTATATTATCCATACTAAGGGATGAGATAGTAGATTAAGCCTCATAATGGATCAGCAATAATGTGACTCAAATTCGCTTTTTACAAGAATTGAATCTAATACATCTAGATAAAGAGATATCGTATTAGATTATAATACTAAGTGACCATATAAAATATATTTTTGATGTTCTCTAATTAAACAATGCATCAAAACAGAGCCAGTAATCTCAGAAAATAAATTCGGGAGAGTTTTTAAATATCCATATATATTAAAAAATTATTTTGCCAAGAAGTCCAAGTCCTACTATTTGTTTTCCATTTTTGTTAATCTTTGATTTTCCATTTTTGTTATCTTTGATTTGAACAAAAAAGAAAGGTTCGGTTTTCTTTGTTTTCTGCGTCTCTCATAGTCTCCTCCTTGTTCTTCTCTCTGAGACAGAAACACAGAGAGAGAGGAGAGAGAAGGGAATGGAGAGCATAGCAGTGTGGCAAGGGGCAACACTCTGCGGGATTGTGTCATGGATGATAGTAGCTTCATATCTCGATGTGACTCGAAAGCTTCGATCTTTCCTGCAACCATGGGTGGCCCACCATGTCACCGCCGGCACTCCTCTCATCCTCCAGATCCAGGTTCCACACCGTCAAATCCAACCCGACCCAGATGATCATTTTTGCTCAAATCCATGAAATTTCAATTTTTATTTGACTTTTTTAATTTTTTGAATTTGGGTTTTGTTGGGTTTTTGCAGAACTACCAGCATAGATCCTTGGATTCTTTCTTCTCTGCCTTGTCCTGTGTTGTTTCTGTGCCATTTTACACTGCTTTTCTTCCTTTGCTTTTTTGGGTAAGCATTTTGTTCTCACTTTAATGGTGAATTTTAATTTCTGTGATTGTTTTTATGTCATTTTTTAGCTGTATGTTTGTTGTATTAACCGAAATTCTGGGAATTTCTTGTCATTGTTGCTTTTCGTTGACGGTTTTTAGACCGGTCATGGCAAATTGGCAAGGCAAATGACTCTGTTGATGGCTTTCTGTGATTATACGGGGAACTGCATAAAGGTAACCACTTCTTCCTTACTGTTTACTTTTTATAATTGGTTAAGTGATTTCGGGTTTCAAGTTACATATTTTTCGTCTTTGTGTGTTTATAGGATGTGGTATCAGCTCCTAGACCTTGTTGTCCACCTGTTAGAAGAATAACCGCTACGAAAGATGAGGAAGATAATGCTTTGGAATATGGATTGCCATCTTCTCACGCTCTAAACACAGTATGCTTATCCGGGTAACTACTTTTCTTCTTGTCCGTGCAGCTTGTTTTTCAAGCATAAACTTTGAGGCAGAGCTAATGATAAATTGTTTTATTTTTAGTTCAAGATTATAAACTGCATGCTGCTTGCTCATGAAGGTCTTGATTTTGAACATATATTCTGAATGAACCGGGATATATGGTTCACGCGTATTTCGCCAAATTCTTGATTTCTCAAGTTGAGGCAAAACTTGTGTTATTCAAGACTAACTAGCATTTTAGCCATGAATTATCAACACATGCATCAAAAAGTCAAGCGCATGCTGTATGAATTACTGTCGTGTCTGTACTAACCGTTTGCTCTTCGGTTAGGTGTTTCCAGATTCCTTTTGCATTACATCCTATCGTACAGTCAGAATGAAGATGCCCGTGTTAAAATTGCTGGATTCGCTCTTGTCTGCTTGCTTGTGGGTTTCATTGGTTTAGGTGAGTTTATCTTTTTCTATGAGTTGTCTGACAGCTTCTTTATATTTATTGTTTAATCTCGAACCTAACTTGTGTTTTATTGATAGGAAGAATTTATCTCGGCATGCACAGTCCTATTGATGTCATAAGTGGGCTTGCTATTGGATTGGTGATTCTTTGGCTCTGGCTCAGTGTTTACAAATACGTTGACAGTTTTGTGGTCTCGGAACAAAATGGTAAGCACACTACAAGTCATTTAACTCGTATATTGCGGTCAAAACAACCTAGAGCACAAACCTAAGCTTTTAAAGAACTTAATAATGCAAGAAGTTTGCAACAGTCAGGTGGGAGCCCAAAGGTGGTGAGCATACAGGATATATACAAATATGACCACTACACGCTCTCTTAGGATTGAAATAAGCATGGAACTTGGTCTGATGCATCCGAAATGGATAAAAGGTTTCTAGAAATGCTTTCAGTACCATGTTAAAGCAAGGATGGGACAGATTTTTCTATCTAATGCAGGATAACCACCCTCTAGAAACGGGGCCTCTTTTTGTGATGCACCAAAGTTGTACTATCAAACGTGTATTGTGAATCAGGTTCAGATTAAAGAAGAATGCAGAAACATGAACCTTTTTGGACATATTTTGCGATAAGTAGAACGGGGTGGTACCTCAACACTCTTGGAATGCAATGAGAAATCAGTTATGGAAATTACAACTTGACAAGTTAGTATATATTCTTAATGCAAATTGTTTGTATTGCAGTAACATCCTTTTGGGGCGGCCTAAGCTTGATACTGCTTTTTGCTTATCCAACTCCTGAGTTTCCGACTCCAAGTTTTGAGTACCACACAGCCTTCAATGGTGTTGCATTAGGAATTGTAAGTAATCAATGATCCCTTAACATCAAACATTGTTGCTAAATTTGCATAGTCATTTACTATTCATAACTAAAAACAACAATGTTATCCAGGTATCTGGGGTCCAGCAGACGTATCATCAGTTCCACCATGAAGCCGTTCCGCGTGTATTTACATCACAATTGACTGTCCCTGGGTTTACGGGAAGAGTGCTTGTGGGAATACCAACCATACTTATCGTGAAGTTCTGTAGCAAAGCTCTTGCTAAATGGATTCTTCCAGTGGTAGCCAACACCTTGGGCATCCCAATAAGATCAACCACTTACATCGCGTCACTAAAGGGATCAGGTGATGGCAAAAAATCAGATGGCTTGAAGCAATCAGGTTATGTCCAAAAACTGTTCTTTTTCTCCGGGCAAGAATCATTTGACGTTGATACTGGTATAAGATTCCTTCAATATGCAGGGCTGGCATGGTCCGTCGTTGATCTTGTTCCTTCCCTTTTCGCTCATCTACGATTGTAATGCTTCATTATTCATATTATTAGAATATGCACCTACAAATTTTGCTACCTGTCCAGTTTGTAAAAAGTATATGTTTGCAGTGACGTACCAAATCGATTTCGCTATTTCCAGGGAAACCCTTCTGCAGTTACATGAATTTATTTGTATTACTGTTAGGATAATTCCTCCACTCACTTTCGGGTATCTTGTTTTTGTAATTACGAGCGATAATTGGGAGGGGGAAATCAAACTTCGAGACTTTTGCAAGGGCACATGCTCTTAACTACTTGAGCTACAAGCTCCTTACGGTGTTGACAGCAATATTGGGCGAGGATAGGATCAAACCGCGGGTGACCAAACAAACTACGATCCCCTTGCGGAGTTGGCTATCCTCAGACGATAGCAATGTAATCGGTGTAGATGCATTCCTCGCAATGCCATATTGCCATGCAGTGACCCCAGCGCTCAAAGCTCTTAGTTCGACACATTTGATATCCTTCAAAGTTCAAAGCCTTGAATCTCCAAATGAACGCAAGAAACAGCTGTGAAAGAGTACACGTTACTTGAATTCAGAATTTGCATATACAAGCACTTGGCTTTTCTCAAGACGTGTATTGGAATAGCGAGAACTGGAGAACGTTCGGCCAAGATCCCGCGTTCTTGTTCAAGTGGGTGAGCACTAAAGAACCATCCATCGCATCGCAAAACATTTGAGTAATCGAATGAAAGAGCAAAAACATCCACTAATAATAAAGTCCCATGATCCCCATGGGGGGAGGGTGAGCAAAACGTACAAGGACGAAAAAGAAATACAAAACCAAAAAGAATATCCACATCTTCTGCTGGATATGATACAATAATTACGGAGCGTCAACAGCTAGGCAAACTATTCGATGGGAAATCCAGCAACGTTCTAATGTAAGACAAATCAGCAGGCACCTTACCTGTGTATTTTACATCGGTCTTGGAATCCTATAACCCGACAGGAAGACGTGGGCTGCAAACCCAATGGTCATCTTGTGCTAAAACAATGTGCTACCCCAAGTGTGGAAGAGTGGAAGAACCACAAAAGAAATGACACCAATGCAGTTGCTTCACAGAAAGTAATCGGGTGTTCTACGCGTAACATCTGGCTCTCCTCTCCTCGGAGCTGGCTCAAACTGCGAAAGCATAAAGCATATATTTGAAGCACTCACAAAGCTTATCAAACTATGCCTCAACACTTACTACTTATGAGCGTGCGTGTGTGAGAGAGAGAGAGACAGAGATAGAATGAGCACCTGAATGAAGGTATGGCCCCTGCAGTCATCGACTTCTAAAACAGAGGCCATGTTCCCACAGCGATAGCAGTAATTAGGTGCACTAAATATAGTAACCACCTTTTGTTCCTGTCAAAACAAAACAATGTTAGATCAATAGACCTTATCCGCTGCGTACCAAAGTAGACGATAAAAATCCCAATTTTACAGATAAGAAAATTACATGTGCCCAGTTGAATCCATCCATAACCAACTGATGAGCTCTTGCAATCAACTTTAAATTGTTTGTATGATTAAATTGTTCAGATATATCCTGCAAAAAAGAACAAGTATTTGACCAGTAAGGACCACATAGACACAATGCAAACATTGTATATAGTATATATTAAGACACAAGTCATTGTAATATTTTCAAAAATAAGAGTCCAACGACATATTTGAAGTTACCTGGCCAAAAGTATATCCTGCACCGCGAGGTGAAATACCCCAACCACATCGGTCATCTGGGTCAGACCATAACAGATCACACATCGGCCCTTCATGTGGAACCTCTTGAACACGGTCAAAATTCCTTATGTTATCAAGGTTTTCAATTGAAGGGGACAATCCACCATGCAGGCAAAATATTTCTGACTCAACCTAAAAAGGAGAGATCAGCACATACAAGTATAATAATAGGTAATCAACGGGAGTACTTCAGCCCCATCAATGATTAAAGTGAGTTGAAAGAAGCAGGAAACAAAGGAAATCAGCTCAAATTATCAAAAGAAACAATTTGAAAACATAAATCTCTTCTCACTTTTATCTTTTATCAAGAATGCTAATACTTGCAGTGTTTTGAATTTGAACTATTGTTATTCCTCTCTTCACACAGAAAAACATTGTGAAGAGTTGTTCACTGATCACGTTACAGCTAAAGTGAGGTAATGAGCAAGGTGAATTTAAGCTACAGAAAACCACAAAAGTAACCCATAGAAAATTATTTCCATCTGTATCCAAAATAGTATCACACGGGTCAACCTGGTGGAAACTTTTACTCACCAATGCTGTCAGTGGAAAGTAGTCAAAAAGGTCGGTGAAGATCTTCCAAACATTGGCATTTCCATACCTGTAATTAGATTATCAGACAATGCACTGTCATTGATTTGCCAGAGGAGCTAGAAGCAGATTGTTCTACATGCATAAGAGTGTAAGAAACCACCATAAAAAAGTACAATTTAATCTAAAAGGCCGAAGTACTAAAACTAAAACAACTCAAAAGGTACGTCTTTACATCACAATATTAGATAGAAATGCCAAACCAGTACCCAAATGACGAACAAACAAGAGGCCTTAAGAGAAAGAGAGTGATAACCTCATGCTCTATTGCATCAGAAGTTGAACCATGCCACATACACAAACAGACTACAGTAGGAATGATTCAGCATAGTCTAATAGAAGCTTCAAAAACTGCAGTATCCTGTAATTATAAGAACTCAAGACTTCACATCTTGTTGAGATGATGATAAGAAACAAACCAAATGTTTTAAGGAGAAGCTGTTCCTGACAGAGTGTTTCAAGCAATATTATGGCTAAATAGCATCTCAATAACATGTCTGATAAATTGTTAATAATCTTCGAGAAGATCTTGCATAATTTGTGAGCTTGCACAACAGTTGGTTTGTTTGTCATACATGAAGCTTATGCTAACCAGGAGAATAAAAGGCTTCGTAAACCTTGATTGGAGCGGTACTAATATGCCTTCTATTGTAACCATGAAATGGTATTAGTACGCCTGCAATTGACCTCAGTCCAAGTCTGATTCTACTTTCTCCAATCTCAGGCAGAAGAAGTATTCAGAATCACATGGAGTTTACATCCAAATCAAACACATCTTCATACTCAGTTTGTTTGAATCTAACTGTCCAATGGCAATAACGACTCCAATAGTTCCTAAGTTTCAATCCTTTTTTTACATTAGGATTAACTAATTTAATTCCCCTTCATCAATTGATACCAATCATTTGCCCATTATGGATGTGTTTATGCTTCCAACATGAAAACCAATACAGTCATATACATTCAAGGTAAGTAAAATTTTCAAAATACTTCTTTGGTGTGCAGGACACTCACTTTCGGAGACATTCATCATAAAATCCATAAACCTGGGTAATCTGCAGAAAAAAATGAAACAAGTAAGAAGTTATATACCACCATAATGCTTCCAGATCAATGTTCCACCAGAATTTAAAATTCATAAATGCAGGGTCCATTACAATTTTGCATGGAACCAGCAATCAACCAAAAAGAGAGAAATTTGAAGATTGAACAGAATGCCCTCTTTTTTCCAACACGCTCGATATTCTTTGTAACAAAAGAAACAAAACATAAGCTTTATGACATTTGCTGAAAGTGAAATCAAACAACATAAATTGGCAAAAGGTAAAATACCTGACGACTTTCATGGTTTCCCCTGAGAATAGTGATTCGCTGAGGATAACGCACTTTCAGGGCCACTAAGAGCTGGATAAATAAAAAAGCTGTTATCAGCAATAAATCTGAAAGCATGAAAACAATATAGAATTGCTTAAACAAATTTTAGAAGTATGCATTTTAAAGGGGGAAAGACCCAGTTTCATCCGAAGCCAGTCAAAGTACCAAACATTGCCATTTAAAACAATTTGGTTTTGGCCCCTAAAGGAACTGTCTTTCCAAATCGTGACCGGCAAACTTATATGATACATCACCCCAAATGCTAGCCTGAATTTCATAGATTGTCACTCAAAGTTTCAAGGAAAATGGATTGACTGACAAAATAACAGATAGTGACCTTTAATCAAATGTAAAGCATTCACATGAAAGTATATACACCCACATATAAGAATCATTTCCGTGGTATTTTTAATTTTATGCCAGGAATTTTAGCCAGTACACATAGAAAGTAGAATTTAAAACCCAAGAGTTAGAGAGGCAAACAACTTACCCTGGTTAACCCATGCACACACTAAATAAAATTATGCAAAACGAAAAATGTGCCAAGTTTTTCACAAACAAACATCAAAGTAATACGAACCAAAGTGTAAAAAAGGCCACATGTATATCTCTTTAGTACTGGTGCTTGTACTTGTCAGAGCATATGCTAGTATGCGAACTGAAAAACAACTCTACGACAGTACTTGACGGAGCTAAACTCTGGGGAAATCACACATGATGATTTTTCATGACCATAAGAAAATCCAAAAGATTGATAGTTACATACCGTCACGGTTTCAACAGAGTAATAGCCACGGTCCACGTAATCTCCCATAAACAAGTAATTGGTATCAGGACACTGTCAAAGAAATTGATAACAACCCTTAATAAGAATTTTGGCAATAAAATCAACAAAAATAGAAAAATAATCCTGGGAAGTGAGTATCCCACACCCTTTTTAGCCTCTTACACACTCATGTTTAATCCTGGTTGTTGATTCCGTTTGATTTATTCAATCAAATGGCCATAAATAAAGAGGGGCGTGAGAAGCTAAAAAGGGTGTGTGAAAATCACTTCCCTAAAATTTATCATTGTGAAATCAATTGACAAGGCATATGAGTTTTCTTCCCATTATTATTATTATATTTTTCTAAACAATACAATGCAAGATGAAAACAAACCAAACTACACCAAAAAGACATGACTCGATGAAATACTGTTAATAGAACATCAAAAGAAAAAAAGGGAGGAAAAAGAACTAGGTAAGCAGAACAAGTAACCGAAAAAATTTGGATACCACAAAATGACAGATTGGGTCCAGGGGAAAAAGTTATATTAATATAACAAGCAGCATCATTGACAAAGTCAGTATTTAAATGGTGTTGACAAAGTCAATAATATCCAACTGATGTTAATTAGATGCAGTTCCCATTACGCAATTTACTCTACAATACCTCAGCAGGACTTCAATCTTCATTTGCAGATCTCAATTAGTTTATTTAGATATTTTATTCCATCAACTGAAATAGAAGAGTTAAATACAAAAAGGTCATAGTCAGAGCTGATACCTTCCCTCCAATTCGAAAAAGCTCTGCAAGGTCGTGAAACTGTCCATGAATATCGCCACAAATTGTCACTGGGCTTTTCACAGGCTGTAAGTACATGCAAATAAATAATATAAGTATCTACCCATATAATTTGAAAGATCTACACCAGTGTTACCAGTTCAAATGAAGGACAAAAAAAAAAGCTTTTTCCCCATAAAAAATGCAAAAACAGTGAAATATGTAATGTAATCCAAATATAATAAGAGACTAAAGAAGGCAAAATCTTCACCTGAACATTGCTTTCTCCCATTAGAATTTCCTTTGCTTTCTCGCATAACATTCTCACCTACAATGAAGCAATGAAGAAATGATCATGTACAGATACTTTGTGTAATTTTAGGATAGTGCTCTTCACACACCCTTGTTAACTTTTGGCCATTGATATTCTTCAATTCATTTGATCCGACGGCTGAAAATTGAGAGGGGTGTGTGAGAAGTAAAAATGGGTGTGTGGATAGCACTTCCCTAATTTTATTACAAGAGAAAATGGAGAAGAGAGCAATTTGAGAACTTTATTTGCACACTCATTACAAAAACTTCAGAACGAAAAGAGTAGGAAGTGGATGTTGATGAGGAACAGTTCTGATACTAAAAGACAAGAGATAATTTAAAAAAAAAGGGAAGATAACTTAAAAGGTGTATAAATAAACCATTCTGGCATATAGCCAAGTTTAATACTGAGGTAAAAGTCCCAGATTATACTTTAGTCCATTTCACATAGTTTTGTATGTGTATAAGATAATTCATTTTGAAAATTACAACTTCCTTATCTATAGTCAATCGCTAGAATATTTATAGGAATCCCATCCATTTTTAAAACAAAAAAGAAGCTTGTTATAAGACAATTTGGTTCTTCACGTAATCAACTCAAAGGTTCCCTTGCCAAAATACATTCTTCGACTGAAATAGAGTTATGAGACTATAATCTAACTAATTTCATGTCATTCCGGAAATGGCCAATCTACCATTCTCCGCAAGATACAGATTAAAGCTTGTAGTAAATCTAAGATGCAAGTGTACCAATTGTGACAATTCCAGAGTTTCCCGTGCACAAAATCATCAAATTGTATTGCCTAACAATCTTTACCCCTCTTTCCATTAAAACTCAAAATACCGGGCATCTCGCTCCAAATCATGACAAAATGATTCAGAAACTTTTGTATCACTACTAATGGAGCTCATGAGTTGTCCCCAAAATTGGTAAACAAATGAAAGGCACAAAAAATTGAGACAAAGTAAGGCATTTGATTTAAAAACACAATAAACAGAACCTGAATTACATCACTACAAACACACATAAAAGAAAATGAAAAATTCCCCATTTGGTGGCTAAGAGAACCAAGAAAAGTAAAGAACTTTTTTTTCCCCTTAAGAAAATACACACCAAAATTTCACCTAGAAATTGCAATTACCACAAATCCAACAACAAACGAAGAAACCCCATGACCCCATTTTCCTTCCCAAATTTTCCAGGCAACCAGACTGACCCCAACACAACCCTAATCCCCAAATTTCTCAATCAAACACCACTCAATCATCCACCAAAAACCAACTCAAGAAAACGAAGAATGTAGCAAAACCTGTTGCTCTGAGAGTGGCTTGCATTGCATGAGTTGCTCGATCTGCTCGTTCAGATCGCTGCTCGTGTCCGTCGATACCGAATTCACGCCCATCTTCTCTCGGCTTCGAATTCAAAAATCGAATTGTGGATTTTACAGGTATTCGGATTAGGGATGACCCTAACCCCAGATTAAGATATTGGTTCCGGTCCTCACTCTGTGATCGTACTTAAAGCAGAGGTGGAGAGGACGGAGACAAAAATCGAACGAGAGAGCGCGTGAGGAGAGAGCGAGTGGGTTTGAAGGCTCTGATTAGACACCATGCACTGCCACGTATTTGTTGAATTACGTAATTGTACCCCTTCAATTTCCATTATTATACTTCATGCCATTCTCTTTTGTTCGTGTGGGCTTGCTCTTGGAATTGTGAGAGTCCCTGCCCAAACCCATGCTGATATCTGCACAGCTCATATGTTTAAATAAGGACCGATTCGACTTCGATTCATTTAATTTGACAGTTAAAAATTAAAAATATGTATGAGAAATAAAAAAATATGTTTGGATATCATATCCTTAAATTAAAATTTTTTTATTACAATTTAATTTTTTTTTATGCGCAGGAGTGCAAAGTTCGAGTGGACTAAACCCTAATAAAGGGAACTTTTCTTTCTAATTAACTTTATTTTATGTAAACTAATAATGATTGCTTTGCTTAACGAAAGTATATTAATATTGAGTGCATTTTTGTTCATCATCATTTAGTGTGTTGTATGCTCACCACTTTATTTATTACCGTTAGATGAGTTTTAATTTTGAGATTTGTGCCTATCTACTATACGAATATCGAAATTCAAACTCATCTAACAATGAGCATACACCACACTAAATGATGGTGAGCAAAAATACTCACATTAATATTAATGGGGACACAATTTTCAACCCAACTTGTCGAGTTTGGATTGATTGAAACACACAATTTCCACTCAATATATAGTGTTTGAATAGGTTGAAACATTCATTAACAAGAGATGACACTTGCATAAAAATAAAAAAATACAATCAATTTATCAATTACATAGAAATTTAAAAAAAAAAGAAAAAAAAATATTACCTACACTATGGTATGGAGTGGAAGTGAGTTAAACCTCACAATCGACAGTATTAAAATGGTTTAAATTTACTTTTAACGAGAACCGAACATATAACTTGTGAATTACTACTAAATCGTAAGTGACTATTACTTACAAGAAATTGAGTCTCTATATCGTAGAACGATTTTAGAGAAATAATAGGGACCTCAAAAATCAAAGCATACAGATTTTGTAACCCTCACAATTTCACGCTTCACCGCAGGGTTATTTATACGACGGCAGCCACCTTTCGCCCCCGAATTGTACGGACGTTTTCTTCATTTTTTTAAAAAATTTTATTTCAAAAATAAAAAATAATTTCCTCGTAACACGTTTCGGCTGCGTAGAAAAAGAAAACGAAAAGGAGAAGAAAGAGTTTTGATCCCATTTGAATAGGAGACGAAAATATCTCAGGAAAAAGAAAGGAGGATTTCTCATCGACGAAGAAAGCGAAAAGCCAGAGCGATATCTTCGCCTACCTTCCGATCCTGCCATTCCTGCGCTCAGAAAAGCTAGGGTTTCTCAGCTTTTTCTGGTTCCCGATCCGATTCTGCTACTTTCACTGCTTATCGAGGTTCGAAGTTCTCTCAGTCTCTGTAATTATTAAGCGTTTTTGCATGTGTTAATCTTCTCTTCGAATGCATGCTGTAGTTTTCGTTTCGAATTTTTATGTCTGTTCTTTTTTTCCGATTTTTCGTGTATCGACATTGTTTAGTTTTTTGAATTGTGAATTTATTTTGCTTGATTTTACTTTGATATTTTTGCTCAGATTTGTGCAGAAGTTTTCTGCGTGATTTTATTGCGCTAAATCGAAAGTTTGTAATTTTTTATGTGTTTAATTAATCGCGTTATTTTAAAAAAAATTAATAGAGTTTACTGTTAGTGTTATGTAAATTGTAACTAAAATTTTCATGTTATCCAGTTTTTAATGATAATTTTCGTAGACGAATCCCCTTTCGAATGGTATAGTGTTAAGATTGATCAGGGTTTTGATCTGCAAGATATTTATAGATAAATCATTGGACAAATTTTTATTTAGAGTTTGATTTTTTTGTGTGTTTGGTGCATTAGGTTACGAATTAAATTTATTGGAAAAGGAGGGGTCACGTTTTTACAATTATGACAACTTCATGGGCGGATTCTGTCGCAAATTCTCAAGGAGAGAATCCGACTATCGGTTCATCTGCAAATAACAGCTCATCTCGCCCTGCACGATCAAGTTATGTCCCGCCACATCTTCGTAATAGGCCGCCGTCTTCTGATGCCACGGCTCCTTCACATCCTGCCCCATTACCAGCCAATGACCGCGTAGGTTACAATGGGCCTGCACCTGGCCCTGCCTGGGGTGCTGGCAGTTCTAGGCATGATGTTGGGCGTCCGGGATATGGTTCCAGTGGTGGTCGAGGTGGTGGTGGTTGGAACAATAGAAGTGGGGGGTGGGACCGTGGGAGGGAGCGGGAAGTAAACCCTTTTGGCGATGAAGACATCTCGGAACCGACATTTAGTGATCAAGAAAACACAGGCATTAACTTTGATGCTTATGAGGATATCCCAGTGGAAACTAGTGGGGATAATGTGCCACCACCTGTGAATACTTTTGCAGAGATAGACTTAGGGGAGGCATTGAATTTAAATATTCGAAGGTGCAGGTATGTGAAGCCAACTCCTGTTCAGCGTCATGCAATACCTATTTCTCTGGGAGGTAGGGATTTGATGGCTTGTGCTCAGACGGGTTCAGGGAAGACAGCTGCTTTCTGCTTTCCAATTATTAGTGGAATCATGCTAGGGCAGTATGCTCAGAGACCTCGTGGAGCACGTACTGTGTATCCTCTTGCTCTTATTCTCTCCCCGACCAGAGAACTCTCTTGCCAGGTTAGATTGTGCTTATGTCAGTCACATAACGTGTAGTGGTTTATAGGCAAAATCTTATTGTTTCTGTTTTGATTGGCTTGCAGATACATGAAGAAACTAGAAAGTTTGCTTATCAAACCGGTGTCAAGGTGGTAGTTGCTTATGGAGGTGCACCAATAAATCAACAGGTTTGTATAACTTGACTGTGATTGTGGCTTACTGATACTTTGGATCCATGTCTAAATACATAAGTACATATATAGTGTTAGGTTTAGGGACAAACATTTTGACAAATATTTTTACACTCCTTTGAGCAATTAGATTACATAACATCCAAGGGTTCTAATTAAGAATGATGTGGAAGCATTTTAATCATCTAATGACATAGAAACTGATGTGGAAAGTTAATTAAGAAAAGAATCCAAACGTAAATTAATAAGTTATCCCTGTCCTGCCCCTCCATTGATGCTGCTTCATCTCACATCTCTTTTATATAGAAGTATCACAGGACATCATCATCAAGCCGCTTCATCTTGCATCTTTTCTAGAGAAGTATCATATGACATCATCAATCAAGTACATATATGCTAGAAACAGGGTGTAATACATTCATTTAGTTGACCGCCTAGATCGGCGGATGATTATCGCACCCTAATGAGCTAAAGATTATTTATTTTATTCTTTATTTTAACTTCGTTCAGTCCAATCTAATGTTTTTTTCCCAACATGAATATACCACTAGTTGATTGCCATCTTGGTTTTTACATCATTTGAACATACTTGGTCGTCATGTCCTTTATTATGTCTAAATGAAGAAGATGAAGAAGCAGCGGCAATAGGTTACAGTTTGCAGCGGCGATGAATTAGGATTTGCAGCAGCAATGATTTTCTTCTTATTTCAGTTTCTTATTCTTTTCAATCTTTTTTTCCTTCATTAGTTATATAATGCCACATCAGCGTCCATGTCATTAGATGATTAAAAAGCTCCACTTCACTCATAATTAGGATCATTAGATGTTATGAAATATAATGATTCAAAAGAAGTGTAAAAATATTTGTCCCTTGATCCTAACCCATATATATATGTATGTATGTATGTATCTGTTTCATCTTTGTAATTACTCGACAAAGAGGTTATACCACTTTTTTCTTCTTTTAGTGATGATGATGCAGAGTGATGTACATCTTTTTCAAACCAGAAAATGTTTATTACATTACAGAATTTATTTAATTCTGGTTTATATGCTAGATCATTCATTCTTTTCCTTCTTCTTCGTCTCCACTTTTTATTATTTATTTGTTCATTTTTCAGATAATTTATTTAAGTAACGATATTTCCTTATTATAGAATGAAGGCTCAACTTATATAGGATGGGTTGGTCTTTAGGTTAATATGTTTAACAGAGAGGGAAATAGTAAGTCTGCAAACAAATCAATGATCATAATTTTGAGGCCGTGATTAAAGTTTTTTTACTGTAGGATATGTTTTTGGATGACTTGTATTCAATTTGGTCTCTATCTTTCCTTATTATAGAATGAAGGCTCAAGTTATATAGGATGGGTTGGTCTTTAGGTTAATATGTTTAACAGAGAGGGAAATAGTGAGTCTGCAAACAAATCAATGATCATAATTTTGAGGCCGTGGTTAAAGTTTTTTTACCGTAGGATATGTTTTTGGATGACTTGTATTCAATTTGGTCTCTATCCCATTCAAAGTATTAAACTTATAGGAAATTTGGTTTAGGTCAATAAGTAATTTCATATATAGGCATAGATCAATGATCATTTCATTTTCTAGCATAGGTCAATTAAAGCAATTCCCCTTTTCGACTGAAGTTAATAAAGCAATTTTCCTCTTCAACTAATGTCAATACCACTTGCTTAAATCTCTCTTCATTGATCTCTTCTTAAAAGCACAAAATGTTGATTGACTCAATCCTATTGTGGAAAATATTGTCAGCTCAAACAATTTGTTATTGGTGCCTATTCGTGCTGCCTCTTTCACTTTGTTTTTGTTTTTGTTTTGATGATTCACCTCCCACTCTTTTGTTTTCTTATATTGTGTCAGTTGAGAGAGCTTGAGAGAGGAGTTGATATTCTTGTGGCAACTCCGGGACGATTGGTAGATTTGCTTGAGAGGGCAAGAGTGTCGTTGCAGATGATCAGATATTTGGCTCTTGATGAGGCAGATAGGATGCTGGACATGGGTTTTGAGCCTCAAATTAGGAAGATAGTGGAAAAGATGGACATGCCTCCGCCAGGTTTGAGACAGACCATGCTGTTTAGTGCTACGTTTCCAAAGGAGATACAGGTTTGTTTTAATCGTTTGCTGGGTTTCCTATTGGATCTTTCTTTTACTTATTGAGTTGTATATAGTCATATTAATGCAGTATGAACATTCTATACAGTGGAATTCCAAACTGAAAGTATCTGATAGCTTTTGCAAATTTTTGTTGGAATGCAGCGACTGGCATCAGATTTTCTTTCAAATTATATATTTTTGGCTGTTGGAAGGGTTGGTTCAAGTACTGATTTAATTGTTCAAAGAGTTGAATTTGTTCATGAGTCTGATAAACGAAGTCATCTCATGGACCTCCTTCATGCACAGAGGGAAAATGGAGCTCATGGCAAGGTAACATGGAAAGGAAGACTCTTTGTTAAAGTTCTGTTGATTTTTTTTGAAGAATCGGTATATCAGTATCCTGTGTTGTATTAATAGTCGTTTGTCATTGAATTTGCAGCAATCTCTGACGTTAGTTTTTGTGGAGACAAAGAAGGGAGCTGATGCATTGGAACACTGGTTGTGCATGAATGGGTTTCCAGCAACTACTATTCATGGTGACAGAACACAACAGGTAAGACTGTTCAGAAAATTGATCTTATAGTCTATGAGAAGTGATATTTTTCCTAATGTGGTGTCATATATTTTTTTGTTAGTGACAAAATTTGTTGGAAAAAAGAAGTTAAAACTCTCTCTCTCTCTCTCTCTCTCTCTCTCTCTCTAAAAGGAACTTTGTGGAGCTATTGTGCTGCTATAACTGAGCGATTTATGCTTCTACTTTACCTGCAGCAAGTTTTAGTGTTTCTGAACCATCCATTTTCTTTTTAGTCATGTTTTAAACCATCTTTGAACCTGTGAGACTTCTCGTGTCTGGTTAATATGTAAAATTTCCAGCTTGGGTAGAACTGGAAGGAATTTCTTTGGTTACATTAGAGGGACCCGAATACTAGACGAATCCTAATCCTAATTCATTATCCACCCTCCGCCACTTAGGCTAACCCCAAGGGCAAACTGGAAGTAACATCATTATTATGAAATGACGATTCTTAATAGAAAGCTTCACTTGGTTGAAATTGTCATCCTTTTTTCTTTCATTGGTATTTTATGATGGCCATGCAAGTTTAGCATTAATCCGAATCCGGATATTGTTACGATACGATGTGCTTGTATGCAGGAAAGAGAACATGCATTAAGATCATTCAAGAGCGGAAATACACCAATATTAGTGGCAACAGATGTGGCAGCACGTGGTCTTGACATCCCCCATGTAGCTCATGTGGTAAATTTTGATCTTCCAAATGACGTTGATGATTATGTTCACCGGATAGGTCGGACAGGGCGAGCCGGCAAATCAGGACTGGCAACTGCTTTCTTTAACGAGAACAATCTCTCATTGGCAAAACCACTCGCTGATCTAATGCAAGAAGCAAATCAGGAAGTACCTGCTTGGCTTGCTCGTTATGCATCAAGGGCTTCTTATGGCGGAGGAGGCAGAAACCGACGATCAGGGGGAGGTCGGTTTGGTGGCCGTGATTTTAGAAGGGACGGCTCTTTCAGTAGGGGTTCAGATTTTTATGGTGGAGGAAATGGTGGTGGATATGGCAACTCTGGTGGCTATGGTGGCGGCTCTGGGGGTTATGGTCCGGGTAATGGTGGTATGACCAGTGCCTGGGATTAGTGCTCCCGTTAAATACTGGATGCTGTTCCTCGTATTTTGCGTTTTTGACGAGTATATATATTGTTTCTCTTGAAAATTAATGGATTACACATTTTGTTTCCTTTTCCTTTGTTGTTGATTTTGTGGTTCTTAATTTTTTCTGATGTGGGAGGAGAGGACTTTAGTTAACTTCGTTTGGTGGAAAGCACCATAGGGAGTTTTGCCGTCCGTCCGGGTTTCGACATCATTTTACCGTACAAACATTATAATCAAAACTGTTCATTCTTTTTATCATCATTAAAGATTACTTTTAAAGGATGTTACTTGTTATTATAACTTTTAATTTGTTGGACACCTAAACGGTATTCAAATAAAAGGAATGTTTACATAGGAATCTGATGACAAAGAGAGTACATAGTTTCGATTATCCCTTATGTACGGTTTATGTACGGTGAAATGATGTCACATTAGGGGAATGAGGATCATTGCAATGCAAGAAACTTTCTTCTTCGTACACATTTTGGATCAATTTATTTACAACTTATCTAGACATAACGACTCGAAAGAAACAAGAAGAAATAACATAATCCGATGTCTCTCACAAGAACAAAAATTAAGGGCAAGCAATGATGGCTACTGAACCGGAGGATGACAAGAAAAGTTTTTTGGTCAACAGAATTAGAACCAGATGATCCTAGGTTTTATCTCAAACAACAAACAACCAAATCTACAAGTTACTGTAAAGATTTCAACGCCATCGTAGAGGCTAGGATACTCGAAATTCATTCACCCTAACTTTATGCAATAATAGTTTTATTTTCCCCGTTATGGTTTCCAATATTTGATACTCATTTTATTCACCAGTTCATTTTTTTTTTTTTTTGAGAAGAAACAATTTTATTAAAAGAATAAAGAACAACACAGAAGTGGATAAGAGTCCACTAACTGACAACAAAGAAAAACCCATTAGAATTTGGCTACAGCAGCCATTTCTAGACCTCGTTCACTTAACTGCAGCTAACACATCCCATAGTATTTGAGATAGATTTTATTCACCAGTTCATAAGTTCCCAGATCGAAAACTGCGAGACTGAAAGTATGTACAACGATTTGAAGTTGATATTATAACAATGTATTGAAGGTTACATTACAAAACAAATGGGAAAATGAGATATGAAGTAAGAAAACTGTAAACAAACAGAGAGCATTTTGAACAAAACTTGGATTCTTTGATAATTCCACTTAAAAACCATCAGAAAGTTAATTTGCAATGCTTCAAACATTACTGTCGCAATCCTTCACAAGGTTGACCTAAACTTAATAATCATTACCATATTTGTGCAGAAAATTCAAACATCTCAAGCAGCAATCCGGAGAACGAATATTAGTACAGCGATAAAGGAAAAATCTATGAAATCAATCTTTCTGGTCAAGTTTCTTACTTGGAACTGGAAGTGAGTGCAATTGATATGGAATGTAAGCAAACTGTCTAACTTCTGATACAAACATCAATCTTCCTCAGACCCCTCCGAACTTGAATCCAATACTTCATCCTCATATTCACCACCTGTTCCAACCTCTTCCTCTTCAGATGCTTCCTGCCCACTTTCACTCTCCACACTCTTAAGCAAAATCTCATCAGCGGATAGCAAGTTCACACCTTTACCCCGATAGAGAAGCCCTGTTCTCATGACGTGACAAAACTTCTCTCTCAAACGTGTGAGCAGATGCGGGTTCACTAACTTCCCTCTATGCTACCCTTCCCTGGGAGAAACAGTGGTGGTTTTACACTTAAACGAGAGGTAGAAAATCCCGGGATACCTTGTGATGATTCTCATAAACTTATGAGGAAGATTCAATTCCTCCCTCAAGCTTCTCAAGTAGTTCCTCTTAGTCTTCTTATGAAGAGTCAAGCTTAAGAACTCGTGCAAAACCCCAACCACCCTTTTCTCCATAAGGTCACTCTTAGGATCAATATGCCTAGAATCCTCATATGGTGAAATATATGGTAACTTCTGAAACTCCCCCATCCATGCCCTCACCTTCTTCTGCCCACCATAACCCCTCGGAAAATTCATCGGAAATGCCAACACCGTCTCCCCCTTCTTGATCTGCCTATACTCATCCCCTAAATCACCACCCTCTCTACTCATCTGCAATTCCGAAACAGCATACTCTTTAGGCCATTGTATGGCCTTCAAACATCCGACCCCATTTGAGGCCTTAACAATCCGAAAACAATCAGGGTATTTCGGAACCAACACTTTCTCAAAACCATCAGGCAAACCCAGATCCTATGATCCCATTTCAAAGTATACAATGACTGGAGAGGTAAAGTCGTAGACTTTGTCATCATAAGCACTCTATAGAACCTCTCCGCATTGTCACTCTCATGGGTTTTTTGAATACTTTGTTCTTATGAATCCAACAAAACTGCAGTGTCTGTTAACTTAAAACAAGGCAAATTGGCGTAACGGGCGTGTGGGAATTCTTGGAAAAGAGTTGGGTACCTGCTGCGGAGTAAGCGGATGACGGGGACGGTGAGGCCGAGGAGCTTCTGCCAATCCGCGAAGGACTTGGCGGTGAGGAATCCAGTGGGGGAGCGCTTGATTGCGTCCTTGAGGAGGCAGGCGGCTTTGAGGTCGATCTCAGTCTCGATTATGTGGTCGATGCTTCGGTTTTTGACCCATTTGAGGCGGACTTTGGTTATGCTCCGCCGTTGGTGGTGGCGGTGGAGGAGGAGGAGGTTGGTGGGTGAGGAGGACGGGGTTTGGGGTTTTAGGAGAGAAAAGAGGAAGGCTTTCATTTCCTCTGGGTTTTGTTTTGGGGTTTTGGGGGCCATTGGTGACTCTGTGAGCGATGAAGCATTGGAGAGCCGAGTACGTCATGAATTGCAACAGTAGGCAACGGTCCCCGTACTTTATTTGGATTTTCACATTCGTTTGTACATTTTTGTTACGTTTTCATTTTCGTTTTTGTAGTTTCATTTTCTTTTTAGTTACAAAGGGGCTCAAAGTTTAAGCAGAACTGCTAAACAAAGAAAGACTGCATACACAAATTATCCGAGTTCTAGCAATCCTGAAAATATCATCTAGCTTTAAACCAACAATTTAACGAGGAGGGTCATCCAACATAATACAGATCAAGTTCAAAGAAAAATCCAGTTTGCCAAACCATAAGCCACGATGTTCCTTTCTCTATAAATATGGCTTAAATCACATTGATCAAATTGAGAACTCAAATGATGACACCCGTATAACAAAGAAGCCAAAGGATGCAGATCATGCACAATAAATTTAAAGAGTAAAACTATAATAGTAGAGTTAGTTCTACAATTATCCTCCTAGCACCCTTATCCAAAGTCATTTCAAATCCAAAAGGAGACCCCGTAGCTCAGCTTCAAAGACTTCTCCTACTCCCATATTAGCTGAAACGCTCCCAATCCAAGAGCCATGATGATCTCTAAGTACTCCTCCATAACTCATAACACCGTTTTGCCCTTAACGAGAACCATCAATATTCAATTTCATCCATCCTTCATTTGGAGAAATCCAAGTCAACTTTTCAATAATTCTACAGGGTTTAGAATGACTGACCTTATTAGCATCAGTCCACTCCCAAGCATACTTCAAAATACCCTTCACAAGATCAAAGAGAAGTTGATAGGAAGGACAATATATATAATTTCTCCACTTCCAAATATGCCAAGACGCAAACCAGAAAAGATTACACCTTTCGGACCCTCATGACTGCGTGTTTTACAGTGTATATTAGCAACAAACCATCCCTCCAAGTCTGAGTTGAAAGTAGAAAGTATATTACTAGGAACCTTCAATGCATTTCAAACAGTTCTAGCTAGAGCAGTCCCTCAAAAGGTGAAATAAATTTTCAACAAAACCACCACATATGGAACAACTAGTATCTAATGCAATCTTCCTCTTAAATCTTTGTTGATTGGTTAGAATTTTATCTTGAGTGACCAACCAAGCAAAGACCTTTAACTTTGGTGGTATGTGCAGCTTCCAAAGAGGAAGCCAATGGACCTTTCTAACGGAGCTAGAGTTTCCCCACAGAAAATCACGATTTAATATATCAAGTTTATGACAGAACTGACTAGGAAGCTATGTAGTCATATGCTTTGGAAAAGACCAATTCAACCTGTCATATGCTTTAGACAAAATCCACTTTCCAAGCTAAAAAAACCCTTTTACCTTTAGGTCATTCAAATTTATGGACAATCTCTTGAATAATCATAATATTATTTGGGATGTGTCTGTCAAGAACAAAACTTGCTTGATCATCTTAATTTTTGTAGTTTCATTTTATTATTATCGTTAAGCATTCTTGTTGACTTCACCAATGCCCTTCCGTTCAAAATTTCAGCATTGAGTATCATGCAAGTCTATGACATATGAGAGTCGAATTTAAGATCCCTTGTTTATAAATGAAGATTAATATTATTCTATTGATACAGAGCCAGCTAAAGTGTAGATGGAGGTAGAAGAAGCTGAAGTAAACTTCTTCCTGTAAGTCCCCATTCAAGAAAGCATTTGGAATATCTAATGGTAACAGAGACCTTCTGATTCCTCAGCAATTGAGAGTAGGAGACGAAGAGACTTCATCTTGCCTACCTGGTCAAGGCTTCCTTGTAACTTAGCTACATTGCTCCCAAGGAATAGCAAAATTGAAATAGCAAAATTCTTGAGTAATCTCAATAGGTTCATAAACCCACATTTATTTGGATCATTATAGCTTACTTCCATATATCCACTCGGAAGATCTTTTTTGTAATGGATGACCTTCATTACGGAGGCATTTCAACCTTTCTTTAGACACAAGTCTGGCTTCCACATCAGCAGCGGGTTTCAAACTCGAGACCTCCATTTTTTAGTTTAAAGGAAGCCTCATAATCTGTCTTTTACCACTGAACCACCAATTCGTGGTTAAACGTTCTCATTTTTCAACCAAGGAAATATTGAGGTAAGTTAAGAAGAGAAACTTATATAGAACGGATCCGCATCATATGACGTCCCGGTCCAATAATAAATTGTTATGTGAAAAAAATTCTCGAAGTGGGGCCGCTTCCAATAGCCCAATACCGATAACTTCCTACCTATTTACACATTTTTGGCAAAAAAAAGCAACGAACGCAAAACCAGATTCACACTCTCTGATCAAAAAATGGAAGAGAAACAAGTAGAAGAAGCAGGTGGGGAGGAGGTGGCTTGGAGCAGAGAAACGCTTCCCAAAGTTCTGAAAATAGTTAGCACAAGACTGCCTCAGAGGGACCTCATCTCTCTCTTGCTAGTCAGCCCATGGCTCAACGCAACTCTCATCTCCTACCCTTCCCTTTGGCTGGTATTGTTTTGTCCTTTTTTCTCGATTTAATACTTTGTTTTTCTGGTTAAAAGTTCAAAATTTGAGATGGGTTTTTAAGTGATGTGTGTTGTATGTGTTTCTGTGACATGGGTAACTGGGTTTTGGTTCTTGTTTCAGCTTCTGGAACTTCGAGAAATGAATAATGCTGGGAATCGCCTTGTGGATGCTCTTTCATTGGTTAGAACTTGGATATAGCAAATTTGATTGAAACTAATTTGTTTGATACCGGCATTCGATGATGTAGGGGTAATTGTTAGTGAAAAATACCGAAATAATGTTGTTTAGGTGATCATAACTTCGAATGTGGCGCAAAATAGCGGCTATTTTGTGCCTAATTCAAGTTTTAAGAAGGGAGAAATGATGATTGGTTTCTCCGTTAAATTTGGAAGTTCAATAAAAAATTGTTCTTCAATGATGCAATAAATGGTATTTTTGAAATGATTGGTATGTAGAGTTTGCTTGTTGTAGTATTACAAAATGCTTCAAGTGGATGATTGTATTCATTGCTATATTGATATGGTTTCTTGATGCAATGTGTCAAGGCGAGGTATCAGCATGTGAAGCAGATAAACCTTGAATTTTCACAAGACATTGAAGACAAGTATCTTGAACTCGTAAAGAGTAAGGTAACATTCATTCTAGTAAGAGCTTGCGGCAAAATTCATATTCAAAGAACTAGGAAGATATCGATTTTCTGGTGTAAGAGGAAAGGACATTGTAATTATAATAATAACGCTAGTGAATATTAGAAGGTTAATAATTGTAACAATTTTTGCCTTGCTCCATTTTGCATTAAAATATTAACTAATACAAACACCAGAGAAGGTGTTATTTTCCAGCATCACGGCATTATAATAGGTTTAATGAGTAATGTATGGATCTTGCACTCTTATGAACATTCTTGCTACATAGAAAGCATACTATAAAACAGTTTACCAATGTACTGTTAGTATTTGTAAAGTATGAGAACATTGAGAAGCATGACAGGGTTAGGACTAATCACGCTTGTGATTAAGTCTAATTTTTGGGCTAACCCTCATGATTTTAAATTTTCCACTTGTAGAATCAACTAAGCTTATGTCCTTATATTTTAAGTTATTTGTGGTTTCATGAGTTGTGGGATCTTACAGCACAAGACATGTTTGTGTTACATGATATTGTGAATGGAAACAAAACCAATTACTTTATCAGACCTAGCTTTTGACAACCTCTATCCCTTACACAGTAGATCACCTGTTATTATTCTCAATTTTCCCCTCAAAATATGGAATCTGGACGAGCTAGCTAAACATAATTATTATAATTCTGGTATCAAAGAACTATGAGTACTTGATGAAGTATTCAATATTGTTCAAGATAGATGCTTTTGCATACCTTTGATTGTGTAAAAGAAAATTATGCATTTCCTCAGTGTCATGATTCTCTTCAAAACCTGGAGGTTTTGAATCTTAATGGCTGCCAGAAGATCTCTGATAAGGGAATTGAAGCTATAACCAGTTCTTGCCCCAATATGAAGGAGTTTTCAATCTATTGGAATGTGAGGTATTTAAAGTTTATTTATCTTTCAAATCTCATATCTAGTTGAAATGTTGTTTTCCTTCAATGAATTTCGGAACTTGAATTGAATTTCAGGGCAACAGATATAGGTATAATGCACCTGGTGAAAAACTGCAAGCATGTAGTTGATCTGAATTTAAGTGGCTGTAAGGTACTTGTCACTGGGTCCCATCCTTTTTCAGTGCTTACTTCTTTGTGAATTGCAAACTATACACTTTGAAACATATATGCAGAGTCTGTATAGTTTCTATTCAATCTTCTGCAAAAGATTGGGTTTTAGTGTCCTGAAGTAGGTCCGTTATGATATGCTTCATATGTATCCCTTATTTAAGTAGATAGTGTAGGTTACTATTATATGTTATATTGGCTAGGCAACCTTTTAAGTTTTTATATATATATTTTTTTGGTGAAGGATTTATTTCAATTGTTTACTTTGATGTGGAAACTGCAGAATCTTTCAGACAAAAGCTTGCAATTAGTTGCTGAGAATTATCCAGAATTACAGTTGTTGAACCTGACCAGGTAGGAAACGCTGAGAATCATTGTATCATCTGGAGAAAAGTTCATTTGTGAGAAACTAAAATATTTTATCTGCTTATGTGACACTCACAACAGGGAATCACACCAATGATTTTTCAATTGTGTGGTTTCCGGGTTATGACCTATCTGAAAATTGATAGTTGACATGACATGGTGATGCTAGTGGAGTTGGTTAAAGTGGAAATGTATAGTTATAACCTGACATTCTGAATCCTTCCTTTAAAATACACATTACCTTCTACACAAAGGAGGGGTGGAACTGATTCTCCTATGAAAAAGCCATTAGCTCCCTTCCGCGCTTACATATTATAACTTTTTATGCACAGGTGTGTCAAGTTAACAGATTCTGGCTTGCAGCAGATATTGCACAGTTGTCCTTGTCTCCATAGTCTAAATTTGTATGCCCTGTCAAGGTATTTGATAACGGCTTTGTATATAAAGTTGAGCTATGTTCTTCTTCCTGTATTTTTATTGGCTGTGTTTTGTTTGCTCAGCTTCACTGATGAAGCTTACAAGAAAATATCACTTCTTTCCCATCTTCAATTCTTGGATTTATGCGGTGCTCAGGTAACATTAACTAGACTTAGTTTTGCTGACGTAACTCTTTTGGAACACTTTACTAAACTGATGGTAAATAATTATGGAAATCACATTTCAGAATCTATCGGATGAAGGGGTGTCTTGTATAGCTAGATGCAAGAGCCTTTTGTCTCTCAATTTGACATGGTAATTTGGTAACTGAAGCATTTGAATTCTTAAACATGCATATGAAGCAAAGGAGACAAGTTAACTACAGTTACAAAACCAATCTTCACTTTCTAATAGGTGTGTACGGGTCACTGATTTGGGGGTCATAGCCGTTGCGCAGGGTTGTACGTCGCTTGAATTTCTCAGGTAAGTCTTGATAAGAATTTTTTTGAAGAACTTACTTGATGCTGGCCTGTGCATTCTTGACTTGAGAAATTTCAAACTCTGGTCACTTATCCCGTTACATTATATTTGAATGTCTTTGACAACTGGGATGGAATCACAAGGGTTGAAATCTTTTGGCCGGTCTGCAAGAGCAGTAACTATTGTTGTTTTTCTTCTTTATTTCTTTATTTAAAACCCATTTAGAGAGCAAGAAGACATTGGATTGAGCTGAAGTTAGGAAATATCACGGTTTATTTTGAAACCATGGCAAAAGAGTACATGCATAGAAACAGAAAAAGAAACATTGTTTGATACTTTTTTGTTTAAGTAAACCTATGGAGTTCCCATGCTGTTGAATGAAACCTGCATGCATTTCAGTGATCTTACTGACTTATGAATGAAACAATGCAGCTTATTTGGGATAGTTGGGGTGACTGATAAATGCTTGGAGCCCCTTTCACTGACCTGCTCAAACACACTTACGACTCTTGATGTTAATGGATGTATTGGAATTAAGGTAATGATCTAGTTAATATTTGGTACAATTTTTAGTTACTAAATCTTTGACCAATTTTTCTACTGTATCAATACTCTCTTGTAGAAACGGAGCCGTGATGAATTGCTTCAAATGTTTCCAAAGTTGCGGTGCTTCAAAGTGCACAGCTAATGCTCTGGAAACTTGCAGATGAACAGGTTCTGTATTCTTCCATTAAGGTATACTATCTCTGAGCTGTAACCTTGATGAGCAGACAAACCTCGACTTTTAACAGATAAGAAATCACAATCTGTCCATTAAAAGGGAAGTCTGATTCTTGAACTCCATATGAGCAAACAACTTACTGAAGTGTTGCTATGGTTTACTTCATGCATTTGTATACTTATACGAACTTTAAAAAGGAAGGAACAATAATCGAGCTATTAAAGCTCGTATTCCCCGCTGTTTGGCAAGGTTTATTGTCAAGGCCACACACACATAAGGACAGACGATTAGATGGTTACATGTACCAACATTTTGTTATCCGTTGAGTCTGTTTTATAATTTATTACCGAGGCAGATATATCTTCCGACGTAGTCATTCTGGTGAAAATGCTTAGCATGAAGCTTTCACAGTTTGGGAAGGGGGGGGTCAAATAGCTGCCGTTTTTCTTTCATCCTTTCATCTTCCAGTCTTTTTATGCTAATGATTCTCTCCTAGATTGTAAGTTTGAGGCGAATTAGGAACGAGCTTCACCAATGTTTCGCGAAAGTCCCCGCAATATCTATTGCATTAGTTTCTTTTCGGTTGAATATCTTTAAACCCTTCGGACTTATGATTGCCAGTTTGTATGTTTTTCAGGATTACTCTTCGAAATTGCATTGATAGTCAATCTACAGACATGCGAGGGTGGAACCGTGGAAGAGTTAGTGCAGACATTCGGTATTTCATGCAGCTTGACTATACTCTGATCTTCGGTGAATCGTAACCTTAGAATTTTACGGGTCTGCGTCTCGCTAATTGAGCTTAATGAACTGTGATTGTATGCGCATATTGTTTGTCTGGGTAACACAAACCAAATGAACTGTGATTGTATGTGCATATTGTTCGTCTGGGTAACACAAACCAAATGAACTGTGATTGTGTTATGTTTGTACCTAGGATTTTCCGAGCAGCATCGTTCGAATTTGATGAATCAAAGTTGGACGAGAGTTTGATCCGGTAAATTAATAGAGGCCGTGGGGCTGTGTACGTTATTGGCCGGAGCTTCTGCTTATCGCTGGCACGGCATTGATTACAGTTCCATGCCTAATTGTGTCAGTTTTGCGTGTCTAAATATCATATGCCTGATCTATCAACTTTTGAGCGCACAACCGGGCCAGCAAACGTGCCCATTCTTTTAGAAACAAAATTCAAGTCCAGATTAACATTCATATTCCCCTCCGATTCCAAAAGCGATAAAAAAAAAAATAAATAAATAAATAAAAAACACGAATAAACCACAGGCACAGGCATCTCGGTTCAATCAATTTGTGTAAAGTATGCACATATTCTTATCCAGTAAGGATTGATCTTAACAGTTGGCATCCAGCATTCAGGTCGATAATCGAATTTCGGACTACAATAACTCATCTCAAACTAGTGACGAAATGGAAAAAACCAAATGCAGTCCAGTTGCAAACAAGATGAGCTACTTTATGGAACCCGAAAGAAAAACAAAAACAAAAAAAATCAAAATCAAAATCTTATTCCTGATCCTTTGTGTTTCCTTACCAAAAATTAAAATGGAAGAAAAAGAGGAGAGGGCGCTGTGACCGGATCCTAAGGAGCACAGGAGAACCCCAAGGTATAAAAGAGAAAAGGAGCAAACAATTGCCGGCCTACTAACCACTTGCCTTTCAGGGATTAGAGTTACAGGATTAAGACCAGATATACTGAACCAGTGAGCATCTAGAAAATTCTATAGGCAAAAACGACATCGGCAATTGAGCAGGGATCATAATAGCTTTTCTATAAAGACAACGGTGGCATAATACAAAGCAGATCATAGCAAGGATCCCGCAAGGAGATACCTGGAAAGAACTGTGGGGCATGATCTACCATTCTTAAAATAACTTAACTTCATCCAACAGCTTCCCTCAGCCTTTTTCATGGATGTCTCCGGAGCTCTCTCCTACATGCATAGAGGTTACAATCAACACAAAAACCACATAAGTCGGCGCACATTTATGCAATCATTCTTTCATACCAACACAAGAAATGACTATGTTTGATAATTCAAATTGAGAGGTTTCTTTGAAGTAGAAAGTGTTACTTTTAGCCCTGAATCAACTAAGCAGATGTCACCCCATCAAATTTAATTAGTGATACCGCCATACATAATTACATTGGCTGTACTTCATTAATGTATCTGATCTCTCCCCCTCCTCCTTTTTAAATGCCAAAAATCTTCCTAAATTGATCTCTGAGAAAACTACTCATAAATGAAAACAGAAAAAGATAGAAACGAAAACAAATGAAGCCCAACAAACAAGAATTTCAAACAAGACCATATACATACAGGCATATATAACAACAAAGACTTGAATAACTACCTGAATGTGTCAACGTCTAATTCTAGGCTTGCAGCGAAACTCGGCTAAAAGTGCAATGTGATCTGATGACCACTCTGGAGAAGGAAGAGCCGTGTCTTTCCTTAAGCTTTCCTCATCCAAGAGCTCCAACAAGGACTCCACTGTTAAGGAGTCAGCTGCAACCACACGTTACCTTTTATGAATAATGTTCTAACAAAGTGAGGCATCAAAATGAACATATCAAACAAACTTGTAATCCATAAACTTACCAGTGTAGAATATGTAATCTAGGGTACCAATGAAATCTCTAGTGCAATTTGTAAATAACGGCTCATTTGTGGTGGGATCCATCCTCCTTCTCTGCTGCTCCATCCCAAGACCAACCCCCAATCTTGCAAATGATGAATATGCACTAACCTGTGAGTTGGATTAGTAATTCAGCACCCAAAAATATGCATATTCCACACTCCCAACACTAATAACAAAAAGATGATCAAGAAGCCAATACAACAGAAAGCATGTATTACCAGTGGCAGCTGATGTATCAGCTTGCTGAGAGGGCGCAATATATTAAGAGGATCTACTTGTAAATCCGGATGCAATGGATCTACCTTTCCCATAGCCAGAAGTGTATGAGGAGCGCTGCAACAAAGTTCAGCAGTACCTTAAGCAAACAACGTACCGGTAATAAATTCTAGAATCCAACTAAAGATCATCAGTAACAATCAACAGACCTTCCAGGAACTGAATTAAAATCCCCACACACCAGCATCGGGATATCTGCACTGGCAGCTATTTTCTCTAGTCCTTTTAAGAGAGTATGAACCTGGTAAGAAACGCAAGAATACAAAAAATTGAATGCCAACTTCAAACTGATTGAACCAATACACTAATGTATATGGAAGAACCAAAAATACAAGTTACCTGCCAGAGTTTGACATCCTTCAGGTCTTGGTGGACATTTACATGTGTATTTGCCTGTACTCCATTCCATCAGAAAACGTGTTACCAGATGCCTTGAAAGATGCCCTTGCATTGATATTGGGGCAGTTGAAAAGATAACAAATCCCAAAGAGTACAAACAAATTCAACAACAAGACCATTCAAATATTACAAGTATAAAAAATATAAGTCATACCACACAAAGAAGTTGCCGTTTCCCAGGATTATCAGCTCCCTGATTGCTGAATTTTGCTTCCAGAACCACTATGAGAGCAACATTATCCTACAGACATATTGAGATCCAGGTATGAGCTTCTTAGATTAAGACCAATTCAAAAAGATCAAGTTCAACCCAAAATAATCCATAAATAACAAGCCCACCTTAACTAATCGATTTAAAGCACTTTTCTTCTGATTACTTGGAATCATGGCATCAGTCAAGGACTGAGCAGCCTTATTAAACTCAACCTGCATAAACACAAATTGCTTCACACTAAGAACCAAATAAAACATAAATAAATATCCACTGTTATATATCGCACTTTCCTAACCTCATATTTTTTGACATGTGAAAATCTGTCTCTACGGAAAAATGTTGCGCAACCATCAATTGTTTGTGTGTTTCCATTGTAAACCTGAAGCCAGAGAATGTAAATTAAAGGCCAAAATAATTTAAAAAACCATGAGCATAACGCACATGAAGTTCATTCAAGCCATAATATGTATAAAGGATGAGCTAAGAGACCTCATTTGTTTTTCTCTTGTATAGTGCTTGATAACCATGTTTGTCCAGCTCGGGGGCAAAAAATTCCTCGAAATGATCACTTTGAACCTGAAAGGGACAATGATCAGTTCATATAACACAAAATGCATAGTTATTTCATAACTTACACTGAAATGAATGAGTTCTTTATGACATGTAGCATTCAATGCTTCCAAATATTTAGTTGACAGGTATACCTTCAAATATGGCTAGAAATTAAAGCAACATTTGTCATTGTTCTTTAAAATTGTCGCCACTTTCTTAAGTGTCATTTGCCAGTATATCAAACCTTAATTATAACCTGATCTTCATGAATTCAATAAAAAAATTTGGCTTGAGCATACCAAGACATTCTCATAATGCTCTAATTATCAATATCATCGTAAGAGAACTAATAAAGCGTGAATGTGTACCTCCTGGAGACAAACAATATCTGCGCGATAACCAACAATTTCCCGCAGCAAATTTTGTCTGCGGTATGGCCAAGAAAGTGCCCATGAAGGGCAGTAACTGTATGATTCACTGGTGGCATACACATCAGACAAAATGTTGTATGAAAGCACAGTAAAAGTTCCAGAAGAAGAAATACGGCCATCTGAATCTAAATGCCCCATCACGTCAACTCCATTGACAGGAACCAGACGGCGTGGACTTGGAGAAGGTGCTGGAATGACACGGGAAGTTAATATGGTATTGACATGTCCCACAGGTACTTTTGATTCAGCATCAACCACAACACACTCAAACTTTAGAACATGCCCAATATCATCAGCTGTTGGTGTATATGTTTTAGAGCGGCCCACTTCAAACCATGTTTCACCACCACTCCTTTGTGTAACAGCTGCAGGATATAAAGGTGCTGAACCATTTGTCAAACTCGTGCTTGACACGGAACCAGATAAGCTAGTGTTAAGAACTCCAGATCCAGAGCTATTGAAGCGTCCAAACACCTCTTCTTCCTCATTTCCATTTTCATTTACAGCACTAGCAGCACGATCATGCAAAACACGGTGATGCTGCCACGCGTCCGAGAAGCACTTAGGTGAACAATGGTAACTTTTTGAAACAGGTATTTTGGCCTTAACACAACCTAGACACTGCAATGTGGCTTGCTCAGATGGATGTACACTACAGATAGCAACTTTTTTATCACTTTGTATACGATACCTGCAATCAAGATCAAGAATGGGCGAACATAAATCACAGAAGCTGACATTAAATAAAATAAAATATTCAGTCCATCTTGAAGCTTCAAGATCAATCAGCGTGCTGAATTCACTAGTCCCCTAACTTCCCTCACTCCACAGATGGAAGGGGTCATTTAAGCACTTAAGAAGGAAAAAAATTTGTCAACATCCTCTAACTAACCAAATTTGCTGCACTAAAGCACTCCCCCCCCCCCCCCCCACCAAAAAAAAACACACACACACACACCACCACCCAAAAAAAAGCACACAAACATGCACTCAAGTGACATAGGTATATGAAATCCGAGACTAAATACTAATTATCATCAATTTTAGTATAAGAAAGAAAGGGTGTCACACTTGTCAATACTTGCACTATGAGCTTATCAGGTGTAAATAATACCTAATATTGTCACTTAATGACGGACCTCAATTCATTAATTGCATGTCAATTAAAAACCGTACAAAATATAAGCTTGATAAGCAAGTGAAATATGCTGGTCCAATCAACCACCATCATATAAATTAATTAAGCAATCAATATTTTGTCATTGAATGATAGAATCTCATCATTTAGTGCATAACATGAACCTTAAAGAAGTAGGCAACATTGTTTATCCCCACAATGACCCGAAAAGAAAAAAAAAAAAGGTTAGTTTGTCCCCTGACACATGACACAACTATAACACAAAACAGCACAACCGTTGAATAAGAATTTAGGTCAAGTGGAAAACAAAACAAGGATTCCTTCGTAAAATAACCCATCGCATTGGCCCACTGGAAAACTATCCCTTTTTCAACAAACTCAGAAGATTAACCTGCTTTGGACTTGAACACCAAAATGGTGATCAATATATGAGTCAAGATGTGGATTGAGATCTTGAACATATAAACCCCAATCTCAGCCCACATCTTAACTTGATCTTGATTGTGACTCAGCCCAACGTAGCCCAAAACAGGTTAGTTCTCTAATGGGACCTACAAAAACTGGCTATTATTGAAAAAATAAACCCAGAAGGAAATACGGATAGATAACTAAAAGTCAGTCAAAATTCCGTAGTCAGGTTTTCTTTCTTTCTTTTCTTGAGAATAAAAGAATGGGAAAATTCAAATTCTGGTCGTAGGTGCAAGGCAAGCGTTATACCCGTGGAGGATATCTATAATTGGAGCTATAAGCCCCAACCTGGCAACTAGTTTTCACCCCAAGCTCAGAAGCAGAATAAAAGGTTTAAATATTTTTTTTATTACATACCATTGGGCAGATATGTGCTCCAAACACGTGTATTAGCAACAAAAAAGGTAGTAATGCAACCTGGATTTCCAAACCGGTCTCAATAATTTGACATTTAGCACTGCTACATTTGTTGCAGCATTCATCACTCTCCTATTAATTATTGCTATAACAAACTATTCTAGACTTGTAAAGTCTAGCTCGTAACCCAATTTGGCCTGGTTGCAATGTTTCAATTGAGCTTTGAGTCAGGGACAAATAATTCACCTTTCATTTGAAGTAAATGATGCTATTGAGAACATTAAATTTTTCTAATTCAATTACGCAATTCAAGGAAATTAGTACAATAATACTGCACCAGTGGACAAAAAACTACACAGAATTCAAATTCAAGAACATAATTAAACAGTGGTGAATGTAGAACTACAAATACACAAAATGACCAAAAGATGTTATGATTTTAAAACATACACCAAAAGATACATTACACAAACACATTACACTAAAATTCAACACACCTATAACCTTTTCCCTATAGACGAAAATAAAGCTACAATCTTTGAGAAAACCCATGTAACAACAATACCAACAAACCAACCCAGAAGCCCAAACAAAGCTCAAAGCCCCCACAATACCAAAAACTGAAAAGAACCCGAAAACCAAATTAAGCAAATAAGAAATGACAAAAACAAACTGAAATTGATTGGGGAAATTGTCACTTACCACTTGTACCTCAAGAAGTGGCCATCAAGAGGGGCCGACTCTGGCACATCGTCTGTCGTGACATCCTTGTCAGGCCGGCGCAGAAGCACGTATGGCGTGAGCTCGCAGCCTACAATGGGAATGTCCGAAGGGAGGTGCACGCGTAGCACGCTCAGCATGCTTTGTTTTCGCTTCTCACTCTAGGCAGCAGAAAAATCTTGACAGCAACGTAATCCTATCCTACCCAATCGAGAGAATACACACGAACGACGGCGGCGGATACCAGGCGTATCCGCCATTTACTTGACCCGAATCCCCGCCAGCCTTGACGGACCCGAGAACCCAAAAACCCTAAAGAAAAATCAGTCGCCGAAATCGAGCGCCGCAGATCGAGAGGTTTGGATTGGGAAATTGTGGGGTTCCGGTGAAGGCGAAGAGGGAAAGAAAGGGTCTTCTTCTTCCTCTGCGTTTGAGAAGTGATTGAAGTGGATCGATTGGCGGAGAGGGATCGAAGATTGTGGAGAGAGAAGATTGGGTTTCTTGAGAAAGAAAGAGAGAGAGGGAGGGGGTCGATAATTAGGGTTTTAAAGAGGAAGTGAAAGTAATCTTGTTTGGCTCCAACTTCATTTCCTGAATTGAGAGAGAAGGAGAGAGGGAGAGAGAGAGGGGAGAAGAGAGAGAAGAGAGGTGGCTATGGCTCTGTTCTTTAATACCGTATGAATCTCTCTCTACGACCTTGGCCTTGGCTTTGGTCTCTCTCTCTAGTTTTTGTTTTTGTTTTTGTTTATTTATTTATTTATTCATTTTTTGAGCGTGTGTTTATATTTGTTTGGTGTATTTGTTCCTTTGGGTGCGTTTGGTACGTAGACGGGACGGAACGGGACGGGACGGGACGGGACGGGACGGAACGGAACGGAACGGAACGGGACGGAACGAAGGTGTAATTTTTGAAAAAGACATGGGGTATATTTGTCTTAAAATGGTAAAACATTGTGTTCCACAGACGTGGAACAAACCCGTTCCAGGGGGAGGTGGAACGCAAAAACACCCAAAATCTGTCCCGTGGAACAACCCGTTCCACCCATTTTTGACGCACCAAACGCGGGACGGAACGCCTAGTCCCGTTCCGTCCCATCCCGTCCCACGTACCAAACGCACCCTTGGTTTCGGTTTTGGATTTGGTTTCTACAAGTTTCCAACTTGAAATTGAAATAGAAATTGAAGTAGAACGCATTTTTCCTCACCACCTTAAATTAAGGGGTGTGATATCCACACATCTCATTTTACTTTTAATACATTTTTTTAAATTTCGGTCATCGGATCGAATGAATTGAAGAAGATCAACGGACAGAAATTATCAAGGCATGTGTGAGAAATAAAATAGGGTGCGTTGATAGTACACCCCTAAATAAAATAGATTTATGTTCACGTATATGTCTTTGTATTTCATTTTGTAATCTATTAGATGATATTTGTTTATCTGATTTTGTTAAATATTCAATCATGTTGTGAATTGACATTTTTTGTTTTTTTTGTTTTTTGAGAATTCTTAATTTATCTCATTAGTAATGAATATTTTGCATGGAAGTGTTTAGTTAAAAAAGGGATGAGCATGAGCACAAAAAAACTTATTGATTGGTGCGAACCTTACTAATCAACCATTCACAATTAGTGCGCATATTTTGTTCTGTTTAACTAATGATTCTTGATATATTAAAGTTAAAATCTCCCCACTTTTTTTAGTCGGCTCAAATTTGTCTCAATCATTTTAAACATTTAAAACAAGTGTCCAACCTATTGAAAATGTCATATCCATTAAGCTCAAATTAAATTTATGTTAGTTAAAAGGTCATGGAAGCATAGCCTTCACCAACTAATGGTCACCACCACCACCCTTATCAAGTCATCACCTCCAAACCCAACTCACAACACTAACTCCACCTACATCTTAAGCCGCCAACACCGAGAATAAGGTCATGGAGGTTGTTAAAATGGTGTGGACTGCCATAATGCAGCCACAGCCGTATCCAATGCACACAAAGAAGAATTGGTAGTTTTACGAGTCGAGAATCGGCAAATGACGATCTTCGGGCAGCTTTCCGTCTTAGATGTAGTCGATGATCTCGTTCATCCAGTTTTTCCCTTGTGTTGTTTGTGACGACTATATGGTTTGGGCTCGTGAATGCTTGGGGTAACGAGGTACTCGAACAAGATTGTTCGTCAAAGCACATAGTCAACGATGGATGCAATGTTTGCTACTGCGTTAACGTGACAGTTCTCATTCCTAGGGATTTGATGGATCTCTTACTTGTCAAATCATTCGAGGAGTGCCTTAGCCTTAGCTAGGTAGAGTCCCATCATCGGATGATGAGTTGCATATTCTCTCTTGACTTGGTTAACTATCAGTATTGAGTTAGAGTTGTAATTGACTGATAGTTGATAGGAGCATATTTATGCGACTTTGTTATCTTATTACTTTGCATTTACTTAGTTAATTTCCATTTATTATAGTAATTTAAGTTATTTTCGTATTATTGTAGGTCCAGTTGGTAAAAATGACAATAAATAATCAAATGGAGTAATTTGGAGCAGTTTTGGACTTGGATTTGATAGCATGCGTGGATAGCATATGGACTGGATGTTTTTGGTGTTTAAAAAGTGTTAAACACGTGCTAAAATCTGGAGAAATTAAAGTTGAGGCTTGGAAGGCAAAGAATTACACAAGAAAGAGGAATCCTAGTTGGAGAGAAGTTTAGTGGCTTGTTTTGGAGCTCAAATAAAGTTGATACTTGTTTTGAAGTCCAAATAAAGAATCCAAATGAATTTAGCTTGTTAGAAGACTAGAAACAGAATAGGAAAGGAATTGGGATATCTAGTCAGATTTGGAGGTGCCAAATAAGGCAAAAACGTGCAAAATAAAGGCTAAGTTGCTGTGATAACTTTGGAATATCTTGCATCCTCTTTTACCCCATAAAAACTTGCCTTTTAGCCACCTTTACATGCCTTTTTTATTCTGGACGAATTACACAATTCGGAGGATCTATTTTCCTTTCTTTTCATTTACTCTAAAGAAAACCCTAACCGTATATATATATGAAGTGTCCTGCAACATTTGAAGTATCATACTTTTCATAGTTACGAATGTTCTATCAATGCTTATGATTTTCATAGAACATTTGAAGTATCATACTTTTCATAGTTACGAATGTTCTATCAATGCTTATGACTTTTCAGAAAAAAAATTCATATAGGACACACCAAATGTAACCACACTTTGCATTATGGACCTTTTAATATTCTGCGACATAAGAGAAGTAAGATTTGCCATTTGAACTTGAAGATTAGCAATTACCATGTCTTGCTTCTCTAGTACCTGAAATTAAAGAAATAAAACTAAATCAAATATCAAAAGAAAAATAAACAAAAAAACAGAGTGATTAGCAATTTAACTAATATTCTATCAATGCTAAAAAAAGAAATAGAACATTTGAAGTATCATACTTTTCATAGTTACGAATGTTCTTTTCATAGTTACGAATGTTTTATCAATGCTAAAAAAAGTCTGATTTTTTTTCTGAAAAGTCACTAGTCATGATTGAGTTAAGTAAATCTTTAGCTGAAGTATCATACTTTTCATAGTTACGAATGTTTTATCAATGCTTATGATTTTCATAGAACTTAATGATCTTCGAGATGTATCTCTATCATGCTTTTCATAGTTAGGGAACTCGAGAAGAATAATTTCGTTGCGTCGCTGAGTCCAATTTAATGAACTTAGGAAAATCGGAGAGTTAATTAGTGTTGTACACAGTTAATTTGGGGCATTGTCATTCATGGTTTATAGAAAGAATAACTGGAAATCGATTTGTATGCATATGATTCATGTGTGGAGAAGAATCCTTTTGCTATCTTTTCATCCATATTTCAGTCACAACTTTATTTACTTGCTGCCATTTACTTTTGTTTTAATTAAATTCGTCCAAAATCTCCCTAGTCATTGTTTTGTTGTTAGTTTAACTTAGCTTTTAGTTTATTAAGTTTAATTTGTGTTGATTAGCATCCCTTCTAATCTCCGGAATGGAACGATCCCTACTTACTCGTACTATAATTGCATAATTTATGGGGTTTAATTTATGTGTTAGTTTCTACCACATCAAATTTTGGCGTCTTTGCCGCGGATTAGTAAAATTGCTAATCACTCTGTTTTTTTTGTTTTTTTTTCTTTTGATGTTTGATTTAGTTTTATTTCTTTAATTTCAGGTACTAGAGAAGCAAGACATGGCAATTGCTAATCTTCAAGCTCAAATGACAAATCTTATTTCTCTTATGTCGCAGAATATTAAAAGGTCCATAACGCAAAGTGTGGTTACATTTGGTGTGTCCTATATGCAAGGATATCAAACTAATCAACATCCTCAATTAATTGAGAATGGAGGTTGGGATAGTGTCAATACTTAAAGTTATCAATGCCATAATCAATCAAGAAACGACTTGTTTTCCAACACTCACAATTTAGGTGGGAGAGATCATTCAAATTTTATATGGAGGGAACCTCAACAAGTTCAACAAGAAGGATATTGGCAACAACCTCAAGAGTTTTATTCAAGACCTATCCAAATAGCCCAATCTTCCCCACAACGATTCCAACCAAATTCAAGTATGTCCATGGATCATGTTAAAATTCTTCAAACACTAAATATTTATTGTGCTTCTTTGACTCAGGATCTAGAAAACCAAGCTAAAGAGATGGTCGAATTAAAAAATCAACTTGGACAGATCGTGAAATTCATGGGACAAATTTGAGAACAAAGCCAAGTCCCCAGCTTAACTATTGTCAATTCAACGCGAGATTTAGAAATCGTTGAAGCTATCACTTTAGGAAGTGGTATAGAGGTTGGAGCTGAACCAAAGATGTCCAAACATAGCTTACAAGCTTAGAATAAGCCTTGCCGCAACACACAATTAGCTCTAATCCTATTGTCGCAGCTACCCTAGCTCCACCACCATCCAATTCTAGTAAGGTTGTTCCAAATTCAATTCTTTCTAACCTTATTCCACCAAATGTACCTTGTCCTCGCAGGTTTATGCAATCCAAGAAAGAAGAGAGTGAAAAAGACATCTTGGAAGCCTTTCGAAAGTTGCAAGCTAATATCCCGATTCTTGGTATAATAAAGCAAGTTCCAGAATGTGATGAATTTTTTAAAGAGATTTGTACAATAAAAAGAAGGATGTACTTGAGACAACCATCCCCAAAGAAGTTGAATTTTATAACACATGACAAGTCACTGCCCTCACACCAAATCTGGCCAAGAGCAACATTCCTGAAACTTTCAAAGTAGTGTTTGTCCTTGAGTTCTTGTCGCAGCACACATGTAAGCCACCTCCTCAAATTTCAATTTTGTTTTCTACTAACATGTTGTTGATTTCAATGATTCAGGCACCCGCTCTAGAATTTAAACCATTATCGAATCATTTCAAGTATCACCTTCCATTCAAAGATCAACGCCATGCCGCTAGTCCTAGTGAACATTAAATGGAGGTGTTGTCCGACTGGAAGATGTTAAAACAAGCGCTTCTTGGGAGGCAACTCATGTGCTCAAATAAAGAGACAAGGCAATTTTCGGCTCCTACAACCATATTTGCTCTCTTGTACCCTTCTCGTTATTGTTTTTACTTTGCCATGATTGTCTTGTTTTCTAGTTATCTTTTATTGCTTTCTTGTTTAAGTTTATTTTTGAAACATTGAGAACAATGTTTGGTTTAAGTGTGGAGGGGGTAAACAGATTGTTTTTCATGATTTCTCTTCGAATTTCACCACCTATCACTACTAATGTTGTTATTCATTGTTTTAAAGTGTTTAAAAAAAAATTGGAAAAAAAATAGAAAAAGTTTGAGAAAATACAAAAAAAAAAAAAAAAAATTGTTTTAATTTTGTTTGTTTGTGTCTTAGGGTACCTTCCAACACAATGATGAGGATTCAGTTTTTAATTTCATAACTGTTAAAGAAAGTTACAAACATGAGTGGAAGTTTGATATGCTCTTTGGTTAATACTTAGTTGTAGTTGTCATATATGAATTCACATATAATTACAAAGGGAAAAAAATCAATTTTTTGTAATATGCTTGAAGGAAAAAACTCAAACTAACACTACAATCCTGTGAGACTTGGGCTTATTCTTTATTTAGAGAGTTATTAATCTGTGATATTCTTGTTTTCTAAAGTCGTTGCATGATCTCGTTATTTCTTTGCTTGGTTACTACTTAGAATGTTTTTTCATCATATTAGTTCTAAATATTAGAACTCATGCCGATTTCGTTCAAAGCATAAAATTGATTGCATAGCAAATAACAAGGTGAAGGTATTTAGTTACCACCAGAGCCAAAAAAACCTTATCCCTTACACATATATTGTAGGTTTAACCCATTTTTTAGCCTTATGTAGCCTATTTTCATGGTTAGCTTGCGTTATCCCTACCTAGCCTAGTATAGGAATATCCATACCCTTGATCTTAAATAATAGTGAAGCATGACTTATTGGGAATTCCTTTTGATCTATGATTTGCAGAAAAACAAGTGTGGGGGAAAGATTTGTTATTTTGAGTCTAGTGAAGTAGTGTTTATGTTTTATGTTTCAAAAAATAAAAAAATAAAAAAATAAAAAAATAAAAAGAAAAGAAGAAGAAAAACGTTGAAAAAAAAAAGTTGAAAAGAAGTGAGAATGAGTTCATAAGTGTTGGTTGTTGAAGAAAGGTCCAAAAATGTGAATTTGACCCTAAAGTTTTTATGAATCTCCCCTTTGTGTTTATAGTTGGGTGCTGCAATCAAAAGTTGAATTATAAGTGTTGATTTCATTACTTTGCTTACTATCACTTTCAGAACCTTTGTTTATCCTTAACCTTTCTTTGTTAGCCAACACCTTAGCCTTGTTACAATCCTTAGACTTTTATTTTGATTGTTATGTGTTTCAATATGTGGAGTTTGAAATTGGTACGAGCATATGAAATCCCTGGTTCTCGCTTCTAAGTAGTAGCACTCTGTTCATGAGATCATATACATGTTTATATTAATAATTCCTAAAAGTGCCTTCTTTGTTATAACATATGTAAGTGCTAATCTACATGTTTACATCAATCTTCTCACATATACTTAGTACAAGGAGTGTAGTCAGAAAATATATGTGAAAATAGAGAGTATATTCGGTGAGGAATTGAGTGAATTATCCAAGGCATGTTACTACTTTCAAATGTTGTTTTAATTGATTACATGTGAGCTAGTGAGCGGTTACTACGGCTAAGTATAAGCTCAAGAGTAAGGATGGCTAAAATCTATGTGAGTCGTGATTTTTAACATGTCATGTTTCATTGGAAATCCCTGAGGCAATTGTTGGAAGGTTTATGTTTTGTTTTGTTTTCCTTGTTTTGCTCGGGGACTAGCAAAAGCTAAGTGTGAGGGAATTTGATCGGAGTATATTTATGTGACTTTGTTATCTTATTTCTTTGCATTTACTTACTTAATTTTCATTTATTATAGTAATTTAAGTTATTTTCGAATTAGTATAGGTCCAGTTGGTAAATATGACAATAAATAGTAAAATGGAGCAATTTGGAGCAGTTTTGGACTTGGATTGGATAGCATGTGTGGATCGTATATGGGCCGGACATTTTTTGTGTTTAAAAGATGTTAAACACGTGCTAAAATATGGAGAAATTAAAGTTGAGGCTTGGAAGGCAAGGAATTACACAATAAAGAGGAATCCTAGTTGGAAAGAAGTTTAGTGGCTTGTTTTGGAGCTCAAACAAAGTTGTTACTTGTTTTGAAGTCCAAATAAAGAATCCAAGATGAATCTAGCTTGTTAGAAGACCAAGATCATAATGGGAAAGGAATTGGGATATCTAGCTTGATTTGGAGGTGCCAAATAAGGCAAAAACATACAAAATAAAGGCTAAGTTGCTGGGATAACTTTGGAATATCTTGCAGCCTCTGTTACCCCATTAAAAACTTGCCTTTTAGCCACTTTTACATGCCTTTTTTTTTATTCTGGACAAATTACACAATTCAAAGGATATATTTTCCTTTCTTTTTATTCACTCTAAAGAAAACCCTAGTTGTGCCCTATATATATATATGTATACGAAGTGTCCTACAACGTTTGAGGGGGCTGCCACACCTACCATTCATCCATTGAAGTTGCTGGAATTTTCAGCGTTCTTTCTCTCTTTGTTTTAAGTTTCAATGTTTATTTTAGATTGTTTTTCATTTATGATGAACATGTGTAACTAAGTTTCTTTTTAGCTAGAGGTGAATTCAAAACCATGATCATATGTTATATATAAATTGATTACATCCAGCTATTGTTTCATAAAACATGAATGCTATTTACTTATATGCTTTATAGAAAACTTATTCTTGTATGTTTATTAAGGATGCATACTTAGTTTGCATGGAGGGATTTGATGTTAGAATATAAAGGAATTTCACCTAATAGTAATAAACTTATATTTGTAAGTAGTAAAAGTCACTAGTCATAATTGAGTTAAGTAAATCCTTGGCAAGAGTATCATGTTTTTCATAGTTACGAATACTTTGTTAATGCTTATGATTTTCATAAAACTTAATGATCTTCGAGATGTATCTCTATCATGCTTTTCATAGTTAGGGAACTCGAGAAGAATAATTTGGTTGCGTAGCTGAGTCCAATTCAATGAACTTAAGAAAATTGTAGAGTTAATTAGTGTTGTACATAGTTAATTTGGGGCATTGTCCTTCATGGTTTATAGGAAGAAAAACTGGAAATCGATTTGTATGCATATGATTCATGTGTGGAGAAGAATCCTTTAGCTATCATTTCATCCATATTTCATTTACAACTTAATTTACTTGCTACCATTTACTTTTCTTTTAATTGAATTGGTCCAAAATCCCCCCAGTCATTGTTTTGTTGTTAGTTTAACTTAGTTTTCAGTTTATTAACTTTAATTTGTGTTGATTAGCATCCCTTCTAATCCCTGGAATAAAACGATCCCTACTTACTTGTACTACGATTGCATAATTTATAGGGTTTAATGTGTGTTAGTTTCGACCACATCAATAGTTTCTTGACTTGCAATTCCATTGCGACCCTAAGTCTGGTGAGCAATGCTTCATACTCAGCCTCGTTGTTGCTTACTTTGAATCTAAGCTTTAAAGCATGTTCTCGTATGGATATGTCTGATGTCATTAAAACCATTCCTACTCTTACTCCATTCACATTTGACGATTCGTCCACGTAGATTTTTTAAAGACGAAGATTCTCAAGTGTTCTTCGCGGATCTGCGAGGATAAGTACACCCTGATTCATCAGGGTGAACTTCTTAGAAAGTCTACGAACACCTATTCTTTATCAAAGTATTGTGATGATAGACGATCTATTGCTGCTCCATTTTGATGGCCTATTTGGTGACTTTGGATGACGCATCGGGACCATGTAGGATGGAGGAATGGGTACTTTGTCATGTACACGACTCGAAACAACTAGAAGTACGAACATAGTTTTCTAGCTGTCATTCCCAGCCCAAAGATGAACTTTTCCATCTTTGAGTATTTGGCTTCTGGTTTGAGAAGATCTTTTGACACATAATGTATCAATTTCTGCTCCCCCAAGTCTTCTCAAATTAAAGCTGCACTAAACGCGCAGTCCGACACCGCTAAGTATAAGTAAAAAATCTTCCACAAGCTTAGATAATAGTGGTGAGTTGGACAAATACTCTTTTACTTCATGAAGGCTTCCTTACATTCATTTGTCTAGAGTAAGCATTTGCTCTTCTTTATTGTCGTGAAGAAGGGCTTGCACTTGTTGGTGGGTCGTGAAAGAAACTGACTGAGGGTAGCCACTCTTCCCGTCAAACTTTATATCTCATTCACAATCCTAGAGGATTTCATCTCCATGATTGCTTTGATTTAGTATGGATTAGCTTTTGTTCCGCACCTAGTGACTAAGTAGTCTAGGAACTTGCACGAAGCTACTCTAAATATACATTTTCCAGGTTGAGCTTTATGTTGTACTTGCGGAGTAGGTCCAAAGACTTTTGAAGGTGGGTATGGCGATCCCTCTTTTCTTTGTTTTTGACGACCATGTCGTCTACGTACACTTCCTTCATTCCTCCAATCTTTGATAAGTTGCTCCTATGTTTTTAAGACCTAAAGGCATAACCTTATAGCAATATGTACCTTAATCAATGACGAATGATGTTTTCTCCATGTATGGTTCGTACATCTTGATTTGGTTATATACGGAGTAAGCGCCCAGATGGAGGCAATGACAAATTATGAAGGGATATGTCCCTGGCATCTCTTCGACATACCAAGCAAACTGTCACACCCCAGACCCAGGGGTCGGCGAAAAAATTAACCCCGCGCCAGGTGTGCGAGTAAAAGTAAAAATAAAAGAAAAACCAAACTTCTCTTATAAAAAAAAAATAACTCCAAAATCCTTACAGGTGTTCAAAAATACATCAAAAATCTTAAATCTCTCATCTAACACAATCTCCACTCGTCTACCATTCTTTACACTTGTAGGAACCTGCAAGGTCTAAAATGTATAAGGTGAGCGAAACCACAGCTTAGTAAGGACATAAATCTTATCAAGGACAATTGTCATGGCAAACCAAGTGTCATGCAACACGTAATCAATTATAACATGTTATCAAACATAAATTATTTATCATGAATGCATCTTAACTTCAATTACCCAACCTGTTAATCCATATAATAAAACACGCGGACCTGCATGTCCCATACCATGCATTTTACCACTGTAGCGGTGGTCCGAATGCTCTATTATATAAACTAACCCCCGTAACTCAATCAATCCAAATTTCCTATTTTGTTGGTCATCTTGTTCTCTTCTTGATTGCTAAAGTCCTCACTACTTCGTATCGTTCCTATAATTTCACTTTTGCCACCCTTGCTGGTACCTATGAGAGTCGAACTCAACCACACAAAATAACATTTCCATTTTCGTATGCCAATCTCAAATATTCCAACCAAGTCCATCCACTCCAATATGCAATGACATATGCATATAATCATCATCACAGTATCCACATTACCAACAATAATATAAATCATATTCCAATATATCAATTACAGAGATATATCAAGAATAACACATATTTCACAAAGCTAAACAAGACAAATATCCCAATGGTGATAAGTTCCCAAAGAAATCCCCTACCTCAAATCCAAAGCTAAAACGAAGATCAACATCACTACTGCAATAACTAAGTTCCATGTAATTCAGCAAGCTCCTTGATCATTCCTAATGCTATGTATTTCTTCCACTATTTTCTTTCCTAATCTCTCTATATATACATACACACACACACACACACGTACATACATATATTACATAAACACACCACCTATACGTACATACTAACACTTGCATGCATAGCATGCATTCATCAAACAATTCATGTTTGAAACCAAAGATAGGAAAGTCCTATTTATACTAGGATATGACGGTTGCAAAACTTGGAGGCTAAGTAAAAATATTATTAATTTAATATACACGGATAAACTATAAGGACTTGATAACCATCCTATTGAGAGGTGTCAATTGCATAGCAATATAGAGCACACATCCACAAGGTAGCTTCACCTCAGCACATATACGTGCCCTCTAAGCGCATAATCCTTCTTTCCCATAGCAATTTGGATTGATAAAAATGATTGCTAGCCACGTAGACATAAATAGGATGAATGGTAATTCACCTCAGCTAAGAGTTGGATAGGTATAAAATCACGGTAGTAATAATACCTAAAATAAACTCTATAAATACGGGATCTCACATGAACACATCCTCGTTAGGCTGCAGGAAAGCGGTAAACAGTTATTTCTCTCGATTGGTCGACTTTGATCTGTTCCTGACTCTGTGTTTCAGTTTGTCAGGATCGATGCTTTTGTAAACTGCTTCTTCACCTGCCTTGAACTCTGGAGTGATGTTGTCTTGGTGGTCAAGGTTTAGTTCAAATTTTATAGCCTATCTGTTAACCCCGAGCTTGTAATTGTTATGCCGACTCGTCCATAGGGACACTGGAGCTTTGCTTCCCTTTGTTGGAATCAAATTCGTGTACAGTTGTAGGAGGTAGAGATGCACAGATTCAAGTAACTTGTAAAAGAACAAATAACCATGAGCAAGCTAAAATCAGGAATGAGTGTGTCGGTCAAAGGCTTTCTGACGGTCAATTTAGTAAGCAATATAAGGCTCAGTGAATGGCCACGAGAATAAGTATGCGACATTTGTGTTTTCCGAGATGAACTCTAGAATGGTGTGTTTATACCAGTCAAGGATGGGACCTTTTAGGATAGTAGAATCATTATTAAATCGGGAGAATCTTAGAGGATATCTAGGAAGTAGATATTGAATCCTTTTAGGAGTGTGATTACTTGCTACACACGCCAATCCTTAGATTGTAAGGACTCCAAGTCCAAGATTTATAGGAAACATGTTGATTCCTTGGTGGATTAGGTTTCCGTATATTGTGGAACAAGCATGGTCAATCGCAACACAATTTTTTTTTTTATTAAAAAACTCTTAAACAAATTTCTTAATTAATGACATTTTCTTTATTATTAAGGACATTTTCAAAACCCTCATGAAATGTGACTCTCTTTTTGTTTTTTTATTACTTTTGGAGCACACAGATAAGAGCTTTTTAATGAATTCTAACATTTCTTTAGTTTAAATTTAATATTCTAATTTTTTATATAGATTGTCACATTTTTTTCCTTCAAACTTGGGCTTAACTCCATTTGAAACTACCAAAGAATTTAGAAATATTTCAGCTTAAAGTTTCATCTAAAAAAGAGTTGAAATTGTTTTAGATTTTAATTTTTTATTAAAATCATTTTGTTTTTTTTTTCCTATTAATATTAGGGTAATGTTAGGAAGACTAAATTTTTAAATCAAATAATATGGTTGTTGATGATTGTTACTTAAGTGTCACATCCCGGCTCGGACCGGGATGTGACAATTTGGTATCAAAGCCAATCCTTGGTCGGAAGTGTGCCGACGAGAACTTCGGCCCCCTAAAGAGGGGTGGATTGTAAGATCCCACATCACCCAGGGACAAGGATCAGGTAAGCCTTATATGTATATTTTTATCTCTACCTAGCACGAGGCCTTTTGGGAGCTCACTGGCTTCGGGTTCCATCGGAACTTCGAAGTTAAGCAAGTTCACGCGAGAGTAATCCCATGATATGTGACCCATTGGGAAGTTCTCTTGTGAGTTCCCAGAAACAAAACCGTGAGGGCATAGTCAGGGTCCAAATCGGACAATATCGTGCTACGGCAGAGTCGAGCCCAAGATGTGGTGGGGACCCGAGTCGGGATGTGACATAAGTGTTGATTAACATGCTTAGACTATCTCCAAATGAGATGTCAAATCCTAAGTGGAATGTCATGTAATCAAATTTGAAGGTATAAGTAAGCTCCAAACGATATGTCAATCCTATGTGAATTGGCATATGAGAAAATGTGATGTTAAATAATTTTTAATTGTTTTATTGTGTGGGTCCCATTAATACACCAATTATAGATCTTGAAAACTTATTATAATTGATTTCTTTTTACAATGGGTTATACAAATATCATGTATAACAAAAAAAACATATTGGTTGGAAAAAAAGAAAATCTGACATTATCACGTCAGCCATCAAATGAACATTTGACATTTATCTTTTGACATCATCATTAGAGATGCTCTTATTTCCTGTTGCTGACATATAATTTGGTTTGTAAATTTGATTTTAGAATTTTGTTTACCTAGCATTACTCTTAATATTATATTACTGCCTCTACAAAAACGTCAACTATAAATGAGAAAGGCATATAGTACATGCACAAATTCCTTTCATTCTACAGTCACTCTCAATTTACTAAACAAGATGAAGTAACCAATTCATGCATGAATCAGAGAATTATTGAATATTAATTGTCAATCATGTAGCAAATTTGACAAAATTTTCGCTCAATAGCAAAGAGTTATTGAAGGCTAATTCAAGACATATTCCAAAACTTATGGAGATTAATTTTTGCTTTAAACTGCACGGTTTAACCCCCTATAAATTCACTCCCTTGATCCCCTTTCTCCATATCTCTCTTTTCAGTCTCTCGCTTATCTCTCTAAAGAAAAAAGAAAGACAGGAGTAAAAGAGAAGATGAGTTTCCGTGCAACTCAAGCTATAATGCTCGTGCAACTCTCTCTGCTTTTATTTAGCAGCTTCTTTGTGTTAGGAATTAGGTCAAAACCTTCACCCGATAGCTTTCCCGGTTCATCCTCCTAGTCACCGCCAAGGGCACCACCACTCCCACCATCACCATCACCATCACCATCACCATCACCCACTGAGCCACTCACCGGTTCACCCACCAAGCCATGCTCTGGTTCACCCACCAAGGCAAGCACCGGTTCACTCACCTACCCATTCACCGGTTCACCTGCCAAGCCATGCACCGGCTCATTCACCAAACCGTTCACCGATTCCCTCACCTAGTCGTTCACCAGTTTACCAACCAAGGCAAGCACCGCCTCAATCACCAAGCCATGAACCGGCACACCCACCCAGCAGTGCACCAGTTCCCTGATCACCTGCTCGCACACCGGTTCAACCCCCTAGCCATTCTCCATCTCCCCACGCACTACCAAAGAGCTTCATAGCGGTTGAAGGAGTTGTTTATTGCAACTCCTGCAAGTAGGTTTGACACCCTCGTGGTTGCCTCGCCACTTCAAGGTTACTCCAAATTAGCCTTCGTTATATATTCATACACCATAATACATTTCTATTTCACAAAAAAAAAAAAAAAACTCATTACATTGAAACAGTTGATCGATCATGATTTCATTATTCTTCCAAAAAAATGTGCCTATTGGTACACACGTTTGCTAGCATAAATATAACCAATTTTTAGGGTTTATGGTTTAGATTTTTTATGACTTGTTTTTTTGTTTCATTTTTCATTTTTCATCTTTTGTTTCTGTGGCAGGTGCTACTGTAAAGCTGTTATGCAACAATACTAAGAACCCAGTGGCAGTGAAAGCCAAGACAGACAAGAAAGGCTACTTCTTCATTGCAGGCCTTAAGAACATCACCATAGAATTTTAATTACAATAATGAATATTGTAATTCATTATCAATAGAACTTTTATTTTTTGTCAAACGATAGATTTGTTAGAATAGATATTAGATTAGGAAGCCGATGAGGTTCGAAATCACGTTGTGGTGCAAAGCAACACTCCTCTCCACTACTGTGGTAGAGGGCAACTTGCATTATCAATTGATCTATTTTATTTTATTTTTTAACAGAAGAGGTTGGGGGATGCAAATTATCAATAGAATTTTAAGTAGCCCTTTTTTTTCCCTTCTAATTGGTAAACTTTGATTAGTTCTAATGAGCAAATTAGTAATTTTCATTAAATCGCAAGAATATTTATACTTACACACTCTTTGTTTATGAGACTTTCTTGTATACTCTAGAGTATATTATATTACGAAGTTGTTAATAATTAGATCATTGGTCAAACATAAAGTTATAGCATGGTTATTATCCTCTTTATTCAAAATTAAGGGTTTTTCATTAAAATTAAAGTTTTACATTGATTGATTCAACCACGTGGTGCAAATGTCCGCTTATAACATGTTTGGTTTCACTCGCATTTTTTATTCTTTAACTTTGTCAGCCTAAACAACAAATGTGTTTTGATTTGGCTTACCGCTTTAATTCACTCAATTTTTTGGTACATAACTACATATAACCAAACCAAATTTACAAATTTTTTTATTACATGAGATGTTATAGACATACGGGCTCGTTCTTTTCAATTGTAGCATAAAATTACCGTTGCTATAAAAAAAAAATAAATAAAATACAAAAGAGGAGTTTTTCCTGTTTAGTACTACTGTCTAATGGTCTTAGGTTCGATTCTCACCAAATGTGAATTTGAACCACATTATTGCTAGTCTATTGTGAGGCTTAACTCATTCCCCCACCCTTAGCCATCCTCCAAGACACCATTCACCCGCTCCCAATCCCAGTTCACCCTCTACAATCCTTACAGAAGAGCTTTGGTGCGGTTGAAGGAGGCGTTGTCTATTGCAAAGCCCTGTAAATACTCTGGGGTTGAGACCCTCTTGGATGCCTCACTACTTCATGGTTAGTCCAGTTTGCCTCTTCCGCCAAATTTTGATATATAAAATCATGTCCCGTCTACTTCCACTTCGTTTTTGGTTTTATTTACTTCATTCCTCGTATATACTCACCTTATATAAAACAAGTTGAACGAAAAGTCTGTATCCATCAATCCACCACTTTATAAAATTGTGTCATGCAATTGTTAGGCCATTACATTTTCTGCTTCCTAGCCTTTTCTTTCGTTGCTTCTCAATACTACTCATATTTTCTCGTTTAAAATCTTTATGGCCGCTAAAAGGAGGGGGTAGGCCTGGTAGAGTTTGAACCCCAAACCCAATAAATTGAAAGAAAAAAAACCCTATTCACCATACTTGCACTTCACTTATATATATACTTGAGTCATGCAACAATTAAGTACGGCCGTCACATTATCTGCTTCCCAGCCTCTTCTTTCGTTTATTCTCAATACTATACTCCTTTTTTTTTTTTTTTTTTAAATCTTTCATGGCTACACAGGCTGTGTACATCTTCTTATTCCTCACTTCAGTCACTTGTTACATTCTCTTTTAACAATTAACAGTTATGCAAAGATTAATTAAGGGGCTGTAGCCAAGTGTATATGTTTATAACGACAAAAAGAAATTTGGTGCACAATTTTACGAGGTCGACCCACTGCACCCCGGATGCCACAAAGACTATGTCAGTCAATTATCCACATATGTTATAAATGCATAACTAAATTTTCTATGCAGTTTTGTCCTCCAAATTATCAAAATAGCATTAACCTTAATTCTCAATCAATACAATAAATAATTGGAATTTAGAATAAGGAAGTTTTTTTGTTGTTGTCAAAATAGCCTTTATGTTCGTGAAGGGCAGAAAAACCTGTTGGAAACATTATGCTACTTTTCCTACAAATTACATAAGATAAATATTAGTATATGATAATTTTTATTTCCACATCTAATTACATAAAATAAACAAAATAAAATAAAATACTTATCTTTCGTAATTAGAGAATGCTCTTCGTCAATCATTGATTAGAACAAAATTTTAGGTTGAGGCGTGTAATCATTGTCCTTAAGAGTAGATTTCACCCCTCTAAGACAATGTCTCAGTGTAGCAGGTTATGGCGCCTTACCCTACAAGATACAACAATTTATGATCCTTATAAGCATACACTCGCAATACTTGGATTGGGTGAACAACTCAATTTTCCATTGGTATACAAAACTTGAAAAATATTACTTTGAAGATTAAGAGTTCTAGAGAAAAACGAAGGATGATAATATTTATAAGAAAATAAAAGGGCGTAAAACCGTTAGACTATGTATTTGCCCAATGAATGGGTTAATCAATATGGCATTTGACAATGTATAACTCCCTCATTTAACTATCAATTTTTTTTTTTTTAATAATCGTTCTTCAATGAAAAGTGCTATCATGCACATCTCTTTTGTATATTTTATGCCTCATATTTTCATAAAAATGAGGATTGGAAAATGACATTTTTGGAATGGCGATAAAAATTTCCTTTAGTTGTGTTGACCTTAAAAACCACTAAGCCTATGTGGCGCACATGCCGAGTAATTAATAAGCTAACTATGTCCTTCGGTTGTGTGCGGGGCGTGCCAACTAGATGGCCAAGATTGGCCGGTGAGTAAAATTTGTTGATGTTGCGTTGTGCGATGCTGACTTATGAATCTCGCGATTGCGGCCGAGGAAGGAACACATCTCGGCCTTCGGGTTCTAGAGCCTGAAGACAAGGCTGCTAGTTCTGCGAAGTTCAATATCAAATTTGGCTCTTAGAGTGCCGAATGTAGTAACCTAGTAACACCTCACTTCGCCGAGAAGGCTGATGAGATGACATCTGCCAATAGGGATTTGAAAATCCTTCTCGACGGAGACTTGTATAGATAACCAGTCGATCTCGTCGCAGTGCTGTTTATTCAAACTAAAGGTACTTCGCGGTCGGCTGATTCTACGACAACAGTACTGTTTATCCAAATTGAAGATGTTCGCCAGTTGCCTTCACAGTACTGTTTATCCAAACTGAAGATGTGTTGGCGAAAAAGAAAATAAAAATCTCAAGGTTGTTGAGAGGTTTCGCATGGAGTGAGAGTTTGCGCAAGGCAGTTTGTCTGTTGAGTTGGAGGGGGGCTGAAATGTTGCAGGTATCCTTCATTTATAGGGACGAGTACGGGGTTGATAATTTTGTGGACTCCAATTGCAACTCTACCACCTCTTTCCCGTGCTAATACGTGATATCACCGCCACACTTTAACTCTTGATAAGCCAACCCCCTGCTAATAATTATCACAACCTGAATTGGGGCTAGTCAGACAGCATATTCGAAATGCCTGATGTAAACCACGTGCAACAAAACTTTCCTTAATTTCAAATCCTCCATGCTGCTTGGCAGCCAAATCCTCCACGTGTATGTAAATCATGTATGTCGTAAGCACTTACAATTTAATTGCAATGCTATACAAGTCTTATCACATCCCATTAATCACCTAAAGGATAACTGGCATGCATAATTGTTGCCATCTTATCACCACCACGTGTAAAATTATTTCCCAAGCAAATCACCATTTTTACTTCACCCTTATCATATGCATGCATATCTGTCAACCCAAACTAATCCAACCACACATCCACATCAGTTTGAATTGTGCCGCTTGTTTTCAGCTTGGAGATATATTTTTTCGTAAGAAAATGTCAAGATAAATCATTATTGAAAGATAATTATGATAGAAACCATAATGTTATCTTTTAATGTTAATAAAATTATCTTCACTTTTCCATCCAACGGTTGGAAACTATGCCCATTCAATGGCCTTCATTGCACGGATCGATGATGTAATTTTGGGTCCAAACAAGTTGTTAGCTTGATTTTTTCTATATGCCCTCTATACTTTACCCAAAATTTCACTTTACCTTTTACGCTCTATTATGTATCAATTTACTCCTTGTAATTATTCTTTGTGTCTAAGTTTATCCCATTATTTCCTTTGATGTGGTAGGAACTCTTGTGGTTTTAGACATCTGAAACCACAAAAACTAAAACTAAAAAATTGCCTTATACTAATAAAAATTTCCTTTAGTTGTTGGCATGATTTTCTATGCCCTCTATACTTTATACAAAATTTCATTACCTTTTACACTCTATTATGTAACAATTTTTTGTCTAAGTTTACCCCATTATTTCCTTTGATGTTATAGGAGCTCATGTGGTTTTAGACATTTGAACAAAAGTTTCCCTTCCACAAAAACAAGAAACTAAAAAATTACCTTATAAACTAAAAACAAAAATGAACCATCTTCTTGGTAGGAGACAAAGAAAGAGAAAAAATTCACGTTCAACCATAAAGTATTTCGTGATAAAATATGGGAAGGTGTATCATTGGAATATTCTATAGTTGCTTGAATGGGTTTTGGGAAAGTTTAAGTTTTGGTAACTTAATCTTTCCTTGTTCCATAATGATTAGGCTTCCTTTCCTCTAGTTAATTAGGGTTTCTTTTATGTTTCATTTAGATTTCCAATTACTACTAGAATTAGGATAATGCCTAGGAGTATCAATTAAACTTTAGAGCTTTCTCTATTTTCTGATGGATTTGGGATTGCTCATGGACTTCAGCTTATACTCTTGGATTTGACGTTTGCCAATTCTTTTATCTTATTTTTCTGTTGAGTCACAATCTTGACAAAACCTCATGCCATTACTGCATGATTATTGGAAGGGTTTTTATCATAAATGGTCTTTGAAATTGACCTATCCAATCAAGATGGTCCTTGAAATTGAAAATAGATCAATGTAGTCCCTAAAATTGGTTGTTGCAAATCAATGTAGTCCTTAAAATTGGCTGTTAAGTGCTGATGTGGCACATAAATGGGTCCTACAAATTTAATTAAATATTATTATGTAAATAAAAAATATTTAAATAATAAAAAACAATTGGTATTTTTATAATTAAAATCTTAAAAAAATTTAAAAAAAAAAAGAAGAAGGAGATGATTGAACACTGTTCATCATCTTCTTCACCTCCCACTAAAAAATTTATACTCTCACAAGAAATATTCACAGAAATGATGAAATTGAAAGGAGAAATCCCAAACTTTTTCATGGTGTGGATTTTGGTTGTGGCATCACTATCCTACTGTCACACCGTCGGCAAGCTCACTTCTCTGGCACCACCAGACTCCTCGCCACCCTACCCGTAGCATTCTTCTTCTTCTACCTCCCTCTCAATCTGACCACCATTTTTCTCGACGGCCCGTCCTCTTTCTTCCTCGCTTGGCTTGCCAATTTCAAGCTCCTCCTCTTTGCTTTTAACAAAGGCCCCATCACCATTATCCCTCCCACTTCCATCTCTCACTTCATCCCCTTAGCTTGCCTTCCAATCAAATTCCGAAACGACCCATAAACCATGAAAAGAAAGAACTTCGTGCGCAGAGAATTTCTGCTTCAACAAATCCAGTTGTCCTTCTATTTCAGGTCTCTCTCTCATTCTCTCCTTCATTTACCGTTTATAATTTTTCTTCTTCTGGGTTTTTGGTTTAAGGCGTATGAGAAATGGGTAGTGTACAGATTTTCAACAATACAAAATAACCCAGTTGTTCTGTTTTCTTCTGCGGTGTGAAAAAACAGGGAGAGGTGGGGTGGGGGGTGGGAGGGGAAGAAGATGATGAACAGTGTTCAATCATCTCCTTCCCTTTTTTTTCTAAAGATTTTAATTATAAAAAATAACAATTATTATTTATTATTTAAATATTTTTATTCACATAATAATATTTAATTAAATTTGTGGATCCCTTTTTGTGCCACATCAGCACTTAACAGAAATTTTAACTGAATTGTGATGGAATGACCACATTGATTTGCAACGGTCAATTTCAGGGATTACATTGATCGATTTTCAATTTCAAGGACCATCTTGATTGGGTGGGTCAATTTCAAGAATCATTTGTGATAAAAACCCGCATTGGAACGTACTAGTAAAACCCTTTCATAATATAACTACTCGAAAACAAGTAAAATCATCCACATATAACAATATATACATTATTTCGTACATGACAAAGTTTATATCTAGCTACCCAAACCATTAACACCCATACCAACGACAAAAATATTTATTTATAAATATAATGATATATTTACATGAAAAGTGGGGATGGACTAAGCTATACAATGAATCATAAGGTGGTGAGTTTGCAAATTACATGAGTCAAGCAAAGGGCAACACCCATTAACATAATACATTGGTAAAGCCATTATTATATTTGGTAAGTTATATATGTCAATATTAGGATGATTTTAACTTAGAAATTGCTATTAGCACTACAAAAAAAACTAAAAACTGCATTTCTTGCAAGTAAAAAGTAAAAAAGCAAGAAGAGTGCACAATGGCTTTTTGTCACACTAATATAGAATCGCAGCTTCACAGTTTGAAGAAAAACCACCAACACCACATCTTAGAAAAAACAAATTAAGTTCCAAGGTTCACGATAGTGCAACATGAAACATCTATCAACCAACTACTCAAATACATGATGCCAAGCAGAAAAAAGCTATTCACTTTCAAGAAGAAAAATGTATGTCCTTCTCGATTCATAATCAATCAATTATAGGTGGGCAATGTACAGAATGCAGAATACTGAAAGAAGGAAAGCTGGCAGTAGCAGTATATATAGAAAAGCAACTAATCAATTTGTTGAAGCGGACAAATTTAGTTCAAGACACCAATCAATTTGTCAGTCACCAATTAATTTCATTAGCTCTTAACGTATATTTCTTAAATACCCAAATTGAGAAACATAGGAGAGACCTAAGATTTGGAAAAAAACTTTTCAAAACACACATATACAGCAATTTACTTATTACACAAAAGTTGCCGAACTTACCATATGTAATCATATGTCTAACATAATATTTTGACATGGATAAAAAATTCAAAAGGACATACATTAATAGTAAATATGCCTAACACATGCATTAAACTTATTAGTAGTTGTCCATCCATAGCGAAAAAAAACAGAAAAAAAAAAAAAAAACTGTGAACATAATCGACCCAACCGCTTTACTTGGCTGCGCGTAAAGCCCTCCCAATTTCAAAAGAAACAAAAGCATCGATGCAAGCATACTTGATTTGCGCAAGTGAAAGGGACGGGTTATCCCAGTGACTCATTGTAATAGTCTTTGGCTTTTCAAATTCTTGCCCCAGAACATCCGCTGCCATGTCCTTAAGCCCTATGTTCCGCTGCACACTCCAGCCATACCTTCTCGCTTCCAATTCCCTAAGATCGACAAACCTCCTTACTGCGAGGCCATACTCAAGGTAAAGCTTTCGAACATCGTCCTTAATCCCAACCCCGACAAAGGTAAAGTCTGGATCTGCCAGAAAGTTGAAAAGACGACTAGGGATCCCCGGTGTATGAAGCAACTGAAATATAAGGCAGCGATGGCCAACACACAATTGTAGGGTTGCGACCGGGTTGTTCACGCCGTTACTGAAACTGGGACGCCACTCAACATCAAGTCCAATGATGAGTTTGTGAAGTCGGTAACGGTGTAAGTATCGGGTTTTGTTGATCCAGGACTTGACCTTGGAGGGAGTGTGTGTCACAAGGGTTGTGATGTAGTCGTCGAAGAAATCTACTCTGTATAGGCTGTGCGTATCGTAGTCCAACTTGTAGTCTGTGATACTGATAGACATGGCTAGGGTTTGTGAAGACGAAGAAGATGGAGTGGAGAAGTTTTGAAGGGTTTGGGGAATAACTTTACGAAGATTAGGGCATAGACGCAAAAGGTATGCGGCGATGAATGAGGAATGACAGCGGTAAAAGGGGTTTTTTTTTAATGAAAAGGGCTTGGCCAACAAATGTTTAATAAAAAATCATCTAAAAATGTTATTTAATTAAAATGGCTAAAAGTTTAATAAAAAATCATTCAAAACTATTGTCTACCTTTTTCGTGCCCTTATCCTCATCTTCCTCATCATCGTCCTCATTCTCATCCTCTTATCTGCACGACGAACAATTTATAGTGTTAGTATTTTATTCCAATCAAATCCAATAAGGATCTACGGTCCCGGTGATGTACGTACATGTCAGGCGTATGTAAATAGGAAAAAAAAGAACCAAAACATAAAACTGTTTCTAAAGAACCCAAAATATAACACTGTTTCTGGAAAAAAAAAAAGATATAGTGTTTGTTTTTTCTGTGCACAAACAAACATTGTATCTGGAAAGAAAAGAACCAAAATCTAGAAACAGCGACATACAGTCTATGTTTTAACCTTTGATTGTTTCTTTTCTTTCATGCATCAGTTGATTATATTTAAGAAGTAGGATGCTTATTTTGCTTTGAATCCATATACAATGAATTTCACTATTTATTTTCTAGCTTACTTTTAAGAGACAATGTGTCTATTTCATTTGGATCCAGAAACAGTGACTTAGATTCCAGAAACAGTAACTTAGATTCCAGAAACAGTGTTACTTAAAATCCAGAAATAGTTTATTTTTACAGTCCAGAAATAGTGACCCGTCGTTATTATTGAATAACATGCAGATCTCAAATTTATTTTCTGGAGAAACAAACGATGAACTCCACTAACGAAAAAAAATTGAAAAATAGTACCTCGAATACTTTATGAATAATAACGACGATCACGTTTCAACAAAATAATACAAAATATAAATTAAATAGCATGAGGATCTATATTTTTGTTTCAAAGAAAAAGAAGAAGGTCTGCAAAACAACGATGAACTCCATTAACGACGAAAATCTGGAACTCAACCTAAAAAAGTTAGGGGTAAAATCGACAAATCATAATTTATTATGGTTAGGTCATTTTTAGTTGGACTACTTTAATATGGACCTTGTACTAATCATTAAACAAAACTTATAACATGGTTTTTTTTTATTAAAACTAAATTTTTTCAAGCTCTTTTCATTAGATTTCGTTTTTTTATTAGGGTAAAACGATGTTTCACTTCTTTCCTTACTGTAGAAGGTGTTTTTTTTTTTGAACAAATGATATTAGGGAGAGGATGAACTTAGCATTCACAATGAGCTAACAATAATTGTCACATCCCGGCCCGGGCCACCACCATATCCTGGGTTCGACTCCACCGTAGTACGATATTGTCCGCTTTGGGCCCCGACCACACCATCACGGTTTTGTTTCTGGGAACTTACACGAGAACTTCCCAGTGGGTCACCCATCCTGGGAATGCTCTCGCCAAACTCGCTTAACTTCGGAGTTCCGATGGAACCCACAGCCAGTGAGCTCTCAAAAGGTCTCGTGCTAGGTAGAGATGAGAATATACATATGAGGCTTACAAGATCCACTTCCTTGGGCGATGTGGGATGTTACAATAATGCAATTCAAAGTCGCCCTTGGCGAAAATCAAATTTAAGACCCTTCACTTACAAGTGAAAAGAAATACGACTAGTCTGTAGTATTAATTGACTTTACTTTTTAGTTTTGATGTAGTATAATAAAAGTAAACATATTTGGGTTTTATTTGACAAAAAAAAAATTTTGGGTTGGGTTTATTTTGAGAAGGGTAAAAGTTAAGAGCCCACAAAGACTATTGCTTCTTTTTAATTTTTGAGTGTTCCTAGATTTTACTCGATTGTCCTATTTTCATACTCAAATTATAATTCCACCCATAAAACAAATAAAATAAAATAAAAATGTGTTGCAGTCCTATTAGATTAGGAATGTGATTCTGCAAATCTTAATGTATATAGGGATATCTTTAAATATTCCCATCAGTAGTTAATATCCTACTAGAGTTGTAATCCTATAAGGGTAAAAATTTAACTTATCCTACTACTATAAATAAAGGCACAATATGGTGATTCAACATACACCTCAGAACTACATCTTTCTATTCTCTCTCTCTTGGTATTTTCCAACTATTATTATTCCTAAAATAACTTTTAATCAGTCTCGTTCTCTTACATCATATGGTGTAGAAAAAGTGTCGTTGGATTAGATCCAACACTGTTAACTTAAACAAAAATCAAAAGTAAGAATTGAAACAAAAAGTCTAGCATCACCGAAGCCCGCCAGCCACCCTGACCCATTAACCACTCAACTCCACGGCCGACAACCTCTCTTTGCTTCTCTCTCCTCCTATTTTTCTTTCATTATTTCTTTTTCCTAGCTCCGAATTTGGAACCAATTGTAAGATTCCCAAATTCACTTCTACATACCCTCCACATCTTATTTGAAAGTTGGTTAAGAAATTCACCGACCCATCCCATCAAAGTTCCCGTCCACTTTATTCTCCTTCGCCATGTCGTCAATCTTAAATTGCTTCAAGCAAATCGAGCACTCGAACCCACTGTCCACCTTCATAATCTTGATGTAGGAACTATAAATGGTTAGTCTTCAACAAGGATCACAAACAACATATCTTACATATAACATTTACAAGAGTTGGCATTAAAAAGAGATCGACCATACCTAAGAACCCATCTGTCCAGCAACAAAGACAGCAGCAACACCAACTAAAAGATCTGGTGCAGGCTGTGTTTACTGGTAACGCATAAGAATTCTTCTACTCACTCAAGACCTTATGTTCCAATGGTGATAGAACCCCTTATTACAGAACGTGTTCTTTGTGAGCAGGGAATCCTTTATTATATTGAACTGAACTTCTCCAACTTCCATCTATCATGATGATTGGATAGCAACTGCTATGAACTGCAGCAATCAGTTTCCTTTGACGTGGAGCAATGCAGGCATCCTTATCACGTCCCACATCCCTTAATTCTAGGAGATCAGTTATTGACATGGCCATGACTCATAATTCGTTTAAACCCACGTTTAGGTATCCTTATCATGATATGTGTAAGTTCAAAACCTAACATTCTCCCACTTTTGAACTTCCACTTATCATGTTCCTTGTCCAATGTATTAAACCAATCCCTTATGTGATCACTTAAGTCATGTCAACCATACAACAACTCATCCATGAATAGCTTTAAAAGTTGAACCCCAGAAAATTAGTACTTCATAATTTGTACTAACACTCTGAAATCACATCCCCCAATACTACTCATGCATGATATTAACAGAGCAAATAGACATATTTAACATGTCTATTATTTACACTCCCACTGATCAAACCAAACATCATTGTCAAGCCTTTGTTTGGCTCCAATGATAAGCCTTTTACAATAACCAGCTCATTAAACCTCGGTTTGATTAGTAATTCATCATTTCAAACACTGCATATATATATGAAACAACATCAAATATGATACAATCATATTCGATCCTTTATCAAACTCCAATGAGTTTGCCTAATGCTTCCAACCAAGCCACAATTCTGCCTTATGCAGATAAACTAGTCATTGAGTGAATAACCATGACATGCAATTTATGTAACACCTTTGGGCAAGAGACATAAAATATCAGTTATGCAATCTTAATCATGCATCTTTATTTGCATAGTTATTTCACAAAAATTTCAAGTTACAACTCAAATCATGTCTTTGGACAAGGGAACAAAGTTGACTTAAAACTTTTATAAAATACTACACACTTTATCACAGTTCAAGCCATTCACTATTTCTTTCTTTTGAAAGATTGGTCTTATGCAATGAACTGTCACTCACAAAATTCAATTAAGAATCCCTTGAACAAAATTTTCTAATAATTCCCACTTTGATGAAGATTTATTCAAACATTTGTTCAAGTATAGAGATTATTAGTGTTGAAAACCTGCATAAAACTTTAGCATTTCAATTTGATTGTAGAAATCATCCAAACGTCAAATGAAAAACCAACTTTCTACACAAGTAAAATCTAATTATAGATTATTTTCACATGTATCAGGTTCAACCTAAAGTTACTAAGCTACAATCTACACCAATGGCTATTGCCAATACATACTTAGATATCAAGAAACTGATTTCAATCATATTCCAGATTTCAATCACATATCGATCATCGTTTGCATGACGACCAATTCTAGAATGACAAAAGCACAATGCTTACAATGTTTTAATCTCCAAACCATATATTCCTTTTCCTGCTGTGAATAAAACTTTGGCAGCAACATATGGCATTAGAACAATTAATCATGCTATAGAAAAAACTGTAGCAATCATCATACGAATTTTATACATGCATAAAGCATTAGGATTTCTTATCACAAGTTCATAGTCAAGGTATTCACTGAAGAAGACATGGAAAAATCGTTGAGATGCATACTTATAACATACCTTTAGTTAAAACTATAAGCAACCATTCATTCTTTATTGTACACCCACCATTATAGGATCTTTTCATGCAATTATATCAAGTATATGGCAGCACACATGCAGTAGCACCATCTGCTGTCTTCTGACAGCACGCATGGGAAAGATTTGTGTAACAAACATGGGAAAGAAATCTGAAGGTTACACTTTAACAGTAACCACATGGGAATGCTTCTGACAGCACACATGGGAAAGAATGAAGGCATTAGAATGATACCTTAGCATCTGCTTCTGCCCGCATAACACAGCAGCGGCACAATCTCAAAACGTGAAGATTCCCAGTCCTTAAATCTATCCTGATACGCCAGTTGAAATCATCTGGAAAACTGTAAGGACTATATTAAGAAGACATGGAAAACTTGAAACAATCATTAGTGATTGTTAAATGCATGTTTATATCACACCTTTGGGCAAGAGATATAAACTGCCATTGACCTTCATTGTATAGCCATCATTCAGGGATCTTATCATGCAATTATTACAAATCTTTGGACAAGAATATGGCCTGATCTACATGATGCCATACACTGATTAAAACTACCAATAATTTATACATCCCCTTCTTTGGAAAAGAATGTGAACATTTCTTGAGTTTTAAACCACAAACATTCTTCCTTTACTGTAATCGAACAATGTTCTTAATTGCTCTTAACATTACTGCAAACCAAACTGTTAGTATAGTAGCGGAAAAGATAAACCTCAAAGTGATATAGTTCCAACAATATACGAATCATTATATTGATCACAACAGAAATAGATGAAAACTGCATTCTCACTGCAGCCAAACACGTTGCATATGCATATCATAAAGCCACTTCACCTTCCATTTTTAAATAAATGGGATATAATCATACTAATAAACTAATGAAAAACATCATTTGATTAGTCATGTCCCAGAGCATGCACTCAATATGTTGTTTAACGAGGAAACTTTACCAGAAGAATCACAGCAGCAGATAGCACACACACTGCAGTATAATTTTACAAAGATACATTCTCGCAATGTTCATTTACACACCATCAACCGGTGCATGAAAATAGTTTAGTTTCAACTTTACTTGCATGCACCCAAGGAGATCAAGGAAGAAAAGTGAAATAAAAAACACATGCTTATGAAGAGAAAAATTTACGAGCATGCAACATAGCACAAAAACAAACCACTCAAAATTTCCCTTCTTTGTAGAATTTGCCTAATTCTGTGTCTTTTCAACCAAGATGAACACCACATGCAGGTTCTCTAAGCAGAGATTGAGTTTCACAAGTTTGGTGATCTAATCATCTTTTTACTTGTTCTTGCATATATAAACAATCAAGAAACATTACAGGAACTTGCAATTAGGAATTAGGCAACAAGATATCGAGGCAACCATGAACCAAGAAATCAAAATAGTCATAAATAAATGCCTCAAAATAATAAATGAAACTATCATTAACCAAGGCAGCCATGAAGTAGGGAATTAGATGTTGTCATGAATCAAGGCAACAATCACCGATGCTAACATTAGGGGCTAGGTTGAGGCAATTTTCTTCCCCGTACAACAAATATTTCCAGTAAATGATATAGGTATAAATGTTAAGATAATTAAGTTTGAATCCAAGTAGACTAACCTTGCTCTGATACCAAATGTAGGAACTATAAATGGTTAGTCTTCAACAAGGATCACAAACAACATATCTTACATATAACATTTACAAGAGCTGGCATTAAAAAGAGATCGACCATAAGATCTGGTGCAGGCTGTGTTTACTGGTAACGCATAGGAATTCTTCTACTCACTCAAGACCTTATGTTCCAATGGTGATAGAACCCCTGATTACAGAACGTGTTCTTTGTGAGCAGGGAATCCTTTATTATATTAAACTGAACTTCTCCAACTTCCATCTATCATGATGATTGGATAGCCACTGCTATGAACTGCAGTAATCAGTTTCCTTTGATGTGGAGCAATGCAGACATCCTTATCACGTCCCATATCCCTTAATTCTAGGAGATCAGTTATTGACATGGCCATGACTCCTAATTGGTTTAAACCCACGTTTAGGCATCCTTATCATGATATGTGTAAGTTCAAAACCTAACACTTGACACTCGGCATGACGTCGATTGACTCCTTCGACTCTAGTGGCTGGTCATTTGGATCTTCCAGGTTGAGTCTTACGCGCTATAGTGACTACTAAGAAGAAGAGCATGAGTAGAAAGCAGCACAAAATGCATTAAGAGACCTGGGTGTGTCCTCGGGACCCCCTGGAAACTTGATTAAGTGGGTGTGAGGAGATGGGGTGGCAGTTGGGTTTTTATGTTTTCATTAATTATTAATTTTTATTTAATTTAATTATTTTACTAACTTTGTTATGTTTTGGAATTAAGGAGGTATTTATTAATAGTGACGAGAATTTATAAATAGAGGCCTAAAAGTCTTTTTCTTAAAAGGATAAATATGTCATTAGCATTTGTATAAAATGCATGTGGCAAAATAGGATAATGGCAGCACTCTAATTTTTGGTAGTTCAATAATCTAGTTATGCCTTTTTTTTAATTGGATACGTTAATAATTAGAAAAAGATAGTACATAGACGATAATAGAAAACTATTTATACCCAAATGTGAATATCAAGAACTAAGGCAACAACCTTTTTTTTTTAAAGAAACATATCCTGATAATCTAGTTATGACATAAAAATTAGAAGAAGAAAAAACTCTGGTTTGAAACGTCCTCAAGCTTTTAAGTTATTACTCTGATAGCTCAGTATGTCCGCAAGAACTACTTGACCAAAAAATCAAGCTTTTAAGTTGCATCATGCTTGAAACGTCCTCAAGGATTGTCCGAGGTGGGGAACCGATGCGGACCAACAATGGGGAAGATTATTTCATAGTGAAGCCCCGCCCCCAAATGATTTCAATGAAGGTGCGAATGAAGGTGTCAATGAAGGTATCGAACAAATGACCCCAACTTCTTCTTTTGCAAGGCCCCCCGGATGAGATAAGCAAAAGGAAGCAAAGAGAAAAAGGAAGTCCCAAGATCCAATGAGTGGACCCATTGCTACTGGAATTGCAAAATTGAGCGAAATCCATAATGCTAGCAAAAAAGAAGCGGCTCGAATGCGTTTGCAAATGAAGGAAAACGGGGATAGGGAGCAAGAGAGGTTCAAAATAAATTTGATGATGGAAGCCCTCAACAAATACACTCCAGAGAGGAAGAAGTACTTACGTGGTAAGTAAAGGGAAATTCTGCAAAGGGATGCCATAAAGAGTATATTTCAAGAAGATAATTTATCTCAAGGCTATATCCCAAGTCCACCACTAAGTCCATCACCATATCAAGATGGTGGATATCATTATTAAGTTTATGTAGTTTATGAATTTTCGATTGTATTAAGTTTATGTGGTTTATTAATTGTCGTTTGTATTAAGTTTATGTACTTTATTAATTGTCGTGTGTATTAATTATTGTTTCTATTAATCTAGATGCCTTCAATAATTATTGTACTTATTATTCCACACTTTGATGTAGAATAGATGCCTTTAATAATTTAACCTCCATTCAATAATTTATTCAATGTACTACACAAAATACTTTGCACAAGAAGACACTTATTTATTATTAGAAAATACCAACATAGTACACTTAAATTATTACATAAATGCTCAACTAACATCATCAACGTTCACCTTCTCGGCGCCATACATGCTTAACCAAATCCTTACGGAGTGTGTCATGACCTTGAAGAGCTTGAATTCTAATTAAACGTCTCATATACTCACTCAATGTGACCCTACATGTCGGGTCTCATATGTGGTTTCAGCGAGATATTTAACATCACTTGCAATAGCTCTCGCATGTGTTGGTTGGTCATCATCCACATCTTTGTCTGAATCTTCTTCAATTTTGATGTACTCATCTTGCACAATCATGTTGTGCAAAATTATGCACGTCATTATGATTAAATGAAGGTCTTCGGTACGCCAAAGTCATGCAGGCCCTCTAATAATGTCCCATTAAGCTTGTAAGATCCCAAATGCTCTTTCCACATCCTTCATGTAAGACTTTTGCCTCTGCGAAAATAATTTCTTCTTTGCACTATCGGGATGAGAAAAACTTTTAACAAAGGTAGACCAACTAGGATAAATACCATTAGTTAGGTAGTAACCTAGCTCATACCTATTACCATTTACCTTGTACTAAAATTCTGGTGCCCATCCATTGACAACATTATTGAATAGAGGTGAAGACCAAAGAACATTAATATCGTTGTTTGATCCAGGAATGCCGAAGAATGCATGCCAAATCCATGTGTCATAAGACGCCACAACCTTAAGCACGATGGTTGGCTTGTTATAATGGCCATTGAATTGGCCAGCCCAAGCAGTAGGACAATTCTTCCACTCCCAATGCATACAATCGAGACTTCCTATCATGCCAGGGAAGCCTTTTTTGTCTGCCTTGTGTAGAAGCCTCTTCAAGTCTTCACGATTTGGCTTTCGGGGGGTATGTGGCTCCATATATGGCTTGAATTGCCTAACAGAAGCGCTTCAGGTTCTCAATAGCAGTACTTTTCGCAAGTCGGCAATACTCGTCAGTTGAGTCTGCAGAGCACCCATTAGCTATAACATCTCTTGCAATAATCTTTCATCATTTGGTCATGACACTCTTCTCTATCACGTTGCACAGATGAACGCCTCGTGACAGAACCATAATAGCTAGATTTGGCATGGTGCTCATATTGAATAAGTGAGTTTGCTAGTTCAACTTCTGTGTTGATCATTTATGTATCCTTAATGTCAATGCTTGCTTGGTATTGTGCCATCTGCATTGCCCTGCTACGTCTTCTTCTATCACCCATTGATGAGATATTGAGGATTTTTAAGAAACCAAAACACTTTGAAAGTTGAAAGATTGATGAATATAAAGGATGATTGAAGGTAATTGTGTGATCAACTAACATTCAACATGTGTTTATATCGGGGATGATTGGTGAAAGTTGAAAGTTTGGTGAATGTTGGTGAAAGTTGAACGATTAGTGAATGTTGAAAGTTTGGTGAGTTTCATGTGTCGATTTAGTGATTTTTCAATATTTATCGGAATTTAAATATTTTTAGATTAAAATGTTCATAAAATTAAATTACGATATTCTACATAATTTTTTTTTAAAGTTAATTTAAGAAAAAAATTAACCTAACTTCATTCTTTAATAATATCGGGCTAAAAGTTTAGGCTATAAGACTTATAACCTAAAATTCTCTTCCCCCCCCCCCAACCCACTCCAACCCAAAACCAAAACCAAACCTAAAAGGAAGGCAAATACCAGCCACAATTTAGCCTACAAAGTAAAATGGAACCCATGAGTGAAAGTGAAAAGTGGGTTGTGAAGCCCACACCCCAAAACCCAGTCCCCCCAACGCGCCTCACGCGCCCTTTTTTTCCAGCCGAAGGCCCACCCACATGGGTTGGTCCCCTCTGCTGTCAGCCTTACTGTAGCCCAACGGCTACTTTTGTTCATCCAACGACCAGTTTAATTGGACCGTTGGTTAATCCAACGGTCCACGTTCAAATTTTTTTTATTTATATATTTATATATTTATTGAATCTAACGGCTTAGATCGAATATTATCAAATCTAACGGTAAAAAAGATCTAACGGTCCAAATTTAAATCCAACGGCTACTTTTGTTCATCCAACGACCAGTTTAATTGGACCGTTGGTTAATCCAACGGTCCACGTTCAAATTTTTTTTATTTATATATTTATATATTTATTGAATCTAACGGCTTAGATCGAATATTATCAAATCTAACGGTAAAAAAGAAGATCTAACGGTCCAAATTTAAATCCAACTGCTAAAATAATTTTAAAAAAATTATTTAACTTAAAATTCAACCAAAAACTTTATAAATACCTATGTATTTGTTCAAACATCCACACAAAATTCACTTTTCTCCTACAATTCTTCCAATTTTTCTTTCTACCATTTCTTCTCATTTCCAAAATTTTCAAGATGGCAAAAGAGCATATTAGAGTTTATGTGGTTTATTAATTGTCTTTTTTTTTTTTTTTTTTTTAAAGTTTATGTGGTTTATTAATTGTCATTTGTATTAAGTTTATGTGGTTTATTAAATATCGTTTGTATTAAGTTTATGTGGTTTATCATGATTTTCATGTATTGATTTAGTGATTTTTCAAAATTTATCGGAATTTAAATATTTTTAGGTTAAAATGTTCATATAATTAATTTAGGATAGTCAACATAATTTTTTTTTAAAAGTTAATTTAAAAAACATTAGCCTTAATCCATTCTTTGATAATCTCGAGCTAAAATTTTGGGCTAAAAGGGTTGGAGCAGAAAAACTGTTTCTGGGCTAAAACCTAAATTTTCTGGGCTAAATATTTTTAGGTTATAAGCCACCATTGAAGATGGTCTAAAGGTTGGAGCAGAAAAACTGTTTCTGGGTTAAAACCTAAATTTTTTGGGCTAAATATTTTTAGGTTTTAGGCCAGGGTTGGAGATGGTCTAATGGGACAGTATAAGAAAGGCTTAAATGTTAAAATGATCTCTGTGTTTTAGTCATTGGGTCAATTTAGTCTCTGTGTTTTCAATTTGGCCAATTTAGTCCTTGTATTTATCTTTTTTCGCCAATTAAGGACACTTCCATCTAATTTTTGTAAAAAAAAAATATATATAAATAAACTTATTTACAAAATTATTTATTTGATTTAAAATATTAAAAAATGAAATAAAACTAAAAATTAAAAGAAAAATTATTCACCTTTCAACTCTCCGACCTCTTCCTTAACATTACCTCCTCTTTTCTATGTCACTACCTTAATCATTTTTCATCTATTATATGTGTTTTTCTTATTGATTTGAATTTTTCTATAAAGAGAAAGAGTAATTATATCTTATATAATTTTTCTTATGAATTTTTTAAAAGAGATTGAATGAAATGTCCTTAATTGGCTAATAGAGACAAACATAAGGACTAAATTAGCCAAATAAAAAACATGGGAACTAAATTAGCCATTTCGTATGATTTTTTAAAAAGAGATTGAATGAAATGTCTTTAATTGGTTAATAGAGACAAATATGAGGACTAAATTAGCAAAATAAAAAACACGGGAACTAAATTGGCCTTATGGCTATAACACAGTGACCATTTTGACATTTAAGCCTATAAGAAAATATAAACACTTGAATTAAGGGATAGAAATATCGACAACGAACTCGAGATCCCCTTGTGATGTTTCGCCAAAAAAAATAAAAAATAAATAAATAATCAACAAAGATAATAGAGTTTTTTTCTTTTTATAATTATGTTGAAATACGTATATTTTACACGTCTTTAATGCACTATTATAATTGTTTTTAATGAATATTGTTATGTTTTTGGTAAAAAAAAATTGAGTTCCTTCACACATTAAGAAGGTAAGATGATAAAACTTACTTAGGGGCAAAATGATCCCTTTAAAAGGGGGCAATATTTGAAATTTTCCAAAGTAGTCTTTCCATGGGGCCAAATACCCAAATTCGATCATCCAATCGCCAACGTCCCCCGAAAACAGAGTCCAGCCTCCAGAAGCCTCCTCATCTCATTTACATTTATCAGCGCACTCGAGTGCAGATTCCGAAGGACACTTAACGAAGGTTCGATCTTGGTACCCTCCAAATTATACTAACCACAAACCCTAGCCCTAATTCCAAATTCCTAATTTCCAATTTCCCAATCTCTCTCTCACTAACAGTGCAAGAACCATATCTCACTTCGGTAGGTCTGGCCCTCCGGACATCACCGACACCTACTCTCTCCTCGTCCTCAACATCACCTTCCGTAAGCGCTCTCTCTCTCTCTCTCTCTCTCTGTTTTTAATTTGTTTTTGGCTGGTTTGAAGGTGGTAGTTTGTAGATTGATTGCAATTGTTATGAACAGGTACGAGCGCTGATGATCTGTTTCCGCTTTTCGATAAGTATGGCAAAGTTGTTGACATCTTCATCCCCAGAGACCCGAGGTTTGTCTCGATGAAGATGTTTTTTTTTTTCTTTTTTAATGCTTATTAGTCTGTTTCGTTCCTGAGAAATTGAATATCTTTGATTTGTTTGAAAACAATGTCTATGTACTTAGAAAAATCATGTGAGAAAATCGGTATTACGACAAGTTACGAATGTTTTGTTTGTGGTTGTACCTAAACATTCAAATTATTGTTATTTGTGCAATCTCTTATTTAATCATTATTTTTCTTATTTTTATGAATGCTGAGAAGATATGGGAATTCGACGCTTATGATCACCTGTTTATGGTGTTTGGGGGAGCAATAGCTTCTCTTGAAGTGGAGTACTAGTTAACTGTAGGAACTGCACATTTGAATTTATGTCCTTCCCTCAATTTTTTTTTTGTTGTTTATGGTTAACAAAAATTGTTTTGTTTTCGATGACTGAATTTTGGACCTTTATTTCCCTCCTCTGGTTTAGGACTGGAGAGTCAAGGGGGTTTGCTTTTGTTTGATACAAATACGCAGATGAGGCTCAGAAAGCAGGTGAAAGGCTCGATGGTATTTGAATTTTCCGATTTTATAATTACTATTACTGTTAATAATTGTGTTTCTGCTACCTTTTTTTAATTGTCACTGCTTATTAAGTGTCTTGACAATTCTAAATACTTATGCAGGGAGAGTTGTTGATGGCCGGGAGATATCTGTTCAGTTTGCAAAGTATGGGCCAAATGCAAAGAGGATGTAAGTTTTCCAGTTTTTAATGTTTCTTACAGTGAATTCTTTAGGCTGAAGTTTATTTTTGGTACTTTTTGTACCTCTAGGGAATTATGAACTTGTAGTAGGTCTTCCCATATGCTTGTAATACTCTCTCTTAAAAAAAAAAAAAAAAAATCTTAACTACTGAATATGTGGCTCTTAAATTGTAGTAAATCCTTATTGAGGTTTATTCATCGACTGTTTTGTTAAATTGGCATATTCGTAATGTATTGTTACTAATGCTACCCTATTGTTTTTTTCTTTGGTACCAATACTTGTCACATAGATTGCAGTATCTGTTTTCAATCCTATACTCTTGTTTATGTTATAAATTATATATGCAGTGGGTCGATCTCTTTTTATTGTGCAACATTGCAGACAAAACTGAAAACCCATGTTTTGGTTAGAAGGGGTTCTGGTTGTCGAATCAAATCTTGTTTGTTAGGCTCAAAGGGTTTCTGTTGTGGAATCATGCAAGGATCCCGCAAATATGGATTTGGTTTAACGCCTCAAATTCCTTTGAGCCAAAACTTAAGGGGTCTGGTCTGCAAATTTTCTTAGTGTGTTATTAATAACACTTGTTATTTCAGCTGCATTGATAATGAAATTGAACTTTGAAAATCTAATTTTTGTTTGTTCTGCGGCTTCCATTTACTTTCTTTTTGCTTTCACCTTTATTTCAGTCATAAAGGAAGGATTTCTGAAGCTCTACCAAAATCAAGGTACAGGTCAAGAAGTCGCAGTCCTCGGAGAAGGTTAGCCCTCCTTATGATTTCAAGAATCCTGAACTCAATTTGCTAGATCGTGCTTAGATTTTGACAAATACTCCAGTTTCATTCTTAAGCTTTTGATAGTATTCAAGTGAATGCCTAATACTTACTACTTAAAATCTCCCAGGTACCAAGATGACTACAGATACCGTGATTACAGGAGGAGAAGTCGCAGTAGGAGTTGGGATAGGTATGACCGTGACAGATACTATGGTAGGGACAGAGACTACCGTCGATGAAGCAGGAGCCGTAGTGCCAGTCCTGATTACTACAGGGGCAGGGGAAGGGGGCGCTATGATGATGAAAGGCGGAGTCTGACTCCATATAGGAGTCGGAGTCAGAGTCCATATCGGAGTCGTAGTCGGAGTCCATATCGGTCTATTGATAGGTTTTAATTCAAGCTAATTATCCTTTTTTGTTATGTTTATAGTTGTATGCTAGTTCTTGCTTTTGGTTCTCTTTAACGTATACTAATCTGCACTGCAGTGCCTCCCCTGCTCGGTGTAGCCCTAGTCCTCGGAAGAGCCCTTCCCCACTAAGCAGGAGCCGCAGTGCCAGCTCTGACAATCCCCCAACCTCTCGAAGTGTTTCACCACGTCATCGCCCTGCTGATTCTCGAAGCCCATCCCCTCGAAATTCTGATTTTGATGTGAGTTGGTGTCTACAGTTTTGATTGCTTCTGGAATTATTACTTTCTCTTGCATGGGCAGAAGAGTATTGGTTTGGTAACTTTTGACTGTATTTTACAGGATTGATATTGTTGTATGGAAACAATCATGGAAGCACCCTGAGTTGTGTACTTTTTGCAGCTCTGCTGATATCAGGGATCCTTGATCATCGTGCTTGTTTCTTTTGGATCTTTTAAGTGCTAGTTCTGGTAGGACGGGTTTTCTTTAGTACTCTATTATATAAATGCTGCACCTTGTGCGTTTCTTTATTTTGCTGGGATCATCTGGCAACTTGTGGGCATTGTAGTTTGTAGATTGGTATTATTTTATTTACAGAGGATATTCTGTTGTAAGTTTCGTAGTGTATTTTCTTTCATTTTTGTTCTTGTGTGATCTATGGTCTATAGTCTATAGTCTTAAGTTGTCTAATTCTGTTTATAGTTTTGTTCGTGAAAAAAAGGAGTGATTGAGGCCAGGATAAGAGGATGTTGATTCGCAGCCGTTGATCCTGTTTCTAGTTTGTAGATGGATGGTTGTGGTTGTGATGGTGGTCTTAGAAGTATGATTGTTTTTCGCAGTGAGCTGGTTGCAGGGCCGGTAGCTTAAGCTGATTTTCTCCATACGTGATATATGTTGGTAAAACTCCGCCGTGTAAGTTTATCTTACATTGCCGGTCCCAAGCCCGGATAAAGGAGGAGGGGGAGGGCGTCAGGTAGTCGACAGCCGGCACTCCATGATCACGTCGAATCCTTATGAAAATGAATCCAGAACGAAATCGCGCTAAAGCTAGGGCGTCACCCGTAAGTGGCGCGCTGTGTGGCCTGAGCACAGTGATAAGTGAGCAAGGGTCGCTGTATCTCCATCGGCACCCGGATACAGTGTTAAATGAGCAAGGGGGCTATAGAAACTTCTTTTCGAACGACTCCACTCAAAGTTGTTTGGGAGCATATGCTCCTATCAACTTTACACGGGACACACAAAAGAAGTACTTTGATCCTATTAGACGGGGAAGGGTGAAGAAGCTAGGACAGAAGGGTAGAGTTCAAGAGAGCAAAATGCGTTTAGGAACGTGGAATATAGGAACCTTGACGGGAAAATCTATGGAAGTAGTAGAAGTTATGGTGAGGAGAAGGATAAATATTATGTGCCTACAAGAAACTAAGTGGGTTGGTCGTAAGGCAAATGATCTAGAAAACTCAGGGTTTAAACTATGGTATTCGGGCACAAATAGAACGAGAAATGGTGTTGGCATCATCGTGGACAAGACCTTGACACAAGATGTTGTAGATGTCAAGAGGGTAGGAGATAGAATCATGGCAATCAAGATTGTAATAGGACAAGAACTTATCAATGTGATTAGTGCGTACGCACCTCAAGTAGGGTTGGATACGAGTTTGAAGGAGAAATTTTGGGAAGACCTTGGAGACTTGGTGCAAGGAATTGCTCAGACGGAGAAGTTATTTATAGGAGGAGATTTAAATGGACACGTGGGCAGGGAGACAGGCAACTATGGAGGTTTTCATGGTGGCCATGGTTTTGGGGAGAGAAACGAGGATGGGGAAGCTATCTTGGATTTTGCAATGGCATATGATCTCTTCTTAGCCAACACCTTCTTTAAGAAGAGAGAAGAACATGTGATCACCTACAAGAGTGGGTTGTCAAAAACACAAATAGATTTTCTTCTAATGAGGAAAGGGGATCGTATAACTTGTAAGGATTGCAAAGTTATACCAGGAGAGAGCGTGACTAATCAACATCGCTTGTTGGTGATGGATGTACATATCGAAAGAGTGAGAAAAAAGAACAAGACTTGGAAGTGCCCAAGGACTAGATGGTGGAATCTAAAAGAAGAAAAACAAGCCATTTTCAAAGAGAAAGTAATCACCCAGTGTGTGTGGGATAGAGAGGGGGAAGCTAACCAAATGTGGGATTCCATGGCTAGTTGTATCCGAAAAGTAGCAAAAGAGGTATTAGGAGAGTCCAAGGGCTTTGCCCCACACCAAAAGGAATCTTGGTGGTGGAATGAGGAGGTACAAGCAAAGGTGAAGGCTAAGAAGGAATGTTGTAAAGCCTTATACAAGGATAGGACCGATGAAAATGGTGAAAGGTATAGAAAAGCGAAGCAAGAGGCGAAGAAAGCTGTGAGAGAAGCTAAGTTAGCGGCTTATGACGATATGTATAAGCGACTAGATACCAAAGAAGGAGAGTTGGATATCTATAAACTAGCTAGAGCAAGGGAAAAGAAGACAAAGGACTTAAACCAAGTGAGGTGCATCAAGGATGAGGATGGAAAGGTTCTTGCTACAGAGAACGCGGTTAAAGACAGATGGAAAGGTTATTTTCATAATCTTTTCAATGAAGGACATGAAAGGAGTGCTTCTTTAGGGGAGTTGAGTAACTCAGAAGAGTGTAGAAACTACTTTTTTATCGTAGAATCCGGAAGGAAGAAGTGGGTGTTGCTTTGAAGAAGATGAAGCATAGAAAAGCAGTAGGCCCAGACGATATACCAATCGAAGTGTGGAAAGTTTTGGGAGAGAAAGGTATAACATGGCTCACTGACCTTTTCAATAGGATTTTGAAAACGAAGAAGATGCCGAATGAGTGGCGAATGAGCACTTTGGTGCCTATCTACAAGAATAAGGGCGATGTACAAAATTGCATGAACTATAGGGGAATTAAGCTAATGAGTCATACAATGAAGCTCTGGGAGAGAGTCATTGAGCATAGATTGAGGCAAGAGACACGGGTTTCGGACAACCAATTCGGGTTCATGCCAGGGCGCTCAACCATGGAGGCAATCTATCTCTTACGAAGATTGATGGAAAGATATAGAGATGGGAAAAAGGATTTACACATGGTCTTTATAGATTTGGAAAAAGCGTATGATAGGATCCCAAGAGACATTCTTTGGAGGATTTTAGAGAAGAAAGGAGTACGAGTAGCATATATCCAAGCTATACAGGATATGTATGAAGGAGCAAAGACTGCCGTAAGAACTCATGAAGGACAAACCGAAAGCTTTCCCATAACTGTAGGATTACATCAAGGCTCATCCTTAAGTCCTTACCTTTTTGCGTTGGTAATGGATGAGTTAACAGGACATATTCAAGGTGATATTCCTTGGTGTATGCTTTTCGCAGACGATATAGTGTTGATAGATGAAACTCAGGAAGGGGTAAATACAAAGCTTAACCTTTGGAGAGAAGTGTTGGAATCTAAAGGTCTTCGCCTAAGCCGATCAAAGACAGAATATATGGAGTGCAAGTTCAGTGCAAATGGAGGCCAAAACGAGTTAGGGGTGAGGATCGGAGATCAAGAAATACCAAAGAGCGACCGTTTTCGTTACCTAGGATCTATCTTGCAAAAGAACGGAGAATTAGATGGAGATCTCAACCATAGAATACAAGCTGGATGGATGAAGTGGAAGAGTGCATCCGGCGTGTTGTGTGACCGCCGTATGCCACTGAAGCTCAAGGGAAAATTTTATAGGACGGCAATAAGGCCGGCGATGCTGTATGGCACAGAATGTTGGGCGGTGAAGCATCAACACGTACACAAAATGGGTGTAGCGGAGATGAGGATGCTTCGTTGGATGTGTGGGCACACGAGAAAGGATAAGATTAGGAATGAGGATATCCGGGGTAAAGTAGGAGTAGCCGAAATTGAAGGAAAGATGAGAGAAAATCGGTTACGGTGGTTTGGACATGTGCAAAGAAGGCCTACTGACGCTCCGATTAGAAGATGCGACTATGGGACAGAGGTTCAGGGCCGAAGGGGCAGAGGAAGACCTAGGAAAACTTTGGAAGAGACCCTAAGAAAAGACTTAGAGTACTTGGATCTAACGGAGGACATGACACAGGACAGAACACAATGGCGTTCTAAGATTCATATAGCCGATCCCACTCAGTGACTTGGATTTTCCAAGTCTCCAACCGAGAAGTTTTCCTCACTCGGGAAATTAAGGGAACACTACCTCAACCTATATGCTCCACTCACAAAGCTTTAACATACAAGCTTCAACAAAAGAAAATTCAAAGAACTTAGCGAAGAAGGCTTTGGTGTATTTAACACAATACGTTGAAATGAAGGAAAGCTTATTTATTGATATCCCTGATAAGTTACAAATATGTACATATACTTGAGTCAAAATAAACAAACAAGAGGGAGCCTTCACAAAGGTTGCTTAGGAGAAGTCTCAGCAGTCGGTAGAGCCCCAGAAAGAGAAGGCACCGGAGGGGGATCATTCGGAGCCTCAGTACTGGACAAAATCCTAGAAGGAGGAGGCATCAGAGATTGATCATTTGGAGCTTCATTACGCGGTACAGCCCCAGAAGACGAAGGCAATAAATGCCTTTGGAACAAACCCACAAATCTCTGATGATCAAGTAAAACCTGACCATCAGATTCCTTCATCTGGTCAAGCTTCCTCTTCATGTTAGTAGCATAGTCATGTGCGAGCCGGTGCAACTGTTTATTCTCATGCTTGAGCCCTCTAATCTCCTGTTTGAGACTCATCACTTCAGCCGCCAATGATTCAACTTGGCGGGTTCGAGCAAATAGGCGTTGAGCCATATTAGACACAGAACCTGCACACTGAACACTGAGAGCCAGAGAATCCTTAACAGACAACTCATCAGACCGTTTGGAAAGTAGTCTGTTATCTTTGGGAGTGAGAAGGTTCCTGGCCACTACCGCAGCGGTCATATCATTCTTCATCACGGAATCCCCAACGGTAAGAGGACCAGTAGGGGAGACGAAGGATGGGCGCCATATGTTGTCTGGAGAAGACGGGGCTGCCTCTTCAACAAGGTTCAAGTCAAAACGACGGTCGGAGGGGCCAGACATTTTCAAAGGTGTTGAAGAGAGAAGAGGTCGGACAAATCAAGATCTTAGAAGTGCAAGAATGGAGCTTCTACTGGTGGATATTCAAGTGTGCTTTGGAACTTAATGTCAGCCCCTATAAAAATCTGCACTCGACGAAGCTTCAGAAATCGAAGAGGCGCCTGCTCAGAAATCGAAGAGGCGTTTGCTTTCTTAAAAGCTGGGCTGCTCAGAGACCACGAGGGTCGATCTCAGAAATCGAAGAGGTGTTTGCTTTCTCAAAAGCTGGGCTGCTCAAAGACCACAAAGGCCGATCTCAGAAATCGAAGAGGCTTGCTTTCTCAAAAGTTGGGCTGCTCAGAGATCACGAGGGCCGATTTCAGAAATCGAAGAGGCACCTACTTTTCCAGCCTTGTCAGCACCTGTCACACGCACACTCAGCTTTGCGGAAATTATGGGCATTCTGTCGAAGATTTCTGGCGAAGTAGAAAGCACATGAATCGTACTGTTCAATCACGCAACAGTAGCTCATGGGTACCACAGATAACTTTGCCAAAGTTATCTGACAAAGTTGAGACACGTGAAGCTTGCAGCTCCCACTACATCGCTCTGACCAAGAAGGGTAAAAGAATTGCAAAGAAACAACACTAACAAAGTTTAGACACATAAATTTTGAAGGTCTAGCTACCATATTATTACCCACAAGGGTAAAGGAACAGTACCACTGCTGGATAATTGGAAAGTCCCGGTGTGTCAACCTCTGTGCTTCGTGGCAAGGTAGACTAGCAAACATGCCCAACCTTTACTCACATTCGAGAAAACACTCCTAACAAGATTGCTTGCTCCAAAATCGAAGAGGCACCGCCCTCCGAATCTCGAGAGCCTGACTCCCAACATGATTACTTTCTCAAAAATCGAAGAGAGGGTAAAGGAACAGTACCACTGCTGGATAATTGGAAAGTCCCTGTGTGTCAACCTTTGTGCTTCGTGGCAAGGTAGACTAGCAAACATGCCCAACCTTTACTCACATTCGAGAAAACACTCCCAACAAGATTGCTTGCTCCAAAATCGAAGAGGCACCGCCCTCCGAATCTCGAGAGCCAAACTCCCAACATGATTACTTTCTCAAAATCGAAGAGAGGGTAAAGGAACAGTACCACTGCTGGATAATTGGAAAGTCCCTGTGTGTCAACCTCTGTGCTTCGTGGCAAGGTAGACTAGCAAACATGCCCAACCTTTACTCACATTCGAGAAAACACTCCCAACAAGATTGCTTGCTCCAAAATCGAAGAGGCACGGCCCTCCGAATCTCGAGAGCCAGACTCCCAACATGATTACTTTCTCAAAAATCGAAGAGACACCGCTCTCCGAATCTCGAGAGCCAGACCCCCAGCAGGATTGCTTTCTCAAAAATCGAAGAGGCATCGTTCTCCGAATCTCGAGAGCCAGACCCCCGACAGATCTGTAATCTTCACACGCAACATCAGCTTTCCAGATACCACAAACCACTTTTTCAAAGTGCTCTGACAGAGTTAAAACATGTGAAGCTGGCAGCTCCCACTACCGTGCTATAACCAAGCAGGGTAAAGGAATAGCATTATTACTTGATGTTAGGGAGACTCCTATATATGTCGACTTCCATCCCTAACGGACAGGCAGACCTGCAAAAATGCTCAACCCTTTCTCTTATTTGAGAGGGCACTCCCAACAAAGCCTTTCGAAATATTCAGCTTTCTTTCCCCCCGATAATACCTCTGTAAACAAGCTATACTAGAGCAAGAATATCTCATATCATCAGGGTTAAAAGCAAGAGTATCCCATATCATGCTTTTTCCCTGTCTTTTCCTTTGGCCTTGTTCTTACCTGCAAGACAAGGAGAAAGAGAGCAATCAGTCAGCACTTGGAATCAAGCTTCCAGCCAGGAACTGACTGCCTGGAACCCCTTACCTGATTACTTACCTGGCATTGCTCTTGAGTACTCATCTTCAACATCTTATGCTTCCAGGGAAGATACCGCATCTGCCTGAGGAACAGATAGGGCAAGTGAGAAGGATACAAGGAAGCATGTGGAGACAAGCGTAACAGCACACGTGCCGATACATCCACTACTCTATCGAAAGCAAAAGTATCCCATATCAGCAGGGTCGAACGTACTCTAGATTTGATAGACTTGTTTTGACCCTCAAATTCTTCAGTCGGCCTTATACTCTGGAGGAAACCAGAAAACCCTCCAGCCCAGTTCAAGAATAAGCCTGTGGAAAGTTACTTCTTCAAAAGCAAAAGTATCCCATATCATCTCTCCTCATTTTTCTTCTCTTTATCCTTCATGCTGCCTGCAAGATAGGGAGAATGTGAACAATCAGCCGGAGCTCTGATTGTTTACCTTGTCTGTCACCTCTTCCAGCAGATCCCCCAGCTCGGCGACTTGGGGGACTCCTACTACATGGTTTGTATCTCGCTTGACCAAGCATGAAACTACAAGTAAGCTTCAAGTGAAATTGATACATTACCTTGTGCATCTCCACCAGTTACAGATACCACCCCTGGATGGAGGAAGAGTACTTCCAGAGAAGATGCCACATCTACCTATGAGACAGATAAGGCAAGTCAAGACGATACCACACTCCGGTACTTAGAAGTTTCGTGGCTACGAGATCATTCTCCCACAATATTTCCTAATGTCATTTGTACTAAATCATTCACTTGTACTCACTAAAGGAGAGCTTGAACCTATGTACTTGTGTAAACCCTTCACAATTAATGAGAACTCCTCTATTCCGTGGACGTAGCCAATCTGGGTGAACCACGTACATCTTGTGTTTGCTTTCCTATCTCTATCCATTTATATACTTATCCACACTAATGACCGAGCAATCTAGCGAAGATCACAAAAAGTGACCGTTTTCGCTACCTAGGATCTATCTTGCAAGAGAACGGAGAATTAGATGGAGATCTCAACCATAGAATACAAGCTGGATGGATGAAGTGTAAGAGTGCATCCGGCGTGTTGTGTGACCGTCGTAGGCCACTGAAGCTCAAGGGAAAATTTTATAGGACGGCAATAAGGCCAGCGATGTTGTATGGCACAGAATGTTGGGCGGTGAAGCATCAACGTACACAAAATGGGTGTAGCGGAGATGAGGATGCTTCGTGGGATGTATGGGCACACGAGAAAGGATAAGATTGAGAATTAGGATATCCGAGGTAAAGTAGGAGTAGCCAAAATTGAAGGAAATATGAGAGAAAATCGGTTCCAGTGGTTTGGACATGTGCAAAGAAGGCCTACTGACGCTCCGGTTCGAAAATGTGACTACGGGACAGAGGTTCGGGGCCGAATGAGTAGAGGAAGACCTAGGAAAACTTTGGAATAGACCCTAAGAAAAGACTTGAGTACTTGGATCTAACGGAGGACATGACACAAATGAGCGCAATGGCGTTCTAGGATTCATATAGCCGACCCTACTTAGTGGGAAAAGGCTTTGTTGTTGTTGTTGTTGTGATATATGTTGGTAAGAAATATGGCTTGGCTATTTGTTTCTGAAATGTTATATAATTAGGATTTCTATGTTTGACCTAATAGTCGGTTAAAGGGGTTTTAGCTGCTGTGGTGGTCGTAACTGGGTCTTTACCTGTAGCTGATGATGCTCTGCATGTGATTTGGACGGACATGTCGTTCCTTATGAACCTGAATGGGTTTGTAGTTGCTGTGATGGTAGAAATTGAACTGGTGTTTCCCTGTAGCCTGATGATGCACATGAGTTGGACCTGTGATTTAGTTACCGTGCTGCGGATGCCCAGTATGATACTCTCTCTGAAACCTTGTATGTTGGGCTCCACTTTGCAGTCACAGTAATGAGACACGGTAAACAAGTTTGTGGTTAATTTCTTTAGGCTATGTTTGGATGAGGGATTTTCAGGTCCCAAGGGATTAATGCCAAGTTAGTAAGGGACGGATTACAAATTATTAGGTAATAAGAGGGATTAGAATGGCACACATGAGCATTACAAAGTCATGTAAATGAATTTTATAAATGATTCCTTCCTGGTAGGGATTTGCAAACCCCTCACATGCCTTTGTAATGCTCATGTGGTGCATTTCTAATCCCTTTTATCGAGCATTTTGTAATCCATTACTTATTAACTTGACCTCAATCCCTTTGGGCTTGGGAAGTTTCTCAATCCCGTAGGGTGCTTAAGACTACTATATCTAGTCCCAACCTGTTTTCAATTGTATAACCTCTGCTGCTGGATTTATATAGATCTTGTATCACATGTTGGTGGCTCTAGCTGTGAAATGGTAGCTGATCAGTATTATGTTGTATCAGAATCTTGTGTGGGTTCGTGAACAACTGAAGTTGTAGCGAATAACCACCTGCTGCGGTGTTGCTGCCATTTCATGATGGGATCCGGTAGGCTATGACCAGTTGGGGCCCTGAGAATGGCTGCTTGGCTATCTACACTCTTTGTAAGTGTATTTTTCTTTTTAATTATAAAAAGTTTGGAATACAAAATGAGATTGTTGGAATACCAATAATAATTTCTTTTTATTTATTTATTTTAGATAAATGATATTATCTACACTACGGAAGAGGGTGACGGGAACTTCACAACAGTAATAATGTAGTTCAAATTCGCCATTAACGAGATTGGAGGAATACCAAGAGACTGTAGAACGAAGTTGTGGAAGTTCACATTATTTCGTCAACGAGTTTCATCCATTTTAAGAGCACAGGAGATTGTTTTGGTAGGCTATCAGGTATCCTTTAGAAAAGGCTCTGTTAACGCTCGAGCTATTGTAAAGACCAAAGGCGTATTCATTCGTACTTGATCGGGATGGTGCTGACCTGATATACATGCGTTTGGATGGAAAAGTTGAGGGATGAAAGTGAGTTTAACGGGGAAAATTGAGTAGCTCAGAGAGGTCAACTAAAAGCATACGGGTTCTCATATCTGAGCTGCCCAACTCGCCCCGTTCAGCGAGCAGCACAAGCATTAAGTGGAGTGGAAATCTCCAGACTAATAACAGCAACGCTATTTACTAAACTTGGGTTTAAAGCATTAAGTCGAGAGGACAATGCAAAAGCTGAGGAATGAATAATCAGGAAAAGCTTTAATCACAACCCTAATAATTTCCACATTCGCATAAAATTGTACTTGAAAACATAACATATATCATAAGACAAAAATCCAAGCAGTCTCTACTGCGGCACATCAAAGTCGCTCAAAAATTTGTAAAACGAAACTACGGAAACATTTGAATTGACCAAAGCAAACGGAAATTAAACCTAGTACCCTCCTTTAAGATCATTGACGACATCATAAGGAATGGGAGTAACGGTTTCCATGACGGCACCTTCCACCCTGAAACCAGGCTTGGGTCCCTTTGGCTGCCTCTTGGTGCTAATGACCTCACCCTTTGCCTTAGCCTCGGCCTTCAGCTGATCATTCTTTATCTTCCTCAAACGGAATTCTTCGGTGCATCTTGATGGCTGCACATGCTCCACACGCACATGGATCCTCTTCCTGATGATTCTGTTTCCGACCTGATATCATATAGAAGCATACTGTTTAAAATCTTTGGTGACCAAATCCAAGGTTAAGTATGCAACAATCACTAAGACAATGGCAGTACAGGACTCCAATTCATACAGAACTTGACCATAAATTTAAGACAATGATCAACATTGCAATACTCAAACCAGAACTCCATATGGACCTACACGAACTATTAACCTACTCTCTCTAAAAAATCATCCTAAATCCATACAGCTGACCGCCCTTGGTAGGATAAGGCTTTGTTGTCGTTGTTGATGTGCGATACCCAACTTTACATACAGCATAAAATACAAATCTACAGTAGATTTAGCATCCATAAGGTAGCATCAGACGAAACCCTAAAACATCCCTAGAAACATATAAATCTAAGCTACAATTTCCACATAACAACAAAAACCCCGGAAACAACACAGTTGTATTTTACCCTGATTCCATTTAGATACCATCAAGTCCAAATCAGACCTAAAGTGAAGAAATTTCAGCAAAAACCAACAAATCCAGACAAACATTTTCACACAAGCATATCATCTAACACCTTGCAGGCAATCCAAACTCCAAATGAATACACACGAAAACAAAAATGGAAATTAACCTGCTTGTTGATCTCGACACCGATGGCGCGCTTGGTGACGTTCCAGACGCGACCGGTACGGCCGTGGTAGAACTTGTGAGGCATACCCTTGTGGACGGCGCCGTTAACCTTGACATCGACATGGTCGCCGATCCGGTAGGTCTTGAGGTAGGTGGAGAGCGGGATGTACCCCTTCTTCCTGAAGGCCCTCGAGAACAAATCACGAGTCCGGGAACGGAGACCGTGTCCAGCCGGCATTTTTCAGAGGGTTCTGTGACTCTAGGGTTTGGTGGTTTCTTCTCTGAGAGTGGCTGCCTAAAGCCCTGTGACCCTGTTATCTTGCTTTTATAGTAGGTCTGGTGAGCCGGGTAGGGTTTTCAGGGTTTGTAGTTGTGATGTGGGCTGGGCTTATTTTGTCAACAAACATTGGATTTTATTATTGTTAAGATGGGCCATGTTTAATGGGCTACAATTTGGCCTGTTTTAATTTTACAAGGTTTGAATTCTAAACCCTGGCCCAAGATTTATTCAATGATAAGAATGTGTTCCTATTAATGCATTGGAACGTTTATTTATTTGGAATCGAGAAGTCTTGAATCAAAATGACATCTTTTATGTATGAATTAAATAATCCTTGTTGCCTATAAAATAAAAAAAGAAGTTTTAACGAAACATTCCTGGTACTGTTCACTTTTAACGAAAAACCACATTTTAAACTTTCTTGGTACTATTCACTTACACATTTATTTGTCATTTTTCATTAAAACTAAAGTTTTTTTTGGACTTTTTGTTAGTTTTTCTAAAAAGTTCTTTTCTTTTTTTTTTCTTTCATTTAGTCCGTAATGAATAACTCTCTAAGTTCAAGGTATATCGAAGATAGAGGCGAATCATTTTTCATGTTGAGGCAATTAGATAGGAAGGAACTTATCCCTTCTAAACCTGTAGTACTGGAATGAGGACAATAGGGAGGGAGAATTGGCAAATAGTTTTCTTAATGAGAATTCAATTTCTACCTTTCAGTTGGACATAATTTTTGTTCAACTGAGTTATCCTTTTGAGTCCAATTCTAACTACCAAAAAAGATAAGTGTGTTGTACAAAGAGTTTTTCTTGGTTGTCGTGTGATATAAGAGTTTAACCTTAACAAAACCTTGAAAAATTAAACTTGCTATGGATTGTTAACTCATTTTATAAGACTTAAGTGACTCGTTACCCTACACTTGTGGAGGCCAATATACATAGATGAATATGCATAGTTTATTTTTCTCGGGAATCTTCTTGTTTAAACACAACTATTGGAGTATAAAAGATCGTTTGGAATTTGTTTCTCTAAAACTATTTATGTTCATAAGTGCTTACAGCTTTCTATAAGCAATCCTAAACAAGCTTTAGGTGTAAACACAAAATAGTCATTTACATAAATATTGGGTAAGAGGTCTAACCCAACAAGATCGTCTTGGGCTTACTCGAGAGGGTACGAATCAAATTCTTGTTTCTTTATTTTAATTGGGTTGGGCTTGTCATAATAATATGGTTTAACTTCAAATTCGACGAGAATTGAACTGACATTTCACTTATAAGTGAAGATGAATACCACGAGACCTTACTACTAATCTTGGTAATCAAGGAATGAGGAGTTTGTGAATCGCCTTGTGACATGAGAAATGTTTTAGCCTTGATGGGCGAGTGTCTGCAGGTTGTAGGATGATTCTCAACTCTCTCCATTAACATGTGAATGTTACTATTTAAACTAGAATATTGCTATTCACACACTTATTTTTACTTTTCATACATTTTGTTAAATTTTTGCTATTGATCTTCTTCGATCTATTCGATCTGACGACCGAAAATTGAGAAGGACGTGGAGAAGTAAAATTCAATGTGTGGATAACACTAACCTTACATTAGTACGAACAGAGTTTTAATTTCAACGTAGACCAACTCTCAACAAATCTCACATGCAATAACAGTAAAAAAAAACACTTGTGTAAACAACTGACCATAATAATACCACAAAAGATACTCGTACACCAACCAAACCAACTGATCTGAACTATAATGGTCGGTTTGGTTTGATTTTAACAAAGGGGCTTTTAGATCTAGGTCCAAAAACATAGAGAGTTTTTAGAAGTGAGTCCAGTTATCTAATTATATGTTTTTATTTCTTTTATACTCATTTTATATTTTCTAAAAATATTAAAAATCAATTAAAATCTTTTAATATTATGCATTTTTCAACTCCAAAATATCTAATTAATATCTTATAACAAAAAAAATTAATATACTAACATAAATCTATCTGCAAAACATTCTACCTTAACTCAAGTAGCAAATATATGAATGTATATTATACATATATAACACACCCCGACCGGAGTCGAGACGTGCTGGCCGTCACGTGATAGTGACGTAGCCATGAGCGCAAAGCAGAAGCGATAAAGAGTAAGAGAAATACTAACAATTTAAAACCTATTAACTAACAATCCCAATTAGGAAAGGATGCCGGTGAGAGTTTAAGTGGATAAATACACTTTCAGAGCAATAAGAGCGTCTAGTTGCAGTTGAGTAGGATGATTACTAAAATACAACACCCGAAGGTGAATCCTACTTTTTCGGATTATGTCAGAACACCGTTGGAGTCCTCGTGGCCACCAAACTCTGCTATCTAAGACCTGGAGGGGCGAAAAACAAAGTTGAGTGGGTCAGTAAAACATATTTATACGAAGACCTTATTTTCCTTTGAATATACTAACCCCTCACTGTAAAACAAGTATATGGTTACTTTCCCAGAAAATAGATATAAGCATATACATAAATATATATATGAACGTGTATCAAATCATTTCATGCTTCACATAATCATAAACTTATGCATGCCATGCCAAGATATAACAAAGTAAACAATTCAGGTAAGAATGATTTCATAGAAATATAATACGTTAGCTGGAACCCCTGTGGTAGTCTGTACGGTTGAATTCATAGCTCAAACTCAATCTAGCCGGAGTCACTACTATGACCTATACGGCAATATATTGCACATAAGTCGGAACCACTGAAAAGGGTTTGTACGACAAGGTTGAGTGTAATATAATTATGCTCAATTCTACTCTTTCAATGCTAGCTGTACGATAATACGTTAGTCACCTATGACTTGGAACCACTTATAGTGGTCTCTACGACAAGACCGTGCACCTAATTGGATCTAATGTGAGCATATGGTGCGGGATGTGACATAATATACAGGCATGTGCCAGCTCTCTCTGGCTAAATCGCAATCACCCTAGGTGCAAGTTTATGAGCTATCGCTTCTCAATCACATATCGCATCATCGATGATTTACATAACCAAACAAAACTTACCTGAACTTACCTGTGCCTCCACAGAACCACATTTATATATATAATCACACATCAATTCATGCACGAAACATAATTGTATATGCATGGCATTTATGGCATGGAATTTAAATTGCATTTCCTTTAAATACTTTTTCTGGGAAAAACGTAAAGTATATATATATATATATATATATATATATATATATATATATATATATATATATATATATATATATATACTGAAAATAACTGCCCACTCACCTAGGGTCCATGCTACGACTCTCTAACATCAGAACCAAGACGTCTCGAACAGTTGGTGCCTAAAACAGTTATCAAACCACATCTCAGAACTCTTATCCATAGAATATGTAATTCACATAACACATATCCTCAAGGGCATTCAAGAATAATGCGAGACCCGTTGATCAAAGGTCAACCGTCGACCAAGTTCGACGGTAGGGTCATAACCCCAAATAACTCAATCTGGAAGATCCACAGCTCAGATTTCTAATCTGTCACTTCCCAAGATACACATTAAGCTTCTAGAACAACATACTAAAATTTCGTTATGATCCGACGGTTGGATCTCCGCCAATTTCTAAAACTAAGTGGCAGTTAACATTTTATTTTATGAACTTTCAAATCCAATTCGGGAAGATCCGTCTATCAAATTCCCGATCCCTAAGTTCCTATATTCTTCAAATATTACATACTACTACGTATCAAAGTTTGGTGACTATCCGACGGTTGGATCGTCGATTCACATAATGGCCTATTAACGTATCTTAGAGAATTTTGGCTCTAACAATCAATCTACGTCATTCACTTCTCAAAAATGAATTCAAGACATCACATATAGTCTAAAAATAACATTGGCGGCCCTCAGGCCACGCGCCGCCTCACTAGCCGCCGCGGGTGGCGATCGGCCGCCCCGGCTCGTCGGAAAATTCAACTATTTCTAAAAATTATCAAAGTTTTCAGATTTGAAGATCTCAATGAGTAGAACAACTTTCATACCTGTGACCAAGGCCAATTTGGCTTGGAAACACTTCAATTTCACCAAAATTCGTGCGGACCCGAGAATTTGGTGTGCTTCGATTCGACCTCCAAACTTGTTCCAACGCCTCCACCACTGCCTGGTCTTTGTTCTAGACCTCAAGAGGATGTTATGGGTGGTGACAATTGGAAGGAATTGCTTCGGGATTGGATGATTCGAAGCCAAAGCCGCCGCACCCCTTTCTTGCGGTTTTCTCCATTTTCAAAGCCACAACTCTCCAAATTTGAGATGGAATGGATAGAGGAAGGGTCCTAGAGTGTTTCCCATGAGGTTTCTTGAAGCAATTCGCTGGAAAAATGGGTGAAAATCATCGAAAATAGGTATGGGTGCCGACCGGGTCAAGAACGGGCCAAGGGGATCCGGCCGATCCTTCGTGCCACTCTCTCCCTCCTTTCCCTCCTTCCCCTTTTCTGGTTGGCCATCCTCTCATTCTCTCTTCTTTTGATTTGCCAGCTCTCTCTCTTTTCTCTCCCGGAGCTCCTACTCTCTTCCTCTGGTTGGGCAGCTTTGCCCAATCTCTTCTTCTTCTTCTTTTTCTTCTACCAGCCACGCACACACACACACGTGACCTCCCTTCTTCTTTTTATTTTCTTTCCTTTCCATCCATTTCAACACTTACATACATAACACACCACAACGCTCATAACCGGGGGTAAAATAGTAAATTCACGTCCTTGATAATAAGATAATACATATCTTCGGGACGAGCTGTCACATATAAGTGAGATATGAAAACTAACTAAAAGGTAGAAAAAACATAATATATCTACAAGCAAGACACATTAATCTGTGACAGGTTGACTATGAAAAAGAATCTGTCATATAGGTAGATAAATACAATTAACCTATGATATAGGTTGATTATAAAAATTAAAATAAAATCTATAAATGGGTTAAAGCACGAGGAAGAACAAGAAATAGCAAACAAATAAATAAAAAGAAATAATCAAAGAGATAATTAGGAAGAAATTTGATTTTTACAATAATTTTTTCATTTAAGAGATAATTATTGATAATAAAATAATTAAATTTAAAGAATTGGACCTATTCTAATAAACTGGACTATTCCTACTATTGGCTCAAAAAATTGGAGTTATATCAAGTTTCCCCTTTAACAAAAAACAAATGTCAAACAATTTAAAAATTGAATTGAACCGTTTCTTTTTTGTTTTGTTTTGATACTTTTGAAACTGACTAAAACCAAACCGAATTGACCATGTATCTTTTAATTATTAATTTATTTATTTTACACATGTCAACGTGTTATAGGTTACTAGAGACCTTACCATACACATATCAAAATCTTCAACATATTATAAGTTGTAATGACTATTAACAATTAAGAGATTTATACGTGTTTTAAACTTATGTGAGGTTCTAATTAATAAGGACTTTCAGCTAAAACTAGATTGGCATAACTCTTCATTTTGGTCCCTAAGATTTGAAATCGATAAAAGTGGTCTCTGAGTTTGTCCACTATCAATCATTTTGGTTTTTCTGTGAAAAATCTCCATTAAATAAAGATAAAATTACAAAAATACGCTCAACTTTTTGTCAAATCATTTTGGCCCATTTTTTTTATTAAATTGAGGGTATTTTTGTCATTTTGATCCTTATTTAACAAAACTTTTTACAAAATGACCAAAATGATTGATGATGGACAAATTCACAGCCAACTTCTATTGATTTCAAATCTCATGGACCAAAGTAAGGAGTTATGCCAATTTCAAGGAGTATTTTGGCTAAAAAGCCATTAATAAATCATAAGCTAGCATGAGATTTTTATTTAGAAAAGTGTTATTCACACATCCAATTTTACCTCTCACACATCTTTGTTAATTTTTGGTCATTGATCTTCTTCAATTATCTGACGGCCAAAAATTGAGAAAGAGTATGAGAAGTAAAATGCTTGTGTGGATATCACTACCCTTTATTTAATTGAAACTTAGTTCTATTTGACTTGGTGAACTTTTTATGTTTCGAAAAGTATAATCTTTCAATTGAATTGGATGCGTGAGATGTGTAGATGTTTAGAACATTAAAACTCTTGAAATGTTGAACCTTTTTATTTATGTGTTGAATAGGTTTAAAATGACCGAACCAAACAAAATCAAACCGATTAACAATATTTTGGTTTGGTTTTAGTGGCGGTATATGTCAAAACCGAACCATTGGGTACTAATTAGTTCGGTTATTTTTAGGAGTCAAAACAAATCAAATCGATCCGTGACCACCCCAACATGAAACCATACAGCATACTGCTCCTTTTGCAGACCATGTTAAAGACTCTTCTTTTCTCATTGGTCAAGATTCTTGCGGAAGATTACAAATGCAGACAATAAGGACCATTAGGGACCATCCCATTCCCCTTTATTTTTTTCTTTCAGTCACAAAGTTGCATTACTCCAATAGACTTTGCTACTTTTTGGTCGTCTTTGCACCACATTCTACGTTATACCCGATGAAATTGAGGTTTTACCATAAAACCAATTAGTAATATGGAAAGTAGCCCAAGATCATATAAGCACATAGCAAACCTTGTCTCTCACTGATGTGGGACAATTCTCAACACGTCCCCACACGTGTGGCGGATTTTCAAGCCTACACGTGGACAACAACTGGGTGACGTGGAGCGCGTGTGACCGTTTGGCTTCACACGAGGACAACCCGCTCTGATACCATGATGAAATTGAGGTTCCACTATAAAACCAATTGGCAATATGGGGAGTAGCTCAAGACCATATAAGCACATAGCAAACATTATCTCTCATTGATGTGAGACAACTCTCAACAATACCATTTCTTTTCTGGCATGGAATTTGCATATTTCCAGAAGACTGTTGGTTTTAGTCGTCTTTAGATAGCAGCCAAATCTTCCTTTAACTTCATTGTGCTCTCAACAATACGGCAACCGTTTGACCTCCATGGACTCAACAATATGGCAACCCCTAATTTCTTCATTCTTTGTAAGTGTGTGGAGGCTAGGGTTTTTCTTTCAACACCTTTTGCTTGTTTCTTTATACTCAAAGTTAATGCAGTGGAGCCTCCTCCTACCAAACCTTGAAAAGAACAACAAATACTGGGCTCCTTCGTCTAAGACTTATGGTTGTTTTTGGTAGAAGAATTTTGAGTTTGACGAGTATGCTCACACGTATTGTTATTCTTCATCTGTTATACAATATTGTTGATATTTTATTAACCTATATTATAGTATTAGTAAATATAAACATATATTATAACACCATAAATTAATAACACCACATAGTTTGACGATGAGAGCAAATATTTTTATTCTCAACGAACGTGCTGTGTCAATACGACACAAAATGTGTCTTGTCAAAATGACTACATCTAAAATAGTCCAATACCTCCTACATTTCGATTAAGATTTTAATAATCTTAGAGAAAAAGTAACTTTTTAAAAGGTTAAAATACACTATAAAATCCAACAAAATCTATTACTTTTAAAGTTCTTTAAAATCAAATCCCAATTAAACACACTCCCAAATACTTTTCCCATCTGTCACGACTTGTTATGCCAACTTTTACAATTATTCAAATCCATTTCGTTTTCTATATATTAAGGTTGCCCAAAACAAAACTACCGGTCCTAAAAACCTTTTGTACTTCTCTCTCCTTCAAAAAGCTCTATACCATCCTCAACTCTCTACAATGGTCAAGAACCTCAAAAACCTCAGTTCTACCTACACCATTCTCATAACCATTTCCTTCTTCTTCTTCTTAACCCTTGTCACTTCAGAGACTCACCATTTCTCAAGACCCTTATCTCCATCAAAACATGGTCTAAAGAGAGAGAAACTGAGCCATCTGCACTTCTACTTCCATGACATAGTAGGTGGCCGAACCCCCACGGCAATTAAAGTGGCTGAGGCACTCACGACAAACACTTCCATGACTGGCTTTGGCACCGTGGTCATGATGGACGATCCATTGACTATCGGCCCTGAATCGAGCTCTAAGCTAGTCGGAAAAGCCCAAGGTATTTATGCTTCAGCTTCACAAAGTGAGGTGGGCTTTTTGATGGCTTTGAACTTTGTATTTGTTGAAGGGAAGTATAATGGTAGCACTCTCAGTGTGTTGGGGCGCAACGCCGTGTTCTCAGCTGTGAGGGAGATGCCGATAGTAGGAGGAAGTGGGCTTTTCCGATTTGCTCGTGGCTATGCTCATGCTAGCACTCATCAGTTTGACATCAAAACTGGAGATGCTGTTGTGGAGTATAATGTTTATGTCTTCCATTATTAACTGGTGTACGTGTTGTTTGTTTTCCTAGCTTTTTTGTGGCTTTTACATATGAATTTTGAATCAGTCTTGTGGCTCAATTAATTTTCCAATTCCCTGCTGATTCTTTTTGAAGATTGTAACTCTTTGTTATTGTTTACAATAAATAACGTTACTGCTTAAAATGAAACAGAATATACTTTTTCTTTTCATCCCATAAATCATTCACATTTGAGTCCTATGTAAAGAAGATTCATAAATCTAGCTATCACATTGCTATAATTTGTAATAACATTGATTATTGTCATTTGTTACTAGTACTCTGGTTCAGATTATAAGTATGGAGATACATGAATACACAACAGAAAATCCTTCGTCTTCTGGTAATTATTCAATAAAAGGGCATATTCCAGGAAGCCACCTGAAGATCAATCTCGAAAATCTTTGACTAGAGTAACTATTGATCAATCTTTGTTTATAAGAAATGCTTCCACATGAGATGAATCATGGTGATCATAGATATCTATATGTGATTTGACATAATTTCATATATCACATAAATTTTAATGGGATATGGATGATAGAAGAATGAATGACATTGTAACTACAATTAAGGTTCGAAAAAGTATCATGATTAGTTCACGTATGCTTCTACTAATTCGGGTAGTCATGAAATGATGTTAGGTGTCAATCATGATTTGTGGAGTTAATTAGTTTGTTGATGCACAAAACTGGAAGGGTCTTGGAACAACGTAAATCCGATCGTGAATCTGCAAGAAATGTAAAAAACACAAGATGTATCGTGATTCACCCTAATGTTTGGACTACGTCCACACTGATATTGTATTTCTCTGAGAGGATTGTGAGGGAGAGAGCCTCTGTAATGAGAGTGAGGCTTTTCTCTGAATATGGGAGGCTTTGGGGATCGCAGGCCTAAGAATTGGCCTCCCTTAATGAGGGGAGTGAGAAGTCATTTTATAGAATAAGGGTTCCTCACTTATTACATATTTGCCCCTTCATTTATTACATAATTACATTTGAGTTCCCCGAGTATTTATACGAGGTCTAAATACGGAGGCTCTAAGTATGGTACAAACATAATTAATTATTTCATTGCAGGCTTTGGTTGGAACCTAAGAGGTTGCACACATATAGTAGTTCTAGCAATGTTAACTAGGATGAGGATAAGATATATGGAGTTTTAATGAAAATAGCTTGGATTAAGTTTGATTTAACCAAAAACAACTATATACTATTATTTAACTAAAATGGCTTCATATTTAATCATAAAGGACAAAACTAATCCATATCATGCCTTTAAACATTGAGCACACATGAGCTAAACTAAAAGCCCAAAACAAAATAAATTCTTTTTCCAGCCTTTGTCCCTAACTGAGCCTATTCTGTCTTAAAACTCACCATTCGGTCTCCTCCCTCCTTCTGATAAACTCGTTTACAGCTTAAAAATTTAAGGAAAATTAATAAAAACTTTGAGTTTTAACGATAAGGATAAAATAAATAGTAAAATGAACAGTATCAGAAGCTTTTCGTTAAAATTTCATTTTAATGTAACATAGGAAAACATCAATCATGTTAAATACCCATGAGCAAAAGTTGACTTTCATTATTAAGATTCTTTCATTATTTTTTGGACTCCTGGGCTTTGGCTCCCAATACAAAGTAAAATTAAGCCTTACCAATACAAAGTAAAATCAAAGCAACTTTACAAAGCGAATGATTTTATAAACAAACAATTGCAAACTGCAATTTCTTTTTGCTTTCGTGTAAACAATGAAAGACTAAACTCACTATAATAATGAAAAGCAAAGACATACTTATTCACGAAGGGCATAAAGATTGATTTAATTAATTTCGAAATATATTTTTTATTTATTTTATATATAAACATATATATAGATATATATGCAAAAACATGCAATCACACGTATTGCCGCTGCAAGTTAATTGCTAGTGATAATTTTGTTTCCCCTGATTTAAGGACATTGAAGCATGCCATTTGACTTCCAATATATATTGGCCATAATATATAAATGTAATTAATTGTGTAACAAGCTGCTTCTCAATCTTTTAAAACAATTAATTAGTTAACGATGTTAAAGCATGAGTTAATTGTCTTATACGATCCATGAGATAGACGTACAATTTGCTATTGTTTAAAAATTAGTGTGTTATTTTGTTGTAATTTCAAAAATAGCGTGTGTTATTTTGGTTTAGTTTTCAAAGATAGTGTGTAATTTTGATGTAGTTCCATACATAGTGGGTTACTTTGGTTTAGTTTGAGAAATAGTGTAGGTTATTTTGCTGTAGTTCCAGAAATAATATTTATTTTGTTCTCTTCCATAAAAAAAATGTTGGTTATTTTGGTTTAGTTTCAGAAATAGTATTGATTATTTTGTTGTAGTTTCAAAATAGTGTGTATTTTGTTCCCTTCCAGAAATATTGTAGGTTATTTCGGTTTGGTTTCAATAATAGTGTGGGCTACTTTGATTTAATTTCATAAATAGTGTAATTTTGCTATAGTTTCAGAAATAGTGTGAGTTATTTTGGTTAGTTTCATAAATAGTGTAATTTTGTTGTAGTTTTAGAAATACTGCGGATTATTTTGTTTCAGTTTCAGAAATATTGTGGGTTATTTTGCTATATTTTCAGAAATAATGTGAATTATTTTGTTTGTTTCAGAAATAATGTAGGTTATTTTGTTTCAAAATAGTGGGAAAATTCAATGCATGTAAGTAACACAACTAATGCCAATTATTTAAATAAAAATTCAAAACAAGAGCACAGAGAGAGCCAACAATAAAAATGTAAAACCCAGATATTCATGCTTTGCTTAAAAGTAATCTACAGAGTTTTTGATTCGATAATCCTCAATATTCATCGACAAAAACTTAATTCCTCGATTCCATTACTCACAAAGATTCAGTCTTTCTTCTTATCTTGATCTTTCTTTCTGGTATTTGATCAAGAAAGTTCATTTCACATTCAATTTGTTCATCGAATCCATGGCGGTAGCTGGCCATTCGATCCATACGTTTTGGTATCAAAGCTAAGAGCCCAGGTGCCAATTTAGAAAAAAAAGTTTTTGGTTTGACAGATTTACATCATGGGGTGTCTTGTAATGGGAAGAAATTGAAAGGGAAAGTTGGTGGTGGTGGAGTGCAGGCGGTGCAGGTGGATTTGGAGGTGGAGGAGAGTTTGAAATTTTTGAAGAGTTTGCTTGATGCGGTGTCGGAGAGAGAGTTCAGGGAGAAGGGTTTTTTGGGGTTGAGTAATGTTAAGCTAGAGAGAGAAACATGAATTCTGTATATATGAATAGAGAGGAGAAGAAGAACAAAGAAGAACTAGAGAGAGAGAGCTGAATGTAATTCTCTTGTATATTATTTCCTTAAACAGTAAGTCATATCAATACAAGGTATTTATAGAGAACATAATATTGCAACTACTCTAACTGCCTAACTAATATTCTGCCAAGTGTCATAATCTCACACACTATATAACATCTCTATCATCCCCCCTCAAACTCATGCTTGGAGGATCCTAGCATGAGATTGTTGCAATGGGTGTGAAACAAAGGAGCACTCAATCCTTTAGTTAAAATGTCTGCAAATTGTTCCTTGGAAGAAACAAACTGAACATGAAGCTGATTCTTGGCAACTCGTTCTCGAACAAAGTGAACATCAACTTCTATATGCTTTGTCCATTGGTACTGAACTGGATTGAAAGATAAGGCAATGGCAGACATATTATCACAGAATAAAACTGGAACAGAAGGTATGATGATGTGAAGAAACCCCAAAATTTGTTTAATCCAATCAAGTTCTGCAGCGGTAGAAGACAAAACCCTATACTCTGCCTCTATGGAGGATTTTGAAATAGTTTATTGCTTCTTTGAAGACCAGGATATAAGATTACCACCCAAGTAAACAACTAACCCTGTTGTAGATCTCTTATCATTGGGATCGCCGGCCCAATCAGCATCACTGAATGCTTTAATGTCCAAATCAGTTCTGGAATAAGACAGGCCATAATCCATAGTGCATTTGAGATATCTAAGAATCCTTTTAACTGCAGTATAATGGGAAATCATAGGGCACTGCATAAACTGACACACCTGATGAACGGAGAAGGCTATATCAAGTCTAGTAAAGGTTAAGTACTGCAGAGCGCCCACAACACTCCTATAAAGTGTAGGATTATTGTAGGGTTCACCGTCATCTTTCAGAAGCCTATTATAAGGCAGACAAGGTGTGTCACAAGGTTTAGAATCAACCATTTCTGTTTTAACCAGTAAATCATGAACATACTTGTGTTGAGAAAGAAACAAATCAGTTTCAGTTCTGGAAATTTGAATGCCCAGGAAATAATGCAAAGGACCTAAGTCTTTGATGTCAAACTCAGAAGTCAAAGATTGGATAACCTATTGAACATCCATAGAATCATTGCCAATGATGATGATATCATCTACATAAAGCAACAAAATAATCAATGTAGAACCAACAGTCTTCACAAACAATGAAGAATCAGAGTAAGTAGTCTTGAATCCCAACTGAGGAAAAAAAGCAGTGAATCTCTCATTCCAGGCTCTGGGAGCCTGTTTCAAACCATAAAGAGATTTATGAAGCTTGTAGACTAAATTGGGATAAGTAGAATCTTCAAACCCGGGAGGTTGCACCATATAGACCTCTTCTTGCAAGATGCCATGTAAAAATGCATTCTTGACGTCTAACTGCCGTAACGACGAATTGAAATGAGCTGCCAACGCCAAAACTATCCTCACTGTTGTAGGTTTAACAACAGGACTGGAAGTTTCAGTATAATCAATCCCTGGTTCTTGATTAAACCCTTTTGCTACCAATCGAGCTTTATGCCTAGCTATAGTACCATCAGAATGTTTCTTAATCTTGAACACCCATTTACAACCAACCAAATTCTTGGTGGAAGGTAAAGATACCAAACTCCAAGTTTTCTGAGTGTGAAGAGCATCAATCTCTTCTTTCATAGCTTGTACCCAAACTGGACAATTGAGAGCTAACTTATGAGAAGTGGGTTCAACCAAAGACAAATCTGTGACATCAGATGGCTGAATAGTTGATAAGAATGCTTTCTTTTTTATAATCCCATTTTTGCTTCTGGTTTGCATAGGGTGTAGATTCATAGGTGGAATTGATAAGACTGCCTGAAGAGTCTTAGGACAATGGACATGTGCCACAGGGATCTCAACAGTAGCATTGTCTTCAACGGTAATGGACTGAGAAGAACTGGGACTTGAAGAGGATAATGGTGAATTGGAAATCGAATGAGGTGATGAATGATAGGGAACAGGTATAGAAGAAACAACCAAGTTGTGTGATGTGACAACTGGTTGTGGTAAAGACACAGGGGAAGTAGACAATGAAACAGTATCACTATGTACCGGAACCTTTGTGGATGCTGCCAATAAATCTGGAAATGGAAAATCTTGTTCACAGAAAAAGACATGCCTTGATACATATATTATCTGTCTAATGACTTCATAACAAAGAAACCCTTTGTATTTGGATGCATATCCTAAAAAGACACATTTAGTTGTTTTGGCTTGTAATTTGGTGTTATGGTAAGGCTTAAGAAGAGGGTAACAAGCACATCAAAAAACTCTTAAGTGAGAAAGAACAGGAACACTCCCATATAGTAACTCAAAAGGAGACTTATTTGATAATAATGGAGTAGGCATTCTATTTATAAGATAAGTGGCTGTTTGACAGGCAAAACTCCAAAATTGGGAAGGAATCTGTGCATTTCGAAGCAAAGTAATGGTGGTTTCAATGATATGCCTATGCTTTCTCTCAGCCAACCCATTTTGTTCAGGGGTATAGGGACATGATTTTTGATGGGAAATGTCTCTCTCAACAAGAAAAGATTGAAACTTTGTACTACTATACTCCTTTCCCCCATCACTTTGGAAACTCTTCACAGTAGCAGAAAACTGATTCAACACATAGGCATAAAAGGCAATTAAAGTGGCACAAAGATCTGATTTATTAAGAAGTGGGAATATCCACGTGTATCTAGTACATTCATTGATAAAGGTAACATAGTACCTATATCCATCAATTGATTTACAAGGTGCAGGACCCCAAAGATCACTATGCACTACTTCAAAGGGAATGACAGACTTATTGACAGAAGGTTGAAATGGCAGCTTACAAAATTTTCCTTCTAGACAACTTTCACACACAAAAGGTATATAATCTTTGGCACATGAAATATTTGACTTATGCAACATCAAAGAGACAATGGAATTAGAAGGATGACCTAATCTACTATGCCATATAGTAGAGTTAACAAGTTGTCCAACAAAGGCTTTAGCTTGGAGCTTTGACTGAGAAAGGCCAGGAATGGGAGTGGCTAAGGAATGAATGGGATAAAGTCCATTACTGCATAACCCTCGGAATAGGATCCTCCCTGTGGCTTTGTCCTGTATCCAGAAGCAAAAAGCATAAAAAATGAGGTAACAATTATTATCCAGACAGATCTTGTGAACTGAAAGTAAATTCTGTGATAATTTGGGAACATATAACACTGAATTCAACTTTATAGGATGCACAAAAGTTTGAAGCATAATATTGCCAATATGGGACACGTGCAAACCTTCACCATTAGCCGTTTGAATGGTTTCATTGAATGGATAGGGTGAAGCCAGTGACAAGTTACTCAAGTCTGCGGTCATATGATTGGTGGCACCGGAATCAGTAAGCCAAACCTGAGAGTTAGCCTGTGAGGTAGAAGGTTGGGATGGTGGATTAACCACTGTGTGTAGAGCCTGCATTGGTGGCTGTGATAGACCGTGTTGCACATTAGAAGCAGACATGTGAGGTCCATAGTGCTGTCCAGGATGATATCCAAATTGCTGTCTAGGAGGAGATCCAAATTGCTGTCCAGACATGAGAGATCGTTGAGAACCAGAACCAACATAGTTAGGGCCTTGCTTATTGTAAAAACAAAACCATGTTACATGATTCGTTTTTCCACAGATATGACATTGAGGGCGAGTAGGATGTGGAGAATCACAGAATGGTGTTGTGTGGCCTTCACTGTTACACAATTGACAGGTAACAAAATTTGGAGCAGAAGGTTTATAAGAGGATTGTGGTGCTTGCCTAGGTACTCCTGGAGTAGGAACTGGAAATACATGAGTCTGTGGTTGATAATATTGTCTGGGAGTAAAATTTCTGGAGCCGGGATTAAACTTGCCCTTGCCCTTGTTTTTATATTGATGGAACTGCTTGAAGCCTTTTTGAACAAAGTTAGATTGTCCTGGACCATTGGAAAAAGACTGAGATGAACCTTTAGGTGCCTGAGATGGAATATTGGCAACCATTAAGAGATATTACTTGTTCTCGGCCTCGAATAACAGTCCAAAATGTATTATACTCAGTCGGCAACCCATTTAATGCCAAAATCACTATGTCTTCTTCATCAGCAAAAGAGACACCCGCATCAGTAAGATAGTCCCGAGCCACTTTTATCTTTTGCAGATACTGAGCCATAGTATCAGTACCCTTCCTTATGTTCTGCAAATTTGGCTTCAATTGAAAAATACTAGTTCGAGAAACAGTAGAAAATTGTTCCCGTAGTCGAGTCCATAGATCTCGAGAACTAGTACTACCTATAGCACATGAAATGGCTATGGGAGACAAAGTGGCAGTGATCAACTGCATAAGAGCCCGATCATGCATCATCCATATCAAGTACTTATCCGAAGTAACAAAAGAAGACGAATTTGACACATCCAGACCAGAATTATCAGATTGAGATACACAACGAGTAGGATAAGGAATAGATCCATCAACAAATCTCATAATACCATTGCTTTCAAGTAATAATTGCATTTGAAAATGCCAATTAAGATAATTGGAATCATCAAGTTTAACATTGACTGAAGTAGAAAGAGAGGGAATAAGTGCAGTAATCGGAGATTGAAGCAATTGTAATTGACTGGCCGTAACCATTTTGCAAGAAATCAACGTACAAAATCTTGAAGAAAACGAAGATACCTCTCAGCGACAAACTAACAAACACCTGGAGTGCAAGAACGAAGAAAACAACGAAGGAAGGATTCCGATAGGGGTGGGTTCTGTTTAAATCGGTTCGGTTTTTTGCCAAAACCGAAACCAAACCGAAATTTCGGTTCGGTTCGGTTCGGTTCAATTTTTTTTCGGTTTTTTTCGGTTCGGTTTTTTCCGGTTCGGTTTCGGTTTTTTGTTTTTATTTTTTTTTCAAAAAATGAAAAACATTGAAATTTTAAATTTTAACATATCCAACACAATCATAACATAAACATTCTAACTAGAATCAAAGATAATGAAAATAAACATTTAAAGTTGAACTAAAATCATCAATCAAGTCTTTCAAAGTCCAAACTAACAACCTCACAACACAAAAATCACACAAAAATCGTACAAATGACTTAGAAAAGTTAAATTGTATGATGTTGTTCAAAGATCAGTGTTGTTTGCTTGTAACTGCATGTTGACAACTTGATTAGTAAAGGTAATGCGTGGGTGGATTTATTTAGTGTGTGTTGGATTCTTTTCCATCACAAATTACCCAAGTAATCTACCCGAAATAAATGTTTATGGATTATGTTACATGTTATATGAGAGTAGATTTGGAAAAGAAAGCTGGCGCAGAAGTAGACAGTGCTATGGAGATGGATGTAGGTACTTCGGGAAGAGGTTTGGTTCCGGAACCTTATATGGGGGAGAAATAATAGGTTAGGGTTTAGAGTTTTTATAGGCCTTTTTTTAATATTTTGAGCTTAAAGTTTGGCAACACATTGGGTTAGCACATTTTAACTTACAAATTGGGTTTAGAAAATAATACCCAAAACAAATAATTAAATAAAAAATTAATTTAATTAATTCGGTTCGGTTCGGTTTGGTTCGGTTTCTAGATCACTAAAACCGAACCGAACCAAAAGAATTCGGTTCGGTTCGGTTTTTTCGTTCGGTTCAGTTTTTTCGGTTTCGGTTCGGTTTGGTTTTCGGTTTTTTTCGGTTTTCGGTTTTTTGAACCCACCCCTAGATTCCGAGCAGAAAAAGTTCAGAATATCGAAACCCTAGAATCTTGTAGAAGAAGAAACCGAAGAAACAGTGCACAATTCAGCAATTGCACTGTAATTTTGTAGCAATCAATGACAAAAGCGGAAGCTTGTGACGGATGGAAGAAGCGGTAGCCATGGCGGCTCTCGATACCATGTTAAGCTAGAGAGAGAAACATGAATTCTGTATATATGAATAGAGAGGAGAAGAAGAACAAAGAAGAACTAGAGAGAGAGCTGAATGTAATTCTCTTGTATATTATTTCCTTAAACAGTAAATCATATCAATACAAGGTATTTATAGAGAACATAATATTGCAACTACTCTAACTGCCTAGCTAATATTCTGCCAAGTGTCATAATCTCACACACTATATAACATCTCTATCAAGTAAGACCAAGCTTGTGTGCACAATTGGAGAAGACCAAGCTTGTGTGCACAATTGGGCGGGCTTGTTCTTCTTTGGTGGATTTGGAGAAGTTGATTTTGGGATGTATGAATGTGGCAAAGGCTCAATATGTTTCAGGTTCAAAAACATCTGTGTGCTTCGATTCCCACTACTTGCCATTCACTTTCGGTTTCCACGGGTGGATCACAAAGAGAAATAAAGAAAATTAACCACTAGAAACTAAAACATGATCGAATGTCAAGGAAGAAATGGGGGAGAGAGAATAGCAGAGAGATCCAGAAGAAGAGGGACACGGATTGTCTGCCCTCCCACTTCCGGTGCCCTCCCGTGCCTTCCTATTTTATGTGATCACGGTTAAGCCACTTTAACATTTTATATTATTTTTTATAGAGATAATAAAACAAAAATGAATAGTAATATAAAATGTTGACATGACTTAACCGTGACCATACAAACAAGAGGGCACGAAAGGGCACCGGAAGTGGGAGGGCAGACAATCATTGTCCGAAGAAGAGAGATGTTAAATAGATAAAAGCTTGCCGTCAGGGGCATATTTGGAAACTCATTGCTTGAGCCATTTTAATTGGATTGGTTTAGTATTGAGTTTTGTTCTAACTATTAAATAAAGTTATTGCATGGTTTTTTTGTTAACATTTAAAGTTTTCAAATTCTTTTTTATTAGTTTTCTTTAAGATGTAATCATTTTTAATTTTATTGGATTAATCATTTGGGCTTCCTGAACATGTTTTAATGAAAAAGCTTTTGAACTTTATTTAATTAAAAGGGATCCAAGTCACAAGCCAAAAATGGACAAGTGAATAGGACTTGGCACATGAACTAAAGCCCATTTATTTTCTCAGAAGTCTCTAATGCTAAGATTTGTCCCTCAAAGAAATGAGATAAAATACATTGCCAAAACCACCCCAATGTGTTGCCCATTCCACTGATCCAAATGAGACATATTGCTAGCACATTTAAATCAATCATTTCATCATCCGTTGCTAGTTTTTTAGTGTGGATACTTTTTGAGCCTCAACGCTTGGAGAGTTTCACGTGATCAATCATGAAGAGAATGATGGCAAGCATAAGGATGATCTTACAAAGTGGCACGTGCATGGTCAAAGATTCATATAAGTAAATTACTTTGCCATCTTTATGTGTTAACTTATCAATTACAACCAACCGGATATATAATTGAGATAACATATTTTATGTTATTTATTATTTTTCTGCTACATATTTAGTTATTCAAATTAACTAATACTATGCCTGAAAACCCAACATTCTTTCCTCTTTAGGCTCGGCTGATTGTTCGGCAAATACAAGTGAGTGACGACCAACTATTTAATGGACACAAGTAAGTGTTCGATTGGCTGTTAGGTGGTCAGCTCTTCGACATCTGCTTCTTCTTATACCAAATTGGTCATCATATATAAGTTATCTCCTCCTGAAAGGCATGATTGGGTTCATTAGAAGAAAAGAAAATTTCTGATTCGGAAAATGTAACATCCATAGTTACATAGAGTCTCAGGATGAAGGTTGGTAGCATCGATAGCCTTTCTATTTTGGAGTAAACATATAAAAAACGCATTTCATTGAACATGGATCAAGTTTGGAGTGTTGATTCTTGTGAAGGTCAACATACGCCACACCCAAAAAATGCGAGGAGTAAGGGTGAGTCCAGAGGGTAAGGATACATGATCTGCTAATATCGCCAAAGGAGTACAAAATTCAAGAACCTTAGAAGGCATTCGGTTCATCAAATAAACTACATAAGTACCGACTTCTGCCTAATATTCCCATGGAGTGGAAGCTTTAATGAGGAGAGATAATGTTGTTTAGATGTGCCTATTTTTCCATTATGCCACCCCTATTTTGTTGAGGTGCTTGAGGACAATTATTCTCATGTAAGATTATGTGCTCCAAAAATTTAGACAGTTCGGCCTTCACATATTCACCCCTAATGTCTAAGGAAATTACTTTGATAGGGATAGAAAACTAGGTGCAAATCATTTGATGAAAATTTTCAACTGTTTATACCATATTTAGGGCATCGTATTTAGATTTCGTACAAATACTCGAGGGACTTAAATGTAATTATGTGATAAAGGAAGGGGCAAATATGTAATAAGTGAGGAGTCCTTATTCTATAAAAGGACCCCTCACCTTCACAATTAGGGGAGGCCAATTCCTAGGCCCTCTCTCCCTCTCTCAACGCTTTCACTCTCAGAGCTCTCTCTCTCCCTCACTTCTCAGAGAAATACAATACAATCAGTGTGGACGTAGCCCAAACCTTGGAGTGAACCACGATACATCTTGTGTCATTTACATTACTTGCACATTCACGGTCGGATTTACGTTGTTCCAAGACCTCCGGTTTTGTGCATCAATATCAACAATAAAGGTAACATCACTCTTATGTTTCATTACATATAGCCAGGTCATTCTAGTGCAATCATTCACAAATAAAATAAACCATCGAGTTCCTTGTCTAATGGAAACAAAAAAAGAACCCCAAACATTTGAATGGACTAACTCATAACCGTGGGAACCATATCTATGCACCTTCGTGAGTCGCGGTTGAGCACAAATCCATGTAATCCTGAGCAACCTGCAAAACAGTAAACAACTGTAAGCAAACCTTAGGTTGGGGGGGGGATGTGCTAGCCAAAGGTTCTCCGACGGTCAAGTTAGTGAATGGTTTTAGACTTAAGTAGTAGGCAAGGTAATTCAAGTTTATAGATTGCGTTACCGTAGATGAAACCTAGATGGGTGTATTTATATCATGGGAAAGATGCATTTTCAAGATAGAATCCTTGTTCTAAGCCGGAAGAATCCTAGAGGATATCTAGTAGGTAAATATTGCATCCCCTTTAGATTTGTGATTACTTGTGGTGCACGCCTATTCCTAGATTGTAGGGACTTTAAGACTTATAGGATTTGATTGTGTCCATATCCGGATCAAATCGCATGTATGGCAGAACAAGCTTGGTCATCCAGTAAGTTGCTTGGACTTCGCCTATTACCCCGAAGTCGAGTGATGGTGGAACCCTGCTTTGTTTGATATAGCTTCGCCTAGAGCTGATGAGTCCATGACCAGACTTCTGAGGTAATAGTATTCGGATCAGCCTTACTCTGGCCTTGGAAAATCATGGTCTCACAAAAAAGAACAGTACTTTTATTGAAACTAAATAGATAATAAGTTCAAAGACTCTTAACTAAAGTTCAAACATGACACTTTAGATTAGAGTCTGAAACACCAGTAAAAAAATGACATAATTGATTTTCCTAAATACCGAAATAGGCATACTCAGGTCGCTAATGCTAGTACAAAATTTTCTTGAGTTTGGCACTGTTGCCACTTTAAACTTGATTTACTTTGCGAGGTGCAACATTGTCCACATAAAACAACTCATTTCTCTTAGTACCACGCACAATTATTGTCCGAGTTCGGATATCGTAGAACAAGCAAAAAAATTAAAACATTAATACAATAGAATCCAGTTGTTCGGTAACTTCACTAACCGATAAAAGATGATTCAATAACCCCGTAATAAGTAAAGTATTGTACAAGGACAAAGATGAGTTATGTGTAATTGAACCAGCCCTTGTTACTAATATAATATCTTCATTTGTAGTGACAATGCTCCCTTTACGATGAGGGGTTATAGATTGAAAAAGAGATTGTCGTACGTCATGTGATTAATAGCTCCAAAATCAATAATTCAACCCTAGTCACAATTATAAACATAATTATGGTTATTCAGGGATCATCTGGATTATTTTGGACCAAGAGAATCATTGGGTCAATGAGGGACATGATCGGCTTGGCTTCACCAGCATCTGTGGTTTTCTCCCACTCCCGACTAAAAGCTACAGCCACAACACTGATGCCAACCTTCGCTACTTTTGCTTATCCAGCCCTTCTAGCATTCTTCTATGCCTTGAGCTACTTCCTCCGTTCAACGTACCACTCAAAATAGCCATGCTTTTTGAAACACATTTCATCCGTGTGTCGGTTTCCATTGCAAAAAAAAAAAAAAAAGGTGTAATGAAAGCTATCTTTGTTAATCACTTTTGAAAGTCGAGTGGTTGGAGCAGCCTTAGAGGGTGTTGCTTTAAGACCATCGTCGTAGAGGTGTCCACAATATTGGTTCCACTACACTCAAACAAATTCTCATGAACTTATTCTTAATAATGTGTCACATGCCCTAAAATTACAAGGAGTCTTCTATCTGTACAACCATTGTGTACTAGTAACCATAGTTGGTTTATATGTGATGAAAGTGAGTTTTTTTGTGCAGGACAAGAAGATAAATGAGGTTTTGTATCAAGGAAAAAGTAAGTCTAGGGAGCTGTTTCAAATACCAGTTGTTAAATGATCAAAATAAGTGCAGTTTATAGTGCATAATTCAGCTTTTCTGGGATAGTTGGTAAAGTCAAAACTTTGGCATCAAAGATTGGGTCACCCTACACATGAAATTTTGTTTGTTATGTTAAAACAGTCCAATATAAGTCTCGAGATAGATAGTTATAGTCTCTGTACTCACTGTGTAAAAGGAAAAATGTCTAGGATTACTTTTCCTACTATAAGTGATATGTGTTCTTTACCATTTCAGAAGGTTCATTCAGACATATGGGGACCATCTCCTGTAAAATCCATTGAAGGGCATAGATACTAGATAACTTTTGTTGATGAATATACAAAGTATGTGTGAATTTTCCCATTGTGCAACAAATCTGATACAATTGCTATGCTTGTGAGATTTTACAATTTTATTCTTACTCAATTTGGAACTGCTATTAAGTGTTTACAAATTGATGGAGGATGAGAATACATTAGTCTTGATGCAAAAATGATTGAACATATGATATCTTGTCCTTACATTCCGCAGCAAAATGGAGTGGTTGAGAGAAAGCACAGACATATTGTAGAGATTGCTATAACTTTGCTCATTGTTGTTGGCTTACCTGCTGAATTTTGGCATTATGCATGTACTCATTCAGTGTTTTTGATAAATAGAGTGGCATGCATGTACACATTCAATGTTTTTGATAAATAGAATGGCATGTAAGTCTTTGGCACTGGAATCTCCTTACAAAAGATTGTATAACAAGCAACCAGATTTGAAGTCTATGAGGATATTTGGATATGCAGTTTATCCATGGTTAAAGCCATATAACAGTAATAAGTTACAACCAAGATTTGAGAGATGTATAATTTTGGGATACTCAATGGGTTATAAAGGAGTTATTTGCTATAATCCAAACACCTAGAGATGCATTATATCAAGACATGTGCTTTTTGATGAGATGGTATTTCCTTATGCACAAGATTCAAGACAAAAAAATTTCTCAGTAGCCTATAGCTCCATCTACATCATTTTAGGTTAGATCAGTTATAGTTCCAGTTCCAATTCCATCATAGTTGCCAAATCATGGAAATGTAGCAAGTCAAAATGATCAATTAGATTCAGCTTCTTCTTTAAATTAATCTAGGAATATTTCTTTGCATGATGAGTTGTCTCCCAGTGTTTCTCTCAGTTCTAATGCTTTTGGATGTGCAGTGAATAGATATCAGTAGTCAAGAACATAGTTCACTGTTTACAACATGAAATACTCTTTCCTCATCAACTAATACACCTCTTTTGCTTCTTGTCCAAGTAATACTTCCAATATCTCTTTCACTTGACATTCAAAATACTGTTCAGTGCTTTGATCATGATATTCAAACTAGACTAAAGACAAAAGCTATTTAAAGAAAGAACTACTTATCCTTTTTAGCTGCTTTACTAGAATTGCAATCCTTGCAATTACAAGATTCATCTGTGTCATCAGAATTTGATTACATAAGTGGATGTTTCTCATACATTGCTGATAAAACTGAGGTTGAAGAACCTAAACTTTTTAAAGCAGTTTCTACTATAGTATAATAGCAAAATGCCATGCATGAAGAATTTGATGCACTTAAAGCTCAGGGAACATGAAGGCTAATTCCACCTCCTGAAAATAGAACCAGGAGTAAGAGGAAATGGGAGGAATGGTCCCTTAACTATCCTAGAATTGTAGCTTTAGTCCATAAACTAAAAAATCATTATATTTGGTCCTTGAACTTGATAAGATGTGGAGCGTTAGTCCTTCATTACCAATTCCGTTAAATTTTAGTTAAAAGTGTTTACATGTTTGTTTCACCTATATATAATAGAAAAGATGAAAATGACAACAAAAATTGCAGGCCTACCTCATCCACCAACACTCGTAGCCCACCCCTTCAACTTCAATCTTTGAAAAACTCCCCGCCAACCGCCCGCTTCCAACCCCCAATCGTTAATCCCCACTCCCCAGCCGACCCCAACCTGTTGCCTGCAGAGCACATCCTTCACCAAACCTCAAACCCGCATCCCAAAAAATTCTTGAATCTTACCTGTCGAGACAATGTGGATGGATGTCATTGCGAATTCATTTACAAAGGGAGACGTGTTCGAAATTTGGACTAGAAATTTTCTTCTGTTTTGGTTGTTTGGAGAATGCTACAATGTTGTGGCTGGGGTTTGGAGGAGGCGAGGAAGAAGGGAAGACAGGAGAGAGAGAGAGAGAGTTAACTTTTATATTTTTAGTATTTTTATTTTTTCTTTCTCTATGTTTGTATTTATTTTTATTTTGAATTTTTAAGCCACGTGGCATTTAGTTAACAAAAATATGGCCCCACAAAGACCACGTCATCAAACTAACGGAAAATCTCACGGTGTTAGTATGGACGGACCAATGCTCTACATTTTGTTAAGTTCAAGGACCAAATCTAATGAATTTTAAGTTTAAAGACTAAAACTACATTTCGATCATAATTTAGGGACCATTCCTCCAATTTCCTCTAGGAGTAAATGGGTGTACAAAGTCAAATCAAATCCTGATGAGACTATTTCAAGGTATAAAGCAAGGTTGGTGGCACAAGGTTATAGTCAAGAACAAGGTCTAGACTACTCTCAGACATCCAAGTCAGTAGTTAGACACATTACAGTGAGATTAATCCTTGCATCTGTTCAGTACAATTGGAGTCTGAGACAACTAGACATCAAAATGCATTTTTTCATAAGGAACTTGAAGATGAGGTATACATGAAGCAACCTCAAGGATTTGTTGATCTAGAACATCCAACAATTGTTTGCAGGTTGATCAAATCCTTATATGGTTTTAAACAGGCACCAAGGGCCTGAAATTCAAAATTTACATGTTTTTTTTATGCTCCACTCACAAAGCTTCAACATACAAGCTTCAACAAAAGAAAATTCAAAGAACTTAGCGAAGAAGGCTTTGGTGTATTTAACACAATACGTTGAAATGAAGGAAAGCTTATTTATTGATATCCCCGATAAGTTACAAATATGTACATATACTTGAGTCAAAATAAACAAACAAGAGGGAGCCTTCAAAAAGGTTGCTTAGGAGAAGTCTCAGCAGTTGGTAGAGCCCCAGAAAGAGAAGGCACCGGAGGGGGATCATTCGGAGCCTCAGTACTGGACAAAACCCTAGAAGGAGAAGGCATCAGAGATTGATCATTTGGAGCTTCATTACGCGGTACAGCCCCAGAAGACGAAGGCAATAAATGCCTTTGGAACAAACCCACAAATCTCTGATGATCAAGTAAAACCTGACCATCAGATTCCTTCATCTGGTCAAGCTTCCTCTTCATGTTTGTAGCATAGTCATGTGCGAGCCGGTGCAACTGTTTATTCTCATGCTTGAGCCCTCTAATCTCCTGTTTGAGACTCATCACTTCAGCCGCCAATGATTCAACTTGGCGGGTTCGAGCAAATAGGCGTTGGGCCATATTAGACACAGAACCTGCACACTGAACACTGAGAGCCAGAGAATCCTTAACAGACAACTTATCAGACCGTTTGGAAAGTAGTCTGTTATCTTTGGGAGTGAGAAGGTTCCTGGCCACTACCGCAGCGGTCATATCATTCTTCATCACGGAATCCCCAACGGTAAGAGGACCAGTAGGGGAGACGAAGGATGGGCGCCATATGTTGTCTGGAGAAGGCGGGGCTGCCTCTTCAACAAGGTTCAAGTCAAAACGACGGTCGGAGGGGCCAGACATTTTCAAAGGTGTTGAAGAGAGAAGAGGTCAGACAAATCAAGATCTTAGAAGTGCAAGAATGGAGCTTCTACTGGTGGATATTCAAGTGTGCTTTGGAACTTAATGTCAGCCCCTATAAAAATCTGCACTCGACGAAGCTTCAGAAATCGAAAAGGCGCATGCTCAGAAATCAAAGAGGCGTTTGCTTTCTCAAAAGCTGGGCTGCTCAGAGACCACGAGGGTCGATCTCAGAAATCGAAGAGGTGTTTGCTTTCTCAAAAGCTGGGCTGCTTAAAGACCACAAAGGCCGATCTCAGAAATCGAAGAGGCTTGCTTTCTCAAAAGCTGGGCTGCTCAAAGACCACGAGGGCCGATTTCAGAAATCGAAGAGGCACCTACTTTTCCAGCCTTGTCAGCACCTGTCACACGCACACTCAGCTTTGCGGAAATTATGGGCATTCTGTCGAAGATTTCTGGCGAATTAGAAAGCACATGAATCGTATTGTTCAATCACCCACTTCCCACACGCAACAGTAGCTCATGGGTACCACAGATAACTTTGCCAAAGTTCTCTGACAAAGTTGAGACACGTGAAGCTTGCAGCTCCCACTACATCGTTCTGACCAAGAAGGGTAAAAGAATTGCAAAGAAACAACACTAACAAAGTTTAGACACATAAATTTTGAAGGTCTAGCTACCATATTATTACCCACAAGGGTAAAGGAATAGTACCACTGCTGGATAATTGGAAAGTCCCGGTGTGTCAACCTCTGTGCTTCGTGGCAAGGTAGACTAGCAAACATGCCCAACCTTTACTCACATTCGAGAAAACACTCATAACAAGATTGCTTGCTCCAAAATCGAAGAGGCACCGCCCTCCGAATCTCGAGAGCCAGACTCCCAACATGATTAATTTCTCAAAAATCGAAGAGAGGGTAAAGGAACAGTACCACTGCTGGATAATTGGAAAGTCCCTGTGTGTCAACCTTTGTGCTTCGTGGCAAGGTAGACTAGCAAACATGCCCAACCTTTACTCACATTCAAGAAAACACTCCCAACAAGATTGCTTGCTCCAAAATCGAAGAGGCACCGCCCTCCGAATCTCGAGAGCCAGACTCCCAACATGATTACTTTCTCAAAATCGAAGAGATGGTAAAGGAACAGTACCACTGCTGGATAATTGGAAAGTCCCTGTGTGTCAACCTCTGTGCTTCGTGGCAAGGTAGACTAGCAAACATGCCCAACCTTTACTCACATTCGAGAAAACACTCCCAACAAGATTGCTTGCTCCAAAATCGAAGAGGCACGGCCCTTCGAATCTCGAGAACCAGACTCCCAACATGATTACTTTCTCAAAAATCGAAGAGACACCGCTCTCCGAATCTCGAGAGCCAAACCCCCAGCAGGATTGCTTTCTCAAAAATCGAAGAGGCATCGTTCTCCGAATCTCGAGAGCCAGACCCCCGACAGGTCTGTAATCTTCACACGCAACATCAGCTTTCCAGATACCACAAACCACTTTTTCAAAGTGCTTTGACAGAGTTAAAACATGTGAAGCTGGCAGCTCCCACTACCGTGCTATAACCAAGCAGGGTAAAGGAATAGCATTATTACTTGATGTTAGGGAGACTCCTATATATGTCGACTTCCATCCCTAACGGACATGCATACCTGCAAAAATGCTCAACCATTTCTCTTATCTGAGAGGGCACTCCCAACAAAGCCTTTCGAAATATTCAGCTTTCTTTCCCCCCGATAATACTTCTGTAAACAAGCTATACTAGAGCAAGAATATCTCATATCATCAGGGTTAAAAGCAAGAGTATCCCATATCATGCTTTTTCCCTGTCTTTTCCTTTGGCCTTGTTCTTACCTGCAAGACAAGGAGAAAGAGAGCAATCAGTCAACACTTGGAATCAAGCTTCCAGCCAGGAACTGACTGCCTGGAACCCCTTACCTGATTACTTACCTGGCATTGCTCTCGAGTACTCATCTTCAACATCTTATGCTTCCAGGGAAGATACCGCATCTGCCTGAGGAACAGATAGGGCAAGTGAGAAGGATACAAGGAAGCATGTGGAGACAAGCGTAACAGCACACGTGCCGATACATCCACTATTCTATCAAAAGCAAAAGTATCCCATATCAGCAGGGTCGAACGTACTCTAGATTTGATGGACTTGTTTTGACCCTCAAATTCTTCAGTCGGCCTTATACTCTGGAGGAAACCAGAAAACCCTCCAGCCCAGTTCAAGAATAAGCCTGTGGAAAGTTACTTCTTCAAAAGCAAAAGTATCCCATATCATCTCTCCTCATTTTTCTTCTCTTTATCCTTCATGCTGCCTGCAAGATAGGGAGAATGTGAACAATCAGCCGGAGCTCTGATTGCTTACCTTGTCTGTCACCTCTTTCAGCAGATCCCCCAGCTCGGCGACTTGGGGGACTCCTACTACATGGTTTGTATCTCGCTTGACCAAGCATGAAACTACAAGTAAGCTTCAAGTGAAATTGATACATTACCTTGTGCATCTCCACCAGTTACAGATACCACCCCTGGATGGAGGAATAGTACTTCCAGAGAAGATGCCACATCTACCTATGAGACAGATAAGGCAAGTCAAGACGATACCACACTCCGGTACTTAGAAGTTTCGTGGCTACGAGATCATTCTCCCACAATATTTCCTAATGTCATTTGTACTAAATCATTCACTTGTACTCACTAAAGGAGAGCTTGAACCTATGTACTTGTGTAAACCCTTCACAATTAATGAGAACTCCTCTATTCCGTGGACGTAGCCAATCTGGGTGAACCACGTACATCTTGTGTTTGCTTTCCTATCTCTATCCATTTATATACTTATCCACACTAATGACCGGAGCAATCTAGCGAAGATCACAAAAAGTGACCGTTTTCGCTACCTAGGATCTATCTTGCAAGAGAACGGAGAATTAGATGGAGATCTCAACCATAGAATACAAGCTGGATGGATGAAGTGTAAGAGTGCATCCGGCGTGTTGTGTGACCGTCGTAGGCCACTGAAGCTCAAGGGAAAATTTTATAGGACGGCAATAAGGCCAGCGATGTTGTATGGCACAGAATGTTGGGCGGTGAAGCATCAACGTACACAAAATGGGTGTAGCAGAGATGAGGATGCTTCGTGGGATGTATGGGCACACGAGAAAGGATAAGATTGGGAATTAGGATATCCGAGGTAAAGTAGGAGTAGCCAAAATTGAAGGAAATATGAGAGAAAATCGGTTCCGGTGGTTTGGACATGTGCAAAGAAGGCCTACTGACGCTCCGGTTCGAAAATGTGACTACGGGACAGAGGTTCGGGGCCGAAGGAGTAGAGGAAGACCTAGGAAAACTTTGGAAGAGACCCTAAGAAAAGACTTGAGTACTTGGATCTAACGGAGGACATGGCACAAATGAGCGCAATGGCGTTCTAGGATTCATATAGCCGACCCCACTTAGTGGGAAAAGGCTTTGTTGTTGTTGTTGTTGTTATTGGGATTCAAAACTTCAATGTCTGATACCAATTTATTTGTGAAAGATGATGATGGAAATGTGATTATCTTGTTGTGATATGTTGATGACATAATACTGGCTGGTTCAAATCCTGCAAAAATATAATCTGTCATTTCACAACTTGTAGTTGTCTTTGATTTGAAGGATATGGGACATTTGACATACTTCTTGGGGCTTCAAATTCAATCTCAATCAAATGGTTATACATTTGTAAATCAGTCCAAGTACACAAAGGAATTACTGAAGAAAGCTCGCATGGAATCATGTAAACCTACTTCTACACCATCAAAGCCTCACTTTCAATTGCTTGTATTTGAAGGCATTTCTCTTGGAGATCCAACTCATTACAGAAATTTAGTAGGGGTTCTTCAATACCTCACATTTACAAGACCAGATATATCTCATGCTGTAGTTATTTGTCAATATATGACAACACCATTTGTATTACATATGCATCTGGTGAAAAGGATATTGGGATATTTGTAAGGTACAGTTCAATGTGGTTTGAGATATACAAAATCAGCTGATTTCAATATTATTGCATGGGAAATGTTATTAGCACTCCAAAAATCTCATTTTACACTCTTCACAAGTATATTTTTCTTTCCAAATATAGAAAGTTTGGAGTGTAGAATGAGAATTTTGGAGTACCAATAACAATTCTCTTACTGCATATTCTGACTCTGATTGGCAGTTGACATTAACACTAGGAGGTCTATCACTTGTTATGTGGTCTACATTGATTCTAATCCAATCTCTGGCAATTAAAGAAGAAGTCCACAGTCTTAAGAAGTTCAACAGAAGCTGAGTATAAAGCTTTAGCTCACTGTGCAACTGATGTGTTTTGGATTCAATCATTACTTAAAGATGTGAAGTAGTTCATCTCCATACCATCTCACTTACAATGTGATAATCTGTCAGCATTAGCATTGTGCTCGAATCTGGTGTTTCACTTTAGGATTAAACACCTAGATACAGACTACCACTTCGTTAGAGAGAGAGTACAAAAAGGAGACCTCACTGTGCAATATATTCCTATAGAAGATCAGGCGGTTGATGCATTCACCAAAGGCCTTCACAGTCCAGTGTTTCTTAAACACTACAACAATCTCAACATTGGAGTTCTTCCTCAAAAGTCTACAAATTCATGAGGTGCTTCGAGTACTTGTCGAGGTTTGAATGTCAATCTAAGCTTGTTGTCTCCTAGCTTAGCTTGAGGAGGGAGTATTAACCATATTCATTAGTGAGGATGTGGTTAGCTTAAAGTTGTAAAATGTGAGTAGTTGAAAGGTGCAGTTAGTTGAAATATGTAGTTGGTTAAGGTTGGTATAAGGATAAATTTGTTAGAAGTTGTTGTTGTAATTATCAATGAAGTTAGAGGGTATTATTGTAATTGAGCATGTAGTATGGGGACAAGGATTGTCTGCCCTCCACTTTCGGTGCCCTCCCCGTGCCCTCCTGTTTTGTGTGGTCACGGTTAAGCCACGTCAACACTTTATAGTGTTTTTTTATAGATATAATAAGACAAAAATAAATAGTAATATAAAATATTGACGTGGTTTAACCGTGACCATACAAACAGGAGGGCACGGGGAGGGCACTAAAAGTGGAGGGCAGACAATCCTTGTCTGTAGTATGGCTTCATAAAACCAAAGTGTAATAGCCATTGATGGTATCTTGCAATATACAAACATACTTTCTCAACACAAATTCTCTCTTCCCGCTCTCTAAGTTCATTTCTTCTTGCTATTTCTCAAATTCTGTAAAGCTAATAATTAGTTCCTTTTGCACCAAGCATTGTAGTCCGACGGTCTGCTTCACGTCGAATGATATTAGAGCATTCATTCAGACTCGGTAGTGGTTTCATACAAAAGATATCACCACGTAACCTATCGAACGCCTTATCAAGGCCAGCAAAAAAGGCATAGATCTGATCTTTCATGACGTCTTCCTCTCCGCTTTTCACAACACAAATCATTCTGCTCAGATGCTTGCCAAATACTTTTCACTCCGCAAAATACAAATTAACCGAACGACCATTCTGTCTAGTACGAGTAGCCTTGCATCGCAGTTCATAAATAACAGACTCATCGGATCCATCTTAGAACATCTGAGACACAGCAACCCAAATATCTTTTGCAGTTGGTAGGCCTATAAATAGCCTGAGTAGGTGGGGTTCCATGGTCTTCAGCAACCACCCCTTTTCATTCGCATCTTCAGTAACCGGGATTGGTTCCATCTTGCTGAGGCCTCTTTCCAGTCAAATGACCGAGTTTTTCCAACCTCCGCATGGAGCTCTATCATCGAAGACCAATTGAAAAATTAGTGTCGGAGAGTTTGAATCCAAACGACAAGGCACTTGCGCTGGAATATCACTTGAAACTACATTGACATGAACCAGGGCACCGGGTTTTTGCACCTCTCCCCTAATTGCAACGGATTAAGACGGTAGAATTCGGTTTAGAGTTTGGGTAGGATTCGTTGTCTAGAACAGAAGACTACTAACAAAGTAGAGCTGGCAACAAGATAACAAATTGCACGGCAATGTTGAGTAAGGGCTAGCAGCCAAGGAAGCTGTATGGGGGTTAAGGTTTTTTCGGGAAGAGACAGGCCAAAATCTGCCCTGATACCAAGATAAAATTGTAGGAAAATTCTAGGGTTTGAATTGTTGTGTGCATTCTTCTCTCAATGAACCAATAAATATCTATATATATATTTACACAAACTACATAGGTGGCTAAGGTTACAAGGAAATCCCAACTAATAAGAAAATTATTTACAATAATAATTACAACGGTTGACCCTGCCAACACGTATATCACATAATCTCATCACAATATGTAAGAAAATCTCCTGTTCGCAGGTCCAGCTTGAGTTGCATTATTGTTGTTTTTTATTGTGTTGAACTCCGAAAAATTTGTTCAAATTGAGTTGTGAGGAAGGCCTTACAGGTACCTAGTTGTAGCGAGATACGAGCACCTTTGAAGTAGTTGAGGCATAATTAAAAGTACAGAAGCATGCTACTCACGAGTTGACATAATATGTTCGTGTCCTTACAGACAATTTCACGTTTGAGCAGACGTCCGTAGAGTTAAAACCTAGAGGTATATATAATTTTACTTCTTCACCGTGGGGACCTCAAAAAGTTGAAGATCCAAAGATTACTGACTGCCGAAGCAGTTGATTAATATTACTTTTGTTTGGATAAATTATCATTGACTTGCTTGAGGTTTGGTCAGCTGATAGTCTGGTTTTAACCAAATTTAAGCTGCTAGTAGGCATGTTTTAGTAATGCAATATTTGATATTTTACTATTACAATCTAGTGATATTCTTCTTCACTTATAAATAAATAAATTAATTAAAAGTTTTACCACATATATGGAAGCTATTTAAAGAGTTTAATTTATGTAAAGTTATTTGAATTGGTTATATGAGAGTGTGTGGAGCTGTATGCAATTACAGCTAAGGGCGATAGCTGAGATAGCAGGGTATTCAATTAGCATCGCTTGCACGGTATATATAATTCCCTCGTGGGAAAGTTTAAAAATAAAGAAAAAGAGAGAGATGGAGAGGGGTCATGCACCAGAAAGCTACGATCCGGCCACTTGCTCTACAAGCCTGTTTGGCATTTACCACGATGCTAGTCTTGCCCCTACCACCACCACGCATCACGGCCATGACTCATGAGACTGTAGAATTCTCCTGTTGGGTTAAATTCAAAGAGTCACATGCATGCATGGGAATTTATATATCCATGGCTTTAAGATCATTCATGGATGCAAACAGTTAATTGTTTTTACTTGTATTGATAATTAAAGAACCTCATCTATTAGCATGTCTATTATTTCCCCTTGAGGATGGGTTTGTATTGTGACCTACTTGCTAGTGATCGATCGATGAAGATTTTTGTATAAAATTGGCTATACGTATTAAGACACTACTAGAAATTTGATCTGTAGCCACTGATTTGGGAGCCACGGCCAGAGTATTTATAGCCACGACAAGCATATTTGCCAATCTCACCTAATAGGATAAGGTTTGGTGGTTGCTAAAATTTCTAGAAGAGAGAGAATATAGTTTTAATTAGTATTTGGATGTATTTTAACCATGCATCTTAACCATGATCAACCCTAATAATGTTAGAGCCTCTCCAATCATGCTTTCTATTTTCAAGTTAAATTTTAGCTAAAAAGACTAAAAAGTTATTTTAAGAGCTTCCTATAAAACTTTAACTCCAATCATACCCTATAATTTAAAGAGTCATAATAATTGTGAAACAATAGAAATAAATTTTTATTTAAAATATAAATTAAAAAAGTATTAATCAATGCTAGGAGCTCTTTTCTTACCCTCCATGCTTAGGAGCTCCTCGAAGTTTTGCTATTCTAAAAGCATAATAGGGCGTGTGATTGGAGATGAAATTTTCTAACTTCTCCGTACAATTTGGTTAAGAGCTTATTTAGAGAGCTCATTGGAAATGCTCTTAATCAGCTTAAGCATGTGTCATTGTATACATGTATGAGTATTTGGGAAGTTCAATGAAAAAATGATTTAAAATTAGGGTAAGGATTGAGTGATGATATATGAAGAGAAAATTACTCCTAGGAATGAGCAAAATTTAATATATTTTTTGGACTAACATTTGGCAAGCAAATTTTGTGAGATGGTACTAATTTGTTTTGCTGAAAGAAAGAATTTAGTTTTTTCTTGCCAAAATTAGAGATCGTTCAAAACGATTAATAATTCAAAATATTACTCCGCTTTCTTGATGCATTTTTTATAACAATTTTTGTATTGATAAAAAGGAAAAGATTACAATTGAGAGGGAGAAAATTTACTTTATACCATAAGGAATTAGGCGAGTGAAGTTGCACATGAGGACTGACTCTGGCTGCTAATGCAACCTACCCCCTCCTTCTCTTCAGAGCAATTGGAAAGAATCAGGCCCTGATAGAAAGCCCACCCAGTCCCACTCCCCTCCCCTCCCTCCCTCCCCCCCAAAAAAAACATGAATCAAGAAAACACAAAGATTTGTCGAAACTAAATCTTCTTTGTCTTTTGCTTGTAGAGCTACTCGAAATGTCCAAATTAACTTTCGATAGATATGAGACCTACATGTGTTAATGGGTCTACCTCTATTAGAGAAATGGTACAAATAGATGATAAGGGTAACATTACACTTTTTATAAAGATAACTTTAACCGATGGTAAAGAAAATGGACAGTTCTTATTATAATGTCATTTTGTAAGATGAAATGATGTCGCTTGAATCTAATGAGCAAACAGTGTCCATACATGTATGCATGTATATGAAGGTAGTAGTACTGTATTAACTGTCTACCTCGTTTGCAAACTTTATAGAGACGTGGGCCGATGTTTCTTAAATTCCACTGCCGACTTAGTCTTCTCTTATACAAAGGAAAGGACTGAAGAGTGAAGAGAGAAGCAGAAGAAGAAAGAAGTGGTGGTCCTAATTGCAATGTTTGTAATCCTTCAGTCTCTGAATGTCTTTATAACGCCTTTAATCATCTTCTTCATCACATGCCCCCTTAGATTTTGCATTTACTTGTCGACCTTTTGATAGTTGGACTGACGTTAACTCTGGCACCATTCTTTTTCTTATTTGGGTTCCTTCTTTTCTTTATGTAAAACGAGGGACCCCCTTATACTGATAGCAACTTTTGCTTTCATTTTTCAAGCAAAATGATAGAGAGTTAACATTTTGTAAACCACACGTTAACTTTTAATAACGGTGAGACTGACTTGTTTGGTCAGTCATATCTTTATTAGAAAGATGATTCAAATGTGGTTTATAAAATATGGTATCTCTAACATAACTCTTTTTGCAATTGCACAACTTTAGATATTATCAAAGTTTTCCCTTCTTCCTTGATTTCGTTTCCTATATTTCTTTTTTCTGTTTTTTTTTAAATAAAGAAACATCCAATTCTAAGAAGGAAAAAAAAAGGTTATTCATAATTAAGTGCCTCAGATATATCTGCATAATTTAAAAGGAAAACTAACGAAAAGTCCATAAAAAACTTTTCTTTTAACGAAAAGCCCTTTTTAAAGATATAGTGAATAGTGCAAATTAAAGGTAAAAATGTGGTTTTTCGTTAAAAGTGAACAGTAAACTCCCTAATTTAAATGCCATGCAAATACTATATAATTTTTATAATTGGGTTTTTTCTTTTTCATTTACAAACCCTATAGTCCATATTATAATTATAAGGGTCATATCTCTAATTATCTAGAAATAAACATTAGTCAATTTCTTTATCCACTAATTTTTATCATATTGATTTTTTTAAATAAAACTAAAATTTAGGAATTGACTACAATACTTACATGTACTTAATACAATCATCATCTGGTCGTCAAATATAATATATGTGAATATATGTATTTAATACAATCACCATTTGACTGTTGAGATAATAATTGTATTAAATACATGTAAGTATCGTAGCCAAATTCAAAAAAATATCATATTGAATATAAACGAAAAAAAAAGTTCACATGCATGTGTTTAATTTTGTAATTACATAAAGTTAAATTTCCTCCTACTTTGATAGCACTCTTCTTGCTAATGGTAAAATCAACATCTTAGCCATTTGCATGTGCTAAAATGAATATAACGTTGATTTTGAAGAAAGTTGAGATTCCACCATAAAATCAATTAAAAATATGGGAAGTAGCTTAATTACTTTTAAGCACATGCAAGATCCCTCATTTCCCCCAATGTGGAATTGATACTCTCAACACACCGCCTCACTGTGGCGAATTTTCGATCAAACCTAGCATAATGACAATACAAATAGTGTGACAAGAGCACGTGTGGCCATTGAGTTTCACAAGAGGGACAACCTGCTTTGATACCATGAAGAAGTTAAGGTTCTACCATAAAACCAATTGGCAATATGAGGAGTTACCCAACTTGACACACTCCGACCTGGAATGTCCACTAGGACTCCGAATCGAGCTGTGCTGGCCGACACTTGGAAGGTGACGAAGCCATAAAGTGTAGTGATGTGAAAAATATGAATAAATTTAAACCCTACAGGTGCCTAAATACAAGAGTGCGCGGTGAGCGAGAATGAACCCATTTCACGCATGATGTCAGAGCATAAGTAAAGTACAGTAAAATAGGATAAGGATTATACCCTCAAAGGTAGCCACCTATACTGAGATTTGCCAAGAATCCTTGTCGATACAAAAGTTCAGCAGCTAAAACCTGGAGGGGTGAAAAACAAGGGTGAGTGGGCCTGAAAATAAAGTTTAAATAGAAATCTTTCAAAACGTTATAACCCCTCGCTGTAAAACATGTATAGTTTCCAAAATATACATACTACATATAGTATGAAAATACTCACCGTAGCCTGCAAAATATAAAGATATCAATACGGCACAATAGTTCATATATAAGTGCATGATGTCAGTAGTCATATATTTTCACATAAGCAAACAAATCAAACCAAGTGCTCATCGACACATGCTGACACACGAGTTCATGCAGAGTTATTTTGACATGAACAAGACTGGTTGTAATAATGATATACGTTCTAGTGCTACAATCATGTGAAGACTGGCACTATTCATGGTCACATACGAGTCGGAGTTGCCTAATGCAACCTGTACGACAGGGTTGGCATCTACTTGGATCTAAGGTGAGCGTGCGGTGCGGGGATGTGAACATACACGTGAAAGACTAGCCCTAGCCCTGGGCGAGCACTAATACCGGGTGCTGCAAACGATGAGTAGATAACAAAAATATAGTCACGCCGTAATGATTCGATAGTTTTAATCAATGTACTAACATTCATAGCCGTAAATATAATTATGGCATCAAAGATTATAAGCATACTTGTGCATCCCGTAGGATGTAGCATATTCCATAATTTCTAGTCAATATAACATTCATCAAAGCCGTAACTTGGATTAAGGCATCCCGCAGGATCCGGAATAATTTCATAAATTCCGTCATTTCGCTAATGCTTATAAATTTTAGTCTAATCCAAGCGTACTTAAGAATTTTTTTTTCAAATGCATAAATGGAAACTATCAATCATATATATACTATAAAAAGGAAAAGACCCACTCACTTGAAGTCCGCGGTACAACTCCCTAACACGAATATCGAGGTGTCACGAATGATTGTTGTCTAGAACAAAAGTCTCATAATTCTTATTGATAGAAAATGTAACTTACATAAAACACATCCCCAAGGACATTCTAGAATGATTTGTAACCCATTGACCAAAAGTGAACCATCAGTCAAAGGTCGACGGTAGGGTCCACAACCCTACATAACTCGATCCGGAAGATCCGCACCTCAGATTTCCGATCCATAACTTCCCAGGAGTTTCAATAAGCTTCTAGAACAATATCCTAAAATTTTAGAACGATCCAACAGTCGGATCTTCGCCAATCGCTAAAATTAAGTGGCGGCTGCCGTTTAGATTTGCAAACTTTGAAAACCCATCTGGGAAGATCCATACGTCAGATTCCTGATCCATCAGTTCCTAATATCCTTAAATATTATGTACTATTACATATTAAAGTTTGGTGATGATCCAATGGTCGGATCGTCAAATCATATAATAACCAAGTGGCAGCTCTTAAAGGAAATATAACCAAACAACGGAATTTTGTCAATCAGATGTCTAATATGGAATATGGAATCGGGGCACCCATTTTATCCTAGGGAGGTCAAGTGGTGTCTTTGCCCACGCGTCGCAGCATACGGGGGTCGACTACCCCGACTTACCAGAAAATTTCACCTACTCTAAAAACTACCAAATTTTACGGTCAAGTATATCTCAGTGAGGGGAGCAATTTTCATACCTGGGCCGAAGTCCAATTCGGCCGGGAAGTGCTCGGAATTACCTCGAATCCGCTGGAACCCTAGAATTTGGGTGTCCTCGATTCGACCTCCATACTCGCTTTAACGCCTCCTCCACTATTTGGGCTTTGTTACTGAGGTTGAGGATAGTCTATTGTTGGTGGTGGTGGTTGACGAAATTAGTTTCAAGATTGGTGGATCGTTGTCATAAACCCTGTTGCACCCACCATGCAGGTTTCACAATTTCAAGGCCAAATTTCATAATTTTTGGGGTGGAATGGGTAGAAGGAAGGTTGTGGAGTGATTCCCAGGTGGTGGCTCGGCTTAAATTGTCAAAATTTGGCTGAAGGAACCGTTGAAATCCATCGGGTTCCATAGTTCCGCAGATCGAGTGGCAAAGAACCGGTAAGGGATCCATGATTCTGTGCTTCTCTCCCCTCTCCCTTCCTCTCCTTTCTTCTTTTTCCATTGGTCAACCTCCTTCCTCTCCCCTCTCCCGATTCGGCCAACCCCCTTCCTTTTTCCCTCATGTTCTCCCTTCTCTTGTTTCTGATTGGGCAAACCATCCCCCTTTTCTTCCTCCTTTCTCTGTTCTTTTCTTTTCTCCCCAGCCACTCACGTGGCTTCCTTCCACCAAGACAAGGCTCCCATTAATTTGGAGCCTTCTAGATTCATAGCAAAATGACTATTTTACCCCCACCTTCGTTTGTTCTCCAAATTGCGTTCTGTTTGCGCCCACGCGTTCGTATCGTCGAGTACTTCGAGAATTATCAAAAAGAGTAGCTTGTACATGTCACGAAAGACATTCAACGAAAGTCAAACATCCTGGCCTCTTAGGGCATTTTCATAAATCACTCTTTTAAAATTTATAAAATCGTGAAATTAGGGACGGATTGTCACACAATTCTTATAAGCATATGCAAGATCCCTCATTTCCCCAATGTTGGATTGATACTCTCAACAGATTCCTCCACGTTACATGATTGAGGCAGCCCAAAGGAAATTGCTTTTTTTATTTTTTATTTTTATAAACGATAAATCTACACTAAATATAAATAATAAAGAGAGATGAGATTTTGAACACGGGATGTAGTGGGTTAGAGAGAAAGGCTTTATCCACGGCAATCAACATTTCGAAAAGCTTTTTTTCCTCTATTTTTTGAAATTGCGAAAACACACTTTTCATTAATCTTCGCATCGATTTTAATTTTAGTCACAATATTTTTGTTTTCTTCATTTTTGAATTGTGTTAATTAATTTTGACAGTAATTTTGGTTACTGAGGTAATTAAATAGATGAAATTTCAGAATTTCCATTTTGAAAAAGCAATATGTTAGTTTTCGAAAAAAAATGTTGCTGGGGATTGAAAGCTAAATAACCTTTATATGCTTTCTAAAATTTGTTTATGTTCCTGATAAATTGAATCTTATAGAATTCTAAAGATTTAAACTTTTGTTTTGGGATTTCTTTTATTTCTTGTTTGAAAATAAAGTTTGTTTATTGACATGATTTTCAACGGCTCCCTAATAATATTCATGATGAGTTTAAAAAAGTTTTTGAATGTGATTTGAAACCAATGAGAGAGATTTTCATAATTGTACTTAATTAATTTGCTAACAAAACAAAAATGGCGACCAAAGTTGAAATTAATCAAGACAAAACATATTGACATCAGGAAATGTATTTCACCCTCTGGATAATACTTAGACCAAAGGAAAAACATGATAACTTGGAAATGACTTCACCACTAAAAAACGAAATGCTCATCCATGCTTCTCGATAAAATAATTCATAAGATTTCGTCGCTAAAAGAAAGTATGCAATAAAGTTAAGGTTTTCCTTGCACACAAGAAAAAAAGAACCCAGTTAATTCCTAATTGTCAAGAACCCTAAATACTACTGTATAGTACAAGCTGTTAAACACATTTAGCTACTTTTCTTTGGCAAATAATTGTAACAAAATGTGAAACTGAAATGTCTTTTACACAAGATATTTAGTGTGAATAGTACAAGCTCTAAAAAACATGAAAGGGAGTACATTAATGCTTTATTCATATTATTTCCTTTTTGATGCTTGCAAACCACACATGATGAGCTAAATACCCTCACCAGGTTGCTATTTTCTCATATTTAGTTTAGTGGTTTATATTTCCAAGGTTGAGATTTGGATAATATATACCAAAAATATTTAAAGTCCTTCAAGAGAAATTTTTAGTTGTAACGGGAACACAAAAGGTACACCACATGTTTTAATAGCAATGGTGGAAATTTTATTTTTTAAGTTATTAACTTTTTAGCACGCATATCCCACCATTTGTTTAGTGACATATGATGTACCACCCCGTGTACCGGTCACCCTTAAAAATCTCTTCTCCTTCAAAGGGGAAATAGTGCATACGTGCATGTTAAGGAAAATGAAAAGCACACACCTTTTTTACTTTTTTACACTTATGTTTAATTTTGTTTATTGTTGTTTGACTTAATTAATCTGACAACTGAAAATAAGAGGGGTGTATAAAAGCTACAAAAAGGTGTGTGTAAATCATTTTCCTCACAAAAGAAATGTTTTTATTATTGGATATTGTTGACCTATATTGACTTAGAAATGCCACATAATTTGCCATGTAATCTGCCATGTCATCAATATTGCAGTTGAGAGTTAGTTAGGGTGATTATATGTAGCTTACAAGAGAAGGAAGTTAGTTGGGCTACAAGATGTATAAAAAGGTTGATTCCAGCCTATTGTGTGTACTAAGATTCCTTTCGATTAATGCAATCTCTCTATCTTCTTTCTACTTTCTCTCTCAAGTTTTCTTACTGTGGTTTCCTTCTTTATTTCTGCAATTCAATTGCTTCTGTTAAGATGGTATCAATTGCCAGGACGATCCTTGGTGCTCTATCTTCCACTGACGAGTTCGTTGAAGTTCTTGGAGGTTTGTTGCAGTTCTTGCAGACTTGTTGATTAGTTGTCTTCGATTTTTAGGTTGCTAAACAAAGTATCAGGTCGATTACTTCTCTTCTTTATCTTCTGCACACCAAGTGTTTGTGTTTTTGCTTCAGTGAAGAATTATGGTGATTTTGGGTGTTTGCTTGGTTGTTTGTATCTGGGTTCTTTTTTGTATATGATTAAGGCCGATGCCAAAAATTGTTTAGAGTGTTGTTAGTTGTTGTCAATTATGAGTTTTATGAAGTAAAAATTGTTAAGGCCGATGCCAAGTATGTTTGACAATATCAGAGTTTGCGAATTGTGTGTTGAGAAAAAGGTTGATGTCAAGACTGTTTGGGTATATAATTCTCATTGAAGTTGACAATTGTAGAAGATTGAAACCAGAAAGTTGGTGAATTTGTCAAGTATATTGAGTTGAAGTTGTCGCTGTATTGAATTTTGTGAAGTATAGTGAGTTGTAGTCTCTGAGAATTTGTGCAAGTTAGGAATATATTGTTCTTCCTTGAAAGTGTTAAGTCATCAGTATGTCTGATAGGTCAATGAGAATTGAGAATTTACTGGGAATGCTAACAGTTAAGTTGCAAGATGATAACTTTGTGAAGTGGGATTATCAGTTTTAGTCAGTTTTAAGAGGGTATGATTTCTTGGATTTCTTTATTGGTGAGTCACCTTGTCCACCAAAATTTGTGATTGATACTGAAGCTGGAGTAACTAAAGAAATTACTGAGGCGTATAAATCTTGGGTTCAAAAAGATATGGCGTTGTTAAGTTTGCTAATTGCCACCTTTTCCGATGATGCAATGGAATATGTGATTGGTTGTAAAACCTTTCATGAAGCCTGTACAAACTTACAAGACAAATATGCTTCAGTGTCCCAGGCTAGAATAAATCAACTTAAGACTGAATTTCATACGATTCAAAAGGGTGGTGATTCTATAGACAAATATATGCTCAAATTGAAGGTAATTCGAGATCAGCCTATTGCTGCAAGGGAGAGAGTGACAAATAATGATGTGGTAATTGTTGCATTGTTTGGTTTGCCACCTGAGTTTGATGTAGTTAAAACAGTGATTCTAGCAAGGGAAACTTCAATTCCATTGAAAGATTTCAGGGCATAATTGATTGGTGCTGAGTTGATTATATAAGCAAGAATCAACACATTAACAAGTGGAATGGCTGCGATGTATGTTCAAGAGAGTCAGTCTAAGAATGATAGTCAACCTGATGGTTACTCACAAAGAGAGAGTTCAAGTACTGTTTCAAGGGTTGTTGATGGTCAAGGGTATCAAGGAAATAACAGGTCTTACAATAATAGAAATGGTTATAGTTCTTCACAGAATTATAATAGGAATAGTTATGGGGCATATGGTTCATTCAATAACTCAATGCCTTATCAGGGTAATCGATAGAGAGGGGGAAACAATTATAATGGTTCAAGGAACTCTTGGAATGGACATTCTTGGAATGGTAATACTAGTTTCAGATTTGGTGCTGTGGTTGAATGTCAAATATGCCCTCGAAGAGGGCAACTGCTCCAAATTGTCTGAATAGAAGTGATACAAGTTCATATTCAAATGGATTTCAGATTACTATATGTCAAATTTGTGGGAAGAAAGGGCACAATGCTCTTGAGTGTAAGCACATAAACAATTATGCCTATCAGGGTACACCTCCACCTCATTCTCTCACTGCATTTCTGCTCAAGCTCCATCTCATATGTCTGCAGCATAATTTGGTCAGAATGCTCAAGGGTTTAATGCTGCTGATACATGGGTGTTGGATACAAGTGCATCACACCATATGACACCTAATCTTGGAAATTTGAATCAACCGGTACAATACAATGGTGATGAGAAAATCACCATTGGTAATGGGGAAGGTTTGATTATTAAACACATTGGTTCTACAATACTTACAACTCCACACCATTCATTGTTTCTCCAAAATATACTACATGCTCCAATAATTACTGTTAACCTTTTATCTATCAAGAAACTTTGTAAAGATAATGGTGGTTGGTTCATATGTGATGAAAGTGTGTTTTTTATACAGGACAAGGCAACATGATGGATATTGTACCAAGGCAAGAGTAGAGGAGAGCTATATGAGATTCCTGTGAGTGTGTTTTCAAGAAGAATTGGTGCTGGTTTCAATAAAGTTGTGGCGTTGCTTGGGAAGGCTGTGAGAATTTCAACTTGGCACAAGAGACTTGGACATCCATCTGAAGAAGTACTTGCTATTATGCTCAGAAATGCAGGACAGTCACCTAGTGATGATTCATCACCTTTAGTTTGTTCTTCCTGTTTTTCTGGAAAAATATGTAGGCAACCTTTCTCTGTAAGAGACACTAGGGTTAGTTCTACCTTTGAAAAGGTACATTATGATATATGGGGACCTGCTCCAACTAAGTCTTTAGAAGGATTTAGGTATTATGTGAGTTTTATTGATGAATTTAGTAGATTTGTATTGATATTCCCACTTATCAATAAATCAGATATTTTCCAAATCTTCATCAATTTCTTTGCATTTGTTACAAACCAGTTTAATACTACAATTAAGTGCCTACAAATAGATGGTGGTTCTGAGTATAAAAGTAATAAGTTTCAGTCATTCTTGGCAGCTAAAGGGATTGTACATTCCATTTCATGTCCATATACCCCTCAACAAAATGGTCTTGCTGAGAGAAAGCATAGACACCTAGTAGAGACTACAATTACACTTCTCAGTGAAGCTGGGATTCCGTTACAGTTTTGGAATTATGCTTGCCATCATGCCACATTTCTGATAAAGAGAATGCCATGTAAGATTTTGGGAATGAAGTCTCCATATCAGTTAATATTTCATCAAGAACCAATGCTGCATACTTTCAAAATATTTGGCTCTGCAATCTATCCATTCCTAAGGCCATACAATCAGAACAAACTCCAACCTAGATCTAAACAATGTGTTTTTCTAGGCTTTGCTGCTAGATACAAAGGAGTAGTGTGTTATGATATATCTAGTAACAAGCTAGTGTTGTCCAGACATGTCATTCATGATGAGAATACATTTCCATTCAAAAGTCAAAAGCAGTTGTCTTCAGTTAAGTCAAACAAGTCACAGGGTGCACAAATGTCTCCAATTATTGTTCAATTGTCTTCTTTTGGTACAAGGGTAGATCACATAGCTCCTTATATTCATGAAGATTCATATGCAAATCCTGAAATTGTTGAAGACAGATCAAGGGACAATTTGCAGGATTTCAATTCATCTACTTAAGACTCACATGATCTCAGTACTCATAATAACAACTTTTCTCCCTCTACTCTATCACATTTAAATCAAAGTACAATGTCACTGTTGCCTGTCCACAGTCCATCACAATTAGAGGTATTACTACCAATCTATTTTCCTTTGGTTGATTCTACTGAACAATCGGTTCATTCTATGGTCACAAGATTGAAGTCAAGTACAATTCCATGGAGATCATACACAGGATTCATTGTTTCATCTCCAAAGTTACAAACATTAAAGATCAATGATGAGTGTGACTTTCTTGGTGGTTTTTCTTTTATTGCTGCAATTAAGGATATGGATGAGCCCTCTACATTTTGAAAAGCCTCTACAATTCCTCAATGGAAAAATGCAATGCAAGAAGAGTTTAATGCACTAAAAGCTCAAGGTACATGGGAATTGGTTTCTCCTCCACAAAACAGAATGGTTATTGGAAGCAAATGGGTTTACAAGATTAAGAAAAACTTTGATGGGAGTGTAGCTAGATATAAAGCAAGGTTTGTGGCTCAGGGATTCTCACAAGAACAAGGTCTGGACTATTCAGAAACTTTTAGTCCAGTGGTAAGACACACTACTGTGAGGATGATTTTGTCCTTAGCAGCAATACACAAATGGGAATTGAGACAGTTAGACATCAAAAATGCATTTCCGCATGGTGAGTTACAAGAAGAGGTGTACATGAAATAGCCTCAAGGGTTTGTTGATCAAATCAAACCCAATTATGTTTGTAAATTGGTCAAGTCATTGTATGGGTTGAAACAAGCTTCTCGTGCTTGGAATTCAAAGTTCACAAGCTATTTACCAGCTTTGGGGTTTGTTGCCTTTGCATTTGATACTAGTCTTTTTGTGAAAAATGATGATAAGGATGTGGTGGTTCTGTTACTGTACGTGATTACATTATTTTAACAGGATCAAGTGTCACTAAAGTCCAACAAGTTATTGAAGATTTGGCAGGTGTGTTTGACTTGAAGGATATAGGCAGACTTACATAGTTCTTGGGTCTCCAAATTCAGTACAAAGAGAATGGGGATATCTTTGTGAATCAATCGAAATATGTTAAAGATTTGATTCACAAAGCTGGAATGGAGTCGTGCAAACCAGCAAATACTCCATGCAAACCACATAGTCAGATGCTACTAAATGAAGGTAAACCATTGCAGGATTCTGCATTGTATCGAAGTTTGGTTAGCTCATTGCAGTATCTTACCTTCACACGCCCAGACATAGCTTATGCTGTGAATTCAGTTTGTCAATTCATGACTGCTCCAACGGATGTACATCTAATCTCTGTCAAATGGATCATTAGGTATCTTCAAGGTACTATAGAGTGTGGAATTACATATTCAGCTGATTCTGCCATGCATGTAACAACATTTTCAGATGCTGATTGGGCTGCTGATCTAAATACAAGAAGGTTCGTGACAGGATATGTTGTTTATCTTGGAGGAAATCCAATCTCTTGGCAATCAAAGAAGCAAACATCAGTTTCTAGAAGCTCTACAGAAGTAGAATACAAGGCACTGACTCATACTGCAGCTGATGTAGCATAGATTCGGCTAATTTTAAAAGATTTGGGAGTTGTTTTACCTGTTCAACCTACAATCTATTGTGATAATATGTCAGCAATTGCACTGAGTGCAAATCCTGTCTATCATTCACGGATAAAACATGTTGATACGGATTATCATTTTGTTCGAAAGAGGGTGCATCAAGGTGATCTGAAAGTTGAATACCTCCCCATTGATGAACAGACAGCTGATATTCTAACTAAGGGTCTGCATAGTCCATCGCACAACATTGTTTCAATCTCAAACTAGGTTACCCTAGTTGAGATTGCGGGGGGATGTTGACCTATATTGACTTAGAAATGCCACATAATCTGCCATGTAATCTACCATGTCATCAATATTGCAGTTGAGAGTTAGTTAGGGTGGTTATATGTAGCTTACAAGAGAAGGAAGTTAGTTAGGCTACAAGATGTATAAAAAGGCTGATTCCAGCCTATCGTGTGTACTAAGATTCCTTTCGATTAATGCAATCTCTCTATCTTCTTTCTACTTTCTCTCTCAAGTTTTCTTACTGTGGTTTCCTTCTTTATTTCTGCAATTCAATTGCTTTTGTTAAGAGATATTCATTACCCTAGACAAGTTAAGCAAGCTAGCAAATAATACTATATTTTCTTTTGGTATTTCTTTTGGCTTATGTACTATGGTTACATGAAAGAAAAACCAAGAATTAATGGATCGAAATATTAGATATATTAGTAGATAGGAAGTTCTCGAAAGAGTTTCTTAATTTGGTTTCAAGACAAATTTCTCCACCTAATTGACTTGGAATTTGAATGGGAATAACAGCTTATTTTCCCAATTCCTCGCTGCTAGTACTGATTACTGGGGGTGACTCCTTTTGGGTCTTTGCGATTCTATTTATATCAGATCACATTACTGCAACAAATGCTTAGCGTAGGAATTCTTCATATAGCTATTATGCAAAATAATTTTTTGTTCATATGCTAATGAATGATATATCTATTCTTTTCTAATAGTAAAAAACTTGTATGAGCTATATATACATGCATAGGAAATAGTTAAAAAAAGGGCTAAGACCCCCTCTGATTAAAGTAGCTTGTGGTATGCCTTGGTCCTGGGATGGGATGGCCTCCCGTCCCCCTAAACTTTTTGTTACCCAAAAAAGTGGATCCTTTGCAAAATTGGTGTAATGTGATAGTTATGATGTTAACGAATTAATTAATGAATAGACATCTTCCAAACATATGCTTCAAATAATTAGTTAAGGGGATTGAATTATTAGGGCAATGTAAGGCAACTTTTTCCAAGGACTTAATCTATATTGAGGGACGATTATATTGTACAAGTAAGCAACAAGGGCGTTGTTTAGATTCAACAGGCTTGTTCCACAAGGAAATCTATGCTTTTTACATGATTAAGCAGGTAGTTTAAACTATCACAACTATATTAAGATTTTGGGATTGAAAGTGCTTTTCCTTCTCTTTTTTTTGTTTTTCACAATTCATGCAATTCCAACTAGTTGTGCTATACGTTTTAGCTGTTGAGGATTGTCGAGAGTCATTCTTATTTGTAATGTAATTCATTCAAAAATGAATTTTCTGATTGACTGTAAAAGAAATTAAGGTTACACCCCAAATTAATTAATTTATGCAGTATTAGGAGTTAGTTTATATTCAAGTATGCAAAAGGAAAAACAATATATAAAATTAAAATGCACACAAAGAAACAGACTAGTCATACACTTTTTGTTTTGAAGAACTTTTGCAGTACGACAAAATTTTATTGATATAAAAAAAATTACACTTAATTAAGATGAGACATAAACTTAATTTCTCGTAAAACAAGAAAACCATAATAAAGGAAAAGAGGGGAAAACAAAAAAAGACAACCGTTGTACACAGTACATATTTTTCCGTAATGTTTTGCAAGATATTGAGACAAAACACAAATCCCGACATCAAATGGTGAACAAAATTTTAGCATCTTTATGGTGATGTGAGTTGTGTAAGCTGTATGAGGTTCATTAAGTCCATTATCAAGCTAATATATTCTGAACCCATATTGTGTTCCCACACATGCAATATAGATTGATTACAACCCATCAGTCCTAACTGAATTATTGTTGAAAGAGAAAAATGAATGCTTCCCCCCATGTCCAATCTTCTTCACTGGAGAAAACTCTGTACATTTTACACCTATCCCACACCTAAAACTAACCCACCTACCATTTCTCTCTCTCTCTCTGTCAATCTCTTACGAGTAATTTTTCAAAGTACCTAAAATGCAGACTCGTGATATTATTATTCTATTTAAATTATAAGACATATAATTGTTTTTCACTAATATATACTATGAAAGTGGAACATATCAACCATGTCATTCATCATTCTCATAACACATAAAAATGAAACACTAGGTAATTTGTGTTTTCAGCATCCATAAAAAATCTCCTCTCTCTCGAACATAAAATTAAAGCAAAGGTACAAAAGAGGGGGGAAAGAAAGATAGGAGTCTAAACTACCATCTTGATAATTTATAGTTAGGGTTGCTTCAAGGTCTTACATAGAGAGCTAAGGGGGACACATGCTTTTTCCAAGGATTGGGTTTGCCATTTTAAAGTCATGAAAGTTTTGGTACTGCTGCCTTTGAATGATGAAAACTGTGATTCTAATAAGGCACAGAGAAGTGACCCATGTTTGATTCCTAGGTGTAGACCATCCTTAACTTAGTATATACATCACTAGCCTATCATGTTATTGCTTTATGTTTGAAATGACCCCGATTCATGATCATAATCTCATTCAGTACTACTATATCATACTGTATCCTGATTTTTCTTCAGGCTGGCTAGCTCTTTTTCCCCATCAGAAACCACATTTCAAACTGTTGCTTATATAATCAACCCCTTAGGTCCCACAAGTTCATAATCTCACATGAACAAAATTAGACCAAGTATGTGTGTGTATACAGTGCAGATACTCCATATATATTATTCACCCTTCCAAATTGTCGTATTGCACTCTTTTAAAGCGTTTTTTAAGATAATAATAAATTTTAAATTTAGAATGCAAAATAACAAACTAGAAATGTAAATATCAATAATCTAGAAGGGGAAAAAAAAAACCAAAAAAGTAAAATTAGTGGCCTTCACATTGCCCCTTTGTCTGCTCAGCCATTGGTGTCGCGAATAGGGAGGTTCCCCCTCAATCATTAAGAAAACAAGATACAATTAAACTTTGATGGGCTCACATCATGCACAGAGATAAATGTCTCTCTCTCTCAAATCAATTGCACTGAAAATAAGCAAGAAAATGGATATTAAAGTGTGGGAATATTTTTTCTCACAATCTTTAAGAGACTGTGATGCTAATTACCTTAAAGAAATATTGATGTTAACTATCATATTTATCATTGTAAGATGAGTTTAAATTCAAAATCTATGTAATAGATAGATATAAATTTCAAAATTTAAATTTATCTAACTATAATAAATAAACCGGTGAATACTATTCCTGCTTCAGGATAGTGAGCAAAAATTTACTTTTAAGTAGCTGCAAGAAGCAATGCCATCTGCAAATTCTATGGATATATCATTTTCTTTCTGCATATTTTGAGGCAGAAGTTGAACACTATTCATCAAACCTTATCACCTGATCGCACTTACACTGAATAAAATTTCACCTCTCTCATCACCCCACCCGTCTAGACTAACAAACAAATAAATCGATGCACATGTGTGTATCTACAAAAGCCCATGCACCCCCTAACTGATACCATATATTCCTCACACGTGTGGCAGAAAAGTTAAAACGCTCAAGGAGGGGACAGACATTGCTGAGAACCAAACTTATTAGTGTGCTGCTACTATTTTGTTTTAATTTCTTTGAACAAATTAAAAGAGAAATTTACATCCCACATCCCAAAAATAGCTGCTTTTTTTTCTTTCTCGTGACAGTAGTTTTCCTTTCAGAATCAAGAACAGTACGGGTTCCTGTTTAATAAGTGTTCCAGACGCTCATAAAAATTCTCCATGCATAGACTGGTCAAATTCAGTAACATAATTTCATCATTTGCAAAGTGAATCCCACTAAAAATTGTGACTAAAATTGGCCTCATTTGCATTAATCAAAAGATTATACAATTAAAACTTCTCTTCCACCATCATCATCATGAGAATTAATTTCAACACTCAAATTCTCTTTCTCTAAAAATAGTAGTAATTAATTAAGTAATCAATTATTAAAATAACTATATATATATATTATGTTATTACAAATGAAGGTCCAAACTCACATGATCTTGCACGCTAGCCATCGACGAGTCATACAGGTACCGCCCTTGATGACCACCGGACGACCCACTACCGAACCCGGACACCATCATTTCCTCCCCGCCGGAGACCAAATTCATTGAACGGTCACGATTGAAACTAGGGTTAGCACCTTGAACGGCTGGGATCCGCCACAAGGCCAAGGGGCTCCCATTTATTGGAGCAGATTGTGTGCCATACGTACTACCAGAGCTTCCATAAAACCTAGCATGAGGATGCTGCTGATGATGATGAGCACTAGTTATACTAGAGCTAGAGTTAGTAATATTCCATGATGGATGATGAAGAGCTGAGGAGCCAAGTCTTGTGTAGTTCAGCAAGCCGTACACGTGGTGTGCGTCATGAGATAGGCCTCCGGCATGCACCATGGCCGACTGGAGGTGCTCGCGTTTCGCGTGCTGGCGCTCTCTCTTGTGCGCGTTCTGGTGTCCCCCAAGGGCTTGGGAGGTTGGGAAGTTTCGGCAGCAGTAATGGCATTCGAATCTCCGGCTGCTCTCACTTCCGTTTTCGTTGTTATTATTTTTGTTGTTGTTGTTGGCGGTGGTGTTGTTGTTGATGTTGTTCCTTTTTGTGTCTTCCGACGCATTGGTGTAATCAAGGGACTCAGAGTCGTCAGTGGCGGTGTCGGTCCCAAATTCTATGCCGAAGAGCCGAATGCCCTTTTCTTTGTTGAGTGGAGGGGCTGGGCGGATGAAGGGTAGCTGAGAGAATGACTCTACGTTCATGAAGTCCTGAGTCTCTCTCTCAACCTTGTCCATGAAAAAATGGAGAGAGAAGGAGTTATTTTGGGTATGATGAGAAAATTTGAGGACGAGGAGGAGGAAATGGGGAAATTGAGGATAAATGAGAGGGAGGAGGAGGGGGAGGAGGGGAAGGGGGGAAGTCTGATGTATATGGGGGTGAGGAGGGATGGTGTGGGGCCTATAAAAGGGTGGTGAGAGTCTAAATGATGATGTACAATTGGGGCTGACCCACCTAAGAGTGAAGCCTGACAAGGCCACAAGATTGAGAGTGGCTTTGGCTTCTCAAAGTACCATGCACCTTTGCTTCCTTTCACTTGTTTTTTTGGTTTATTTGATGGGTGAAACTTGGGGAAAGCTGTTGTTACATACCCAAACTTTTTTCATATTTTTTAATCCACCCTTATCCTTTTGCCATCTAATTATTTAAGGGAATAAATAATATTGTCAATTTTCCATTATGCTTACCCAATTTTGATAGAATTAAAAATATTTCACTATCGTACTACTTACCATTTAATAAATGGATAATTAATGAGTACTAACAGTAATAACCATGATCGGAATGTTGATACATGATGCATGCATAAATTTAAGATGCCTTAATAAATAATCTCATGCATAATAAATTCTTCAACTCATGAAATAAGTGATTAATCAAGATGTTCAAATTGTTAAGACACTAGTTACAGGATTGTTTCTTACTCTTCACATTTAGGTGGCAGGGATTTTCGTGGTATCTCGACCGCTAGAGACTCATTATTATTAACTACTGTACATGATCTATGCATAGCTTGAAGAAACGAAGAAAAATTAATTGAAGAGAAAGCGAAGAGAACCAGAGCTTGGCGAAGAAGAAAGCTACTGAGTAAATGCACTAATTTGTTCCATTGAATGTAATGAAGAATTCTTGCAAGAGTTTTTATAGATTGCATCTATATTTCTTAATACTAAGTAACCCTTACTAACTCTCTTAACCAAACATAACCAATCTTATCCAAATCTGACAAATGTTAACCATATCAGCTGACATGGAAATGATCAATAACAACACTCCCATGTGTCTTAATGAACTAACTCGCTTGGGCCCCGTCTAAGCGTTATACCCCAGCCCACCGCCCAACTAGCAACTAGCGACTAGCGTCTTTTAGAATCTTGGTCATAAGAGTTATGGAAGTCTCATCAGCATGCATGTTTCTCTCAATAATTCCATTTTGCTGAGTATATGGACAAGAAATTATATGAATTACTCCTTTGATTTTCAAAAAATCATCAAATCTCTTACTCATGTATTCTCTTCCCCCATCAGTTGAAGACACTTAATTCCAACATTAAGCTGAGCTAAAACAAACTATAAAACTTCTGAAATTCATCAAATACTTATGATTTATTATTGGTTAAAAGAAATATTCATACATATTTGGTGAATTCATCCACAAAGCTAACATAGCATTCATAACCTTCTATGAACTTAGTAGGTGAAGGAACCCAGAGATCAGAATGGACTTTCTGAAATGGAAAGATACATATTATTTTCCTATCTACAAATGGTAACCTAAACATCTTGCCAGAAATATTGTAAGAAGACATATGTCGTTAATCATCAAGAGAACTGACTATGTTTGATTGCCTCAACATTGCATAAAGTACTTCATTGTTAAGTTGTCCAAGTCTTTGATGCCATACTACATTCTTCACTTTTTGACCATGTAGAGCCACCAGCTTGTGTGCTTAAGTAACTATAACACTTCAAATTAACTTGGTTGGAATTCAAAACAACCCTCCATAACTGCTCATACGTTTTGGTTACCTTCGCTTTGGTTACCTTGTTCTGCACAAAGAAATCATGTTCACCACGTATGAACCAACAAAGTTGTCTTCACATAACTGTTTGACACATAATAAATTGACTGCAATAGTTGGAATATACAAAACATTTCTCGAAATTAAAGAATTTGAGAGAGTAAATCTTGCATAACCAATGTGTTGAACTGGTAAACCTTCCCCATTACTAGGTAATCTTATCACTTCCTTCATATGATGTAACCTGTTAAAGAGAATTCACATCTTCTATCATACGATGAGATGTTCATGTGTCTACAATCCAAGAATCATTAGGTAAGAAAATCAAAGGAGCTTGAGCTTGCATAGTAGTCAAAGATGAAGGTGGTACAGTGCCTTGATAAACAAAGTTATTCTTGTGATGACAATCCAAAACACTATGCACTCTTCTTCCACAAATTTGACATTCAACCACTTATCACACTTAGCTAGGATGAATAGTTTTTTCCAATAGTTAAGAGCAATATGACCTTTTTTTTAACAAATTTGACATTCAGGTACAATGTTGGTTCTTGCTTCAGTATTCCTAGACCATGATTGTCATGTTCCACTATTTTGCTTTCCACCAGAAGACTGACATCTACCATTACCAAATTGTGAAGGCCTATATCCTCCATTTCTATTTGACTTTGAACCATAGAAAGGTCTAGGCCCACAATTTTGATTTGAAAACTGCCTTGGTGCACTACCATTTCCCAATAAACCATAAGCATTGGAAAATCAGGAAACACATGATGTGAAGGTTGTGGAATGGTATACTGATTACCAAGATATGCAGGTACATTATAGGAACATTATAAGGATATGGCATAGGATTAGATGAATATGGAGAAAAACTAGTGTGCCCATATGGTACAAAACTGGATGATGAAGACCCTTGTTAAGAAAATGGCATTCCAAAATATACAATACCATAAGGCATTCTAGCAACAATTTCTCCAGTAGTAAATGGAACATCCTTAGAGTTACTGGAAGACCCTTGTGATATAACAGAAGGAAAACTATTCACACCAGACCTTTGCATATACAAACTAGCGAAGTTATGAGACAAACTATTCACCAAAGAAACAACTCTCTCTATGCACATAACAACTGTCCCTAAATTCCGTGAATGAAATTGAAGTATCTCTTGTGAGAATGACAATCCTTATAGTAGAGTATTCCTTAGGAAAACTAGATAAAGCGACTACAATAAAATCATTATCAGACACAAATTCACCAGCAGTAAGTAATTGATCCTTAATCCTCATGAGTTTAGACAAATACAGATCAATCGAATCACCCCCTTTTTATATTGTCTGAAATTATGTGTTCAATGTATTAATCCTTGCCTTAGAAATAGAATGGCTTTTTGCCTTCAACTTTAACAAAGAATGGCTTTTTGCTTACAACAAACAATCAGAAATGGCTTTGTCCCAACAACAAACAAACATAAATGGCTTCATGCCTCAAGAAAATTCTAAGATTTGCAACATAGAAATATCAAACTTCACATATCATGACTACAAAGAGAGTTGAAACATTTCACCTGAAATACCACCAAGATCGTCAACACCATAAAGAAAACCTAGATTGCCATTGTTGATGCTGAAGAACTAGGGCACAAAAAAACCCCCAAATCGTACGAGACGAACCTAGGTCCAAATTTTTTCACAAAGCCACATCAAAATCAACTATTGTAAATGATCTATGCATAACTTGAAGAAATGAAGAATAAGTAATTGAAGAGGAAGCAAAGAGAACTGGAGCTTGAGGAAGAAGAAAACTATTGAGTAAATGCATTGATTTGTTCTATTGAATGTAATGAAGAATTCTTGCAAGAGTTTATATATATAGCATCTATATTTCTTAATGACTAAGTGACCCTTACTAACTCTCTTAACCAAACACAACCAATCTTGTCCAAATCTAACAAATTTTAACCATATTAGTTGACATGGCAGTGATCAATAACACAACCATATACCTTCACTTAGAAACTCGAATTATTTCTTTGTATCGATACTTCGCTCACTTTAGACTGACGATCAAATCTAACAAGTTTTGGGCAGGATGTTGGTTAGGCGGTGTTATGATGCTTAAGGATGGATTTTATGGATTTTTGTGAAAAGTAATGCTAAGGACTAGGGCTATAAATTGGCTCGAAACAATTTGAACTCGCATTAGGTTTGGCCCGTGTTTGGCTCGTCAAAGCTCAGCTCGTGAAAGAATCGAGCCAAGCATAGTACAACTCAATTAAGAAACAAGCCAAGTTTGAAGTAGGCTTGAGCTCAGCTCGTGAGCAACTCAATTTTTTTACGAAACACCTTGAATTAGGCTTGAGCTCAGCTCGGTTATTCAAGCTTGACACCTAAAGAAGCATGCATATATGACCTATTGTGTATCCCTCTTCATTAACTAGTTTTTAATTTAGTAATTAAATAAAATTTCTTTTGTTAATGAACTTCTTAACTTCATTATCGAGATACTCTCTAAAATACATACCATATCATTGTCTCCTAACTCCAATGATCAATTCTTGTCTTTGTTTTTTGTTCCAATTTTTATGAGTATTACAATTTCCCTAAAAAATAAAAAAAATCAATTGTTCCACATGGAGATATTTGGATCAAAATTTCTCTTAAAAACGAAAATATGATAAGTACATTTTTTTAACTAAACTTAGAATTGTTTGTAATTTGCTATCCGATTATTGGAAGTGCACTAGTACTCTAGCTACATACTAATACGCTCGCGGACTTTTATGGTCATGTTTAAGATGATCTAAATATGAGGTGATAGTCACTTCGTGAGTTTATTATTCATACAACCAATCACTTTAAAACACGGTGAGAGAATGAGAAGAGAGACACAGGTTAGGGTTTAGGAAAGAGGGTGAACACTAGTTATCCTAGTGATGTATAAAAAATTGAGACAAAAACCCTAGAACCGGTTTTATACTGTTACCAAATAGAAACATGTACTTAAAGTAATCATGTGTACAAAAGTGACAAAACCCTAGGACCGGTTTTTGGGTAATTATATCTTACATTTCTTAATATACAAAGAAATTTGAGGAGAAAAATCTAGCGATGATGATTCAACTCTTACACACGTAACTTATATTTCTTAACATAGAAGGAAATTTGAGGAGAAGAATTAGGAGATGGGGATTCAACTCTAACACTTGTTGCTTATATTTCTTAATATAGAAGAAATTTGAGGAGAAGAATTTGGAGATGAGCCTTTGACTCTAACACAAAGACACACTACAAAGCTCGGCTAATACATATTATAGAACACTGTACACATGTCAAATTTTGGGTAAACTCTTTTCTCTGCGATCTGTCAACTTCTCATCACTTGCATGTACGTGTGTACCAGAAGTCACCATGGCACCTCCTTAGTAAGTTTATTTTGTAAAAGTGAGGGAGAGAAAGAAATGACCCTACTTTGTTGGTAACTATCTCTCTCTCTCCAGGACCAGGTACTAGTAGTTGGTGTTGGTTCTTTATAGCTTTGTTGGCTGTTTTATATCTGTTGCAGGGATTCTGTAAAAGTGGTCCTCACAAAATGTTATGCAGTTTACACAAATGGAAAGAGTTATTCAAGAATAAATTGGTATATATTGATTTAAGATGGCATTTATTAATGTTCTGTTCCCACTTCCCAGTCCATAATATAGTTTATAATTTCGACTGTTGATTGTTTTCCACTGCTTTACTTCTGTTTTTCGTTTGTAAAAGGAAAAAAAATCAAATTAATTTGTAATTTGACTAAATGATTTTTTATTTGGATGCTTTTAAGATGCAATCCTCAAAAAAGGCCGAGCCCTATATTTTCAGTTAAACACCGAATTAAGGGTTTGGGATCTTGAAGTTGATCTACCCCGAAATCAAGAGATGCAAAGTACATGTCTAGGATATAAGCTTTTATTTTTATTGAAGGCTTAGGATAGCGTTTAAGTTTCCATGCGCAAGACTTGGCAACCGAGGTTTGGTGTTTTAGAGTCTTTACGGAAAAACAATTTTTTGTGTAGCCAAACAACTTTTTTGTGTTGGAACAATTGCATTTGAAAATCAATTGTAATGGGTTTATATAATAATGTCCCTTAATTTTATATTAACAATTTTCAGATTATGAACAAATGAGTCCCTAGTATCTTTTAATGGAGAGAGCATATGTACAGTTTTGTTTAGGTGTGAGCAGTGTTTCCATATGTTTCAAAACATTTTTACTCTGCATGTTGTTATGGATGGTTTTGCGGGTTCTGATCAATGCGCGCCTGTGACTGAATATACACGAGTTTATCTGAAATAGTAATTTTAATGATATAACTTTGCCAGTTTCTCCTGGCTTCTTCTGCAAAAATATCAGTCTGCTTCTTTCGTGCATGGCGCACAGCATGCTTGACTCGATCACGTTGCAATTATTAATTAATTTCTCGCCCCAACTCAACTGCCTCTCTCTTCTTTCGTAATTCTACATCTCCTTGCCAGTTTCTCAATATCCAAGACAAACCTCTCTCTCTCTCTCTCTCTCTCTCTCTCTCTCTCTCTCTCTCTCTCTCTCTCTCTCTCTCTAAATATATACATATAATTATCTTTCGTTTTCTTTATCGAGAGTGAGAGTTTCACCTTAGGGAATTGAGGTCTTGTGGTTATAAGGAGTTGTGCTATTTCTTTAATGTTAATTCATTTTCTAGCGAAATTTTAAAATATTTTCATAGTATCATAATATGTTACCACTCATTGAGTTTAACAGTACATATGCTCTTATATTATTTCATATGTGTTGTTTACGTGTTAGATTTAAATGATCTCACACACTAAAGAATGTGTTGATGGTAAAATAATTTAAAAAACCTTGCATGTTCTTATAAAAAGTTAAACTCCTCGTATTAACAATTGATTCTATCTCAACTTCCTCTTTGATTTTTTTATGGTGTAGCACCGATCTTAAAGTGGGACCCATCTCCAACCCAACATGCCGTTAGAAACCCACACCTCCTCCTTTAAAGTCTAAACCCTAATAACAACAATAACAGCAACCCTTCATTCACATAAGCTTCTTTGTTTGCCATTAAAGTGATGGTCACAGAGGACTTTGGGAGGGGACCATGGAGTTCAATGCAAACTGCACCGCTTATATCATGTCCCTTATAAAAGTAGATAATTCATCTGATGCCAACCCAAGCCAATTGCCTTTTTTCTTTGCCTCATGATGTAGCAACGTCGCATGCGACGTATCATAAATCTAAAGGACACATGTAGATCTTTATTTGACAAGAATGCATTTGGCAAACCCCTTCTATAACCAGCATTATGATATTTGACCTAAAATACGGTACCAGTGTAGTCAATCTAAACTTGGGTGAACTTGTATATAAACATGGGCGAACTTGGGCGAACTTGTATATAAACTTGGGTGAACTTGGATAAAAGTTGGTTTCACTTTCAAGTTCAATTGTACTATATAATCAGCGAATAATTGGGCCTGCTCAGAATATCGATATATATGCACGGCCAGATGCTTTTGTTTAGGGTTTAATAGTGATTTGGAAGGCAACATGAGAGAAAATGAATGGGAATTGGATCAACTACGCCTTATGGTGATCCAAATCCTAAATTTGAGGTATTCCATTATATATTTGAGGAAATTTTGATTTACTGCATGCAAATAAACAAAGAGAAAGTCACGAATTGATTTCATTCCCGTTACCTGATTATTTTATTCTCTTTTATTGGTAAAGAGAATTCTTTTTGGAGAAGATTATAACATCTCATAAATGTTATGACCCAAACATTATTTTTGGTTGTGTGAAATTTAACAATTAATCAACAAACCTCACAAATAAGTATTTTTTTTTCATTCTTCGGTCGATTGATAGCTTAGAGGAATGACATGATTGATCAAATTAACCAACAACATGTGACCATGAATGAGTCCAAATCTAGTTATTATTGGCCACCAACAAATGGGTCACCATCATGAGAAACCCTAATTCTTTTAGATAGTAAGTAAGAATTGGACTGGCTTGGTGTCTTCATCTTACAATTGAGCTTTCTCTCTTGAAAGGAGAAACCTTGCTTGAGGTTGTGCTACTCTCCATATTATCAATTAATTGTGTATATAGTAGAATTTCAATTTTCTTCATAGTATCAGAGTAGGTTGATCACGTGTGAAGCCCAACGACCAAATGTGTTCTATCACCGATTCGTGTAGTTCACATTTTTGGCTAAAAATTTCACCATACGTGAGGTGGCGCGTGAGGATGTGAAGGTAAAAAACTCTCACTTCGGTTAAGGGACAAACCTTGTAAGTGCTTGATATGATTTTTACCACCTGCAAAAGTAGGGATAAAAACGCTTAAAAATACTTGTAAGAGTACAAGGTTATCGTAGTATAGCAGCTCAAGTAAGGTCGTTTTCCACATGGATTGAATGAATAATTTATGTAAATAACAAATCTTAATTAATTATTTGAAAACAAATATTGGAAAAGGTTGATTTTGAATTTAAAAATAATAAAAACGAATTTAATTAAAAAGGTTAAAGAAATTAATTAGCAAAGTAAAGAAAACAAAGGAAAACGTTTTGAAAACCAAATTGTAAAAGCCTAGGGTTCCGCCATCCCCTTGACAATCCTATGCAATTTTACCAATTACTTATGAATTTCTACATACATGCCTTGAAGGTTAGGTTTTCCTACATACATGCTTTGAAGGTTAGGTTTTCCTAACACATATTTTCCTCGTGATGTTCAAGTGAAAACGTATATCTAACATGCAATCCGTATGTGATGTTCATATCAAATATAAACATGCAAGACTCATTACGCTTTGTGAAAACCCTTTGAAAAACCATGCAACCCTTAAAAGTGTGATGTTCGCCTTAAGTGAACTTACAATTACTAATCACTAGAAGCCCTCTTCAATTTCAGGGTGATATTCCAACATAAATTACATGAAATTACTTGTCTAAAAACCCTAATGGTCGTGAATCACTAAGACAATTAGATAGTTTAATCACGATGATTAATAATTCAAAGCAAGCATGCATCCATTCATAAGCAAATTAATAAAATTACATATTCATGCTAAGGCTCATGGCTTCACCCTAGCAAACAGAAATTAGTTACGAACAACTATAAAACAAAAGGAATTTTATTGAAATAGAAAAAAGATAGAAAACACCTTGAAATATTGTTGACCCTAAAAACTACCAAGCCTACGCGGCGCACAGGTCGAGTAACTAATAAGCTAACTATGTCATTCAGTTATGTGCGAGGTGTGCTAACTCGCCAGCCAAGCTCGATCGGGGAGTAAAATGTGTCGCATTGAGCACGTTGTTGACTTCTTGATCTTGCAACTACGACCAAGGACGGAACACGTCTCAGCCTTCGGGTTCTAGAGCTGAAGATAAGGCTGCTAGTTCTGCTAAGTTCACAAATCGTCAGCGCCTGGTTTGGTCACGGTGATTATGTTCGTGAGAGTATAAACACATCGAACTAGCACCAGACTATATGGACACAAGTACTTGAAAGAGATGTATGTCTTGATGGTAAATGTGGTTCGGCCGTCAGAATGCCGAACTCTAAAAGATACTTACGAATATCCAATCATAAAACAACTTGACGTTCAACGTGCCGAGCCTAGTAACCTATAACACCTCACTTCGCCGAGAAGACTGATGAGATAACCTCTACCAACAAGAACTCGAAAGTCCTTATCGACCGAGACTTGGATAGGTAATCAGTCGGTGCTGTTTATCCAAATTGAAGGTGCTCCGTGGTCGGCTGATTCTACAGCTACAATACTGCTTATCCAAACTGAAGATGTCGCCAATTGCCTTCACAGTGCTGTTTATCCAAACTGAAGATCTGTTGGTGGAAGAAAAAGGATAAAATCTCAAATGTTGTTGAGAAGGTTTCTGCAGGGCAATTTGTGTGTTGAATTTGAAAGGCTTTGAATGATGCATTCCCTTCTCTATTTATAGTAGCAAACCCCCTCATGGTCAAGCTAGAATCATACTCGGATTAGGGCTCATCAACCTAATCTATTTAGGTCTCAGTCAATCCTAACTTCACTAGGACTTTGAACCAAGCTTTTTAACAAACCAAATTCATCCCCTAATTCTCAGCATCCTCAGTCTTAGCCTTAAGACTCCTTGTTGCACTAGGTTCAACTACCTCACCCTTATCTAAACCAATCATCCTTGCAGTAGGATTCAGCCGACCGTTACTAGATAGCCCACGACAAGATTCTAGATGAATGCTACCGGGCTGAGAATAACTCTAAGCTTGGCCCAAAATAATATTTTGGGCCCAAACATTGCCCCTTCGCTTTTGAGGTCTTCGACCTATAACTTCTGGTCGAGCCTCGACTTTGAAGAACCAAAATGAACCCTTAGCATATTCCTAAAGGAAACTTAAAAACCTCGAATATCCCAACCACCCAAGCGTATTTATTAGGCGCGATTGCATGATATTAACCCTGTCAAATTCCCTGCCATTGAAAAACATCGAATATCCTTTCATTTTTCAAAACTTAAATTGTTAATCTTCTCCCCAAATGCCTATAAATACTCCGCTCTTCTCCATTTGGATTTTTACGCTTCCAAACCTCCAGAAACTCTTGCCATTTATTCTCAACCCATAAAAGAAACCAAACTTCGAAACCCAGGAACCTTTAAACCTTCATCAATGGCTGCCAACACCTTCATCACCAAACTCGCCGATGAATGCAACAAGTGCCAAGACATCATCGACCGAAACACCATCAAATCCATTCGATCCGAGGGTGATTCAAGCGCCTCCCACCAAACTCTAGGACCACTTTTCAGGGACAACATCTTAGAAAGCATTACCATGATGTTGAAGGCCCACTGCCTTGAACCCCTTTTTCAAGGGTACGATTGACCGAAGTGGGAACCAGTCAAACCCCAAGGAGCTTAGCCCTTGACCCTCTCGGCTTGGGTTGCTTAGGTCACTCGGATAGAGCCATACTTCGGGGGAAAATGGAAGACTCTCGGCATCTTTGGTGCTATTAAGCTCTAGACCAATGAGATCATCATGGATTGAGAACTTTTAATGGCCACCCTGAGCTTCTGGTGTTTGAACACCAATGCCATAGTCCTTCCTCTCGGCCCCATTGGTTTAACCATCTTGGATGTCACGGTCATACTTGGCACTTCTCGGTCTTCTAATTGATACCGATCTATCTCGGTATCAATTTGACCTGGACCTGAAGGCAGTCTTTGACGAACATGTCGTCGAAGCTTTGAAGAAGGACGACCATAAGACATTAAAAGAAAAGGTGCATAAGTTGCATAAAAACGTCTTCAACTACAACACCCTGATCACCCACTTCGCCGGCTTGAAAGGGGGAAACTCTTAGGAAGGGAGAGCATAAGGCCTTTTTGTTCTGCTGGTACAACAAGTTTATCTTTTGTACCAAGTTGAACAAATGCTTGGCCAAGAACATGCCAGTGGCCGAAGCCTTGGCCAGTAGTCATGTTCTAGCCCTCAGACCAGCCATCATTGCCAATCTTACACGATGCTTAGCCAAGGTTTATGTGGGGAAGATTAATCCGCACCAAAATGGCATGCTCTAGGTCTTCCAACTTTAGCTGCAAACCTATTTTTGCATGCTAAGGCTGGAGATTTCTAGCTTCAACTCCTCTGAAGCAATGGGCCTTTAACTGCCCTCACACCCCTTCCTGCTTACTCGCCTAAAGATATATTTAAATATTTCTTTGGCGTTGAAGATTTGTCTGATGAGGAGTTTCTGGTCTGCTGTCGCCAGAAATATATGTCTTCTATCAAGCTCCATACTTCAGCATAGGGAGAAGCAGATGAGGTTGACCTTTGACAATCATGGGGGTCGTTCGTCCTGGCTTGTGACTTTCCCTACGATTAGGGCGCTTGACGGGCCAGCTGGAAGGTATACCATCCTCACTTCGTGGCCCGTCAACTAGGCTACCTTTAGGGTTACCCCCTGCCGCTCCTTACTTCTCGCTCACTCTTGAGCTGAAAACGCATCTCTGGTTCTTCAAAGAGGGAATGTTAGGAGGCCGAGAAGGAATTTGAAAAACGATGCACCAAATTCAACCTTTGTCCGTATACCTTAGAGATTGATAGTACCAGCACCTTCGCTGACTGGTGGGATGCCTACGTCAAGAATTTCTTCGGTACCTTGGCCGAGGAAGTTTCAAAGAAGCTTTTCGACGATCGACCAAGGAAGACTCTTGCCTTAAAATCCAAAGAAGCGGCTCAAGGTATACGTCTTTGACTTAATTTTTTTGTATGTCCAATTCAAACTTCATTTTGACTCAAACTCAATTTTTCCAAGTGGTTGTTCAATAAAAAAGTTGAAGTGGTTGCGATGGCCGCGGCAAAAAAGAAACTCGTTTCTTTTACCAAGAAGGCTGCAACCACTGCTCCTCCAACTGAACCAACTCCAGTAACGGCCCCTGATGCTCCAACCGGGTTAAGCAAACAACCTTGCCCGGAGGTCGAGATAGCTGGTAACGTTGCCCGGCCCCAAAAATGCCTCAAGAAAAAGGCAAAGAAGGAAGAGCAGGAAATACATGTTATTTCAAGTCAAACTACAGGAGCAACCACTCCTAGTGCCCATCTCCATTTTCTCATTAACCAGGTCTAAGCAGAAGTACCACCAAACCCCTTGGCCCCATCCGTGGGTCAAACAACAATTCAACCTACAAAACAGGCTTCTATAGTGGTCAAACCGGTCCCTGCACCTATGGTTGAGGAACTTGCACTTCTAGAGCTAATCATTGTTCCTGCTGCTGTCAGGCCAGCAGCTACTATAGTGTGGTGGCAGCCATCACGGTCGTGAGAAACCCTTCCCTTAATCCAAAAGAGACTTTAGTGGTAGTCTTAGAAAAAGAGGTATGACAATTTCCTTTTATGTTATTTCATTTTAGTTGTCTCTCAACTAGCAATTAATCCCCCTTTATGTTAGAAAGACGATAGTGAATGACTTTTGCTAGTGAAGCGCTCTCGACCGGCTGAACTCCTAACCACCAATCCTCAACCATTGGTCAAGGCGGCAGGCTAAGTCAATGTTCTTGCAGCCAAAGCAAATGCAGGACATGAAACAGCACCTCTTGTCGAGCTAAAAGCGATGGTAGAGACGTCGGTTCATCCTCAAGACCAAAACCTCGGCATTCCTCCTCATAAGGTCACTTCGACCTTTGTAAGAACCCTCATCATTTTCTTTTATTAATTTCCTACCTTAGAATTCTAAACCAAGAAGATATTAAATGCCAGGTGCCCAATCGCTCATTTCACCAAAAATTCTATACACCAAATGTCATTATTTATATTTCCTGGCCACCCTAGTGGCTATCAAACATAGATAACCTTCATCGGCCGCATGAATTAAAGGGTTGTCTTAAACACTGGGCTGGGCAATTAAGCTCTCTAGGTTCAAGCAACGAACCAGCAAACATGGCCGAAGTTTCTTTTCGGCAAGTCTAACACAACTTCCTTATCTGCCATCCATTTTGGATTCTTCTTTTCTTAACAACTCTTTTTATGCAGCCTTTATGGGAAGTCGAGCTTGATGCCCTCCTCTCTAATGCTTCCGGGGTGGTCGGGCCTTCAACAACTGCAGTTGAATCTTCTGCGGCCGCTTCCGATGCCTTCGCCAAGCTACAAGAGCTTCTGTCTCTCTCGGCCTCGTAAATCCTTCAACGTAAAGGCCTTGATTCTGTAGGGGAATGTCTGAATGACCTTGCAACCAATGATCTACTGAGCAATAAAAGTGTTGTTTACCTGTTTCTATCTTAGAACAAACCCGTGAATATTTCACTATTTTTTAGCGGGCTATTCGGGCAAATGACAACCTCAAGGCTGTAACAGTTGCTCATTAAGCTATCCGACTAGAACTCAAGGCCATAAAGGTGAAGAAAGAAGTGTTGACTGACCTCGACCGTCAAATAGTTGAACTTCAAAGTCAAAGGTCGGCCATTGCTTCGAAGCTCGAAAAAGATTTCGAGCCAAATAAGCCTTGACTGGCGGAATACGTAGCTGGCACAAAGAGGATACAGCAATTACAGCTCAATAAGAGAACCAGGCAAGCTGAAGTCACAATGGGCAAAGTAAGGTGGTTAGAACTGAAAGCCGCACTTGAAGCTTTCCTTTCTTCGACCTCTTAGGACTTTGTCTTTAGTTGTAGGCTGATTGGTTTTTGTAATTTTGCTTGTACGCCCTTTGAAAATCAATAAAAATTCTTTATTCCTGCATTTCCAAAGTGACTGGGTAATATTTCTTCAAAAACTTTCCATTGATTGGTAATTTATGAACTAAGCTAGTTCAATCCTTAAAGTAGTATGCCCCCTTGTCGAGAAATTATGGACGACGAAAGGTCCTTCCCAATTCAACGACCATTTTCTGAATCTGGGATCTTTAATCCCTACTGGTAGTACAGTTTGCCACATTAAATCACATTCGCCGCACGTCTTTTGCCTACCTCGTCGAATTATAAGCTCACTCAACAATCTTTTTCTGCCCCACCAGTAAATTATAGGCATCAAGCCGAGCTTTCTCCAAGTCCTCTAACCTTACCTCATGGCCTAATTATACTCAGCACTGAACAAACTGCTTTGTTCGATAACTCGTAACGAATTTATGCTTAGCTCGACCGGTAGTATGGCGTCATGTCCATAAGTTAATGTATATGGTGTCGTCCCTGTTGCTAATCAGAGTGAAGTTCGATATGCCCATAATACCTCGTTTAACTTCAAATGACACATCTCAGGCTTTTCTTTCATCATTTTCTTGAGGATACCAATTAAAACTTTATTACTTGCTTCGACTTGTCCAGTTTCCTTTGGGTAATACGGCGTGGATTGATCGAGCTGAATTTTCAAACTCGTTGCATATTCTTTAAACTTGCAGCCATGAAAATCGTGTCGTTGTCAGTTATAATCATTTCTGGTACGCCGAATCTTGTCATGATGTTCTCCTCCACAAAATTACAAACCTCTTTAAAGGTTAACTTGATGTATGACTTTGCTTCGACCCATTTGGTGAAGTAGTTCGTCACAACGAGTATCCATGCATGCTTTGCTAACCTAGAAGACAGCGTAATTTTACCGATCATATCCCTGGCCTATCCTTTGAACGACCATAGTTTGGTGATCGAGTGAAGTAATTATGTCGAGACTTTTGTATAGGCCAATGGATTTTACATTTTACACATCCTCGCGCATATTCAATGCAATATTTCAATATACTCAGCAAAAAATAGCCTTGTCGGTAAAGTAGCCAATGCGTCTTGCGTCCGAATTTATGAGTTATACATATTCCTTCGTGTACCTCTGTAATCGCTAGGGTGGTTTCTTCTGGGTCGGGGCATAATAACAACATACCGTCTTCACCCTTTCGGTACAACTCTTTCTGGTACATCAAGTAATTTGTGGCATGTACTTGTCCAAACATCTACAGGATCTTCTTACTCCAACAATGAAGGTAGGGACATAACTCGTGTACAGATCACGTGGTCGTGTTGGAGAACTTATCGATTAAATAAGGCCAAGTGTGGTCGTCGCACGACTGGTACAACCTGACCTAGCTCGCCCTCCAAGAGTTGTGCTCCATAGGCTATTTGAGCTAATTCGTTAGTGTCAGTGTTTTGAACTCGTGAAATGTGCTTGAATGTGATGCCTTCAAACGATTCGACCAAATAGCTGGCAATCATGTGATAGGGCACTAGAGTACAACTCATACATCGAAAAGTTCCATTGAGTTGGTTAATCACAAGTTCTGAATCACCAAGGACAAGCATGCGGGCTGCCCTCAAGTCGTTAAGGATGTTAAGGTCAATGATAAGGGCTTCGTATTTGGCTTGATTATTCTTACAATCGAACTCCAGTTTGAGAGCAAAATATCATCGATAGTGATCCGGGGATTGGATTACAATTCCAAAGCCGGCCAAGGTGGAGGTACTAAAGCCATCAAAATACATCGTCCAATAATTATCATGTGTTTCCACTATGCCAATTTCGACGTCATTGCCCCCAAAATCGTATGGAGATGGATGTTAAGCTAAGAAATCGGACATCGTCTGTCATTTTACAGCTTTCTGGTCGAGTAAGCATATAACGAATAATGTCTGTTTGGGCAATGATAAGCATAACAGAAGGGAGCATGTAATGCCAGACCTTGGACGTAGTGAAGAACAAGGCTAGACAAAGTTTCTCGATAGGTGAATAATTTATTTCGGCTAAGATAAAAAAATGGCATGCTCCCATCCCGTGTCATTGTCTTGTGCAAGAAGACAGCCAACCGATTTCTCGATGGCTGAGATATACAACTTGAAGGGTTTACCACGCCGAGATTGCACAAGGACAGGTAAGGTAGTGAGGGAGACCTTAATTTGTGTGAAAGCATCTTGGTGCTCCTCACTCCATTCAAATTTGTAAGAATCCTTAAGTTTCAATAGCGTAGAGAAAGCTTTCATCTTCCCTACCGAATTAGAAATGAAACGATGGAGGAAATTGATTTTACTGAGTAGTGATTATAATTGCTTCTTGGTTGTCGAATGTGGGGCATCCATGATCGCCCAAGCTTTATTTGTGTCCACCTCGATGCCACGATGATGTACAAGAAAACGTAAGAAGTTGTCGGCCGATACACCAAATACGCATTTGGCATAATTCATTTTAAGGTTATGTTGGCGCATACGAATGAAAGCATGCCGAAGATCATCTAATTGTGTTCGGCGACGTTTTGATTTGACTACAACATCATCGATATAGACCTCGATGATGGTACCAATCAAATCATGAAAAATAGTATTCATAGCGCATTGGTATATGGCACCGACATGACGACCCATTCGTAAGCCCCGAGTGCCCCCGAGCAACGAAAAGTAGTTTTGTGGACATCGACCTTAACAATGAAAATATGGTTATAACTAGCGTGGCCATCCATGAAGGATAACATCTCGTGGTTTGATGTTGTGTCGATTAACAAATTCATCTTTAGGGGTTGCCAAATTCAAATTTAAAAAATCGATACAAATACGTAGAGCACCACTTTTCTTTAAAATTGGGATGATGTTCGGCATCTATTCGACGTATCGAGTTGTCCGAATAAACTCAACGTTTAAAAGTTGAACGAGTTCATCTTTTATGCCAAGTTGTACTTCGATTGAGAATCATCGATGGGGTTGGCAGAACGGTTTACAACTAGGTTTGATGTGTAATTCATGCTCGACAAGCGTTTGGTCTAAACTAGGAATCTCATGGTAACTCGAAGCAAAACAATCTTTAAATTCCTTGAGTAACAAAGCTCGGTTTTCATAGGTTGGGGTAACAATGCACTAATAAATAAAGGTTGGCAGTCTTCGGCCATTCCAACATTTATTTCCTCTAAGGGGTTATTGACATGGGGCCGATTGGCTTCGAGCTCGGCTAAGGCAGCTTGAACATTGTCAAGTGATAGAACTGGAGTGTTGTCTCATTTGGCGAGAAACTTTACTAAGTGTACGCCCGAATTCGATTGCTTAGAAATAGCATACCAATGGGTCAACAGTTGTTCCATGGTGGATGAAATCGCGGCCCGGCGTCTGCCTTGTTTGGTATCAGACATCAAGATCGGCAATCAGGTCAGCTAACCCAAGTTTCGTCAAATCCTGGTGAACAATCTCGGTGTCTACCTTGATGGCATTCTGAACTGAGATCTGGGTCAGCCATCATTCCTCGTTAAAACCTTGCAGGGTGATGTAGCCGACGTGATTACCATAACAGCGAACCTGAATTATATTAGCTTCGAACGCCTAATTGTCGTCCTGATGAACCACGACCTATTTTCCATCCTAGAAGATAAGAACCTGATATAATGATGAGGGGATGTAGCTCGTTTGATGGATTCAGTCACGACGGAGCAATGCATTATACTCGGTCTTCAAATCGACTATGAAAAACGTGGTCATGTGATTACGACCTACGATATTTACCTTCAACGAAAGCATTCCCTTGGTCTGGGATTTGTCACCAACAAAGTTGCTCATGGTGACCCCTGATAGAATAAGTTTATCGTTGGAACGACGTAATGTCTTCATGATATCAACAGGCATGATGTTGACTGTTGCTCCATAGTCGACAAAAATTTTGGAGACCGGATATCCTTTAATATAAGCCGTAACATATAACGACTTAAAATGATGAAAATTAACTAATGAAAAGCAAGGAAACAATTCGGCAAGGGCTACTTTGAGTTTATCTTCTTTTGTTGCCAGCTCAATCTCTTCGGCGGCCACAAAATCGACTTTCGTGGCTTTCTCAGTAACCGCGTCGCCATCCAGGAAATTTGGTTGGGATGCAGTTGGCTGGAACTCGGCAGGTAAGAGATGGACCATGCTGATTTCTATGTTGTTAAGGACCGAATGACCTATCGAGTCGTGATGTTCTTCCTCTGGTTTTTCATTCGAGGTATCCTGTGCATGAGCAGTAAACGCTTGATATTCTTCGACTGGTGACGGGGTATGATCATGCGTTATGTCTACTTGAGCCTTCTGGTTCTACACGTCGACCTTGGGTTCGCTCCGTGTTGGAACTGGGTTTTGGTATTGTGACGTTATAGTGCTCCTTATATGCTATACGGGCGTATCTTGTGTCAAGGTAAGCATCCAATTGTGACGTTAACAGCTAAAAAGACTTCGAAATGCTATTGCAAATATTGGAGGTCCTCGAGAGAAAAAGGGAAGTTCAACAGCGTCAGTATCAGTATATGGATCTACCTTAAAGCCAAGAACTCTAGCCTCACATATATGCTAGAACCTGGCTTTCATCCCTGTATCTGAGTACCTTGGAATGCTTTTGACAAGTCGTATAAGTCATTTACGGAATGCTTCTTGTGAAACTCCTATATGTATTCTAAAGCTTCACTGAGAAACTATGGGTGGAGATTTTGTCTAACTCTGATCAACGGTTCTTGTGTAGGTAGCGAAGGGAGTTTGCTCTCGGTTTCCTTCCAGAAGTGCTCGAGGCAAGCTTTTATTTCCCCAGGTCGAAGAAGAAGTTTGATTCGCTTTTCAGATTCTTCAATCGTGGTTTCAAAGTCACAATCGATCACCTTCTTTCCTTGAAGCAGCTCGGTCATGATCGCTAGAGGTTGTAAGTTATATCCATTACCGACCGTTTCCTTCGGTTGCCATTTGGTAGCTGAGGTATCCTAAGCTGCTCGTCAGCGGGCTATATAATCCATTCTTTAGCGCCAACATTTTTGTGATTTAGACAGCGCAATATATATACCATTAAGGGAGTTGTAGGTATATCAGTGCTAATACCATGGCTCAAGAGATCTGAATGTGTGCTGGTTCGCAGGTGAACTTAAATTGCCAGAGTTGCGTGCATAATAATCCTCGTTGTAAAATGGCGCGTCGAAATTAAGGTGTCATCTAGCCAAATATGGCTTGTTATCTTGTACTTGAGGACCAAGCCTATAAAAAGCTTTTTGGCGTTGGCCTGTACCAAGCACATTTTGGGATGTTACCGTAGTTGTGGGCACTTGTTGCGGTATTTTGACCTGACGTGGTTGTTCCTTTGGCTCAGCTAAGGCGACGCTCACTTTGCATTGACTACATAAACCATCGGCCCGTCATTTTCCTCTGCGCTGGAGTCCAACATTGACTCGACAATAGCTGGTCCGATCAAATCTTTGGGTGGCTCGTTTGAAAATATATCAATCTTCAATAGTGGTTAAGAGTTTTGCTTTGGGACAAATTGCATTAGAACGAACTCGGCCTTTCCTTTTCCTTTATCCCTAGGTAGATAAGCATCTACCATGCTTATTGTTGTCGTAGGGAAATGATCGGTGTCAACACCCATTTGTTTCTCTGGTAACTTGAGCTTACCATTGTTGATCCAGCTTTAAATGGCATCGCGAAATACGACAAAATTATTTATCGTATGCTTGTTCAAATTGTAGTATTTGCAATATGTCTTGCTTTTTAAATCATTGGCCTTAGGAATGTTATTCCTTGGCCGAAGCTTGACAATTTTCGCCAACAACAACTAGTCAAAGATGGCGTCGGCCTTGGTGATGGCAAAAGTGTAAACTTTAGACATTTTGATGGTAGCTTCTTCAGAGGTCGAGCGGGTTTTGGTATTCTTGGAGTTAGCATGAGCTAATGCTTTGCATATGTATAGCTTGTCGATCACTATCTCGGCCGCATCAATACTGGCATATTGGGATTCTTCACCTTCGACCAATGCATAACTGAATGTAGGGTTCTTGTAGATCGTTCCTCGGGATGGGGACTTCAAAATCTTTTCTTCTCGAAGAAAATAATCATATTGCTCGACATGTTGAGTCAGTTTGTACATATCTAGGAAGTTTGCCCCCAAGAATTTTTATTTTATATTCCAAATCCAGGCCATTTAGGGCAATCTTAATGAACTCGACTTCCGACTGAGGCACTTGGCACCAGTTTCTGACCAACTTAAACCTCTTAAGGTATTCTATTGGCGACTCATCAGAAGCTTGAGCCATCATAGCCAGAGAAGATACTGACACATCCATCCCTGGTCGATAGAATTGCTCATGAAATTTCTCGACTAGTTCCTCCCAGCTTTGGATGGAATTGGGTGGAAGGTTTATATACCACGCAAATGCTAAGCTGATTAACAAGAAATTGAACAATCGAAGCTTATGGAAATCATTATTAACGTCCCCATATTGGGCAATGAATCAAGCCACGTGTTCTAACGACGATAGAGATGACTTTCCAATGAAAAGGCTGAAGTCTAGAATTTTGAATCCCTTAGGGTACTCAAACTTTTCTAAGAAGGCTAGATATGGGTGAATGAATTTCAAAAAATTTGGCCCCCATTTTAAGGTCGAATCAATCATTCTCTGAACATCGACCATATCAATAGATGCCGTTTCTATTCCTTGGTCGAATCCGTCCAATCTGCTGGTTGATCCACCAATTTTCTCTAAGTTAATCATTTTAAGCCGAGCAGATCATGTCTCGGCTTGTATCACTGGCAGTGGATTATGCTTAAGTGGGGGTTATCGGGAATGATCAACGGGTCCATCTTTGTGGGCTTTATTAACTAGTATTTCAAGCAACCTGGTATGTATATCATTATTATCGTATCGTGCGTCTCTTTGAGTATGCTTTTTATCTCTCGGCTAAATATTTGTTCAAATTGTTGAGATTGCTCTTCAAATTGTCGTTGAAGAAACGACTTAGTTGGTGGATCGAAGGCCTCACCGCCGTCTTCGTCACAATCCTCCATTAATCCTTCAACAAAAATGCCCTTTGTTGTTTTGTTGGAATCTCTGCATCACGAGGTTGGCCGCTGAGATTAACTTTCCTTTCTCGACATGTCGCGCTTGTTACTTCAAGCGTCATGGCAGCAGCAGGACGATTCTATGCATGTAACTAGCCATCTTGTCCTGGGTTTTAGACTGGAAGACTAGTCGTTGACTTTCCCATGACTGTTTTCTTTTTTATTTACCGTGCCTCAATGGTTATGAACTTCGTAGTTTTAGCACTGGGTCCCACTGGGTGTGCCAAAATGTTGACCCTAAAAATTACCATGTCTACATGGCGTGCAGGCCGAGTAACTAATAAGCTAACTATGTACTTCGATTATGTGCAAGGCGTGCCAACTCGACGGCCGAGCTCGATCGGGGAGTAAAATGTGTTACGTTGACTTCTTAATCTTGCAACTATGGCCAAGGAAGGAACACGTCTCAACCTTTGGGTTCTAGAACCTGAAGACAAGGCTGCTAGTTCTACGAAGTTCACAAATCGTCGATACTAGGTTCGATCACAGTGATTATATTCGTGAGAGTATAAGCACGCCGAACTGGCACCAGACTATATGGACACAAGTACTCGAAAGAGATGTATGTCTTGATGGTAAATGTGGTTCGACCGTCAGAATGCCGAACTCTAAAAGATACTTGTGAATATCCAATCATAAAATAACTCGGCGTTCAACGTGTCGAGCCTAGTAAATTGTAACACCTCACTCGCCGAGAAGGCTGATGAGATGACCTCTACCAATAAGAACTCGAAAGTCCTTGTCAACTGAGACTTGGATAGGTAATCAGTCGGTCTCGAAGTAGTGATATTTATCCAAACTGAAGGTGTTCCATAGTCGGCTGATTCTACGGCTACAGTGCTGTTTATTCAAATTGAAGATGTGTTGGTGGAAGAAAGGGGAGAGGGATAAAATCTCAAAGGTTGTTGAGAAGATTCCCGTAGGGCAATTTGCATGTTGAATTGGAAAGGCCTTGAATGATGCACTCCCTTCTCTATTTATAGTAGCAAACCCCCTCATGGTCGAGCTAGAATCATACTCGGATTAGGGCTCCTCAACCTACTCTGATTAGGTCTCAGCCAATCCTAACTTCACTAGGACTTTTAACCAAGCTCTTTAACAAACCAGATTCATCCCCTAATTCTTAGCATCCTCAATCTTAGCCTTAAGACTCCTTGTTGCACTAGGTTTCGACTATCTCACCTTTATCTAAACCAACCCTGCTTGTAGTAGGATTCAGCTGACCCTTACTGGACAGCCCACGACAACTAGATGAATGCTACCAAGCCAAGAATAACTCTAAGCTCGGCCCCAAATAATATTTTGGGCCCAAACAAATACAAATCGTCAAAACCTAACTAAGTTCTCCAAATTGATGCCTTCCCCCCCCCCCCCAATGTTGCGTAGAGAACCCTAATGGTTAAATTGTTTATTTATACTGCTAAAAAATAAAACACTAAACAGTCTTAGAATAAAACTATGAAACATATTAAAATAATAAAACAGAAAATAAAAGGTTTCCTATTTGAACTAAAATTCAAACTTCTCAGAAAATTGGACTTTTGACCAAACAAATCAACTCCGATTTGTTCCCACAGGGTCTCTTTTGAAAGCTGGAGATGTCCCCTACAAATCCTCAGAAGGAATCGTCCTCAAAATATGCCTTCTTGACCTTCAAAATAACCAAAACGTCTAGAAATGTCAATATGGGAAAGCTATGCGTTGGCCCTTTATTTCATCGCCACGGTCAAAAGGCTTGGTAGAAAATTCTGGAATTTTGACACAATCATCTTGAAAGACTCACGAACATCCTCCAAATGGAATCACTCCAAAATTTGTTCGGTTGATCACTTTTTTATCTAGAGGAAGTCGAATGTCTTATATTGAAAATATATAACAAAGTATCAAAATTCTACCAAAATAACCAATAAACTATAACTAAGAATAGAGTAAAATATATGGTGTAATATGAACTCATTAGTGGTTATAAAAGGTTGGGCTACTCCCCATATTATCAATTGGTTTTATGGTAGAACCCCAACTTTCTTCATGGTATTATAGCAAGTTGGCTCACGTGTGAAGCCCAACAGCAAAATGTGCTCTACGTCACCCAGTTCGTTTTGTCTACATGTTTGGCTGGAAAATTTACCACACGTGAAGGGGTATGTGAGGATATGAAGGTAAAAGAGTTCCACAGTGAAAGGAGAAACCTTGCAAGGGCTTATAAAAGATTTGGCTACTCTCCTCATTACCAATTAATTTTATGGTAAAATCTCAACTTTTTTCGTCTCTCTCAGCCGCGTTGACTAAATTGTCTGCTGTGGCACAAGGAGGAAGAGAAGAGAAGGGTCACTATCCTGTTGTTCCTTATCTCTTTCCATTACGTGGCTGGAATATGACTTTGCCTGAGAACTCTACTGTCATGGGCCTCCCAAACTTTGCTCTTTCACATATACAACACCATATATCCATCCTAGCTCCTGCAACATATGTATTGCCATGTATGGACCAAATGGATGGATAGAGAAATCTATAGTGGTGTCAAGTGTCCCTTTAGCCGAGGCTTGTTTGGATGCGACACATACGTGTTTTTCGTCATTATTTTTGTAGAAATTTTGATGCTTCCATGCATTTAACAAAATTTTCATTGTGGCATATGTGGGTATTATTCAACGTTCTAAATAATAGATCAAGACTATTTCCGTCAATTCAGATTTGAAGTATTCAGGTATACACATCAACATTGAATTGAAGGGTTGTTTTTTTTTCTTTTTTTTTTTTGTGAAATGAATTGAAGGGTTTGATATTTCAAATGCAACTAGCGTTAGGAAATTCGCCGACACATAAGAAAAGGTTTTTTTTAATTAATAAATAAGTGTACATTTGATATCCATTTTGTCTTTAATATTTAATTGTGTTGTTGATATGGGGGGAATATATGGAAATATATGGAGGGGGAAAGGAAATGGATATAGAAAAGTGAAGGAAGAAGGGGGAAGGGAAATAGATATGGAAAAGTGAAGGAAGACTGGAGGCATGGTGTAGAAGAAATACACAAGGAAAGATGTCTAACTGAATGCTAAAAACTAAAAATAAATTCTGAGTTGTTTCAATTTTGAAGATTTTATTTTCATTCATTTGTTTTTAATTTCTTTTTATTGAAGATTTTGTTTCACTTTAAAGTTAAGAATTAAAAAGTGTGATAAAAATAAAAAATGATTATTTTAAAAGCAATGACATTCTAACTAGGGGTGGGCAAACGGGTCCTGGACCCGTGGGTCAGAGCGGGTACAAGCAGTTCGAGGCGGGTCCAAAAATTCTAAATAGAAAAAGGAGTGGGACGGGGCGGGTCCATGAAATTAGTGAGGTGGGGCGGATCCAAAATTTTGAGGAAACGGGCCCCCGACCCGAACCGTTTCCACCATTGATTTAATACCACTTAAATCTACACCGTTGAGATTGAGTTCCATTTCCCAACCCCATCACAGATTCACAACACTCTCTCTCTCTAAGTCTCAATCTCAGATCTGGATCACCCCTTGTTTCTATCTCTCTCGCTCATCTCTCCCAATCCCAACTTGATGTCTTTGTCTCCCGATTCCGGTCGCCGAAGATGGCGTCGACGATGACATGAGGCTCCAGATCGGAGATGCTCCAAGGGACCTTAGGGATAATAGAGATCGAAGATGGACGATGATGGCGCGACGACGATAGCGAGCTCGTCGATGGTGGGCTCCAAAACGACGAAGATGACGCGAATGACGTGTTTTCAGAGGACGATCTTGGAGAATACAGTGTTGAAGGTGGTTTTTTGGACCTCTAGACTTGACTTGAAGTGGTTTTTGACGACATCAAAGAACCTTATCCCAGACTATCGTCACCCATCACCGCCAGCGCGACAACCACCACCCACCACCACTATCGAGGACAGTATCATCCTTGCGAGTTCTGGGTTCTATTCTGTTTTTTTTTTTTTTGTTTTTTGTTGTTTATATGTTGATTGTTGTTTCTTTTCAATTTTGATGTTTTGATCATTGTTTGGTTGGTTTTGTCTGTGTGCATGATTAAAGGGGTTTGATTTGTTGTTTTTGCATCTGGGTTTGCTTTGATTTATTGCTTGCTATGCAGCTGTGCTGCTTATTCTCGTATGTGGTGGGGAAGACGACCTCAACGAGGTCGTCCCTTCTATGGCTAAAAGAAAAAAAATGATATTGGACCTGTGGACTCGGCCCGTTTCGTCTTGTTTGGAACGAGTCGGGTTAGGTACGGTTCCTAATTCTGAAATCTCACTACCTGGCTTGGCCCACCCCGTTTCTATTTACCACGGGTAGGGTCCGGTTCCTCTAAATTTGGACCCGGCCCGGCCCGTGCCCACCCATAATTCTAACAGCAGCTTTTAAAAGCGACATTTAGATATTGCTTTTAAAGTCACTTTTATAATAAGCAAAGCAGAGCCTTTAATATAAATATTTTAATTCTTATAATAACCTCATTATATAGTTTTTTAAAATGACATCATTGACTATTCCCTTATGTTTTTTACCCATATACTCATCCACTACCACCTTCCACCACTTGCCATTGCCACCCCCACTATCGTCGTCACCGCCACCATCACCACCATCATAGAGGCTACCATCCCACCACCATAATTATCTCCCATCAACATTGGCATACCTCTCCCCACCACCAATGTCGCCACCAACTCCCTCACCACAACCCCCTCGGCACTACTATCTCTACTATCACCCCTGCCACTTCAACCAACTATTGCCGCCACCGTCACTACCACCACCACAATCAAGATCACTTCTTAACCAAATCTTGTCAATTTTAGTCATTATACACATCAAAACAGTTTGGCATAAAACTTTATCAAACATTGTGGCACTGCTTTTCACACTCTAAATACGTTTGGTCTCAACTCTCAACCTGCCACTTCTTTGTTGGCAACTTTGAATGGTGTAGGTCTCTCTCTCTCTAAAGCTTCTTTCGAACTCATGTTTGAAGTGAAAGTTATGTTCACTGATTTTACGTACATATATGTACGGTGTAGCTGGAGATATATACTAACAGCTTGACTTTATATAGCCTGTATTTTTATGAACTCAACAACTTTTTCGGTAAGCTATGTGACATTAACTCAGTACCTAAGCCATGCCCCACAGAAAAGCACAGGTTTGGGTGAAGTCATATAATATATTTATACGTATTTAATGGTTTGTAGGTAATGTGATATATATTTTCTGAGGCGTGCCACATTATTCTCATGAGTGTTTCATATATGCATGCCCCATATCATGTTGCATGATCCACATGGTTATTAGTGAATCTAATATATATGAACTTTACTTTATGTAAGAAGTCGTTTCTCCAACCATGCTTTGTAAGTCACAATTTGACACTTGCAAAAATAACTCATTACATTTACTAAAGGAAAATCTTATGCATATGTCAAATTATAATTTCGTTTGAAAGAATGAGGGACGTTACAAAATCTGGAGCGAAGTATTCACCGCCTAAAATTCCTACCTATTTGCTCTTTGATCACATGTGACTTCACATTTTAAGCTACAAAACCAGATCGATTTAGGTTAGGTTTGGGATTGCTTAACTTTTAAAAAAAAGTTGCTATGAAAAAATGTTGGAGTGTAAAATGTATTTGGTAAATATAAAAATAAGTGTTTTTTTTTCAAATCTCGAGTCAAAATAAGCAGAAAAGTGGAAGCAGCAAAATGCTGCTTCCTAAAACCCGCTTTTTTTTTTAAGTAGCGAATGAACAGTAAAAATTTAAAAAAAAAACTTTCTCAACCCAATAATACCCTCTCTGTTTCTCCATCTCCCTCCCTCCAATCGCATATAGGCTGATGCCGAATCAAATTGGGGGAGCCTAGAAGGGAAGATTGGGTGCTTCGAATTCCCATCACTGAAAGTGAACGTTTTAGCTTTGGTATAGAGAGAGAGAGATTGTGTAAAGGGGAAAGTTAGATGCGTAGACCGTGGTGGAGGTGGGGTGATTTGGGTGCGTCTGGGCTGCGGCGAGGCTGGGTTGGAATTTTTAGGGTGTTGGTAGCGCGGCTGGGCTGGGGATTTGGGGTGTCGCCAGCACCAAATGCTTGAGGGAGATGGCATTGGTTCATAATTGAAATAAAAAAAAGTAGTGCTTTCTCAAGAAGAGGCACTGATGCGATAAGGTTTTTCAAGGTTCTGATACGATAAGTTGTTTCGAGGAAGATCTAGAAGATAAGATTTTAAATAAAATAAATTATTATTTCAATATCTAATATTATACATTTTTCAATCATTTAATATAGTCACAGCAATTTTATGTAAAAATTTAGCAAACAATTGATTCTACTTTTTTAAAAGCACTTTTATAAAAAAAAAAAAAAAAAATTTACCAAACTCTTTACTACTTTATTTTATAGTTATTTATTCTCACAGCATAGCAGATACCAAACTAACCTTTAGTGTTTGAAAGAGATTCATATGTGCAAGAAAACCCAGTATGCAAGTTGGCAATGGAAACATGAAATCAGATAACCCCACCATGCATTATTTCAATTCCCTCTTATTTTGAAGCATATATATGAATAAAAAAACATTTTTAAAAATCAAAACCAAACAAAACAAGGCCAGCAAGTTATGCCCGGACCATTTCAAACACATATAACATGCATATATGGGGATTAATAAGTCCTATGACCATGATGGAAGGTGGGGTTTTATTTTTTTTTTATTTTTATATTTTATACTTGTAAGAGGCTTAACTGTCGTTATAAGGATGGCTCTTTGAGCTCTTTAGAATTAAAATCTTGATGGGTTTGATATCGTTGTTGTATGAGATTAGAGGATTTGGACCACCAAAAAAAGGCATCTTTTTCAGATGTTGCATTAACAATGTGGGGGCTGTTGTAAAATCGACGGTGTGTGTAGTGAAATAAATGAAACAAGACATAAAATTTACGAGATTCCTATACAGTCAGTGTGACTGGAGTACGTCCTCGGGGCAGCAGTGGTACTTTCATTTATAATCTGAAGTAATAAGATTACAAAGATAACTCTCACTATTTTTTTCCTTTCTTCTTCCTCTCTCTCTTTCCTTCTTCCTCTTCCTTCCTTTCTCTCTGTCGTAAGTCTCTCTGTGATTGGTACAGTCATCCATCACATTATTTGGTGGCCAGCCATCAATGTTTACAACACTCCCCCTTGGATGGCCACAAGTCTTCGATTGACTCGTTAAAAACTTGATCTGTTTTTGGATACTCCCCCTGATGAGTATCTCCCCCTGATTTCAAATCATTTAGGTTGATCGTTGATCATTCTGCTTCAAAAGAGGTGTTTTACTTGTTGTTAACTTTCCACAGGCTTGTTCTTGAAATGGGCTGAAGGGCTTTCTACTAGACTTGCACCAAAGGTCTGAATTTACTCCTTTTATCTGGAGCAGAATTTGATTCAAGGGTGGTGGACACTTGATCTTGAATCGGACTTGTGATTTCTTCAAGATCCTTGGGACTGGTCCTTGAATGAAATGGAACCACGAGCAGCTCCATATGACAAGTAATCTTCAGCTCTATCAGGGATGAATCAGCTCGTGTTTTGTTGTGCTTGTCTCCATATGCTTCAAAGTATCATTTTCACTTGTCTTATCTGTTCCCCTTGCATAAATGGTATTTTCCCTGGTTTTCCCCTATGCATGTGTGGCATCTTCTCTTGTAGTATTTGTCCCCTGATGCAGGAGTGGAATGCAACCCTTGCATGTCGATGGTTCATCACATCTTGGTGACTGGAGACCCAGCTTTAACAACAGTTGAAGATGGCTACTTGAGAGCAATGCTAGGTAAGTAATCATGAAAGGTTCCAGGCAGTCGGTTCCTTACCAGAAGTTTGAGTGGAGGTTCTGACATATTGCTTTCTTTATCCTTGGCTTTGCAGGTAAGAACAAGGACAAAGGAAATGACAGGGAGAAAGCATGATATGAGATACTCTTGCTTTCGACCCTGATGATATGAGATACTCTTGCTCTGGTGTGACTTGTTTTGAAGAGGTATTCTCAGAGAGAAAGAAAACGGAGTATTTCAAGATGCTTTGTTGAAGATGCATTCTCGGAAATGAGGAAGAGTTAGATATTCTTGCAGGTCTGCCTTGTTATGGAGAACAAAGGTCGACATATATAGAGATTTTTCAATAGCAAATAGTGGTGTTGTGCCTTTACTCTTGTCAGCAACTGTGGTGTAATTAGAACAGTAAGATTTACGCGTTTTCAACTTTGTTAGAGATTTTTGACAAAGTTGCACACAATATCCGAAAAAGCTAAAATTGCGTCTGAAAAATGCCAACAAACTTTATTCAGGAAAATCTGACTTTTGAAATTCGGAGAGCGGTGCCTCTTCGATCTCTGAACAAGTGGCTATGCTGCCTCTTCTTTTATAGAGACATCAATCGTGTTCAAGAGTATTTTTAGAAAGTTGTTACCTGTAGAAATTTTCCCCTTCTTGCACTTCTGAGATTTTATTTGACCTCATTTTTCCTTCATCATTTCTAAAAATGGCTTGCCCATCTAACATTTGCTTAGATTTGGGTCTTAGGAGTGATACAAACAAACAGCGTCAAGATAATATATGACGTCCGTCCTTCTTATCTTCTAATGGTCCTCTTACAGTTGGAGACTCTATGATGAAGAATAACGTAACCGCTACTGTGGTAGTTAGGAATCTTCTCACTCCAAAGGATAACATAATCCTTTCAAAACAATCTGATGAGTCGGTCATTCAAGACTCATTGGCTCTCAATGTTTAATGTGTGGGCTCTGTATCCAATATGGGTCAACGCCTACTTGCTCAAACTCGCCAAGTTGAATCATTGATGGCTAAGGTAGCAAGTCTTAAACAAGATATCAGATGGCTCAAGCACGAGAATAGAGTGTTACACGTGCTTGCAAACAATTACTCTACAAGCATGAAAAGAAAGCTCGACCAGCTGCAGGAATCTGAAAGTCGGATTCAAAGTGATCACTAGAGGTTCGTTGCTAGATTCTGAAAGCAACTGATGTCTTCCCCTTATGGTGTTTTGCCAAGTATTGGGGTGCCACATGATCAATCTCCAGTGCCTCCTCCTTCTGGGGTACTGCCGAGCACTGAGGCTTCACATGAGCAACCTTTGTGAAGGCTTCATCCTGTTTGTTTATTTTAACTCATGTGTATGCACATATTTGTAATTTCTCAGAGATATTAATAGATAAGCTTTATTTCATTCAATGTATTGTGCTTAATACAATAAAGCATATACTTCACTAAGATGTGGTACTTCTGGACCAAATATCAATTTATCTTTACCCTCGCGAAGATAAATGATCATTCTTAGTGTCGACATCATTTAAGTATTTAACTCATAATCTTCAATCCATATGGTTCTTTAATATCATAAACATCATGGATAAGATTCGTGTTGGCATATTGTTCGATCTGCAGTTCGAGACAATATTCCTCTCAAGACTTTATAATCTTTTTTTACTCTTCAGGAGTCCCAATTTAATATCATCAACTCTTCAAGAGTTCTAATTTAATAATATCAAGAGATTTTAGTATGTTGCAACAATATCATAATGATAGTACTCACTAAGGCAATTATACCATCCATTGGTATTGAGTATATAATTTATGTTTTACCCTTCCATGGCTTACTTCAAGCAATTTGAATCCTTTAGGAATTTTCTACACTTCATGACACATTTTCCTTTGGAATTTATAAAGAGAAACTTGCTCCCATGTATAATTGAGGGATTTACTTATGGAGATATGATGTGGGCGACTCACAACTCTTCATATATAATTCTCCATTCATATGAACTAGTTTACAAGAGTATAATTTCAGGTTTCAATTAATAACCTTGTGTCATATCATGTGAGTGTATTTCACTGTATTACAAATGCCCATATGTAACCTCATTGGTTCAACATATTTTGACTATTTGTATTGTATGCAAGTATATAGGTCCATTTTTCCACGTTTTTACAAAATTGTAATGGAATTGCCTTTCTCCATCTTTGGCCAATAATTTTTCCTTTCACGAAAAAGAACGGGACTCAATATCAACACAACTCATTTGATGAATTTAGTACCTACTTGTAAAATCCAAAATTAACATTGGTTATCATCAATTTGTGATATCATATTCTCATGTGTATGCACATGCATAAAAGCATTTCATTTGTTTTGGATATCCATTGCCTCTTCAAGGGCATTACACTATCTCTTCCAGGATAGTCATAATTTAATGAATGCAGATCATAACCTCTTCTTGAGCTTTATAGAGCTTGGATTTTATTCTCCACTTCTGAGAGTTGAGTCATTGGAACCTATACGTCTACCATGCTTCATGCATGAGACACCAACATTCCCATGTCCGTGGATTGTCCTTTCTGGGACGTGTATCCATCCGGTGACTGTCATACTTCTGGCATGCAACAATTATACTTCGGGAATGCAATAGTTCAGTAGGGCCGTATTCTTCTTCTTTCGAATGACTGACCCTTTTGAGTCTAAGAGTCTGCCACGCTTCAAACGTGCAACAAATAACTCATTTACTGCCTCATTATTATTATTTTTTTCAACAAGGACATCAATTCTTGTAAGCACATTTGGAACAAGTATATGTGATTTCATCACTTTCGTTGCATCATTCAATTATTCTTACTTCATTTTCTCATTGATTTCTTCGTGAATCAAAATAAGACAAATTCTCTTCGTTCTTCTGGAACGGTCTTTTCTCATCATTCTTCTGGAATGATATTTTCTTATCGTTCTTCTGGAATGATGTTATTTTCTCCCCCTAATGGCGGGAAAACTGTCTTATCAAAATCATAGTCCTCAAATCATGCGGTATATATATCCCCAGTCAAGGGTTCCAAATGTTGAATGATAGATGGTGAATCAAATTCAACATAAATTCCCGGTTTGCCTTCAGGAAAATCAATAGTACAAAGATTTTAAGATGAAATGAAAAGATTTTCTTATCTGTAAGATTCCAGCCGACAGAGGTGAACATGATTTGTGGCGCTATGCTTTCCATTGACACAAGAGCTTCTCGTGCTAATAACGTGTTGTAAAATCGACGGTATGTGCAATGGAATAAATGAAACAAGACAAAATTTACAAGGTTTCTCTACAGTCAGTGTGACTGGAGTACGTCATCGGGGCAGCAGTGGTGCTTTCATTTATAATCTGGAGTAATAAGATTACAAAGATAACTCTCACTATTTTTTCCTCTCTTCTTCCTCTCTCTCTTTCTTTCTTCCTCCTCCTTCCTTTCTCTCTGTCGTAAGTCTATCTGTGATAATCTCTCTTTTGTGCATAAGGTGTCTTGTATTTATATAGGAAGTAAGAGCACTGAAAGTTGCTATACAGCTCACTCCCACTGATAAGATTCCCATTTGTCCTCTTTGCTCTAAAGTAATTGGTACAGTCATCCATCACATTATTTAGTGGCCATCCATCAATGTTTACAACAGGGGCATATTTTAATTATGTGATATCCTTGGTCCCTTTCCCTTTTGATTTATAAATTGATATGTCATGTTTGAGCTAGGATTCAGTAAGCTCGAAGACAGATATTACAAGGAACTAACTTTGTGAATTTAGAATCCTACATCTACTTTCTGTCTAGATCAGATACAATGATATATATCTCCAAACTAATTATTGAGTGTGAGATATTGATGTGAAATTGCATATAAATATCATTTGAATTGATATATTCAATTTCGCAATAGAAACGTATCTTGTTTGATCAATTTCCTTATAAATCAATCTTCAATGGTAATCATTATATTAGTGCCTTTGTCCTATTGTAATTGGATAGATATAGATGGGTGTCATGCCATGATTTTGAAAATTGATTTGTTTTAAGGGAAATTTTATTTAAACTCATCTAACATATTTATACACCCAACTTACTCTTTACACCCATTTGATTTTTAACTAAACTATTAATATCTCTTTAAACCCAAATTTAATACCTAATATACCCTATAAACCCAATTCAATATGTGGATTTTTTTACACCCATTGAATTTTTAACTCAAAAGCTGCCGTTGTGCTACTTGACTTCTGATGGTAAAGGGTTTACCTCCTCCTTAAACTTCTCCTCCTCTTCGTAACTGGACAAAGCAACTACTTCTACCTTCATATTAAAAAATGAAGTACCAGAGACAATAGGCTTTGATTAATAAGAACATTATACAAAACAAACATGACCAGAGAGTAGAGAAGAATAACTTATATTCCTAGTATCGAGGAAACAACTAAGCAAGATAATGCAAGGGAATCATGGTTACTGGGTCCTTTCACACCGGACATTTTTTCATCATACGTAAGCAGTAATTCAAAAGGAGGTTTAATGTATAAACATATGGAAAGAAGGATTGGTTGGATATTTTGCAGACTACTAGGGTTGGACTTGAAGGCAAGAAATCACTAGAATTTCAGTATTGATTTTGAAATTTGGGGCAGCGACTGCCTCATAATTTTTTTTTGTGTCATGGCGATTAAGCCAAAGGCTATCAACAAAATTTGAGGAGTAAACATATGCTTTCATTGTTGTTAGTTTTAGCCGAAAGGTAGGATGCTTTCGTTGTATTTTTTGAAAAAAATTACAGTAAAGTAACTTTTACACTCTAAAAAATTGAAATCAAACGAACAAAAAAAATTATAAATTGAGTCATACCTTGGTTGGAGGATTCAAAACTTCAAAATCACCAACCATCAATAAAAAAAACTTATTTTTCTCTATGAGAGCTATTAGGGTATTAGCCAGAATGAACGTAGGATAAACAAAGAGTGATCGTAGGGTTTAATTATAGTGTTTGGGTTTATTGATAAATTTGAGTTTTATTATTAATTTCATTTTGTACTTAATAGTAATTATGCAATAGGATAAATAGACAATTAACATTTGAAATTTAAGTTGGGTGTAAAAAGAGGTTAAATGGGTTTAAATAAAATTTCCCTTGTCTTAATACAGATTTTGAAATTGGTTTAATGTGGATGGTAACTAAGAGGTGTCAATTTCATTAGGGTTTACCGCACTACTACGTTTAACTATTTGCGCAACGAACAAAAGTTGGTTGCTCAAAGTGTAGTTCCATCACACAAACGTCTGAGGGATGGAAACTTCGTCGCACAAAATCCGTTGCGCAAAGATCATGAATAAAGACTTTGCGCGATGAACAATAGCATTGGTCACAAGAATGCGGCACGGCTTAGGAATGAATGCGTTTGTCGCACAAAATGCCAGGATACAAACGTGGGACGATTAATATTCGTCTCTCGAAACTTTGCGCGACGACAATTTATTCTTGTGCAACGAAACCTTATTAGTCGCTAAAATTTTGTGAGACGAAGGTATTCATCGCGCAAAAAGAAATTATTTTTTTTAATTTAATTTTATGTTCTATTTTTTTAATTTTTTAATAAAATTAAATTGCAATTAAAAAAGTAATGAAGAGAAAAATAATTTATTTAAATAAATATAAAATTTATGCACAAGGAAAATGTTTAAAAAGTAAGGGAGTAAAAAACTAAGAAAATAATGCAGCGTAATCTACAGGGTTGTCATTCGGAGGTGGCTGGAAGGTCTCGAGGTTGGGAAAGGGCTTAAAGGTCGAAGGGGCAGAGCTGTGGGCATGCTTGGGTTGGAAGGGCTTGGATGTCGACAGGGGACGAAGATCTGGGAGACGAATGCCGGAATGCAGGACTGACTAAGGGTCTGTACAATCAGTGACATCTAGCTTTTATACAAGGCGAGCTCAGTCCTAAGGCTGGCCATCTTTGCTGTCAAAGTTGTCACCTCAGTCTTTTACTACGATGATGAAGAGGCTCTAGGTTCCCACCGCCAGGCATTCCCCATCGCCCTATAATACGTCACCGGCCTCCGCCCGAGAGTTTAATCCAAAGTCTCTATAAGGATCTAAAACCCCGCATCCTCTAGGGGATCCACAGACTCGAGCAAAGTCTCAGAAGGAAGCTAAGAGGTGACTTCTGAAGAACCAACTGCCTCTTCTCCATCATCGTCGTCTGTGTAATATAACATGAAATATTATTAATAACATTCAAATAATAACCATGATACTTGAATGCGTAAGATAGTAATTACAATCAAAGAATACTTACATGAAGGGACTCGGCCAACTCATCCCCGGGTCGAACATAAATGTCGCTAAAGACATCAATCTCCGGGAATTTTGAACCCCCCTGAATAGAACAAGAGAAGAAAAATGTTAGTATGAGAAGAGTCTTCTTCTCCCGATTGCTCTTGTTGGCTTTCGCCTTCTTCTGTTATACAAAAAATAAACATATTAGTTCTAATTTAAATGAAATATAAAAAAATCAATAAACATTAGTAAGAAATGTATAATACTTTTAAACTTAATATAAAAAAACGTACCACATAGCCGGGCTCATGAAAATGATTGCAAAGCCACACCCAATTATCTTCCCAATCCTTAAACTCTTTCACGCAACCCTCCTCAAGAGCGACCTACGGATCATCAAATGTCTCAAAATATTGGTGCAGGTTGCTCTTCCACTGCTTATACCATTCGACGAAGAACCTGTTGACGTACACCAACATATCATCGTTGATGTCGTCGAAATTGTAGTTTGTCTGCAATGTAACAAATTAACCACATACATTAAGTAATATAAATATATAAAATTTAAAGGAAAAACAATTAAAAGGTAGGATACTTACCGACAACTATGCATGCACCTTCGTCTTCACCTCATCTGGCATCGCCTTCCAAGACTTCCATTGCATAAGGCAATAGGTCCGAACGACGTGACCAATGTCATGGGCCAATGCGTTATGCTGCTCCGCCGTTGGTGCAGCCCGATGCCGATCATCGTATCCGATCGTGATATGTCTATTGGTCACCCGAGTGACCTTCACCGTCTTCAACTAGCGACAAAGTCCCTAGGTATTTTTCTTTGCTGAAAAAAATAAAAAACAGTCAAACAAACACAATAAATTAACCAAAATTTTGGCAGAACCTCCCCTAAAGTTATAACAATTCCCAAACCCTGGACAATGTAATAAATAATATATGATATCCAACAACAATCATAACAGTTGAATGCATCAATAGTGGATGCCAAGTGAAATATTACATAGTGTATATCTAGTTTGTAACCTATCCATAATCAAAAGCCAACTAAAAATTTTAATCGCATGAGGAACATTTAACTTCCACATTCTATTTAGCAACTCAGTTTTTAAGTTATTTGTTGTTACATTATTTTGAATTCAAGTCGCAGGTTTGACAGTAAATCGACCATTGGCATTCATGCTCCAACAAATAGAATCATTTATAACAAACACTGATAACAAAATACGGAAAATTTTATCAGCAATATAAATATTGACAAAATTTAGCATAAGAGATTTATTCAAGCAGTTATTGGAAATAAAATGATAAACTTTCAGGTTGCAAAGCTTAATTGATCTTCTTGTATGAGATGGAACAGTCTATATGGAGAAATCACCAAGGCACTATAGAAAATTCAGTTCTCAGCGTTTATCACATGTTTACCTTGTTGGGACCCCGAGGCATCAGTATTGGATGTCGATGTGTCAAGCGCGCGGGGGCAGCTGTGACCACGCCTGTCGCTAATAGGTTGTGCCACTGAAGAGGCTGATGACACCGACCAACCGAATAAACCAGCCTGTGGTCCATTTTTGTTGGAGCAGTGGCGGCTGAAGTAAGAGTAGAGGAATCAAATGGACAACAATCGACACTGCCTTACGACTTCTAATTAGATGTGACATCTGCACAATGAGAAGATAATAAATTGCTCTATGAACTGTTGGTTGTACAAGCAGCCAGTCATAATCCTTCTCAAACTTATATAGTATTTATCAGATTAATCATATAAGCTTCTCCCATTTATATTGGAAACTTTAAAAAATAATGAATAAAAAGAATAACACTGAATCAAAGACATGAAAATTCAAGTTCTATTGGAAATTTGTGCAATAAAGTTTTGTGTTAAAGAAAAAAAACAATGTATTGATTATGAAAGAAAGCACGCACATAGGATTTAAGCCACAAAAGCCTACTCACTAGATGCATCCAAGTAAATCAACCATTTATACCTTGAGGAGGTTTTCAGGGGAAATGCTTTCACAAGACTTTGAAACCTAGCATCATAGTTGTTTGAATTAAAATCAAGCAATTACAACATTAAAAACAAGCAAACTAAACCATCAACTCATTATATTACATAGTAGTTTGAATCTTAGCATAAGAAAGATGGAATGTCAGATGGCCAACTAAACGGACTATATTAACTGGAAAATCGCCAACTCAAAAGATCATATTAACTGGAAAATCGCCAACAAAAAGTAGCAAGGACTTCCCTTTATTCTAGTTCTGAAGCCTCAAGATGAAATTCGTATATAATTGGGAGAGTTCCACTTAAGCAGACATACCTAATAAACACAAGTGAGAATGAAGAAAGCTCACTTTATACTTTTTATCTTCTTTTTTTTTTTTTTTTTTAGGGCAAAATGTGCATAACACCGTTGGGTGTGACCATATAACAATACACGGATATAACAAATGATAAGGAATAAAGCAACACGAAACATTATTAAAGAAAGCAACACGAATATGAACATGCATTTCATCTTTGTGTTCAATCAGTTAGTAGTATTATTTGCCCCCAAGTGTTCAATTAGTTAAACTGAAAATATAACAATGCACGGATATGACAGCTTGTAAAACATGTATTTCATCCTTCTTGATAGGATAGCAAACCTTATTAAAGAAAGCAATTGCAATAAAAATTAGTTCAGAATCAAATCAACACAATACAAACATAGTGTCCTTATTTTTACCCCAATATACCTAAACACTAAAGCAGCCCTCTATAATTATAGTGCATAACATAGTGGGACTCCACACACGTTTGTACAATTCATACACAAATGAACATAAAGACTCAATCACTAGTGAAAAAATCATAACCATGGAAGAGCTTTGACTATGCTTAATAGTAGTAGCAACTACTATATTGATTTCATAATTAATGACAGGCTCAAATTTTAACTCTTCCAATCTTACATTCCCAACAACCGACATCAAGAATTTTAACACAACTTATGCTTATTTACAATTTCAAAATCCTTTAGTAAGTTAGATAGTGCTTGAACCATAAAAGATCATTGAACTGTACAACAAACATCACCCAATGTCCACCTCAAAACAGGCAAGTTGAACTATAGCTCAAATATAACAATGTTACCAATGTTATCTTCACCCAATCTTCACTCTACTTGATAGACACAAAAATTATTCTATCCCAAACTACTGTCAAGAAGACAAAAATTTAAAAGAAAATTGAAATAAACCCATTGAATGCACAGAATTCAAGATGAACCAAGGTGGAAAATAAAAGTGTAGTTAAATAGATTCAACTGTTTTGCAAAAAACAACTCAATAACATATTGCAGTCAAAGAAAAATTAGTACCCTTCTTAGACCAACTGCTAATGTTGACATGACCAGATTGCAGTTAAATATGTTTGTTGAATTGAACTCAAACAACTCAAAGGAAACCCTTCTCAAACCAACTGCTAGTGTTGACATTTTTAACATGACTAGAAAAGCAATTAAGTATTTCATCATGTTGCTTGGCAGTTAATATTCGCATGATAAGAGTTTCTGTCACCCTTCTATACAATCAGATTCCAGAGATGTTCCCTAATTTTCCCTCGACTGCATGCTCATATATATGTGGTTTCCTAGGCCTTACTAAAGCATGTCGTTGATAACTAATTAAATTGTTGCATGTATTCAATCCATAAAGTTGTCACATCCTATTTCGATAGTAATAGAGCATAGCTCTTCAACAAGCACAACCCATTAATTTAAATTTCCAAACAACAGAGCGTAGCTCTTCAACAAGCTGATGTTATAAATTGCATTGACTTTGTAATACTACCCTCTCCCTCCTACCACGAATTTGCAGTTAACAGATTATGTGTATAAACATCAATTATAAAAATCAAAGCAATTATCAAAGCAGATTAGAACCCGTATTCAAAGCATTAGATTTCGAGCAACCAGAAATCAATTAATTATAAAAATCGAAAGACATTAGAACCCTAATTCCTACATTTACTAGAGTTAAGTAAATTGAAAATTTCCTCAGAGAGAGAGGGCTGTCATCGGAGGAAGATAGAGGGTTGTCAGAGGAGGAAGAGAAAAGGTTGTCGAAGGAGGAAGAGAGAGTGCGAGGGAGAGTTAAGGGAGATTGCTGTCGGATGGAGAGAGTTTACAGAGAGGAAGAGGTGAGGGGAAAGTGTTTGTGATTTCAGCTTAATCCCGAGGTTCTTGCGCAACGAACATAAGATATTCGTCATGCAAAAAAATTCAAATTTTCATGAAATTATTTTCGTGCCTGCCAAAAAAGTCAAAAATTTTAGCTTCTTGCGCTACAAAAGGGAAATTAATTGTCGCACAATGAGCTGAAAATTTAATTTACCCAGGTAAATTTTTTTAAATTTATATTTATGAAAATAAAAACAATTTATTTATAACATTAGATAATTAAATTACAAACAATTTCATTTAATATGTTTTACATAGCAAGTCACAAATAAATTGCATTAGTTATCATCTGAACTATAATAACTTTCGCTATCGTCGTTATCATCAATTTCGGTCTCCCAATCATCCTTCTCTATAGGTACGTCATCATCCTCGTTTGGGCCCACTGCACCATCGTATTGTGGAATATTACCAAGGTTAATTGTAATTGACTGAATCGGTATTTCAATTGAAGCCACTCCTTGTATCTAAAACAGTTATTCGAAAAGATTTGTATCTCGAAGTGTTTCCGCATCATTTGCCATAGAAATCAATGTCCGTGCTTTCACCTCCACCTGGGACATGGACCCAGCTATTTTGCGTACACAACTTGAAATCTCGTGCAGTCCCCAAAAACTTGAAGTCGTTAACATGGCAACTCGAGAACAATTCAAAACAAATCGGGCTGAATGCCAAGTTAGATAACTCTTCACTGTAAGTGGGGGAATTTGATACTTTCAATTTATTCACCTAATATTATACAAAAACATACACATGTTAGTTTGAGAAAATTAAATACTATCATATATATCACAAATACAAAACACTTATAACTTACATATTCAAGAAACCACTGTGGAAACAATTCTCGGTGTTTCTTGGCATGATGGATGTTCTCGCCTCATCATTTCTTCATGCTCATCTAGGTATGCCATTATCTCATCACAATTGTTTAGTAGAACCAATGCGCTACCTCCATGTCATTTTTGGAAAACGACTCGCCTTGTACAAGATCTCCAAAGGATCGTGCGCATTGGGCAAAAACAAAAAGTTTCTCCTTTCTCACACCCCCGTCATTATTGCACTGAGGACAATTGAAAGTCGTCTCCATATATTTTAAATACATTCCACAAAAAGTAAGCGACACATATTGAACCCAAGCCTCTATAATTGATCCTTTAAGCTTCACCATGTTACGTACATTTTTTTTCAGCTCCCCGAGAAGCCTGCCAAAATAAAACGATACGATACAAATTAGTAAGTGTGGGTTAATGATGTATAAACAAATGATGAGGATTATATACCTTTCTATTGGATACATCCAACGATAGTTGACAGGACCAGCAAGCAATGCCTCTTCGGGCAAGTGAACCATCACGTGGATCATACTTGTGAAGAAAGCTGGAAGGAATATCATCTCAAACTTGCATAGGACTTGGACAATGTCATGGTGCAACTGATTAACGTCTGTCTTTTGCAACGTTCTTGCCCTCAGTTGGGAAAAAAAATCTGGACAACAACATGATTGGCTTCACAACATCTTCCGACAATAGGTGTCGAATACCCACATGAAGTAGGTGTTGCATAAACACATGGAAGTCATGGCTCTTTAGTCCAACAAATTTACCCCCGTCAACATTCATGCAACGTGCAATATTAGAAGCATAGCCACTGGGAAACTTTCCAGACTATACAAACTTTTAAAACTCTTTTTTGTCATTCGATTTCATGGAAAAAAACACAAGAGTCCTTCTGACTTTATCATTATCCCTATTGATCCATAAACCCATCTGTATGCCTATTCTTTCCAAATCAAGATGAACTTTGATCGTGTCCTTTGTCTTGCCCTCGATATCTATAATGGTGCCCACCAATGTGTCAAATACATTTTTCTTAACATGCATAACGTCGAAGTTGTGTCTCAATTTTAGTTTCGACCAATACAGGAGCTCAAAAAACATAGGCCTGTGAGTCCAGTTCATATGTGTAGAAGGTCTAGTCCTACTCACTGTTTTCCCAAACGAAGCAAAATCTAAACGGTTAAAATGTTCCAAAATCTGATCACCGGACCATTCTCTAGGTCTGAGGCGATGCTCTATTTTCCCGTCAAACTCTTTATCCTTTTCCCACCACTCGTGGTCCCATGGCAACCATCTCCAATGACCAAGGTAACAAACTTTTTCGACATGCCAATCAGATGTTACATCATCCTTGCATACATGGCATGCCATATAACCCTTCCCTTAGTGCTCCACCCAGAAACCATTGCATATGCAGGAAAATCGTTCACAGTTCACATAACTACTGCCCGTAAAGTGAACATCATCCTAGTGCACTTATCGTACGTGCACACACCGTTTATCCATAAATCCTTTAGCTCATCAACCAACGACCTTAAGTAAACATCGACTGACCTACTAGGATCCTCAATTATCAAAAGAGTCATCATCATGTATTCTTTTTTCATGCATTTACAAGGTGGCAAATTATATGGGAATACGAAAATCGGCCAACTGCTGTGGTGTTGGTTTAAAACCCCGAACGGATTGAATTCGTCAGTGGCAAGTCCCAATCTAACATTCTTGGGATCAGTAGCAAACTCAGGGAATATTCGATCGAACTCTTTCAATGACTCCCCATCTGCAAGATGCCTTATCACATCGTTGTCTACCTGTTTTTCCTTATGCCATCTCACGTCGGTGGCAGTATGCGTCGACATATACAATCGTTGCAACCTAGGTTTCAAGGGCAGATAACACATGACTTTTTATGGTATCTTAGTCGTTCTATTCTGAGATGTCATTTTGAACATTGACTCATTGCATACAGGGCATTTATCCAATGCTTTATTCTCTTTGTAGAATAAAATACAATTGTTTTTGTAAGAGTAAATTTTTTCATAACCTAATCCAAGAACATTCAACACCTTTTGCGCATGTCTATGTTCTTTCAGCAAACAATTTTCCTTTGGAAGCATTCTCTTGAAAACCCCAAAAAGTAATCGAAACACTGGTTTGACATACGATACTTTATTTTTCCATGCATTAGTTCCACAATGGTCATGAGAACTGAAAAGCTCTCACACCCCGGGTATAACTCTTGGTTGTAATTTTTTAATAGTTTTTCATATTATTCGAACTCTACAATGTCCATTGGTGTAGGCACATCATCTTCCCCTTCCTGATTGGTGTTTGTCGATGCAAATGGAAAAGCATCATGTATAATATCCATGACTTATTCATTAGGATCCACAATAGGTTCAACATTGTCCACTCTTATGGCGTTTGAAGTTGTACCCCATGATGGTTCCAAGTATTTTATGTCTCAATCATTCCATTCCTTACTAAATGAAATCGAACATTTTCAATTGTCTCCCTTAACGTGTTGTTACACCTCTTATAAGGATGCCGGATTCTAGTTGCAGCAGGGTTGTGTACGTGCAAAGTCAATAAAATCCTCGATTCCATCCAAGTATTCGTATGCGCATCTATTCGGGTTCTGTATCCACGTCCTGTTCATAAATCCTAGAACCATAATAACAATACAACAATCACAACAACTTCATACAAATGATAGTGTCACCTTATGCCTCCGGTAAGGGCCTTATCCCATTCGAAAATGCATAGTTACATCACGTAATTTAAGGCTACATCATATTAGATTTCGACATGGATGAATTTCAGCAACATCTCGGTATAGTTCTTCAGATGTATGACATAGATATAAAATACCTATGTGCCACCTAAAGAACATACAGAGATGACACCAAAATCTCCACAACCGAAACCTAATCCTTCAACCATAAACTACGCGCCATAACTGTGCATTCCCAAACTATCCAAATAATGGAACAATTTAAGAATTAATTGGACCGCAGTCATGCTTTCGCATCCATGCACGAAATTCAACTAATCCTCGAACGGGAAACTAAGTTTTACTAAAAATAAAAAACAAGTATGAAGTTAATTTCAATTAACTTCGTAAATCACAACACATATTTGTACATCACGTACAATTTAACAACATAATATAAATAGAATTTCACAACATAAGTTCAACATAATTTAATTAATTTGATATTTTTTTAAAATAAAACGAAGAAAATACCTTCTCAATCATTCTCCACCAATCGCTAATCACACACAATATCCCTATAGACAATGAAATTCATGGCGTTAGTATGAATTTACATTAATACTTTTACCCTAACAAAAAAAAACACTTACCAGACACATCGAGATAGCTCAATCAACCTAGAGAAGAAGATGGAAGGAGTATTAGATGATGAAATTGAGAGAAAATGGAAATGACGGATGCCGAATTGAGCAAAACCGAAGGGGATGAGTGCCGAGGCTAAATCTGCAATTTTACTGCAGTTTGCCCTTACACAAGCTGAATCCAGATTATAAGGTCACTTTTGGACGAATGATTTTGGGCAACGAAAACGGTCTTCGTTGCGCAAATGTCCTTTGCGTGACTAATAGAGAATTTGTCGCGCAAATAACCTTTGTGCGACAAAAAAAAGTATTCATCACGCAAGTTTACCATTTTTTTATTTTATTTCCTTTACTTTATAATTTATTCTTATCAACAAATTGCACAATGAAAACATGTATCATCACGCAATGCATATTTTTTTTACTTTTTTTTTTAGTTTTTCCGTTTTCTTTTTATGTAATATAAATTTTATTTTAATCTTAATTAAAAAATAAAACCTAATTAAACTTTAAATTAATTAACAAAACTAATTTATTATCCCAAATACAAATTATAATTAATGTAAATATTAATACTCATCCACATAACATAAATTTATTAATTAAAATAAATATAAAATTACAATTCAACTTCAATCCAAAAAAATAAAATTACAATTCAACTTCAATCCTCCTCCGCCCACAACACATCAAACTTCCACTACTAGAAACTCTACTTGAAAAACCCATCCACATACTTTCGCTGCTTCTCATTGGTTTCATTAATATCCCAATGAACCTACATTATTAATGCCAATAACAATAAATTAGTAATTTAAAAAATATTACGTTTTCACAAAAAGAATTATTCATTATTTACTACAAACTTACCGATAACTCCCTCAGCATGGACTTCTTCAACTCCTTAGGGACCTTTTTCCAAGACTCAAACTCGTCAGAACATTCCCTCCACACCAAACTCCTAATGTCATACCTAAATTCGACGTATGCATTAGCCATACTTTTGTCTTCAAAGTACGGCACTTGTTTCCGTCGATACCTCTTTGATCGCACTATAAGTTTCTTTTTGACAGAACCTTCTCCAAAATCGACCATTCTTTTGAAACAAATTGTTTTTGAAAACTAGGGTTCTGAAACTGTATTTATATAGCACTAGGATCCCTTTGCGCGATAAAGATATTCGTCGGGCAAAACGCGTCATAAATGCACAATAAATGGGAAGGTTTGAACGCAATTTAACTGTACTTTGCACGACAACAGCTGTTGTTCATCGCGCAAAGTTGTCTTGAGCAACGAAAATGGCGTCGTGCAATATATGTCGCAACGAACAGAATGATTGTAATTATATTTATTCTAAAAATCATTAATACCTTAATCCATTCATTTATTTTAAAAAACAAATAGGAATTGAATCCTAATTAAGTCCAAATACATAACTTATAAAAAAAGAACCTTTAATTTAAATATTTTCCTCAAAAACATAAATTTAAAACTACTATTTCGATGGTCCTCCATTCCACTCGACTTCATAACGCCATCGATTGTAACTTCCCTCCAACGCATCCTCCATCAACTTCATCAACTGTTCATTCGTATCATCATCAAGAGTATACTTACACTGTTACACATATATGCAAATAATTAATTCCAACATATAACAAAAAATTTCACAAAATTAATTATTGATTCATCAACATTATACTTACTAATAATTCATCCATCACCGCCTTCTTCGCATTCTCGGGCACATATTTCCAAGAACACCACTCAGCAATAGGACAATTATTCTGCATGGCTACAGCAATCGCATGCACGAACTCAAAATGTTGCCTCAAATCATTTGGTCGGCAGTAGGCATGCTCTGAGCCTTGTTTTTATCCTCCATCCCAGAACAAACAGAATTGTGAAGAATAAGGACAGCAGAAGAGCATATATATAGGAAGGTTAGGGCCTTTGCGTGAAGAAGGCTTTATTGCACAAACATTTGTAATAAATGCTGTATTGATTCCTCTAATTCACCTGCAATGAATGGTCTGAGTGAAAACAGACAGGAACTTGCACAACGAAACCTTTGTTGCACAAAGGTCCCCTTTTCATTGCGCAATGCTTTCATGCCAAAATAAATTACCCTGTGTTTTCTTGATGACTTTGCACGACGACAACTATTGTTAGTCGAGCGAAGTATTCTTGCACGACGAAGGTTTTCATCTTCGTAGCACAAAAAAAAAAATTCCTTTCCTGTCTTTTTTGTGCGACGACACTGTTTTTTCAGTTGTGAGACGAAATATCCTTCGTCGCGCAAACTATTTTTTTTACTAGTGCCATTTTTAATACAAAATAATATCAAAGCATGGACATATAATATGAAATTATAAATTAACTTGGTTATTGTTTTTTGATCAATTGGTGGATCTTCTAACATGCAGGGACAAATAGTTAGTTGATTTAATTACACATTATAATACTTTTGATTAACATGAATCTGATTAGGCATGAGAAAATATTCAAGTAATAATGCACATAGTTATATTATATATTGTGTGAATGGTTGGATAATATTATGATTTTTTGTTGCTCTACATCAAAAGGACTCTGGTTGGATAATATTATGATTTTTTGTTGCTCTACATCAAAAGGACTTTAGTTAGTGGAAATAGTAATATTGCTTAGTCTTTATACATTTGGGAAAAGCGTATGATAGGGTCCCAAGAGAAATCTTTGGAGGATTCTAAAAAATTAAGAGAGGAGTACGAGTAGCATATATCCAAGCAATAATTGATATTATGATGAAGCAAGGACTGCAGTACAAACTTATGAAGGATAAACTAAAAACTTTCCTATAACCATGTGGTTACACCAAGGTTCAGCTTTAAATCCTTACCTTTTGTATTGGTAACGGATGAGTTAATGGGACATATGATGTCCCTTGATGTATGCTTTTTGGAGAGGATCTAGTGTTGATAGATAAAACGCAAGAAAGAGTAGCGAAGCTTAACCTTTGCCGGGAATTGTTAGAATCTAAAGGTCTTCGCCTAAGTAGGTCAAAGACAGAGTATATAGAATGCAACTTCAATAGGAATGGGAATCCAAATGAGATAGGAGTGAGAATGGAGATCAGGAAATACCAAAGGGTGAGCGATTTCATTATCTTGGATCTATCTTGCAAAAGAATAAAGAATTGGATGGAGATCTCAATCATAGAATACAAACTGGATAGATGAAGTGGAAGAGTGCATCGGGTATGTTGTGTGACCGATGTATGTCATTAAAGCTCAAGGGAAAATTTTATAGGATGACAATAAAACCAACAATTCTTTATGCACAAAATGTTAGGTGGTCAAGCATCAACACGTGGAAAAAATGAGTGTAGCGGAGATGAGAATGCTTCGTTGGATGTGTGAGCACACGAGAAAGGACATGATTAAAAATGAGGATATCCGAAGTAAAGTATGAGTAGCCGCAATTGAAGATAAGATGAGAGAAAATCGGTTAAGGTGGTTTGGATATGTGAACTTAAGACTTTAGATGCTTCGGTTAGAATATACGATTATGAGACAGAGGCTCAAGGAAAAAGGGGTAGAGGAAGACCTAGGAAGACTCATAAAGAGACTAAGACTTGGAGTACTTAAAGTTATCGAAAAAAACGTTTTATGATTCATATAGCTGACCCCATTTAAAAATGAGGCTTGGTTGTTGTTGATGCTGCTAGTTACTAGCATTAACATGTGGATACTTGACACTCATTTTATAAGGTGAATAGGGTAGTTTGATTTAAGGAATATGAGTTAAAATATATTGAATTTCTAACTTCTCTTTTTTATCAAATGATGAGATTGGCCTTCATGATTCAGACGCAAGGGCATATAGTCACAAAGACCTAAGAGAGTTCATCAACAACATTAATTCATTTGACTACAAGATTTTCTTCCAGCTCCAGCCACAAAGGGTATACAAGTTTATAGAAAATGAAAACCAAAAACTACTTTAAGTTGTTTTCGTTTTCAAGATTTGTTCATTCATTTTTTTTCTTTCTATTTCTTACTCTCTCTCTCCCACCATCATTCTTCAAGTGTCATTTCTCATATATACTTTTTCATATCTCAAACACAAAAAATTAAAATTAAAAACTAAATGTATATGACACAATCAATTAAACAAAATTGACATGGCTTGAACAAACCATTAATTGATTATGACACCTAAATGTAGAAACCACATTAAAACATACTTAAAGAAGTGGATAGAAATAGTCCAACACAGTAACCACGCAACTTACCTAAACTTTAAGGAATGAAGTACAAAGTTAGGTCACAATCATTTGTTAAAACTTAGGTCTCTTAATTATACATACAATTCATTGTACTAAAAAAAAAAAAATATATATATATATACACACACACACACATACAATTCATAATTATTTGGGTTTGCTTGTCTCAAAAGTACATGACTTGTAAATTCATAACAGGAAATATAATTAGAGATGCCCAATGGACGGAGAAAAAAAATGTATGGAGAGAGCTTGCTAGGTTATATATTTTCAAATTTCTACATTGTTTGAGTTTAGGATTCATACAACCAAGTGCAATGACGTTCTAGAGTTCATACATCTCACTCCACTTAGTGAGATAATGCTTTATTGTCATTGTTTGTACCTTGGTTGAGTTGAGTTTGACATGAACTTTCCACAGCCATAGAACCTGAATTTGGCAGTTGGTAAGTTAACGACGATCACATGAATAATGTTCCCTACATTTACTTCAATCGCCATAAAATTGGTCCACATCTTTAAATTAAGATGTCGACATAAGAGACCAATCTCCAACCATCTTTTCCCCTTTCATTTCATTTTTACCACATTTTTAATTGTCATAAAAGTGAAGTCATTGTTTCAAATACTACTACATTCATTGTGTGCAAAACTTGTGATCTATAGAATTCAAAAAGGCTATGAGATTAGTAAATATGACATTGTAAAGACATTTAGGTGTTATTCGTTTGGAAGTTATTTTAGAATGACTGAAAGCGTTTTTTGTGAAAATAATTTTGGAACTAATTATTAATAAAAATGCAAGTAAATCTTGAAAAGGCACTTGAAGTGCTTTTGGAACTCATTTTCTTAAAAGCAATTTCAATCATTTTAAAAAACATTTCCAAACGAGTTGTTTCTAATTTGAGGCGTTCTGCTGATTTATGGGTTCTAGACTGGGCATTGATATTACGCGCTGGAGATGCTCACCGTTTTCGGTTTCTAGTGAGCCTACTATAGTGTTGAATTTTCCTTACTGTTTCTGCCATGGTTTTATTTTCGTGGTTCATTCTGTATTTGACAAGAACCGTCAATTATTTGGGGTTTTTGTGCTCATCCAAATTCATTATATTTGGCCCCTGCATGTTTTAATGAAATTTCCTCTTTGTTCTTCTTAAAAAACACACATTTTGGCTTCTTAAAAGTGGGATAGGAAAAGCACTATGTCCAAATAGAAGCACGGCATTTTTCTATCCCACGATTAATTATTTTCAGAGTTTTCATTTCTCGCATGATTTTACAGCATTAGACGCATTAGTTTCTATAAATCTTCCTTTTTTTTAGTCTCACAATATTTGTGATTTTTTTTTTTTTTTTTTTTTTTGTAATCTCATATTTGTATTTGCAAGTATCCTCTTCTTAGGTCATATTCTTCATCTGATTATAATATTTTTCCCCTTTTATAAATGAAATATGTTGTACCCTTTGTAAGAAAATAAACTAATCGGGTACAGCACACTCGTTATTAAAGGAACAACGACAAAAATGAGACATTAAAGACGTTCGTGAACTTAAAACACAGAAACTCAATTTCGAGGCTAAAGTAAATAATTCAGTAACTATTGCTCTAATTCACTCTCCTCTACATTATTGCTTCAAGCCTTTGTCAAAACTCTCATTTTCTTGGAATCCAACATGGGCAACTTGACTTTTTTTCCCTTGGTGTTTGCAAGTGTGTCAAAACGGTAGAGTGTACTTGTTTGAGAAAACCAAAATGTAGATGAGAGAAGTTTTAAGTCCATGCACTTTAGTCGGCCATACACTTGGCTTAATTGATCATAACCAAGTCCTCTTTCTCTGGCACTCCAAAGTGGTCCTCCTAATAAAGCATGTACTCTCCTATTCCTTTGTCTTGTCTTGTATCTGGTGATACATGTTTTGCTTCCCAAATACACATAACACAAACAAAATATCAAACTTTTGAATCAAATAAAAATATACAGCTTTAACTAGTTATAGAAACTATGTCATAAATTGGTTTACCTATAGTAGCACTTGTGTTTGAGGACTGTTATTTGCTTGTTTACTCCAAAAGGGAAGGAACAAATGTAGCCAATTAAACATGCATATTCTCATCTGGCTCTACCTGCCTACCTGAGAAATAATTTAATCAAATGAGGGAGGCAGCTAGGGTAATGGGTTCCTAGGTGGTTATTTTTGTACTTGAATAGGAAACTTTTGATCACAAGTTTTAACCAATACATGATTCCAAAGAGAAAACTTATCACGTAAGTTCATTTCAAAAACTATATGATAGTAATGCTCTTAGGGCATGTTTGGTAGTCTGGTTGGGATAGGTTTGTGACCAATTAAAATGAATTTGAGTCAAACTCATTGTTTGTTGTGTCAAAATGCAAGATTGACAGGACTAAACATGATAAGTTATGAATCTATTATAGAGTGGGTTCGTTACAAGTCCTGTCTTACCTATCCATGCCAAAAACTAAGATTCAATCTCATACAGCCCACCAAACAGACCCTTAGGGTTGGAGGAGTTAGGGCGGGGTAATGTGTTAGGATTAGACTAGGTTGAGGACTTAATTCCTTCTGATGAAACTAGAAAGAGAAAACTCTCGTTATGAAGGTTAATTGATCTTGGGTGGAGGATCCTTAGCCTATAACAGCGTCGTGATCCCTAATCGTCGATTTGTTATTTTCAAGATGGAAAATGTTTTGAAAATCAAACTTATGGAGGGAAATTTGTGGATTCCGCATAGGTTAGGTATTCTCTTGGGAAAAAAACTACCTAGAAGGCATCTTACATGAAACGAATTTACCGCCACGTGGCGTTCTTGTTCTAGCAATGCAAAGTCATGTAAAGAGAAACTCACACATGGCATTGTATAATAGGACCAAGACGCTAGGACATTATCTAGCAAATAATCTAATGCCTAGGCATGTATAATACACATGGCGTGCCCCTTGAGCACAAACTGAACCGATGGGTGTTTGAAAGGCCCATTACTCAACGAGATATTATTTCATACCCATTCACAAAAGTAGCTATTCAGTAGATTACCGGAAAGTAATTTAGAACAACGATAGCACAAGATACTTATCCTTTTTGTAAATGGGTACCTGAAACTAATCACGTAGTACTTTCGAAAAGGAGTTCTGAAAACTTGCACAGCTCTAAGGGCCTCGGTAATTACGGCATTATTCAGTTGCCCCAGTCATTCATACTATGAAAAACTTCAAGCAGCAATGGATGAGTTCCTCTCGCTGAGAATGCGGTAGTAAGTGTCGTGATCTGATGTGTCTCTGAATCCAGGAATGAAATCCGAAAAGAATCTAAGGACCGCAGCTAAATTTTGCAAGTCACTGGAGGTACATGCTGACTCGAGAAACAGCGAAGGTCGAATGGTTCTGACCTGAAAATTCAAATCAATTTAAGAGTCAGGAAAGCGCTTTCGTAAAATAAAGAAAAAATAACATATACAGTCAGGAAAAATTTGGCACATAAGGAAGTATATCAAAGAATTACTAGATAGATATACCGAACCTCAATATTTTGGAAAATAACTAAAAATGTCAATACCTGGAAAAGAAAAAGGAAAAAAACTATACAGAATGGAAAAGGATACAGCAATGACAGTTCAAGAAAACATCTAATGGTCGTAATAAAGGAAATTTTGCGACACCAATCACTAAACACAACATAATAGGTTCAGCAGTCTCAACAGCAAGAGTTTAAGAGCTAGGGAGTGGCGTTCAAACACAGCAAAAATAAAGAGATGTAAAACCAACAGGAAAATGTATTGGCAATCTGATTGAGAATATACAAAAAAATCCTTTCTTTCCTCTGATTCCAAGATGGGAATTACCTTGTACTTCCGTGCATAGCGTAATGCTTCAAGGTAATATCCATCTTGCACTAGTAACAGTACATAGTCATGGTGTAAAGAAAGCTGCCTCAGCATATCTAAACCCAACTTCCTTGTTCGAGAGTTCTGACGGCCAGACTCTAGGAGTTGCATTGCTACTTCTTTAGAAGGTTCAAGAATCTGTTGAGAAACAGTTCTCCCCGTGAACATCAGACCAAAAATAAGCAGCATACTGTCGCAAACATACATTTATAATAGGCTGTTCATATACCTTGTTTAAGACAAACTGCCCAAGTTCTGCATATCGCTCACTGCGTGATAGTAATTGTACGGTCAGGACATTGAGATTAGGATGGACTTCAACCTTTTCAATATTAGCACTGCAAAACAATAGCAAATAAGTATAGAACTGTGATCATTGCCTGATACATTCAAATTTAAAGTATTAAACTTCACACCGATCAAAGGAAACCTAATATTCTGGAGACATTTTTAAATAACGTTCGGGTCTAGGTAGGCTAGCCCCTCAGGCTGAAGTACTGACCAAGCAAATGATAACTTGATATCACCATGTTCACAAAAATCAATGTTTTCAATTAGAGAGCAGGGGAAAAAAGAATAACAAGAGGGGGCAACTATGGTTTCAATATCCAATGATCAAGCCTGCCAAAGAAGTAGTAATAGTGAAATGGTAAGTTTACTTCAAGCTGGAGAGAAAAATAAGTCTTCTTAACCTCATCAATATCCATTAAAAACTTTTTATACGTATTTATAAGATATGTGCCTTTCCAGGCAATTTTACAGTTATACAACATCAACCTGTTTTAGTAAAAACAATCAACCAACTAGTCAAACCCTAGGTGCTTTACTCCTTAAATACGAACTACACATATTAACTGTGTAGTGCAAATACAAAGGGAAAAATTATGCAAATTCATCAAGACCCTTGCTAAAACTGTGCGGTGCAGAGAATAAATATCAGGCTAAAACTCTTCTACCCAAGTCCATCACAACTTTGTGTTCAAGGCCCTCATTATTAAAAGATTCATAAATATGTCATACCTACGAAGAAACTCAACAATGATGGCAACCAAGTACGAAGGTTCTCCAATAATCTCTTCCTCAACAGGAGCGAACACAAAACTGTACATTTCATCAGGTGAAATTACTGGAGAGGTCGGTTGGGATTCTTGCTGCGAAGCATTAGCATCCAATGGGCTGTTGTCGGATCTAAGAACCTGATATTGCAAAGATGAAGACCGAATTTCACCGCCAGAAGTTTCAGCACCCGTTAACTTCCCCCTGTCCATTTTACCATCGAACAATTGAGAGTTATTTGAAGTGGCCTTTGGGGCTTCAAAACTTGTACTATCCTCAGAGTCGGAATTTGAATAGGTTAAAAATCTGTTAGGCGATTCACTGTCCAATCCAGCAGCATATTCAAATTTAATGGACTTCCCAACTGTGTCTACTCTTCTAGAGGATACATCAGCACTAGATCTAGGGCCACTCGTCTGTGGCTCACCAGAAGGCGATGTTTTTGCAGATTTTATTCCCTTAAGATAGGTGCCTGTCTTAATAGAGTGGGAGTAGGAGGAAACTAAAACATCTAATGCCCGAGACACTGTAGACACAGGTCTGCGTTCTAGAATAACAGTGCGTGCTATTGATAAGCACAGTTGTTTAGCCTGAAAAGGAAATGGAACAAAGTTATCGCCAATAGTCATTAAGCAGTTGCCTGAAAAAAAGCAATGAAACACCCCAAGAACATGAAACCACTCAACCAGATGTTACAGACCATAAATATTTATCTTTTTGACTGCTTGCTATATCTTGGATGGTAAAATGGTTTTGACATAATGAGCAACCCAAAATAGCCACTAAAAAAATACAATTGCATGCTGTAAGCAGCTGACATTTACGAAAAGAAAGAAAATCTAGCAAATGACGAGCATGGCAAAACCGAATGAAGAATTCTACCTTATTGGCTTCTAACTTCCGCCGTTGCAAGAATTCAAGTACTGATGGTACTTCTGAGCTACTGGCAGAAATTGCCTAGGAACAAAGAGAAAGACAGGTTATGCAAGAAAAGAACCCTTATACTTTTCTTACTCATAACTGATGGAAGAAGAAAAATCTTATTACTAGATTAAAAAATGGAAATGAATGGAAACTTGCCTCCAAGTCTAAATGAATCTTCCACAAAAGTTGATTAGCAACATCACAGATGAGATCAGGAACAAGAAAAGTCCAATTATCTCCGTAGACGATTGCTTCATGGTCACTTAAAACATTAACTTCTGAACTTTCATTATCTTCCCTATTTGATCTCAGGGAAGAAGAATTAGACCTGGGGAAACCCCTGAATAGTAGAGGAAGTGGGGCTGATATGGGTGCCCGAGAATCTGCAAATATATCATACAGTATAACAACCTTCGCATCAACTTGATGCACAAGCAGTACATTATCAACCACACTCACAGCAACCTTGCTTGAATAAATTGGCAAAGAACCCTGAAAAATATAGGTAAACACCATTTGTGTAGAATAAGTATATATTATGAGTAAATTTGAATAGCGACCACATGAAGCCAAGGTTTACTCACAAATGCACTGAAATTAAACTGATCACATGAAGCCATTATTTACTCATAAATGTACCGACACTCTCTCACAAACATCACCCACCGATAAGATCCAAATTTACCAAGATTTTTTTTTTCATATCCTTTATCTATGCTGATGAATTGAGTACAACCAAACAGTAATACTGACAAGGAAGCCAGCCCCAATTGTACATGTAGCCTCGCGAAGATAACGACTGGAAATAATATAAAGCAGGATTTCTAAGGATTGGCAGTTTACACTCCAGTAATTTAGATATATCACTGGAGTATCACAGAAGTATCAGTGCAATATACATATAACGCCCTTGCATAACATACCTATGTTACATAGCCTGCAACCAATTGGTTGACATTTTGTTTGGTTATCAGAGCATCTCCAATGGGAGATGCAAAATATCTTGAAATGTGTTTTTACATTTATGGTTTACCTGAAAACTCCAATGGAGAGATGTAAAAATATCCATCTTTGCCAGAAAATGTAAATAAAAACCTTTTTTTACATCTTTTGGTTTGGTGGTGGGTCCCGCCAATCAAAGGGAAAAAATTAAATGGGATCTCCCATTTACATCTCCCGTTGGTTTTAGCATCTCAATTTTGCATCTCCCCATTGGAGACGCTCTCATAAAGGGAATTAAACCCTTCATCTAGCTTACTCCTAACCCATTTTCCCACCCACCCTCATCACCAGGGCCAGTTAGTTGACATTTCAAATTAAAGTGGAGCAAAAGATTATAACAGACAGTTTGAACACAAAATTTACCTGTTGTACAACCACATCACGGTAAAACCTGTAAGAGTGGAGGAGCATTGCAATCCTATCAACTTGCAGACAGTATATTCTGCCATAGCTAAACAATGAAAGGCAGTATATAAGCCTTAATTTTGGTTGGCCAATAAAATCTGGCAAAGAGAAAATTAGGATAGGGACCTACACAGTGACTATAAAAATATCTTCAGCAGCAAGGACAGGTTTATTGTTAGCCTCAGATTTAGCCATTGCCATCTCAAACTTTGGCAGACGAATAATGCCTGCAGATGAGAGCTACCCAGAAGAAGTAACACACGTGTCAAGACTAAAATAAGAGAGTGCACTGAATGCCATACAAGCATATATATGAATAACTCTGCTACGAAAGATAATTACAATGGGACTACAAGACAGAAAACTATGTTGTGAAATAACTCTTTTACTTTTCTTTAACAACAAAATGCAAATAAGAAATACTGCCAATACTGCCACATATGTTACAGCAACAATTGTTCATGGAAGTAATTTCCTGATCCATTTTTCTTAATACCAAGACAGCAAACTTAAAGTTCTAAAACAAAAACATTATCAGATTTACATGTACCTGAAAACCATTGAAGGTTTTGCACTGCATTCCTGAAGCAAGAAGAACCATGCGACTTTCATGTGTGTAAACATACCAACTCACATTCAATTTCTTTGTCTCAACCAATTGGAGTGATTTTGACTCAGAATTGTAAGCAAACAAGTCCAGCCCACTGAGATTGAAATCCATGCAAAATGAAAGAAAGGGAAAACCTTGGCATAAGCAAATGTGGTTGAGAAAAATTGCTATTGTAAAGATGATTCCCTAGAAACGGTTCACAAAACATGCTCTATTTCCTCAAAACTCAAGATTTGGTACATACAAGACCCTCCACCTAGAAATCCTTTGCATGAGGCCACAACAAAGACAAAAGTTGCCTTACCATGTAACTCAATGGGCACATTATACATGAAAAGCATGGCATGTTTTTAGTGGGAAAATAGAATTGTATCCAAATAACCAAGAAAGCACCCATTAAATATGGTAATTTAAAAAAAATATATTAAAAACCCTCCAGCAATGATGGTAATCTTTTATGGCTACTATTACTTGATAAATAATGGTACTTGAAATGTAGCACTTTAAGTTCTTCTTGATGACCAGACATCCGTTACCATGTTAAACAAGTGGAGGAAAGATTGGCCATGACAATAACCTGCTCTCTGCTTGCAGCACTACAATCCTTCACACCTCCAAGCTATCAAAGGCCATTACCCTGTGTTGGTCCTACTTAACACAGGATCCTACGAGAAGAGGTCCAGATATTATCCTACCCTTCAACATTTTTGCATGAAGTCACCCTCAATAAATTATAAATTTAGAAATAGAAGGTTTGTATATATCTTTTTGTTACTGCACCACAAAAGAGGTACATTTTGGCAACATAACCCAATTTGTTTTGTCTTTCCTGTGTTCTTAACAAACAGAAGTGTATCCCTGGACCACAAAAAATAAGTGGCCTTTAACTAGTTTACTTGTCCTCCAAAGTGGGAAAAGTATAAAGGCATACCCATCTTCATGAAAAAAAATTCTTGACAGAAGTAGAACCATGAATGACCATCCAGTCATCAAGATACTAGAATTTTCTCTCAAATGATAAAAATCTGCCTATTTGATAGATCAATGGTCCAAGTTCAACTGAACAGATGGGTAAGACTAAGTCGCACAGACATGGATACGCAATATGATACCAGGAAACAGACCAACAATACGCCAATGAATTATGCTATAACAAATACAAAAAAAGTAAAACAGAAAAGCTATCATTAAATTATAAAAAAAATTAAAATTTAAAAAAAAAACCCATTCCCCTATCTCTGCTGCATCCTGACAAAATACTATGCACATTGGTCACCTATCCTTTCCGGCAAAACTTAAAGTTGTCAACTTAACGAATACACATTTGGATATGCATGCAGCCGTAGTGGGGTGCATCCATATCCAGTAGTACATATCTTAATTTTGGAATATATTTGCATTATAGAGTATGACAGCAGACTAAGCCCTTTTGCATGTTTAACATTTTTTGCTTCCCCAAAGAACTATATGTATCATTGTATCCAGAAACTACAAAGATAATGAATATACGAATAAATACACAATTCAAGTAATATAATTGATTCAGTAATACTCGTAAAAAAAGTGAGGAAAAGCGTATCCTTACCTGGTCTTTACAAATACAATATCACACACTGGGCAATCTGTCCAAAAGAAACCCAGTATGCTCTCTGACTCTAACTTGCACATCTGACTAAAAGTTTCCCCACTTCCTCTATTGCAGAACTGTATCTCGTGATCAGATCTTTGGATTGCTATAAACTTTGCATCTAATGAATATCGAATAGATAAGATGGGGCCTTCACTAATTGAATCAGAAGTAGGAGTAACCACAGGATCAAAAGGAACAGTTTTCCAACAGAAGACCTATCTCCAAGAAAAAAAAAAGGAAAATAAACACACCACCTGAATCAAATTGGAATTAAAGACTTAAAGAATTGGAAACATTCAAATACAATATCATATTACCTGATCTGATGTTGGGGAAAGCAGCAACTTATTGCCATCATCATAAAATAAACCCTTTGAACCAGCTACGCTGCTTCTTAGGGGCAGATATGGAATATAAACATGTGACAGAGCACCAGACCCACTCAAACCAATGCTAGACTGTGAACTTGATGCTTTTCCAGACATCTTGTTTGATTGATTTTCAGACTTTTGAAGAGTTATTGCAGGGCTTAGCAAGTACTGCTACAGATAATGGGAATCCTCAACCAGGCTCTGGGCTGGAAAACAAAAACAAAAAACTGTTTAAGGTACAGAAGAAAGAGATGAACTAAATACTGTAAAGGATCATGTAAGTGGAACCGTATGAAAGTTAATCAAAATTTTCTAGAAACATGAAGCACCTTTTCCAAATGGTCCTAACTACTGTCTCCAAGCACAGAAGGTCACACTTGCTGGCTCACGGCTTTCCTCGCAGCTATTCAGAAGCAAAAAAGAAGACTCAAAAGCAATTTCTCTGGAAGATTACAGGTGCAGATCTGCCATATAATATGACATCTACTATTAATATCGAAATGATACCACATTTTGCATGCAACTCTTTAAAGCAAGAAATTCTTTCAAGCACATATCACGTTCAACTTGTGGAACCTTTGCTGCAACACAACCCCCGTATTCTTTTGCCTGCATGGAAGAGATATATTAAAAATAATGCACCATACAGGTTCCAAGGTTTTTTGTATACAAGCAGCTCCTAGAAAATATCAGTATAAAATAAGGGAATTGTTATTGGCACTCCAAATTTCTCATTCTACACTCCAAACTTTCTATATTTAGAAAGAAAAATACACTTGTGAGGAGTGTAGAATGAGATTTTTGGAGTGCCAATAACACTTCCCTAAAATAAAAACTTTGTTCTCCAAACTGTCTGCATTTAATGTTTTTTAAAGACTGAATGTACAATGTAACCAAAAAGACACAAAAGATTAATTTAAGAAGATATTTTACTTCTTCGTTTTCCACATAATCTCTCTTCTTCTACCTGAACATGATTTCAATGTTTATGACTCCCCATGACAATTTAAATTTTTCCTGCCAATATTCCACTCTCGGATAATTTCATGTATCCGGAATGAGTATAACTCTACGTAATAATATAACATCTTCATAAAAAATCATACACTATTTTTTGTGCAAAGCTTCAAACTTGACAACAACCAGAAACATCTCGTGCACCAAAAGTTTAAGGCTACACTTATCAACCTAAATTTAAAACCTTGTTTAAATTCCCTGGTACTTAAAGTCTCTGTGCAGCTTCTCCTAATCCCGTAGCACTTTAAACTAAAATTAAACATTCCAAAATCAACAAATTCGACCGCAAAACCGCCCAAAACAAGGATAGAAAACCTTCTTGGATCAAAATTTACTCATTCACGTATAATTAACATAATCAGTACTTGCAGAAAGGAAAGACATTTACATACCTGAGCTGCACAAGTCACTAGAATTCGCTTAAGGGTGGAAGTAGAGTTCCTTTCTTTCATATCCCCTTACTGTGAAAGAAATAGCAAAATAAATAGACAAAATTATTGATAAAATAGTTCTAAATTTAACAAAAATCGTGGAATTGCTAATACACGAGCTCGGCTAAAATAACGCAACAGTAAACAAATCCCTCAATCAAACCCTAACTACAATTCGTTCAAATTTCCCAATTTTTTTTTACAAAACTTTACGCAAAATTCCACAACGGCAAGCGGAAGAAGGAGAGAGAGATGAAATTACCAGATGAAATTACCATCGGAAGATTTGAGACGATCACAGTAGAGAAGGCGAAGATCTCAGAGACTCGGACTCTGTGGTAATGTTTGGGGACGGAAACTTGAAAGGACTAACCGATGAACCTAACAGTCCGTGTCAGGCGTCAACGAACTGCCACGTTAACGGTGGGCTTTGCGTCATGTAGTCTCTGGATGTAATCAGGTGGACCTTTTGATTTGAGGCTTAGAGCTTTCACCAACTGGCCCAGTAATCAACTGGACCTTCCAGCTTTTGCATATGAAGAGATTTTTTAGTGTGATCGGAACACATGGTGATACATCACGTGTCATTATACAAATGATATGATATGTGTCAAGAAGTCAATGGAGAGATTTATCAACTCTTCGTCACATTACAGTTTAACGTTAATTATCGTGCTAACATTATAAAACATTGCTAAAAACATGAAGTGTCAGAGAGTCTTATTTTTAAGATAGTCTCCTTAGCGTTTCTCAAAAAAATATAAAAAAATAAAAAATGCTTAACTACGTTATTTCACCTATGAGTGTACGTACGGTGCACCTAAACCCTAAATCTTAGATAAAATTGTAGTATTGGTCCCTTAACTTTAATCAAATTAGAGAAATTGTCTCTTAACTAAAGATTCATGACCATTGGTCTCTTAACTCATCAAAATGTGCAGTTATGATCCTTTTGTTAATTTCGTCAGAATTCTGTCATTTCCAACAGGAAATGGACTACAGCAGGGTGCGTATAATTTCCATAGCTCCACCCATCTTATATTATTTACATACTAATTTATTTTTGTATTGTTACACAATTAATGAGATATTAGGTTTGTCGTCTACGGTACCAAAAATGGTACTAATACCCCTTGATTTGAGTAATGCAATCACATTCATGCATAATGACCTACATCAATTAATTAATATTGTACTAATTTGAGTAATGCAATAACATGGTTACAATATTAACAATGTCATTATGTGTTACGACCTATAACCTTATTATTATTATAAAACAGCTTACTGTAAAATTTGATGATTACAATTACATTACTTGTAATTTGGACGTAAGTTGATCATTAATGTTATGTTGCAACGTTGTTAAACGTGAAGACAAAAAAGTCTAAAGTGAATATATGACTGGCAATTTCATGACGTTCGCTAATAATTTTACTAAAACAACATATTTCAGTACCCCTTTTTATTTTTAAAATAAATAATAGAATTTCCTTATTAATTTAGATACTAGTGGATTTTTTTTCTTTAAGTGCATTCTATATGACTCGATTCATCATACTTTTGCGCACACGAAGACTTCCCAGGCACTCATCCCATATAATCATCAATAATGGCAGCTAATTATATCTTAATTTGATGTCATCATCAAACATTGAAGGCATATTCATGTTCTTACTTAACTTAACCACTTTCTAATTATTAGAAATTATACTTTGTGTTAATATTAATTGTTTTTGTTGGAAGGAGATGGTTGACATGTCGTTTATTGACCCATAATTATTATTTTTTTTTTTTTGGGCAATTACTATTTAATAAATTTTTTTTCTACGTAGCCAGCTCATGGACATCTTCTGTTAATGACCAAAACAAAGGAACACCGTTTGTTGGTTTGCCAGACTAGTCGTTCTCAACTGCTCGCGGCAAAGATTTCGTCACCCTTTGTTTTGTGTTTGTGGTTATAATTATGAGAATTGTTATTATCATTACAAAAATCTCATTATACACTTTAAACTTTTTATATTGAAAAAGAAAAATATACATGTGAGAAGTGTTAAATGAGATTTTTAAAATGTCAATAATACTTCCCATAATTATTTATATCTTTTTTACTTTGAATGGATCGGACTATTTTAAGATTTTGTCTATAATTGCATGGAAATCATAAAACAATATTCCGAGAAAAGAGAGATTCGAATTTGGAAACTCCAACCAAACTGAGGATTTTTTTTTAGTACAACGATATATTTGTACACTAGGGAATGAGAGAGTTCGGCTAAGTCACACGTTGGAGAAATTTTTTAGTGTAACCGGCACACGAAGTGGTACACCACATGTCACTATACAAATTATAAGATATGTGTGTTAAAAAAGTTATTAACTTAAAAAATAAAATTTCTCACCACTTACATAAAAATACGTGATGTACTACCCGTGTTCCCGTCACAACTAAAAATTTATGCCCACATTGAGCAATCTAATTTAGTATCGAATTTGACATCCACGAAATTCTAACCTAAGACATCTCACTTACAAGTGAATAGAAATATCACCACACCGTGGTACTGAATAACACCAAACTTGAGTTGTAGACATGCTAGTATGCGCGAATTTAAATTTGTATCGGTATTGCTCGGATCATAATTATTGAAATTCAATGTTAAAATTAGCAAAGCACATTTATACATTTCAATGTAAAAATTGTATTAGATGAATATGTCGTCATAGTCAATGGCTAATCCGCTAGGAGGTTAACGTGGGCGAATTAACCTTGTGGCGACCAAAAATGTCTAAAGCGAGGTTCGCCAACGCCTTTGTGTGTGTTGTCGACATTTATTGAAAGACTTTCTCGACGAATGTCGATATCCGTCAACAAATTCGCTTGGAAGCTGTTCGTTTGTCAACAGCCACGCAACATGTGACTATAGGCCATCAATTGTTTAACAAAATGTCACAATGAAAAATTTACGTTTTATTTTGTACAAAAACATTTGTGCACTATGCGCGCTATTTCCTTACTGACTACTTTTCCCTAAGAATTTTTCCTATATTTGCGACCACAATAACTTGCTATTGAAACTCTCTCACAAATATGCAAATTTTGAGGTGTTGACCGTATGTTTCTAGGGCTCATAAGATATTAAAATGGTAATATGGATGCTAAATATGGTAATAGTTGTGGTTATTTCTTGAAATAAATTTTTATATTAGTGAAATTTACTAACTTGCATGAATAGGCATTATTATGGCACCTCAATCCAGAAATCAACTTGGCAAACCTAAGAATTTTATGCTACTAGATGATTTTATTTTGTTTTGTGCTTCATTTTCTTTAATTTAGATTAACCCTTCTTAATAGATTTTCTGACTCCGCCACTTAGTCTAGCACACCACCTTAAAAAAAAAAAGCAAAAAAAAAGTCATAGCTTCAACCTCATCATTTGCAATTTCTTTTGTGGTTATATAATAAAGTTATTAGTAATTTATTCCCAAAAATTAGTGTGGGTTAGGCTTGATCATATATTAACCCCGTGCAATAACTTTCATCCATCTGCCCTTTATATATGGACCAACACTTTTATGTTGAGGAGTTAAAAGTCATCAAAGTAAGTTAGGTGGTGGAGATATAGTTTTTCACGTTATGGACAAAGCGTCTAACAAAATTTCCACAAAACTTTAAATAATAGGGTGCTCCAAAGAGACTGTAAGGTAAATTTTAGAGTTTTTCTCAAACATGATGATAAACCACATCATCAGTTTCTAAGAAGAAAATTGAAGCTGCCACTCAGTACTCTAATATGATGATATTTCTTTTTACTTGTAAGTAAGAGATCTTAGGTTTAAATCTTATAGATAGCGAATTCAATATCAAATTAGGTTGTCTATTATGTGACTTAGCCAAAAAATATATCGTTGTTAGGACAAATGTTCATGCCACAGTGACTAACTAATATCAAGCAGTCGAGGTCAATCATCAATGTATGCCCAAACCAAGCACAATAAATGTTATGTGCCAAGACCAAGCACGAGAAAAAAAAACCTAAGAAGTGTTTTTCTTCTTCCTGGAAACTGATGATAATTTTGGCAAGTTGAGCTCAATTCTAACCTCTTTTTTCTCTTAAATAAAGCAAACATAATTACTAAATTCTCAAAACTTTCAAACAAGTTTGATGCTTACGATTTCAATTCCATTTTTTCTTCTTAGAAACTGATGAAAATTTAAGTTGTCACTTAGTACTATAGTCTGGTAGTATTCCTCTTTACTTGTAAGTAAGAGGTCTTAGATTCAAATCTCGTAGATGGTGAATTCGATACTAAATTAGGTAACTCATTGTGTGGCTTAACCGAACTCCCCTCCCTTAATGTAAAATATATCGTTGTGAAGACAAGAGGTTCATGCCACAGTGATCAACTGATATCAAGCAGTCGGGGTCAATCATCAATGTATGGCTAAACCAAGCACAACAGATGATGTATGCCAAGTGCGAGAAGATAAACCTAAAAGGTGTTTTTTTTTTCTTCTTAGAAATTGATGATAATTTTGACGAGTTGAGCTCAATTCTAATCACTTTTTCTCTTAAATAAAGCAAACATAAATATTAAATTCTCAAAACTTACAAACAAATTTGATGCTTATGATTTCAATTTCATTTTTTTAGTGACTCAATTACTCTCTTTTGATCACAATTTTCAAATACAAAAGAAGAACCTTCAATTTTTCTTCTATTAACTATATTATATTTTGTCTAATTTCTTCATACGGCCTCAAAACCCCGCCTAACGTCGATTTATAGCTCTGTCACCACCCCATTACCCAACAAACCCGAACCAATAAACCCTAATTATAACAATCCTCAAACCAAATATCCACTTAAGTTGGGACCGATATACCGATAACACAAGTCAAAATAAAGGAAAATTGACAGGTCTTTGGATCCGACAGGCGGCATGAATTTCTTTTTCACCTCTTCCAAATTTGCCATTTTTCTCACAAATAGAAAGATACCCAACTCCCCCATCGGGCATTGGACCCCACCCCCTCTTGCGTCCCTACCCCGTCGCACACCCACACAACTCTTGTGACCTCTTGACCCTCTGTAGTCTCTGCCCCCTCAAATAATGAAAACATTAAAAATTTAGAAAACAAATAAGGTTTAATAAATTCCAAGTGATTTTTTTTCCCAGCAGGATCCTCTCCGGATTTTATGGTCAGTTAATCATACATTGTATGGTCAGTTTTTATCAAATACCGTTTGATAAAAACACAAACAGTACTTGATACAATGTACGGACACGTTTACCAAGTACGATGAACAGACACGATTTACAAATTCCTGATCCTCACAAAGAGGATCCGACAATGATCTAGATTCTTTTTTTTCAAGTATTTAGTATGTAAATTGATGCTTTACGTATTATAATACAAGTAGGGAAGAAACACATAAAAATATATTCTTTATTTATTTATATTATTACACGTAAAATGCTTACTATACGAGTAGAGTAGTATGTAAAAATATATTTTTTCATTTATATTATTACACGTAGAATGTTGATAGGTTTTATGTTTGAACATTGAAAATGACGGTTCACAACTAATTATTCATTCACCTTTTGTAAATATATTGTTGTATAAAAATAATATATATGCAAGCTAAGATGTGAGAGATAAAATATATATTAGGCACATAGGTGAGAGAAGCCACATAATCGATCAGTCATAATAAATTGGTATCGTACTCACTCATCAACAAAATTAGAACAGGAAAGCTTTCGTTTACAAATACAAAAGAATATTATTAGACCTTGATAGTTGATACACATGAAATTTTAAAAAATTAGAAAAATAGAAAAAAGAAAATAGCCCCACCATTTTCCAGCCAGCCTTTCACCAAGCAACAGCTACTGTACCAAATTCACTCTCTCTCTCTCTCTAACCACTTTCTTTTTCCTCTTCCTTTCTCTCTCTTTTCTTGGTTAGCATTTTCTCTTTCTATAACTATAACGGGTGGTGTGTAAGTATATGCGAGGGGTTTATATGCGTATGAGTCCTTCTTACTCTCTCTGCAAAAAGGCTGGAATTCGATTGAGAAATGCTGATTGTTCGCCTTTGATCGAATAAAGCATCCCTTCCAAGGCAAGCAAAAAAGTTCAGATATCTCTCTCTCTCCTCTTTCACTTTCTCTCACTAACTCACTTGCAGCAGCTTCTCTCAGATCCGTCTCGCTCCGGCTTCCGGGACGATCTCTGTGAAATAAAGCTCGCTTCCTCTCGACTTTTCTCCATTTGGTGCATGCAATTCCCAATGCTTGTCTGATTGCCTTTACAGGTGAGGCTAAAAAGCTTCGGGATTTTTAATTTTAATTTTTTATATGCTCTGTTTGGTTAATTGTTGTTTGGAGTTTGGGAGCTGGAAATTAGGTGGCTGCGTTAAAATTGGGTTAAGAAAATGTAGGTAGCTGTAATTTTATTCGGGATATTTCTTTTCCTTTGTTTAATTTGTGTTTGGTTGCTGAGAAAATGAAGGAAAGTGGATAATATGGAGTTTCGGAATTTGCATTTATGTTATATGTGGTGACGTAAGCTTAACTAATTCAAGGACTGGGTGGAAAGAGTTGGTTTTTCGTTGTTTTCCGTATCGATAATGGGGGTTACTTTACCCTCCATATGCCACAATCATCTTTGCCTTTACAGTTTTCTTGGGAACCAAACTCAGTTTTAGAGGATGGTAACTAGTAGAAGTACTCAAAACTTGAACTTTCAATTTCAATTCGGTTGCTTTTTTGAACTTGTAGTTACTTCTGTTGCCAGATAGTATGGCATTAGAACAAGCTTAAGAAAGTGTTAACAAATTGAAGAATTCAGAAGTTGAAGTAGTTGTTGATTGATGCTGAAGTGGAATTTTTTGTCATTGTGTCGAAGGGGAGTGACTTCCAGTGGTAATGGCGTCAAAATACGGATCAAAATCAAAAAAATTAGGTTCGACCAGTTCAAAGGCTGCTAATTCCCCTGCATCTTCGACTACAACATCTTCAAAGCAATATTTGGAAACATCTATTGAATGTCAGAGCTCTCCAGCATCTTCTTCAGCTCGAAGTAAGCAAAGTAAGCAACAGTACTTGTACTCGGAAAGTTTGCCGCAAGATGGGGAAAAATCCAAAGAAAACGTCACTGTGACGGTCCGCTTTCGTCCACTCAGGTTCATTTCACTAGTATACATTGTGCTGTAGTTGTAAAGTTTCATGAGTACTTAATAAGTTGGCTGTTGGTTTTCGTCTATGTCTGGTATAGCCCGAGGGAAATTCGCCAAGGAGAAGAAATCGCATGGTATGCAGATGGAGACACCATTGTGCGAAATGAGCATAATCCATCAATAGCTTATGCATATGGTATTCTATTCTCTTTCACTCCATCACATAAATAGTATTGCGTTCTCATTATATGATGCAATTGTGCGGAGGAAGAAAATAGTAAACCAAAGTTAATGATCTTGGGATAGTTGAATTGAACTTGCAAAAAAAAAATATCTACATGTAAGTGTGGATAGCTGAGATTCATTGAGATCTCACTCACTTTGCTTCGTAGTCATCCATATATAAAAACAAGTCCATGCTTGGCAGAGAATAACTTTGTATATATAATTATATATGATATAGGCAGTTGAACATTACAAGTCAGTGCAGAGTTTTTCCCTTAATTCAATAGAAGTTTATGGTTTCTTATAAAGTAAAGATGTTATATTTCTATATCTTGTTAGTGGATATTTTTATCAAATGCATCGATCATAAAAACTCAGATAAGTTCATTGTTGGTTGAACTTGTATTTTTTTTTTTCATTGTTTGGTGCTAGATTGGGTTTTCGGCCCTACAACAACAACGCGCCATGTCTATGATGTTGCTGCTCAGCATGTTATTAGTGGCGCTATGGAAGGCGTCAACGGTAAATTCTTTGACTTCTTGGTTTGATGAGCTTAAATTGTTAAATTGGTTTCAGCTTGATTACATGCCCTAGAAATCTTAACTGTAGTTTGATCAGCATTTCCTTTTTTTTAACCGGTTATAAAAGACGGGGAATGAAAATTTATGTGTGTGTGTTTTTTTTGGTACAAAGGAAGGGCAACAACCCATGCAAATGTGTTTTTCAACTAGTATTAAAACCAAAAATTGTTACCCAACTGTTTGGAGCTTTGTGAATCACAATTGGAAGCTTTATTTTTTTAGCATGTATTGTGTGGTCCAGCCTGACTCAGTGATCTTGATGGCTAAATTTTGAATGGTTTTAGGAAAATTGGATAGTAATTGGGCTACACATGAAAGGCAGCACATTTCCCTCATATATATATATATATATATCAATGTATTAAAAGCGTGAGGCATGGGCGAGGCGTCTGAGTGATAGCCCAGCCTCACGGGACCTAAATTTTTTAATATATACACTGAGCGTACACATATAAAAAAGAAGAAGATTATTAATCAATAATCATCCTGAGCATACACATATATTATAAATATATACACACACGTATATATACATATTATATATATATATATATATATATATATATATATATATATATATATATATATATATATATATATAATAAAGGATGAAAAACACAATGAACACACATATAACAATGCACGCATACAACACACACATCCATTATATAAAAAAATAAAAATAAAAAAAAAGGCAGAGAGACGATAGTGTAAGGAAGAGGTATGAGGCAGTTAAAACCTACCAAAAATTTGGGTTTGGGAGTTAAAAAAAAAAAAAAAAAAAAAGCCCCTGAGGCGCGCCTAGGCGGCAACCCTCACACCCAGCCTTAGAGGACTCCTAGGCGCGCCCCGAGGCGAGCCTTTTAAAACATTTTATATATACATATAAGTTATAAACTATATTTTAAGAGTCATTCCACTCTTGCTGGACACTTTGGTGCCTATCTACAAGAATAAGGGCGACGTACAAAATTGCATGAACTATAGGGGTATTAAGCTAATGAGTCATACAATGAAGCTTTGGGAGAGAGTCATTGAGCATAGATTGAGGCAAGAGACACGGGTTTCGGACAACCAATTCGGGTTCATGCCAGGGCGCTCAACCATGGAGGCAATCTATCTCTTACGAAAATTGATGGAAAGATATAGAGATGGGAAAAAGTTTTTACACATGGTCTTTATAGATTTGGAAAAAGCATAAGATAGGGTCCCAAGAGACATTCTTTGGAGGATTTTAGAGAAGAAAGGAGTACGAGTAGCATATATCCAAGCTATAAAGGATATGTATGAAGGAGCAAAGACTGCCGTAAGAACTCATGAAGGGCAAACCGAAAGCTTCCCCATAACTGTAGGATTACATCAAGGCTTATCCTTAAGTCCTTATCTTTTTGCGTTGGTAATGGATGAGTTAACAGGACATATTCAAGATGATATTCCTTGGTGTATGCTTTTCGCAGACGATATAGTGTTGATAGATGAAACTCAGGAAGGGGTAAATGCGAAGCTTAACCTTTGAAGAGAAGTGTTGGAATCTAAAGGTCTTCGCCTAAGCCGATCAAAGACAAAATATATGGAGTGCAAATTTAGTGCAAATGGAGGCCAAAATGAGTTAGGGGTGAGGATCGGAGATCAGGAAATACCAAAGAGCGATCGTTTTCGCTACTTAGGATCTATCTTGCAAAAGAACGGAGAATTAGATGGAGATTTCAACCATAGAATACAAGCTGGATGGATGAAGTGGAAGAGTGCATCCGGCGTGTTGTGTGACCGCCGTATGCCACTGAAGCTCAAGGGAAAATTTTATAGGATGGCAATAAGGCTGGCGATGCTGTATGGCACAGTATGTTGGGCGGTGAAGCATCAACACGTACACAAAATGGGTGTAGCGGAGATGAGGATGCTTCGTTGGATGTGTGGGCACACGAGAAAGGATAAGATTAGGAATGAGGATATCCGAGGTAAAGTAGGAGTAGCCGAAATTGTAGGAAAATTGAGAGAAAATCGGTTACGGTGGTTTGGACATGTGCAAAGAAGGCCTACTGACGCTCCGGTTAGAAGATGCGACTACGGGACAGAGGTTCAGAGCCGAAGGGGTAGAGGAAGACCTAGGAAAACTTTGGAAGAGACTCTAAGAAAAGACTTAGAGTATTTGGATCTAACGGAGGACATGACACAGGACCGAGCACAATGGCGTTCTAAGATTCATATGGCCGACCCCACTCAGTGAAGAAGGCTTTGGTGTATTTAACACAATACGTTGAAATGAAGCAAAGCTTATTTATTGATATCTCCGATAAGTTACAAATATGTACATATACATGAGTCAAAATAAACAAACAAGAGGGAGCCTTCACAAAGGTTGCTTAGGAGAAGTCTCAGCAGTCGGTAGAGCCCCAGAAAGAGAAGGCACCGGAGGGGGATCATTCAGAGCCTCAGTACTGGACAGAACCCTAGAAGGAGGCATCAGAGGTTGATCATTTGGAGCTTCATTACGCGGTACAGCCCCAGAAGACGAAGGCAATAAATGCCTTTGGAACAAACCCACAAACCGCTGATGATCAAGTAAAACCTGACCATCAGATTCCTTCATCTGGTCAAGCTTCCTCTTCATGTTTGTAGCATAGTCATGTGCGAGCCGGTGCAACTGTTTATTCTCATGCTTGAGCCTTCTAATCTCCTGTTTGAGACTCATCACTTCAGCCGCCAATGATTCAACTTGGCGGGTTCGAGCAAATAGGCGTTGGGCCATATTAGACACAGAACCTGCACACTGAACACTTAGAGCCAGAGAATCCTTAACAGCCAACTCATCAGACCGTTTGGAAAGTAGTCTGTTATCTTTGGGAGTGAGAAGGTTCCTGGCCACTACTGCAGCAGTCATATCATTCTTCATCACGAAATCCCCAACGGTAAGAGGACCAGTAGGGGATCAAAAGGATGGGCGCCATATGTTGTCTAGAGAAGGCGTGGCTACCTCTTCAACAAGGTTCAAGTCAAAACGACGGTCGGAGGGGACATACATTTTCAAAGGTGTTGAAGAGAGAAAAGGTTGGACAAATCAAGATCTTAGAAGTGCAAGAAGGGAGCTTCTACTGGTGAAGATTCAAGTGTGCTTTGGAACTTAATGCCAGCCTCTACAAAAATCTGCACTCGACGGAGCTTCAGAAATCGAAAAGGCGCCTGCCCAGAAATCGAAGAGGCGTTTGCTTTCTCAAAAGCTGGGCTGCTCAAAGACCACGAGGGCCGATCTTAGAAATCGAAGAGGCGTTTGCTTTCTCAAAAGCTGGGCTGCTCAAAGACCACGAAGGCTGATCTCAGAAATCGAAGAGGCTCTTGCTTTCTCAAAAGCTAGGCTGCTCAGAGACCACGAGGGCTTATCTCAGAAATCGAAGAGGCACCTGCTTTTCTCAACCTTGTCAGCACCTGTCACATGCACACTCAACTTTGCTGAAATTACGAGTATTCTGTTGAAGATTTATGGTGAAGTAGAAAGCACGTGAATCTTACTGTTCAATCATCCACTTTCCACACGCACCATCTGCTCATGGGTACCACAGCTAACTTTGCCAAAGATCTCTGACAAAGTTTAGACACGTGAAGCTTGCAGCTCCCACTACATCGCTATGACCAAAAAGGGTAAAAGAATAGCAAAGAAACAACACTAACAAAGTTTAGACACATAAATTTTGAAGATCTAACTACCATATTATTACCCACAAGGGTAAAGGAACAGCACCACTGCTGGATAATTGGAAAGTTCTTATGTGTCAACCTCTGTGCTCCGTGGCAAGGTAGACTAGCAAACATGCCCAACCTTTACTCACATTCGAGAAAACACTCCTAACAAGATTGCTTGCTCCAAAATCAAAGAGGCACCGTCCTCCGAATCTCGAGAGCCAGACTCCCAACATGATTACTTTCTCAAAAATCGAAGAGACACCGCTCTTCGAATCTCGAGAGCCAGACTCCCAGCAGGATTGCTCTCTCAAAAATCGAAGAGGCACCGTTCTCCGAATCTCGAGAGCCAGATCCCCGACAGGATTGCTTGTTCAAAAACCGAAGAGGCACCGCTTTCTCACCTTCGAGAGCCAGATCTCCTTGGATAAAGCTTGTTTGTAATCTTCACACGCAACATCAGCTTTCCAGATACCACAGACCACTTTTTCAAAGTGCTCTGACACACGTGAAGCTGGCAGCTCCCACTACTGTGCTATAACCAAGCAGGGTAAAGGAATAGCATTACTACTTGTTAGGAAAACTCCTATATATGTCGACCTCTATCCTCAACGGACAGGCAGACCTGCAAAAATGCTCAACCCTTCCTCATATCTGAGAGGGCACTCCCAACGAAGCCTCTCGAAATACTCAGCTTTCTTTCCCCCCGATAATCCCTCTGCAAACAAGCTATACCAGAGCAAGAATATCTCATATCATCAGGGTTAAAAGCAAGAGTATCCCATATCATGCTTTTTCCCTGTCTTTTCTTTTGGCCTTGTTCTTACCTGCAAGACAAGGAGAAAGAGAGCAATCAGTCAGCACTTGGAATCAAGCTTCTAGTCAGGAACTGACTGCCTGGAACCCCTTACCTGATTACTTACCTGACATTGCTCTCGAGTACTCATCTTCAACATCTTATGCTTCCAGAGAAGATACCACATCTACCTGAGGAACAGATAGGGAAAGTGAGAAGGATACAAGGAAGCATGTGGAGACAAGCGTAACAGAACACGTGTCGGTACATCCACTACTTTGTCAACGGCAAAAGTATCCCATATCAGCAGGGTCGAACGTACTCTAGATTTGATGGACTTGTTTTGACCCTCAAATTCTTCAGTCAGCCTTATACTCTGGAGGAAACAAGAAAATCCTCCAGCCCAGTTCAAGAATAAGCCTGTGGAAAGTTATTTCTTCAAAAGCAAAAGTATCTCATATCATCTATTCTCCTTTTCTTCTCTTTATCCTTCATGCTGCCTGCAAGATAGGGAGAATGAGAACAATCAGCCGGAACTCAAAATCAAACTTCTGATCTGGGACTGATTGCTTGGAGCTCTGATTGCTTATCTTGTCTGTTGCCTCTTTCAGCAGATCCTCTAGCTCGGCGACTTGGGGACTCCTACTACATGGTTTGTATCGCGCTTGACCAAGCCTGAAACTACAAGTAAGCTTTAAGTGAAATTGATACATTACCTTGTGCATCTCCACCAGTTAAAGATACCACCCCTGGATGGAGGAAGAGTACTTCCAGAGAAGATGCCACATCTACCTATGAGACAGATAAGGCAAGTGAAGACGAGAGCTTGAACCTATGTCATTTGTACTAAATCATTCACTTGTACTCACTAAAGGAGAGCTTGAACCTATGTACTTGTGTAAACCCTTCATAATTAATGAGAACTCCTCTACTCCGTGGACGTAGCCAATCTGGGTGAACCACGTACATCTTGTGTTTGCTTTCCTGTCTCTATCCATTTACATACTTATCCACACTAATGACCAGAGCAATTTAGCGAAGATCACAAACTTAATACTTTCTGTTGTACCAAAGTCCTCACTGATTTTGTGCATCAACAATCCTTAAGTCCTTACCTTTTTGCGTTGGTAATGGATGAGTTAACAGGACATATTCAAGATGATATTCTTTGGTGTATGCTTTTCGCAAACGATATAGTGTTGATAGATGAAACTCAGGAGGGGTAAATGCGAAGCTTAACCTTTGGAGAGAAGTGTTGGAATCTAAAGGTCTTCGCCTAAGCCGATCAAAGACAGAATATATGGAGTGCAAGTTCAGTGCAAATGGAGGCCAAAATGAGTTAGGGGTGAGGATCGGAGATCAGGAAATACCAAAGAGCGACCGTTTTCGCTACCTAGGATCTATCTTGCAAAATAACGGAGAATTAGATGGAGATCTCAACCATAGAATACAAGCTGGATGGATGAAGTGGAAGAGTGCATCCAGCGTGTTGTGTGACCGTCGTAGGCCACTAAAGCTCAAGGGAAAATTTTATAGGACGGCAATAAGGCCGGCGATGCTGTATGGCACAGAATGTTGGGCGGTGAAGCATCAACACGTACAAAATGGGTTTGGACATGTGCAAAGAAGGCCTACTGACGCTCCGGTTTGAAGATGTGACTACGGGATAGAGGTTCAAGGCCGAAGGGGTAGAGGAAGACTTAGGAAAACTTTGGAAGAGACCCTAAGAAAAGACTTAGAGTACTTGGATCTAACGGAGGACATGACACAAAACCGAGCGCAATGGCGTTCTAGGATTCATATAGCCGACCCCACTTAGTGGGAAAAGGCTTTGTTGTTGTTGTTGTTTTGTTTCCTTTACATTATCGTATTAATTAAAGACTAACTTTTAATTATAATTGTGATGAAGAATTTTGTGGAGTGCCATTCGTGAAATCCATACCATTTCGTATTTTTCCCTTTATATTCCTCCAAACATGGTTTAATTGCATTGCAAGAAGTGGATATAATCCTTGCATGCACTAGGCGATGAAATTGTAAATCTATTCGGGAACTTGCAATTCTTACCTCAGTCATTCATTTCAACAACATTCCAAGGAATTCCTGCTTCCATCCTAAAGTCTTCTTGACTAGGTTGCTGGATTCTGCTGGACGTTTGAGAGTTGATTTTTAATTCCCATTTGCTGTAGTGTAGTTGTAATCTGGTCGTGTACTGAATGAAGAAAGTAGAGAATCTTGGGACGTAATGGTCTATTGCATAGGGAAAACCTGAGACCAATAGCTTTTGGTGAACGATCGGAATCATAAGATGATTATTCTTTTCCGGTTTTTGGCCTAAAAAGTTTCGTTGACCATCTAGAAAACTTTGGGATCTTCTCTTTCTAAAGCTTTGTGATTCTGACTAGAGAACCTATTTGGATGAACACACCATCTCGATTCTCTCATCAGTTTTGTTTCCTAGGTACCCATTGCCTGTCAAGGGTAACTTGGGCACTGGTGGTTTGAATAGTTTAAGCAACTTGTTGCTCAGCGATTAAAGTTATTTGCAGTTCACACTAAAACTTAATGGAGTAAACTCTTTTCTTGGTATTCAGATAATTAAGTTGTAGATACGCATAATCTATTGTTGTTTCTTTAGCTTCTGATTTCCTTCCATTACAGGTACAATTTTTGCATATGGGGTGACCAGCAGCGGGAAGACTCACACTATGCATGTGAGATAACCTATTTATTCTCACCCTATTCTTCTAAAGAGTATAACTGGTTAAGATGCATTGATCAGGCACCTCTATATCTTCGTAGTTTCTCATAGGAGTAACATTTATTCTGCTATGTATTAGTGGGTTAGGTATTAATGTGCTTGGATCTGTTATGATTGGCAATTTGTTTATATTGGTCCTACAAATTTCAGGGTGATCAAAGGTCGCCTGGAATTATACCACTGGCTGTGAAGGATGCTTTTAGCATCATCCAAGAGGTACTTTAAACGAGGTTCTAACTTCTATAGCTTTTCTTATTGGAGAAACTACATATTAAAATATCTTTCTATTCTCCAGACTCCAAATCGAGAGTATCTTCTTCGTGTGTCATACTTGGAAATCTATAATGAGGTAATAATTGTTCCATTCCTATTTCTCTCCAGCTTACTTATGGTGCTCTGATTATATGTCTGTTGCTGCTTGTAGACCATTGTAGATTGAAGTTTTCTGGATGCAATGTTGAACTTTATACTTCAATGGTGCTTCTTTTTTTATCATTTGAGTTTCTTTCATCTCAGGTTGTTAATGACTTGTTGAATCCAGCAGGACAGAATTTACGAATTAGAGAAGATGCTCAGGTGCTTTATTAGTTTGCGATCTTTGTTTGAGTTGCGATTAACTTCGTAAATTACTGTTCTGCAAAAAAAGATGGTTGCTGTCATTTTATAAATATCTTCTATCATGTCATTACTCTTTCACGTTAAGAATTCTTGTTAATTGCTTAATTGATGGCTGTAGGGCACTTTTGTTGAAGGAATAAAGGAAGAAGTTGTACTATCCCCAGCTCACGCCCTTTCACTTATAGCAGCTGGAGAAGGTACTAGAACATTAATCATATATGTATTGATGAATTTATTATTATTATTATTATACTAAATCTTGTTTATTTGTCTAGTCGACAGATGATATAGGTTTTTGTCTTTTTAAATCGCTGTTGTTTCTTTCATGAGTCTTGTTTCACTTTGTGGTTTTCATTTTGCCAACAGAGCACAGGCATGTTGGTTCGACAAATTTCAATCTACTCAGTAGCAGGAGCCACACGATATTTTCGCTGGTGAATATCTTAATATAGCATCTTGTAATCTTACATTTGATTTTACTTTTAATGTTCCTGTTCCTTGACACAGACACACCTGTTCATTGATTGATGGTAAATAGTGATATGAATTGAATCCTTGATATCTATTTGGACCATGAGTTTATTTATTTTTGCTCAATTAATGTTCTAGTTCTCCTGGTAAAATGTTTTCTATGTTTAAACAAATACATCAACTCTCCTTCTTTAAGGATAGTTGAGATCTGCCTTCTTTTTATTTTCAGTTAAAAACTAATGTCAACCCCTGTTGATGACTTTATATATTTGTTTGACTACTTTGTTAACAGACAATAGAGAGTAGTCCATGTGGGGAAAATTGTGAAGGTGAAGCTGTAAGTCTGTCGCAATTGGTACGTATTCAACACTACAGACTGACATCAATTACTTGTTTGTTGTCTTCCTTGGTTAATCGTAATCTTTTCACTTTTTTTTATATTCAATATTTAGGATTTTCTAATGAATCTGTCATATCTAACTTAAATGTGCAGAACCTCATCGATCTGGCAGGTTCTGAGAGCTCGAAAGCTGAAACTACTGGTGTCAGACGGAAAGAAGGATCCTATATTAATAAAAGTCTGCTAACTCTAGGAACTGTGAGGCCTCAACATTGTTTTAAGCCAAGAAGTTTGAAATATCGTATTAGATTCTCCTCTGATTACTTCCAGTCATTGTTCATCTTACATCGTATACTTATTTCAGAATATTTTAACTTTGGGTTGTAGGTTATATCAAAGTTGACAGATACGAAGGCTACTCATATACCATACAGGGATTCTAAATTGACAAGACTTCTTCAATCTTCTCTAAGTGGACATGGGCGTGTATCTGTAAGGCTTCTTCTGTTGTTATGGTTTCACCTCTACTCCATTTATCTGGATATTATTCCAATACATCTTTCTGGCAGAACCAATACTGCTAGCAAAAAAAGTTTTGCAATTGAGATATTTACTTATATTGTTCACTATTACAGCTCATCTGCACTGTTACTCCTTCATCAAGCAGTTCCGAAGAGACACATAATACATTGAAATTTGCACATCGGGCAAAACACATTGAAATTCAAGCAGCACAAAACAAGGTATGCTTGCTTTATCTCTTTTCTTTAAACTGATTCATTTGTTTCTCACCTCACATAATTTTTTGTACATGCAGATTATTGATGAGAAGTCACTCATTAAGAAATATCAAAACGAGATACGTAGTTTAAAGGAAGAGTTAGAACAGTTGAAGAGGGGGATAGTCACAATTCCTCAACTAAAAGATGCTGGGGAAGATGATATTCTGCTCCTTAAACAAAAGGTGCATCCAAATTCCTCTACTGGGTTGGTCTCAGGGTTATTTCTGGGTCTGCAAATTTTCAACGAAATCAAACCTGAATTAAATGCTAAAACATTACTAAAACTAGTTCAGAGCCAAAAGGCAGTAATGGACAACCCTATATATTTAAGTTTGAGTGTATCACTAGTTTTGGGATTTTGGTTTTAATTTTCTGTCCCTTCTGGATTCACTTAAATAATTGTTTTGGATCAATTGTAAAGCCATATTGGGCCCCATCCTGGATAAATGGGTTCAATCCTCTGGTTTTACCTACAGACCTTTTGCCATTCAGTTACTGCACAGTTTCCTCTAGTAAAAGTGGTATAAATATATTTCTGAATAGTCATTGTTGTATGACTTGAACTGCTTCTTTTGTTGTGATGTGATGTTTAAAGTTAGAAGATGGCAAATACAAACTGCAATCAAGACTGGAACAAGAAGAAGAAGCCAAAGCTGCTTTGTTGGGAAGAATCCAAAGGTTGACAAAATTGATTTTGGTCTCAACAAAAGAAACACAGCCGTCAAGGTTTTCTCACCGACCTGGTGTTAGAAGAAGACATTCCTTTGGTGAAGAGGAGGTTGGACTGAGTTCTCCCAAATTCTCTCTGCTAGATGAATAAACGAGTTTTGTTTGCTTATTTTCTTTGTCAAAATTACAGCTTGCATACCTACCATACAAAAGGCGGGACTTGATTTTGGATGATGAAAGCATTGAATTGTTTGTTCCTCCTCTTGAGGGGAGTACTGAAACGACTGATGACATACTGAAGGGGGAGAAGAAGACTCGGAAGCATGGACTTTTAAACTGGTTAAAAATACGGGTACGTGCCATTTGGTTGGTAGAAATCTGTCATCCTTTCTTAAGGTTGATATGTACATTTTTCTATCATATTGATAAAGAAAATCACCAATAGTAAACGTAGAACTACGGCATTTGGTCTAGGTTTCATCATCTTTAATACGGCATTTGGTCTAGGTTTCATCATCCTTAATACGGCATTTGGTCTAGGTTTCATCATCCTTAATACTGCATTTGGTCTAGGTTTCATCATCCTTCTTGTGTCAACTATTCTATCCAGTATCCAGAATGACGTTTTGTTTCCCTTATCTTTGGTTTCTTCCTTTATCCAGTCATTAATAATGTTAATAATGCATTGAGTTTGGAGCAATGGTCTAATATGAAATTTAGGGTTGTTAGTATGGATGCTTAAGGTGTTTGTTCCAGTAGTTATATCTCATACAGTGGGTTGTATTCTTGATGCTGATGTAACTTACATGCTTTAGTAGCTTTATCTTGTTGCTTCTTAAGGTGTTTGTTCCAGTAGTTATATCTCATACAGTGGGTTGTATTCTTGATGCTGATGTAACTTACATGCTTTAGTAGCTTTATCTTGTTACTTCTTGGGCTTGTTTTTGGATTCTTTTATGGCCATAAATGCTGCTAATCTCAACTGGTTCTCAAATTCCATGGGCAACCATAAACATGGAAATCTGGAAACATTGGTTTTCCCCCTTAGAGAAATATAATTGTAAGAAAATCCCTTTGGTTTTCTGAATTTCCAATTATAAATGGGCATGAGCTAGGGACTTCTTGGTATGGTCTGAACCTTCAGCTTTTCTGAAAGAACTGGTTACTCTAAAAAATCAAACTTGTGCTACCTGTGCCTGACAGCCTAAAATGTTTGTCATTGCAGCAGATTTTTTGTACTTTTTATTGATTTCTTTCCCATCCCATCTTGTTTCCATTCTTGATCAGAAACGTGATGGTGGTACGGGGACCTTGACAAGCACAAGTGATAAATCCAGTGGAATAACTACTAGTGCACCTTCAACACCTCAAGCGGAAAGTGGTAATTTTCATGCAGAATCCAGACTTTCACATTCAGTGCTTACAGAAAGCTTTCCATCGGCTGAGTCCGAGGCTAGAGAGGACAGAGAAGTTCTTCAGGAAAATTTCCTGGGACGAGAGACACCTCTGGTATGTGAATGTTCTGCATAAAGGATGTTAACTTGTACTTGAGCCTGTATGTCCCCAATGAATATTTCTGGCATCTCTAGTATGATAGTATCAAATATTGCTCATTATGTCCATATACGACAGAGAAAGGCCAGATATAAAGCGGGTTTTGGAGCTGTGCTGTTATTAATAATTGCTAGGACATAAACTGATCTTAAAAAAAGGAAAAAGAAATTAAGGGCAAAAAAGAGTCAACAGCTTGTAATTTGTATCTAAGAAACAGAGTTTCATATTGAAATGATGTGGATCAGGAAATGGAAATGAACACTATTTCTGGCCAAAGAAGTAGTAGCCATGTGCTGTTTGTGACATCATATTTTCCTTCCCTTGTCTGCATATGGTTTGAGCCATTGTGTGTGTGTGTTTTTTTTGGGCCTGAGTTTATTAAACATACAGGCTGATAACTTCTTGAAGTATATACTAACTAAGTGGTCCAAAGGATTAAATTTCCTTGCTTCAACTAGGTTAGTTCTCTATTTCTTGATTCATTCATCCCTCATTTTTAATTGTTTATCCTGTCAGACTAGCATGAAGTCAATTGATCAGATCGATCTTTTAAGGGAGCAGCAAAAAATCTTGTCTGATGAGGTAGCACTCCATTTAAGTGCTCTGAAGCGGTTGTCTGAGGAGGCTTCAAGACACTCTGAAAAGGATGAAATTAAGATGGAAATGCAAAAGTTAAAAGATGAAATCAAGGCGAAGAAGGAACAAATAGCTTTGGTGGAAAAGAAAATTGGAGAGTCCTTTTCACACAACAAAATGGGTCAACTGGAAGCATCCCAAGTAAGTCAGGGCTTCCTTAGTGTTGGTCAGCTATTATCCTTTTCTTTTTCCTCAAAAATAAAAAAAGTATGCTCTTGTATTAGGAGTTGTTTTCAATTTTGTTTAAACTCAAACCTTCTGTTGTTTGTGGTTTATGCTGCAGTCTATTGCTGAAGTGATGGAGCAATTGAATGAGAAGTCCTTCGAACTTGAGGTGATAAATAATAACTTAATACATTTTGATCTGAGAAAATGTAGCAGAGTAAATTCAGAACTATAAAATAGTTCATATGGAGCATCATGTTGACTTTACAATCGTATGTAGAGTTTGTGTGTAATTTTTTTTGTTTGATAATTAATGTCACGGCCAAGGGATTAAGTTAATATGCCAATTGACACACTATAGAAGCATTTGAGTGTATGTGAGTATCTGTGTTAGTGTTACCTCAGTTTCCAGGGTGCAAGACTTTTGGATATTATGCAAATCGCAACTACAATATCAAAGAAATGGAGAAATGAAATGAAATTTTCCAAGGCCTCTACTCCAAGTCTATTCCGTTGACTGTTGTATCATTTTATGCCAGGTTAAAGCTGCTGATAATCGCATAATCCAAGAACAGCTAGAACAAAAGGTACAGGAACCACTTTACTAAAATTTATTTGTTCCGTTCATCTTTAGATGAGACTTCAGAATTCAGAACCTCATATGACTTTATGTTACATTACCAGATCGGGGAATGCAAAGGATTGCAGGAGACAATCGCCTCCTTGAAACAGCAGCTTTCTGAGGCACTAGAGTTCAAAAATTTGAGCCCGATAGTCACTTCTCGAACTCGTTCCAAAAACTTGGATGAGGAACTGTGTACAGAGAAAGATAATGCAGCGTTGGATGACAAAAATGAAGTTTTTCTTCTACGGAAGCAGGTTTTCCTCCTCTTGTGGCTTCTAAGTATTTGTTTAATTGGAAAATTCGAGTTTTGTATTACTCCCAACAAAAGGAAGACTTGGGGGCTGCAAAATAGGTCGCAGTTACCAAGTAGTCATGGCATAAAGATTATGTTCATTTATGCCGAGTAGAAAATTTTATTATTTTGAAACAGTGTTTTTAGAGTTTAATGCTTTCGCAACAAAAAGTACCACAGACAAGCAGCATCTGTTAAATTACTTTTTTTTATTTTCACCCTTAATTAGGTCGAAGAACTGAAGCAGAAGGTGGTTGAACTGACGGAGTCAAAGGAACAGTTAGAAGTTCGGAACCAGAAACTTGTGGAGGAGAGCTCGTATGCCAAAGGTCTAGCCTCAGCTGCTGCCGTTGAGCTCAAGGCATTATCAGAAGAAGTTTCCAAACTCATGAACCAAAACGAAAAACTCACTGCTGAGCTGGCCGCATCCAAGAACTCTCCTGCACAGCGTCGAAATAGTAGCACACTCCGAAATGGTCGGAGAGAGAGTCACACCAAACAGGACCAAAGTGGGCTTGTCTCAGAAATGAAGAGAGAACTGGCGGTGAGTAAGGAGAGAGAGCATTCATACGAGGCTGCTCTTACGGAAAAGGATAAAAGAGAGGCTGAGCTTCATAGAAGGGTTGAGGAATCCAAGCAAAGAGAAGCGTACTTGGAAAATGAACTCGCCAACATGTGGGTTCTGGTGGCAAAGTTAAAAAAATCGCACGGAACTGAAACTGATTCTTCGGACTCAACGAAAGAGACCCGACAAACTGATGGTTATGCGGGATGGTGACGTGAGTCGTGACGGTGTTTCAAGATGATCCAACAAGAATGAGCTTTCAATAAGATTGGTTTGAGAGAGTGAGTGTAAAAATGTGTGTTTTGTATGGCAAGGGCTTATTGTTTGTGTATAATACAAGTTAGGGTTTTCTTTCCTTCTTTTTCGGTTTTCTTGCCCAGCGGGTTATCGTTTGCTCATAACGAATTAGGCTTCTTTTCGTTTTCACACTACTTTCAAATGTATTCTACAAGTGCACGGTTCGGATTCTCTATTTTTCCCAGGTTAGTACTTGTCGAGGCATTAAATTGAAAGCTAATAATATTAGTTTAACATGCGGCCGGTCATGCAAAAAACAAGTTCCTTTTCTAATGTTTGTCAAATTTATTGAACTTCTCTTATTAGTGTATGGTGAATTAGTGATCATCTGGTACGATGTGCCTTTTTGTTATTATTTTTGGTAAGGGGGAGGACTAGATGACTTTGTTGTTCGGGGAAACCTCATACTACGAGCGCTTGTGATTACAAGTGATATTATTATTCTAAATTTATCAAAATTTACTAGTCCAAAAGAATATGTGTCACTAAGTTTAGAATAGAAAATCTAATAGGTTTAGATTGATGAGACCAATTCGGTTGACTTACATATTCTAAAAGTGTTCCTGATTATAAGATTATCAATTGGGTATTGATTGATTCCCACAAGATTAGTACATATTGTGTTTTTGATAATACGTCTCAGGCTGTTGTGTCTTGACACTAACACAAATGCATAGGTGATTATTAAAGAATAAATTAACTGAATGGGATCAAATAAGAATCATTATTAAATATATAATAAGAATTCTTATTAAATATTTATAGCGTATATATTTATTCATGTCAAATAAGGATTCATTGGTTGTAATGATACCGAATAATTTTTTTGATACGAGGCATCACATTTGTCTTGTAAATGAGGATTCGAGCATTCGTGTTAGTCGACAAGGCAGAAAACCTGGTTTCGTACAAGGAGAACTTCATTTGTGTGATCCAACACTGCATTAATTGTCTCTCTCTCTGCAAAGTTCTTTTGGTGTCAAAATTCGAAGAGAGTCAGGACTGGATTCAATACGTATTTGTCCCGAGCAAGATTCTAAAAAGCTTTAGGCACTAGTCGGATAGTGGGCAGGGGCCTAGCACCTAAGCGGCCTAAACGGATTTAGGTAAATTTATTGTATATCGTGCAAATAAGTAGATATTACATAAAGTACATGTATCCAACAAGCTTACAATTTGAAAACACATTAACCATGTAATCAATCCGAGTGTTTTTGGATGATATATGTATCCAACAAGGCAACAGGTATCCATCAAGCTTACAATCAAAATGAATGTTCTTGGATAACACCTGTATGCAATAAGCATCCAACAAACTTCCAATTTAAAAGCACATTGCCATTGAGCATATAACAAACTTACAAATTAAAAGCAAATGAAAGTTGTTTTCCTGAGTATCCAACAAACTTACAAATTAAAAGCACATTAAGTATATAATCAAAATGAGTGTTCTTGGATAATAAACCTCTAATTGCTCTCCATCCATTCCCGAACCAAGCTTAGTTTCTTCATCAACACCCTCCACAATCCATCCTTGCACCATACTAGCTTCACTAGTGAGTAGTATATCCACTCTTTCTCTCTTTTCTTCTTGTTCATGATCCTTGCATTGAATTGGACATAGACCAAATTATTCAACCTTGTAGTATATAGTCTATTCCTTTTCCTTGTATGTATTCCCTCAAAAGTGCTCCAATTTCTCTCACACCCGGATGAACTTGTAGTCAATGAGAGAATTTTGATAGCAATTCTTTGCAAATTAGGCACACCATTGCCATAAGTAGACCACCATGAAGCTAAAAAAAAGTACAAAGTACACAATTTGAATTAGACTAGTAAAGAAAAACAATTAGAACTAGACTAGTAAAGAAAAACAATTATAATTAGATTAGTATATAAAAACAACTAGAATTACTCAATTAGAATCATACTCGGATCATAGTTGTCATCATTCTGAACGCATCCAATCTCCGCCAAATGTCTTCCAAATCCACCAACTTTTTTCTTGTACTTCGGCATCTCTATATTAATAACTCGGTTTTGGACTTCAAAGTCGTTGGGGAAGAACTTCTCAACACAAGTAAACATTGCATCCATGACTAATGAATCATGTTGAATGCTTGGATCTTTGAAGAAGTAGGCCGCCAAATGTAATGGACCATCAAGCCGATCATGAGCTTTTTCATCAATAATTTGTATGATTGGTCTATAATGGGCCTCATTATTTTTCAATGCCTCTTTGATCTCATTTCTCATTTTTTGTAGTTCCCTGTACAAAAACCTCATTGATGGCTTTTTATCCCCATCCACAAGCCAAAGAACCTTAAACAACGGTTCAAAAACTCTCAAGCAAAGTGAGACCCCATTCCAAAATTGTGCACTCACCATGGTAGCATATGCCGTTTTCCCCCTTCTACTCTTGGAATGTTTGCATTGTTCCCATTCATCATTAGCAACCATAATCGTCAAGTCTTTTTTCTTATCAACCAAGCTTTCCAAAGTTAGGAAAGAAGTTGCAAATCTTGTGACTCCAAGCCTCACGATGTCTCTTTTCTTTGTATACTTTCTCATCAATGCTAATGTTTTATAATGAGCAATGAAGATAGTAAAGCCTTTGCCTTTTCAATCACTCTTTTGAACCTAGGTAGTTTACCAATTCCTTGAAGCATGAGGTTCAATGTGTGAGTGGCACATGATGTCCAAAATATATGTGGCATCTTTTCCAACATTTTGGTTGCTGCCGCCATATTATTAAAAGCATTGTCGGTTACCACTTGAACAACATTTTGTGGACCAAATTCATTATACTTCTTCTTTTTCAGTCACTCCAAGCATCGGTCATAATTGAGCAACCATTCAAAGCCCATTCTTCTTCATGCTTCTTAAGAGATTGTTTTACCCTCTCCACCTCTTCTTTCAATAAAGGCTCTCTCAAATCATATTGACTTGGAGGTTGGTATCCCAGGCCAAATCGACCAATCGCTTCTACAAAGCATTTGAAGCTGTCATTATCAATGACATGAAAAGGAATACCGACTTCGTAGACCCATCGAGCCAGATATTGATCCACCTGATGTGTTATATCCTTCCAAATTGCATCATGGAGATTTTGTTGTCGCTTACTCTTGCTTCTATCATTTGATGTTGAAGAATCGGGATTGATGGAGGATGCAAACCTATCAATAGGCCCATGAGTTTGCGACCTTTTCCTTGACCCAACAACTTCAATATCTTCATCTTCTATATGTGGAAGTTGAACCTCTTCCCTCACTTCCTCATAGTGCATGTTTATTTCTTTCTTCTTCTTTTTTGCTTCATCTAATGCGGCTTTACATTTTGATTTATCTTCATCCGAAGACTTTGTGCCTCTAGCTACATTTCCCTTGACATGGGCTATGTGTTGTTTCATTCTATAAATGCCACCACTGAGTACTTTTTTTACACAACTTACATTTCAACTTATTCGAATTTGAAGGATCCACCAACACCCCATATTCCCACCCCACATCGTCTGAAGCACGCTTTAATGGATTATCTAATTAGGTGGATGACATTGGATTAGATGCTCCGAATGATACAGTGCTCGCCATCTAAAAAAGAAGAAAATCATTTAACTATAAGTATATGAAAAGAAGGCCCCCCATAGAGAAGAATAAAATCATAGAGTTTGTAGAAATTAAATATATTAATCCTACGAGAAACATAATTAAAACGCAACTATCAACAAGTCATCTAGATGTCAATTTTCCTCAAATTAAGGGATTAGACTTAATAGAGAATCCTATGGAAAGAGGAAACATAAAATTTGACAGCATCAGTCACCCCATATCGTCTAATAGATTGACTCTTACTGATGTAATCCTCATGCATTATAAATTTATAGATACACTGCTCAACCACATTGATGCATGTTATGCAACTTATTTAAATCAAATTGGCTGCTCTAATCCTTCTCTTAACTAAACTATGACTACATAATTGAACAGTGTTTACTGCTGATAATCGAAACATATGATTGCACAATGAAACAATGTTTAATGCAACCACTCAATCCACACACCTGACACCCCATTGAGAAAACTAACACAATCGAAAGAAAAAATAAGACCCAAAACTAAATAAAGAAAATGAAAAAAAACCAGAAATCCAATCAATCAATCAGGGGCAAATACTAAATGTAGTCTAATAGTATTAATTTGGTATGAATCTGATTCATGAATCATTTCACGGTTCACCACAACATAATGTCTATATTATTAGAATTTACTCCCAGTCCCAGATTACAGAATCTTGCATAAAAAAATCTGAAAAAACTAGTGAGATTCACTTGGGCTGTTGGGCATCTTGATTCCTTGCATAGACTCAATATTATATGTCAAATCATCAATGCAAATTGCAAAGCAGCAAATCATCGCAATTAGCATCAAATATCAATTAGATTTTCAAATAAAATATGGGAAATGCTAACCTGCAAGTCTGCAATTGTTGCAAGAGGTGAAGATTATGGAAATGACTCAAATGGGAGAGGTGGACCGTGGAAATCTAGAGAGGCGAGATGATTTGCCTAGTAAAGAAGTCGAGAGATGATGCCCAGCAAAGGATTCAAATCATTCAAGAGCGAGACGGTCGAAGAGTCGAAGATGAGGAGATACCGAGATAGATACAGAAAGCATAACTGAAGAAGCTTATGTTTAGAAAATTAGGTTAACAGGGGATTGGACATGGGGGAAAGAGGGAACTTAAGTTAGAATAAAAAATAAAAATAAAAACCTAGCCGCCTTACTTCGCCTAGTCGCCTAGCTTCCAGCCAATTTTCACGAAGCCTTGCCCAAAATCAGGGCGGGGCTCCACCGCCTAGCGCCTAGGCCGATTTTTAGAACAATGGTCACGAGTGTTGCTTTCAGTCTTGGCGCAACAAAATGACTCAAAAGAAAAAGAGAATTGGCGTGCCACTACTGGAGGCTGCCAACAAATAGTGTTTATGTTTGAACATGTATGAAAGTTGTGCGTAAATCTGACTTCTTAATCAAATGATTGTGCACCGAGTGAGATGCTGTTTGATTAAGTTCTTTTATCTGCCTCAAGAGAACGAGGACTTAAATTCAGCGTAACTTCGTGTATGCTTGTCTAAAAAGTATGAAAGTGAAATAGAAACTAAGGTGAGAAACATAATTTAATCATTTCACGATGGATTCAAGATTACAAATTTTTACAAAGTAAAATCTAGGCCGATAGGCAATGTAAAGAAAGTAGCAAAACTCTAGCAATATTTAGGCCATGAAGGGAAAAATAATGCTAGAGGAGTCTACCGACTGGTGTCAGATTGGACTTACTACAACACATATAGTTCTAGAAGGGAATCAGGGTAGTTAGAATGACACATCAGCCGAATTATACCATGGGGTGGCAGAGCTGTAAAGGAAGTAGATTCATGATCATAGGTAATGTTTGCTTTGAGATTGTAGCTAAAGAGCTAAGAAAGTTTTGCTAAAGAGCAATTGGGTTTGTGTTAAAAAAAAGTTGAGTTGATTGAAGAATCACTCAAGGTTTTGTTTAATCGTAGAGATTGAATTTAATGAAGCTCATCTGCTTGAAGGTATTTGGCTCTATTTATCGGCAGTAGAGAAGAAGTAACCTTGGTCATATTGCTGAGCTAGAGCAGAGGTATGTAGAATGATCATTTAGTGTTGATAATGATTGTAATTCATGGTAAGTGGCATTCAGCAATGTCTTGTGGCGGTTCACACGATTACACTGGTGACGTTAGCATGTTCGATGACGCATACAAACACGCTACTGCGTAAATGGGTAGTGTAGGAGGTGAGATATTTTCAGATATGGTCGTAAGAGTGACAAAAACGCCTCAGTGAGAACCCGTCCTAACACTTAGACGGTTTGGGATGGAGTAAAGTAGTCGTTCGAGCATTAGGTAGGATCCTAATTGGGCTTCGAAGTTGGTGGGTCGATGTAGTGTGAATTTTGTGTAAATGAAAATAGTTTAGCTCGTAGCATGCCTTATTTTTATTTATTACCCAAACAAGTTCCTGATGCAAGTTTTTTTTAGGGAGTTTTAATGAAAAGGGCCTGACACTATTCATTCTTAATCAAAATGACATTTTGTGTATGAAATGTCCATTATGGGTCAAGCTCTTTTCTTTATTTACTCTTATGCCATTATTTCATTATTATAGCAGGTCCACAATGGTGTTGGCATTTCTACCTAGAAATACATTATTTTACATGATGTTATTCAACTTATGCTAATTTGCTGTCAGCTCTTCATGCTTCCATCATGTTGTTGATGTTATGCAGCTCTTCTTCTGTTAAATTCTTCCAGTACTGTTCATCACGTTCTACTAGCTCTGCATCTCTTTCTTAATCTTCTTTCACCTTGTAGTACATTTCTGTTGTTTCTTCCTTGAAATTTTGAGGCTTCCAATAGGGCTGATGACTGATCCTTGTCTTACCGTAAATATACATTTCTTCTTTTTCTGCTACTAATACCATATCATACCTAAAATCTTCAAACTCATCTAAAGCTAGCATTTGGATCCCTCGAAATTTTAGAATATTTTTGTATGAGGGAATCCACCTATGTGAGGAGATAAGGGATATTCTAAAGGACTCGTCATTGATCATAGCTATATGCCTGACTTTCTCCTTATGCATATATACATACCAATCTGGAGGACTACTAATAAAACTTAATGCAAATTTCTTTCCATTTTTCCAGATAATTTTCTGCTACTTTTATAAGTTTTTCAGGAAATAATTCTAGTTGGAAAATATGGTTAATGAATATTTTATCAAGATAGCCAAACTCTAATAGTAAGGTAGGGATAACTTCTTCCACATTATACTTTTCATGATGCTCATAACTAAAATGCCATGGTCTAAAGTCTCTCATGTTAATCCTGGCCACAGCTATGCTAACCTCTAGTTTACAAATACAATTCTCTATACTATCACAAAGACATGGTGAATATATCTTTGTAATAATATCCATCCTTGGTTTTGGATCAAAGATGGACTGATACAAAGCATATTGTAATTGTAATTGTAACTGTAACTCTTTCATGAACTATGATGCTATGCTCAGGATCTCATTTTCCATATCTAGTGACATGTTTACAACTCGTAATCAAAATCAAAATGTAGAATTGGATTCCGATTACAGAATATAACTTTGTTTCCTAAACTTGGGGAGTAAAACAAAAGGTGGGACCGATACAAAATTTTGGAATCCAATTCCAAGATTTGGAGGAAATAGATTCCTTATACATGATATTTGGATTCCTGATTGATGAATGAAACTTTTGTTCCTTTTATGCCCTCATTTATTTTTTAAATTTCAAAACTATCCTTTATAGTAACCTTAGACTGTCTCACTCTCTCTTTCACCGCAACTTCCTATCTCTTCAAACCCAGCTCTTGTCAAAATTACGAATAGGTAAATCTCTTCTTCTGTGTTTCATCTCTATGTTGAATTTTTTTGTTTTGAATTCGTCGTGGAAAGGATTTCATGATGGAGTAACTGGTTTCATCGTCGAAAAGGATTTTTTTTTTCTTTTGGTAAAACTCAGGCGAAAGCTCCAACCTCCGCCATCCCTGATAAGTTCTCAACTTTCACGATGTATGCTTTTCATTGATATGCTCCAAGCTCAGCCCATTTTGCCCACATCCTTGATAAGCTCCAACCTCAACCCCTTTTGTATTGTCTTCCACGATGTCGACACTTACGATACTTTTCACTTTATAAGCTCCAACCTCGGCCACTTGGCCCACATCCCTAATAATATCTAGTGAGTTGAATTTTTATTTATTTTTATATTTATTTTTTATTTTAATATTGTATTGTTTAGGAAGAGTGATACTTTATCTCCAATTCTTTATGCTCAAATGCTTATTAATCAAATTTTCATCAACTTCAAGAAATTAGGAAGAATGAGGACAAGGTTGTGGCCACTGTGAGCTCTCATCATCGCTGCTTGCATGTATATTATGATTTATGTTGTTGTTTTTCCATTATATTTTGAGACCAGGTATGAAGGAAAATAAATAAATTATTGTGACCGATTGTGTTATGTACTGTCAATTTAGTTTAGTTTGGTGATATTTTAATTAACTTGTTTGTCACGCTTTTATCTTGCATTTAATGCTTCTGACGTAAGATTATTCAAGTTATTCTTTTATTTTATGTTGTTAATTTATGTTGTTGTTTTCCCTTTTTATTTCGCATTTAATATTTCTCTTGAAACGTAAGAAAATTGATATCCTAAATGAATTTAAAGGTCGAACCATATTTGATAATAAATAAATGTTCACTATAATTGATTCGAAGATCGCAGTACCATTAAGGTTTAAATCCAAATGGATTCATTGACTGAATTTGGATAGATTACACAAAATCCAAATAGATTTTCCTTTTCATCTGACCAACTATTTCCTTTCCTTTGAAAAAAAAAATTCATTTCCTAATATTTATATTTAACAAAACATGAAATGTCAATTTTCCCAAAAAGAAGAACATGAAATGTCAAAAAAAAGGAGAAAACGTTTCTGTATTGAATTTGCATGAGGGAAGGGGAGAAAAAAGAGAAAAAAAAAAAAGAAAAAAAAATCTGGCACTGCCGACTGTAACTGAAATTGCGGATGTTACCATTTGGAGGCTGGAGCACGATGACCTAAACACCTACCTGTCTTCTCCAATGGTTGTCATAGCTCTGAATTTCACGGGTTAAGGGTGTAATCTGCTTAGACTTCTGCCCCAAACAGCATAGTGAACAGAAGATACCAAATGATTTCGAAATCGGTAATGCTAAGATGAAATTTGCAAATCAAATGATATAACATCAATAAAAATTAAGCACATTAATTGATGATTAAGTAATAATTTAATTATCAACAACCACATCTTTCGATTTGCAAATTTGGTTTAAAAAATTTGATCTCTCTAACATTATCCTTTGAAAATATCAAACATATATAAACTATCAATTTAGCATAAAACAATATAAAATATTGGTTCTCACTACATTTTCATACTACATTTATACCACATCTCTAATAGAAATTAGAGTCACATGTCTTGAAGGACCCAACATGTGTTAGAGAGATGATACAAATGTGGTTAATGTAGTATTACTTAAACATTATATTAGAACTGCCTTATTAATAGATAAATTGGAAGATTGGGGAAAAATTTCTTCTTCTACATGTCTTTTTTTTTAAGTAACATCAAGAAAATACAAATGTGATAATGATGTATTTTTTTTAGTTACACTGACTCTAATGAGCACAAGAAGTAATTTTAGAATCAAACCATTGTATAAAATGTACTAATAATAACGAGTTAATACGTATTTTTGTATGCATGTGAGCGACCAATATTTTTGGTAGTTTATTAACCATGCATCTGTCCTTAAGCAAACAACATACCTCCTAGTTAGAGAACTATGTACATGATAATAATTGTAGCAAATAGTTACTGTAAATATATGTTCCACCAACCTTATCAACGATCCCTAGTAGATTTTTTTCCCAAAATTTAATTTAATACCTAACGAAATGTTTGTATCTTTAGCAAGAGTGTTAAAGATCCACTCCAGAAACATCAAAACTCATCCATGATTATCACCATTTCTAGTAACAAATGAAGCCACCGAGTGAGCTGCTAGGTTGCATTGTCGTGGCGCATACGAGAACATATTGAATCAAAATGCTTATCCACCTGCAAGAAATTATGAATGATCTCATCCATGGATGCATCCACCTCTAGGTCCGGCAACATCCGGACCAGATTAATAGCATAAAATTCCATAATCAACTTTGAATACCCTTCTGCACTACAAAAAAACAACCGCTTCTACTTCAACAACCAAAATAGTCATGGGCCAGGAACCCGCCTCGACTGCCTCCCATGATATGCCACCACCCTGCGATGTAGCGGACCACCAACCAGCCCTTCCCACTGACGTATCAGTGGACCAAGCTCCATTACAATTAACTTTTATAGTTCCATATATAGTTGATTATTTCCACTAGTGTGCCCCCTCACTGGCTTGAATTTGAGTCGCATAGCTCGTCTCTCTGGCCTATTGCAGTGGCGATGTACTTAAGTCAACAGGGCGGGACAATCTTGGTCCTTTAGTACGTTGGTGGGAGGGTTGGTTGGGTGGTACGCAACAACGCAGGATGATAACAGATGAGGAAACATATTTTGTGGCATAATTCAATGGTTTAAGAAAGGATTGTGTGGTAGAAGTAATTTTTTTTGTACGTTTACACTGGGAACTCATCTAGACCATGCGTGGCCTGAAAAAGATATATGAAGCCTCAAATGAATGCAAAAGAACCATGTACGTACTAATTGCAACTCAGCCAAATTATTATAGTTCTAATAACCCTAAGTGTGTGTTTAATTAGAGACTTTAAATTTCACGGAGCTCAGGCTAATTTTATTAGGAAGGCACGACAAAATCGCTGCAATACATATGAGAAACCTTTCAAATGACACATTGAAAGGTAAGGTGTATCATTTTGAAAGTCCATCTGTTAATTTAGTGTCCTTCTAGTGCATTTTTAGTGTTTTAGTATTAAAATAATTTCTTTATATAGTGTTCTTGTAGCACTCTCTAGGCGGCACCAACCTGTTTTTGCAAATTAATGGGCATCCCAAGAAATGAAGTCTGGCATTATTTAACAACAAATTTTTTTCATGAAAAGGGTAGATGTTAAACTAGAAATATTGATGCTTAGAGCATTATATATAGTTCAGAAATCATAACACTAAAACAAATTTTTTTCATGAAAAGGGTAGATGTTAAACTAGAAAAACAACCATTAATATATAGGAAAACTAATGAAAAATGACTTCAAAACTTTGAGTTTTTAATCAAAATGACAAATAGGTGTTATAAGTGAATAGTACGAGAAGTAACTTTTTAGAGTAAAAATGTCATTTTCGTTAAAAGTGAATAGTATTGGGAGTGTTTCGTTAAAACTCCATATATAATATTGATGCTTAGAGCATTATATATAGTTCAGAAATCATAACACTAAAACAAGACAGCAAGCCATTAAGATCTAGCTAGCTAGCTCCAAACTGAAACTTATAAGACCCTCTAATAATCCCACAATTACATGACTCAAACTCATTATTCCCATACATTATTCATCCATAAACCAGATCTAAGCACCTTGGTATATATAGAGACTCCGCATCAGCTCTTCAAAATCCAAGCCCTAGAGTTTGAGCTCCAAATCCAAATCATCATCCCTTTGCTCGGAAGTCATTTCCTCACCATCATGACCAACCCTAAAAATTGGGTCAGTCACAGTCCTTTCAGAAGACCTCACCGACCCTGCAGCTGCACCATTCCAACAATTAGTAGCATCATTATTTTCCCACTCAGCTAGATAATCTCTTGTATAGTTAATAACACCCTCTTGGGCCTTCTTCAGCTGATTATCCACTTCTGACCTAATCATTGCAAAAGCAACCTCATGAAAATGATAAGCACCAATACTTGAAGCTGCAAGCAGGTTAACAGTATGCTGGACTATCCCATGATAACCCCATTCGGCTACATTCACCTCCAGAGGCATCTGGTAGGCAGCGAAAGCAACCGACTGGACCTCCACCAGAGCATCAGCAACATAGGGGTTACTTCCATGGGTTCCAATGGCATCTGCTAGTCTCCTCATGTTATTTTCGTAGCGGTGGGCGTTTTGGTGACCACCCAAGGCCTGACCAGAGGGGAAACCTTTCTCACAACGGGTGCACTTGAAGAGATCTTTTTTGCCAGAGTTGGCCGTGCTGTCTTCAGAGTTGGTGGCACAGTTTGACATGGTGATTGGTTTGGACGATGAAAACAAGGTAAACTGAGAGAGAGAGAGAGAGAGAGAGAGAGAGCTGGGTTGGAGGAAGTAGTGCTTATATAAAGGAGTGGAAACCGGACTTGAAGTTGGATTCAATTAAAGTTTTATGTATGAACTTAAATGCAGTGAGATTCTGTAAGTGAGGGACAGATTTCGTCTTGTGAGAGCTTTATGTATGTGCATTTAGGATTTATGCGACTTGGACACAGCCTAAGAAAACTTTCAAGAAAAAGCTGAACTGGATAAGCACATAGTTGAGAGATTTTTTTTTCAAGAACACGGTATGTTATTATACAAGTGGAGAGAATTGTTTTTTCAAGTGTTCCTCTACTTGTATAATGACTTATAGCGTATATATCCGTGTTCCGAGTACACTAAAAAATCTCTCTACATATGTTTACATTACATGAAAAAACAAAAAATCCTGTCTATTAATATCATGGACTTTCACATAACTTTATTTAGATTTTTTTTCTTTTTATGAAGAAATTAAAACAACCAAGTTAGCCAAAGAATCATATAGGACACTTTAACATTATACGAGTATAGATAGTAAGCCTTATTACAATCTGCTTAGGAACATTCTCCCCCGGAACTTTTGGAGAAATGATATTATTTTGATGGTTGTAGCAATTCATCTGACAATAACATATTCTATACTACACGTAAAATCTATCATACAACATCATGAAATTTAGGATATGACATTTGATCATACATGATTTTTTTTTTCTTTGAGAACAACAATGAACTTTTCTTTGATGAAAACAAGAGAAGTATACACCACTAATACAACTTTCAACCCGAAAAGGAGGATTATGCAATCAAGGGTTTAAGCTAATTAAAGAAATAAAACATAGAAAATAATGAGCACCTGAATTAATACATAACCATTCACCCAACTTAGTTGAAGCTGATGCAACCAAGAATCTATGAGAATTCGCTGAAACAGATTCTGTAAAGAGAAACAACCTTATACCAATTTTAGAACAAAGAAACGTTCCAAGAGGAATGGCAATTCCACTTGATTTCTCCGGACAATCCAACAAGCATCAAAATGCTCCACATCCATGACATGATCACACGTGATATTTATCACTAACAATATTTAAAACTACTTTTCACTGTATATGATTCAATCAATAACCTTATTAAACAAAGAACCTAATTTTGGACGACAATTTTCATTTTTTTTTCTTTTTATCTAATTTTTCTAGCCATAATTGAAACTTGGATTAAATTTTTACATTGGATATCTTTTAAACTTTATAGGCCCAATATAATCACCAACATCATTGATATTGCTAGACGTTGGATTTTATCAACAAAGGTTTCGGTGATATTTGGAGTACAAGCTCTCATGCATTAATTTTATTTTGTCATATGACCGATGTAGGATCCTAATCTCTAACAATTTCTAGATTGAAACTAAAACTATTAGCTAGCATATGGATGGTTTTATTGACAGTTGCGGTAGCAAAAATCCATGGTTTTCCGTCTTGATGAAATTATATCTACAAAACAATTAAACTTCTTTGGTAATAAAAATCAAAGTCACGCGCCCAAGGAGTGAAAATGTGACTTGATGTATATAAATTGTGTCAAAATGTTAACGCACATTGGTTAAGGTAATGAAACGTATATAAATTTCAGGATAAATACAATACTTATATGTCTGTACTTTTCCTTACCCCAATAGTGTTTGGTATCAAATATATGCACCAAACATAAAGGAAAGGGATCCTCTCCGGATCCCTTCCTCCTAATCCATCAAGTTCGGAGATATGGATCGTTAAAATTTGATCTAACGGCTACAGTTATTATAACTTTTAAAATGGGCCACTGTTTGTAGTCATTGAATCAAATTTCAACAGTTCTGATCTCCAGATTTGGTGGATTAAGAGGAAGGAATCCGGAGGTAATTCATTTCCCATAAACATAATAAGATTTATTTTGACGGATTAATCATCCAGCGCAACGTTATTTACCTTGCGAAAACATGCACTAATATAGTGAGATTGAATTTGACCGATTAATCTTCATATATGAATATCGTGCACGTGCTTTCTAGATTGAAACAAATATAGTGAAATTTAATTTTACCTGATAATCTTCGGATATAGTAAGTTGTGGATTGATTTGTTGAATAAGGTTTTACTCTTCATCCATTGTGTCATGAGTTCAAATCTTGCCTAATATCGCTTCTAATAATCGGTGCGTTGTCGCACTTCATCTGACATACATATGCACCTGCAAATTTTGGAGCATTAATTTATTTATTCAGTGCATTGTCTCCTAGATTCTGACAGTAATATACCAGGTATCTTAATAGAACTTGGATTCTCTGCCCTCCCATTTTGGTGCCCTCCCCGTGCCCTCCTGTTTTGTGTGGTCACGGTTAATCCATGCTAACATTTTATATTATTTTTTATAAAAATAATAAGACAAAAAAAAAATAGTAATATAAAATATTGACGTGGCTTAACTGTGACCACACAAACAAGAGGGCACGGGGAGGGCACCGAATTGGGAGGGCAGAGAATCCAAGTCCATCTTAATAATCTTACACTTCTACATAATAAGTTATTTTGTTGATGCGATGAGGGTTGCCGCATTTCACCTGACACATATATGCACCCGAAATTTTTGAAGCATTAATTAATTTATTCAGTTTGTCTCCTAGATTCCAACAGTAATATACCACGTATCTTACACTTTTACAGAATAAGTTATTTTGTCGATGCACTGACACATTGTCTCAGTGCATTGTCTATTGAAGACAGATGTCTCTTGATCATTGGTAATCAGATAATCATTGCCACGTCAATTAGCAAAAAATATTATAATATTGTTAGGCTATTAAGTGATTTGTTAGTGGGTTATTTAGTTACAAGTAAGCTTGTACTGTGTTTAGTATATTAGAAATTACAACTCATAAATGTAATTAGTTAGTCATTTTCTCAGTTAATACAGAAGTCTTATTTCTCTCATTAAATTTTCTCTCCAGTTATTTATCTTTCTCAATGTTCATCTTCCCTTCTTGGGACATTTTGATAATTAGCCATATTTTGTTACCACAAAATAATTTTTGGGCTACCTTTTACAATTCTTACAAATTTAACCAAAACTTCATACAAAAGTTCTAAATTGCCTCTCCCTTCTCCCTTGTCTCTTCTTCCCCCTCTCTCTTTGACTCCCACCACCCCACCCAACAGTCCCCACCCCACTGTTGGGAAAAACTTAGAGTACACAACTCTAACACAAGTGTTGGAGAGACAAAACAAGTAAACAAATTACTTGTATTACACTCACAAAATATTACAACACTCAAAATGACACAACTTTAGAAGCAATGAAACTCACTCACTTTCTAGAGACAAACTCTAGATAACTCACACTCCTCACAAGACTACTCTTACTTCTCACTCTCACTTGGTTGGTTGGTTGATTGGTTGCTTGATTGATACAAATGGTGTGGATGCCTTCTCCTTTTATAGGCATAGATGGAACCTTAGAGAAGCATGTAATCATCATGCTAGAGATATCTAGATAATTCTACTAACTACTAATCTTGCATGTTGGTGGAAACCTCACTATTCTTCTAGACTCTTCCACCAACTTGAACTTTGCTAGAATTCTTTAGCATGTGTATGGATCTTTCTTTGTCCATGGGCTGGATCCATCTTAGGCCAAGGCAAGATCACACTTCAACACAAACACCAATTGGGCTGGTGTTGATCTTCAGCACTCCCCCTCAACACCAGCTTATTCTTTCCTCCATGCTGAGTTAACGACGATTTTTTTCAAACTTGCCAGTACTCAAACCTTTAGTGAACAAGTCTGCAACTTGTTCATCTGTATTGATTTGTCTCATCTCAATCTCTTCTTGCAAGACCTTCTCTCAAATGAAATGATAGTGTACCTCCACATGTTTAGTTCTTGCATGAAAGACTGGATTTTCCGCCAAGCGAATTGCCGATTGGTTATCACAGTACAATGGTACTGGATAGTCTACTAGTTGATGTAGATCACCCATCAACTGTACCAGCCATGCATTCTCTTGAGCTGCAATTGCTGCTGCTCTATACTCCGCTTCTGTGGTTGACAAAGACACCGTTGGTTGTCTCTTGCTTCACCACGAAACTACTCCAGAACCAATTCTGAAGACATGCCCAATGGTCGATCTTCTGGTGTCATGATCTCCTGCAAAGTCTGCATCACAATAACCAATTAACTTGCAGTCTTCACCCTTCTTGTACAAAAGACCATAGTCAATTGTACTCTTCACATATCTCAGTATTCGTCGAACTGCTTCCAAGTGAGGCTTCTTTGGATTTTGCATGTACCGACTCATCACACCAACTGCATAAGAAATGTTAAGTCGAGTCAAGGTTAAGTAGATCAGACTACCTACCAATTGTCGATACATCGTCGCATCTTCCAAATCTTTTCCTTCATGTGCACACATTTTGGCATTTGACTCAATCGGCATCGAA